>NC_138896.1:53423699-54623699 GCF_965194825.1 Balaenoptera physalus | reverse complement strand
AGGGCCTCCCATGTGCTAGATGTTCTTCTCAGACTTGAAAGCACAGTAGTGAACCTTAGTACTTCTTAAGGGAATACTTGCTGCTGTAATGAATAAACTCCAAACCTCAGTGGGTTAAGCCAACAAATATGTATTTCTGGCCTCTGTAAGGTCCACTATGCAGAAAGAGGGAGAGGACACTCTGCTCCACAGAGTGATTCAGGGACCGGGATGCGGGAGGCTCTGCTGTCTTCTGTCCACGGCTTCCAGAAGGTCCTGAGTTAGCAGATGAGGGCTAAGAGAGCATGGAGGATGGGTCAAGTTTGGAAGGGATACACCTCAATTCCATGCACCTTCCATTGGCCAGAACTCAGTCGTGAGGTCCCACATAGATGCAGGACATGCTAAGCAATGGTTGTCAATGGTTAGAAACCCCTTCCTTGCAACAATTCTATGTTGTTAAAGGGGAGCATAAACTTTCGCCAGCTGACCGTGCTGCCACCCTTTCCTATAAAAGTGAGACACCATTAACAATTACATGTAAATGTTTGAGCAGGGTTCCAGTTCTGAAATCCTAAGAGGGGAATTGCTAAGAGGGGAATAGAAGTTCACATTTTTCACCACAAAAGGGCTCACTGGGAAATTTTAGTAAGCTGTATCAGACTCTCTGAATGAAACCCATAGGGTGCTTTCACACCCAAAGTAGTAAAAGATAGATACACACAAAACAAAAATTAATGTAGAGGTTTTTTCTTTTTCAGTGTAACTTTATTTTACCACTTTTATTAGATCATTCCATTGTTTTCTCAAATGTTTTTCTTCTCGAATTTGCTACTATAATCTCAGAGGCTGCATCAATCAATCAATCAATCAATCAATCTTTGCTGGAAATTTACTTGATGAGCATCTGTCATGGTATTTAATTATAGTTAACAGCAACCATAAAAAAATGCATTAATTACATTTGCAGTTCTGAACTGTTCATCATGAAATTATGTGTCTCATGTTGTATTATGAAGTTTTTGCCAGGGAAAAAATCCTGAAATTTCCAACTATCACAGAACTCTGGGTCCTAATTAAGCAATCAGAGTCAACAAAGTGTGTATTAGTGTAAGATCACATACCTGGGGGGCATTAAAAAGCTGAAGTCTGTTCTCTGAAAGTCAATTACAATTTGTAGTGTCACAGTAAGTATCACTGTAAAATGTCCTATACTGTAACTGAAAGTATCACCAGAGTTAAGAAGAGAAAGTTTCAATACTTCTTCTGTGGGTCACTCAGTCTGAAAGGCATTTACCTTTAGGTCCATACATAACTCTACTCAGTAAGAGTTTTTACCTAACTAACATATAAGTGAAACGGAGCAGGACCCTGTGGTCCTTGACCCCCCCATGTCCTCAGCCTGCCTTTTGTCTGTGGAAAAACTTTAGTCAAGCAATAAGTTTAATCAGAGAAGTGAGAAAATACAGACACAAAGGAAAAGAGTCAAACGAGACCAAATAATAATAGTTTAGTCATTAAGCAAAGTCAAGGACCTTTAGTCCCTCCTCAAGTGCTAGAGATAATATTCTGAGCCATATCCTGTGAACTGTCTATATTATAGATACTGAAATCCCCACCAGGTGGAAGAAGTTAACTACATGATAGCCAGACTGTAGCCATGACATAAGCTGCCACAATTCTGAGAATTGGCCTCAAAGAAATGGGAACAAACTGATACTGGAACTGAAGACTAATTGTACTTAAAACAATCAAGAAGATGCTGATCAGACCTCCACACGACCAGTTTCAAGATGACTGTCAGAGCTGAGTGTGCTGTTTCTGCATGTAGCCCCCTCTCTCCGTCTATAAAAGCTCTTGCCCACTGATGGGGTGTGTGGGGGAGTCGGCCTTTGGACAAGAGTCCACCATCCCCCACCCCTCCAGGTTTCTGATCTCTGAAATAAAGCAAATTTTCCTTTCAACCAACCTTGCTTCTTTACTTGTTTTTGAGAAGGAAGCAGCTGGACCCACTTTAGGTAAGTTTTTGGCTCCCAGCATGAGGCTGCCCTCTCGCGATATCTGGCTCCCGGAATTTTCCCAAGCAGAGCAGCCTCCATGACACCGCACCGGGTTGGCTGCAAGGAGCCCGCTGCTTGTGGCTTGCTGGCACCGAGAGGGGATTTGGGGGGACATTCCTAGCAGAGGCCAAAACCATTTGTTTCAGGGTTCCTCCCTGTTTCTCCCCTGCTCCTCACTGGCTGCCAAATTATGCTTTTCCTTGGTAGAAGGGAAAGATACCTCTGGATGAGCTGATGAGCTCCAAGACCAAGTAAGTCCACCGGTGTGCACCCGGCAAACTTCTCTTTTGAGCACAAAATGCTATTTGGGCATTTTGCCAATTGGTTCTGATGTGTGTCTGACATTGAGGACTGTTTGTGTTGGAGAGTGTTTGTTTGGAACTCCATATGGGTCATCCTTCTTGGAGGATTTGTGACAGTTCTGTCTTCTTGTGTGTGAAAGTATATTCCATTTGTGCGATTGGTATCTTTGTTGTCTTTTGTAAAATGGGAAATTCAGGTTCAATTCATTAGAAGAATTTTAGCTATGAGATTATGACTAAAGAGAAAGAAAGATAATTTTTTTTTAACAGTGTATGGCAACAGCATTCTTCAGACTCCAGAGAAACCTGGTTAAGATAAAACTCTTTTGAAACTCCCAAACTGGTTCTTTTTGCATATCCAGTTAGAGAAATCTAGCTTGATAAAATACTGTTTTCAGAATTCTGACCCTGAGAGAACAAAAATACGCCTAGGAGAAAGCTTGAAGTTAACTCTTATCATGTCCTTGAAATACAAACACAGCCCACTTTGCCTGAGACTTCAGCCTTGTGTGAATTAGTAGAACTTCAAAATATAGGTTTACTAAACACACATCTTATACTACATTAAAGAGAAATTATACTATGAGGAAAATGGAAGTTTTTAGAAGTTATGGAATATGTTCTTAAGTTTGTCAATCTGTAAATGCTGGTATAACAGTTCAACTACTTGTTTCTTGGTTTTGTTAAGAATTTTAAGGGTTAAAAATTGTAATATGGAAAAATGATAAGGGAAGCATTTCAGTATGTAAAGCGAGTAAGATATGCGTTGTCGGCGAGAGAAGCTACAAAGAGTGGAGATATTTTTCTTGAGGAAGAAAAGGAAAATAATTTTGTCCTAGAGCTGGTTATTTATGCATGGGGAAAATAGGGACACAATATGGATCCAGAAAGTGATAAAAGGTTTATGAAAAAGGAACTTGGAGAAGACAGTTTTGTATGTTGTCAGGATTGATTAAGATTAGATTGAATTTAATTAGATAAATGAATTTTGTTATTAATAGTAAGCTGGTACAAGACTGGAATCTGTTTTTCTTTCTCCCTGTTAAGAGAACAAAATTTTCCTGGAATATTGAGCTGCTTTTGATAACAGATGGTAAATTTCTTTCTCTAGCTAACTTTGAGTATTCCAAAGGGGCCTCTAGGCATCTCAGAAGAAATATTAAAGTAACTAGGGTTATTTGGTATGTTAAATTATATTGAAAACATTTGATACTTTCAGATCATACTGCTGAACTGGGTAAGAAATTTAAAGAATTCTAATGGAAAGCTATTGTTTTGCTTCAAACCATATTTTTGACCCCAGTGTTCAGGATGGAAAAAATTGTCTAGTGAAGTTAACACAGAGTATAACTACTTATGATGTGTATCATTGCTGGCTTTAAGTTTAATACTAAGAGCACATGTACAATGCTTGTGTGACAATTGGGTATAAGTGATGTATAGCCTATAAAATGTTTCCCCATCAACATACCTTTCTGTACTTGTTTGTTATGTCTAATTAGTTGTCCCCCAATGTGGATGACTAGACAAATATATAAACAAAGTTGGCCTAGCACCAAGGGACATGAATGGACCCAGAGCAAGTAACTGAGCCGCTCTGGCAACGTTGGAAAAATATATTGATTTTTCAGTGCTTTCTATGGAAAGATTTACAGTTAAAACTGAAAAATGATGGAAGAAATTTTCACATATTGAGGTATGGGGAAGTCATTCTGGCTTATGATTTAATCTGAATTTTAGGCTAACCAAAACAGCCTGTTTGTGGCCTATTAAACATACACTGTACATCTGCTTTAACCATTAAGGAAAAAAATAACACATTTAGAGAGTAATACAAAGTTGTATTTTGATTATTATCCTCATTGTAATACATCTACTAATTTTCAAATGTTTGTCCAGGTACTATGACAAAGTAATCAAAAAGAGAGATAATGTTTTCATAATACAAAATATTGATGCTAAGCTTGGAACTTGAGATTACTTCCAATTCTCTGTCCATTCCCCAAATTAGGCAGGACTACACCCCACTTTAGCAGGAAGTAGCCAAGAACAGTTGTCACCCCAGTCCCTCAAAGAGTTGGGAAAAATTGGAACAGAAATGTAAACTAAAACCAAATTCCTCTGCCAAGTCTATGATTAACCTCTCTATCCAAAACTTTATTCCCTATTTTGTTCTGTACCTGTCCCTCCTCAAGATTGAAGAGTATCAAAGAAAAGGGGAGATTGAAATGGAGCAGGACCCTATGGTCCCCCCCACCCCACTCCATGTTCTCAGCCTGCCTTTTTGTCTGTGGAAAAACTTTGGCCAAAGAATAAGTTTAATCAAGAAGTGAGAAAATGCAGAAGCAAAGAAAAACAGCCCAACAAGACTAAATAATAATAGTTTAGTCAGTATGCATAGTCAAGGAACTTTAATTCCTCCTCAAGGGCTGTAGATAATATTCTGAGCCATATCCTGTGAGCTGTCTTATAGATACTGAAACCCTCACCAGGTGGAAGAAGTTAACTACATGATGACCAGACTGTAGCCATGACATAAGCTGCCACAATTCTGAGAATTGGTCTCAAAGAAATGGGAACAAACTGACGCAGGAACTGAAGACTAATTGTACTTAAAACAAGATGATGCTGATCAGACCATGGCATGACCAGTTTCAAGATGACTGTCAGAGCTGAGTGTGCTGTTTCTGCATGTAGCCCCCTCCCTCCGTCTATAAAAGCTCTTGCCCACTGATTGTAAGTGGGGGGGAGTAGGCCTTTGGACAGGAGTCCGCCCTACTCCCCCAACACCCCTCAACCTGGGTTGCCGGCCTCCATAATAAAGGAAACTTTCCTTTCCACAAACCTTGCCTCTTTGTTGGCTTTTGAGCAGTGAGCAGCCAGACCCAACTTTTGGTGACAGGATTACAGGATCATATGGTAACTCTATTTTTAGTTTTTTTGAGGAACCTACATACTGTTTTCCATAGTGGCTGCACCAATTTACATTCCCACCATGGAATGTAAATGTAGGAGTGTTCTCTTTTCTCCACACTCTCTCCAATACTTATTCTTTGTAGACTTTTTGATGATGGCCATCTGACCTGTGTGAGGTGATACCTCATTTTGGTTTTGATTTTCATTTCTCTAATAATTAACAATGTTAAGTATCTTTTCATGTGCCTGTTGGCCATTTGTATGTCTTCTTTAGAGAATTGTCTATTTAGGTCTTCTGCCCATTGTTTTGATTGAGTTGTTTGTTTTTTTAATATTGAGTTGTATGAACTGTTTGTGTATTTTGGATATTAACCCCTTGTTGGTTGCATCATTTGCAAATATTTTCTCCCATTCTGTAAGTTGTCTTTTCATTTTGTTGATGGTTTCCTTTGCTGTGCAAAAGCTTTTAAGTTTCATTAGGTCCCATTTGTTTAATTTTGCTTTTTTTCTTTTGCCTTGGGAGACTGACCTAAGAAAATATTGCTACAATTTATTGTAGAAAATAAAATAGCAGAAAATATTTTGCTTTATGTTCTCTTCTAGGAGTTTTATGGTATCACATCTTATATTTGGGTCTTTAAACCTAAATTTACCTAGCATCATAACTTTACCAATCTTGACTGATACACCCAGAATCTAAGCTCCCACCAACCTCAAGGTCAGAGAAAGAAGACAGTTTTCTTTTCACCAGGAAAAGTCTAAATCTTGCCTCCCAAATGATTGAAAGAGAGGAATTCCATTGTTCATTTCTCCCAGGGAAAATTGTATCTACAAAACTCACATCAAAAGTCAATAACTGATTATCAGTACATTTCCCAAAATATGGGTCATTCCATACTTTTATTAATAACAGCTTTATTGAGATAGAGTTGGATGTAATTCACATACAATAATGTTCATTCTTTTAACATATATAATTTAGTGGTTTTTAGTATATTCACAGAGTTGTGCAACTATTGTCACTAATTTTAGAACATTTTTACTGTCCCCCAAAGAAATCCTGTTCCCATTAGCAGTTATTCCCCATTTCTGTCCTCTGCCCTCAGAATCTGGTTACAACTAGTCTACTTCCTAGTTGTCTCTCTGGACTTGCCTATTCTGGACATTTCATATGAATGAGATTCCACTCTATGTGGTCTTTTGTAACTGGCCTCTTTAACATAATGTCTTTGGGTTCATCCATGTTGTAGCAGGTATCAGTACTTCCTTTTTGTGGATGAATAATATTCTACTGTATAGATGTACCATATTTTGTTTATTTATTCATTAAACAAAATGGATAATGGACATTTAGGTTTTTTCTACTCTTCAGCTATCAAGAATGATGCTGCTGTGAATGTCTGTGTACAGGTTTTTGTATAGACATATGTTTTCAATTCTGGGTCATTCAATCTTGGAATTACATGTGGACCACAGACAGCCTTGTCCTTTTTCAAAATCTTTCTTCCACTCTGAGATGGTGAAGTTACACATCTGTAGTAGTTTCCTGTAACTGCTGTAGCAAATGACCACACTTTGGGCTTAAAACAACACAAATTTATCATCTTAAAGTTCTCAGGTCAGAAGTTCTAATTGGGTCCTTGGGCTGAACTCTAGGTGTTGGCAGGTTCCTTTTCTGGCTTCTACAAGCTGCCTGCAGTCCTTGCTCTTGGTCCTCTTCTGTTTGCAAAGCCAACAGTCTTTCTCACACTACATCATGGTGACTCTGTCTCTTCTGCCTCCTTCCTCATTTAGAAGACTCCTGTGGTTATGCTGGGCCCACCTGGATAATTTAGGATAATCTTATTTTAAAGTCAGCTAATTAGCAACCTTAATTCCTCCTTACCATGTAACATTCCCAGATTCTGGCACAGACACTTTGGGGGGGCATTATTCTGCCTGCCACAATACCTCTTTAGCTGGCTTAGAGTCTCTGCTCCTAATCCTTTGAAACAACTGTTTGAATACACATACACACACACACTAAGGAAAAGCAATAAACTACAGACACAAGACAATACCTGAAAAAAAAAATCTATATGGTGGGAATGCAAAATGTTCAGCCACCTTGGAAGATAATGTAGCAATTTCTTACAAAACTAAGCATACTCTTACCATATGCTTCAGTAATCATGCTCCTTGATATTTACCCAAATGAGCTGAAAACTTATGACCCAACACAAACTTGTAACTTTATGTACAACTGCCAAAACTTGGAAGAAACAGGCATCCTTCAGTAGGTGCATGAGTAAACAAACTACGGAACATGCAGACGATGGAGTAGTGTTCAGTGATAAAAAAAAGTGTTATTAAGAAAAAACTTAAAAGATATAGAGGAAATTTAAATGCATATTGCTGAGTGAAAGAAGCTAATCTGAAAAAGCTACTTAGTGTATGATACCAACTATATGACATTCTGGAAAAGGCAAAAAGATGGAGATGGTAAAAAGATCAGTGGTTCCCAAGAGTTTGGAGGAAAAGACTGAGGGATGAATAGGGCACATGGGATATTGAGGGTAGTGAAACTCCTCTCTATGACACTGTGATGGTAGAAACATGTTTACACATTTGTCAAAACCCCTAGAATGTACAACAAGAAGAGTGAACCTAATGTAAACTGTGGACTTTAGTTAATAATGTACCAATGTTTGCTCATCAATTGTAACACATGTGCCACACTAATGTGAGATATTAATAATAGGGGAAACTGTGTGTGGAGGGGTGAGGGGTTATATGAGAACTCTGTACTTTCTTCTCAATTTTTATATGAATGTAAAACTGCTCTAAAAAATAAATTGTATTAATTATTTAAAAATTCACACTACAGAGATGTACTCTGACCACTATAAAAGTAAGGTTTCACATTATTTCTCAGAAAAGTGTAGGTCCTTAGATCTACCCTTCTCAAATGTCTGGATTTCAGAAATCTTTCTCTCATGTGTACAATTAAAAGCCTATCAGTGTGGTTTACCCCAAGCAAAAGGTCAGTTGGATTCAAAACTAAATTGTAGCCCCTAGCTGATAAAAGACAAAACTTCTAAACAACAGTTTTTACAGAATCAGCTCACTAAAGTTTCAGACACTCATAAGGCCCATCTCAGTCACCATCACCTTGTTGCACCTGTAACACAGTTAAGAAATCCAAGAATGGGTCTCTAAGCTCAGTAGCTATTTATATTAGCTGAAATTCAAAGGAATTTCATCTCAGATGGCAGCCACTGTACATTTAATCTCAAAGTAAGCTATTTTTGCACTTTTAAAGTCATCCTCAGACCCCCCGGGGTTTACTCTTTTAGAAAAGGAAAAAGTCTCCCCCAGTGAGTACTGAAATAGACATCTGAGCGCTGCCACCATCTCCTGTCTTCTGTGAGGATTTCTAGCAAGTCAAACTCACTCATTGTTAACAGTTCTCTTCAAAAATTATGAAAATGCAAGTCAATCACTAAGAGAGTGAGTTTATTTTTTTTTTATTTTTTATTTTTTTTTTACATGGATGACCACAACAAAAGCAACAATGATTGCAATTACCAAACATGAAACACACTCATACTATGTCATAATATTGCCATTCAGTCCAGTAATCCTCCGAGAGTGAGTTTATTTAAATCTTAGGAAAGGGTTTCCCTGATTGCGCAGTGGTTGGGAATCTGCCTGCCAATGCAGGGGACACAGGTTCGATCCCTGGTCTGGGAAGATCCCACGTGCCACGGAGCACCTAAGCCCGTGCTCCGAAACTACTGAGCCTGCACTCTAGAGCCTTTGTGCCACAACTACTGAGCCTGCACGCCACAACTACTGAAGGCTGTGCGCCACAACTACTGAAGCCTGCACACCTGGAGCCTGTGCTCCGCAGCAGGAGGCCTGTGCACCTCGGCAGAGAGCGGCCCCCACTTGCTGCAACTGGGGAGGGCCCACACACAGCAATGAAGACCTAACAGAGCCAAAAATAAATAAATTAAATAAATAAATTTAAAAAAAAATCTTAGGCAAGATTCTGGGCTGAGACTCTTAGAGGAGGTCAAAAAATTACAATTAACTTTTAATGCAAAACTGTTCAATTTGGTTATTCTTTTGTATTGAGCACACCACAATTAGGAATCTCTATAACTTTCGTTCAAGAACTGTGAAGTGTCTGGGATTTTATCCCACTTATATGCTAAGAAGCCTGTCACAATTTCATGGGTGCTGGTGGAAAGCTGAAGACTCCTGGGTCAGAGATGGAGGCTTTGTTACACGACACAGCGGGCAGCAGGGAGTGAGCACATGTATGTGTGTCAGTTATCCTTGTCCCTAAGTTCCACAGGGCAACACAGGAGGACCTGGATGGTGCAGGAGGCTGCGTTGCAGGAGATCAGCCTTAATTCATCTTAGGAAACTCACATCTTTTACAATGGCCGATAAACAGATCAGCCCTTTCCTCTGAGGAAAACTAGCTTCAAGGCTGCAAGCACATCTACTCTTGCTCTGGAGGGAGGCATTATCTCTGTCTTTCAAGGATTTTCACTATAGAAACATCTTCGAAAGAATATTCTGGGAGAAAGTCTTATAAGGCATGCAGAAACATGTGACCCAAGGAGAACCATCTCCTTGTCTTTCCTTGAAGTTCCTGATATATGCTGTACTCCCTATAATAAGATAATCTGACTGATCTGACAAATCCACACCACTTTTTAATTTATTTTTATTTTATTTTGAAATTTTATATTGGAGTATAGTTGATTTACAGTGTTGTGTTAGTTTCAGGTGCATACCCTCTTTTAATATGTGTTTTGAGTGTTCCTTCCCATCAGAGACAGTGATTTGTCCAGAAGGGTTTAGATTCTCACCTATTGCCCCTTGAAATTGAAGCCTGGTTGGTGATGTGGTTGGTGGTCAGAGAGGAATCCAAGCTAATGGCCACATGTGGGCACTGAACCAACAACTGCAATCAGCTGAGCTAGAAACCATCTATTAGATTCAGCCAGACACTGGGAGCAACCGTGCCTGCCACCTAACCCTAACCCTAACCCATACCCAATCAATCATCAATCCCGTTGACACACTTGGACCAGACTGCCCTCTCCAGCGCTCTCCTGCATGGTCCACATCCTCTCTTTGTCCTGCTAGACCTGCTGTATTGTCTCCTCACTGGCTCCTTTCCCTCCCGATTGCCTCCTCTCTCCCCAGTCTTATCCAACTCCACTCTGCCACTCACATAGCTGCCAGAATAAACTTCTAAAACGCAACTCTCAGCATGACACTTCTGTTCTGAAAAATCTACAGTACCTCACAGACTGCAGGATAAATGTCAGCTTCTTAGCATGGAACATGGATCTTCCTGTAATTTGGCTTCTGATTAAAACTTTATGCACAACACTCATTTTATCCTGTCTTCTGCCTCTAGCACTTTCACCAGCAAAATAGTGATAAAAATAGTATCAGCCACCTAGGTTGCTATGAGAATTATAGGTGTTAATACATGTTAATTGATCAAGACAATGGCTCATAATAGTTGCTCAAGGGGAGTCATGAGAAGAGTAATTCACTAGCTACATCAAACTATCAATTTCTCCAATAAACTAGATGAACCATGATCAACTCCCTGAAGGCTTCTTGGTTACTCTGTTATCTTGGACACTACTTTTTCTCATTACAGAGCCTATAATAAAATATTGTCTTAAAAAAAATGCTTACAGTCCACTCTCCCCACTTCAGAGTAAAATCCAAAAGGCAGCTTTATGTTTTACCCATATTTGGATTCCTAAGGCCATCCCATTGTCTGTCACATAAAAAGCACTTAATAAATATTTGATGAACAGTGGTATGCTGTTTCTGTATTTATGGATACAAATGGAATACTACCAGCAGATCTTTCCATGTTCTTTTCAAGTCTTTAGGTTTTGTAGCTGTAGCCTTTACTTACAGGTCTTCTGGAGTTCTTTGTTCTACTTTTTTTTCAGTTTTAATACTTTTTCATTGAAGTATAGTTGATTTACAAAGTTGTGTTAATATCTGCTGTACAGCAAAGTGATTCAGTTATATTATATATATGCATATATATATATATATATATTCTTTTTTTAAAATATTCTTTTCCATTACGGTTTATCATAGCCTATTGAATATAGCTCCCTGTGCTATACAGTAGGACCTTGCTGTTTATCCATCCGATATATAAAAGCTTACATCTGCTAACCCCAACATCTCACTCCATCCCTCTGCCGACCCCCTCTCCCTTGGAAACCACCAGTCTGTTCTCTATGTCTGTGATTCAGTTTCTGTTTCATAGATATGTTCATTCATGTCATATTTTAGATTCCACATATAAGTGATATTATATGGTACTTGTCTTTCTCTTTCTGACTTAATTTCATTTAGTATGAAAATCTTTAGTTGCATCCATGTTGCTGCAAATGGCATTATTTCCTTCTTTTTTTTTTTTTTGGTATCCAATGCGTGTTCATTTATTTTACACTTACAAAAGAAATCGCCCCATCCCCCCCAAAAGTCTCTTTTTACAAACATTTAAAAATTAAAACTAAATGAAGATAGACAAGTTAATTTCAGTACAATTATTTTGCAATGTAGCTGTCATAATTAGAGTTTAAATTTCCTACAAGTGACCAATGTCCAAGTGACTTACAGGGAAATCCTGATTATTGGCCAAAAGGAAAATTCCATATTACAAGTTAGCAAATTCTAGTACAAAAATAGTCCATGTGTTGGAATAGGCTTTCTTTTTACATAGATCTCAGGTCAGTCTACTGACTGCATAATACGCTAACGTCTCACGGTTCTCCTTCACAAATGGCTCATTCGTCATAGCTGGAGCAGCACAGCGCCTATAGGGCTAGTGTCCACCTGGGGACCGTGCTGGAGACGGCAGGCCTGGGCTGCCTCACTGGCCCCGGGGCAGCTGGGCAGAGCCCCAGCTCCGCACCGGGGTCCTGGAGGGAGGAACGAGTTGCAGGCAGAGCCGCTCCCCCTGAGGGAGAAACAGGCCCAGGACACAGGGGAAGTGTGCCCAGGGGCTGGGCCCGTACTTGTGCAGGACAGCCCACCTCCTGCCAGTGTCTCCTCATCCTGTAGCCCAGCGAGATAAGAGGCCGACCTGCATGTCCTCAGCGGCGAGAGTGTGGCCCTGCCCTTGCTGTGGCTGGGCAGGCTACTTGTCCTTCAAGATGTCGAGCTGTTCCTGATACTCGGTGAAGAGGCGCTGGGAGCGGAGGTTCTGCCCGATGACTGGCAGCAGCTCCTTCAGCAGGTCCCTCTTCCGCAGACCCACTACTGTTGACTCCCATTGGCTTCCAGTGGAGGAGTGAACGGGCCCCAGTAAGTCCTTGCATATTTCTCGGAGTCGGTATTCAAACCCTTCATTCACGAGGTATCGCACGTAGAGGAGGAGCCAGTGGCGGTACTCGTGGCTGGAGCGCAGGGTGAGCGCTGCGGCGACCTGGCTCTCCAGGTAGGCCAGGGTGGTCTCCTGCTGCACCATGTGAGGCACGGAGAAGAGCCGGGCTGCCTGCCTCCCCGAGGTGGAGGCGCGGCCCTGGACTATGGCTAAGGGTCCCGAGCACAGCATGGTGTCCTGGGGTGGCAGGCTGCTCCTGAAGTCTGCACACTGGGCCAGGGAGTCCTGCTTGTCAGAAACCAGGTTCCACGCAGACAGTGATGGGTTGAAGCAGTAGGCCTTCCCGTCCGACAGGTTCATCACGGGGATTCCATGCTGCGTCAGCAAGATCTGTGACGCCGTCATGTCACTTCCTGCCAAGATGGAGTGTAGGGACTCTTCCTTCACCACCACTATCTGCCTGTGCACATCCCAGACAGACAGCGTGGCTGTGACGGTGAGGGCCATGACGTAGGAGCCGGTACAGTGCAGGGTGGAGATCGGGGATGGCAGCAGGATGGGAGGGAGGAGGCGGCGACCACAGGTGGAGAACACGGACAGCATCCGCTTTTCACAGGCGACACACACCACGTCACAGCTGCCGGCAGCGGTGAGGATCTGGCTGGTGAGCACCGTCTCCCACTGCTTCCCTTCCCGGCTGCACTTCAGGCGGCTCAGCTTTATGCCCCCCACGGCTGTCACCTCGTTCTCCACCTCTATGTACATGGAGGGGTCAGAGCTCACCTGCAGGGTGAAGGCTCTCTGGGGGCCCGGCATGGGCAGCTTCAGCGCAGCTGCTGGGACGGACAAACACACGGCGTCCTTCTCTGCGGTCAGGGCAGCTGGGGACTGCACAGACAGGGACATGGGCATGAGCCGCGAGTCCTTCCGAGGCCGCCGTTTCTTCTTCTTCTCCACCGTTTCCACCTCGAGCTCCAGCTTCCGCTTGGAGAGCGAGGAGGGCTTAGCCACAGGGACCTTCTCGTCGCTGTCACTGCTGCTCTTCAGGACATCCCGGGGCCGCAGCTCCTTCACAAGGCTCTGCTCTTTCAACCTTTCCATAGCCGTCGGGGTCAAACCGCCCAAGGCAGAAGCCCCCGGTGTGGCTTTGGAGCGCTCCGTGAATCGGGAGTCGAACGCTGTCATAGGTTCGATCTTGGACGGGGTTGTCAGGATGGAGGGGGACGGTGCAGCGGGAGCAGAGGCCGCATTCACGCTGTCCTTACTGACAGAATCGCCCACAGGCCTGGTGCCGGTCGCCGCCACAGGCTCTGTGGAAGGCTTCGAGGTGCCGAAGGGGACGGGGGTGCTGGAGTCCAGCGGCAGCAGCTGCGGGCTGCTGTGAGAGGTGAGCATGGTGCCTGCCAGGGAACCCGAGAGCGGGATGCTGTTGGAGAAGGCCGTGGAGAAGTCCCCAGTGTCCAGCTGTGCTATGCAGAGAGGCGTGATTCTCCTCCGACCATCTGCTGTCCGAGTCTCAGCTTGTTTCTTTAAGATTCTTCCTGATGTCCTCCAGACTCTCCCCGTTGACGACGCCAGTGACCGAGGTAGCGGAGCCTGTCTCTCTGGCCGCAGAGCCCTTCTGGTCCAGCTGCTGCTGCTGCTGCTGCCTCCGCTGGTACTTGAGAATCTCGGGGTTCTCGATGACGGCGGTGGAGAGCTGGGTCTCGGTCATGATGGCCAAACTCTTGCCGTAGGTGGACTGATGGATGCGGCTCTTCTCCTCCTCGCTCAGGGGGTCTCCGAGCTCGTCCTGGGAGAAATCCAGGAACGCCACAGAGCCGTCCATGGAGCACACCAGGATGCCCAGCCCATTCAGAGTCCAGGAAATGTCCATGATGGATTTGTCAAACAGCTCATGGATGAGAACCAAAGGCCGTTTTAGACACGTGAGCCAGACAGAGAGCGAGCGGTCCTTGCTGCCGACAGCACAGCAGCAGTACGGGCAACTGGGTTTCGCAGAGCTCCCGTTCTTCTGCTTCTTCTTGAAGATTTTTGGGTTGAATTTCACGACAGTCACAGCTTTCCGGTGCCCGACAAAGTCCATGTTGGTCTTCCAGCCCTCCCGTTCGATGATCTGGGCAGTGGGGCCGGATTTGTTCATGGCGTGGGCGGACACGAGGTAGTGCCCGTCAGGGGACCAGCTGAGCCGCAACACGTGGGTCGTCCCTCCACACTCATCAGAAGGCTTGGTGATGCTGGTCTCTAACTGCCAGTCCAGCGTCCTCCACACATTCAGGCTGCGGTCGTCGGCTTGAGAGGCAATGTATTTACCAACAGGGTCCCAAGTCAGGCCCTTCACCAGGCCAGAATGGCCTCTCAGAGTAGCTAGGATTTCTGGGAACTTCGCTGTGTTCCAGATGACCACGGTGTTGTCCACGCTGCACGAGGCCAGCCAGGCGTCAAGGGGGGACCACGCTACGTCCATCACATCACCTGAGTGACTCCGCAGGATGGAGACATCGCCACTGCTCCACGTTGGCAAGCTTGCCACTGGAGCCGAACACGGTGCTGGGGCCGATGTACGTAGCTCGCTTCCACACCATTATCAGTTTGTCATCTCCCCCAGAAGCTAAATACATCCCACTGTTTGACCACCGCACGCAGTTCACACATGCTAAGTGATTGTCCATCTGGCAAAGCATCTTGGGGACATTTTCATCCTTCTCGTCATCCTCCTGGAGGACTGGAGACATATTCCAGATTACAACCTTCCCAGAATCCTGTCCTTATCCTCCAGTTGCGAACTTGGTCCTGTCAGGGTGAATATCAACTGAAAAAATTGGCTTGCCATTGTGGTTGACCCAGGTCGGCTTCAGGAGCTTCATTGTTCGGCCGTCGCTGCCGCCGCCGCCGCCGGGCTGAGGCGAGAGCCGCGTCCCTCAGCGCGCCCGGGCCGTGGAGCTGCCGCCACCCGCCCGCGCCGCCCACCCTCCAACCGCCGCCCGCCCCGCGCCCTCAGCGCCGCCGCGCCATCGTCGACCCGCGCCCCCCGCCGCCGCCGCAGCCGCCGCCACAGCCGCATCCCCCACGCCGCTCCTCCTCCGGCGGCTCCCAGGCAACGCCCTATTTCCTTCTTTTTTATGGCTGAGTGGTATTCCATTGTATAGATAGATGCCCCACATCTTCTTTATCTGTTGATGGACATTTAGTTTGTTTCCATGTCTTGGCTATTGTGATAGTGCTGCTATGAACATAGGGGTGTATGTATCGTTTTGAATTATGGTTTTGTCTGGATATATGCCTAGGAGTGGGATTGCTGGATCATATAATAATTCAATTTTTCGTTTTCTCCTTAAGTCCTTTGCTCAGAAACCTAATAGTTTCTGATTGTCACATCTTATCTTCCCCTCTCCCCCACACCCCGGCTGTGGCTAGAATTATTATATGTGAATAATTCAGGAGTCATATTCATACTATTTCTTGTTGATAAATCTATTAGGCAGGCTTTTGGGTACTGATTTTTTAGTTAGTCCAGAAACTCAGTGTAGAAATATCTCACCTTATAAGATCCATTTACTTAGAATATAAGTGAAAGGAAGGTGTCATTTCTTTGCTGCTGTGTTTTGTCTCACTACCCCTTCTTGTTAGTTTTCTTTTTTGTCTGTAGTTTTCTATGTAGATTCTAGAAAATAAAACAGGAAACACATTCAAGGAATCCCCTATGTACTCAATTATCTTTAAGAATACATGATTCTGATCACTTTGTTAAGGTGATATTCACCAGCTTTCTCCACTGTAAAGCTGCTATTTATCCTTTTGTAATTAATCAGTATTTATATGGAGATGCTTCGAGACGATGTAAATATTCTGTTCCTCATCAAGCTTTTATTCACTAACTTAGTCTCTGTTGATAATTGTTGCCTGGGTCAGTTATTACTATCGTGAGCTCCAAAAGTGATGATTTTCAAACTCACATCATGTGTCCCTTATGTAATGCATTAGGAATGACAAAACATCACATATGTGGTGTTCCTACCCAAAATGTATAACTTGAATCTGATCATGAAAGAAATCAGACAAGCCAAAATTGAGTATATTATGCAAAAGAAATGGCATGTAATCTTAAAAATGTCCATGTCGTGGAAGAAAAAGAAAGGCCGAGGAACTATTACAGATCAAAGGAGCCCTAAGAGACATAAGATTTAAATGCAATGTGGTATTTAAATGGATTGGGTACTGAACCAGAACAATTCACCATAAAGGGCATTATTGGGACAACTGGTGAAACTGGGGTGTTGACTGTGGATTAGACAATCATATTGTATCACTGTTAAATTTCACAAATATGGTAACTGCATTGTGGTTATGTGAGGAGAATAGCATTAATAAATATATAATTGGTGCTAAGGAGTAATAGGGGATGATGTAGGTAACTTACTCTCATGGTTCAGAAAAAATAGTACACATATATATTCAATTACAGCAAGAATGATAAGAGTAGTGTGGCAAAGTGTTAACAATGGGTGAATCTAGATAAAGGGCTCATGAGAACTCTTTGTACTACTCTTGCAATTTTTCTTTTAAGTTTGAAATTATTTTAAAAAATTCAACTCTTGCTCTGCATAAAAAAAATATGAGTCTATGATCTTGGACATTTATTGTTGTTTTTGAATATGAAAAATCTTTTTTAAATACTATATTAGAAGTCTGTTCTCCTTTTGGTTTATACTTCTTACCTGCAAGAAACTTCTCTGTATATGTATTCTCCAATTGTAGAGAAACCCCTATTTACAAAAACAAGATAGGTGAGACTGTATAGTAAGCAAAGGACACTAGAAGTACTGACACAATCAAGCCTTTGGGAGCCTGGAATATCAATCATTGCAATTAATGATTCAAAAGCATCTCTGTAAATCCAGCTCTCTTTACTTCCCCTTAGCAGCTTGTGGCCACTGGTCTCTTGCCTAAAGATTATGCTATTGCTATTCTCAGGACTTAGCTTTTTTCTACCGCTGATTTCCTCTACTATATCTGTTTCTCCTTGTGTATCTTGCCTTCAAAATTTTTCAGAGGAAGGTTTGGTTGGGTTACTTAGTCAGCATCTAATATTGAGCAATGCCATTGGGTGGAGTCCAGTGCATCTCAAAGGCAGCTGGACTCCCCATGTCAAGCTTAGGATCCCAGTTTGATGTACATCAGAATCAACCCAACTATAAATTCATAGCAGAGATGGTATTCCATGTTATAGCATGAATTCGAGTTATGGCCAGTGGATCATAGAATGCAAAGAAAAGAAACCTATGAGACTAGAACAACTCGTGTCACTTTCTTCAAAGGGGTCATTCCTTTCCCCCCTCACTCAGACCTGTCAGGGGAAATGAAGGTTGGCTAGTGCCTATCTGAGTAAATCTACCTATCCCCCATGGAAACCAAATGTACTTTATCTGTGCTACAGCACAGGTATAAGAAAGCATGGTCATTTGTGCCATGAAACTCACGGAGTTTGAAATCAAAGAGACCGGCTCCAATTCCTACCCCCATCGTTTATTGGCTTCATGGTTTTGGAAAATTAACTTGTCTGAATCTTGTATTCCTCACTGGTCAAACAAAGATGACAATAATAGCCCCTTGGAGGAGATTAAACAAGATGATATGTACAAAGCATTTAGCATAGTGTTTGGCACATAATAGGAGGTCAGTAAATGACAATGGTTGTTATTATTACTATAAAATCTGCTTTAAAGCTACTGCCTATGTGCAGCTAAGGGCAGTGTATAAAGCTTTTTTCACCATATTAATCTGTAGGTGTGAGGATCTGCCCTGTATTTTCGGTTCCTCTGCTTTCTGACGCCGTTTTAAAAAGAATATTTAAAATTTTTTGAAATTGTTTAAGACTCACAAGAATTTGTACAATTAGTTCCCATGTATCCTTCACCCTGCTTCATCCAAAGATAATATCTTATCAACATTGTATTTGTCTAAACCAGGAAATTGACATTGGTACCAACTATGCACTCAACTATAGAACTTATTTGAATTCACTGGTTGATTTTTTTCCTCCTTTCTTCCAATTCTCTTTTACCTCAATCTCTTTCTTTCTCTTATTCCTGATGCATTTCTAGTTTACAGGTGACAATTTCCAAACTTAGAATTAACAAAAATGAAGCGTCCTATTTCATTGCACAGTACCACAAGATGTTTGTGAGCCCACGTTGTCATAGTCATCCTACTCTCAGAAAGGTGGGCTGAGACCTCTCTGTAAAACATTGGTCTTTTTCTTTCTGAGAATGACCTGAAGACTAGCAGAATGGCTCTTCCAATGGCTCTTCTTCTTACTCAGAAAGAACCACATGGAGTCTGGTAGGAGTGGGGGAGAAGCCATCTAGTTGGGACCCATACTCCTGACAGGTGACCCAGAAGAGGAGGGGGGATATCACAGGCTCAGGAATCTTCCCTGGGGAGTGAGGGATTCAAGCCCCACATTGGGCATCCCAGCCCTGGGGTGAACATTGCACCCCAATGTTCATAGCAGTACTATTCACAATAGCCAAGATAAGGAAACAACCTAAGTGTCCATCAACAGATGAATGGATAAAGAAGATGTGGTACATATATACAATGGAATATTACTCAGCCATAAAAAAGAGTGAAATTCTGCCACTTGTGACAACATGGATGGAGCTGGAGGGTATTAGGCTTAATGGAATAAGTCAGAAAGAGAAAGACAAATACTATATGTTTTCACTTATATGTGAAATCTAAAAATAAAACAAATAAATATAATAAAACAGAAACAGACTCACAGATACAGAGAAAAAACTAGTGGTTACCAGTAAGGAGAGAGGTCAGGGGAGGGGCAAAATAAGTGAAGGGGATTAAGAGATACAAACTAGTAAGTATAAAATACAGCATAGGGAATGTAGCCAATATTTTATAATAACTTTGTATGGAGTGTAATCCCTAAAAATATCGAATATTGTATACCTGAAACTAATATTGTAAGTTAACTATACTTCAGTAAAAATAAAGGAAGCTCCTACTTGTTGCGGTTAGGGTAGTCTTTGACTTACATCTGTTAATGAATAAATAGCTTCTATCTATCTGGGATAGAAGAATTAAGAATTAAGTTTTCTAATTCAAGATTTTGATTTTATACCACTTTTAATTAATGATCTAATGAAGTGGAGAAATTTTTACCTTTGAAGAGTAGATACTAAGTAATTTTCTCTAAAGGAAAGAAGTGCTTTTGGAAAAATACATTGGGAAGTACCGGGTCAGAATGTGAGTCCTCCAAGAGTGGGTGTGAGTAGATGCCGAATGCCTGAATAAGGGCGTTCCTCTACCTGAAATAAGAGCAGGAGTTCGTTGTTTTCATCTCAGAGGGAAAGGGATGTGAGTGGCTACAGGACATTCTTGAGGAGGTGAATGCTTATGATTCCTCTTAAGATTATTTATATTGCTATAGTTTGAGCCCCTCTTTTATCTTCGCCCAAAACTCTTCAGTGAAGTCTGTTAAACTCATGTTCATTTGTGTTTTTCATGTGTTCATGTATTCATGCATTCATTCAACAAATTTTAATTGAGCAACTTTTATGTTCTCAGTATATTCAGGGCTTTGAAGTTACAGCAGTGAACATGTCTGAGTCCATGATCTCTTGGAGCTTACATTCTACTTGGGTAGACAGACAATAAACAGATTAATAAATGCACAACATGTCGACAAACTCTCAAATATTATGAAAAACATTAAAGCAGGGTATTGAGGTAGTGTGTTATTTTAGGTAGGGCGTGGAGGAGGTGACATTCATTCCTGAATGAAGTGAGGATGAAGTCTGGAAGAACAGTGTTCCAGGCAGAGGGAACAGCAGGTGTAAATGTCTTTGAGAAAGAAGTCAGCTCGGCATGTTTAATAGAAAATAGCCTCGTGTGCCTTGTGACCCGTGAGAAACAGGGAGAGTTTTAGGAAATGATGTGCATGATCGTTATGGAAGATAAGAAAGGACTAAGTTCCGTGTAGTGAAATGAGTGGAACAGAAGAAACTTCCAGAACCCAGGGGCCTGAAAGTTGTGCCGGCTTTGAGAGTATAAGCCATCATCTCCTTACACCATGCTAGAAAACTTAGATACTAATTTGGATTTCCGAAAAGAAGGGACTGGTGAGGGCTGAAGACATTATGGTTTCATTTTGGAGGGACAAGGAGACACTATGGTTTCCTCTGACGGAGTACTTTAGAAATACTTGAACCTTTATCAAAATTTTAATTTTAGGTCATCATAGTTTTCAAGATGCCATTGTGTCACTACTGCTTAATAAGACATTAAATTCTGGTAATAAAATCACTAGGATGTAAACTACACAAGAGAGCATCTTTGTCTTGTTCCATACTTCTCAGCTCCTAGGGAAGTGCCTGGCACATAACAGGAAATCAATAAGTACTTGCTAATGGAGTGAAAGTAACAAATCATTCAAGTTTGAAATCCAAACAGTACACATACCCATCCTTAAAGAAGTAAATTTGTTTATTTATTTGAAACTTTAATATCATGGATAATTATGTATTTTTCTCTAGCCAGAGGGTAAATAGCACACAACCCATGATTTCATCTTGGCTTCCTAAGGAGGATATTTTTTATGAAAAAATATAATTTGATCACAGAACATCTGTAATAGCTTCCAATATTTTCAAGTAATAAATGCTTAGTTTAGGTAGCCAATGTTCCCAGATTTAGTGACGTATCTTATTACCCAGAAGAATTGGTTTGAATAGTGTCAATCTAAATTGAAAATATTCCAGGTTTATTAACACCAGCATTAACAGACTTTTTAATTAAATTGCTGATTCTGTCAATAATATTGTTTACTGTTGTTCCTGAAAAGAGTCAGATAAGTATTTCTCTTTTTATAACTCTTATTTGATAACTTTTATTTCATATAGGTGTGGAGTGGGGTAAAGTTTCAACAAAAGCGCAAGAATACAAACAAAATTTCATGATGTTGTTTTATTGCTGTAAAAATAAAGGTGTTTTAGTTTGCTCCTCCAAACAGAAGTTTTCCTTATCAGAAACTTTGAATGTACTAATGAATTAATTAAAATTTGCTGTTTTAAATGTACAGATTGATTCTCTAGAATTCTGGTTCTTAGATATATTTTTGATGGAATCTTCAACATTTGTTTATCATATAGCTTTCAGTGTGCTAGAGGTGTGGCCAGACAACACAGTAGAGAAGAGTCTACACTGACAGATTTGCCTAGGGCAGGCTTCAGCTGCAGAGAGCTGCCCTGACTGAGGTCACACCCTCTGGGGCCAACCGCACCCAGGGACTGAGCCAGGCAAGGCTGTGCAGACCCCAGCCTCCCAGCCCCACTGGACAGTGCTGACAGCCAGAGGCCCGGCAGGTTGGTGAGGCTCCATCAGGCCTGCTTCCCAGTTTGCCATCTCTCTCTCTGCCCAATCCTGTTTCCTCCCCTTCCTTTTGGTATGTGTTGATTATGACTCTAATGTACTCTAACATACATAGATGTACCCCACATTCCACCTTAGCATCTGCTGTTCTAAAGAATCCCAACTGTGACACCCAACGAATGTCACACAGTAGCACAAATTCAGACCTGACACAAGCCCATGGAACTGTCAACAGTTTAGCTGTGCAGACTCACTCTTACCATATTATTAACATTCCGGTGATGCAACTTTATATTTGACACCATTGAATGTTTGGGGCTCTATTTATAGTGACCTGGTGGATTTTTGTTTTATTGTGTTGTATTTTATTTTATAGTGTTAATCAATACTTTAAACTCCCTCTCAATTTTCATCAAAAACAAGAGTTTTCCTTGTTCCCTCACCCTCTCCACCGACGGCTAGGACAGTAGCAGACAGGCCAGTTATCTTTAGGGAGGAAAGAATGGCTGCTTCTCTGCTTCCTTCTCAACTGGCTGATGGAGCGTCAACCTCCTCCAGGGCCAAGGCCGGGGAAGGGTCGTCCCAGAGCACACACTGCCCTTTGCTCCAGTCGTTGGAGCAAGTGCAGGCACCTCCTGGACACTTATAGAGTATTCAGCTGGAGTGCTCAGACTTACTATAGCCGAGCACTCCAGCTGAATTTCTAATTTAACATCCTGTCTCCTACAGTGATTTCCACTTTCTTATGCTTAGTATTTGTGTGGTCTATCTCTTTACATTCTTTCATTTTCAATTTTTCTGTGTCTTTATTCCCTAGAAATATCGCTTGTGAAAAGCATGTAGGTGGGTATTTTTATGTGCAGTCTGTCAGTGTAATTGGCAGAATTGGCCACCTTTCCAGACAATCCTATGGCTGGCATATGTGAGTAATAGGGACTCAAGACCTTTCCAGGAGCACTAATGGGGCTGGCAGAGGTTGCTGGTGGCAGCCTCAGCCTCATCTTTCTTTTTTCATCATGGACCTCAGCCTGTCCACCTAATCAGCCTATGTCCTCAGCCTCTTTACTGTCTTTTCCCAAACATCAGGGAATGATCTGATTGGTTCATCCATGGACAAACACCAAACAAGTGTTCACTTTCTCATGGGAAAACTGCATTCTAGTGGACAAGAGAACTCCTCTTGATTTAAAGCTAGAGGAGAAAACACCTAAATATTGACGGGGAAACTTTTGTAGAGGTCTCACAGAGGCCAAAGGAGAGCTATTACTCCAAAAATATGACCAGGCAAGAAAAGCTAAGCTTTGATATGTTTCCCTATTAAGGACTTCTACAAGGGACAGACACATTTTTGATATACTGCAAACACAAAGATGTCACATGATTAAAATGTTAAAGTGGAAGGAATGAAATTGGGAGGTTTTATTCTCTGTGGT
Source organism: Balaenoptera physalus (assembly GCF_965194825.1). Taxonomy (NCBI): domain Eukaryota; kingdom Metazoa; phylum Chordata; class Mammalia; order Artiodactyla; family Balaenopteridae; genus Balaenoptera; species Balaenoptera physalus. The sequence goes on along the minus strand of NC_138896.1, from coordinate 54,600,253 downwards.
GGAAAACAAGACCTCTATATCAATTAGAAAGCTTTTAGCTGCAAGTAAAAGATTCCCCAACTAACAGTGGCTTAAGCACTATGACATTTAGTTATTTCACAAAGCAAGGAATCTTGAGATTCCAGTTTTAGGGCAACAGTTTAAAAAATGTCTTTAAAGCCCCAAATTCTTTTCCATCCTTCTGCTTCTCATTCTCAGAATTCCTTTTTATTTTGGTCTTGGTGCTTGTGCCTCATGGTCACAAGATAACTGCTGTAGCTCCAGTCATCATGGTTACATTCAAAGAAAGGAAATAGGCACACGGCCCATGGCTGCCATCTTGAATCACAGTATCCATGCAGGCCCACCAAGCTGAGACATCAGGCGCAGTGGTACTGTGCTGGGAACTCTAATCCAATGTGTAAGGTGCAAGGCCTCTGCACAGGCTCCCTACAGGCAAGTGAAACCAAACCAAGCACAAAAGAAGAGCTACTTTTTGCATGAATTACCTGGACATTTTCCTCCAAAGAAAATGAAGTTTGAGGAAAATTCCAGCAGACTGATTTAGACAAAGTGTGCTCCATGAGATAAGGGACACATCTGTCTGGTTCTACACTGAATCTCAAGCTCTCACCTCATAATTTCTCACTAGGCACTCTGATCTGAAGTGCCGGGTGCGATGCCACTGCATGAAGCACCCTGTGAGCAAGTGAAACTAGACGAAGCACAAAGGAAAAGGAAAAAAAAAGCAAGCTGTAAACACTCTGAAAAAAATGCCTCTGCACCTCTAGCTCTTGTGGAGGTTGGCATCTTCAGTGGAGTCTCCTATTGCAGGGGGACCTTCAAGATGGCGGAGGAGTAAGACATAGAAATCACCTTCCTCCCCACAAATACATCAAAAACACATCTACTTGTGGAACAACTCCTACAGAACACCTACTGAACACTGGCAGAAGACCACAGACTTCCCAAAAGGCAAGAAAATCCCCATGTACCTGGCCATGTGGCTGACAGGGTCTTGGTGCTCTGGTCTGATGTCAGGCCTGAGCCTCCGAGGTGGGAGAGCAGAGTTCAGGACACTGGACCACCAGAGACCTCCTGGTCCTACATAATATCAATTGGCGAGAGCTCTCCCAGAGATCTCCATCTCAGCGCTAAGACCCAGCTCCACCCAATGTCCAGCAAGCTCCAGTGCTGGACGCACCATACCAAACAACTGGCAAGACAGGAACACAACCCCACCCATTAAGTGAGAGGCTGCCTAAAATCACAATAAGTTCACAGACACCCCAGAACACACTGCTGGACGTGGCTCTGCCCACCAGAAAGACAAGATCCAGCCTCATCCACCAGAACACAGACACCAGTCCCCTCCACCAGGAAGCCTACACAACCCACTGAACCAACCTCACCCACTGGGGGAAGACACCAAAATCAATGGGAACTACAAACCTGCAGCATGCGAAAAGGAGACCCCAAACAAAGTAAGTTAAACAACATGAGAAGACAGAGAAATACACAGCAGATGAAGAAGCAAGGTAAAAACCTACCAGACCAAACAAATGAAGAGGAAATAGACAGTCTACCTGAAAAAGAATTCAGAGTAATGATAGTAAAGATGATCCAACATCTTGGAAATAGAATAGAGAGAATACAAGAAACATTTAACAAGGACCTAGAAGAAATAAAGAGCAAACAAACAATGATGAAAAACACAATAAATGAAATTAAAAATACTCTAGAGGGAATCAATAGCAGAATAACTGAGGCAGAAGAATGGATAGGTGACCTGGAAGATAAAATAGTGGAAATAACTACTGCAGAGCAGAATAAAGAAAAAAGAATGAAAAGAATTGAGGACAGTCTCAGAGACCTCTGGGACAACATTAAATGTACCAACATTCGAATTATAGGGCCAGAAGAAGAAGAGAAAAAGAAAGGGTATGAGAAAATATTTGAAGACATTAGAGTTGAAAACTTCCATAACATGGGAAAGGAAATAGTCAATCAAGTCCAGGAAGCACAGAGAGTCCCACACAGGATAAATCCAAGGAGAAACACGCCAAGACACATATTAATCAAACTATCAAAAATTAAATACAAAGAAAAAGTATTAAAAACAACAAGGGAAAAACAACAAATAACACACAAGGGAATCCCCATAAGGTTACCAGCTGATCTTTCAGCAGAAACTCTGCAAGCCAGAAGGGAGTGGCAGGATATACTTAAAGTGATGAAGGAGAAAAACCTGCAAGCAAGATTACTCTACCCAGCAAGTATCTCATTCAGATTTGATGGAGAAATTAAAACCTTTACAGACAAGCAAAAGCTGAGAGAGTTCAGCACCACCAAACCAGCTTTACAACAAATGCTAAAGGAACTTCTCTAGGCAAGAAACACAAGAGAAGGAAAACACCTACAATAACAAACCCAAAACATTTAAGAAAATGGGAATAGGAATATACATATCGATAATTACCTTGAATGTAAATGGATTAAATGCTCCCACCAAAAGACACAGGCTGGCTGAATGGATACAAAAACAAGACCCATATATATGCTGTCTACAAGAGACCCACTTCAGACCTAGAGACACATACAGACTGAAAGTGAGGGGATGGAAAAAGATATTCCATGCAAATGGAAATCAAAAGAAAGCTGGAGTAGCAATTCTCATATCAGACAAAATAGACTTTAAAATAAAGACTATTACAAGAGACAAAGAAGGACAGTACATAATGATCAATCCAAGAAGATGTAACAATTGTAAACATTTATGCACCCAACATAGGAGCAGAAAAAGTTTTTGACACAATTCAAACCCATTTATGATAAAACCCCTCCAGAAAGTAGCCATAGAGGGAACTTACCTTAACATAATAAAGGCCCTAACCCACAGCCAACAATGTTCTCAATGGTGAAAAACTGAAAGCATTTCCTCTAAGATCAGGAATAAGACAAGGTTGCCCACTCTCACCACTATTATTCAACATAGTTTTGGAAGTTTTAGCCACAGCAATAAGAGAAGAAAAAGAAATAAAAGGAATCCAAATAGGAAAAGAAGAAGTAAAACTGTCACTGTTTACAGATAACATGATACTATACATAGAAAATCCTAAAGATGCTACCAGAAAACTACTAGAGCTAATCAATGGATTTGGTAAAGGAGCTGGATACAAAATTAATGCACAGAAGTCTCTTGCATTCCTATACACTAACAACGAAAAATCTGAAAGAGAAATTAAGGAAACACTCCCATTTACCATTGCAACAAAATGAATAAAATACCTAGGAATAAACCTACCTAAGGAGACAAACAACCTGCATGCAGAAAACTATAAGACACTGATGAAAGAAATTAAAGATGATACAAACAGATACCATGTTCTTGGATTGAAAGAATCAACATTGTGAAAATGACTATACTATCCAAAGCAATCTACAGATTCAATGCAATCCCTATCAAACTACCAATGGCAGTTTTCACAGAACTAGAACAAAAAATTTCACAATCTGTATGGAACACAAAAGACCCTGAATAGCCAAAACAATCTTGAGAAAGAAAAATGGAGCTGGAGGAATCAGGCTCCCTGCCTTCACACTATACTACAAAGCTACAGTAATCAAGACAGTATGGTACTGGCACAAAAACAGAAATATAGATCAATGGAACAGGATAGAAAGCCCAGAGATAAACCCATGCACCTATGGTCACCTTATCTTTGATAAAGGAAGCAAGAATATACAATGGAGAAAAGACAGCCTCTTCAATAAATGGTGCTGGGAAAACTGGATAGCTACATGTAAAAGAATGAAATTAGAACACTTCCTAACACCATACACAAAAATAAACTCAAAATGGATTAAAGACCTAAATGTAAGGCCAGACACTATCAAACTCTTAGAGGAAAACATAGGCAGAACACTCTATGACATAATCACAGCAAGATCCTTTTTGACCCACCTCCTAGAGTAATGGAAGTAAAAACAAAAATAAACAAATGGGACCTAATGAAACTTAAATGCTTTTGCACAGCAAAGGAAACCATAAACAAGACAAAAAGACAACCCCCAGAATGGAAGAAAATATTTGCAAACGACATAACTGACAAAGGATTAATCTCCAAAATATACAAGCAGCTCATGCAGCTCAATATCAAAAAAAAAAAACAAACAACCCAATCCAAAAACGGGCAGAAGATCTAAATAGACATTTCTCCAAAGAAGATATACAGATTGCCATCAAACACATGAAAGGATGCTCAACATCACTAATTATTAGAGAAATGCACATTAACACTACAATGCGGTATCACCTCACACCAGTCAGAATAGCCATCATCAAAAAGTCTACAAACAATAAATGCTGGAGAGGGTGTGGAGAAAAGGGAACTCTCCTGCACTGTTGGTGGGAATGTAAATTGATACAGTCACTATGGAGAAGTATGGAGGTTCCTTAAAAACTAAAAATAGGACTACCATACGACCCAGCAATCCCACTACTGGGCATATACCCTGAGAAAACCATAATTCAAAAAGAGTCATGTACCACAATGTTCATTGCAGCACAATTTACAATAGTCAGGACATGGAAGCAACCTAAGTGTCCATCGACAGATGAATGGATAAAGAAGATGTGGCACATATATACAATGGAATATTACTCAGCCATGAAAAGAAACGAAATTGAACTATTTGTAGTGAGGTGGATGGACCTAGAGTCTGTCACACAAAGTGAAATACGTCAGGAAGAGAAAAACTAATACTGTATGCTAATACATATATATGGAATCTAAAAAAAAAAAAAAAGGTTCTGATGAACCTAGGGGCTGGACAGGAATAAAGATGCAGAAGTAGAGAATGGACTTGGGGATACGGGGAGGGGGAAGGGTAAGCTGGAACAAAGTGAAAGAGTAGCACTGACATATATACACTACCAAATGTAAAATAGGTAGCTAGTGGGAAGCAGCTGCATAGCACAGGGAGATCAGCTTGGTGCTTTGTGACCACCTAGGGGGGTGGATAGGGAGGAAAGGAGGGAGACACAAGAGGGAGGGGATATGGGGATATATGTATACATATAGCTGATTCACTTTGTTATACAGCAGAAGCTAACGCAAGATTGTAAAGCAATTATACTCCAATAAAGATGTTAAAAAAAAACAAAACAAAGAAAGGAAATCTTAAGTAAGCTGGTCAGAGAAGCAAAAAAAGAACTCATTGCAGGGTTATTTCTCCTTTTGTTAGAGAAGAGAAAACATTTGAAGAACCAGTCCCCTCCCTAGCAGACTTGCCCTTAGATCTCACTGTAGAAAACAGAATTAACTTTTAAAGAAAAACAAAAATCTGTTTTTATAAATAGCTTTTTATAGGGAAACACTTTGTGAACACAATCATTAATGTTCACAGTTAGGATGTACATGGCACCTGGGGCTCACCTGCCTCAAGACACTTGCTGCTGAGCAAAGCACTCGGGCAGACCCTGCGCAGGACATGGGTACTGGTTACAGGACCAAGGGCTGGGTCAGAACCAGCTGCTGGACTCAGGAGTCCACTCAGGGATCTATAACATAAATTTTTTTGCCAGCTTTTGACAAGAGCTTGAGGCTCAGTAAAGTTAGTTACTTTTCCTCTTTGAAGTTCATTCTTTCCTTGTAAATCATCCCAAGAGGCTTTGTCAGTTTACTTCGAAGCAACCACAGAATTCTGACATAATCTTGATATTGCTCTCCATGCCTTAGAACAAGGATATCTTGTTCAGAGCTTTGACTGAGCTCACTCTCCACTCGATTACCAGGATACTGCCTCGGAATCTTTCTCAACACAGTGATTTAGGCAGCAATTTCCAAGAGATCACAGAGTGGGCACTCAAGATAAAATGATACCTGGCTTTTTGTACTAATGTCGGTTTTATAGCTTTAGAAAAAAGCATAGGTATTGTGATAAACAATGCACTCTTTTCTTCACTCATTCATTCATTTATTGAAAACTAACCAAACTCTTACCAAGCGTCAGGTACTTTGGTAAGGCCTGGGTATATGATGTAAATTAATCAGAGAAGCATGGAACAAAAATACAATTTAAATTTTCAGCTCAACACCACTGCCACATTCAGTAGGTGTGAAATAACAAATCCTAGATGTGAAGTTTTATTTGATAGTCTCTTGGTTCAGATTATTAAGGTAATGCTGGGCTGTCATTTTCCAATGAAGCCCTTTTGCAAAGAGCCTGGAGAGAAACAAGGCATCCTGGAGCATCCAGGTATCTCCTCTGGATGATATACACAGCCCCATATGCCAGAAGCCCAGACTGTAGAAGAAGACGGAACGTTGAGGAGCCTCCCCAGACAACAAACCTATGGCTCCTTGTGGAGCCCAGCTGTGTCTGGAGATGAAACGGTAGGGATGTGAGTTTCACATCAGTGGTCGGGGCAGCAGCAGAGGTGTGGGGATGGTGCCCTTTGCAGAGGCTTGTCTGCTTTTTCCCTCTTTCCCGAGCTGCTGCTTGATAGTCCCAGGGAAAACGCCAGCAGACCTGACCGCTCGGCAGTGGCTCTGTAACTGTGGGGCTCACGCAGGCAGATTGGCATCTGCAGGCACATCTTTAGCAAGTTGGCAGCCTCTGTGCCCTTCGCAGGTTGCAATCAAACCTGCCTTCTACAGCGGCCTCTTTCTGGTTGATTAACTTTAATGTAATTTTAATTAAAAACCACAGTGTCAAAGGGTTTAGCTACTCGAGAAATGAGCACAGACTGTGGCCCAGTGGCAGCAGTCACTTGGAAAATGGAAATGTGTCTTGACAATGTTGTGCGGGGGCCAGATAAACAGGGTCGCTGCAGTGCTTTGCGCTCAGGCAGCAGGCAAGGCAACATCAGAACTAGAGGCCGCGTGGACATCAGGAGCTCTAACGTATGAATTTCAGGGGCCATCAACATATTTTAGAGCTTGTTCAGTCCTGGCACAAAATGCATTCCACAGTGGCTGGCTGCGTCCATTCTGTTCTCCTCTTGGCACTTCAGGCTCTAAATCAACACATATATCTGGGTTGAATGTGAATCAAATTTCAGACAAGAAAAAGTAGCCAAGCCTCACTGTAGTCTTCAATTGTAGACCTTTTTTTTTCCCACTATATATATTTTATAGGAGACTGGGGATTTTAAATATTAGAAATAGACTTTCCTTTCAAGGAAATGCTTCCTCTGGGTTATGAGTCCTTGACATCTTTACAAATAGTGCCAAGGAACTAAAATGGAATGACGTCTTCCAAAAAAGATTGCTGCCCTGCTTGAATTGGAAGAACAAGAGGGGATAATCTTGCAAATAAGTTTGCTCAGGCTAGGTTTAGAATATAGATTTTATCCACTGGATCTTCTTATGCATTAAGATATAAACATTTTACCATTTCTAGTTAGCCTGAAGATCTTACCTTTTTCAATTTCTCCTTTCCTTTAATTTTTCTGGGTGATGTTGCTAACGGTGAAATGCATGCTGTGTGGGAGAAGCATTTTATCAATGCCAGCGTGGTGAACGCCTCTAGTCCACACTGAAATGCCCTTTATTCTTCCTCAATGTAGCTAAATTTTCAGGGCACAACTCTCAGGAGAACACCTAGTGACGTCAATTCTTCGGAGGAGAATTTCCTCCACCAGGTTTGCGGGATGCTGGGGCTGCGTTGCTGACAGATGGGGCCGGTACAGGTGGGCCCGGAGCCATCTGAACAGAAGGGGCCCCTGGTCCCTGACAGAGAGGATAGACAGAACGGTGGGGGAGAGTTTAGGGTAGTGGACAGGGAGGGGCGAGCGGAGGCCTGGAGGATATCTACACCGAATCCAGCAGAGAGGAAGAAAAGCAAAAACAAGCAGATGGGTGGACTGAGAGAGGTGATTTGAATTGTATAACTTGCTTAAGAGACTAATAAAAAACAACCTCCGGGGATAGAACTTCACTGCAGGCAACCTTGGAAAATTAGAAATTTACCTAAGGTTGCCAAAGCAAAGACAAACGCCAGGAAAATAAATATGAAATGAAGGTAGAACAATGAATTGTGTGTCAGCTTGCGGGATGAGTCCTTTGCAGGCCCCATACACGCCCAGGTAGTCATTCTGTGGCTCTTCAGATGGTAAAGGGCCACTGTTACCTCTCATCTGGATTGCTTTCTCTATTAAATGACAAAACAGAATTTTGGTTGTCCGTTCAGCAGATGATGTAATTGTTCAGAATGGACTTAGGACAACTCTATACATTTAAAAAGTTCTTATGATGACAATCAAAAAAGCAAAGCAAAAAAGCCACCTATCAGAGTAGGATCTGAATAAGTTAAACTGGAGCATTCCAAAAATATCTTCCCTGGAATATTATTTTTTCAGAATATTTATACATGTCTTTTGGAAAAATGGCCCTATGGTGAAATGAACGTGGGGAGGCCTGGGTTACACACCAAATAGATTTTTTTTTTTTTTCTTTTTAATTGCAGGACTTCTCAGGACTTTTTGTGCTCTCTGACGTTTGAAGCTTTTCTTCAGTTTTGGTCTGGGAGCTCTTTTTGAAACGTATTTCTTGAGGCTAGTTTGCAAAGTACATACCTCAGGAAACAGAGTGAGACTCTTAGACCAGGCAGCAGAGCTTGGGGCTTTGTCCCTGCCAAGGAGGTTTTCTGTGTGGGTGTGTTTACAGTGGACATGGGTCTGCATCTGCACTGTGGCTTGTGGTCAGAAATGGCTGACATGTCCCATTCAGCTTACATCTAATAATAGAAATCAAAATACTAAAAACACTCTCTTTGCAGGTGACTTTAGGAGTGTTATTGTTTTTATCTATTTTGCAGTAGATATTTTGAATTAAAGAGTCTATATTTGGTTAGAAGTGATATTAAAAATTCATTTCTAAAAGTTATGGCCTAAACACTGACCGGAATGGATCCTGGCCATATACAGAGCTGTACTTGTGTGTGCCCATGGAATGCCAAAACTTCAGATTTTTTTGGTCTTCATTTGTAATTTACAGTGTCCTCATTTACAATTAATAGCAAACAGCCCTTAAGCTCTATGACAACAGAAACAACTCTTTGCTTAACCTGTGTTTCCAACATTTATGCAGTCTGGACTCAACAAATATTATTAAAACCAATGAATTATCCCTATGGATAATGTTGGATACTAGTTGGGAAATACCAGAAAGCATGGGAAACTTGCACCAAAGACTGTTGGAAATAACCTCACATCAACAGGTAAAACAAAGTTTTCTTTTTCTTTGTTAAAAGTAATATTGAGCACGAATTCAATGGAAGTCAGTCCGCTATGCACCCTGGGAGATAAAAAGGTGAGAACAACAGAAAGGGACTCTTTAGGGAGCAGATAATTTGGTGGGGTGTGACTTTAACACACGAAGGATAAACCAAATGGGTGGGGGGGTGGAGGGGCTGGGAACTGGGGAGTGTGGGGTGAGTACAGAGCTAGCCACGCTCCGGCTCAAGTTTCCAAATGGGGAAAATGCACTGCATTTAGACTGCATTCAGCCACATAATCAATGTTGGCATTACCTTGGTTGTGATACTGACCAGGGCTCTTGGCCTTCTTAATCAATAGAAACTGATCAGAGGCCAGACAAGAAATTCAGGCAAGGCTTTACTGGGGCCCCTGCTGCAGGACAGGGGAGTGAGAACAAACAAGTTCCCTTGCTCGCTCCCTGAGAGGGGGGTGGCGAGCTTGTTCCTTACATGGGGTGAGGGTAGGGGTGTGTCCAGGGGTTGGGGTGAGGTGCGGCTTAGGTGGTCTGCCCACCCCCTTGGTGGTGTTCTGTGCAGGGGGGCATGCACAGTACCCTGCTTTTGCTCTCGGCTCTTCCGGAGTGGCAGTTGGAGGGGTTTTTTTGGTCTTTTTGTATCTTTTGTCCATAATTTGCCCCAACTGTGCATGCACACAGTTATTTTTAGTCCTTTGTAGTTTCTTTGTATTTTGTTGCTGGAGGACAGGTGTGTCCAGGTGCAAACATTGCAGCACTGCAGCAAAGGGTACCAGGTCCCAGCCTGTCTCATTTGGGGACTGAGGAAGAAGGGAAGGCACATTCAATGCGGAAACTCCTGTCCATCCCGTGAGCGGGCGGAGTCCAGGTCTTGGGAGATGGCCCAATGGCTATAAAAGGATCTCAGCATTTCTCCTGCAGGATGACAACAATAACCCTCACATTTGCAAAACATATTTTTTCACTACTTTAAAATCTATTTTTGCACTTAATCCTCACAACAGCTCTGGGTGGAATGTATTTTTACTCTAATTTTACAGATAAAAGGAAACAGAGGCTCAGAGCAGTTAAAGTCTTAATGGTGGTAGAACTAGTAGACTCGCTGCTGACTAGAGTGGAACTAAAATCCAATTGGTCTGTGTCTGAGTCCTCTGTCCTGAGTACTTTCCATCAGCACAACCACCTTGAAGGCAGGTAGTTTTATCTTTGCCCTAAGGTCCCACCGAACCCATATCTAGAGGAATCTTGTTTCCTTTGGGCCTGGGACAATGTTTGGTGGTATTCCACGTGGCCTGAGCACCCAGCAGGCCTAACAATGGATTCCTCAAGCACCTTTCTGTACTGAGTAAGCAGTAATACTAACATTTGTCTCCATTATTGAACATTTTACTTTGTGCCAGGTGCTGCTAGGCATGTTTTTTGTGTTATTTGCCTGTCTACCCACTAACTACAAATCTCCTGGAGAGACAGAGTGCATGTTACTCATCTGTGAATCTTAAGAAAATTTGAGACCTCAATTGAAGTAAAAATACTCCACTTTTCAAATGCTGTGGGCCAGTCCCCGTATATCTTACAAGTGTTGTTTAGGACTAGGAGGATACCACCACACGAACACAAGTTTGATCTCTATTCTTGAGAAAAATTTTAGTTTTGTAAGCAGTTCAGTTTTGTAATTCCAAAATAGCCTGACCCCCAGTCTCTGTTGCAATATAAGCTTCATGAGGATAGAGCGAGGTTTGTCTTTTCTATTCCCTTATGTCCAGCATCTTTCTTGCCCTGGAACATAGTAGGTACTCAATAATTGTTCAGTAAATGATTAGCATTGTATTTTTTCCTTTTGTGGGGAGATACAATTTTGATAAATGCTGGAGGTGGAACACGGCAGTGACTGCTAATGGTAAAGCTTTGTTTTCCCAGGTAAATTTGACTGTCAATCTGATATGGGCAAATGTTGAACAAAATCTATCCTGGAACTTTCCTGATAGCCAATGAATCTGGAAAGCAGAAATGAGGAGTTAAATTATAATTGGTATTCGTTATCAGCCAGTAAAATAGATTTGGGGAGAAAATGGTTATTTCTGTAAAGCTTGGGATTCCACATTCTGAAATCTTATTACATATTCATTTAACCTTCTATGTACTGAAGAAGTTTGGATAAGAAGGGCTAAGGGTGAACTACCACTAATAGAGCAAGGAGTCTATGCTGGACACTTTCACTTTCCATGCTTTTATTTAATCAGTATAACTCATCAGAATAGGCGTTATTAGTTCCAACCTACAGATGGGGAAATTAAGGCTGAGAGAGGTAACTAACTAACTAAGTCCTAAGTATAACCTAGTCAGTGGTAAAATCTGCTCAGCAATTCCCTCACTGACAAAAGTTAACTTTCTTTTCTCTCTGCAATTCTGTACCTTGTATGTAATTCTAACATGGCATATATTACACCATATTTTAATTGTCTGTGTACATGCTTATCTTGCCTGACAGACCATGAGTATTTCTAAAGGAGCTGAGTCGTGCTCAAGGCTGCATTCTTAAGCTTCTATCATGATCCCTCTTCATGGAGTAAAGCAGTGACTCTCAAACTTTAGCAAGCATTAGAATCACTGGAAGGGCATGTTAAAATTCAGATTTTAATAGTGAAGTTTTCGGCTTCCTTAGGTCTGGGATGAGGCCCACAATTTTGAATTTCTAACAAGTTTCCAGCTACTGTTTCTGCTGCTCATCTAGGATGACACTTGGGTTTAAAGCCCTCAATAAATATTTATTTGTTTAAATGGATGCTGACCGGGAAAACGTAAGCCTCATCTACCAGTTCCTTCCAGGTATTAACAATCTCCTTGGTTATGAAACCTATCAACTATAACTAGTGAAAATGGCATTTATGAAATTGAAAGACCTCAAGCTAAATATAAAGTAGCATGATTGGAAAAAATGTTACATTGACTTTCCCCTCTTCCCATTCTTAAGGCTACCAAGGAGGTTATGTACCAAACAGAGTCTTTGTTTTACTGCCTGGGATGTTGGATGTGTCACGAAAGGGAAAGCATAGAGAAGGCTGCATCCACTTACATAAGACAAAGACGCTGATCAGACTGGGAGTGGGGGATGCAGTGGGAGAGGCCACAGAGATGAGGGGAGGTGGCAAAGGAGGCTGCAGTGAGACAAGACACAGAGAAAGAAGAGGAAAGGGGACCCTGGCAGACAACGCTAGGAATGGAAAACTCTTGAGAACAAGAAAGATCTTCAAGAGGCTTTTAAGAAAAATTTGTTGTGTTATGTGAGATATAGCTCCTTCCTCTTTTTTTCCACCAAACTATAGGTTAAAATCCTCATTGTGGATTCCACTTCTGGAATTGTAGCGTGAGGACCTCTGTGGGCTCACTCCTCAGAGAAACAAACATAACAAACATATTTAAAAAGGAAGCAACAATTTACTGTGGAAATTGTACTGAGGTCATTCAGCAAATGAGGAAACATTTATTCAAGAAAATCTACTACAACTAAGAAAGGAAAGCAAGAGTCTATGGCACTTGAGCAAAGGGTGGTGAACGTGACCGACAGAGCCTGTCCTTCTGCTTCTGCTCTCAATCTAGCAATTTTCATGCATAACTCTTCCTATTAGAAGAACAATTTTTTTAAATTAGACTTGGAAAAAAGAAGCATAGTTTTCTGAGTAGTGATGTATTTGTATTCTGTTTTAGATATGAAAGGAGAATATAAATATTTCCTCTCATACCTGAGATACAGATAGATGATAGATAGATAGGTGATAGATGATAGATAGCTAGAGATAGACAGATATGATATATATAAATATAGATATATATGATATACAGAAAAAGGATAGATAGATAGATGATAGAGATGGAGAGAGAGATGATATAGCTATATATGATATATATATATAGAGAGAGAAAGAGATGATAGCTAGCTAGCTAGCTAACTAGATAGATATTCTATATGAGTGATAACAGAAGAAATCCAAGCCCAAGCAAGAGTGACCAGATGTCCCACAAACCAGAGACCAAAGAAGTGATGAAGTTAAACATCCCACCTGGCCTGACTCCAGGTCCTCTGTTTCTCACTGCGCTAAGATGGGACAGCCCCTGGTGCAAGCTCCTCTGCATTGGTTGGAATCTGCTGAACCTAAGGACATCACAGCAGTGGTGGCGGCCAGCCAGCTCCAGCCATTCCGCAGCTTGCGCCTTTGGAGCCCAGGCCAGGAGGGGAATCCCTCTATGGAATACCAGTAGACATCATATTGCTATATAAGAATTCAAAGGTCATCTTGACCCCTCATCCTCACCTTGAGTCTTTCAAATTGGTCTTGTTCAATATTGTTTCACCTTGGTGAGTTTTTACTCTTCAAGGAATACTCGTCAATAGTCTTGTAGGCAGGCTTCCGTTTTCTTTTTCTGGTTACTCCTGACTCCTCATGTAGTGCCCTCTGTACAAAGTAGGCTCAATAAATGGTGCTGACAATTAAGTCACTTAACAAGTATTTACTGAATGTCTGGTGACCAAAACAAAGATAGCATACTCTCAACCTTCAAACTACCAAATCTACTGATCATTCCTTCCTGCTTGTCCCTCCTTGCCTTTTATTTAATTGAAGTATAGTTGATTTACGTTATATTAGTTTCAGGTGTAGAGCATAGTAATTCAGTATTTTTGCCGATTATATTCTACCATAAGTTATTACAAGATAATGGCTATAATTCCCTGTGCTATACAGTAAATCCTTGTTGCCTATTTTATGTATAGTGGTTTGTATCTGTTAATTCCTATCCCTAATTTGCACCTCCCCCTCCCTTTCCCCTTTGGTAACCATAACTTAGTTTTCTCTATGTGAGTCTGTTTCTGTTTTGCATATACATTCATTTGTATTATTTTTAGATTCCCCATATAAGTGATATCATACAGTACTTGTCTTTCTCTGTCTGACTTATCTCACTAAGCATAATATTCTCTAGGTCCATCCATGTTGCTGCAAATGGCAGTATTTCATTTTTTATGGCTGAGTAATAATATTCCATTGTATATATACACCACATCTTTTTTATCCATTCATCTGTTGATGGGCACTTGAGTTGCTTCCATGTCTTGGCTATTGTAAGTAGGGCTGCTGTGAACATTCATTGCCCCCTCACTTTTGACACCTTAGCGGACTCCGTGGCAAGCTTTCTCATTTCTCTTCACCATATTCAACAATTATAAGGAACTGAATCTGTCCCCAGTAGTATATGACTAGTGCAAGTTAGAGCCACAGCTGGAACCCAGGTCTATATGTAATCAAAGATCAAGAAACAGCCACATCTTGGTGATTTTATTCATGGGGAGGCAGCCCAGATGGCCCAACACACAATACATGCTTCTAAATCAGAGAACATTTCCCCAAGGACATTGTTAGGACACTGTCCAGCTAGAAGATATTTAGAGAAAATTCACTCCTTTACCTGCCCCAGGGAAATGGGAAAATTCAATGCCCGAGCCATTTACCCTAGAGAATAATCCATGCTGGAAATTTTGCTTAAAATATTCTTTTAAAAGGCCCTTCTGTCTTTATTATGACTATAAGGCTGCTGAGTCTGCCTGAGCATATGAAGTTGCAAAGAGTATTTCTTTTGATTCAGACCTTGCATTCTCTATAAAATGAAAAGATTCTTGGCACATAGTTGGCAATTACTCTCTAGGTTTTCTGCATAACATAGGTTTTTTCACTAAGCTTTTAACTCAATAGACATCAGGCTCCAGTGAAAATACGTGTGGACTAACACGAGCAGAAATAAACACGATTCTAATCAATTTAGTTGTTGACAAAAGCATGTGGTTTCATTGCTTGGGGGCAAAGTCTTAAGAGTGGGCTCTGATTTCTTGCAGGCACACCCCTTATATATGTGTGCAAATAGGGTAATTAAGTGTCCAATTACCAGAGTTGCATTGGCAAATGGGGGCTTTGTGTGAGTAAAATTCTCCATAGTTTGGGACCAGCTGAAACTTAGGTCTTTTATTTTTGAATCCATCCCCCACAATAACACAAGCATGATGAAGTTCCCACCTTGTCTCAATCTGAAGCCGTGATTCAAGACTTCCCTGTAGTTTGGTGATTCAGTGAAGCGGACAGCCAGCGTTAGGAGCTGGAGGTTTTTCTTTCATACTCTACTCTGAAAAATAATGAAGCATTTCAAGTGCTTTCAGATTGTCCTTTTTTTCCTGCCAGCTCTGTAGAATGGTGAATTTACTGAAGGTGAAATACCTGTAAATATTCTTCATGAAGATTTAACCATATGTAACCAGAAGGTTGAAAGACCATTCATAAAACAGCTTTATTCTCCTCTTCCTCAGTCCTTGGGTGAAATCTAACAGGTCTCATGACTTTTTCAGACTTAAGGTAAGAAGTTTTCTGCACACTTTTAGTCATTAAGCTGGTCTCTTTACAGAGCTTAAGATGTTCTTTCTGGGTCCAGGTCTACTCCAGAGAGACTAAGTATGCTCCATCCTGTCTCTTTCAATGAATGCAAGGAAACATCCTGGATCTTAAACTCCCTGAGGAGCCTGAACAGTAAATTGTGGCAGGCAGATGAGGGAGGAAACCAGAACTCAAAGTACCACTGAACCCGTGTTGAGTGTATCGTTTTTCCCACCGGTCATCTCCTGCTCTAGACCCAAAGGCAGTAGGAAACCCGGAACCATGCACCAGGTGTTACAGACAGAGCTCCAAGAAAACTCCTTGAATTTTGGTCTGAAGAAGGAGAAAGGGGGCCCTTGGGGCCTGAGAGGGAGGAAAGCCCCTGTTTTTATTCTTTCTTTACATCCATTTGGCCCCAGCTCCCAGGCAGTCCTGTGGTGGTGGAAATGGCAGTGGTGGTCAGTAAGGTACCCAAAGTTCCAAAGAAGAGAACTTATCTCACCACATAAGGTGAGATAAGATTTCCCATGTTTCTCCCTCTCTGTCCTCTCGCTACCTGAGCTCGGAGGCAGAAGAAGCTGGCCCTTTACTCTTCCTCCATTAGCCTTTAATTTGCAGACGGCTTATATGCTCCTGGAATATTCCTTTGCTACACTGACCACCAAATTTGTGGATATATTTCATATCCAGAATAAAGCTCTCTTATTGAAAAAGCCTCCTTTCCAGAAATAGCTTTACCTACCCCCGTTATAAGACTTTATTACAATAGTCTTATAATTTTCTCTAGTTTACAGGCTGCCGTCTTCTTCCGTGGATTCACTCCCACCTTCCAGGGCTTGGTTTAGTTCTTTCAATAAATGTTTAAATAAAACACCAAATTTGTCACCCTCTAAATGAAATATCCCAAGAGATATGAAAAGATATGCATTACGATATCAGTTAAACATTGAAAGTCCGTAAACAGAAATGAATTTATATGAATATTTTATTATAGATAAGACTGCCATGCAATTTGTTGTCCAGGCTGGGGAATCTTTGAGATTGAAAGGGGAAAGAGGCACTAAAATAGTTAAAGGACAGTATTTAATCTACAACAGGTGAAGACTGGAACATACTCTAACCCTGATTGTAGACGTTGTGGCAAATGCCACCTCATCTCTTGTTAGAGTTTTTTGTGACTTTTTCTCCATCCACAGTTCTGGATATATATATATATATATATATATATACACACACACACACACACACACAACCTCCTGTAGAAATGTACATTTTAACCTCATGTCATAGTCTAGACTAAGCCAGCTAAGGAAGAAAAAGATGTAGAAACTTTAATGTTGCTTGTAAAATTACCTTCATGCAGCTTCCACCTTTCTTTTTATCTTTGTCTCTTACCTTTTTCCAAATACAGTTTTTCCCACCCAGAAAAGGACAGTTCCCTGGCACCTTACTCTACTGTGATGTTTGTGGTCAAGCATTCTGACTTTTAGAATCATTCTCATGGGTGAATATCTAGGTTTTGCTCTGTACTGTCTATGTAACTTCTGCTCTCTTATCCTCAAGTTTTCTCATCTGTAAAGTGAAAATAATAATGGTAGAATCTCTGAGGGGTGCTGTGAGGATTTACTGAAATAACTTGCATTGAAGTTCTTAGCAGAGTGCCTAGCTGACGTTAGTGGTCAATTAGGGTCAGCTCTCATTAGAGTGACCATATAGTTCATATAATTGGTTGTGCAGTCTGGCACTGGACATAATAATTTTGTTGGGATAGCAAGCTTACCCTGACAGCACAAGCTTAGTGAAGTTATCTCAGTTAAATCAGAACATGTGTTCACACCACCCTGTTTTGTAAATGACCCTCTACAGAAGTACCCTGATGACCAATTTCCATACAGTGCCATGGAAGGGGAGCTGTAGCATACTGTACACAAGCCCAGGGTCCTAAGAGAGGCTTAAACCTAAGAGACTTAGAGATATTTCATGTCTTCTAAAACAAAGTACAACTCTCAGGCTGAAATGTGCCAATCCAGTTTTCCCAATATTGAATTGGGAGATGCTCCTTTCTAGTTAATTAGCAAGCATCAATTAAACACCTACTGCGTTGGAGGAGGGATACTTCTAGGATGGGGGAGAAGGTAGGAGTTGGCAAAGAGCTTAATAACCGAGTCTTAAGCCAAACCCCAAAGAAAGCCACCGCCGCCACCACCACCACCACAACAAAACATCACACTAGGTTGCGGAATTCCAGAGCAAAACTAAATTTCTTTCTCAAATACAGAGTATTTACTCCAGAGTACACTCTAATTATCAATTCTCACCAAGCTTAAATCTATATCTTCTAAAATTATCAAACCAGATCAAACTTAGAGGACCACCTGCCTTAGACCAAGCCAATATTTAAATGTATTTGATTTGCTAGAGAAACATATTCTTATGTGGGCACATTCTTATTTGGGCATGGGTGGTGAAGACCAGTGAGTTAGAACTTGTCAAGGGATCCTAGGCTTGGCTGAGTTTCCTCCTGGGCTAGTTGTTATGGCTTCTGTTCATCTGAGGGAAAGAATCCTGAAAGGACCAGGAAGGTGACGCTCTTTGCCTGTCCACTTAGGACACCAGCTCAACCTTGAAATGATCTTACACCACTTCATACATCAAAAGGCTAAGAGCCCTTATAGTAGAATAGATATTATTTTGATTGTCTATGTTTCCATCGTCCCCTGGCTAGCTTTCCCATTTCCCTAATTCCTCTGGAAAACTAAAGTGGGTTCTGGTCCTGGTTCACCTGCTCAAGACTTCACATAGTTCCTCCCATGAAAAAAAAAATCATCCTAGATGCTACAAGCTTTAAAAGGTTATTGTGAATAACCTGACTATTTGAGGAATATCACGCCCTGGTTAATTACATATTCTCTTAACTTACAAGTTAACAGAGCAACTTCCTGCTGCCTCCCCTCACCAACACTGCCTCTAAAAATTTTGGTCAAGCGTTCACCTATCTATGTGAAAATATTATCTAAGTATGTGTATATGCATTTTTGTGCAGTTGTTTGTATCCTATTTTTGCCAAAACGAACTTATTTTGCCTTTGTAAGTACAGTTTATCCCATTTTACTTTTAAATAGTAAATTTCTTACAGTCTTGTATTGTAGGCATGGAAAACTACAGCCCCAGAGCCAAATTCACCTGTTTTTACAAATAGAGTTTTATTAGAACACAAGTACAACCATTTGCTTACTCATGGTCTGTGACTGTTTCTTACACTACAACTTTAGAGTTAAGTGGTTCCTACAGAGACTTTATTAACATGTAAAGCCAAAATTATTTATTATCTGGTCCTTTACAGAAAACATCTGCTGACCCCTTGTCTAGTGTAATCATTCTAAACACTGATAGTCATTGGACAGATTTATAGAAAGTAAAGTGTGGTATATTCTGTTGACTATATTCTAAACCTAGAACATAGCTTAGAGATACTTAGGTTTAAGGAAATTTATTCCCGACATTAGTTTTTATTTTTCCTTGCCTGCTGAGTTCACAGTAATCAAGATTTCTTTCTTTCTCTCTTTCTTTCTTTCTTTCTTTCATTGATGTATAGTTGATTTACAATGTTATATTATTTTTAGGTGTACAACACAATGATTCAATATTTTTATAGATTATACTCCATTTAAAGTTATTACAAAATAATGGCTATATTTCCCTGTGCGGTACAATATACCCTTGTTGCTTATTTATTTTATACACAGTAGTTTGTACTTCTTAATTGCCTATTCTTACCTTGCCTTTACCCTCTTTCCTCTCCCAACTGGTAACCACTAGGTTGTTCTATCTGTGAGTCTGTTTCTGTTTTGTTACATACATTTGTTTGTTTTGTTTTTTAGATTCCACATATAACATAGAATATTTGTCTTTGTCTGACATTTCACTGAGCATAATAACCTCTAGGTCCATCCACGTTGTTGCAAATGGCAGAATTCCATCCTTTTTATGGCTGAGTAATATTCCATTGTGTGTGTGTATATATATCATCTTCTTTCTCCATTCATCTGTAGATGGACATTTATGTTGCCTCCATATCTTGGCTATTGTAAATAGTGCTGCTATGGACATTAGGATGCATGTATCTTTTCAAATCAGTGTTTTTGTTTTCTTTGAATATATACCCAGGTGTGGAGTTGCTGGATCATGTGGTAGTTCCATTTTTAGTTTTTTGAAGAACCTCCATACTGTTTTCCATAGTGACTGCAACAATTTACTTTCCCAACAACAGTGTACAAGTGTTCCCTTTTCTCCATATCCTCTCCAACATTTGTTATTTGTAGACTTTTTTATGATAGCCATTCTGATAGGTGTGAGGTAATATCTCATTGTGGTTTTGATATGCATTTCCCTGATTATTAGCAATGTTGAGCATCTTTTCATGTGCCTGTTGGCCATCTGTATGTCTTCTTTGGAAAAAAGTCTATTCAGGTCTTCTGCCCATTTCTAAATTTTTTTTTTCTGTTGTTGATATTGAGTTGTATGAGCTGTTTATATATCTTGGATATTAACCCCTTATAGTCATAACATTTGCAAACATTTTCTCCCATTCAGTAGGTTGTCTTCTCATTTTGTTGATGGTTTCCTTTGCTGTGCAAAAGCTTTTAAGTCTAGTTAGGTCCCATTTGTTTATTTTTGCTCTTGTTTTTTTTTTGCCTTAGGACATAGATCCAAAAAAATATATATTGTTATGATTTATGTCAAAGAGTCTTCTGTGTATGTTCTCTTCTAGGAGTTTTATGGTTTCAGTTCTTACATTTAGGTCTTTAATCCATTTTGAGTTTATTTTTGTATATGGTGTTAGAGAATGTTCTAATCTCATTGTTTTACATGTAGCTGTCCAGGTTTCCCAGCACCACTCATTGAAGAGACTGTCTTTTCTCCACGTATATTCTTGCCTCCTTTGTTGAAGATTAATTGACCACATGTGAGTGGGTGGGTTTATTTCTGGGCTCTCTATTCTCTTCCATTGATCTATGTGTCTGTTTTTGTGCCAGAAACATATGGTTTTGACTACCATAGCTTTGTAGTATAGTCTGAAGTCAGAGAACTTGATACCCCCAGCTTTGTTATTTTTTTCTGAAGATTATTTTGGCCCATTAATCAAGATTTCTCATGTAAAATACAGTAAATTCCCAGTAAAGCATAGTTCATGATGACACAGGATCAATTGTTCCTCATGAAAAGTTATATCTCTAAGTTACATAAAAACTTGAGGTTATTCAATGAAATTTACCAGTACTGAATATATCCTCTGTGTTCATTAATATGTTACATATTTGGATGGAAAGAGGAGTAGAAAACTTTAAATATGTTCCTTCTTGTAGTCTTGATTGGGAGACATAATCCTAATAATGCCTTCAACAATTGAAATGTACAAAGAAAAGAATGAATACCACAGAGAAGCCAGAATTTGATCTTTCATTTATTATCATTAATTTACACACATTAGTTCAGCACCTACCCCAGCCCAAGCCCTTTGGTTGGTTGGCCTGAAGTCTAATGTAATACAGAATAAGTTTGGCCCCTGGCCTCAGGGAGCATATAGCTAGAAAGATAATAAATTACCAGAACAGAATAAGATTAGTCTTTAAAAGAGTTATAAGGTCTTCCAATAGCTGTCTTAAAGTGTTTGTCTTACACATCAATGTCCTGTTTTTAAACTAGTCAAGGGGCTCAATCTGAGGGGAAAAGAAGGGGCATATTTTATGTTTTATTTTAGATCCCTGGTTCCTAAAATTGCCTGCACATTGAAATCTTCAAGTGACTCCAGTTTGCAGCCAAAATTGTGAGCCACTGGTTTAGAGCAATTCTTCTCAAACTGTAATGTGCATACAAATGACCAGGAGTTCTTATTAAAATATACCACAGGGAACTATATTCAATATCCTATGATAAACCATATGGAAAAGAATATAAAAAAGATTGCATATACATGTACAACTGAGTCACTTTGCTGTACGGCAGAAATTAATACAACATTGTAAATCGACTGTACTTCAATTTAAAAAATAATAAAATAATACAAAGGAATGCAGACTCTTAAATAGTAGGTGTGGGGCTGGGGCCAGATGATGCAGATGCTGCCGGTCCATGGAACACATTTCCAGTAACAAGAGTTGTGGTTTGGAGTATGTGTGTGCGTGTATCTGAGTACATGTGTGTATGTGCATATTCCTAATATAGCTGTTATGTGAAAACAGCTATATTAGGTCTAAAAACCAAACTTGTCTTCTCTCTGGGTTTCAACCTGGCGTGGCACACTCAACCAGAGGAGATCTTCCTCTTGTCTATGGAGGATTTCTGATGAACCCACCTATGCAAGGACACTGGATGGCTGACTCATGCACACAGAACCCTCCTTAGGCCATCAGGATGGTTCTTTTTGCTGCTAGCTCAGGTTTCTGCTCAGATGTGCTTGTGCTGCTCGCTCTGGAGGGGCTTTGCTGATAATGGCATGAGGGCATTCAATTAGCACTTCCAGATCTCTCTGGGTGTAGACGCCTCATAATTTCTCCACTAATGCAGTTGGATCTTTTTCTTTTTCCAAATCATTAGGCATCTCTTCCATGTTACTTTTCACTTTCCAGCCTGTAGTGGATAAAGATTCTATTTTAATACCATCTCAACACATTTGTGTGTTAGGGTAATTTGGGGAGAAGACAGGTGCTAACTTATTTTTTTTAAAGAAAAGTTTTATTTTTCTGAATCCCTCTGAGACATCGATCCTGCTCCCTGTCTTCACTGAAAGCCGAGTAGGAAGCCTTGGCCTTGATCGTAGGTGCAGCGAAGGCTGTGTCTGCAGATGAGACTGAATCTGGGGAGACAGAGAGGGGAGAGGGGTGGCCAGAGAGAGCAGACCCCTCGGGGTCGTGCCTGCAGAGAAGGAGGTAAGGACCCCTCTCTTTGGGGAAAGGGCAGAGTTGGTACATTCCTCGCTCAAGTGGGGCCAAGGTAAGACCTGGGGGTGCTTCCTCTGATGTGAATTGGGTGGGAGACATCGTGTTTTAGGGCTTCTCACACTTTAATATGCACAGGAATCCTCTGAGGACTTCATTACAAGCGTAGATGCTTCTTGGTTAGGTCAGGGTGGGGCCTAAGTCTGTGCGTTTCTAACAAGCGGCGGATGCTGACACTCAAGACCACAATTCCAGAGGCAAAGGCTTGGGGGCCCTGGTCTTCAGCCTTTTCTCCTCAGAATCATCTGGAAAGCTTAAAAAAATCCCAATAGTCAGGTCTTACCCTAAACCTATTTGTAAATCAGAAGTCCATGGTAAAGGAGCCAAGAATCAGGAGTTTTGAAAGCTTCTTGTGTGATTCCAGTGTGCAGCTGCCTGGGCTGAGAAGGCAGGAGAGGAAAGAGAGAGTCAGTTCTCAAAGTGTGGTCCCAGGGCCAGAAGCATCAGCTCACCCAGGAAATTGTTAGAAATGTGTTCTTGGACCCTGCCCTAGACTGGCTGAATCAGAGATTAGAGCTGGCCCGGCAATCCGTGCCCTGGTGAGCTGTCCACCTGAGCTTGCACACTAAGACGTGAGAGCCACTGCTTTATATATTCAGCGTCTCAGAGTGGCGTGATGGTGCGGGTAAATACACGATGGATATTAACATGGCTCCCAGCAGCCTCTGTTTAGAAGTAGTAGCCTCTGTTTACCAGCTATTGAATGCTTACTCTTTCCTAGGTGAAATGCCAAGCAATCGACTCACAAAATCTCACTTGTTGGCATAACATCCTTGACAATTAAATATTAATGTTCCCATAACACAAATGAGGAAACAAGATTGTGGCGGTTAGGCAATTTGCCAGCTGTCACAGAGCTGGTAAATCAGGATTCCATTACAGCCTTTCTGATCCACGTGCTGTCTCCTAATCTAGGCTAGGCTTCACAGGGAATAAACAGACGTGTCATTCACTCATTCTGCAACCATTGTGAGCATGTAATATAGGCTAGGTGTCCAGCTACATCTGTCCAGAAGTGGTCCTTGTCTTCATGAGCTTATGAGTGAGTGGGCTTCAGAGAAGAAGCTGGCCTCTATTGAATAGATGGATGCATTCTATGTAGGTAAAGTCCTTTGTGCTGTGAGCAGAAGTACCTTCTTGGGAATTGGAAGGTGGGGTAGCAGAATGGGAGAAAGATCCCTGGAAGAAGTTACACGTAAAGTGATACCTGAAGGATGACTCTGAAGAACAGGATGCTGGGAGGTGAGTGGCAGAATGTTCCAGAGAGAGAGAGGCCTGTGTATTCAAAAGCCCAGAGATAAAGAGAGTGTGACCCCTGAGGTGGCTGGAATATTACTTTGATTTATAACAAATCCAATCACTTTTATTTATTTATTTATTTATTATTATTTTTTATAAGTTTATTTATTTTATTTATTTATTTTTGGCTGTGTTGGGTCTTCTTTGCTGTGCACGGGCTTTCTCTAGTTGCAGCAAGCGGGGGCTACTCTTCACTGAGGTGTGTGGGCTTCTCATTGTGGTAGCTTCTCTTGTTGCAGAGCACGGGCTCTAGGTGCGTGGGCTCAGTAGTTGTGGCACGCTGGCTCAGTAGTTGTGACTCACGGGCTCTAGAGCACAGGCTCAGTTGTTGTGGCACACGGGCTTAGTTGCTCCGCGGCATGTGGGATCTTCCAGGACCAGGGCTCGAACCTGTGTCCCCTGCATTGGCAGGCAGATTCTTAACCACTGCGCCACCAGGGAAGTCCCCCAATCACTTTTAAGTTCCTCTTGCAACTGCTTCAGTTTGATCAAACATATTAATTGAATTTTTGTTTAAAAGCTATTCCTGTTCTTCCAAAATAATGAATTTCCTGAGATATTAACACCCCACCAGATGATTCTCCATTTGCACGCATGGCTTTCACTGAAGGAGAAGGAGTACTGTAATGGCTTTTTCTTATATGTTTGTTTGTTTTTCAGATCAAGGGGTAAAAGATGAAAGCTCACAAAGTCCACAGAATAGTTTTTAGGAAAATTACAGGTCTCCAAAATGTCAGGATTTAACCTGACATTTAATGTTAATGTCATTTGGAATTAAATAGTCCACAGCCAGGATCCAGAAGCTTTGCTTGAAGCAACAGCAAATAAGTGGTGTTCCATCATACTTTGGTTGGGTAAACAAATGCTTTTCTTTGGAATGAATGCAGAACAAATGTCCTAATTATTCAGCATTTTGGCAGGACCAGTGGAAGTAGAAATTTAATATCTGTGCTCTCATCAGTCTTTGGAATAAACTTAACCACTCCTTTACTAGAAGTTAAAAAAACTTAGCAAACAAACCTCCCAACTCATTTAGTGAAGCTGGTAATTTGATTGCTGTCCTTGGTTCCTACCTCCTTCTCCTTTCCTCCTTCATTTCCCTTCCTCCCCTTTCCACCTTGGAGGATTCTTTCCAGATACAATATTACTGAGTTGCTTGAGTTATCAATAGCTGGCCTTGAACATTTGTGTTAGTGTTTTGTGATCAGAACCTAAACTTTGGGACCACATAGACCGGGAGTCAATTCACAGATTCAGCACCTCCCAACAGAGCTTAGTTATGCAACCTTTGTTCCATGGGCTTTTTGTCTATAAAATGAGGGCAATAAGTGTTTACCTGGAAGGACTTGTAAATGTAGCAGAGATAATGATTTGAAACAATTAACTCAAAGAATGATTGTCTCCCCTTTAAATCGTATGCTGTTTTGTAATCTTTGATTTTCATTGTTCTGTTTGGAGGCTGATTCCATCAGAGGAGAGGGCAAGTACTGCCTGGATCAAACAACTTATTGTTCATCTTTTAATCTCAAAGCTAACTTCCTCCTTCCTTCCTCCCTCCCTTCCTCCCTCCCTCCCTTCCTTCCTTCCTTCCTTCCCTCCTTCCTTCTTTCCTGTTTATGTTTAAAACTTACATATAGTAAATTTGACTTTTTTGTGTGTTTATGGTTCTATGAAAAATTTTTAATAGATTTTATTTTTTTAGAACAGTTTTAGGTTCATAGGAAAATTAAAGGGAAAATACAGAGGTTTCCCCTATATCCCCTGTCCCCACACAAGCACAGCCTCCCCTGCTATTAACACCCCCCCACAGCGTAATACCTCTGCTCTTATTGATGAACATATATTGACACATCATTATCGTTCAAAGTTCATAGTTTACATGAGGGTTCACTCTTGGCATTGCTGTTCTATGGGATTTGACATTATACATTATAGAATGACATGCATATACCTCACTTGATCGGACTGGCCACTGTTATAAGAACCTGTAGTAGCTGGCCCAAGGGGAGGAGAAAAACATCACAAGTCTTAGTTCTATTGTCATTCTTTCAAAAAACCTTAGTCTTTTAGTTAGATGGAGACTAGATTGGGTCTAGAGCAGTGATTGACCGAAGGCATGAGGCAAGTCCATTCCAAGTCAAAAAGTTTGATTTGATTCACTAGTGTTGAAGAGTTTGTGTCAGAACTCACTTATATTGAAGAGTTGATATTCAAATTAACTCAGAACTCAGAGACCATTTGCTTGTTATTTCGCCCATTAGTTTTAAATTCAACATCACAAGAGGCACAAAAAAACAACAAAGGCCACATAGGCAGCTGAGAGATTTCTGTCCAGTTTCTTGCCTTCTTCTTGCCGCAAAAGGCAGATTAAAAAGGCATCATTTTCTTTGACATATGCAGTGTGCAGTCACCTTGCCTGTTATATTTGGTAGGGAGGGATGGGCTTCAGGGGAAATTTGCATATACATTTCCATTAGGGTTCAGGACATTGAAATCCACATCACCCTGGACCACAGAATCCTGAATGCACCATTATGGACCAGGCTGAGCGTGTGTCGTTGCTGCCTTTGGCAGGTTCAAGTCTTGCTCTGGGTGTAATATTTTGTGACTCATTTTTCCTCAAGCATAGAGTAATAGGCTTTAAGTTTGCTAAGCTTTTCTGCCAGCCCTTCGGCTCCTGCTGTTCCATTATATTGAACTTGTAAGCAGGATGCTCTGTCGGCCTCACCCAGATTACCTCGGCAATACGGCCCCGCTGAGGGGCTGGTGTCAGGATAAGTGATTGGGAGGGAGGTCCCCATCTTGGCATGCTGTTCTCATCTTATTAAATTCAGCTTTGTGGAAGCAGGGAGCCTGCTTCTCAGTCGCACTGGCTCAAGCCTGATCCAACTGCTACTGTCAGACAATATGAAAATAGGCACCACCACAGCTCATGGCAGGTGCTGCTTCACAGCTGAAAAAAAAAGAGAAGAAGGAAAAGGAGTCCAGGGTTAGGGTTAGTGTTATCATGATTAGGATTTCATGAGCCTGTGTGAGCCCACGTTATTTTCCTCTTCCAGACACTTCACTGGACTGAAGGCCTAATTCAGTGAGCCTCATGTTTTTGAGAAATGCACAAGTTTCCATGCTTTTGGGGGCAGAGGCAGATGTGTGGGGAGTTCAGCTCAGAAGACTGCTTTTATCTGCATTCTTTGCTATAGGCTCTAGTGGGCCTCAAGGAAGCTCCTGTTTAAATGAAAAACAACAGCAACAACAAAAACAAACACTCTTAAATCCCTGGGAGTCAGGAGGGCCCTAAAATCCTTCCTGTGAAATCATTTAAGTATCTTAGTGTAACAAGGCGGCAGAGGCTCTGCTCAGAGACCTGAATCCATTGAACAAAACAGAAAACCCAGCCCTGGAAAGAAGTCACAGTGTGGGTGTGAGAGTCCTCATCTTCACCCCAAATTTCTGCCTTACACTGTGTTCTGGTTACGTAGAAACCACTCCAGTGTTTAGTGGCTTAAACTGACAGGCGTCTCCTTTTTTTTTGCGTTCTGCGGGCTGGCACTCTGAAGAGTGGACATTTAAATGACTGGAGCCAGCTTCAGCCTCCCCAGCACTGACCTGACACTTGGTGCTGTTTCTCCTGTTAAACAGGCCTCATTAGATGCTCTTCTGCAGGCCTCACTGGGATCTCCCGGCAGCTGCGCTCAGGTTAGGATGGCGCTGGGGCATCCAGAATCCTTCACTCACAAGTCTGACGGGCACCTCGGCAAGAACGCCCAAGCCTGGGCTCGGCTGTTGGGGGCCGAGTGAAAGGTTGCTCCTTCTCCTTCTCTCCTTACATTGGCCTTTACATGGGGTGTCTTCACCTGGTCTCTCCAGCAAAGTAGCTGGACCTCTTACATTGTGGCTCAAGCTGCCAGGCCTTGGAACTGTCCTGTGTCACCTCCCCTGTCCTAGCAGTTGAAGGGAGTCACAGGCCCAGGCCAGGTCCAGCCTCCAAGTGGACTACACACGGGCAGGAAGGCTAGAAAGTGGGGGTCACTGGGAACCGTCTTTGGACACCAGATCAAGTGTGTTCTGTACTTTGGTCTTCAGCCTCCAACTGTGATCTAGTGACATCAACTGTCCTGCAGGATATACCTTCCTGCACACATTATTTATTTATTTACTTTAATTTACTTTTTATTTTGTATTGCAGTATAGCTGATTTACAGTGTTGTGTTAGTTTCAGGTATTCAGCAAAGTGATCCAATTATACACATACATATATCCATTCTTTTTCAGATTCTTTTCTCATATTGGTTATTACAGAGGGTTGAGTAGAATTTTCTGTGCTATACAGTAGATCCTTGTTGGTTATCTATTTTTATGTAGAGTAGTGTGTGTATGTTAATCTCAAACTCCTAATTTATCCCTCTCCACACCTTTCCCCTTTGGTAACCATAAATTTATTTTTGAAGTCTGTGAATCTGTTTCTGTTTTATAAATAAGTTCATTTGTATCATGTTTTTAGATTCCACATATAAGTGATATCATGATATTTGTCTTTGGCTGTCTGACTTAACTTAGTATGATAATCATTAGGTCCATCCATGTTGCTGCAAATGGCATTATTTCATTCTTTCTTATGGCTGAGTAGTATTCCACTGTATATATGTACCACATCTTTTTTATCAATTCCTCAGTTGATGGACACTTAGGTTGTTTCCATGTCTTGGCTATTGTAAATAGTGCTGCAATGAACACTGGGGTGAATGTAGCTTTTCAAATTATGGTTTTCTCTGGATATATGCCTAGGAGTGGGATTGCTGGATCATATGGTAGTTCTATTTTTAGTTTTTTGAGGAACCTCCATACTGTTTTCCATAGTGACTGCACCAATTTACATTCCCACCAACAGCATAAGAGGGTTCCCTTTTCTCCACACCCTCTCCAGCATTTATTGTTTGTAGACTTTTTGATGATGGCCATTCTGACTGGTGTGAGGTGATAACTCATTGTAGTTTTAATTTGCATTTCTCAAATAATTAGAGATGTTGCGCATCTTCTCATGCTGCACAGATAATTTAGTCAATTATTCTATAACTATTTCAACTGAATGCAAGTTTAAGCCTCTGCTTAGCTATCTGTAAAGTGGAACACCCATTGCAGTATGAAGTTCCTCTTGAGGTAATTGAGATTCCATATAATTAAGAAGTGTGGATGGACAGAGAATGAGACTGGGGGGATGTGGAAGGCAAGTCTCTAAGTGCTTGAGTCAGGATGAAACCAGAGGTACACAGTCATTCCTCAGCATCCAGGGCAGTTGGATTCAAAACCCCCATGGACACCAAAATCCACGGATGCTCAAGTCTCTTATAGAAAATGCGTAGTATTTGCATATAACCTACGCATATCGTCTTGTATACTTTAAATCATCTCTAGATTACTTATAATACATAATACAGAGTAAATGCCATGTAAATAGTTGTAAATACAATGTAAAAGCTATTGAAATAGTTGCTGGCCTGTGGCTAATTCTAGTTTTGCTTTTTGGAACTTTCTGGAATTTTTTTTTCAAATATTTTTGATCCATGATTGGTTGAATCCATGGTTGCATTTTAAATTTGTCTTTTTAATTTTAGTCATGCCAGTGGCTCTAAAATGATAACTCATGGTGGTTCCAATTTGAAGGATGTCATTTTAGAGAACTTTTCCTCTGGGTTGAACCCAGCATATCTTTTTAAAAAGGCAAAGACCAGAGAGAAAGATTCATAGAAACATCAACCCTGGTTTTTTGTCTTTGCTCAGGACTATTTATCAGGTTATTGTCTTAAATGACAAATAATGAGGATAAAGGAAATAAAGTGATTGCCAAGGTGTGTGGTGTTGACCACTGATGAAATATGTACTAGAAAATATGGTACCCGCATCTCATCTCACAGAGGACATTGCTTTGGCTGAGACTATTTTTTTTTAATTGAAGTATAGTTGATTTACAATGTTGTGTTAATTATTGCTGTACAGAAAAGTGCTTCGGTTTTATATATATATATATATATATATATATATATATATATATATATATACACACATTCTTTTTTTTTAATATTCTTTTCCATTATGGTTTATCATAGGATATTGGAGACTAAGTTTTAATGAGTGGATCTTTTAAACAGTAATGTAAGTATGTTAGTAAAGTAAGAGGTATGAAGGTGAGGCCCAAAAGGCTCAAGTTTGGGGACCAGCGGTGCAGCAAAAGGGCACTAGACTGGGGGTCCAGGGACCCTGAGATTGAATCCCAGTCACTCTAGAAGGATTTTAACCTCCATGAATCTCAGTTTGTCATTATAAATGTGTTGATGATAAGACCTCATTTCAAAGTGGTTGAGAAGACTGAACAAGATTAAAATACTTTACTAACTTATTTTAATAAGATTAAAATGATGGCAGAGAGCGGTTTCACAATTAATCTCATATCTCAATCAAGTTAACATTTCCTATCCCTGCCCCCAATGGCCCAGAGGTTGAAAGATTTCAGTGTCCACGATGGCACCAAATGCTTTAGGCTGACATGCGGGAGAAAGTAAGCTTTCTGAAGGCAGGAGTGGCCAAGCCTGGCTAGCTCTTTCCCAAACCCACTTCGTTCATCCTCTGGGAAGAGAGTTAGACCACACTTCTCCCATTTCTCATTACGGTTACCTGTCACCAGGTAAGTGACTGGGCTGATCTTTATTATGTTAATTCAATGAGACACTGGCATTCTTTGTTACAGCATCTCTCCCACCCTGACTAATACAGTAGGCACTACTTAACACCTTTGTGTAGAACTTCCAGAAATTTAAATAGGTGCCTCTCAGGTGTTCAGTAAATAATTGTTGAATTAATGATCAAGGAGCAAACCAATAATTGATTAGAAAAAAAAGGTATAGGTTGAGGAGTGGAGGTAAGAAAAAACATTTTGCTTTCTTTATTAGGTTGCTCAGGTCTGGCCCATGGTAGAGGAAGTAATTTTAATTTCCTTGCTCACTGGGTTTTAAATTTTTCTGTTCTCTCACGGGCCTATTAAGTGTTGGGAAAGCTTGGGAAGGTGACATCCAAGACTGTTTACTAGCAGCCAGTGTTTTCTCTACTATAGTCTAATTCCTCTCTTTTAAAATACTTTACTGCTGTAGGAGTGGCACCTGGTACAGAAAAATCAAAACCAAACCAAACAAGATAATAACTGTATTTTAAACGATGATTTCTTGGCCTTATTTTAATCTGGAAATGAATGTCTCCAGCAGTATAAGCGTCAAAGACAGAATGAAATTTGAAAAGTGCTGTGCAGGCTAACCCCACTTGTTTACTGATTCTCACCTCCTTAATAATCCGCAAACTCAATACTTCTCACAGAAAACCCAGCAGTCTCACCCCAATTTTCCACCAAGATTTCATAGCCAAGAGCTGTAATGAGGTCTCCTACAAGTGTAACTCCTATCATGTTTACCGAACATGTTATGGTATCTTTACTGAAAGAGTCTTGTCAACAGTGTGTGTCTCCCTGGGCACAGTTTACAGGGTGATTCAGTAAACTTACATCATTTTTTTTTCAATTAATCCTCCCTCCCAAGAAATGTGCTAATCTGTCTGTACTGGGCCTCCATGTCATTGGTGTGAATTATCTGATTTTTACTGTTTTCAAAGGCATTTTGCATATTCATAAAATGTTATTATTCAAATGTACCATATTAAGCCAGAGTGCATTTTAAGCCAAAAGTAATTAATTCTGTTTTGGATAAATCAGTTAGAATTGGAGTAGAGACTGTATGCTGGTTTTGTCTAATTACTTCTAGAGAAGCACGTGCAATACAATGAACTGATAACACTGTTAGATCCTTTGTGAAATCATACATTTTCTGAATCAGCTGAATAGCAGTAAATTAGTCATGGTACATAGGGTAAGGGTATGTCTCGCTTTAAGAAAATTCAATATAAAAGTCAAGCTTATGATGGATTTAAATTATGGGGCAATTATTTGTATTACAGGTTAATTATTTGCCTACAGGAGCTTGGTAATTTATTAGTAATTTGACAAAATAGGCTAAGAGGTTAACTGAAGGCATGAGTCAGAAACGCTTTTTCTTTAAAAAAAAAAAGTAAATATTTTAGGTTTTTGTGGGCCATATGGTCTCTATCACAGCTATTCAGCTCTGCCTTGGTTGGAGTGTATGTGGAGCAAAATCAGCCATGGATAATAAATAAATGAATACTCGTGGTTCTGTGTTCCAATAAAACTTCATCTGTGGACACTAAATTTGAATTCCATATGATATTATTATGTTACACAATAATCTTATGATTTTTTAGCTTCTGGGCCATATGAAATCAGGGGATGGCTGGATTTGGCACAACGGTTTGCCAACATTTGATTTAAAGTATTATGAGCGATCAGAGAGAAATGAAGGTAAAATGCTGCTATCATAGTGAGTCTGGAGACTAGACAGTGACACAGAAGTGCAGCTTGGAATTAAACATTCATTGCTGGAAGGTCTCTGGCTGCGTGGTACAGATGAGTTCTGGGCACAGGGACACGCCCTGGCTCAGCCTGCGGGAGAAATCATGTCTGTGCTCTTTCATTAGATGTGTTCTTTCCTCTTTCTATTTGCTCAGGGCTAGTGCTGAGGAGTTGATGGGATTCTGAATGGTTTCAGCCTCATTTCCCAACTTACTTTTCTGCCTTACACAGTGTAATTTTTAGTCTTGGGTGACTCAGAACAGCGAGGCAGATTCCTGAGATGCCAACTCAGAAGTTGTGGAAGAGGGCCTTGAAATCTACATTTCAACAAACCAGCCAGAATGTACTGATGGAGGTTCTGGTAGGCAGAGTACTGAGTACTCTCTTTTTCTAGTCCAACCCTAGCTTTTGTCTCCTTAGACCGTCTTCCATCTGCCCCTCCTTCTCATTCCTTGTTCTAAAGACTCAGCTGTGGCCTGGGGTTGTCTTTTCTGGGATAAAGCTTATGGAACAGAAGGTCAGTGCATCCTTACCTCCACTGCAGCTAAAGTGATCTTTTCAATATGCCACACTGGAATCTAAAATACTACACAAATCAACATATCTATGAAACAAAAACAGACTCACAGACATAGAGAGCAGACTTGTGGTTGCCAAGGGGGAGGCGGGTTGGGGAGGGATGGATTGGGAGTTTGGGATTAGCACATGCAAACTATTATATACAGAATGGATAAACAACAAGGTCCTACTGTATAGCACAGAGAACTATATTCAATATCCTGTGATAAATCATAATGGAAAAAATATGAAAAAAATATATGTATAACTGAGTCACTTTGCTGTACAGAAGAAATTAACACAATATTGCAAATCAATTATACTTCAATAAAATTAAAAAGAAAAACAAAACAAAATTTTAAAAAAATGCCACACTGCCCATGTCAATACCTCGCTAAGTCCTCTGTTGATTTGGGATCAAGGTAAACTCACCAAGGCCTGCCCAGTGTGGTCCTTCATCCCATCCACATTTTCAACCTGACCTCATGTTGATTTCCCTTCCTCCCACGTCCTCTCTGTGCCTCTGCCTGCCACGGGGCCTTTGCACTTTCAGGTCCCGCTGCCTGTTCCACTTTACCTCTTCCTCCTCCCAGTTGATGTCTATACAGGCTTCACATTTCACTCAAGTGAACTTTACTCACGAAAGCTCTTTCTGACGTCAGCTTTATAAAGTACTCATATACCAGGTGGCACTCATCACGGGGGAAATCTTACATTTGTTTTTGTGATATTTGACAAAGACCTGTCTCTCTCACTGGACTCTAAGCTCCATGAGGACAGGGGTCAAGTTAATATTTGGCTCACATTTGTATTTTCTATGTCTAGCATATTGCCTGGATAAGTCATTTGTTGAGTGAATGAACAAAGGAATGAATGAATGAATGAATAAGAGAAGACTAAGTTATGTGCTCTGCTCCAGGCAATTAGAAAGTCTCAGAAAGTGTCCTGCAACCATGAAAGACCCCACGCTGCCCACGTGGAACCAATGGGGATGGGGAGAAACCCGAGGGCTTCACGCTGTCCTCTGCTCCAATGCGAGAAACTTGGTCCCTGAACCAGTGCGGGGTCATGCTGGAAAGGGTATCATTATCGAGAGCAGAGGCGAGAGGGCAGTAACCCCACCACAGCTGACAGGTTTGTGGAGGATGAGTGTAAAGGAGGAAGAACTTCTTAAGAATGAGGATTGTAATAAAATTACCAATATGTTACGAAATGTCAGAGAGAAGAAAGAGAATGAGGTTGCCCAGACTTCATGTATCAAATTCGTATGACAGAATATGTTGATTGGTACATACATTTTTTTGGCAAAAGTTGAGTGTGAGGGCACAGACGTGCTCTACCAAATTGTATTGGGGAAAATCAAATGATGGCCTGACATCTGCTTAAATGCCTGATTCTAGATTTTCAACTGTTTGCAAGTAGGTATTATTACACTTACGATACATAAATGACTTGTATGTGCTCTTAAAACATGTTTTTAACTCATTTGTTTTTTTATGTAATGTTGTCATTAAGCTGCCCTGACTACTATGGAAATGTAATCTATTAATTTTTAAAAACATGATTTTGAATATCATCTAGTGAACCAAATGTAGTCAAAATTACACTTGTCACAATTTTTTATTTTTGCTGGGAAAGAAATCACTTCATTCTCTTAGCACTGAGCACATAGTAGGTGCTCAGTAAGGTTTCTTGAATGATTAAAAGATTATGCTGTTTGCTTATGAACAGAAAAGAATCCTTTAGTTGGAGCTTAAATCCCATTTAACAAACTCAGAAACACATGTGTTGGAACAAAATCTCTGAAGTCTCCTATTTCATCCTTTTATCCCATATAGTTTTTTTCTAAATAGTTCCCAATGGGAGGTACCTATACTGTCTTCCAGGATTTTTAAGGGCAGAGGTGCCATGGTCTCCCAGGGTCAATCAGCTTCACCTGCAGCAGACCACCCCAAGCCTGGCAGCTTGAAATAATAATATTGATTTAGTTAATATTTCTATGGGTTAGCAATTTGGCCTAGGCTCAGCTGGGTAATTCTGGACTCAGGTGCCAGTGAGTGAGATGACTGCCTCCTGACTATGCTGGCTGCCCCTGGATAAGGGAGATGGGCTCTCCCACCCTCCAGTGGGCTAGCTTAGCCCAACTGGGCAGCTTTCCAAGAGCAAGGGCAGAAGTTGTAAAGTGTCTTGTGGCCTGGACTCAGAACTGGCACATCGTCACTGCCATCACAGTAGACCCCCTTATCCATGGTTTCACTTTCATTTACCCACTGTGGTCCAAAAATATTTACTGGAAAATTCCAGAAATAAACAATTCATAAGTTTAAATCACACACCATTATGAGTAGCATGATGAAAGCTCACACTGTCCCACTCCATCCTGCCAGGGATCCCCAACCATCGACATGGTCATGGCTCCATGATCCAGGAAGCAGATGGTCCTCCTTCTGATGTATCATCAGAAGATCAACAGTAGCCTAAAGCTACGTCACAACACCTATGTCATCTACCTCCTCCATCTCATCATGTGGGCATTTTATCATCTCACATCATCACAAGAAGGGTGAGTATGGTACAATAAGATATTTTGAGAGAGAAAGAGAGAGACCACATTCACATGACTTTTTACAGTATGTTGTTTTAATTGTTCTATTTTATTACTAGTTATTGTTGTCAGTCTCTTACTGTGCCTAATTTTGTAAGTTAAACTTTGCCATAGGTGTGTATGTATAAGAAAAAACATAGTGTATGTAGGGCTCAGTACTATCTGTGGTTTCAAGCTTCCACTTGGGTCTTGGAGCATATTCCCAGAGAATAAAGGGGGCGGTGGGGGGGGGTGACTGTACTTTTTATTTGCCACAGAAATTCACAAGGCCACCCTAGAGTCACTAGAAGGGAAATAGTCTCCACCTCTTGATAACAGGAGTTGCAAAGTTACCTCACAAGGGACACTGATACCAGGAAAGGTGCTGGATTGTGGTTATTTCTGTGATCTGCCTTAAGAACCCCTTCTCTCTTCTATCAAGACTAGCTCTCTATATCAAATCAAAATCATGCTTCAGCTTATTACCAGCTTGCTATATTCTTCTTTGATGGTAATAGTCACTATCTTCCATACAATAGCTTTTCCTCAAGTTAATAGCATTAATTTTCCCTTCCGCTCTCTTTTATCTTCAAAAATGTTTGATATATTGTATATAATATAACCTGAGAAATTGATCCTTGAGAAGGAAAGATTAACTAGGTACCTTTGGATCCCTTGAAAGTTCACCACATCTGAGAATCAACCCTATCTTGGGCACTCACTTATGCTAAACAATAATAACAGCAGCAGCAGCTAACACTTATATAGCACTATTTGTAATCAGGCACGGTTCTAAGTGCTTTACATATAATCCTCACAATAACCCCCTGTGACAGGTACCATAATTATCATTCCCCTTTTATAAATGGGGAAAATGAAACACAAAAAGGTAAAGCCAAGACCACACGGGCAGACAGAAACAGAGTGAAAATTTGCCTGCAGGCAATGTGGCCTCAGAACCCATGTTTCGTATCACTACAAAGTAGTGCCTTCTGTGTGACTTCAGACAAATCACCCAACATCTCTGAACCCACATTTGCACATCAGCAAAGTGGCAATGGTGTGTCTACCGACACACAGATGTGTGGTGAGACTCAATGAGCCCATGTATCTGCAAATCACTGTAAAAATGTGAGACAAAATTTTACTTTTATCATGAACCTGACCCGGTCATGTTCTTCACTAAGAATTTGAGAAGTCCAAAGAACGCACAAATTGTTACACGGTTCCTATGTGCTATTTAAATAAAGGAACGGATGGTGTCTGTTTAAATGCAAATCAGTCTACAGTGTTAGTGAAATTGACATCAGTGTGATTTTGGGTTAACTGTTCTGGTGTGAGGTCTTATTTTTCCATCAAGTGTCCTTCCCCTAGTCTTTCTCCAAAGATGAAGACAACTCTGCTAGTGAAATCTGAGGGAGGAATGAGAACACGAGCTCCTCTTCAAGTCTGTTGCACCCTCTTCCCTGTTTTGCTGGAAATTGTACTCATGTGTATTTCTCCCCAACAAATATTTTGGAATTGATATTTCTTCATCATCGTGAACCCAATTTACAGCAGCAGGCATGCAGTGTGTTATTTTTGGAGCAGTGCTATATACACTGGAAAGAATTTGCACATGAGGGCAAAATGGAACAGACAACTGCTTTTGGGGACTGCACAGATTAGTACATCATTGCATACTAACAAAGTGCTAATTGCTCCTTCGACCATGGGCCCAGTTTACAGAGCTTTTGTACAAATGTGCTCTGTGCACTAAATTACAAAACTAACACTGCATTATTTCTCAGTACAGCTTGCAAATTCTTGTAGGGCAGTATGAATTAGCATTAATTAAACCAGAGAAAGAGAGAGAGAGACAGAGAGAGAAACAGAGAGAGGGAGAGACAGACAGAACTAGCTGTAGAGAGGGAGATACATTTTAGAAAGAACAGACCAGATGCTAATTACTTAACTTACAAATGTTGCACTTGTTCTGAAATACTAGTAAAAGCAAACAGCATCTCTTCTCAAGGCTTGTATTTGAGAAATACAGTTTCAAGTCTGTAGTGAATACGAACATTGGTGATTAATAGCTGAAATAAACGGTGATTGGCCTTAGCTGTTTTGTGTTTTATCAAATGTGTGTGACTAATTCTTGAGGGGATTGTTTGTGCTCAAGATTCCAGATAAATTCTTCAAAGCAGCTAAGAGAATCTGCCAAGTAGTGAATGAATGAGTTTTCATCGTTGGAAAGCATGGAAGGTTCGTGTATAATTTCTCTTACCCTTCTCTTTTTTCATTTAGTCTAGTGTTTGCATCCTTGAGTGTAAATTTTTTGCACCTCTGCATATGCTAAAGTACTTGAAAAGTAACTTAGAGTCGATGATTTCCTTATTTAATAAATATTTGTCGAGTATCTAATATGTGCTAAGCACAGGAGGTGCAAAGAATCTTTATCTTCAAGTGGCTCAGAGTCTATCTGGATAGATGGGTCCATAAATGACTAATGCTACCATAAAAAGACAAATGTCTCCCTCGAAAACTGAACAAAACTGTTGCTGTGGGAACAGAAGGCAGATGGCCATTTCTGCCTGGAAGAGGTGTGGAGGAGCAGAGATTTTCCTGTAGTACCTGGAATGATGCGTACAGGTGCAGACAGGGCTTGGATTGTGAGCAGAGGGTGGGGAGCCAGGAGTAAGGAATGGTACGACTCTGAGCTTGGACGGTGGCAAGGCGATGGAGAATGAAGAACAGATCTGAGAACCTTTGCAGAGGTGGACCTGAGAGCACGGGATACCTACTTAGTCTTGACAAGTGAGGGAAATTGACCTCAGAGTTCTGCGTATGGTTCTCCATTAATGCACTAAGAAGACAAGAGAAAGGGCAGACAGAGGGAGCAGGTAAATGGGGGCTGAGGTGGCGTGGCTACTTCTCTGCCCATAACCCCCTGGGACTTCTTTACCAGCTCCTGGTGGATTTTCACTCTCAGCCAACACTTGGGAGCAGCCCGAACCTACATCTCTTTGCCAGCAGCCAAACTCAGCCTGCTGAAACGCCTTCATCTGCATTTACAGAAAGAGGAAACAGCTGGGAAATTACTAAGAGGATTAAGGAGCCCAAGACCAGCCCTTACCCAAAGGCTGATATAGCAGGGAAACATAGGTATTTCTCCATCCTTGTTCCTAATTGGGAGAACTTTGATGTATGACCTACATCCGTGTTTCTCAAATTTTAGTTTGCTTATGAATCACTTGAGAGGCCTTGTGAAATGCAGATTCTGATTCAGTAGGGCTGGTGTGGGGTCTGAG
Organism: Balaenoptera physalus; assembly: GCF_965194825.1. Lineage (NCBI taxonomy): Eukaryota > Metazoa > Chordata > Mammalia > Artiodactyla > Balaenopteridae > Balaenoptera > Balaenoptera physalus. The sequence continues at coordinate 54,561,429 of NC_138896.1, read as the reverse complement.
ATTCTGCATTTCTAACACGGTCCTAGTGACTGGTGCTGCTGGCCCATGGACCACACTTTGCGTTACAAGGAGTTACCACTGTCTTCAGAATTCCCTGAGGGATTGAACCAAAATTACCCATTCTCTTTCTTGACATTGCTTCCTTGCTTAGCTTCCCTCTCTTCCTGGTCCAGATTCTCCTCTCTCCCACTAGACTTTTCTGAGGACCCTTCTCAATAAATCACTCCAACAGGAATCCTCATCTCAGTGTCTGCATCTCAGTGTCTTATCATTCGCCTTTTATAAATGGGGAAAATGGAACACAAGGGCTCTGTCTTAACAGAGCCCTTAAGTTTGGCTTTGAACACGACATATGAGGTGCAGAAGAAATACACAAGATGAAATGTCCAATAGGTAGTAGGCACTGGTGGCACTCGTGCCTTCCTTCTCTGAGTTCTCCTTTCTTAGTGTCCTGAGAATACAGAACATGAAGCAGAACTTTGTTGTCTCTGGTTTGTCCCTAACAATATAAAAGAGCAAGTTTGTCTTGTTAGATTCTAGGTTGAAATCTTTGAAAAGATGTGGCGTATGTGACAAATCCCACTGACCAAAATATTCTGTTTGTTGAGTGCTTCTCAAACATCAATGTGCATCAGAATCAACTGTCAGTCTTGCTGAAATTGTGTAGGTCTGGGAGGGGCCTGAGAATCTGCATTTCTAACAGGCTCCCTGCTGCTCTTGCTGCTGGTCTGCAGACCACATGGACCACACTTTGAGAAGCAAGGATCTAAAACACTTTGCTTATTCTGAAGTGTAATTTTCAAGGAAATACTCTGAGATTGAATGAAACACTGATAGCAGCAGTAGTAGAAGAGGTACTAGAAGTAGTAATAGTAGTAGTAGTGAGCACAGAATTAAGGTTTTGACATTTGTACACACACATGAAGCCATCACCACAATCAGGAGTGAGCACGCTCATCACGACAAAATGTTCCCTCCTGCCCGCTTGTCATCCCTCCCTCTACTCCCTCCCCCACTGCAGGCCACCACGGAACTGCCTCCTGTCGCTATAGGTTAGTTTGCATTTTCTAGAATTTTATGTCCATGGAATCATGCTGTGTGCCCTCTTTATTTTGTCTGGCTTCTTTCATTCAGCATCATTATGTTGCGATTCATCCATGTGTTGTGTGTGTCAGTACTTCATTCCTTTCTGTTGCTGACTGGTGTTCCATTGTATGGATATGCCACAATGTGTCCATTCTCCCATTGATGGATATTTGGATTTCTTCCAGTTTTTGAATGTTACAAATAAAGCTGCTATGAACAATCATGGAAAAAAATAGTAGTAGTAGTGACAGCTGACATTTATTACTTACATGCGGTGAGTAGGAGCACTTCCTCTGTGCTTGGCCCTATTCAAGTTGTGGTATGTATACTAACTCACTTATTCCTCACAACGACTCCAAGAGGTCTAAGAATAAAGAGTGGTCAATCTTTTAATAAGGTGACTACTGTTCTATACAGAACTTTCTTGACTTATGATGGGGTTATGTCCTGTTAAACCCATTATAAGTTGAAAATATTCTAAGTCAAAAATGCATTTAATACACCCAACCATCATAGCTTAGCCTTGCCCACCTTAAATGTGCTCAGAACACTTGCATAAGCCTAAAGTTGGGCAAAGTCATCTATCACAAAGCCCATTTTATAATAAAGTGTTGAATATCTCATGCAATTTATTGATTACTATACTGAAAGTGAAAAACAGAATGGTTGTCTGGGTACAAAACGGTTGTTAAGTGTGTTGATTTTTTGCCCCCATGATCACATAGCTGCCTGGGGGCTGCGGCTGCCCTGCATCACAGGAGTGTCCTAGCTCATATCTCTAGCTTGGGAAAAGATCACAATTCAAATTCAAACTACAGTTTCTACTGAATGAGTGTCACTCTCACATCTTTGTAAAGTTGAAAAATCATAAGTCAAACCATCATAAGTCAGGGATTGTTTGTGCCGGGAACTTCAGAATATTTGGGGCTTAACCTATACAAGTCTAAAATATTTGGAGTTGTTTTGCTAGTTACCACATTATCTCTAAGAGGAGACAACATTCTTGGGAAATGAACAGAGCCTAACTTATTTTTATCTGGGGAGCCATGGGAAGGCACCAGATGTATGAGGTAGCAATGAATGAAGTGGCCTCCGTGGTGATGTCACAGGTTGTTAGATTGATTTCAAAACTCAGCTTAACCTCCACTTTACCCCACCTTTTTGAGTCAGCTTTGGGCAGTTGGGTCTGAAAATGACAAGGATGACTCAAGCTTTGAAATCTCTATGAAAACATGAGACATCTCTTCCCACCCTCAGCGATCTTTGTTTTCTTCCAAATGCTAAGAACCCACACTTTAAGAAAAAAAAAAGGGGGGGGGCAGACTATGTATAAAATCTTCTGACTTAATCAAAACAAATATTTCTCCAAATCTGCTTCCTTTGTGCTTTAAAAAACCTGAAATAAAGTTTAATTAACAGTTGAAAGAGGAGTATAGTTACTGTATTTCCTTATTTTCAGAAATCAAATGTTAGGATATAATCAGGCAGATTTATAATTGTGAAGAGAACCTGTTTTTCTTTTGCATCAGTCTTTGATTTGTGAACAAGAAGACCTACCATGGCTTGAAAGAAACATATGGTCATATCTATTTCTCTCTTATTAAACGTCCAGAATCATTCATGAAGTATGTGTTATGGCTACTCTTTAAGGCACAGATTTAAAAATTATAGTGGATTAAGGTGGAGCGGAAGGAAGCAAGCTGACTCTGGGTGGGGGCTGGGGTGGGGGAAATAACATAGTACGTCCTGGACTCTGAATGAATGTGGAGGAATGTGAGAGGGCCCTCTTCTTGGTGTTATATGTGTGAAGCAATCATAAAGTATAACTGTAATGAATCCAATTCTGAAAGTCCACTCTTCTGTAAAGAGAGGAATCTTTTTTAGCACCTGGGGAAATTCAGGTGATGGCAAACTTAGGCAAGAGGAATTGGACTCAGGCTGTGTCAATGCTGCCTTTTCAGCAAATAATCTCAGAGCTGGAGGTCGGATTCTGACCAGAGAATGTGAAATACGGTGTTAGGTTTTTCAAACAAGAAGTAGCATCTATTTACCAGGAAGGGAAATCAATTTATGAGGTTGACAGAAATTCCCACACTATGTTATATGGAACAACAAGTGTTGTGGGTGAGAGCATTAAGAGGGCTCTTTTGTCAAATAAGTTTGGGAAACCATGCGCATTTGCTTGTGGAGATTCTCAAGATGCACAAACATATAAGAGGTTCGGAGGAGACCTGCTTCTTGTTTAAGTTCACTGAAAAAGGATTCTCAGAAAGTAGTATTATGTGGAACTCAGTTCAGGAAATGGAAGAGAATTTTTGGAAAAGTACTTAATTGCAGAGAGGTGTGTGGTGACTTAACCAGTAGGTTGAGTTGCTTACTATAAAGAAGTAGAGAAGCTTTATTAAAAGTATAGCTGTAATACTTGGCCAGATTGTGTACTTCAAGCAGAATGCAAGAGACAAGTTTGAGTTGAAAACTATGGGCGAGTTAAGAGTTCTGCCTAGGAAGTAGGGTAATCGATTGCTTGACTTTAGGTCCTTAAGAAATCAGTCATCTGTGCTCAGGGAGGTCATGTCTTTTATGCCTTTGGATGAATGTGCACAGGAGGTGCTGGTGGTGAGGGGGCAGCTCTACTTCAGTGTCCTTGTAAATTTAGTGTTCATTCTTATTTTGCCAAAATCCTAAAAAAGTCTATCCTTACCTAGTCTTTGGAGGTAGAAGGATTACATTTTTTGAACAGAAAATGACAAAATCTGACTATTTGAAGTCAAAAGTGCCCAGGTTGAATTTTTGATCAACACAGCAAAGGAAGCCAAGGTACTCTGAAGTCCAGGCATGGTGGTACTACACACAGAGCCACAGCCAAAGTCAGAAGGAAGCTGGCTAAGATCTGCAGAAAGAAGAAAACATGCCTAGGAGAGCAGGAAGCTGGCATGGCTGCCCTCCCATCGGGCATCCCTTCATGATCCCCTTTGGCTTGACTTGTTGATGTCTTTACTGACACTTTGGAAATTCACAGCTACCATGGAGGGCAACAGGGGATTTCTGCCTTACCACTCTCCCTTTTTCTTCTTGTCTTTGTTCAGTTTGTGGCCTTAATGCCATCCTGAGGTTGAGCTGTCACTTCAAGCTTGTTAGTCAAATTACGGTGATTAATGCAAACAGCCAATATGAACTTTGGGCTGCTCAGATGTTAGATAACCCACGAGCTGGGAGGGAGCTGTCCTTCTGCATATCCTAAGTGACTCAGACATCTTTCAACACCAAAGAGAGTCTTCCTCAAGCACAAAATTCTGTGATTCTTAAGTGACTCAGACACCTTTCAAAACCAAAGGACAGCCTCCTGGTATTTGATATAAATGTGATGGCCAAGTTCTTTTCAGAATATAAAAATAATGAAGCCATTCACAGACAAATGGCTTCTGGTGAGAAAGGGTTGTGTTCTGTTGACTCCTATCTGGATGCTGATCTTTACTAAGAGGGTTTTCAACAAAATCCAAGCCTCCGTCATCTTTTCTTCTAAATGGGGTCATTTTCTTTAACTGGGTTTGAGAAACAATTGAAACCAACCCTTCTTACTGGTTTAACTTTTACATGTGGTAAATGGTGATGTATCCATTTTTCCCCCTAATTTGAAGCAGGCATTTTGGGGACTAATAAGAAGAATAAATATAAGATACAGAGAACTTTGAAAGAAGCTTACTTATAGAAATGAGACAAAATAAAATATTGTTTATTACATAATAAGGAAGCCTCAGTTCAGAAATTCTCCAGAGAATAAATCACCAAACTTTCTGACCTAATGTGAATTTAGAACTCTTACCACAAGGGATTTCCTGCCTAGACTGGTGTGAGGAAACCAACTCTGAGAAAAATGTTCCAATAACATAAATTGAAGTTTTATGCTGGGGGATACCCTATGAAACCAGCCATTTCCATTAATGCATTTTATGATTTTATAAAGTGTGCTCAGAAGGGCCAACACAGGCAAAATTTTGATGCAGTTGGTTTTGTCCAACTTTTGTCTCCTGGGGGCTCATCATCTAAGACCAGATTTTAAGACCCAACATCTCATTCGATCCCCACTATTCAGAGCTTGTTGATACTATATTATTTATTCCATCATGAAGAGTGGTCTGTCTCCACCTCCATCATAAGGAAGTGAGATCATTAAGTCTGGTGTTGTCTCGGGCCAATTTTTATATCTAACCCACTGGGTAACATAGGAGTATGGAGTTCAAACTGAAGATTAATTTTTTGGAGATGGTGGACTGACCTAGCATGGTCATCTAAGTTTAAGTTTTTTTTAAAGTCAGGTATAATTTACATAAAGTAAAATTCATCCTTTTAAATGTATATTTCTAGAAGTTTTTTTTTTAACTTATTTATTTTATTTATTTATGTTTGGCTGTGTTGCTGTGCGCGGGCTTTCTCTTTGTTGCTGTGCGCGGGCTTCTCATTGTGGTGGCTTCTCTTGTTGCAAAGCACAGGCTCTAGGTGCATGGGCTTCAGTAGTTGTGGCGTGTGGGCTCAGCGGTTGTGGCTCGCAGGCTCTAGAGTGCAGGCTCAGTAGTTGTGGCACGTGGGCTTAGTTGCTCTGCAGCATGTGGGATCTTGCCCGACCAGGGCTTGAACCCGTGTTCCCTGCATTTGCAGGCGGATTCTTAACCACTGTGCCACCAGGGAAGTCCTAGAAGTTTTGACAAGCACAGTCATGTAACTGCAATCACTGTCAATGTACAGCACATGTCCATCACCCACAAAATTCCCTCATGCCACATGTAGGCACTTTCTTATAAAGCGAAATGCACTCTTGTCTTATAACTCAGTAACCCCCATAAACAGAAAAAAATGTACACATATGTTTATAAGGGATTTTTTCATTGTTCTCCCAAACTGTAACTAAGTCAAATAACACTCCCCACATTCCCAGCCCTCAAGCAATCACTGATTTATTTTATTTCTCTATGTCTTTGCTCTTTCAATGTTGTATAAATGGAATCATACAGACTATAGTCTGTGTGTATGAGTGGAGGGTGGTGATCCAGCTTGCGGTTCTCTGATATCCTTGGATCTGTGGTTTATAACTTTCATTATTTAAAAAAAAAAAATTGTGTCTACTATCTTTTCAACTTTTTTTTTTTTTTTGTCTTGAGCTCTCTTCTTCTTCATACTAATTACTTGTATGTTAGAATGTTTGACCTTGTCTCACAGTTCTCAAATGTACTGTTCTTTTTTCCTCACTCTTTTTCCTCTTTGTGTTTCAGTTTTGGTAATTGCTGTTGCTCTCTTTTCTTGTTCACTGTTTATTTTCTTGGCTCTATCATATCTGCTACTGAGCCTGTCAAAGACATTCTTCATCTCTCTTTCCATGATTTTATTTCTAGCATTTCCCTTTGACTCTTCCTTACAGTTTCTATTCCTCTACTGAAATTCCCTGTCTATTCATGAATGTTGTCCCTCTTTCTCACTGGAAATTTAAACATATATATGATAGTTATTTTAAATTCCCAGCCTGATAGTTCCAGCAACTGGGTCATGTCTAGGTTTGTTTCTGCTAATTGCTTTGTTTCTTGGTTTTTCTTAATTTTTTGTATATCTCATCACTTTTTATTGAATTACATACATTGTGAGTAGGACAAAAGATACTGAAGTAATATTATTTATTCCTGCAAATAAGCCATTTTTGGGTGCTCGGCCATTAATGTGGGAGTTGAATCAATCAGACTTGAGTTGACTCTGGGTTTTTTCATTGCTATGGTACACCACTGGCTTCAAGTTGCTCTAGCATTGTCTTATGTTTGGGGTGGTGGTGAAGAGATTGGAAGGTTTTTCTTAATGCTTTGTGCCTGCCCACTCCCCCAGCTTTCAGCCTTCCCTGGCATCCTGCTCCAAAGCGAGGTCTCTCTCTGAGACAGTCCCTCAGTGCCTGCTGGCTCGGGGTGGAGGCAGGAGTGGCCCCTACTCTTCTGCTCTAGCCTCGGCCCCAGTGATCCTTGGTACCTGAGCCTTGTATGGGGGGCATCGTCAGAGATCCTGTACCTCCTGCCCATGCCAGTCACACTGGCTGGTATCTTTGCCAATCTTGTGCCCCCTCTCAACAATAGAAGACCTTTAATATTATTTGTATAGGATCTTGGACCCCAAATGATTTCCTGCTCTTCCCCAAGGATGAAGGGTTTTCTTCTTATTCTCTTTCTTCCCTCGATGCAATGAATTTTCACCTGTGCCATTGAGGTGACAGGGTTTGCTGCCTCTCCTCTATCTTAAGGCTTACATTTTGTAGGGTAGAAGGTTATAGATGGGGTTCTTTTCTTTTCTCCAGCAGCAGATGCTCACCTTCTCTAGGCTTTCACATGAGCACTTGGTGGAGTAGCCACGGAGAAAACCCTGTGAGCAAGGGGAAATTCCTCAAATGTCTCAGTATCCCATAGGTCCTATGCTGTCATGATTGCCCTTACTCAGTCTTTAGCAATTTGTTTAGAATTTTAGCTGAATTCTTTATACCTGCATGGGTGATACCCAGGGTCTTCAGTTCATCTTCTGCTGCAAGTGAGCCAAAGCTCTTCTCCAACATTTCCTTGGAGAAGCCTCTCTTTCCTTGGATTTCACGCTACTTTTTTTGCCCTATAACCTCAGCAATCTGAAGAGTACAAGGAAATTTATGATTTTGTAATTTATTCAGTTTTTGTTGTTGTTAGGTTAGCAGGGATATTGTCTCTAGTTTCTACATCCCAGGTCACAGCGGAACTCTGAACCATGAAAAAAAGAAGTAGGGGATGGGTCAGGAGGGGATGGGAAGGCTCTGTTCAAAGACATGTTTCCAGGAGAATTTACAGATGATGCACTTTGGGGTCATGGATCTGAACTTGAATTGGCCTGCCAGAAAGGGAGGGGTTGTTCTCTTACTTCTAGATTAGCTTAAAGAAGCCTTAGGAATCAAAATTGAGTCCAGTTTGGATCTGATTCCCAGCTATGCCCCCTCAGTTAACCCAACAACTGGTGGTAGGTAGTAAGCCTGTCCACTGGTTCCTGATTTAGTGCATTTTCAAACTCTTTCACCCACAGTAGCCCAGCTTTTCCTGATGTGGGTCTGTAAATGTAACCTAGGCCATCTGGTTTCTCCATCCTGGGTGGCCATATGTTATCCTGCTGACTGCTTTCATTTGCTAACATGTGTACTCAGGAAATGATGACTCTGTCTGAGTGGAAGGGAAAGGATAATAGAGTATGAATGAGACAATAAGGAAAACCATTGCTCCTGTTTATCAAGCACTTGCCACATACCAGGACTGCGTGAAATGCTTCCCTGCATTGTCTCATTTGATTCTCATAACAAGCCTAAGGGTAGGTACTATTTTTAACTCACTGTAAATATAAAGAACGAATAAATGAATTTAATAAGTGGTTTTGGAAAAAAACTGATAGTGACATGCCAAAGAATGAAACTAGACTACTATCTTACACTGTACACAAAAATTAACTCCAAATGGGTTAAAGACCTGAATGTAAGACCTGAAACCATAAAACAAAAAAACATAGGCAATAAGCTCCTTGACATTGGTCTTGGTGATGACTTTTGGATCTGACTCCAAAAGCAAAGGCAACAAAAGCAAAAATAAGTCAGACTACATGAAAGTAAAAAGCTTCTGCATAGCAAAGGAAATCATCAACAAAATGAAAAGGCAGCCTACTGAGTGGGAGAATATATTTGCAAATGTTATACCTGATCAGGGGTTAATACTCAAAATATGTAAAGAATTCATACAATTCAATATCAAAAAACCAATCAATCCAATGGAAAAATGAGCAGAGGACCTGAATAGACAATTTCCAAAGAAAACATACATTCCAAAGATGGCCAACAGGTACATGAAAAGATGCTCAACATTGCTAATCATCAGGGAAGTGCAAATCAAAACCACAATGAGATATCACCTCACACCTGTTAGAATGGCTAATATCAAAAAGACAGGAAATAACAAATGTTGTCGAGGATGTGGAGAAATTGAAACTCTTGTGCACTGTTGGTGGGAATGCAAAGCAGTCACTAGAAAACAGTATGGAAGTTCCTAAAAAAATTTAAAATAGAACTACCATATGATCTAGCAATTCCACTTCTGTGTATTTATTCAAAGAAAATGAAAATACTAATTCAAAAATATATATGCACCCCCATGTTCATTGCAGCATTATTCACAATAGCCTAGATATGGAAATAACCAAAGTGTCCATTGAAGGATGAATTCATAAAGAAGACGTGATATATATACATATATATATATTACATATATATATACTCAGTCATAAATATATATGTGTGTGTGTGTGTGTGTATATATATATATATATGTATATATACATACATACACTCAGTCATAAAAAAGAATGAGATCCTACCATTTGCAACAACATAGATGGACCTTGAGGGCATTATGCTTAGTGAAATAAGTCAGACAGAGAAAGACAAATAGCGTATGATCTCACTTATGTGTGGAATATAAGAAACAAAACAAACAAAAAACCAAATGAGTGCATAGACACAGAGAACAGACTGGTGGTTGCCAGAGGCAAGGGGTGGGTGAAATGGGTCAAGGGGGTCAAAAAGTACAAACTTTCAGCTATAAAATAAATAAGCCCTGGGGATGTAATACACAGTATGGGGATTATAATTAATAATACTGTATTTCATATTTGAAAGTTGCTAAGAAAAAAAAAGAGCCTGAGACACAAAGAATTGAAGTAACTTATACAAGTTTGCAGACCTAGTAAGACATAGACCCAGATCCAACCTAATATCTTAACTATTCCTAAAGTATATTGACATCTGTCCAATAACAGCATTTAAAAAAAAAAAAGTTTGATTTCTGGAGTGATGGCTCTCATCTAGAATGTCTTGGGTTAATGGAAATTTTCTATGAAAGCGCTGACTTTTGGAGATGACGCCAAGGGTCTTACAGAAAGAGGAAATGTCATTCCCTCGGAGAAACCCTGTCACTCCTGGATGGTGGAAGTCTTCCCTCTCTCCCCAATGTCAGAAGCCTGCTCAGATGTCACCCTAAACAACAACAGTAGCTGTGACAGTAAAAGGCAGACAATGGACGGTATAGCAAAAACCCCGAGTCCCTGCTTCCCACCTCAGGCTTGAAAAGCTACCCTGAGACCTGTGGCCAGGGTTTGGGACCCAGCTGCTAAAAGCCTTTCCTTGGTTTCTCCTCAGTGGGCTCCAGTGACTGTGAAAGCTTTGGACAGGCACAGCTGTGGGAGAGCTGGGGACCGTCTTGCTGCATTTCTATAAAGAAGACCAGCTGACCACGTATCTGGATCTACCCAAGGATGAGGAATGTACTTCTTCTAAAGTTTCTTGTAAGTTTTGAGGCAGAATAAAAACATTCAGGTGGAGGAAGCCAGATTTTGTCTAATCTTATACCCATTTTTTTCTGTGCTTCTTCTATTTTATTCTTATTATAAAAATGATACAGTCGCAGATAGAGAAAACAAACTTATGGTTACCAGGGGATGGCAGGGGAGGGATAAATTGTGAGATTGGGATTGACATATACACACTACTTTATATAAAATAGATAACTAACAGTAACCTGATGTATAGCACAGGGAACTCTACTCAATACTCTGTAATGGCCTACATGGGAAACGAATCCTAAACAAAACAAAATAAAACAAACAAACAAACAGAAAAAAAAAAACAGAAGTAGAATCATAGATGTAGAAAACAAACATGGTTACCAGGGGATGGGGGCGGGGAGGGATAAATTGAGAGATTGGGATTGACATATACACACTATTATATATAAAATAGATAACTAATAAGAAGCTACCGTATAGCACAGGGAACTCTACTCAATACTCGGTAATGACCAATATGGGAAAAGAATCTAAAAAAGAGTAGGTACTTGTATATGTATAACTGATCCACTTTGCTGTACACCTGAAACTAACACAACATTGTAAATCAACTATACCCCAATAAAAATTTTAAAAAAGAAAAAAATGATAATGTCACATATTGTGTAGCTTTTTATAGTCTGCAAAACATTTTACATATACTATTTCATTTCATTTCATCTTATGAGAGCAGTAAGGTAGATGGAGAAACTGAGGCACACTCTAGCAAAGAAACATGCACATGAGAGTAAAATGAGGAAGGATCAGAGATGGGTCTGGATCAGCACCCTTTGTGATGACATGACTTGTTGACTAAACTTGTCACCTGGGTACCTATGGTCCAGTCTTTATCCTGGAGATGAGTCAGTGGGGCCACACTATTCTTGTTCCCTCCCCCTGTAGCCCCCCATTACTTGGAAAATTCTGACCAACTTACAGTTCTGTCTGCAGTGCCTGTTTGCCCACATCCTCACCAGGCCCAGTTATTATCAGTTGCTAACAATTTTGCCCATCTTATTACCAGTGGAAAATGGTATTGCATGGTCATTTCAATTCATCTTCTTATTCTTATGAGGTTGAGTATCTTCTCATATAGACTGTTTGTAGTTCTTCCTTATGAATTGCCTCTCCATCCTCTGCTTGATATATGTTTATGAATCTCCATATTTTCAATCTTCGAATCAATTTTAAAGTATTTCTCTTATAAACATACATGCAGCTTTTTTCTTTTAAAACCTAATCTGAAAGTTTTTCTCTTTCAATGGGGAAGTTAAAATCCTTTGCTTTTCTTGTGATGACACGGGTGTTTGATCTGATTTTCGTCTCTGCTGTGACCCTCTCACTCCTGGCACTGGATCGGCTGGCTTTTCTTTGTTCCTTTTCTGATTTTGTGTTGTGCTTTGCTTCTAGTATTTTGGAAGCTGTACATCTTATTTCTGGTTATCTCACGTGTAGCCATATATTTTTAATGTATTGACATGTACTTTTCTATTGTTCAGAATAAATCAATATTTATAACCCATATCCTTAAAACAGGTGTTTGACATATTTTCATTTCTTCCTTTCTCCTTAGAATAATTTTGGTTAAAGATTTTAAAATTTTTATTTATAATTTCTTTCTCTCAAAAGTTTAGTGATTCTTGCTTGTCCATTTAATTTGATAAGTTGAAGGCTGGAGTCATTAGTATAAGCAGCTAATACGGGCTTTTCTCAACACATATGAGGTTTTAGGTCTGCAGTGGGCCTCTGCTTTCACTGGGAAGAGTTTCTTCATTGGACAGAGAATGACAGGATGTGGGCAGAGAGTGTGGTACCTCAGATTTAGGAGGCAACGTGCTTTAATACTTGCATTTCACCTGGAGGAGATGCCTTTCTATTTTATAACCAAATTCAGAATTGCAGTCCACTTTTCTCACCTGTCCCAATGCTCACTTTTCATTCTCAAAACAGGCCCCTGATTTACTTAGAGACCATTTTTGCAGTTTTAACCTGAGCCCAAAACCATGGCCAAGTGCTGAACATAGGAAGATGGATGGGGGGAAAGATCAGCTGGCATAACTATCAGCTGTCCTCTGGTTAATTATCTCAGAGAGCATCACTGACTCAGCCTTTGCTGAATTTCCACTGAGAAGGCTCGGACTGCACTAGACAGCCCCCCTCACTCATGGCACGACCTGGGATTGCCAGTTCATGCCTTGATTTTTCTATCCATAAATCATTTCTGTTTCTGTCTTCCAAATATGCCCAAATTTCTGATCCAGAAGTGACACCTTTCCTCATTGAACACGTTTAACCAGAATTACTGACATTTCAGAGACCAGGAACCTGAGGCTTTGAGACAGCAACCTTGAGAAGTAGGAGGTATCATCCAGGGGTACCGTGAGGCTCCCGCATTGACAAGGTGGGGTAGGGAAAGGCCGTTCTGGGAGCCGGCTCTGCTTCTCTCATCAGTGGGCATTGAGTTCCTTCACACTTTTTAAGCACCAATGGTACTCTCTTAAAGAATGATACTCTCTCTTAAGTGGTACTCTTTTAAATGGTGCTCTCTTAAAAAAGGGTATTCTGTTAAAGAATGGTCCCATTCTTTAAGAAGATGTTATTTATGGTCTGATCCAGGTGCGTGAGATGCCATGAGCCGTCAAGAGCACATTGCCCTTGGGAGACTGGGGAAGGATGGCAGCTGTAGGAGACAGAAATGGATAAGGAACCCCTCTTCCATCATCCTTTTGTTAATTTATTTAACCAAAATGTGTTGAGTGCCTAGCCATTATCATATATTCTGTTAATACTGGGTTTGCTGTGGTAAATAAAATAAGTAAGCTTTCTGCCCTTGTGGAGCCTGTGGTCACCGCTGTGGGCATATCAGCACTTGGCTTCTACTTTTGCTTCTTTTATCTCAACTGTCCTCAGTAAGAGACCCTACTAGTCAATGCAGTTAAGCAACTGCTTTAATAGAACTTTGAAACTATCTCTAGTCCTGTACTATGAAAACAAAATAGGATTTTACCAACATTGAATTTTGATCAAGAGAGCCACACATTTTTTTAAATAACTTTTGTTTTAGGTCTCTTGAGAAAGACATTGCAGTGAAGAATGCTCATCCAAAGTTAATACATTGATTCAGGGAAGACTTCCTTTTTTTTTTAAAAATTTTTATTTTATACTGGAGTATGGTTGTTTTACAACGTTGTGTTAGTTTCAAGTGTACAGCAAAGTAATTCAGTTATACATATACATGTATCTATTCTTTTTCACATTCTTTTCCCATTTAGGTTGTTACAGAATATTGAGCAGAGTTCCCTGTGCTATACAGTAGGTCCTTGTTGGCTATCTATTTTATATATAGTAGTGCATATATGTCAACCCCAAACTCTCAATTTATCCCTCCCCTCCACCTTTCCCCTTTGGTAACCATAAGTTTGTTTTCTATGTCTGTGAGTCTGTTTCTGTTTTGTAAATAAGTTCATTTGTATCAGTTGTTTTTTAGATTCTTCATATAAGTGATATCATATATTTGTCTTTCTGAAGCACCTTTACCGTGTTGGATGGCGTATTGCCATCTTCATCAATGGGAGTCTGTAAACTATGCAGCCAAGGTGCGAAATGAAGTCAGATTCAGACTGGGCTCAAACCTCAAGGTAACATGTGGCTTTGGGCATGTTCAGTGTTCTTACCTGGGTTTCACTGTCCTTGTCCAAAAGGGAAGAATGGCACTTGATGATGTCTGAGGTCATCTAGCAAGAACGTTTACTGGGGCTATGTTAATAAAAATAAAATATGACAAACTCTGTTTTCCTCTTTTTATTTCCACTCACAGAAGACTTTCTTTGGGGTTAGTGGGCATTCTGTGCAGGAGGAACAAAGAAGAGAGATGGCCACTGGACCCACAAAGCGATGGTCTCACAAAGCCACGCGCTGCCATCGGGTGGCACACCTCAAATTCCCTAATAAGGTGTCAGAATGAGCCACTTTCTGAAGCAGGGCTCATGTTTGAATGACCAGACAGATGCCTTTCTTTATTGTCTGTGAAGCCCTGGTGATGGGACAGATCCCTGTGGGGGGAAAAATCAAGGCAGAATGGGTAAGTTCCTTTTTATAAGACGGTATGAGACGGAGAGATTCTTTCTGGGTTTCGGATGTTTTTCACCCTTCTGTCCTCCCCTCTTTCTCATCACCCTCACCTTCCTCTCCCACCCCCTCTCAAAGGAGAGCTGGAGAAAGCAAGCTTTGGGAGCTGAAAAGGTTAGGACTTAACTTTTTACTGCAATTCACACCTTTCCCAAGGAAATTCCTTAGAAACCCCAGTAATTGATGAATGATGTTTATTGAATTGGTCTCCTCAGATTGTCACTGGGAAAGCGTGAGAAACTGTTACACATCCTGCCAGCAGCCTGCTGTGGAGACTCCGGCTTAAAGGCCCCTTTAGACTTTGCATGGAAGGTGGGTCCATCGAGACTTGTTCCAAGGCTCTAAAGATGCCTTTCCTCCCCTTCTCCTTCTTCTTGCCCTGGTGTCACCTCCAGCACCTCCTGGCCAAACCCACTTATCTACATGCTGGACACACACACACTTATACAAATAACTATAAGGAGCCTGTGGAATTTAGATGATGACTAGGGACAACCGTAACTAACACTTTTAAAGATTCTTATGATTCTCAGAGACACCCTGATTGTGATATTTAACCTCTGTTTTTCTATAATTGTTAACAGTAAAAACACTGATAAAATCTGAAAAAGTTTCTGTGCTTGTTTCAGAGCCTTTGGGAGAGGAGCAGGGTGGGGGACCTCAGTAAAAAACTCTGGCTGCTTTTATGTAATTAAATACCACACAGCGATTAAAAAGAATAAGGCAGATCTATATGTACTGATATAGAATGCTCCCTGGTATATATTACTAAGTGGGGAAAAACAGAAGAGTATCTCTAGCTAGCTGCCATCTGGGGAAAAGACAGGTGGGTCAGAGTCAAATGCTTGTATGCACGTATAGAATTTTATATGCATAGAATATCTCTATGTACACATACCAGAAACTCAATGTCTCTAGAGCAAACTGGGAGAGTAGGGGGGGTCAGAACTGAAAGATGTATTCACACTTCACCGTATGCCCTTTTGTACTGTTTGTATGTATACATGTTACCTTCTTAAAAGAATGTTATTTAAATAAACAAAGAAAATTTTGATTAGAAAGTGAAAAAAAAAAAAGAACAAAAGCTCAGGAGTCAGACTGCCTGGTTTCTCCGTTTAGCAGCTGTGTAATCTTGGTCACTTCACATTTTTGTGCCTCAGTTTCCTGTACATTGTAGGGTTGTGATAAGGGTGAAATGGTCTCATCCATGTTCAGTACTATGCACAGGGCTTGGCACGTTGCCAGCGTGCTATAAACGTTAGGTCCTCTGCCTGTGATAGACTTTCACTGTGCTTTCATTCTTTAGAGTTCTGGGGAGTGGATACCTCTGGCAATGAGATTTCAAGTAAAGCACTCTCAAAAGACCAGCCCAGATTGAGCTGGGTTTCCACGTGTGGGCGTCCGGGGAGGTAAAGTGCTGTGTGGCCTTGCCCTTTGTTCTCACATGAGTTCAAGTCCTGAAAGCAGCTTAGGGACTGGGTGGTAATGGCCTCTAAGTGCCCTTTCAAAGGAGGCAAAGTTAAATATCACCTGCCAGGTGCTGAAACTTATTTCTAAGAAGAGTAGGTTAAGGGAACCAGTTGTATGAAGCAGAGCTGGGAAATGACCTGCTGTGGTCAACTCATCCTGGCAAAGCCCCTGAGTGCTCTCTGTCCTGTGTCTGCATGTCCCCACCACTTCTGCAAGCGTCACTTCGGGAAGGAGGGAGGGAGGGTAGGTGGGTGGGGACTTCTGATGTGATTCTGACAAATACAAGCAATGGGAAACTTGACAGTTTCTATCCACACGAGCTCCCTCTGTTTTCTGTTTTCTTTTTTTCTCAGTTGTGATGAGCTCTGGTTTCCTTTAAGTTTAGTTTTGACTTTCAACCTTAAGTAAACTCTGGTGGCAAGGTCAGTATGATTGCTTTGTACAAGACCTGTGGTTGCATGCACAGGGCTGCAGGGACGCCTACTTGGGAAGGACCTGCTCTCCAGTTCCCAAACTTGGCTCCCATCAGGCGAAACCAGAACTTAGTCCTTTTAAACCTCCCCTTCCAGTACAAAAATTGCCTGCAAGCACAGCAAATGAGAGATTCTTAGCTGCCATACATCTTGCTTTTATGGGAGGTGGGTCACAGATATTTCCAGGCTGCTGAGAAAGGGAGAGAAATACTCATGTTAGTTGAAAACCCATGTGTCTTGTACAGTTTAGGGAAAAGCAGAGACAAAAACACCTTCCCACCCTTTCCATTAATGGAGTAGAGGGTTCTAGCTAACATGCATAGAACTTAGCACACAGACTTCCTGTGGCATAAACACACAGGTCCCTAAAATAGATTTTAAAAGAAATCAAAAGAACAGAAAATAGGAAAAACGCTCCGTCACACATAGTACGCCAAGCTTTGTGTAGGTGGGGGGGTCCTAACCTTTGAGGAATAGAAGCTCTCTTTCATTTTCGTGAGGCCTGATGGCTAAAAGGAGACAAAGATGGCGGCAGGGAACTTACCAAGATAGTGTCCGGTAAAGCTGTTGACGAGAGGTAGGAGGACCGTGCTCTGTGCCTGTATCCTGGGCTTCTGCCAGCCAGCACGTGTGTGCACATGCATTCATTCACTCACTCACTCACTCATTCATCCGTAATTCTGGCTAATAGTCTCAGCTAAAAGTTACAGCTGTGGCTGTCAGCTAGAAAAAAGGGGGCTGTGATAACAGCTAAGACAGCCGCGGTGACTTCCTCGGGGAGAAGGAGGTCACAGATCTAGAGACCCGGAGATCTGTAAATGCTGTCCTTTGGGGAAAATTAAAATTAGGGGAAAGCTGTGTTCTCAAAAGCTATGCACTCTGAGGCTTTGCTTCTGAGACTTACAAATTCCTGTGAGCCATGGTGGAGATCAGGACTCTGCTGCTGAGAGAGGGGAGAGGCAAGGACACTCTGAGAGCCACACGGGAAATCAGCTGCTTCTGTCTTAAATCCCCTGGAAAAGGCAAGTGTCCCTTTCAAGGGGACCATTCCAGGACCTCCCCAGGGAGGGCAGGCCGACTTTCTCCCCACAGGCCCTGCACTGGCAGGAAATCTTGCACCCAGAAGCACATTCCTGCTGATCCTTGCCTTTGAAGTGTGGGTTCACCCACAACATGTGAGTCAAAGACACATCAAACAAGTGGCAACCCCCACAGCCAGAGTAAGGCCACTGCTTTGTGAGAGAAGTTAGCTTGGAGATTAGTCACACCTCATGCATCTCATGCAGAGTAACCTTTGCCGTTCCCTGCCTACCTTTCTTACAGCTAATTTCAAAATAAATCCCTTTCTTTTTCAAGACATTTTGAGAAAAAAAAAAAAAAAAGCAACTCTGGCCGATTTACATATGTGATTATATCAGCCTTCGCAAGAGTTCTTCAATGTGTCTCAGGCTCCAAGCTGGAAATTTGTCTTACTCAGTCTACTTTGTGATCCCTGCTTACTCCTGTTGACATCTCTAAATACATGGAAGAAAACTGGGGACCTTCCATTTTTAACTGATTATACTTTAGCTTCCCAAAAATGAAATGATCGTGGATTTGCATATCTCCATGACCATTTCATTTATCAAATATAAAGGTGTTAATATTTGAACTGGAAAAATAATAAACCTAAAAACTCAATCGTATTTCTAAAATGTGTGAGCAAATTCCATGGAGGCCAACTGGACAGAAAAAACAACAGATCTGAAAAGCAGTCTATCTCTTGGACTATAGGTCCAACTGGACCCACATGAAGGCTGCCTGACAGCCTTTTCTTTTTTTTAATTGAAGTCTAGTTGATTTGCAATGTTGTGCTAATTTGTGCTGTACAGAAAAATGACTCAGTACACACATATATACATTCTTTTTTTAAATATTCTTTTCCATTATGGTTTATCACAGGATACTGAATATAGTTCCCTGTGCTATACAGTAAGACCTTGTTGTTTATCCATTCTAAATGTGATAGTTTGCACTGACAGCTTTTAGATACCTCAGTGGGACGTCAGACATCACCAGTTCAATGTGAGAGGAGCAAGAATAAATTAGAACTAACCCATCAATGCATGTCTTTTAAAAAACACATTCACTATTTTTGTGAAATGATATTATTAAACTTATAATCATTGTAAAATTCAGATTGGTCAGACATGTAAAATGAAGAAAATGCAGTTTTCTCTTGCTTCGCCTCTTAGCAGTTTCCGTTCAGATACTTTCTCTCTTTTTTCACAGAAGATTCCTTTTGGAGTGGTGTTTTTCTCACTCGGTCAATAATCAAGCAATCACAAATATTCAATAGGAGCCAAATCTAAACAAAGTACAGCTCATCCTTCTAAACCCTGTTCCATCTTCTTAGCTCAGCAGATGGGATGAACCTATCTAAGTACCATTGCAAGTGATCTTACTTCTCTGTGTTTCCACAGCACTTGGTGCAAGTCTCAGGGCACTGATTTATACTAAGCGATGCTCATATGTGATTTTCTAGTGCACACGCCATCATCCATAGGTTTTTACATCATCTTTCCTCGCATCCTGGTTCCCCTGGCTGGCACACAAGTGTTTCAATTGGTTTGTATATGAGTGTATTTCAAACTTCATCAAAGGATCTTGCCATGCCAATTTCACATTTTTAAAAACTAGATTTTCATTGCTATTATTATCCAGTGTATTATTTGGCTAGGGCAGCCATAACAAAATTCCAAAGACTGGATGGCTTCAACAACAGAAATTTATTTCTAGAGGCTGGACGTCCGGGATCAAGGTGCTGGCGGGGTTGGTTTCTCCTGAGGCCACTTTCTCTGGCTTGCAGACGTGTCCTCACACGACTTTTCCTCTGTGAACATGCACTCCTGGTGTCTCTTCCTCTTCTCTTAAGAACTCCAGTCCTCATTCAACTTTGATCACCTCCTTAAAGGGCCTATCTCTGAATACAGTCACATTGGGGCTTCAACATAGGAATTGTGGGGGGACACTTACTGTCTGTAACACCTGGGGTGGTAGCCGGGTTCTAAGACGACCCCTGGATTCCCCTCCCCCTGGTATGAAGATGAAGGATTTTACTCCTGGGACTAGGTTATGTTATATAGCAGATCTGACCTTCGGATAGTGAGATTATCCTAACTTAATCACGCAAGCCCTTTAAAAGCAGAGAGTTTTTTTTTCTGGCTAGCGGCAGAGGGGAAAAGGAGCTTGTATTTGAAAGAGATCTGTTGCAAGGGAAGTGCTCTCTTGCCGAGCTGTGGGAGTCACATGGTGGGGGCTCAAGAGTGGCCTGAGGAGCAGAGAGCAGTTCCCACCCAACGGCTGGGAAACAACAGGGACCTCAGTCCAAAGCTACCAGGAATGAACTCTCCCAACACACGAGTGTCTTGAAAGTGGACTCCTCCCCAGAGCCTCCAGAAGACAGCCCGGTCTGGGCAGCACCCTGATTTCAGCTCTGTCTTGCTCTGAGCAGAGACTTTCGACCCACACAACTGTGAGATAATAAGTGGGGGTTATTTTAAGCTGCTCAGGTTATGGTAATTCATTACACAGTGATGATAGAATATTGATACGCCAGGTATTAATAAGTCATCAGATCACCCACAGACCATGGAAACAGAACCAGCTGAAGCTAATTCTCCTGCAGCCACGTGCATATCATCTTTTGGACCACGTTTCCTAGTGTTTCTCACACCTTAATACACACGCGCATCTCCTGGGGGTCTTGATAAAGAGCAGACCCTGATTCAGTAGGTCTATGGTGCATCCTGAGATACAGTATTTCTAACGAACTCCCAGGGGAGGCTGATGCCTCGTTCTGAGGGTCACACTTAGAGTAAAAATTATATACTTAGGAAACTGGTTTTATCCTCAGAGTCATGGGCAGGCTGAGTCTATCTTCTCTTTGCTTTTTAGTAGTTGATTAGTCACATTTCTCAAAGGATTTCATCCAGAATTTCTCATGTTACTGTTAAGGATGTTAGAAATTTGAGGTCTGTAGTAACAATAGTTAATATTCATTGAAGATTTGCCATGTGCCATGCACTGTGTTTACACAAATTCCTTTATTTAAATCCTACAGCCTCCATGTAGGATAGAGAGTGTTGTCATCTCCATGTTGGAATCCAAACCTCCAGGAAGGTAAACAACTTGCCCAAGATCACATGGCTTCCAGGCTGGAGTTACAGTTCAAATCTAGAACTTTCTGATACTCCCAATTGTTATTTTATACATCCCTTCTTTCTAACAGATCTGAAAATAGAAAACAAAAGAAACTCACATGCCCACTCCTTAAGCAATCAGGGAAAAAAATGCATTTTCTTTTGTCTCCCTTTCTGACTCCAAAGACTTGTTTAAGAGGGACCCCTGCCTAAAATTTTGATTTGGAATATGTTCGAGAAACTACTACCGTTTACAAGTTTCTGTGAGATATTTTGGCATGCTGAGGTTGGAGCCTCTTTGGTTTAGCACAGGCCTGTCTGAGGTTTCTGAAATGCAGAAATAGACCAAAACCTTAGTTTGGGTGGGGATCAGAGAGATAGAGAGCAAAGCGTAATAGAAGAAGAACATTCAGGGGCGGGGAAGACTGGCAGCTGCAGGTTGAGGACAGTGTGCGGGGAAGGAACATGGCAGGTGTCAAGACCTTAGGAGGAAAGACGAACCATGGGCAGGTCCTTGCAGGTAAACGTCTTCGAAGAACAATTGAAGGACATTGGGATGCCAGTATATTGTTCCCTCTACTGAACTCTGGTTTCCTCTGCCTCCTTAACCCCAAAACTTCCAGTCAGAGGCTTTGTTTGGGAGAGGAGGGACGGGCAGTCCAGTGAAGACAGTGTAATGGTTTCCTCTCCATACTCTGCTAATGCCAGCCTGGTGGCAGCAGCGTCCCACAGAGAAAGGCCACAACCCCAGAGCTGCAGACAGTGAAACCAGCAGAAGCCCAGGCGCCCCCAGGACCGCAGACTGGACCCTGTGTTGACGGGGCGCCTGCAGTGTGAGTGACTCAGCAAAAACGTGTCTCTACCACAGGGCTTCTCAGCCTCGTTCTGTGGGAATCTGGGCCTTGATCACCTTGGTTGGGGGGCTGTCCTGCGCTTTGTGGGATGTTTAGCAGCACCTCTGGCGTCTACTCACTAAACGCCAGTAGCACCCTTCTCTCCCCAGCTGTGACACCAAAAATGTGTCTAGACATTTCCAAATATCCTCTACGGGCAAAATCTTCCTGGTTAAGAACTGCTACCCTACAACAAACCCTCCAGAGGGTCCAGGAAGGGTTCAGACACCCACAAAAGCGTGGGATGTTGATTTACGCCGTAGGACTAGAGAAATCCAGGCTGGAGATCTAGGTTACAGTAACATAAGCAGAAACGTAGATTCAGAAAAGGTTTTGGAGTTAGAGGTGGTTGTGTCTGTGTGTCTAGCTGTTTACGTTTAACCGGAACTGGTCTCTAAAGCACTTTTCCCCTCAGGAAATAAAAGTTCTGAGGGTCTCTCACCATTAGCAGGCTATGATGTTTGCCCAATTCAAACACTGTTTTCCTTTACAAAAAGATTCTAAGTATTTAATTGAAATTGCCAAAATGAAGGCCCCAAAGGAGACTCTTCCATTTTGGTTACCAACAGGCAAAGATTGTGATTTGGTTCAAGCTGCTTGTGAGCCGTCTGCCTGCCACAAGGGCTGCATTTATAGCACCCTTGATTCGATGTGACATTTTCTCACTCTGAGTCTTTTGCCCATATTTGAAGAGACCCACACAGGGGACCTTATTAAAATCTGCAGAAGCCTGTGATGGCGTGAGGATGCACTTATGTGAACGGGAGGGAGAGAATGGATGTTTTATCTTCTGGGAATCTGGTGGTTTTATTTTATAGGAACTTACAAAGGGAAAAGAAGATGCTGGTCTCATTTCAAACGGACGGCCATGTGCCCTCTGCTTGAAAAACCAAGTGGCCAGGGTAAAGTTTAAATTGTTTCCATGACCGACTAAAGCAGGAATTGCTTCTTCTGTTCAACTGCAGTTTTCTTGGCTAATTACAGTGAAGAGGTGTTGTGGAGATCACAGAGCAACAGATCACACACAGATGAGCCCCTGTGTGCTAGGTCTGGCCCACTCGAGTCTGTGTTCATGCCCAGAAAAGATGTGAATTCCACTACCTCCCTGTCCTATTTGTCCCTGACTTGCTTTTCTAGCAAAGGCCCCAGGCCCCAGGAGTAGAGACAAGGCTCCAAATGAAGGCTGTGGAATAGGCAAAGCTTGTCGCCAAGTTCCCTTTTCTGTCCCTTTTCTATCTTGGCAGAGCCCTCTCCTCCCTCAATATTCTCATGCTTTTCTAGATGTAAACAAAGGTGGCAGAGCGACCACCGGGGGATGGGGTGCGCTGGGGGCTACTTTGGGTTGGTGTGGTCAGGGAGGGTCTCTCCCAGGAGGTGGGATTTGAGCTGAGTCCTCAGCTACACAAAGGGATAAGCCTGGGAGATTCTGGAGAAAGAACATTCCAGGCAGAGACCTGACAAGCAAAGGCCCTGAGGCAGGGTGAGGGAGGCCTATTCAAAGGAAGAAAGGAGGGCTGTGTGGGTGGACACAGAGGGCAAGAAAGAGCAGCAGGGGATGAATAGGACAGGGAGGAAGGGGCAGGCCACCCGGCCCTTGGCAGGCCACGGCGAGGAAAACAGTGTTTATCCTGAGTGCAACGGGAAGAC
Organism: Balaenoptera physalus; assembly: GCF_965194825.1. NCBI lineage: Eukaryota > Metazoa > Chordata > Mammalia > Artiodactyla > Balaenopteridae > Balaenoptera > Balaenoptera physalus. The sequence goes on along the minus strand of NC_138896.1, from coordinate 54,538,146 downwards.
ACTGAATACATATAAAAAGCCCTTATAGAGTGAGAGGGAAAAAACCAGCAATGGAAACTTCATGAGTAGATTGCTTATGAAAAAGAAAGAAAGAAAGGAAGAAATACAAACAGCTCTTATACATTTGAAAAGACACCCAATTTCAATTTCTGTTGGCAAAGCAGTAGAGAAACAGGCAATACATTGCTGGTGGGAGTGCAAACTGGTCCGACCCTTGCTGAGTCTGGGACTTGCTGACGGACTAGGTATGGGAAGAGGACCAAGGTAAGAATCAGAGATGATGCCCAAATGTTTAGCTTGAACACAGCAGAGTGGGTTATGGCATCCTTTACTGAGATGGGGAGGGTGTAAGAGAACAGGGGGTGCAGGAGACCGTTCACAGTGCAGTCTACCCAAGCTCAAGGTTGGATGTGTTACACTGGGGGTCCCGACCACGCAGTCAAGGGATGATGCCATAGGCAGTGGGATGTGCATGCTGGGAGCTCAAGAGATATGATTTGAACTTGGCAGCCTATATTTGCCATTGAAAGTCGTAGTCTCAGTGGGTCCCTACACGCTTGCTGGCTTCACACCGTCCCCACTTGGGGTAGATCATAGTCATGCTCAACTTTCAAGGTTCATAAGAATCACCTGGAGAATTTAAAAACTCCCTATTCCTAGACGTCATCCCTAGATGTTCCGATCATGCAGGCAAGCATTGGGTTGGGCCCAGGAAAATTCATTTTTAATATATGCCCCAGATCATTCTGATGCTAGTGGTGTGAAGGCCACATGATGATTAACAGCCTTAGAACTCTGTAGAGCCAAATTCAAAAACCACAAGAGGAGCTTTTAAATTATATAAACCACTAACATATATATCTAAATGGATCTGGAACACTGGCTAAGTGTTTTATGCTCATTAACTCAATTCCTTTTTTTTTTTTCTAAATTTTTATGTTTAAAAAGTTAACAAGTTCACATGGTGAAAGGTCAAAATAATATAAAAAGGGAAATGTCAAAAAGTATTGCTTCTGCCATTGTTCCCACCCGTTATATTTCCAGCTCTGTTACCCATTAGGACTCCTGTTTCTATTAGTTTCTTCTGGATGCTACAAATATTTATTTTTGAAAATTAAAGGAAATAGAAATATTGGTTCAAATGAATGAAGGTGGTCAAAAGGTAAAAAGAAAAAAATAATGCAGATGATGTTAAAACAGACATAGAAATTTTGAAAAGAAAAACAAATGTAAATATATTTTCTCCCCAACTCTTCACCTTTCTTACCCACTTATGTGCAGTATCTGCTCCTGACTTCTTTCATTGAGACCTTTCCACGTCACTACATAGAGAGCAGCCTCATTCTTCATTTTACAACTGCATAGTATTCCGTGGTACACATACCCCCTGGTGTAATATCATCAGTTCCCTGTGGATGGACTGTTGGATTGTTTCTAATCTTTGGCTAGTAATTAATGCTGCATATAATATATATTCATTGCTTCATATATTTGAAGTATATCTGTAGGATAAATTCCCAGAAGTGGGATTTCTGGGTCAAAGGGTAAATGCATTTGTAATTTTGATGACAGTTGGCAAATTGTCCTCTGCAGGGGTTGTACCATTTTGCACCCCCACCAGCAATGTATGAGAGTACCTGTTTCCCCACCACCTTGCCAGCAGAGTGTTGTTAAACTTTTGGATTTTTGCCAATCTGATAGGTGAGAAATGTTATTTTACTGTATTTTCACTTTGTCTCTTATATGAGTAAAATTGAGCCTCTTTTCTTTCATATATATGTGTATATATATATATATATATATATATATATATAAGAGCTGTTTGTCTTTCTCTTTTTTTTCTATAAGCAGTCTTTTCATAAACCTCTTGGCCATTTTCTTCTCACTTTCTAGGAGCTCTTTATATGTTACAGAGATGAGTTCTTGTGATATCAGACACAGATACTGTTTCCAGTTTTGCTTAGGATTTGATTTGCTTATTTTTAAAATGTGTTTGAGTGTATTAATTTTTAATGGCCTCTGGATTTTGAGTACTTACAGAAGGCCTTCCTCCACTCCAAGGTCGTGAAAGAATTTACTCATTACGTTCACTGTTTCAGCACTCCTCTGAGTCCGTATCATTAGCCTTATTTTATGGATGAGGACACTGAAATCCAGCTGGATCTCCCTTACCACTAAGCTTTCTCAGAACACTATTCCAGGAGTAAAAAAATGAATTCCTCTTCTCAGTGTCACTTTGCATCCTTTTTGCTGGGAGATTTGTGAAGGTTATTCTTTGTTCTTGGTTCTGAACCTCCAGTTTTAATGCTAAAACACCTGTGACCATTGCAGCAAAACTTCTGCAAAATATTATCTAGGTTGTAAAACAGAGTGGTCCTGTTATTTCCGAGGCTTTAAATAAACACAAAATCGCCCAGGTCCTGTAAACATTCATGTTTGCATTTAAACAAACACAAAATATCTCCCAAATCTTATAAATATCGATGCTGGAAGCCAGCATGTTGAAGCAGCCAGGACCACGCGCACCACCTACGGACGTCAGCAAATGTCCCTTTTAATTGAACGCTCAAAAGGATATCTGCCGGCAAGCAGAGCAGCCCTGCGGGGGCCACGCTGGACCGCATTAAGGGCACCTGGACTCCGTGGCAGCCCTTCGTCCCTGTCTCTCCCTTTCTCTCTGCCAGAGCCAGCAGGTAGGGAGATGCTGACGTGTCTATTGAGGACTAGGAAAAATACCGTGTGAGAGCCAGTCCTCTGAAGGATGATGACCCAGTTGAAGCCTTCTACCTGCAGTCTCCTCTTCCTACTGAACCCTGGAGCTCTCAGAAGCACGGTACCGAGCCATTCACCCACACACTTGGCAGAGGAGTGGCTTATACAGGGTAACCCTCAGACCGAGATTGTGATTTTTTTTTTTTCTAAGATTGACTCTGATGGACTGGTGAGCACTGCCTAGAGCACTGGGTTGAGATGGATTCCAAGGCCACATCTAGGCACAGAGCTGTATGGCGCTGAGATTGATTAGTGATGTCTGTCTCCAACATGGTAGGGGAAGAAGTCACATGAATGCCAAACACCTGTCAATCCTGATTTAAAGGTTTATGCTTGGTTTATAGAACCAAAGCCTAGTGGAGATGACTGAGATAAGCTTACCCATCCCAAAACGCTGAAGTTTTAGAATGCTTGGCTCTAGAGAAGTTGCTCTGGTTTAATTTCCAGAGGGTTATCTTTATTATTTAAAAGGCAAGATTTGTGTTGGTTTTCCCCACCCTGTACTCTGCTCACTCCCTCATTTCCTTATCTGAGATCCAGTGCTTCAGGACCCAACACAGGGCTTCCCAGCAGTAGATGTTCAATGAACACTGAATTGAATCAGATCACATACAGCAGATTAAGTTTAAAAAAGTACTTTGCCCATATTCATATAGTCTTTCAACAAATACTTATTTGGCATTTACTTATTTGCATAGAACTAATTAGTTAAATGTTGGGACTACAAGATTAAATGATTAGATATGATCTCTAAAGTGTAGATTTTCCCCAAATGTATGTTTTAAATTTTGATGAAGTACAATGTATTTTTTCATTTATGACTCACACTTTTTTGGTGTCATCTAAGTACTCTTTGCTTAGCCCTAAATCTTGAAGATTTTCTCCTATTTCTTTTTTATAGTTTTATATTTACATCAACTATCCACTTTGAATTAATTTTTGTATAAGGTGTGAGCTTTAGGATGAAGTTCTTTTTTTTTTCCAATAATATATCTATTTATTCATCTTTTTAAACTTTTTAGTTCATATTGGAGTATAGCCAATTAACAATGTTATGATAGATTCAGGTGCACAGCAAAGGGACTCAGCCATACATATACATGTAGCCACTCTCCCCCAAACTCCCCTCCCATCCAGGCTGCCACATAACATTGAACAGAGTTCCCTGTGCTATATACGGTAGGTCCTTGTTGGTTATCCATTCTAAATATAGCAGTGTGTACATGTCGATCTCAAACTCCCTAATTATCCATTCCCCCCATGCTTCCCCGCTGGTAACCATAAGTTCCTTCTCTAAGTCTGTGAGTTTGTTTCTGTTTTGTAAATAAGTTCATTTGTATCATTTCTTTTTAGATTCCGCATATAAGGGATATCATATGATATTTCTCTTTCTCTGTCTGACTCACTTCACTCAATATGACAATCTCTAGGTCCATCCATGTTGTTGCAAATGTCATTATTTCATTCTTCTTAATGGCTGAGTCATATTCCATTGTATATATGTACCACATCATCTTTATCCATTCCTCTGTCGATAGACATTTAGGTTGCTTCCATGTCTTGGCTATTGTAAACAGTGTTGCAATGAACATTGGGGTGCATGTATCCTTTCAGACCATGTTTTTCTCCAGATATATGCCCAAGAGTGGGATTGCAGGGTCATATGGTATCTCTAATTTTAGTTTTTTTAAGGAGCCTCCATACTGTTCTCCATAGTGGTGTACCAATTTACATTCCCACCAATGGTGTAGCAGGGGTCCCTTCTCTCCACACCCTCTCCATCATTTATTGTTTGTGGATTTTTTGATGATAGCCATTTGACTGGTGTGAGGTGATATATCACTGTAGTTTTGATTTGCATTTCTCTAATAATTAGAGATGTTGAACAGTTTTTCATGTGCCTCTTGGCCATCTGTATGTCTTCTTTGGAGAAATGTCTATTTAGGTCTTCTGCCCAATTTTTGATTGGGTTGTTTGTTTTGATGATATGAAACCTCATGTGCTGTTTGTAAATTTTGGAGACTAATCCCTTGTTGGTCACATCATTTGCAAATATTTTCTCCCAGTCTGTGGGTCGTCTTTTCGTTTTGTTTATGGTTTCCTTTGCTGTGCAAAAGCTTTTGAGTTTAATTAGGTCCCATTGTTTATTTTTGTTTTTATTCCCATTATTCTGGGAGACAGATCGAAAAAGATATTGCTGTGATTTATGCCAGAGGGTGTTCTGCCTATGTTGTCCTCTAGGAATTTTATAGTGTCTGGTCTCACATTTACGTCTTTAATCCATTTTGAGCTTATTTTTGTGATTGGTGTTAAAGAATGATCTAATTTCATTTTTTTACATGTAGCTGTCCAGTTTTCCCAGCACCATTTGTTGAAGAGACTGTCTTTCCACCATTGTGTAGTCTTGCCTCCTTTGTCATGGGCTTATTTCTGGGCTTTCTATACTGTTCCATTGATCTATATTTCTATTTTTGTGCCAGTACCATACTATTTTGATGACTATAGCTTTGTAGTATAGTCTGAAGTCAGGGAGCCTGATTCCTCCAGCTCCGTTTTTCTTTCTCAAGATTGCTTTGGCTATTCGGGGTCTTTTGTGTCTCCATGCAAATTTTAAGATTTTTTGTTCTAGTTCTATGAAAAATGTCATTGGTAACTTGATGGGGATTGCATTGAATCTGCAGATTGCCTTTGGTAGTATAGTCATTTTTACAATATTAATTCTTCCTATCCATGAACATGGTATATCGTCCCATCTGTTTGTGTCTTCTTTGATTTCTTTCATCAGCATCTTACAGTTTTTGGAGTACAGGTCTTTTGTCTCCTTAGGTAGGTTTATTCCTTTCGATACGATGGTAAATGGAATTGTTTCTTGAATTTCTCTTTCTCATCTTTCATTGTTAGTGTATAGAAATGCAACAGATTTCTGTGTATTAATTTTGTAACCTGCAAATTTACCAAATTCATTGATTAGCTCTAGTACTTTTCTGGTAGCATCTTTAGGATCTTCTATGTATAGTATCATGTCATCTGCAAACAGTGACAGTTTTACTTCTTCTTTTCCAATTTGGATTCCTTTTATTTCTTTTTCTTCTCTGATTGCCATAGCTAGGACTGCCAAACTATGTTGAAAGTGGTAAGAGTGGACATCCTTGTCTTGTTCTTGATCTTAGAGGAAATGTTTCAGCTTTTCACCATTGAGTATGATGTTAGCTGTAGGTTTGTCATATATGACCTTTATTATGTTGAGGTAGGTTTCCTCTATGCCCACTTTCTGGAGAGTTTTTTTATCATAAATGGGTGCTGAATTTCATCAAAAGCTTTTTCTTCATCTATTGAGATGATCATATAGTTTTATTCTTCAATTTATTGATGTGGTGTATCACACTGATTGATATGCAGATATTGAAAAACCCTTGCATCCCTGGGATAAATCCCACTTGATCATGGTGTATCATCCTTTTAATGTACCCTTGGATTCTGTTTGCTAGTATTTTGTTGAGTATTTTTACGTCTATGTTCCTAAGTAATATTGGCCTATAATTTTCTTTTCTTGTGGTACCTTTATCTGGTTTTGGTATCAGGGTGATGGTGGCCTCATAGAATGAGTTTGGGAGCTTTCCTTCCTCTGCAGTTTTGAAAGAGTTTGAGAAGGATAGGTGTTAGCTCATCTCTAAATGTTTGATAGAATTCACCTGTGAAGCCATCAGGTCCTGGACCTCTGTTTGTTTGGAGTTTTTAAATCACAGTTTCAATTTCAGTGCTTGTGATTGGTCTGTTAATATTTTCTATTTCTTCCTGGTTCAGTCTTGGAAGGTTGCACTTTTCTAAGAATTTGTCCATTTCTTCCAGGTTGTCCATTTTACTGGCATTTAGTTTCTTGTAGTAGTCTTTTATGATCTTTTGTATTTCTGTGGTGTCAGTTGTAACTTCTCCTTTTTGTTTTCTAATTTTATTGATTTGAGTCCTCTCTCTGTTTTTCTTGATGAGTCTGGTTAAAGGTTTATCAATTTTGTTTATCTTTTCAAAAAGCCAGCTTTTAGTTTCATTGATCTTTACTATTGTTCTCTTTGTCTCTATTTCATTTATTTCTGCTCTGATCTTTATGATTTCTTCTACTCACTTTAGGTTTTGTTTGTTCTTCTTTCTCTAGTTGTTTTAGGTGTAAGGTTAGGTTGTTTATTTGAGATTTTTTCGTGTTTCTTGAGGTAAGATTGTATTGCTATGAACTTCCCTCCTAGAACTGCTTTTGCTGCATCCCATAGGTTTTGAATTGTTAGGCTTTCATTTTCATTTGTATCTAGGTATTTTTTGATTTCCTCTTTGATATTTTCAGTGATCCATTGGTTGTTTAGTAGCATATTGTTTAGCCTCCACATGTTTGTGTTTTTTATAGTTTTCTTTGTAATTTATTTCTAATCTCATAGCATTGTGATCAGAAAAGATGTTGATATGAGTCCAATTTTCTTAACTTTACTGAGGCTCACCCTGTGGCTCAGCATGTGGTCAATCCTGGAGAATGCTTTGTGTGCACTTGAGAAGAATGTATATTCTGCTGCTTTTGGATGGAATGCTCTATAAATATCAATTAGGTCCATCTGCTCTAATGTGCCATTTATAGCCTGTGTTTCCTTATTGATTTTCTGTCTGGATGATCTGTCCATTGATGAGAGTGAGGTGCTAAAGTCCACCATGATTATTGCGTTATTGTTGATTTCCTTTTTTAAGACTGTTAGAATTTGCCTTATATATTGAGGTGCTCCTATGTTGGGTGCATATATATTTACAATTGTTATATCTTCTTCTTGGATTGATCCCTGGATCATTATGTAGTGTCCTTCTTTGTCTCTTGTAATAGTCTTTATTTTAAAGTCTATTTTGTCTGATATGAGTATTGCTACTCCAGCTTTCTTTTGATTTCCATTTCCATGGAATACCTTCTTCCATCCCCTCACTTTCAGTCTGTATGTGTCCCTAGGTCTGAGGTGGGTCTCTTGCAGACAGCATGTATACAGGTCTTGTTTTTGTATACACTCAGCTAGTCTATGTCTTTTGGTTGACACGTTTAATCCATTTACATTTAAGGTAATTATCGATGTGTGTATTCCTATTGCCATTTTCTTAATTGTTTTGAGTTTGTTTTTGTAGGTTTGTTCCTTCCCTTCCTCTTTTGTTCTCTACTCTTGTGGTTTGATGACCATCCTTAGTGTTGTATTTGTGTTGCTTTTCTTTTTGTGTGTGTGTATCTATTGTAGTTTTGGGATTTGCTGTTCCAATGAGGTTTTTAATATAACAGTCTATATATGTACACTTTTTTTTTTTTTTAAGTTGCTAGTCTCTTTCCCTCCTAGAGGAGTTCCTTTAGCATTTGTTGTAAAGCTGGTCTGGTGGTGCTGAATTCTCTTAGCTTTTGCTTGTCTGTAAAGCTTTTGATTTCTCTGTCAAATCTGAATGAGACCCTTGCTGGGTAGAGAATTCTTGGTTGTAGGTTCTTCCCGTTCATCACTTTAAATATATCATGCCACTCACTTCTGGCTTGCAGAATTTCTGTTGAGAAATCAGCTGATAACCTTATGGGAGTTCCTTGTATGTTATTTGTCATTTTCCCTTGTTACTTTTAATATTTTTCCTTTGTCTTTAATTTTCGTGTATTTGATTACTATGTGTCTCAGCGTGTTCCTCCTTGGGTTTATCCTGCCTGGGACTCTCTGTGCTTTCTGGACTTGGTTGACTGTTTCCTTTCCCATGTTAAGGAAGTTTTCAACTATATTCTCTTCAAATATTTTCTCGGGTACTTTCTTTCTCTCTTCTCCTTCTCGACCCCCATAATGCGAATGTTGGTGCATTAATGTTGTCCCAGAAGTATCTTAGATTGTCTTCATTTCTTTTCATTCTTTTTTCTTTATTCTGTTCCACAGCAGTGAATTCTGCCATGCTGTCTTCCAGATCACTTATCCATTCTTCTGCCTCAGTTATTCTGTTATTGATTCTTTCTAGTGTGTTTTTCATTTCAGTTATTGTATTGTTCATCTCTGTTGGTTTGTTCTTTAGTTCTTCTAGATCTTTGATAAACATTTCTTGCACCTTTTGAATCTTTGCCTCCATTCGTTTTCTGAGATCCTGGATCATCTTCACTATCATTATTCTGAATTCTTTTTCTGGAAGGTTGACTATCTCCACTTCATTTAGTTGCTTTGCTGGGGTTTTATCTTCTTCGTTCATCTGTGACATAATCCCCTGTCTTTTCATTTTCTCTAACTTTCTGTTATTGTGGTTTTCGTTCTGCAGGCTGCAGAAGTGTAGTTCTTCTTGCTTCTGCTGTCTGCCCTCTGGTAGGATGAAGTTCTTTTTATTTTTTAATTTTTTAAAACGAATTTGCTTATTTATTTATCTATTTTCTATCAATCAATCAATCAATCAATCAATCTATCTATCTATCTATGGCTGCAAATGTCCAATTTCTCTGACAACATTTGATGGAAAGACCATCCTTCCTCCAATTAGTTGTGTTTGTATCTTGTTCAAAAGTCATTTAGGAATGTTTGTGTGAGTTTACTTCTGGTTTCCTTACTCTGTTACCTGATCTGATCTATGTGTCTATTCCTCCACCAGAACCACACAGTCTTGATTACTATAGACTTGAATATAATAAGTCTTGAAATTCCTTCCTCCCACTTTATTCTTCATTTTCAAAATTGTATTTAGCTATTCTAGTTTACTTCCTTTTTCATATAAATTTTAGAGTAAACTTGTATATATCTACAAAAAAATCTTTCAAAGATATTGATAAGAGTTTTAGTTTGAGGAGAATTGCTGTCTTTGGCATGTTGACTTTTCCAATCATGAACACAGTATATCTTCCTATTCATTCAAGTCTTTTAAAATTTCTTTCATTAGTGTTGTACAGTTTTCAACATACAAGTTCTGTACATGTTTTGTTACACCTACACCTAAGTATTTCATTTTTTGAGCAATTTTAAGTAGTACTTTTAATTTCAATGTCCATGTGTTTATCGCTAGTATTTAGAAGTACAGTTGATTTTTGTATGTTTATCTTATATCCTATGACCTTGATAAACTCACTTAATAGTTCTAGAATTTTTTGGTAGAGTCTTTGGAACTTCCTATATAGGCAAGCATGTCATCCATAAATAAGGACGGTTATATTTCTTCCTTTCAGATCTCTATCTTTTTTTTCTATGTATTTTAATGCCTCTTTATTGCCTTATTGTACCAGTTAGAACTTCTAGCACTTTGCTGAATACACGTGGTGAGACCAGGCATTCTAGCCTTGTTCCTGATGTTAGGAGAAAAATATTTCATCACTAAGTTTAATGTTAGCTGTACAGTTTTTTAGATGCTCTTTATTGAGAAATTTCCTCTCTATTGTTTTTTTATTTTTTTAAGTTTTTCTAAAAAAATCACGAATATGTATTGATACACTTATCAATCGATGCAGAAATTAGCCTGTTAATATAGTGGATTAGCCTATTAATATAGTGGATTACATTGATTGATTTTCAAATATTCAAACAGCTTTTGATCCCTGGAATAAATTACCATTGTTCATGGTATATAATTCTTTTTATTTACTGTTGAATTTTATTTGCTAACAATTAAGACCATCTTTTCCTTTTTCTGTCTTTTTCTGGTTTTAGTATATGGGTAGAATTAGCTTCATACAGTAAATTGGGAAATGTTCTCGTCTCTTCAACTTTCTGGAAAAGATTGTATGGAATTGGTGTTAATTCTTTTTCTTTTTTCCACATTTTTTTAAACATCTTCATTGGAGTATAATTGCTTTACATTTTTGTGTTAGTTTCTGCTGTATAACAAAGTGAATCAGCTATACATATACCTATATCCACATATCCCCTCCCTCTTGCCTCTCCCTCCCATCCTCCCTATCCCAACCCTCTAGGTGGTCACAAAGCACTGAGCTGATCTCCCTGTGCTATGTGGCTGCTTCCCACTAGCTATCTATTTTACATTTGGTAGTGTATATATGTCCATGCCACTCTCTCACTTCATCCAAGCATACTCTTCCCACTCCTCATGTCCTCAAATCCATTCTCTACGTCTGCATCTTTATTCCTGCCCTGCCTGCCCCTAGGTTCTTCAGAACAATTTTTTTTATTTTTTTAGATTCCATATATATGTGTTAGCATACAGTATTTATTTTTCTCTTTCTGACTTAATTCACTCTGTAAGACAGACTCTAGGTCCATCCACCTCACTACAAATAACTCAATTTTATTTATGTATTTATCTATCTATCTATCTATCTATTTATTTATTTATTTATTCATCTTCTTTATCCATTTATCTGTCGATGGACACTTAGGTTGCTTCCATGTCCTGGATATTGTAAACAGTGCTGCAATGAACATTGTGGTACATGACTCTTTGAATTATGGTTTTCTCAGGGTATATGCACAGTAGTGGGATTACTGGGTCATATAGTAGTTCTATTTTTAGTTTTTCAAGGAACATCCATACTGTTCTCCATAGTGGCTGCATCAACTTACATTCCCACCAACAGTGCAAGAGGGTTCCCATTTCTACACACCCTCTCCAGGATTTATTGTTTGCAGATTTTTTGATGATGTCCATTCTGACTGGTGTGCGGTGATACCTCATTGTAGTTTTGATTTGCATTTCTTTAATGATTAGTGATGTTGAGCATCCTTTCATGTGTTTGTTAGCAATCTGTTTATCTTCTTTGGAGAAATGTCTATTTAGGTCTTCTGCCCATTTTTGGATTGGGTTGTTTATTTTTTTAATATCGAGCTGCATGAGCTGCTTGTATATTTTGGAGATTAATCCTCTGTCAGTTGTTTTGTTTGCAAATATTTTCTCCCTTTCTGAGGATTGTCTTTTTGTCTTGTTTATGGTTTCCTTTGCTGTGCAAAAGCTTTGAAGTTTCATTAGGTCCCATTTGTTTATTTTTGTTTTTATTTCCATTTCTCTAGGAGGTGGGTAAAAAGGATCTTGCTGTGATTTATGTCATAGAGTGTTCTGCCTATGTTTTCCTCTAAGAGTCTCATAGTATCTGGCTTTACATTTAGGTCTTTAATCCATTTTGAGTTTATTTTTGTGCATACTGTTAGGGAGTGTTTTAATTTCATTCTTTTACATGTAGCTGTCCAGTTTTCCCAGCACCACTTAATGAAGAGGCTGTCTTTTCTCTATTGTATATTCTTGCCTCCTTTATCAAAGATAAGGTGACCATATGTGTGTGGGTTTATCTCTGGGTTTTCTATCCTATTCCATTGGTCTATATTTCTGTTTATGTGCCAGTACCATACTGTCTTGATTACTGTAGCTTTGTAGTATAGTCTGAATTCAGGGAGCCTGATTCCTCCAGCTCCATTTTTCTTTCTCAAGATTGCTTTGGCTATTTGGGGTCTTTTGTGTCTCCATACAAATTGTGGAATTTTTTGTCCTAGTTCTGTGAAAAATGCCATTGGTAGTTTGATAGGGATTGCATTGAATCTGTAGATTTCTTTGGGTAGTAGAGTCATTTTCACAATGTTGATTTTTCCAATCCATGAACATGGTATATCTCTCCATCTGTTTGTATCATCTTTAATTTCTTTCATCAGTGTCTTATAGTTTTCTGTATACAGGTCTTTTGTCTCCTTAGGTAGGTTTATTCCTGGCATGTTATTCTTTTCGTTGCAGTGGTAAATGGCACTGTGTCCTTAATTTCTCTTTCATATTTTTCATCATTATTGTATAGAAATGCAAGAGATTTCTGTGCATTAATTGTGTATCCTGCTGCTTTACCAAATTCATTGATTAGCTCTAGGAGTTTTCTGGTGGCATCTTTAGGATTCTCTATGTATCGTATCATGTCATCTTCAAACAGTGACAGTTTTACTTCTTTTCCAATTTGGATTCGTTTTATTTCTTTTTCATCTCTGAAACTGTGGCTAAAACTTCCAAAACTATGTTGAATAATAGTGGTGAGAGTGGGCAAGCTTGTCTTGTTCCTGATCTTAGTGGAAATGCTTTCAATTTTTCACCATTGAGAACGAAGTTGGCTGTGGGTTTGTTATATATGGCCTTTATTATGTTGAGGTAAGTTCCCTCTATGCCTACTTTCTGGAGAGTTTTTATCATAAATGGGTGTTGAATTTTGTCAAAAGCTTTCTCTGCATCTATTGAGAGGATCATGTGGTTTTTATCCTGCAATTTGTTAATATGGTCTATCACAGTGATTGATTTGCGTATATGAAAAATCCTTGTATTCCTGGGATAAACCCTACTTGATCATGGTGTATGATCCATTTAATATGCTGTGGATTCTGTTTGCTAGTATTTTGTTGAGGATTTTTGCATTTGTGTACATCAGTGATTTTGGTCTGTAATCTTTTTTTTTAATGACATCTTTATCTGGTTTTGGTATCAGGGTGATGGTGGCCTCGTAGAATGAGTTTGGGAGTGTTCCTCCCTCTGCAATATTTTGGAAGAGTTTGAGAAGAATTGGTGTTAGTTCTTCTCTAATTGTTTGATAGAATTCCCCTGTGAAATCATCTGATCCTGGGCTTTTGTTTGTTGGAAGATTTTTAATCACAGTTTCAATTTCAATGCTTGTGATTGGTCTGTTTATATTTTCTTTTTCTTCCTGGATCAGTCTCAGAAGGTTGTGCTTTTCTCAGAATTTGTCCATTTCTTCCAGGTTGTCCATTTTATTGGCATATAGTTGCTTGTAGTAATCTGTCATGATCGTTTGTATTTCTGCAGTGTCTGTTGTTACTTCTTCTTTGTCATTTCTAATTCTGTTGATTTGAGTCTTCTCCCTTTTTTTCTTGATGAGTCTGGCTAATGGTTTATCAATTTTGTTTATCTTCTCAAAGAACCAGCTTTTAGTTTTATTGATCTTTGCTATTGTTTCCTTCATTTCTTTTTCATTTATTTCTGATCTGATCTTTAGGATATTTTTCCATCTGCTATCTTTGGGGTTTTTCTGTTCTTCTTTCTCTAATTGCTTTAGGTATAAGGTTAGGTTGTTTATTCGAGATGTTTCTTGTTTCTTGAGGTAGGATTGTATTGCTATAAACTTCCCTTTGAGAACTGCTTTTGCTGTATCCCATAGGTTTTGGGCCATTGTGGTTTCATTGTCATTTGTTTCTAGGTATTTTTGATTTCCTTTCTGATATCTTCAGTGATATCTTGATTATTAAATAGTGTATTGTTTAGCCTCCACATATTTGTATTTTTTACAGATTTTTTCCTGTAATTGATACCTAGTCTCATAGCGTTGTGGTCAGAAAAGATACTTGATACGATTTCAGTTTTCTTAAATTTACCAAGGCTTGATTTGTGACCCAAGATATGATCTATCCTGGAGAATATTACGTGAGCTCTTGAGAAGAAAGTGTATTCTTTTGTTTTTGGATGGAATGTCCTATAAATATCAATTAAGTCCATCTTGTTTAATATGTCATTTAAAGCTTGTGTTTCCTTATTTATTTTCATTTTGGATGATCTGTCCATTGGTGAAAGTGGGGTGTTAAAGTCCCCTACTATGAGTGTGTTACTGTCGATTTCCCTTTTCATGGCTGTTAGCATTTGCCTTCTGTATTGAGGTGCTCCTATGTTGGGTGCATAAGTATTTACAATTGTTATATCCTCTTCTTTGATTGATTCCTTCATCATTATGTAGTGTCCTTCTTTGTCTCTTGTAATAGTCTTTATTTTAAAGTCTATTTTGTCTGATATGAAAATTGCTACTCCAGCTTTCTTTTGATTTCCGTTTGCATGGAGTATCTTATTCTATCCCCTCACTTTCAGTTCGTATGTGTCCCAAGGTCTGAAGTGGGTCTCTTGTAGACAGCATGTATATGGGTCTTGTTTTTGTATCCATTCAGCCAGTCTATATCTTTTGGTTGGAGCACTTAATCCATTTACATTTAAGGTAATTATCCATATGTATGTTCCTATTCCCATTTTCTTAATTGTTTTGGGTTTGTTATTGTAAGTCTTTTCCTTCCCTTGTGTTTCCTGCCTAGAGAAGTTCCTTTAGCATTTGTTGTAAAGCTGGTTTGGTGGTCCTGAATTCTCTTGACTTTTGCTTTCTGTAAAGGTTTTAATTTCTCTGTCGAATCTGAATGAGATCCTTGCTGGGTAGAGTAATCTTGGTTATAGGTTTTTCCATTTCATCACTTTAAATATGTCCTGCCACTCCCTTCTGGCTTGCAGAGTTTCTGCTGAAAGATCAGCTGTTAACCTTATGGGGATTCCCTTGTATGTTATTTGTTGTTTTTCCCTTGTTGCTTTTAATATTTTTTCTTTGTATTTAATTTTTGATAGTTTGATTAATATGTGTCTTGGCGTGTTTCTCCTTGGATTTATCCTCTATGGGACTCTCTGCGTTTCCTGGACTGAACTATTTCCTTTCCCATGTTAGGGAAGTTTTCAACTCTAATGTCTTCAAATATTTTCTCAGTCCCTTTCTTTTGCTCTACTTCTTCTGGGACCCCTATAATTCGAATGTTGGTGCATTTGATGTTGTCCCAGAAATCTCTGAGAGTGTCCTCAACTGTTTTCATTCTTTTTTCTTTATTCTGCTCTGCAGTAGTTATTTCCACTATTTTATCTTCCAGGTCACTTATCCATTCTTCTGCCTCAGTTATTCTGCTATGGATTATTTCTAGGAATTTTAAATTTCATTTATTGTATTGTTCATTATTGTTTGCTCTTTAGTTCTTCTAAGTCCTTGTTAAACGTTTCTTGTATTTTCTCTATTCTATTTCCAAGATTTTGGATCATCTCTACTCTCATTTCTCTGAATTCTTTTCCAGGTAGACTGCCTATTTCCTCTTCATTTGTTTTGTCTGTTCAGTTTTTACCTTGTTCCTTCATCTGGTGCATATTTCTCTGTCTTCTCATTTTCCTTAACTTACTGTGTTTGGGGTCTCCTTTTTCCAGGCTGCAGGTTCGTAGTTCCCATTGTTTTTGGGGTCTGCCCCCAGTGGGTAAGGTTGGTTCTTTGGGTTGTCTAAGCTTCCTGGTTGAGGGGACTGGTACCTGTGTTCTGGTGGATGAGGCTGGATATTGTCTTTCTGGTGGGCAGGACCACATCTGGTGGTGTTTTGGGGTGTGTGAACCTAGTATGATTTAAGCCGTCTCTCTGCTAATGGGTGGAGCTGTGTTCCTGCCTTTCTAGTTGTTTGGCATGGGGTGTCCAGCACTGGAGCTTGCTGGTCGTTGAGTGGAGCTAGGTCTTAATGTTGAGACGAAGATCTCTGGGAGAGCTCTCGCTGATTGATATTATATGGGGCCAGGATGTCTCTGGTGGTTCAGTGTCCTGAACTCGGCTCTCGCACCTCAGAGGCTCAGGCCTGACACACAGAGCAGAAAGACCCTGTCAGCCACACAACATCTTGACCCCTGAGAAAGCTTCTCACTGGATGCACCACCTCAGTGGGGATCCAAGGGGCTTGCTGGGAACAGGAAACGATGCCACTGCTCAGCCTCAGGCACCTGAGGGACGACCTGGATGCTCCAGGGGTACCATCCTGGGCAGGGCAAGAAGAGCTCCCACACCAAGGGACCGGAGTCCCATAGATTTTAGATCATGTTTCCATTTTCATTTGTTTCCAGGTATTTTTATATTTACCCTTTGATTTCTTCAGTGACTCATGAACTGTTTAGTAGCATATTGCTTAGCCTCCATGTGTTTGTGTGAAGCATCACTCAGGTGCATATAACACCTTATAAGAGGGGACTTGATTCAGCTTGAATTACAGGAAATAGTAATGGATGTGGCAGCCAGGAAACCTATGCTCTAATCTCTATCCACAGTTGACTATGTGCTCCAAACCCTAGTCTCAGACTTGGGTCTCAGTCTCCAGACCTATGAGGTGTGGGAGGTTGAACGCAAGGACCTCAAAGGTACTTTCCACCTCAGTTGCTGTGGTCTCCTGACAGTTGATGTCCTCCTTGTGCATCAGGACAGCTGCCTCTGGATGGGAGGGTGGTGGGGAGGACTCGTGGGCCACCTTAATGACAACAAATAGCTCACATTGAGGAGAGATTACTATGTGTCAGATACGGTGCTAAATGCTTTATGTGTGATATTTCCTTTCCACTTACAGGTGGAAAAACAGAGGCTTAAAGAGTTAATTTACTCAAGCTCACAGGTCAAGTAAAGGCTAATGCTAGTGACCCTTTCCTTGGTCCCTTTGTGATTCTGCTGTTCACTAGACACATTTATATATGAATAAGAGTCTATCTTATGTGAAAGAATATTTGACAAGCATCTTTGTCATTAAGGTTGACTCTAAATCTACAGCTGGATTTAAATTAGAGAGGCATCTCTGATCTCTGTCAAGATTATTCTGAATAAATACTTTTTTTGTTCTGGATTTTTAAAGTCTGGTTAAATTGTTTCATATTCTGCTGAGTAAATATCTTTGTAACATAGCACATGGACTTTATTGGTACAGATTGGAACCATAAAAAGATGAGCAAATCCCAAGATACAAAATATGCTTAGAGACAAAGTGCAAGACAGGTGCTGGATTGAAATGAAAAGCACAACAAAGTTGCAGTTTTGGAGTGCTTATCAAATAAAAATAAGCTAATTATGATGTATTGAGCCTCTAAGTAAATCTAAATATTTTTTAGGAAAATTGGGAAGAATAGTGTTTTCTTCTTTTCCTTTCTTCTCTCTCCCCCTTTCCACTTCCACTCCCTCTCTCCCTTTCCCTCCCCCTCTCACTTCCCCTCCCCACCTTATCACTCGTTCATCTCTTTGAAAATTTCTATTAGAGTAATATTCCTGAAAAATGCTCTTCAGGTAATATAACTTGTTAAGTGCCCAAAGACTGAAGATGAGTATCTATTTCCAAGGTTGATAAAAATTTACAGACTTAAAGTTAAGGAAGCAAAGATCCTGACCCATAGCCTGACAATTGCATTTTTCATGACATATCCTCTTTCTTCAAGTTATGAAAAGGTGGAAGCAGATTGGTACAGATTTCCAAGGTGACTATGTAGTTATATGAGATCAACTGAAGACTCTTTTGAGCAAATTTCAGGTGATTTGGTCACACAATGTGAAATAAGTACTGTTCTCATCTATTCAGAAATAGAAATAATCCAGTGAGTTATAAGTATCTTTTAGGGACATAAAGGCAAAATCAAGACCATTCCACAAAGTCCTGGAAGTGTGCTCTATACAGAGATAAGCTATAGTTTTATTGTCATCTTTAAGTCTTGTTTTTACAACATCACTGTCATTGCATCCTTAAAGTGCAGTGGATTTCGAACTGTTCTGGGAAAAGTCAATATGACTAAATATCACTAGAAATGATGGATGAAAGGAGACAGGACTTAGATCAGTGGGGCAGAGAAATCATGAGGAAGAAGCCTAGATCTGCAGACAGAGAAATAGAACATCTGACCCTCAACCCCAGCAAATTTGCCTGATCTGCTTGTAAAGCCTCAACATCATAGAAGCCAGGAGATCTCTTTATGTGGTTTGCCATGTCTTTAAAAATAAAAGGTAGACATAAGTTTTTGGAATAAGATGAAGGACAATGTAGCCATAGCATTAAGTACACCAAACATTCAGTGCTATAAATACACAACAGAGGCAACACAGTGTAATGGAAATGGTCATGTCATGTGCATGATCAAAATTCTCTCCAAGCTCCCCATTATACTCAGGATATAAAGTCCCACCAAGTCTTACATGACCTGGTCCCTGGTTCTACATGACCCAGCCCCTAGCTGCATCTCCAGGTTCATTTCTCACCATGATTCCCCTTCACTTTCTACTTCTTACACTCCTTCATTTTTTTTTCTCTGGCTAAATGTTATGGTCCTCGGTTGGTTTTCTGTCTTCCCCACCAGACTATTAGCTTCTTGATGCAGAGATTTTAATTTTCATTGCTATATTCCAGTGTCAGACCTGTGGTAGGTGTTCAAAAAATATTTTTGAATGAAAGATCAAACAATCAAACCAACAGAACACTAGACTATGTATGTGTTGACTTGAAAGTCAATGTCTTTAGTAGGTGACCTTGGGAACCTCTACGTGCCACAGTTTCCTCATCTCAAGACTAAGGAGTTTGATGAAGATTTTAAAAGTCTTTCTAGTCACAAACACATTAATTTTCAAAAATAATGAAACTTAGTTTTCTAGATTTGTGTGTGTCTAGCATCAATTAACAGTACTTTTTAAGGTCCTGGTTCGTGTGGACCTCTTGGCCAAATTTTCTGTTTTCACTTTGAAATTTGTCTTGAAACAGTTGACGTGTGTATATATCCATTCGTCCATGTCTTTGTATTGTTGAAGTATATTTCACTTTCTGCCACTGGATATCAAGAGGATGGAAGCCCAATTTTGTAATTTTTGCCACTTATATTTTATGTTTTATGATACTCATGTAGTGACAGGAACTAGTTGGAGTAATGTGGGCTTCAAAGCAAGATTGAAATGCAGTGAAAAGATTGAAACTAGATTTCTAAACAGCCCCCATTAAAGTTGTTGGGAAAATCCACACCCTTTAAGGGTTTTATGATTTTCAGTTTGACTGGTACTTTGTTTCTTATGATTAGCTCAGCTTAGAGGTGTTGCTTTAAAGAATACGAAAACTAGATTGGCATTAAAACCCAGTGATCAAAAAACATGCTAATATTTGATGGATAGATAAAATATAATTAAGGATTCTATTTTCTGTTAAGCTTATATCTCTATGTATTATATCCCTAAGTTGGATCCAAAAGCTGGAACACTTTGAACTAACCAAATATTCCCTTTCTTTTATGCCTTGTACACTACTGCATTTACATATTTTTTCTTACACTATGTTTCAAATTAACCAACCCTCCTCCTATAATTTAGCCAGTCGAATAAACTGAAAATGAGAATGTACAAATCAAAATTTTAATTTATAAATAAACTAGTATTTAGAAAGAATTGACATGAACACGACCTCTAACACTTCTGGAATCTACAGAGACCCAATAAAACTGTACATTCCCTATAGATGTTTATGATAACATTTATGTATTAGCTTTAGTGGTGGGCATCTTGAACAAATGTCACTTTGAAATAAATAAACCAGGAATTAGTTAATATCTTTCTACTCTATTCTTCAGGCTTAGATGTTCCGGGAGACAAGTATCTGTTTTTCCAGACAAACAGGATTAAGTGAGAAAACCAAATCTGTCAGGAGCTCTCAATAAATATTATCCCCTTCTTCCTTATGTCAGTACACCCATTGTACCATTGATTGCTCCCAATTGTTCATCTCTGACTATTTGAATGTTGTGTTACTTATTGCCATCACCCAGAGGGGCACAGTGGCCCTCACACTCTGTGATTGGGACTTCATGTGTGTGGTGGTATAAAGAACAGACTTTGAAGTCAGACGGAGCTGAGTTTGTTTGTATTTGACATTTAAACTCCATATCTCTAAGTAACACACTTATATCTGTGCATCCTGATGTTTTAGCTGTAAGCATTCTCTACTGACTTTTTCTATGGAAGAAAAAGATTGAGTTCTCTTTCACCCCTTCCACCTCTACCCGTTCATGAACACTTCTTATCTCCTTATACTGTTGGTTACATCATAGTCACTGTTGACGTGACTGTCAATTCTTTTCACAGCTGAGCATGGGGTATACTATACTTTTATTTCCCTGTACAACTTTTTATTTTTTCCTACTGTTAGTAATAGTGTTCATTTTAATTTTTGTTGTTTGATTAAAAATAAAAAACAATCAAACTCCATTCTACTTTATTAATCATCTAAATTTCCTCTTAAGATATTAGGTACTTATCACATTCTCATTCCTGTAGAAATGTGGAAATAGAAGAACCTTCTGACGTGCTTCAGTGTGGACTTGCTGTTCTCAACTCCAGTCTGGCTAAAAACTGGTGTCTCCCTTCTCTTCTGAGCTGAACCCTCAATTTCCTGCATCCCATGCCTTTCTCTTTCTTGGTTTACTCTCTTATTTTGGTGGAGCATATTTTCCAGTTGCTTCATAAGAAAAGAGAAATAAGAGGTAAAAATTTTGAGAACTTACATCTGAAAATGTCTAATTTTACTTCATATTTGTTTGATGGTTTGGTTAAATATTGAGTTCTGGGTTGGAAATCATTTTCCTTAAGAATTTTGAAGGCATTGCTCCAACACCTTCTAGCTTCTAGTGTTGCTCTTAAATATCCCAAACCTACTCTGGCTTCTAATTTTTTATATACTAACTTTTTAATTTTTTTCATTCTGGAAGCCTGTAGTGTCTCCTGTGAGGTCTTATGCCTCATATTGTGAAATGTTGTGATGATACGCCTAAGTGTGGGTCTATCTTCCTTCTTCCTGCTGGGCACTAAATGAGCTTTTTTTTTTTTTTTTTTTGCTTAATGAGCTCTTCAATCTAGAAACTCATTTATTTCTGTCTGCCTTTCTTCCTAGGAGTTCTTTCTTCTTGGGAAGTACAGTTCTGGGAAACTGTGCTGAATGATCTTCTTTATAACCTCCTCACCTCCCTTGTCTCTGGATAAGATGGTCTTTAAGATCATGTTGTAGATTTTAGAAGTGGAGGGATCACAAAAGGACATTAACACCAAGCCTTCAGGAACTGAAGTCCTACAAAGGATTATTGTTACCAAATAGCAGATAAGGCCAACTGATATCTGGAGCTTCTAAGTGACTTGTCCATTGTCACCCTGCTGGTTAGTCTTAAAAATATAACTAAATCCCGGGCTTCCCTGGTGGCGCAGTGGTTAAGAATCTGCCTGCCAATGCAAGGGACACGGGTTTGAGCCCTGGTCCGGGAAGATCCCACATGCCGCGGAGCAACTAAGCTCATATGCCACAACTACTGAGCCTGCACTCTAGAACCTGTGAGCCACATCTACTGAGCCTGTGTGCCACAACTACTGAAGCTTGCGTGCCTAGAGCACATGCTCTGCAACAAGAAAAGCCACCACAATGAGAAGACTGTGCACCACAATGAAGAGTAGCCCCGTTCTCTGCAGCTAGAGAAAGACCGTGCAGCTACGAAGACCCAGCGCAGCCAAAAATAAATAAATTAAAATAAATAAATTAAAAAAAAATAACTAAATCCCAGTTCTCTGACCTCTAGGCTTTCTACTACATAAGACTGCCTCCAAAGTAAAGAGTATAAAGACTCTTTTTAAGAGTTTGTTAAGTTCTTTCTTGGTATTAATTGAAAGATGCTGAAGATTTTGTGGCAAAAAAAAATGATTACCTCTTAGTCCCATTGGCATCCTACCATCTAGCTCTTTCTATTGTAATACTCCCAGCCCAAGTGACCTCATATTTATGAAATAAGAATGCCATTTGTTTACTTTATGTTCATTGTTCCATTTAATTTAATTTCTTATTTTATGTAACTTTTGCATTCTTCAGAATTCCCAGCACATGTTGTACACATATTATTTAAGCTCTTCTTTTAGTTAATTACTTTCTTCCTGTTGCCTTCTTAAATATTTATTCATTGAAAAATTGAAGGTTTTGTAGGGAAGAAAGGAATAAGTGAATTTTATCCCAATCATTCTAGTGTAGCATTTTAAAAAAGTTTGAATTCTCTCATGTGTGAATTGCGAGGTCTTTTCTAATTATTTTCCTCTTGGGATCTTAATGAATTTTAATGATTTGTATGAATTGCACACCTTGAAGTGATTGGCTTTTTTTCTGAAATATTTGTCATGTATATTTTGGGGTTCTTTGTTTGTTTGTTTGTTTGAGACTTGCTTTTACCTTTCAATTCATTTGACCCAAAAAAGTTTAATCCTTTGCTATTTTTCACTTGGAAACCTTTTCCTCAACCAGAGATTTTAAAAATATTATCTTTACCCCACCCAACAATTTTCAACATGTTCATTTGTTTCTTTTTATTTTTTAACTCATGTGTATGGTGTGAGCAAAAAGTCTTACCAAGTATTTTTTTCCCTAATAACCTAGAATTGTTGAATATTTTCATTGCCTATTGTTTTGCAATGCCTACTTTATTATACACTATATTTTCATTTATTCTCTGATTTAGTTCTGGATAATTTGTTCTATTTTATTGATCAAGGTATTTTAAAATTAATATCACATTGACTTAATTGTTGTAATTTTATAGTTTTTTTTTTTAACAATGTGGCCATCTTTACTACTGCAAAATTTTTTGAAAAGTGAATTTACACATGTTTATTACATCAACTGAATTTAAGAATAGTGATTCCCAATCCCAGAGTCTTAAATCCCCTAAATAGGGCATATCAAACTCGAACTATACCCATTTCCCTTTGCAGAGATTAAAAAGTGCCCAGTTGGGAATTGCCCTATGTAAGAAAAAACATTTCTGTGGGGTTTCTGTAAATTTCTGTGAGTAGTATGCAGGCAAGAAAGAGAGGTTGCAGAGATTTTTTTTTTTTTAATCAAGTTCTAAATTAAATTCTACTGCAATTTTGTTTAAAATGGCATTATATCTACCCATTATTTTGAGAGAAAATGTGGATTTTAAAAATATCCAGCCTACTTATGTAGAAACACAGTATGTCTTTCTACTTATACGTTTTCTTTTATATCTCTCATTTTGTAGTTTATTTCAGTGGAGCCCCACACATTTCTTGCTGAGAGATTATACTTAATTTAGGTATTTTATAATTTATGTAAGTGGAATATTTTTAATATCATGTCTATCTGAATCTTTTAATGTTAATGATTTCATATATTTATTTACCTATTCCTTGTCATAGTACCAAACTGCTTATTATAGGCCCTCAATCCATAACAAAACCTGGGAGACAGATGTATTTTGAAATTCCAAACTTTAGATTTTTGGAAAGGTAATATTGCACCTATAGCACGTGTTGTATAATATCCACAGCAAGGTTTAAGGCAGTATCCCATAATCAATGTGCTGATAAACTGATACTCTTACTTAAAAAAGATAAATAAAGACTATAAGGAGCCTGATGTTCACTGAACTCAGATTTTACCGAAAAATGAGTGTGGGCATCAAACTTATGCAAAGAAGTCTGACTTCAGAGCTGTTTAGATTTCTGAAATATAGATGAGAGTTAGTGACCAGTAGTTCTAATGTTTTCATAGTTCACTCTCTTATATTATCTAGGAAGAGTCACATTTCTCCTTTTCAATTGATATATTGAAATTCTTTCATTTCTTACTGTATTTGATAAAACCCCCAAAACAATGTTTAAAAAATAATGGTGACACTGTTATATGTTACAACTTGAAGTAGATTGTTGACTTTTGTCATGCTAAAACAGTGTCCTTTCTAAGTTTTTTAAAAAATCAGCATTGAATATGAAACTTTATTGTCTTTTCCACTTTATATTAGTTTCTTGTTGCTGCTGTGATAAATTACCACAAATTTGGCAGCTTAAGACAAATTATTTTCTAACTATCTAGAGGTCAGAGTCTCAAATCAGCCTCACTGTGCTAGAGTCAAGGGGTTGTCAGGGCCTGCTTCTTCTGGAGGCTCCAGTGGAGAATACATCTCCTAGTCTTTTCCAACTTCTGGAGGCCACTTGCATTCCTCGGTTTGTGGCCCCTTCCTCCTCTTCAAAGGACGTCACTCCAGTATCTGCTTCCATTGTCACATGGCCTATGTCTAACTCCACCACGTCCCTCTTATAAGGGCTTTGTGTTTACATGGGGCCCACCTGAATCATTTAGGGTAATCTCCTCATCTCAAGATTCTGAACTTAATCACACCTGCAAAGTCCCTTTTACCATATAAAGTATATGCTCATAGTTTCCAGAGATTAGGACACAGACATTTTTTGGGGGATCATTATTCAGCCTACTATACCCTTCTATTAAGATGACCATATATACTTTCTTATTTGAATATTAAAGTCAACCTGTAGGTTATGTTGACACATTTTTTTCTAATATTAAACCATCTTTGCATTCCTGGGGTGGATCCTATTTGGTTATAGTAGGTCAGTCTTTTCATATACAGTTTTAATGCTTTTTTCATGATATTTCTTGGTATGATTGATTCAATATTCATACTTACTATTGGCCTACAGTTGTGTGTGTGTGTGTGTTTTATTTGCTTAGGTTTGGTAACTGACTTAACCTGACATAGTGTATGAGTCAGGTAATAAAAACTCAACTTATACTAGCTTAAGTGGAAGGGGGGTTTTCTTCACTTGTATATCTGGAAAAGATACTGGACTATCTCAGAGAATTGAAGGAAAAACTGAAGGAATCAAGCCTCAGGGATTGCAAGTAGTAAGCTGTTGACTGCAGAGCTTTCTCTCTGAGCGTCACTTGCATTTTATGTTAGGATAGTCAGGCCCTCTCCATGTGCCAGGAAACGTGGCTACCAGCAGACCAAGCCCAACAAATCCAGAGTCAAGAAGAAGCTCTTCTTTTCCAGCAATGGATGTGAGAGGTGCCTCATCCAAGACATGTCCTTTCTTTGGGTGGCCCATGTCCAAATCTGATTGAGTGGGAGTTAAAAAAGCTGGACCATTTCATGCAAACTTAGGGGTCTCATAGCTTCAGACCTCCCTGTGGGCTCTGCTGAGGATGTGTCACAAGTCAACTTCTCCTTCTGCTCACTTCTGTTCCTTTTCTCTTTCTTCCACAGATCCCTAGGACACTCCTTAGTAAACATCCTGCCTGCTGAACACAGAATTTCAGTCTGCTTCCTAGGGAACACAGCCTCGGATACTTAGGGTGAAATAGTTTGCTAGGGAGACTGAAAACTAAAACCACTCAATCATTTCAATTTCATTTGATACTATTATATTTAGGGTTTTTTTCTACTTATTTATACATGAGATTTATCCATAGTATTCTTGGCAAGAGTGGGAGTTGGTGTGGTTCATATCTAGTTTTGTACCAGTGTCGGTGTCTTTATGAGAAAAAATGGAATGAGATTTTTTTACTACAAATAGAATATTTCTGTATTTTAAACTTTAGGGACAGAGTTTTCATGTAAAACTAACTGGACCCAGAATCTTTCTTAAGGACTATTTTTTGATAAAGGAAGAAAATAATTGCCATGTTATTGCCTAAGGTTCAATTCAGTGCTGCATTTACACCCTTAAGCTAAATAAAGACAGGCAGACTTACTTAACTGCCCCACCTCTTCTGTTTTTACTGCTCCAGCCCCCACATGTTGGTTTTCTTTTGCTTCAGAAGGTAAAATATGGATATCTCAGCATTATGTTTCTCTGCTCATCGCCATCAAAACCATAGTTCACTGAAATTCTCCCTTCACTGTAACATGTAGCCTTGTCTTTTTCCACTTTAAGAACTGTTTTAGTCTCTTTCTCTCTCTTCTTGAATTTTTATGTACATTTTCAGTGAACATTGAGAGAGGATTTATCAGGAACTGCTAACATCCCACCAAATTGACAAAGAAATCTTAATGTTTTTCTTTCAAAGGAGAAGAGCTCATACTAGCCTGAGCTGTAATCTCTCCTGCTTTCTTCACTCAAAGAACAGCTCTTGCACACACACCCACAAACACACACACACACCCCAGAGTACTGAAAGTGTTCCCTTGATTGCATTAACTGTGGGTAACGATGCATAACATTAGCACTTCTATAGTGTTTGATAAATGTGATCAGTTTCAACCAGGGGCAACATGATACTGGGGAATTCTTAAGGCAGAATTTCCCTCTTGGATTCCACAGTTGCCTTAAAGAGTGGTGAAATGACAGGGTGCTTCTCCAAGGAAACCCCTGATAAATCTTGTTTTCTAAAGAAAAGTAGAAGAGACTTGACGAGAAGGGAGTTGAGGGGAGAACACATTTAAATCTATAGTTTCTACTTTCATTCACTTGGTCACACTCATGGTTCAGCTCTGAGAGTCCCCATGTATTTTTGTTTTTTACAACAACCAACAACTAGTATAAACATTGCTTCATAAATCTGGCAATATGATTGTAGACCAAAATAAACCATGATTTTCTTACAGACAATTCATATTCTTTATACCTAGAAAAGAACTGGATTTGAAATGTAGGGTACTTGATTACAGTACTTGAAGTTTTAGAGTGACCCAAAAGTTTTTAGTACAGACTTGAAGGTTGCTGGGCTAAACTAGAATAATAACTGTTTAGACAGAGAAGGGAGGAAAGGTAATTGCATTCATTCCTTGGACTTAACAGAACTAGCCTGTTACCAATGACTTCTCATGTGAGCTTGTAGAAGGGGGTTTTGTTTTGACCCCAAATAATAATTACTGGTCCTGAGCTAATAGAATGAATGCCTACAATGTCGTTCTTTTTGTTTGTTTTTTTTTTGTCCTGCATTGCCTCTATACCCGCCATAGGGTGATGAAAATGTACTTATCTGTAAGATTTTATTAAAACAAACGTTTTGATCCCTGAAAGCGTCGAAGGCATTACCTCTTTTCTAGAAGTATGATCTGTGAGCAGATTTTCTCAAACATTAATGTGGACCCAGTTCACCTGGAGATCTTGAAATGCAGATTCTGACTCTATAGGTCTGAGATGGGGCCTGAAGCTCTGTATTAAGTGTGGTCCACGAACTACACTTTTACTAGATCAGTGTAACCCAGCCCATCTCATCCTGGGTCTGTCCATAAGGAGTCGTGTGTAATCTTGGGTATCTTACCAATCATCTTGAGAACCTGAATTTCCTTTTTTTCAATGTAAGATCTTTTGCCGACCCACATGTAGGCACCTTCTTAAAAAAATCTAACATGGGAATTCCAAGGTATCAAAGGATGAATCGCAGGTCGTTATCCTCATTTAAAAAAAATTTCTTTAAACAGCAGCTTAGAACTCACAAGGGAACATTTATTATTATAATATTGTTATTATTTACTTATACATATTATATTTATTATATATATATTACATTTTGGCAAATAATTTCATTTAATTCAACAAATATTTATTTATCCCCTTTTAGGGAAAGGCTTTTTGTGAGATATCTTCAGGCAAACCAGAACTAATGATGACCCGTTCCTGCCCTAGGGCAGTTTGTAGACTGGGAGGTTATTAGCAGCACTGAGTAAAATTTATTATCTAATGTCTCAGGAAGGATGTCAAAGGATGATAACGGGTGGCAGTCTAGTGGGATATCTATGACAAGCCTTAGGAGCTTCTTATTTGGTTTGCCAGTCCATGGACTAAAGAGAAGTTTAGGGCACAGGCTGTGTGATCTGTGCTGGAAACTTCGGGGCTCACCCGAGGAACGTTTGCGAGTTTTTCATTACAGGCTGTCCTCTCGGGTCCACAATTACAGACAGAAAAGCTAGCCGTCATGTGAGAGCTCTGGGAGCTAATTACCAGCTACACCCCAGGGGTCCTGCCTTGCATTCTGCCTCTGCAGGGTCTGAGGGGTGAGGGCCATGACTACACTTCTGCTACTTATTGCTGGAAGGCCAACAAATCTGACCTGATAAATAAGGTAGAGAAAGATAACGTCACAAAAGAAGGATTTTTGTAGTGGTCAATGGAGTCAGAGAGTACATTTCGGCCTGAAACCATCTAAGACTCTGTGGAGAAAGCCGTGTTTGAAATGGATCCGAAAGAAGAAAGATTTCAACAGGAGCACAAGGCAAAAGAGGCATTTTGGATGGGTGGGGGTGGGGCTGGGGGTGAGAGCCCGGCAACGGGAAAGCGAGGGCAAGTTCAGCAACTTCCCTAGTCTGGCCAGTAGAAGGCTTGCATTTTAGAGTTTAGTAAGAGAATAAGGCTACAACGGTCAGCAAGAACCAGACTGTGAAAAGCTCTGAATGGCCAATGAAGGGTCAGTAATTAATCTGCTACGTGCTGGTGATTCGTTAAAGGTTGTAAGCAGGTAAATTTGAATGAGGGCATTAGGAAAATTAACCTGACTGCTGTGTAGAAGAAGTACTGGAAAGGAGGCCAGTGGGGAGAACAGTGAGGAGGACAGTGGCAATAGGGAAAGGAAGCCAGGGGTGATTTGAGATCCCTTCTAGATGTAGATAGACCGAAGAGACGTCGCAACTGCTTCCAAAAGAGAGCGATGAGACAATCACAGTTCAGCTGATACTCTGGAGTTGGAGAGGATAGAAACTTCCATGTTCAGCGTTGGTGCATCTGTTGATGGGAGGTCATCAGAAATAGTCTCTGAAATAATAAGGAATAAACATTTAAAGCCCAATTTTTCTGAGGCCCTTTAAGGATTATTGGATACATATAAGGCTAAGCCCATTCCCCTAGGAATTGATGATTGATTACGTCAAATATGAATCAATTACCAAAGCCCGTTTCCTTTCTGTCCATTAACATAGGCCAGTTATGTTGACCATGGTTTTTTTTAGAAAAAATATTTACCAATTACTTTCTTTTTGGTTGCCCTTCTGTTTTAATATTTCAATCATGGAATTTGGGAACTTGGAAGGATCTTAGACTTCCTCCAGGGTGACTCATGCATATTACACAGGACATTTAGGTCCTGACAGAGTAATAATTTGCCTATGGCCACATGGCTAGTTAGAGGTAGAATGATTGCTGGTTTAACTGAGAGAAAATTATCCAACATAGCACTTTATCTATTTTTTAAAAATTTTTATTGGAGTGTAGTTGATTTACAATGTTGTGTTAGTTTCAGGCATACAGCAAAGTGATTCAGTTATACATATACATATATCCACTCTTTTTTAGATTCTTTTCCCATATTTGCCATTACAGAGTATTGAGTAGAGTTCCCTGTGCTATACAGTAGGTCCTTATTAGTTATCTATTTTATATATAGTAGTGGGTATATGTCAATCCCAATCTCCCAATTTATCCTTCCCCCCCTTACCCCCTGGTAACCATAAGTTTGTTTTCTACATCTGTAACTCTATTTCTGTTTTGCAACATAGCACTCACTTTAAACATGGCTTGTTATTAGCAGAATTTTGGATATTTTGGATAGTTGGGCCAAAGCACATTTCTTAAGACAAAATAACTCTGAAGTCACACACTTCCTCAATATGAAGGACCCTCAGGTCAGTGACGCTGGATTTCCTTTGAATTCTGGCTGTTTCTCCTTTCCACACAAACAGAGCAGGTGGGCAGGCAGCAAAACAGCCTTGTACCATGGTTCAACAGTCCTAGGAAAAGTGTCGCAAATCATTATCCCTCATCTGCTTTTATTTATTTATTTTTATTTTACTAGAGGATGTAAAGTCTTGCCTGAAATGTACATATCATTTTACCCAATGTATTCAGAATCCATTCAGCCACAAGAGCCCCAGTGTGCTATTTGCCACCATGGAGCATGGCTTTATCTTTCCACCAAGCATCATGGGTGGCTAATGGATCAGATCATTTGACAAGGATGCATGTCTTTGTGCCACACTTTAAAAAAATTTTTATTTTATATTGGAGTATAGTTCATTAACAATGTTGTGTTAGTTTCAGGTGTACAGCAGAGTGATTCAGTTATACATATACATGTGTCTATCCTTTTTCAAATTCTTTTCCCATTTAGGTTATTACGGAGTATTGAGCAGAGTTCCATGTGCTATACAGTAGGTCCTTGTTGGTTATCTATTTTAAATATATTAGTGTGTATATGTCAATCCCAAATTCCCAATCTATCCCTCCCCCCTACTCTTTCCTCCGGGTAACCATAACTTCGTTCTGTGAAGTCTGTGAGCCTGTTTCTGTTTTGTAAGTAAGTTCATTTGTATCATTATTTTTTTTAGATTCCCCATATAAGCGATATCATATGATATTTGTCTTTCTCTGTCTGACTTACTTCACTTAATGTGATCATCTCCAGGTCCCTCCATGTTGCTGCAAATGACATTATTTCATTCTTTTTAGTGACTTTTTTGTCCCTTCTATCAATACCCTCCTATCCAAATCCTCTTTCCATTTTCTTGTATGACATACAAATCAGTGATGGACAGTCTTCAGCTGAATACACTTGTACCCACCCCCCCTTTTCACAGTTACCCTTGCTCCCACTTTCCCTGCTGGCACAGAGCTGTCTCAGCTTCAGGAGTCTGTTTCTGATGCCACACGCTTTCTTAAGCCAGTGGTTCTGCTGGCACTCTTTTCCTAGGAGAGCTGGCAACTCGACCTTCTTTCCTCCTACCTATTTCAGCCATTGCCAAGAATTTACTTTGTTTTTTATCCCCTAATAGAAACAACATAATATGCCATCTCAGATGCTTCTAAAGATGGGCCTCAGCTCTAGGGCTCATTAACATAATTTCTCAGTTCAGCTTCATCCGCTCCTCTCTGCGGTGTTTTGACATCAGCCTCCTTTCAGTTTTAAATCTAAGCCAGTAAGACATCTCTTCCCAGCTTCTCTTTTTCTTCTCTCAAGTGTGAATATAAGATTTCTCAGTTATTATGTTGTTTATTTTTTTAAAAGCATCTAGCTTTGTGTCACTGTTGATGTCACTATTTGCAAACTGGCTTTGTCATTTTATGGATAGCGCTTGAGTGAAGAGCTCCCCGTTAATACATGCAAACTCTCAGATCCCAACAAGCTCCCCAGCCCTGTTAATGAGAGGATTAGCAAGAGCACTGCACTGTATTTAACCTGCGGCACTAGCTCTGTTTCAATAAGACTTCAACAGCCTATTAAATGGAGTGGGGTCTCAATTAACCCACACAAAGGCCACTCTCCTGAACGTGGCAGGGAGGACCACATTTAGCATCTGCCTGAGCAGCTTGTTGGAAGCTGGAAATAAAGAGGGTGACATGTTCTTGCCTTGAGCTATGACATCACTGAAATGGTGATTCTAGTTCATCTGGACCGACTGAATAGGTGACAGCATTGAAACCTACTACTATCTCACCATATGACAGTTTTTAAAAAACCCAGAAGGTACTCGGCCACTCCCCCGATGCCTTCTTCCAAGGGAGCACCGCATTGTTCCTGGGTTGGTAGGAGTAGTGGGTTAAGGACGTGAGGGTGGAGGTCGTCAGGGTGTGAGAGTTTGTGGTTGGGGAGGAGGGAGGTTGGTGTCCACAGAGATGCCCAGGAAATGTGTGTGTTCAACAGCATTGGGTCCTCATCTCAGAAGCGTGTTTCACCAAACAGCCAGCCATTTCCTTCTGGGAACCAAGGTACAAGTAATGGCAAATCGCTGAAGTGGATTCTTAGAAACGCTCACTCTAATATTGTTAGAATTATTGGTTTATGGGGCTTGTAGAGTCAACTCTCCATCAGGATTTCAAGGTGTCTTGACTATTCCAACATTCGAGTCAAAAATGAAAGTTGACTAATTAAGTAGAATGCTATTTTTTTCAGGATGACTTGAATCCAACTGCGGTGACAACCAAAATCTCCTTTAATTTTCCACATGTGAATTCTCCATGTGATAAAATCAAAGAATTATTTGAAAAAAACAGAAAAATGATTGATTGATGTTTTCTTGCCAATTTTTCCAATGGCAGTTTATTTTTCAAACTACATTTTCTCTTGAAACTCAACCTTACATACACAAATATTGGTATGTATTGACCGTGTAACTTTGTCTATATGTTTTGATTTTTTTCCATTGTATTCCTGAGGATAAAAGTGTGAAGTATGTGCCTATCTAAATATTAATTAACCCCCTACCCTGTTTTACTCACCCTTCGTTGCTTGTCACCTTCTAACATACTAGATCATATACTTATTAATCACTTTCATTGTTTATTGTCTTTATCTCATTGCTAGAAAGTAAGCTTAACAAAGGCCAGGATTTTGTTTTGCTTACAGATGTAGCTCAGGTATCTAGAATGATGTCTAGATACATTTATTGAACATCTAGTAGGAGTACAATAAATATCTGTGCAATGAATGAATCTAAAGAAGAAACATAAGTTATATTCTCCTTATGGAACCATAAGCAGCTGGTTCATTAGATGAGATTCCTGTATAAGAAAATAGTCACTGCCATCCTCAAAAAATAAAGAAAAATCTCTACATTTTAGATTGATAGGCTAGGCCGAGTCACCAGAGTGGTTGGATGGGGCACTTTCCCTTTATACTAGAGGGGTGGGGGGCTGGTGGAATGTGATTTCCAAAACTGGGCCAGTGAGAAAGTTGGCTGAATGCTCACTAGATCTGAACACTTTTATCGTTCCAGGGTGTGATAAAAACACAGGTTTAATCGGGGAATTAGAGACACACTTTCTGAGGCATTGCATCTCAGATTCACATGTAAGGATTGATAGAAATGCTGCATTCATGCACCACGTTCACTGAAATTTTGTACCAAGTGTTGAGCTATGGATTGCTAAAAATGGACCACATATTGAAGATATGTAATGCTATTGATTATGTAATTTATTGTAATGTGATACTAGTAAGCCATTTATTATGTAAATTTATTCACTTGATGAAAACTAGATTTGAATTATGGTTTGATTCCCTGTTAGTTTAGTGGAGTCTCAGTTATCTCATCTGTGAGGTGGAGATGTAAATACCTACCTCACTGGCTTATTGTGAGGATCAAACACTAAACACTACACACTAAAATAGAGTGCTTCTTCCCATGCCTGGCATATCATGAGCTCTTGATAAACAATAGCTATGGTTGATGCTACTGCTGTTGTTGTTGTCACTAGATTCTGAAAACTCCAGGAAATAATATTTTTCCCTTACGGTTGTGTCAGATTGTGGCAAACATGTGACTCACTGTGGTTCACCTACTTACTCTTGTCAATTCCTTTCTTCCTCTTCTCTTGTCATCCCCCTCTCCCCCACCCCCACTGCCATCACTCTTCACTGCTCCCAGGCTTATGGGCATTTCCCCTCACAGACTGTCTTCCTTCACAAATCACCCTCCTTTCTGGAAAAAGAGTGGGATTTATGGAAAGCCAAGGGATTTGAGAGTCTCCAGGGGAAAAGAGATGAGATGAAGTAGATGAGGGCTTTTGGTTGATTCTGACACTCTAGGACATCACTGGTGAACTTTAAGGATGTCTAGAGATGAATGGGGAATCAACTGAGTTGTTTGGAGGGTGAGGTGAGAAAATTTTCTGTGCTTATCAAGATGCTTAAAAGAAGGTATTTACCTCACACCAGTCAGAATGGCCATCATTTAAAAGTCTACAAACAACAAATGCTGGAGAAGGTGTGGAGAAAAGGGAACCCTCCTACACTACTGGTGGGAATGTAAATTGGTTCAGCCTCTCTGGAGAACAGTATGGGGGTTCCTCAAAAAACTAAAAATAGAACTACCATATGAACCAGCAATCCCACTACTGGGTGTATATCCAGACAAAACTATAATTCTAAAAGATACATGTACCCCAATGTTCATAGCAGCACTACTCACAATAGCTAAGACATGGAAGCAACCTAAGTGTCCATTGACAGATGAATGGATAAAGAAGATATGGTACATATATACAATGGAATATTACTCAGCCATAAAAAAGGATGAAATAATGCCATTTGCAGCAACATGGATGGACCTAGAGATGATCATACTAAATGAAGTAAGTCAGACAGAGAAAGACAAATACCATATGATACCACTTACATGTGGAATCTAAAATATGATACAAATCAACATATCTATGAAACAAAAGCAGAATAACAGATATAGAGAACAGACTTGTGGTTGCCAAGGGGGAGGGGGTGGGAGGAGGAAGGAACGGGAATTTGGAATTAGCAGAGGCAAACTATTATATGTAGGATGGATAAATAACAAGGAATACCACAGGGAACTGTATCCAATATCCTGTGACAAACCATAATGGAAAAGAATATGAAAAAGTATATATATATGTGTGTGTGTGTGTGTGTGTGTGTGTGTGTGTGTGTGTGTGTATAACTGAGTCACTTGGCAGTATAGAAGCAATTAACAACATTGTAAATCCCAACTATACTTCAATAAAATCTACATAAATAAATAAATAAATAAAAAGAAGGTACTGACAATATTCTGGAAGCAGAAAGCCTAGTATAAGGAAAGAGGTGAGAAAGGTCATGAGAGGAGGAGAATGAAGGACCAAGAGAAAAGAAGGATGAAAACTTTGACAACCAGAGATCATTCCAGAGTCAGCCTGGCTCGGAGGTGTAAAAGATGAGTTCCGAAGCAAGCCCATCATTGGGCAGCATTCTTTTTTTTTTATAAATTTATTTATTTATTTATTTATTTATTTTTGGCTGTGTTGGGTCTTCGTTTCTGTGCTAGGGCTTTCTCTAGTTGTGGCAAGCGGGGGCCACTCTTCATCGCGGTGCGCGGGGCTCTCACCATCGCGGCCTCTCTTGTTGCAGAGCACAGGCTCCAGACGCGCAGGCTCAGCAGTTGTGGCTCACGGGCTTACTTGCTCCGTGGCATGTGGGATCTTCCCAGACCAGGGCTCGAACCCATGTCCCCTGCATTGGCAGGCAGATTCTCAACCACTGTGCCACCAGGGAAGCCCTGGGCAGCGTTCTTAAAGCTGGTTTTAGTTCTGAAGATGTGAATAACTAGTCTCAGTAAGCTGACAAATCCTGTACCTTTAAGGATTGTGGAAAGTTAGAGAGATTAAATCTATTACCCAACTTGATGGAAGGTTTTGATCATCTGTTTCCTATATGTGGTCAAATATTATATATCTTTACTCTTGAATATATAATACATTTTTCTGTGATTCTTTTTGTAAGAAAAATCTTTTTCTTGAAGTATAATGTACCTATTGAAAAGTGCATATATCATAAATGTTCAGCTTGGGAAACTTCACAAAGAGAACCCAACCACGCACCAGCATTCAGATCAACAGATGGAACGTCACTAGACACCTCCAAGGCCCCCTTGTGATCCCACATGGTTATTAGCACAACCTCCCTGCCTTGACTGGGGTAACAGGAAGTGTCCCGACATCTAGAAGTTTAGAATAGATTCCCTGTCTTTGTACTTTATTTAAACAAAGTCATACAGTATGTATGACTGATTATGATTTAGTGTCTGACTTCTTTTTCTAAGACTTACTTACAATATTAATAATTTTATATAACTTTCTAAACAAATACCCAGGGTATGTATATATATGTAAGAAAAATTAGTAAATCTTTTATAAATTGTGTCATTCATTTATTCAGTTGGTATCTATACCATGAGGGATATAAAGAAAGGAGAGATAGATCCCTGCCCTTAAAATCATCACGTCTCTAGTGAAGGTTAAAGTGTTCTGTGGCTCAGCAGAGGCAAAGGATGGAGTAAAGTGTGGAGTGTGTGGGAACAGAACCGAGCTCCTGGGCCACATTTTGTAGGAGGAAAAGTCAATGGGGCACCCAAGGGCAGGGCAGTGGCAGGGCTTCTCCCCAGATTCAGGCAGGAGAGGAGTGCTTTGTCTATAGAGAATTTAAAAATCATAAATCATAAATGAAAATGCTTTTTATTATCACCATGTGCCAACAATTCTATACTCTAATCATTAACAGTGTCATAATATCTCTCCTCGCAAAAAATTTTTGTGGTTCTAGGTTCTAGATGATTACTGTATGTGAAATCTTCAGATTAGCACATTTTTATTAGTAAACAGGTCATTCTACTAAATAGGTAGTCTACATGGGAGTTAACTTAGAAAATGCCCAGTTTCCCTGTGGACTCAGCTACATGTGTTTGTTTCAAGAGCGAGTTCCCAAGGGTCCTGAGTCATTCAAGTTCACATGGGGCACAATTTAGTCTTCACCCCTATGGTGGATCCAAGGTAAACAACAATCGAGATGAAGAAACAGAACTTGAGTTACTTCATTCTGTCTTTCTTTGTGATCACTTGGAATTTTTCTGAGTGTTTAAAATTTAAAACAGTGAACCAGGGTGTAGGCCTCAAGCTGCTGTCTCTTGTTTGGTAAGTGCAAAGTTTAGTTCATATGTGAAATATTTTACATAATTTAATTATCTTTAAAATTGATATTTCTACTTTTGTGTTTCTTAATTAACTAAGAAGTGATTGATCCAGAAATTACAATGTTCACTTAGTGATACAATTTCATGGTTACCTAAATTGGACTTTTTGCATTTAATTGGAAAGTCTTGATTCATTCCTTTCCCCCTTTTTCAAACATTGATATTTTACATTATTTTTTTTTACTAACATGATTATATATACAAAATTCAATAAAAGGAAAGTTTTCATTGTTTGCATGTATTTTCTGGCCATGATCCATTTAATTTCATGATTATTGCCAAAAATAATTTTGTTATATAGAAGAGGATGTGTTAAAAATGGTCCACTCAGGGCATCAGATAAACAAGGGTTACCATTGAGAGAAAAAAAGCACGAGGTATTTCAGCTATTCAAGGTGCTATTGCTAGTGAATTTTAAAAGAGAGTTATTTCCCTAAATTTTGGGAAGGACTGGTTCCTATCTTTCTCTAAATGAAAGTGAAAATGGGACTTGCCTAAAACTGGGAGTGCTTAGTGAACGTTAGATTTTGGAAGCCAGATGAAAGCATGGCGCCAACATGGCAGTTCACTAGGTCCAGGGCAGCTTGTTCAGTTTGGGAAGGGGCTGACCATCTGCTTTGGGCTTTTTAAGTGTGCTTAAGTAGTCTGAGATGGGCTTTGTTGCTTTGGGTCTTTGTGTTGGGGTGTATTATTATTCCAAATTGTTGGAAGCCAGTCTTGCAGGAGGTAAGGTTTTGAATTCCTGATGGTGTGTGAATGTTTATCCCCAAGGTTTCTCTCTGGGATGAATTGATTTGTGGGCCAGAAATGAGGCTGAATTCCTACATCAGGTTAAAGGCCCAAGGGTGTTTGGTTTAGAAGCCTGCCCCAAGCCCTCATCTGCATACAGATAAAGGCTTCTTCCCTCCTGGCCCAAGCTTGGCAGTGGCCAGTTGCTAATGCAAGCTGTTGGGGGAACAAAGCAGAAATCAATTTAGCTTCCACCTGAATGGAAGTAGGGCCAAAAGGAAAGGTCCCTCATCCTCATTAAGCTTTACTCTTTTTTTTTTTTAATGCAGGCAACTATCTCTAGTCCCATTTCACAGACTTCTTCCACCTCAGATACTGAAAGAACCTCAGCTTTTCTTTATCTTTCCTTCTGCCTTAATCAGGCATCTCTTCTCCAGGTTTTCTAAAACAGTGTATTAGTTTGCTAGGGCTGCTATAACAAAATACCACAGGCCAGGTGGCTTAAATAACAGAAATTTATTTTTAGCACAATTCTGGAGGCCAAGAGTCCAAGATCAAGGTGTCAGTAGGGTTGGTTTCTTCTAAGGGCCTCTCTCCTTGGCTCGTAGATATCTGTCTTCTTTGTCTTCATGTGGTCTTCTGTGTGTGTCTGCATCCTAATCTCTT
Organism: Balaenoptera physalus; assembly: GCF_965194825.1. NCBI lineage: Eukaryota > Metazoa > Chordata > Mammalia > Artiodactyla > Balaenopteridae > Balaenoptera > Balaenoptera physalus. The sequence continues at coordinate 54,500,181 of NC_138896.1, read as the reverse complement.
CTTACAAGGATGCCAGTCATATTGGATTAGGGCCCACCCATATGACCTCATTTGGCTTTAATTACCTCTCTAAGACCCCATCTCCAAATACAGTCCCATTCTGAGGTCCTGGAGGTTAAGACTTCAACACATAAATTTCAGGAAGGACACAGTTGTGGTGGGGGCATAACACACAGGATCTTCCAAGTGCTACTTGAACCTGAGAATGACATTTCTGGTCCTAAATGATAGATTAGTCATCTTTTCCCTTGCCTTGGAAAATGTTCTGGGTCAAAATAAAATATGACCTCAAGACAGGCTAGACCCACATATGTCCTAGTAAGTTAGCTGTCGGTTGTGGAGATGGGTGTTTCCTCAGTGTCTGGCACTCGAGTGCGAGTCCTCCAATTCAGGGCTTTGGAAGATACATGACTAAATTAAAGAATCAAAGTTTGGGGAAGCCTCAAATGCTGGGGAGAGGATGGGGAGGTGTTATTAAGACTATGATTTGTATTATTTGAAAATAATATCTAAGTTCTCTTAATGAAGCAAATGAGTCAAGTGTGGTAAACATCTAGCAAGTTGGTCAAGAATTCTAGGAGGATAGGATTTAGTTGACACTGTCTTTATAAATGGATCCAGGCACATTATTGTAGCCATTGTCCTGATGGATGAAGGTTATACAATCCCAAGGCCAGAAACTAATAAGACCTGGGCAGGGCAGGGGGAGTGTGTATGTGGAGAAATCCCACTAAGACTATCTCTTTATGATTGTAGAATTCTCTGCTTATAGCTGGGAAAATGGGGAATTGGGTCCATTTCTATGCTGGGATATTATAAGGAGAGAACATCAACTAGCATTTGACTTGTACTAAAAGATATTTCTGCCTAGAACTTTGTAGATTAGAAAAAGAGAAAGAAAATCCACACCTCTTGAAGATAAATAATCTAATTTAATCTGAGAAAGTGGTAAGGAATAACTTGATTTTAAAACATATTAGAGCCATTGTTATTGTGATCAGGAGAAAGAAATGACAGGTGTGATACAGACGGTGTTTCTGATTTTGTTTAAATACAGCTGACTTTAATCTATTTTCTCTGTTCCTATTGTTTTTACTTTTTTCTTTGAATATGCATTGCTATCAAGGCTACAGTAGAGCTGCAAAGATGAAAAGGGTTACAGTGCATTGGAGAGGTATGGTCCAACGTGTAACAAAGTGAAATGTCACATTAGCAGTAATAAAACTTAACCTGGTCCTTGCATTTATTAATTGATTCATTCAGTTAACAAAGTTCCAGGTACTGTGAAGGTGTTTCTCTGAACAGCCAGAAAGTCCTTGTCTTCAGGAAGCTGACATTCTTAATGGATCTACTACACTGAATAACATGCCCAGGCAAATCACTAAGATAAATGATGATTTTCCACAAGCAAAGTTTGGGTACACCTTATAAAAACTCAGAATATAAATTAAAACATAACAGAAATTTTCAGTTTCTTCTTTGAAGTCTTTGAAAACTGGTTCTGCTCCAGCATATTAGACCTCAGAGGGTCTCTAACAGGGGAAGATGAAATCATTTACACCACAGGAGTACTAAGGGTATTTGTCCATTGGGGGTAAAAATCAAATAAAAGCTTTTACCTAACACATTTGAAATTACTCATAACTCTTACTATGATTAACTCTCACAAATACCCAAGAAACTTCACTCAGAGTCCAAGTTACGTCTGAAATAGTGTGTGTCCAAATGGTTATAGATCTGAACTCCTTCTTTAAAAAAGAATATGCTCTCTACCCTTGATCTTTTCTAAGGTAGTATTGTGATTGGTTTAAATCAGGTGTTAATTGCCTTACATTTTGGAGAACCATCCATTCACTGATATAACCATCATAAATCCATCCATCTTCCACCCATCCATCCATCTATCCACCCAGTGACTTACCCAGTACCTGGCCTGTCACAGACTCTCAGAATATCTGTTGAATGAATAAATAAATCTACTAAACCTTGATTGTCTACTAAGTGCTATTATAATCTAGAGACCCAGTAGCTAATTATACCTGGAGACTATTTGTAGCCATTGGCTTTCTGTTGGGTTGGCCAAACAGTTCCTTCGGGTTTTTCCGTAAGATGAACCATGTTTCACTCATTGGTTTTCAAGAGGAGTTTGTATTGGTTGTTATCTTGGTGACAGGGGAGGTGTGAGTATAATTTTATTACAAATAGCTTTCCTAACACAAAAATGTTTCAATGATGTGCAACTTTTAGATACACCTAGGAAGAGTTATTAAGAAACTTAAGCACTAGGTTAACTGTTAGGAAAACTTATAGACAATATAAAGCCTGATATCCATGTGAGTTTTAAGAACATGGTAGCTAAGTGTTTGGGCTGAGAGTTGGCACCATCTCTGGGAGGAGGGTACAGTGACTGGGGTTCACTTGAAAACCTCCAGGGACTTGTTGAAATTCTCCTTCATGTCCTTTTGGGGGAATTAAATTCACTATGTCAACCAGTCCTCAAAGAATTCTCAGTCCCCCAAGGGAAGAGAGGTTGGGAGGAGGGAGAGGCGTGATGCTGGCGACAGGCTCATGCTGGCATGTACTGGACCACATTTACTCCTGTTCAGTCTATGTGCACCTGATGTCTGGCTCTTGGTCCTACCGAGGAAGCTTAGCAGATACCAGATGCATCATTTCAACTAGTAGTTTTTGGTGTTTTGTGGTTTACCAGTCACTTTCTCACAGTGCTTCTCAAACTCCTCCTCCAAACTACCCCCAACAGCAGAGTGGCGTGAACACAGTCCCCCAGGCCCTCAGGAGTAGCACCAAGCATCCTGAAGCAAACCCGAGATTAGGAGGTCTCCTAATTTTTGATAAAAACTCATACATATTTCGATTCGTATATAGCTCTGGGCTTGTTTTAATGTGGAAAATAATGCTCTAAATTCATTATCATGGAGTAAAATGTACCCTCAAGACAATAACGTCTGCACACCCTCACCTGCTCTGCTCTCCCCGCTGGGTACACATCTGCGTTCACCCCACCATCTCCCTGTGGGCGGGGAGGGGAAACAAGGGCCAGAGTGGCTAATCAAAGCTGATAATTACTTCCACTTCTGAGTACTCACCAAAATACCAGGCATTGTCTTAAATAGTTTTATGCACAACTAATTCTCACAGCCACCTTATCACCACCATCTCAAAGAATTGTCAAGGTCACAGGGTTATAAGGAGTAAGCCTGGATTTGAACCCAGTTTGCCTGACTCCAAAGGACCCACTCTCTGTTATAGCATCACTCTTTTCACATGTTTCAAACACATTTTTAATATAATCCAACTAAAGTGATATTAGGGGGGTAATCCTTTTAAAGAGGGGACCCTGTTATCCACTAGTTTTTTGAAGGGGATCAGAAGGGAGTCTTTGAAATTTGAGTGATTTACCTCTTTGAACTTGGAAGAACCCAGGGGAAAGTGATGTAGAGACACAGGTTCCTTCCCTTCAGTCAGGCTGCAGTGGCCACTACAGGCTGTGTACTTAGCCAGGTGCACTTGAGAAGTTCAAACACAACCATGACAATTAACATATACATACTGCTATATATAAAACAGATAATCAACAAGGTCCTACTGTATAGCACAGGGAACTCTACTCAATATTCTGTAATAACCTATATGGGAAAAGAATCTAAAACAGAATAGATATATGTATATGTGTAACTGAATCACTTTGCTGTACACCTGAAGCTAACACAACATTGTAAATCAACTCTACTCCAATCTAAAATAAAAATTAAATTAAAAAAAAGCCAAACAAAACCATGGCCTTGCTGTCTGAAGAACTTACAAGGTTGTCACACACTTAGGAATGTGGAATCCACTCTCAAGCAGTGAGTGGGTGAGTGAAGGTAAGTTGGTTGGTCTCATTACTTCAGAGGTTGGGGTTCACGGAGGAGTTGCATCTTCGAGGAAAGATGAAGTAGGATTTATTGGAGAGAGGATGGCAAAGCCCCCATTTCACCTTCACCCAAAGCATCATTTTCTTCTAAATGCTCGGCTAGTGGCTCAGTTCTCCAGCAAGTCCAAATTCTTTCTTCCAGACTTTCTGGTTCTCAGAAGTTCCCAGAGGAGATGAAAGTGACCATGCTGATTGGTTTGCTGACTGGTTTGTTTGACCCTTTCCTTCTCCTCCCATCAAACTCCGTGTGGACAACCTCCCTCCCTCTTTCCCCACATATGTGTGTTTACCTTTATATTCATTTAGGCAACATTCATTTCTTTTTTAAAAAATTTGATTGGAGTATAGTTGATTTACAATGTTGTGTTAGTTTCAGGTGTACAGAAAAGTGATTCAGTTATACATATACATATATTCATTCTTTTTCAGATTCTTTCTCATATAGGTTATCATAGAATATTGAGTAGAGTTCCCCATGCTATACAGTAGGTCTGTTCTATCTTATATATAGTAGTGTGTGTGTGTGTGTGTGTGTGTGTGTGTTCATCCCAAGCTCCTGATTTATCCCTCCCCCCCACCACATTTCCCCTTTGGTAACCATCAGTTTGTTTTCCATATCTGTAAGTCTCTTTCTGTTTTGTAAATAAGTTCGTTTGTACAATTTTTTAAGAAAATTACATTCTACATATGAGTGATATCGTATGATATTTGTCTTTCTGTGTCTGACTTACTTCACTTAGTACGACCATCTCTAGGTCCATCCATGTTGCTGCAAATGGCATTATATCATTCTTTTTTATGGCTGACTAGTATTCCATTGTATATATGTCCCACATCTTCTCTAACCATTCCTCTGTCAATGGACATTTAGATTGCTTCCATGTCTTTCTTTTTGAAATATTTTTTTAAGCACCTACCAGGTACTGGTATGATAGTAAACAATAGAGAAACTACTTCTGCCTTCACAGATGAAAAAATGTCAAGTAGAGAGAAAGGGCTCAGAGAGAAAAGGTAAAAATAAATGCATATATTTTCTAGTTTCCGTATTTCTCTTTTGTTTTTCACCTTTTGAAAACAAACACCTGAGCCTCCACATAGTGTGAGAACTTTAGCAGAGAAAAGGATGAGGTCACCATTCTGTTCTCTTTAACACTCATGCCTTCCTGAAATAGTCTCTCTAGACTCCAGCTTGAACAACATGATTGGAAATAATCTTACGTTGTGTGTTGGCTCTTTCTGAACCCAACAGTCCACTTTTGGCAAATTGTACTAATAGCCTAGAAGCGTTGTTGGATTGCTTGTTAGCTCCAGCAATTAAATAACCATCACTTAAAAAAGAGTATATGGATCAGTTGGAAGCAGTAGGTGCTACATGTTGGATATAAAGTTGCCTGGACTTGCTGTGTCTGGTGTTGATAAGGTAGCAGATGGTCTAATAGACTCCATCCTTGAGCAGCTAAATTGGTAGGGTCTTGGTTTAATAATCTTGTGTTCTAATGATTTAGGCAACCGATGAAAAGCGGTGCAATTACTCACTTGTAATGATGCCCAGTTGGCCTGGATGGAAGGGGCACTCACTCCTACATGGTGAGATGTAATTAACTCCTGTTCCCCAGAAACAGGGCTCTTTGTAGACAGACTACCTTGATCAGACACATCTTACCTTTGTGTTAAAACTTAAAAGCATTTTCCAAGTGAAAAATGGATCTTAGTTATTTAAATCACTAGAGGAGAGAACATTTTCTAACCCAATGTGGTTGTAGCATTTCTATGTTTCAAAAATGTCCATGAATATAATTTCATTGGATTCTAAAATATGTTGCTGGGGGGAAAAGAACTTATGTGTTATGAACCATTTGTCATTGGGAGGCTTGCCTGAGCCACAGAAAAATTCTGGAGGGCAATTAGAACCCAGATATCCTGAAATTTCCACCCTGATGTACTCTTATTTTACCCAAAAGTTTCTTCCTGTCCCTTTGCACAACTTCTCATCTGTTCTTCAAGTATGCTGTGTAACCAGTGGGCTCAAGTTATATCTTCTCATATTTTTCACTTCTTGAACCTCTGCTACAGATAAATTGAGTGGTTTGTACACAGTCAAAATATAGGCAGTAATTAACTATCTTTAATATTCCCCATGATTTGATGTGGTTTACATAGAGTAGAATACTAATAAATATTTGCTAAATAAAATTGCTTCTTAAAATATTGATTTGTAAGATCAACACACAAAAACAAATTGCATTTCTATATACTAACCACAAACATGTAGAAGGCAAAATTAAAAACACAGTATCATTTATAACCACTTCAAAGGAAATTAAACACTTAGATATAAATTTGATAAAACATGTTTAGAATCTGTATTATGAAAATTACAAGATACTGATGAAAGAAATTTTTAAAAACTTAAATAGCTGGAGAACATACACTGTTCATGGATTGAAAGACCCAACATACTAAAGATATCAGTTCCCCAAACTGATATATAGATTTAACATAATGCCTATGAAAATCCCAACAAGATTTTTTTGTAGATATAGACAAGGTTATCCTAAAATTTACATGGAAAAGCACACACAGTTTAGCCATATATTAGCTAAAAAATCTTGATATAGAAAAATAAAGTGGGAGGAATTGATCTATATCCAATGTTAAGACTTATTGTATAGCTATAGTAATCTAGACTCTGTAATATTGGCAGAGGGATAGACAGACGGATCAATGGAACAGAGTAAAAAACCCAGGAATAGACTAGAACTTACGAAAATATGCCAAACTGAGCTTTTTCAAAGGTGCAAGAGCATTTTAATGGAGGAAGTTTAGCCTTTTCAACAAGTGGTGCAAACAAATAAACAAAAGAACCAATTTTACCTAAACCTCACATCTTATAAAAAAATTATCTCAAAATTCATAATGGCCTTAAAAATGAAACGGTAAACCTTTTAGGTATAAACAGGAGAAAATCGTTAGGGGCTAAGACCAGGCAAAATCATAACCCAAAAAGAGAAAAATTTATAAGTTTGACCTCATCAAAATTAAAAATAAACCCTGTTAAGAGAATGAAAATACAAGCTACAGTTTGGGAGAATATATTTGCAAACCACACCTCTGACAAAGGCTAGCATCTCAAATGTATAAATCACTCTCAAAATTCAACAGTAAAAAAGCAAACAATTCAATTAGAACCTGGGAAAAGACGTGAAGGGACATTTCACCAAAGATATACAGATGGCAAATAAGCACATGAAAAGATGTTCAACATTATTAGCCATTAGGGGAATGCAAATTAAAACCACAATGAGGTATCACTACACACCTACTAGAGTGATTAAAATAAAAAATAGTGACAATGCCAAATGCTGGCAGGACGTGAAGAAACTAGATGATTCATACATTGCTGATGGGGATGTAAAATTGTTCGGCCGCTCTGGAAAACAGTTTAGTGGTTTCTTTAAAAAACTATTAACTGCCATACAACCCAGCAATTGCACACCTGGGCATTTATCCAGAGAAATGAAGACTTGTGTTCACATACAAATCTGTACTAGAGTATTTATAGCAGCTTTATTCACAGTAGCTCCAACTGGAAACAACTCAGATGTCCATCAGTTGGTGAATGGCTAAACAAACCGTGATACATATATACCATGGAATAGTACTCAGCAGTAAATAGGGATGAACTATCAGTTCACCCAATGGTCTGGATGAAATGCAGAGAATTGTGCTGAAAAGCCAATCCCAAGAGATTACATATTTCATGTTTCCATTTGATAACGTTTTGAAGTAACCAAATTGCAGAAATGGAGAACAGATTATTGATCTGTTGCCAGGGGTTAAGGAGGGAATGAATGCAGGCAGGAGGGAAAGGAGTGTGATGGTAGAAGGGTACCATGAGGCATCCTTGCAGTACAGGGGCTGTTCTGTGCCTGCACTGTATCTCTGTCAGTATCCTGGTAGGAAGTATCCACTACCTAGAAGTTGGCTATTAGCCAAATTAATTAGCCTTTTTGTCCTTCAGTTTCCTCATCTGTAACATGATGTCATGGATTAAAGACTGTTGTAAGGACTTTATATTCTAAAGTCATTACACCATCACCATCTGATAGTCAGCAGTAATTTAATCAGGAGACGACAGCAGATTTTGAAACCTAGAACCGAATTTCTGACAATCCAAGGAATCATTGGGTACAAGCTGACTGCTGTCTCTTCCTGGGTCCTCTTTCCAGTTGGACCAATCACAGCATGTATCAGGTGCAGTTCTAGACAGCCAGACAGATGTAGGCTCATTTTTCCTGCTAAGCATTGACATACACCTAAGCAGATGTTAGTGCTGAGTTTTTTGTTGCTGTTTTTTGTTTGTTTTTAGCCTCTTTGCTTCCATTCCTGTGACTCATTTGTTTCTTTGGCAGCATGCTGTATTATTTTTCAAACTGGGAAAAACCCTCCCAGCAACAACTATTTTTTAAGCGTCAGAACATTTTCAACTCTAGCCTCCTTTAACCCAACCGAAAAATATTCAAAGAAAAGGAACATGTGGTTTCAAGTAAAAGAAAAAATGTGATTGAGAACCTCCTTGTAGACTCATCAGTGATTTCATTCTGTCTCCATCCTACACAGCAAGGAAATAAATGCTGGGATATCTGTAAAGCTTTAACACTTCAGGACTGTTGTGAGAAATCAAAAATCATTGGTGGGGGGGGTGGTTGGAGGAAAGTTTTTATTTTTTTGATTGCTAAGGAAATTATGTAGATTAGTTTCAATTGCTTCTTGAAATTCCACATCAGAGACTTGGGTTTGCCTAGCATGGCAGATGGCATATGGGGTCTGAGATTGGATAGTTTCTGTGTTTACTGTCAAGGAATGGCATTTTATTGGTGGTGCTAATCGGAACTGGCATCCAGGAAAAATTTTCTTAAGCACTGGGGGAGTACTGAATGTGATTTGGGGTGAGAAGATAGTTCTGGGGAGAGTTAGATGGGAGAGAAGTTGCAAACAATATTATAACACTGTCATAGGTAAGCATTCCTGAGGACCTATGAAGAAAATCTCTCTCTGAAGACAAACAGGAGATATTTGCACTTATCCTCAATAACAAACCCTGTGCACCCACCTCATTTCTTGGGTCCTTGATTAGCATGCCTTGTGCGCAGAGCCTGACACGTGGTATGGCCTCATGGTGAGCATTTAACATGCTTGTCGCATGACGGCAAGAAGTGAGTGGATAAATGAATAAATGAATGAATGAGAGACTGTGTTTCCTACTCCCAGGCCTATAACTAGAATGAAAAATTTACAGTCAATATGTGGTGGAAGGATTCTGATTCCAGAATAGGAAAGACATAAATCTGAAGCCTTGCTTTATTATTTACTAGGTGTGTGTTTTCTGCAAGTTACTTAACTTCTCTGAGACTTCGTTACTGTATCTAAAAATGAGAAGAGTAAGAGCACAAATTTCATAATGCTGTGGTAAGGAGTGACTTACATATTCATATAAATTTTATAATGCCTAGCACATAATAAGCCATAACATAGATTAGCTATTATCATCATCACCATCATCTATAGAACGAATTGAAGTAGTTAACAAACTTCCCACAGAGAAAACTCAGGCCAAATGACTTCAGTAGTGAATTCTAACATTCAGAGATGAAAAAACATCATTTCTACACAAATTCTTCCAGAAATTACAAGAGGAGAAAACACTTCCATTACTCTGACTCCAAATCAAAGATGTTATAAGATAAGAAAATTACAGTCTATAACCATACCATCCTGAATGCACCTGATCTCAGAAGCTAAGCAGGGTTGGACCTGGTTAGTAGTACTTGGAAGGGAGAAAAGAAAATTACAGACCAATAACCCACATGAAAATAGAAAGGAATTGCCTCTAAAAAATGTCAGCAAATTAAATTCAACATTATATAAAAAGGGTAATCCAACATGGTTGTTCCTTGGTCATGTTGCTTTAAAATCTAAAAATCAGTGACACCATATTAACAGATTAAAAAAAAAAAAGATTATCTCAACAGGTGCAGAAAAAGGTTTTGATAAAATCAAACATACATTCATAGTAAAAACTCTTAGCAAACTAGGAATAGAAGGAAGAGGATACAAAATAAACCAAAAGAAAATAGAAGGAAATAGTTAACTTAAAAGCTAAAATTAATAAAGAAAACAAAAATTAAGTAAAATTGATAAATGAAATTAAAATAAGCTTCTTCAAATACCTGAGTATAATGGATAAATACCTGATATACTAAGTAAGATCATAAATGAGGAAAACAAACAGAAAGTACCACATTAAGAATGAAATAGGAATTACAACAGGTATGAAATAGGTTCTAATAATTTTATGTAATATTTTGTGTCCCTTTTGTCAAAAATTTGAAAGTCAAGATTGAATGAGTGACTATATAGTCAAGATCAAGTGGGAAAAAATGCTCAAAAAAAGATAGAAAAGCCAAGTAGACTGAAATCCAAAGAAGAAATGGAAAAGTTTGTCAAAGATCTACCATTTGAAAGGGTGCCAGGTTCAGAGTATACCTAACAGGCAATTTCCATGTTATTGAGACCATAAGGTGAACAAATTGCCTACATCAAAACTAAAAATGAGGGACTTCCCTGGTGGCACAATGGTTAAGAATCCACCTGCCAATGCAGGGGACATGGGTTCGAGCCCTGGCCCGGGAAGATCCCACATGCTGTGGAGCAACTAAGCCCGTGCACCACAACTACTGAGCCCATGCTCTAGAGCCCGCGAGCCACAACTACTGAAGCCCATACGCCTAGAGCCTATGCTCTGCAACAAGAGAAGCTACCGCAATAAGAAGCCTGTGCACCGCAACGAAGAGTAGCCCCTGCTCGCTGCAACTAGAGAAAGCCCGCACACAGCAACAAAGACCCAATGCAGCCAAAAATAAATAAATTAATTAAAACAAAACTAAAAATGACAGCACTAAAAGAAAAATGCTAGTGAGTTAGTGCTTACTCATACACATACAAAAATTTCTGAACAAAACATCAGTAAATCAAACGCAGAAAAAAATTAAAAGAATAACCCACCATTTTTAAGAATGAATCAACATTTTAAAAATCTATTACATATGTTTAGTTTCTTAATGTATTAAATGAAAAATGTTATTGTATAAAGTGATATCCAAAAGGGCAACAAAAATGTTAGACTCCCTAAGGAATTCTAAAATTGTATTGAAAGACATGAAATAATGTCAAATAAAGAGAGAGATAAGCCATATTGCCAGATGGAAACACTAAATATATAGATGATTCAATACAAATCCCAGTCATTTCTTATGTGTGTTTGATTTTTAACTTGACAAATTGATTCTAGAGTCCCCCTGGGAGAATAAATGAGTGAAAATAGCCAAGAAAGTTTGGAAAATGAGTTATAATGATAAGATTAGCACTATCAGATGAACCAATTACAGGAGGAGAATCTAGGGAAACTCAAGAATGAGTAGAAAGTTAGTATATACTGGAACTCCCCTGGTGGTGCAGTGGTTAAGAATCCACCTGCCAATGCAGGGGACATGGGTTCGAGCCCTGCTCTGGGAAGATCCCACATGCCACGGAGTAGCTAAGCCCGTGAGACACAGCTACTGAGCCCGTGCTTTAGAGCCTGCGAGCCACAATTACTGAGCCCATGAGCCACAACTACTGAGCCCATAAGCCACAACTACTGAGTCTGTGTGCCACAACTACTGAAGCCAGCACACCCAGAGCCTGTGCTCCACAACAAGAGAGGCCACCAAAATGAGAAGCCCGTGCACGGCAACGAAGAGTAGCCCCCGCTCGCCGCAACTAGAGAAACCCTGCGCGCAGCAAGGAAGACCCAACGCAGCCAAAAATAAATAAATAAATAAATTTATATATATACTAAAAAAAAGAAAGTTAATATATACTAAAGGTAGTATTTTATTTATTTATTTATTTATTTATTTATTTATTTTTTAATAAATTTATTTATTTATTTACTTTATTTTTGGCTGCGTTGGGTCTTTGTTGCTGTGCACAGGCTTTCTCTAGTTGTGGCGAGCAGGGGCTACTCTTCATTGCAGTGCGCAGGCTTCTCATTGCAGTGGCTTCTCTTGTTATGGAGCACGGGCTCTAGGCGCGCGAGCTTCAGTAGTTGCAGCACGCAGGCTCAGTAGTTGTGGCTCGCAGGCTCTAGAGCACAGGCTCATTAGTTGTGGCACATGGGCTTAGTTGCTCTGCGGCATGTGGGATCTTCCTGGACCAGGGCTCGAACCTGTGTCCCCTGCATTGACAGGCAGATTCTTAACCACTGCGTCACCAGGGAAGCCTAAAGGTAGTATTTTAAATCCCAGGGAAAAAATGGATTGAAATAAATTGTGCTAAAGCAATCAGGTATTCATATATAAGGAAATAGGTGCTAGCTTATATTAAATACAAAAATTAGTTTCATCTGGGTTACAGATATAAATGTAAGATCAAAATTAAAAATGTATTAGGAGAAAATGTATGGGCAATACTGTTCTAAGCTTGGGGTTGGGAAAGCTTTAAAATTCAAAATACCAAAGCAAAAACTTAATAAATATAACTGTGTAAGTATTAAAAACTTTATTAAAGCAAAGAATACACAAACAAAAATCAAAGTGGCAGACTAGGAGAAAACATTTTCAATATATTAGAAATAAAGGGTTAATAATCAAAATACAAAATGAGTTTATATAAATGAATATGAAAAAGTCAGTCTAACAGAAAATTGTACGATGCAATAGGCAATCCCCAGAAAATAAATACAAAGGGCCAGTAGACATAGAAAAATATCATAAATCTTGACAGTAACTAAGGAAATGCAAATTTGAAAACAGTAAGAAGGTATTTTGCTTCTCAGTGGCAAAAATGTAAAAGATTACGAGACAATATTGGCAAAAGTTATGGAAAAGAAGCATTTCCGGTTATTAAAAGACTTATAAGTGTAATATTTTGAAAAAAATGTTGGCAGCAACAAATCTAACTTTAGGAATTTCTCCTAAAGTAATAGTGTCACAAGTGCATAAAGATATATGTACAAACATGCTCACTGCAGCAGCGGTTATAGTGGAAACTGTTAAAATGTCATCAATTACAGAATGTCTAAATAAATTACGGTACACTAGTATGATGGAAAAACACCCATACAAAAGAATGATGTAGATCCACATTTGCAGACCTGGAAACATGACCAGGATGTGATAAACAAAAAAAGTTGCAGGACAATATGTCTGGTATTGAGACAGGCTGGATCCTGGGACCTGTGACACTTTGCTGCAGTGCCTGCACCTGGACAAACGTCTCTTCGAGCAACAAAATACAAAGAAACTATAAGGGACTAAAAATAACTGCGTGCATGCACAGTTGGGGCAAATTATGGACAAAAAGACCAAAAAAACCCCTTCCAACTGCCACTTCTGAAGAGCCGGGGGCAAAAGCAGGGTGTTGGGAGCAAAAGCAGGGTACTGCGCATGCCCACTGCACACAACACCACCAAAGGGGTGGGCAAACCACCTAAGTCACCCCTCTGGCCCGACTCCTGCACACACCCCTACCCTCACCCCATATAAGGAACAAGCTCGCCCCCCCCCAACCCTGCCACGGAGGAGCGAGCGAGCAAGGGAACCTGTTGTTTTTTCTCACTTCCCCATGCTGCAGCAGGGGCCCCAATAAAGCCTTGCCTGAATTTCCTGTCTGGCCTCTTATCAATTTCTACTGATTGGGCAAGGCCAAGAACGCTGGTCGGTAACAGTATGGGTCCATTGTTGCATAAAAGTTACAATGGATGGAGTTGTAGGTGATCTTTATGCACATTTTGTTATCTTTAAGTTTTCATTTTGGCCTTGAGCTGCTTCTTAAGCTTTTCCTCCACTCTACAGCTTCTTCTCCAAATCGTTAAGCTCTTGTGCTCCTGAGCAAAGCTGAAATTCGGGAGTCACATAATCCACCCCCACCTGGAACCACTTAGAACCAGCAAGAAGCACCTAGGATACTCACTTCAAGAAGGGAACACCTGGGTACTTCTAAAAAATATAAAATATACAAAATTGTGTGTGTGTAATTCCATTTTTCTTCACTTCAGTTCTCAGCAGATGTCCATCTCTTATTGAATGGATAAATCAGTCTCCTTCTAAAGGAGTTTGCTCATCTTCTACCTTGAAAATACTTCTGACCCCTTAGCATTCTCTCTAGTCTCAAAGAAAAAGATCTTCTTTGTAAGTTCTTTTTGCATTAATCTCTTTCCCACAACATCAATCTCTTCTATACTGATTTCTTCACCTTTGCCTTCAAACATAAACAAGTTTTTCTCTCTTAAAGACACAAAATAAAACAAAACTTTGCCTGACCCTGTTGCTCATTGAGCTCCAGTCTCCCTTTTTTCCAAACTTGTGCATTTATGGCTCAGCCCCAGGCTGCCTTCCTCCTGCCAAGGGCTTCTTTACCTGCTGTGGTCTCTTCTCCCCGCTGAAGCTGCACTCACAAAGCTCCTAGTGAACTAATAGCCAAATCCTGTCCTCTTTTCTAAGTTTCATTTGCTCTGGCTTTTGGTGTTTTTTTTTTTTATAATGTTATTTTGTTCTGTTCTGAACATAATTGTCTACCCCCTAATTCATGAACCACTCTCTGTCGGGTCCCTTGACTTTTTGGTTCCCTATCAGCTCACTCATCAGTCCCTGTCTATGGCTTGTACTAAATCCTCTTCTTCCAACTCTAATTGTAGCTGTCTACAGCTGCCTAGCCCATTATTCATGTAGCTTCCTGAATCTTCTCTATGGGAATGGCTCCTCCATCTAATTCTACAATCCTGACTTCTTTTCCAAGTCCCACCTCTGCATCTCTAATTATTTACCATTTAGCTCCATTTATGTTGAATTAAACATGTCTGAAGTCAGACCCTTCACCTTCCCTTAGAAACTCGTCCTGTACTCCCTATTTTCGTGATTGGCTTCAGCATCTTTTAACAGTCTCCTCTTGTCTGACCACCCTCACTCCTTTGTTTCCCATGACCAAATTCTCTTTAGTTTTTTCATTTCCATTGTTCACTTTCTTTTTTCACTATCAACAGTCTACCTCTATCTCAACTCCAATATTCTTTTCAAATCATAAACTTCTAATAATTTCCTATATAAAAGTGTTCTGTTCAGTCAACCTAGACAAGCTACTCCTGCAACACATCAAGTATCTTCTATAGCCAAACCCTTGGTTGTCCCCTTTCCTCCCCAACCAACCTCTTACTACTTCCTTGAAGCTTCTCAATATTGCTTTTTTATGAATTTATAACATTGCATGCCCTTCTTGTGGCAGTTTACTGTGTCCACTTCTTATAATATTATCTTGTCTACTTACATTTTCTTGTATTTATACCCTCTCTTCTTAAATGGATGCAACCTTCTGAAGGAAAATGGCCATTGCATCAGTTAAGAATTCTGTTTGTTTGCTAGTAACAGAGTGCTGAAATAACAGTGACTTAAAGAAATAACTTGAAAAACAGTCCAGGACTAGTATCCATAAGAAGGATCCAGACTCTCTATCATTTTGCTTCTACGTCTTTAGCCTATGGCTGTAATCATTACAGTGTCTTCACTGACACAATATGGCTGCTGGAGTTTCAGCCATCAAGTCCACATTCCAGGAAGGGACAAAGGGAAAATAGGAAAGAACAAAATACATGTTTCCCAGATGAGTCATTCTCTTTCATTGGGCTCTCCCCAAAGCCCCCTGCCCACCCAAAGACTTATGTTTAAATCTAATCAACCACTCCTAAACACAAGACAGGCTGTGAAAATGTGATCTCTTAGGTAAGTACCTTATCATTTTGAATGAACTTTGTGTTCTGTTTGTGAGAAATAAGAAAACTAGTTCCACCAATATTTACTGAGCATATTCCCTGTGCCAGGCACTGTTCTAGGCACTAGGAATAGAACAATGAACAAAATAGACATGGATCCTACCCTTGTGGACCTCACATTAATAATGTATGGAGAGGGCTTCCCTGGTGGTGCAGTTCTTGAGAATCCGCCTGCCAATGCAGGGGACACGGGTTCGAGCCCTGGTCTGGGAAGATCCCACATGCCGCGGAGCAACTGGGCCCGTGAGCCACAACTACTGAGCCTGCGCATCTGGAGCCTGTGCTCCGCAACAATAGAGGCCGCGATAGTGAGAGGCCCGCGCACCGCGATGAAGAGTGGCCCCCGTTCGCCGCAACTAGAGAAAGCCCTCGCACAGAAACGAAGACCCAACACAGCCAAAAATAAATAAATAAATAAATAAATAAATAAATTTATAAAAAAATAAAAAAATAATAATGTATGGAGAGAGTAAATAGGCAAATAAACCAGGAAACTGGTAGTCGAGAAAGTCTCCAGTTGTAAGGTAGGATTTCAGTGGAGATCTGAAGGAAGTGTCAGGGCCAGCTGTTGTGGAGGTATCTGAGGGAGGAGTACTCTAGGCAAAGAGAACAGGCAGTGCAAAGGCCCTGAGGCAGGGGTTGTTTGACATGCTCGGAGGACCCGTGTGGCTGGAGCGGAGAAGCTCCAGAGGGGCAATAGGACGTGGAGCCAGCATAGCAGTGAGAAGCCAGATAGTGGGGACCCCAGGACACGACTTTTCCACTGTCAGATGGGACATCACTGGTGAGATTTAAGAATAACGTCATGAGCCAGCTTTATTTAAAACAATCACTTAGAGCCTAGACTGTAGAAAGACCCAGGAGGTGCTGAAGCCTATTAGGAAGCTGTCGCAATAACCCAGGAAAAAGATGATGGTGGCTCAGGAATCAGATTCTGTATCTCTTTTGAAGAAGACAGGCTGACATAATTTGCTAATGGTTGTGCTGATAGCTGGGTGTGACAAAAATGATTAAAGGGTTATTGGAATAGAAATCCAGAAGGCTCTGCCACTGCTATGTATATAATTTTTCATATGCCTCAACAGTGCCTTTTACAGTGCTAGGCACACAGTAAATGTTTAATAAATATTTGCCAAATGAATATATTTTAAACTTTTTAGAGGGCTACTGTCAGAATTTTTCTCACTCTACAAGACACCCACCATTAATGATGAAACAAATTTAGGGAAAACCCAGATTCTAATAGCATACACCGAGACTGTGTTTTCCTGTTGCTTCTTGTCAGTGACAATACCCCTGGAAGCTGAAGGAAGAGAATGTACTGAAAGGACATTTGTTTGTGACATTATTAATAGAACATTCGAGAAGAAACCAAGTACAAAAATCTCCCATCCAACCATGATGGAATTTACCTGCTGTGTAAGTGGCTGTTCAGACCAAGTCATTTTCACACTTTTGTGTGGGGATCACACGAGGGCATATTAGGTGAGAAAAAAAAAAATTGAGGTGGTAGCTGTGTGTAGGAGATGGAAAAAGGAAGAGAAGAGAGAGTTTTAAAAGGTATCTCCAAACTAGCAAATAGACTAAAATACGTGGAAGAAAGACTGTCACTGTCACCATGAACTCTAGTGCCAAATGCTTGAGGCCGTCTGCCGGATGCAGAGTTGTGACATGGAGATAAGTAACCCTTTCCAGCCATTTTTTTCTCAAAAAATAACACTGGACTTTCATTCTTTGAGTGTCCCTGCCTTATGGATTGTTACGACATAGAATTAAAAAGCTAGAAATGAATTCAAAGATATTTTAGGGTATATTCCAGTTGTTAAATGATTTTATGTCCCATGAAAGCCCTTAGGCAACAAGAAGACAGTTCTAAACCCCAGTCCTCCTGACACCAAGGATGGGGCCTTTTGTTCATCCCGTCTCTCCAACCACTAATGCTTATTTCTCTACCACCACCGCCCACCCATGGAAATTAAATGAATGATCTCACTAACATGAGGCATACTCATCTCACCCAGCTTGGAACTCTTTCTCCATGGGCCCCTGAATCTGAAACTTAGACGCAAGTGAGATTCTCAGACAAATGTTATTTAGGCAAATTCAGTGACACTTGGACCTTGGAAAGCTGAGTAGGTCAAAGCCCTGAGTCTCCAAGGTACAGGGCCCCAGAAGGGTCCCATCCAAGTCAATGGGCATCCTTTCCTTTCAAAGCTTGAAGGAGGAGAAAAACAGGACAGAACAGCCTGCGATGAGCTAGCACCCCCAATTCGTCTCCTTCCTGTGGCTCCAGGGAAGAGAGGATTCATTAACAAAAGCCTGGCAAGGTCAGACGAGGCAATCTTTATTGATTCTCCTCTCTGAGGGCCCACCGTGTTCCAGCCCCCTCCTTGGTTCCGGTCAATACTCTCCTTCCAAGTCCAGGATGATTTTCTGGCTCTTGTTTCGATGTCTTTGTGTCTTTCTATTGATCTATCGCTCTTTAGGAAAATTTAGAGAAAAAGAAAAAAAATCACCAACATAAGGAAAAGTTATAAACAAGAATGACAGCAACAGTGCTGAGGAAAGATAAAGATTGCCGGCTGGCGAGGGAGAAAGGGCAAGGGCTGGTGATTTTTTAATGTTACAATGATTATTTTAAAAATCTAGCTCTTTCTTCAGAGTTTGGAAAAAAGCTACCAACACACCAATTCACAGGGACATAGACTAAGCTGTATCTCACTCAGGCCCCATTGAATCTTTAGTCATTAGATGACTTGTGTTACCTCTACAACCGCTGAGCTTTATTTTGGAGAGTGGGATCTGACAGGATGATTTCCTTGTGTTGACAGGAACGAACATCCAGGTTTAGCACGTTGGGCAGAAAGAGAGGCGATTATACTCTAGTCTTAGGATTTCCTTTTGCAGCTAGCAGGCCTGGCTAAGTAACATGTCCTTGGAGATGTGCAAGTTAGAAAAAAGACTGGCAGCTTGGTCATTTTCCTTGGGAACAGCACCGGTTTCCCCATTGCGGGCTGCCCATCTCCTCTGCTTTTTGGTTTTCTACCATTTAGATCAGCTCTCTATTAGCAGCCCGGGCTGAAATCCCCTTTTTCCTGCCTGGAGGGACAGGGCTAGAACTGATATTTCTGATATTTCAAAGCTCACTCGAACCCTCTCCCAGCTTTGGTTAAAAGCTAATTGGATCCTATGTTACGTCTCTTAAAAAATAATTTTTAAAACCACCAAGGAAGGAGAGAAGGGTTGCAATCGAAGAGGTGGTGGCATCGGAGCCAGAAGAAATGTGATTAACAGGAACACAGACGGCTCTTGGCAGGTAGTCATGGAAGTAGCCAACATCTCCATCCCCTGAGAATCCCTAATTTTTTGAGAACATTGAACAGGTGCTGTGGGGCATGATGGCAGAGATGCCAACAGCACGAATATAGAGAGACCAGGCATCCCTTTTCTCCAAGATTTTTCTTTTTTGCAAATAAAGGGAAAGCTGGAGATGCTGCCCTTGACACTGGACTCTGCATATTCTGGGCCCCCTGCTATTTCCCTGCAGAGAACTGGGGGTTTGCAAACCTGAAAGAGCTGTGCCAAATGTACAGTCACTTTGCACCGAGGAGTATTTTTGCTAAAAAAGTGTCAGAGTGGGAGGTGGGGTAAGAACCCTAAACATTGTTTTGCTCAAATGCAGTATTGAAAAACATCTAGCTGTAAAACTCTATTTCCTTAGTTTCTGTACTTTGCTAAGCCAGTGAGTTATAAAGAACAACAGATGGAAAAAAAAAAAACCCAATTTGTCTTTCTCTCAGGAATTCACAGGAGTTATATGTATATATATTCTCTTTCATATTCTTTTCCATTATGGTTTATCCAGGATATTAAATATAGTTCCCAGATCTCACCATTCTTGAGTAAACCGTGATGACCGGGCTTTCTGTCAGAAAGAGAAACACAAATATCATATGATATCACTTATATGTGGAATCTAATAAAATGATACAAGTGAACTTATTTAAAAAGTAGAAACAGACTCACAGACATAGAAAACAAATTTATGGTTACAAAAGGAGAAACATGGTGGGGGGGATAGATTGAGAATTTGGGATTGACATGTACACACTGCTATATTTAAAATAGATAACCAACAAGGATGTACTGTATAGCACAGGGAACTCTGCTCAATATTCTGTAATAACCTAATTGGGAAAATAATTTGAAAAAGAATAGATACATGTATATGTATAACTGAATCATTTTGCCATACACCTGAAACTAACAGAACATCGTAAATCAACTATAGTCCAATATAAAATAAAAATTAAAAAAAATAAATACACTCACACGTACACCTTTTTTACAAAAAATGTAGACTATGTTTTTGCACAAATGTGAGTAAATCTGTAAGGTACATTTGCAGAAGTGAAATACTGGACTCTAAATTATGTGCCTTCTCAGCTTTAATAGATAGGACCAAATTCCCACCTTCAAAGTTGTGTTTATTAGCATTCCAACCATCGGCCCATGGGAGAAGCTTGTACCATCTCCTACCATGTGTCATAGACTCTTCAGAGCTTTGCCAAATGCATGGGAAAAAACATATCTGGTTGTTTCAATTTGTATGTCTTTCATTTCAAAATGAGGCTCTAAATTTCCCTCTTTTTCTTGATGAGTCTGGTTAATGGTTTATCAATTTTGTTTATCTTTTCAAAGAACAAGCTTTGAGTTTCATTGATCTATTCTATTGTTTTCTTCATCTCTATTTCATTTATTTCTGCTCTGATCTTTATGATTTCTTTCCTTCTACTAACTTTGGGTTTTGTTTGTTCTTCTTTCTCTAGTTGCTTTAGGTTCTAAAGTTCCTTTTAATGCCTCTATGGTCTACTTTCTTTCCCCTTTTGTTTTTTGAGTAGTGCAAATTTTACTCAAAGTGTTGACCCCAGACCAGCAGCACTGGCATTACCTGGGAGCTTGTTAGAAGTGCAGAATCTCATGCCCTACCCCAGACCTGCCTGAACCAGAGGCTGCATTATATAAGATCCCAGGTAATTCCTAAGTACATTACATTTGAGGAGCACCATTACAGATATTCTCCCCTGGCCATGATCTAGAACTATTTCCAAGTTTTAAAACTTTCAAGGGGTTCAACTTGTTTTGTGTGAAACAATTCTGTTGTGCTTGGCTACGAAGTGGTTACTGTCACCACCACGGTTTGACTATCAGAACCTTGTGCAGTCTCCCCTCCCAACCCTCCCCCTCCCCCAGGTCTAGACAGCCTATTTATAACTTGTACCACTGTCACCTCTCTACATGTCACTTCTTTATTAATGGGGTATATGCAGCTGATGATTTAAGAAAAGTGTGCATCAAAATGTTACCATCAACTGGTTAATGCACTCTCTATTCGTCACCTCCAGTTAATCAGAATTTAAACATCCTGGGCTCAGAAAAGTCCATTTCTAGATGTGAATATAGTGCTCAATAAGAAAGAACAATTAAAAAAAAAAAAAAAAAAAAGAACAATTTTCCTAATTCTGTAAAACAGATATCATTGCCCCTGTTCACTCAGGTAAAGTATCCCCTGCTTTTTGGTAAAGTATCGTCTTACAAAACAGACTAACTACAATAAGAAGGACGCTTCTGCATTAGTTTGCCAGGGCTGCTGTAACAAAGGACCATGGACTGGGGAGCTGAAACAGTACACATGTATTTTCTCATAGCTCTGGAGCCAAGGAGTACAAGTTCAAGGTGTCAGTAGAATTGATTTCTTCTGAGGCTTCTCTTCTTGGAATATAGATGGCCATTTTTTTCTTTTTTCTTTTATATTTAAAACACTTTTCTAATTGTGGTAAGACATTTCACATGCAATCTACCCTCTTGATGAATTTCTAAGTACACAATACAGTATTATTAATGACAGGTACAAGTTGTATACAGACCTCTAGAACTTGTTCGCCTTCCAAAACTGAAACTATTATATATACTCACTGAATAGCAACTCCTCAATTCCTTTTCCCCATTGCCCTTGGCAATCACTATCCTACTTGGCTTCTGAGTTTGACTATTTTAGATACCTCATCCAAGTGGAATGATACAGTATTTAACCTCTGTGATTGGCTTATTTCACTAGTTTAATGTCCTCCAGATTCATCTGTGTTTTTGTATTTAGCAGGATTTCCTTTTTAAAGGCTGCATAATACTCCATTGCATGTATATATCACAGTTTCTTTGTTCATTCATCCTTGGGTGGACATTTAAGTTGTTTCCATATCTTGACTATCGTGAATAATGCTACAATGATCATGGGAGTGAAAATATCTCTTCCAGAAACTGATTTCAATTCTTTTGGATACATACCCAGAAGTGGAATTGCTGGATCATTTGGTAATTCTATTTTGAAATTTTTTGAGGAACATCTGTACTGTTTTCCGTAGCAGCTGCACCATTTTACATTCCCACCAACAGTGTTCAAGAGCTTCAGTTTCTCCACATCCTCACTCACACTTGCTTTCTTTTGATTTTTGGTAATAGCCATCCTAACAGGTATGAGGTGACATCACATTGTGGTTTAGATTTGTATTCTCCTAATGACTAGTGATGTTGAGCATCTTTTTATATATTGTACTTTATACTATGTTTAATGCTTAATACTATTCTTCATATTTGTTGGCTATTTTGTATCTTCTTTGGAAAATGTCTATTCAAGTGTTTTTGCCCATTTTTAGTAAGTTTCTTTGCTTTTTTTGCTATTGAGTTGTAAGAATTTCTTATGGATATTAACCTTTTATCAGATGGATTGTTTTCATTTATGTTCTCCCATTCTGTAAGTCACCTTTTCACTCTGTTGATTGTTTCCTTTGCTGTGTAAAAGTTTTTTAATTTGATATAGTTCAACTTGTGTATTTTTGCCTTTGTTGTTGATGTTTTTGGGGTCATATCCAAGAAATTGTCGCCAACACTAATGTCATGAAGCTTTTCCCCTGTTTTTTCGTCTAGGAATTTTATAGTTTTAGGTGTTATGTTTAGGCCTTTAATTAAAGAGTTTATTTTTGTGTATGATATAAGATGAGGGTCCAATTTCATTATTTTGCATGAGGATTAGATGGTCATCTTCTCCCTGTGTTTTCACATGAGTCTTCCCCCGAACCAATCTGTCTCCAATATCCTCTTCTTATAAGAATACTAGTCATATTAGATTAGGGCCCATTGTAATAACTTCATTTTAACGTAATTACCTCTTTAAAGACCCTGTCTCCAAAACAGTCACATTATGAGGTATTGGGAGGATAGGACACAACTCAACCCATAACACCTTCCAAATAAAATGTCTTGATTTCAAGACTAAGGATGTGATGACTGGCTTCCTTCTGTGGTTTTAGTGAATATAAATACTATTAAAGTATTTTAGAGAAAATATACAATGGAAAGCAACACATTGTATGAATTTAGGTAAGTTACCGCAATTCCCCATGTTCCATTCTTTTCTATGTATAAACCAGGAAACAAATGTATTCCCTATTCTCTCCAAGCTTTTCCAAGAGACCACAAAATTTCAGTCTTTAAAAATGACTTTTCTTATCTTCAAAAGCTTGTATTTATTCTCTTCCTTGTGGTCTTCATTGCAGTGCAGCCATTTCCAAATTGCTGTCTGATGATGAAATACTCACAGCGGCCCCAGGGTGGGGACGGTAAAGCAGTATCTGTCTCCACTTTGCTGCTGAGGCAGTCAGTACACAAGGAGCTTCAGGAAGCTTGTAACATTTCCACTATGCTGATGAGGCAGTCAGTACACAAGGAGGTTCAGGAAGCTTCTAACATCTCCACTTTGCTGCTGAGGCAGTCAGTATACAAGGAGGTAAGGAAGCTTGTAACATTTCCACTTTGCTGCTGAGACAGTCAGTATACAAGGAGGTAAGGAAGCTTGTAACATTTCCACTTTGCTGATGAGGCAGTCAGTATACAAGGAGGTTAAGGAAGCTTATAACATTTCCAAAGTTACAGGTAATAAATTGTGGCTTTAAAAATGGAATCAATTTTACTATCACATCAAAAAGAATAAAATACCTAGGAATAGACCTACCTAAGGAGGAAGAAGACCTGTACTCTGAAAACTATAAGGTGTTGATGAAAGGAATTGAAGACAACACAAACAGATGGAAAGATATACCATATTCTTGGATTGGGAGAATCAATACTGTTAAAATGATTATACTACCCAAGGCAATCTACAGATTCAATGCAATCCCTAGCAAATTACCAATGGCATTTTTCACAGAACTAGAATAAAAAATTGTAAAATTTGTATGGTAACATAAAAGACTCCAAAGAGCCAAACCAATCTTGAGAAAGAAGAACAGAGTTGGAGGAATCACACTCCCTGACTTCAGGGACACTATAAAACTACTAGAGGAAAACATAGGCAGAACACTCTTTGACATAAATTGCAATAATACTTTTTTGGATCCGTCTCCTAGAGTAATGAAAATAAAAGCAAAAATAAACAAATGGGACCTAATTAAACTTAAAAGCTTTTGTACAGCAAGGGAAAACATAAACAAAACAAAAAGACAGCCTACGGACTAGGAGAAAATATTTATAAATGATGCTACTGACAGGGCTTAATCTCCAAAATATACAAATGGTTCATACAGCTTAATATCAGAAAAACAAATAATCCAATCAAAATATGGGCAGAAGACCTAAATAGACATTTCTCCAAAGAAGGTATATAGATTACCAACAAACACATAAAAAGATGCTCAATATCACTAATCATTAGAGAAATGCAAATCAAAACTACAATGAGGTATCACCTCACACCGGTCAGAATGGCCATCATCAAAAAGTCTATAAACAATAAATGCTAGAGAGGGTGTGGAGAAAAGGGAACCCTCTTGCACTGTTGGTGGGAATGTAAATTGATACAGCCACTATGGAGAACAGTATGGAGGTTCCTTAAAAAACTAAAAATAGAGCTACCATATAACCCAGCAATCCCACAACTGGGCATATACCCAGAGAAAACCATAATTCAAAAAGAGTCATGTACCACAATGTTCATTGCAGCACTATTTACAGTAGCAGTAATGGCCATCACCAAAAAATCTACAAACAATAAATGCTGGAGAGGGTGTGTAGAAAAAGCAACCCTTCTACACTGTTGGTGGGAATGTAAATTGGTGCAGCCACTATGGAGAACAGTATGGAGTTTCCTTAAAAAACTAAAAATAGGGCTACCATATGACCCAGCAATCCCACACCTGGGCATATATCTGAAGAAAACTCTAATTTGAAAAAATACATGCACCCCTATGTTCATAGCAGCACTATTTTCAACAGCCAAAACATGGAAGCAACCTAATTGTCTGTCAATAGATAAATGGGTAAAGAAGATGTGGTGTATATATATAATGGAATATTACTCAGCTATAAAAAAGAATAAAATAATGCCATTTGCAGCAGCATGGATGGACCTAGAGACTATCATATTAAGCAAAGTAAGTCAGACAGAGAAAGACAAATATCATATGATATCACTTATATGTGGAATCTAAAAAAATGATACAAATGAACTTACTGTATTTACAAAACAGAAACAGACTCACAGACTTAGAAAACAAACTTATGGTTACCAAAGGAGAGAGAGAAAGTGGTGGAGGGGTGATAAATTAGGAGTTTGGGATTAACAGATACACAATACTATGTATAAAATAGGTAAACAACAGGATCTACTGTATAACACAGGGAACTCTACTCAATCTCTTGTAATAACATATAATGGAAAAGAATCTGAAAAAAGAATATATATATATACGTATAACTGAATCACTTTGCTGTACACTTGAAACTAAAACAACATTGTAAATTTCAATAAAAAAATGTTTTTAAAAGGAATCAATTTATTCTGGTCCATTCTCTAGTGGCATTTCAACTAGACCCTTAGTATATTACAATTTGATCAGCAGTTTTTGATGTGAAATAGAATGGTAAGAGGACACTATTCTGAGATTAAACAACTGGAAGCGCTAAGAATCTTAGCACTTTTCTCTAGAGCAGCTTCCCATTGCCATAGGGTTAACTAGAGTAGAGCATCGTAGCATGGCTTCAGTGAGAGTAGAAATTTTGGCATCGTCAGAGTTATGTATCTTTAGTACCTTCCCAGGCACAGTGTTTATAAACCAATGATGACTCCCTCCCACAAATGAGTCATGTTCTGTGGTTTAGATATGTTTCCTCAGCTGATAATCATGAGCTGATTATCATTATGGCTTTTTCCTGGGCTGGTTTCAATGTTGAATTTGGTCCAAAGACCATGCTCACACGTCTATTATCTTGTAATATCCTTTGGCAATTTCATTTCTACTGAGTTGTTGGACTTTCACTCATTAATTTTCCCAAGCTCATTATGCAGTACTGGTATTTACCCCGTGTCTTATATGGATTGTAAATATTTGTTATGGCATATTTACCATATGAAAGTAAGTTTTTGTTTTCTTTTTCATAGTAAAATCTGTCAGATTTTACCTTTATTGTTTATGAATTCCATGAATTTCTTGCCAAAATTATATAATAATTATTTACATTTTGGTCTAGTATTTTTATAGTTTTTAAAAACACATATCTTTTTCAAATTCACCTGGAACTTTTTGTGTTTGTGATGAAAGACAGGACTCTGACGGTAGAATCAGTTATCTCAGCTATAATTTTTATTAAATTATTCACCTTTTCTGCACTTTAGTCAGATATTTAATTCCCATTGTACATGAGTCATGTTCTCTACTCTTCCTTATTAATTCTTTTCTCTATTTTTATACCATTATCATACTATTTAATTTCTGCACATTTCTATCATGTTTTGATATCTATTGGGAAAATTCTGTGTCTTAAATTATCTTGAAACTTCTAGCACATTTACTCTTCCAGTTTTAAAAATACCATTGGGTTTTATTTTAATTCAGTTCAGTTTTATTTTAAAAACCATTAAACCACTAGAACAAAAGATAAACTGTTACTATATTATTCTGGATTGACAGAGTAGATTTTGCTACCAAAAACACACAAAAAACTAACTTCCATATGGCAAATTCATCACAAACAGAGTTAAAATACACTTTTCCGGACAGTGTCCGGAAAGTATTTGCAATATTTATTGAGCAACTTCCTATGTCAGGCTTAAGGCACTGGGCATACCTCATTGAATAACACAGGAGACATTTCCTGCCCTAGAGGCATTTACATGCATCAGGGTATGGCCAACGATAAACAATAAACACAATAGGTAATTATGTGGTCATTAGGGAGAAGGTATGCTACGGAAAAAAGATGAAAAGAAAGGGAGTTCGATATGGGAGTCAGAGCTCTGGAGTGCAGCGACAGGTTGAAGTTTTGAATTGTGTGATCAGATAAAGCCTCACTCAGGGTATATGCCCAGTAGTGGGATTGCTGGGTTGTATGGTAGTTCTATTTTTAGTTTTTTAAGGAACCTCCATACTGTTCTCCATAGTGGCTGTATCAATTTACATTCCCACCAACAGTGCAAGAATGTTCCCTTTACTCCACACCCTCTCCAGCATTTATTGTTTCTAGATTTTTTGATGATGGCCATTCTGACCGGTGTGAGATGATATCTCATTGTAGTTTTGATTTGCATTTCTCTAATGATTAATGATGTTGAGCATTCTTTCATGTGTCTGTTGGCAATCTGTATATCTTCTTTGGAGAAATGTCTATTTAGGTCTTCTGCGCATTTTTGGATTGGGTTGTTTGTTTTTTTGTTATTGAGCTGCATGAGCTGCTTGTAAATCTTGGAGATTAATCCTTTGTCAGTTGCTTCATTTGCAAATATTTTCTCCCATTCTGAGGGTTGTCTTTTGGTCTTGTTTATGGTTTCCTTTGCTGTGCAAAAGCTTTTAAGTTTCATTAGGTCCCATTTGTTTATTTTTGTTTTTATTTCTATTTCTCTAGGGGCTGGGTCAAAAAGGATCTTGCTGTGATTTAGAGTGGGCATATACCCTGAGAAAACCATAATTCAAAAAGAGTCATGTACCAAAATGTTCATTGCAGCTCTATTTACAATAGCCAGGACATGGAAGCAACCTAAGTGTCCATCATCGGATGAATGGATAAAGAAGATGTGGCACATATATACAATGGAATATTACTCAGCCATAAAAAGAAAGGAAATGGAGTTATTTGTAGTGAGGTGGATGGAGTTAGAGTCTGTCATACGAAGTGAAGTAAGTCAGAAAGAGAAAAACAAATACAGTATGCTAACACATATATATGGAATCTAAGGAAAAAAAAAAAAAAGGTCATGAAGAACCTAGTGGCAAGACGGGAATAAAGACACAGACCTACTAGAGAATGGACTTGAGGATATGGGGAGGGGGAAGGGTAAGATGTGACAAAGTGAGAGAGTGGCATGGACATATATACACTACCAAACATAAAATAGATAGCTAGTGGGAAGCAACCGCATAGCACAGGGAGATCAGCTCTGTGCTTTGTGACCACCTAGAGAGGTGGGATAGGGAGGGTGGGAGGGAGGGAGATGCAAGAGGGAAGAGATATGGGAACATATGTATATGTATAACTGATTCACTTTGTTATAAAGCAGAAACTAACACACCATTGTAAAGCAATTATACTCCAATAAAGATGTTAAAAAAAAAAAAAAGCCTCACTAAGAAAGGGACGGTTGAACAAAACTTGAAGAAGGTAGAGGATTTAGCCATGTGGATAAAGAGAATTATCTCTTTGGACTGGTGGTTAATTTATTAAATCATTTGGGGAGAGTTGATAGATTATTGATTCTGCCTATCCAGGAACCACGTATGTCTTTCCATTTGTATAGGTCTTCCTCTAAGCCCTTCAGAAAATGTTTATATCTTTACGGAACTTGGATATTTATAGATCTTCCACACTTTCAGTTAAGTATATTCCTAGGTAATTTATGATTTTTTACCTTTGCTATTTCTGAAAAGAGAACTGTCTATTATCTTTTATAGCTTTATTTCTGGTCTATAGAAAAAGTATTGATTTTTCTTATACATCTTATAGCCTTATATCCTGATACATCTTAAATTCTTATACATCTTATATTCTTAGACATCTTATATCTGATTCAACTCTTATTAGTTGTAGTTTTTCAATTCATTAACAAAGTATAATTTTTCAATTTGTAAACAAATTGTGTGGTTGTCTGTAAACAACCATATTAACTGAAAAATAAAAATAGTTGTATTGTTTTCTTGCATCTGTCCCTTTCATTTTATTTACCTATCTCAAGTATTGACTAGAACTTTAAAACTAACAATGATACTACATGTAGTAATAGGCATCTTGTTAATTACCAGTGCCTTGTTCCTGATATAAATGGGGATATTTCAAACTATTTCACCATTAAGTACTATATTTGTTCAAGGTTTCCAGTGGTTCACTTTTATCAATTTAATGAAATTTAAGAATCAGAACCAGAGGTTAAAATGATGAGTTTTTAAAAATCATTTATAGCAATAATTATGTTATTTTGCAACTTTAAATGTAATATAATGAATTTTATGAATGAATGAATGAATTAAAAATTTTTGAACCGTTATTAGATTCCTGGTTAAAAAAATGTTTTTACTTGATCATGAGGATACTTATTTTCAATGTAATGCTAAATTTGATTGGTTAATGCTTTATCTGCATGTTTACATTATATTTCTTAGTGAGATTGGTCTATAATTTTCTTTTTTGAGTAATAATACAAATTATCTCTCTCGGACCTTAAATGAACTGGCCCTGAAAATTGTCTGGACATTGTACCGCTTTTCTTGTTACCTGTTCAGTTTCTTCAGTGGTTACAGATATAGTCATGTGTCTAACCCTTGATTTTGCTAAAAGATCATTTATTTTATCTAGATTTTGACATATCTTGGTATCAAGATATATAAGTTATCCTTTTACAATTTCTTTCTTGTTTTCATTGCCTGTTTTAGTGGGTATGACCTCTTTCTTATCTCTAATATTGCTTATTTATTTATTCTCTCATTTTCTTGATCAAACTTGCCCAAAGTTTTACTATTGCATTGGCTTTCATAAGAACAAGCTTTCAGTTTTATTGATTCAGTCTGCTTTTATTATTTTGTTTTCTTCTCTTTTACTTTATTTCAATTCTGTCTTTATTAATATATCCCTTCCACTTTCTTTAGTTTTCTTGGTCTTCTCCTTAACTTTTAAAGTTTATTGTTTATACATATATTTTCCTTTTTAAAATTAATACAAAATGTTAACAGAATAATATAAACACAAAGATTATAAAATCAATTATTACTAAAAAGTTGAAAACCAAAAAAAAAAAAAAAAAGGAACAGTTACCTGTCCCACTCCTTCCCACATTCCAGTTCTATTTCTTAGAGGAAACCACTGTCAAACCTTTTAATACAGTATTTGGTCCTTACTATTCTAATCACTAAATAATACTTCTCTTGCTATTTATTGATCTATCAGTTATAGATATTATCTATTAACTTCTATTATACTTTGCTCTGTTACAGAAACTCCATACAACTCAACATCCTCTTATACTATAATTTGGCTTAAATTATAGTCAGTATTTCAATATTTTCACGATGTAAATATAGTTTGCTATTGAGTCATTGGTATTTTCTTTCTTGGGCACTTTTTGTTTTTTCTGGAGTTGATATTTGTCTCACTTTTTCTTTTGTTTAGTAGTCTATGTATGCAAGGCTATGATTTTCCTAATGCTCCAAGAAAAACTTATCAATTTTTTTCCAAACTCTAAATCACAACAAATAATCTTTTCATTCCATTTCTGTCCTGGTGATTTCCTTACCCCAACTCCCCAGGCTCTCCAGGCCAATTGTAGAGCTGTTGCCAAGGGTTTCCTTTCATTCTTTTCTTCCATAAAATCCCATATTTCCTGGATCTCATGTTTTCACTTTTTGTTTTATTCTCATTTTACTGAAGCATATTCTCTAAAATTTTCCCTGAAAAGGATGAATGGGAGGTCCTTATAGGTCTGAAATACCTCAGTATTAGGCTCATGTTTAATTGATCATTTGACAAGGTATGGAACTCTAGTTTAAAAATCATTTTCCTTTAATTCTGAAGGCATTTTCCCACTCTCTTCTAGCATTTAGTATTGAGGTTAAGAAGTCCAATGGTTCTCATTCCCATTTCCTTATTTTTAACCTCTTTTTGCATCTTCTTTTCACCAATAGCATTTTTGGATTTTATAATGATGGGTGTTGCTCTGAGTCTTCTTCATTCCTTGTCATGGGCTCTTTCAATCTGTAGATTGTTTTCTGCAATTGTCCTTTGTTTTTCCAAGTTTTTCTTGTAATTTTTCTTGATAATTTCCTCCCTTCTATTTCTCCAGCTTTTTCTCTATAGCTCTTAATAGTGGGATCCACATTCTTGGATTGACCCTCCAGTGTTCTCCTATTTTCTTGCCCGTCGTCCTTATATTTGTTTGTTTTTTCATTCTTTGATTTATTTTAGTTTCTGTGAGATTTCCTTAACTTTAACTTCTAATTCTTCTACTGAATTCATAATTTTTAATAGCATAATTTCAATTTCCAAGAGCTCTTTTTTATCTGCTGATTATGCTTTTTCACTACTTATCAACATATTGTTTTCATTTATCTCTTTGGTAATAATGGTTATTTTGAAACTTTCTTCTGCTACCCACAAATTATTTTGGGATCCCTTTTCCTTGTTTTTTGGTGGATTTCCTCTTCATTTAGTTGGATTTCCCAAAATGTTTAAAGGTCATTGGCTGTCTCATCATATTTAAGATTTAGGCACTATGATGCTGATTGGAAGCTTTTTGTACATAGGCAAGTTAGTTGAATGGTGGAGGGATGATAAAATGCCATTTTTGTTAAAGGACCCTCAGATGTTAGCATCCCAAATTCACACCAGACTGGAGTCAACCCCTTTTCTTACTGCTGGCATTTGGATGAGCAGTATCAATATCATCTTCCTGTTCTCAATCCATCTCCTCTCCCTTGCTCTCTTGTGCTGTACTCTTCTTGGTATCTTCAAGGTCTAGACCTCAATGGATCAAGTCCTCTGGAATATGCACCTTCCGTGTCATGGGGGCAGTTGTCGTGACCCAGTAGCTTGGCTGCGTAGTGGAGAAGGACCCAAGTGTCCAGCTACTCTGTGTAGGGACTTTCAAGCCATCTCCTGATGTCAGCCCCAAGGCTCAGTCAAACCCTTCACCCTCCCTCTGTCATTTGGAGCCAAGCTTGACAGATGTTCTGGGTGAATTACACACTATGTGTTGGTATTATTGTCTATAGGTACTTGGATAATAGTTTAAACTGTTCAGTTAAATCAAGTGCTTTTCAACTTTACAAAATAATTGAAACTCCTCAGCTAAAGTTTGCTCTACCTCCTTGTCAATCAATAGCATATTAATACATTTACTGGCATTCTAGTAGTTTGGGGAGATAGAAAGTATAAATACCTGTGGTCAAATGCCAAGTAGTCACTTTTCCTTGTTTTCTAATAAATGCAGTTGAAGACTGGATTGTGCTATGAGTAACATAGGGCACAAAACACATTTTTGTGCGAGGTTTTCTCAGTACTTCTAAAAACTTTGTCATTTCAATTTTGCCATCTCATTTATCTGAAGAGTTACTAGACTGTTCTGTGTGGTTATTTTCAATTAAAAAAATTTTTTTTGGCTTTCATTTTCTTATTAATTTCTAGTTTTATTAAAATGCAGTCAGAGAATATGGTCTGTATGATTTCTGCTTTGGGGATTATTGTGATTTTTCTGTTGTTTATGTGTTGCCAAGTTTTCCATTATTCCATGGATATTTGAAAATGATGTGAATTTACTTTCTTTGGATATATATACATATTATATCTAAAGTGGATTGTGCTATTATATTAATTATGCTATTCTTACTCATTATGTACTTACATCTCATCTTCATCTCTCAAATTTTGAGAGCAGTAACTTATTTGCCCCTATTATGCTTGGGGTTTATTAATTTGTCCCTAAAATTATACTTTTTTTTGTCTGATGTGTTAGTAGGAGTTTAAAGGTTTGTAAATGATTACACTACAACAATGAAGCTGTAAGACATCATGAGTGAAAGAAGGCATTCACAAAAGGCCATACATTTTATGATTCCACTTATATGAAATGTCCAGAATAGGCAAATCCGTAGAGGCAGAAAGTAGATTAGTGGTTACTAGGAGCTGGGGGGAGCAGGTAATCAGGGGTGACTATTAATGGTTATGGGGTTTTGTGTTAGTCACAGTTCTCCAAAGAAACAGAACTAAGTAGGATAGATATAGATATAGATTAGATTAGATTAGATTATTATATTTATACATTGGTTCACATGATTACAGAAACTGAGAAGTCCCAAGATCTTCCGGTTGAGCTGGCAGCTGGGGACCCAGGGGGGCAGGTTGTTTAGTTGCAGTCTGAAGGATGAAGCCTCAAGATGCAGGAAGAGCTGGTGTTTCAGTTTGAGTCCTTCAACTGATTGGATGAGACCCACTCACGTTAGGGAGAGCAATCTGCTTTACTCAGTCTGTGAATTTAAATATTTATCTCATCCAAAAACACCCTCACACGGGACTTCCCTGGTTGCACAGTGGTTAAGAATCCGCCTGCCAATGCAGGGGAAACAGGTTCGAGCCCTGGTCTGGGAAGATCCACATGCTGTGGAGCAACTAAGCCCGCACACCACAACTACTGAGCCTGCACTCTAGAGCCCGCAAGCCACAACTACTGATGCCTGTGCACCTAGAGCCCGTGCTCCACAACAAGAGAAACCACTGCAATGAGAAGCCCGCACACCACAATGAAGAGTAGCCCCCGCTCGCCACAACTAGAGAAAGCCTGTGCACAGCAATGAAGACCCAATTCAGCCAAAAATAAATAAATAAAATAAATAAATTTATTTAAAAAAAAAAAAAGCACCCTCACAGAAACACTCAAAAAAAAGTTTGACCAAATATCTGGGCTCCCCA
This sequence comes from Balaenoptera physalus, assembly GCF_965194825.1. Taxonomy (NCBI): domain Eukaryota; kingdom Metazoa; phylum Chordata; class Mammalia; order Artiodactyla; family Balaenopteridae; genus Balaenoptera; species Balaenoptera physalus. The sequence continues at coordinate 54,466,387 of NC_138896.1, read as the reverse complement.
TGGCCCAGGCAAGTTGGCACATAAAATTAACCATTATGGGTTTCTTTTTGGGATAATGAAAATGTTCTAAAATTAGATAGCGGTGGTGGTCCACAACTCTGTGAATATACTAAAACCACTGAATTGTACACTTTAGAAGGATGAATCAAGTGATATGTAAATTAAATCTCAATAAAGCTGTTTAAAAATAAACAAAGGCAATACAGACTAAAAAACTCAAAAACAAGAGCAAATACAAGAGTGGGCAGGATCCTAATAGTGATGTGGGTGCCATGAGATGTTCATCCAGAAATTCCATCCAGTACCTTATTTCTCAAAGTGTGGTCCATAGGCCAGCAGCCTGGGCATCACCGAGGAGCTTGTTAGAAAAGCAGAATCTCAGGCCCCACCCCAGACCTGCTGACTCAGAATCTGCATTTTAACAAAATCTTCAAGGGATTCGTATAACCATTAAAGTGAGAAGTTCTTCTGATTTGGTGGTCTTAGTTTTACTTACCGGTTTATTTTGAACAATGGAAAAATTTCTTAATCAACATCTCACACTGAAGCTTGATCTAAAAAACAGTGAAAAGAGCATCTCTGGTTGAAGAGAGCCAGGGAGCCCTGAGCCCATCTGCCTGCCCTCACCTTAGGCAACTCACAGACCCCCTCCCCCAGGAATACAATACCAGTGGGCCAGCTCGCTCTCTCTCTTTTAAGTAAAGTTTATAATAATATTAGTAGGCAGAGTAACAGGACAATCAGCTCTCTCTTGGGAAAATAAAAGAAGAAGAAGAAAGAAGGAAAAGAAATCCTAACATAGACTACCTCCTCTGCTCCCCGGAGCCCACTGCCTCACCCAGACTGTCCTTCCCCACAGTGACTCGTGGTCCATGCTGCACTTCACCTGACAGCATAGAGCCGCCTGTCCTAGTGCACAGTGCAAGGAACAGACATTTCCCGGCACCTGTGTGTCTGTGGCCGCCTCCAGCCAAACCCCGCAGTTGAACCGTTGGAAATGCACTGACCTTCCCGTAGGAGATGACACCCTTCACTCATAGCATTCACTGGGCAATCAGATGCCATCCCAGTGACATTCTTCACAGCTGCTGGCCACGGCCTTTAATTCCTCTGGTATTTCACCAGGGTGAAGTGGTCTCTGGCTATAACATGTTTGTTGGTGTGAGCTGAGCTGGGCTCATCTTACGTTCCCCTTAGTCCCGGGTTTCACACCAACTTGTAGTCTGAGGGCAATGGAGCTACAGTACAAAATGTTCTCCTTCCATCTTCTGTTTGTGCTTTGAATTTTTATGCTCCTTTTGAGTGGCTTTTTGTCAACAGAGTATCACAGGACACGACTCTGCATGGAACATGGCATTTTACAGATCACTAAAATAAGACCTAGAAGATCATGCAACTTGGAAATGTTTGAGTCAAGTTGCCTTCTGAACTCAGTCTTTCTGATTCCAGATGGCTTTGTCCTGGACAAACATTGTCCCAGGATTAGAGTCTTCAGCTCATAACAGGTCAAAGTCCGGCAGCAAGTCTCCGAAGTCACAGGAAATCCTCCTGCATCTTTTTTTCTTCCAGTTTTATTAAGAGATAAAGGACATACAGCACTGTATAAGTTTAAGGTGTGCAGCATAATGATTTGACTTATATACATCATGAAATGATTATCACAGTAAGTTTAGTGAGCATCCATCATCTTGTATAGATACAATATTAAAGAAATAGAAAAAATATTTTTCCTTGTGATAAGAACCCTTAGGATCTGCTCTCTTAACAACTTTTACATATAACGTACAGCAGTGTTCATTCTATTTACCATGTTGTACATTACATCCCTAGGACTTATTTATCTTAGAACTGGAAGTTTGTACCTTCTGACCACCTTCATCCAATTCCCCCTCCCCCACCCCCATCTCAGGTAACCACAAGTCTGATCACTTTTTCTATGAGTTTGTTTGTTTTTGAAGAATAATTGACCTACAATTATGTTAGTTCCTGATGCACAACATAGTGATTCAATATTTCTACGTATTTCAAAATGTTTAACCCAGTAAGTCCAGTTACCATCTGTCACCATACAAAGACATTACGTAGTTATTGACTATATTCTCCACATTATACATTTCATACCTGTGACTCACTTATTTTGTAATTGCAAGTGTGTACCTCTTAATCTCCCTTACTTATTTCTCTCTCCCCACAACTCTGGCAACCACCTGTTTGTTCTCTATTTATGACTCTGTTTCTGTTTTGTTACATTTGTTTATTTGTTTTGTTTTTTAGATTCCACATATAAGTGAAATACAGTATTTGTCTTTCTCTGTCTGACTTATTTCACTTAGTATAATATCCTCTAGGTACATGCATGTTGTCACAAATAGCAAAATTTCATTCTTTTTAATGGCTAAGTACTATTCCATTGTGTATATATACCACATCTTCTTTATCCATTCCTCTATCAACAGGCAATTAGGTTGCTTCCATATCTTGTTAAAATGACCATACCCCCAAGACAATCTACAGATTCAATGCAATCCCTATCAAAATACCATTTTTTTTTCACAGAACTAGAACAAATAATCCTAAAATTTGTGTGGAAAGACAAAGACGCCTAAAAGAGAAAACAATCTTGAGAAAGAACAAACCTGGAGGTATCAGGCTCCCTGGCTTCAGACTATACTACAAAGCTACAGTCATCAAAACAGTATGGTACTGGCACAAAACAGCCACATAGATCAATAGAACAGAATAGAGAGCCCAGAAATAAACCCACACTTATGGTCAATTAATCTATGATAAAGGAGGCAAGAATATACAATGGGGAAAACACAGTCTCTTCAATAAGTGGTGTTATTGCAGCATTATTTGACATCCTCTAGCATCTTTTTTAAAACCATGGATTTAAAAAAAAATCCAAAAAAATGTAACCATGCAACCATCCTTTTATCCCTTTCCAAAATTCCTTTGTGTGAGGTCTCATGGAAGAAAGTGGTGACAAATATCTCCACATGTAGATTTTGGAATCAAAGCAAGGCCATGCCGGAGAAATCATGGGTGCTTATATAAGAACTATAACAATTTTTCAGTGTCCACATCCTTCTGGTGTCAGCCTTTTGAGTCACTTAATATTTGTCACTGGGAGGAAAGGTGTTCATCTAGGACCAGAGACAAAAAGCTATTTTTGGTGGAGTAAGTAGGAAACCTTCTATGATGTCCAAAATCACACTTTGAGTCTCAGATTCTGCTGTCAGGTTCTCCATCTTTCCATCATGGAAGTGTTTGGCTTTAGGTATTTCATCATAATGGTAAAAGTATGCCCTGCCTGAAGAGAGGATAAAAACATCACAAACACGTGAGAGAGATTTCCCCACTGCATAAATGAATAAACTATTATTTTGGCAAGTCCTCTATCCTAAATGACATAGCAAGGCTATATCATCCTGATGTATGTGCTTAAGGATTCCTGTGCTTCCTTATAATTGCTTTCCCAGCAGCTCTTCCCTGTAAACTCTGTGAAGATGAAGGTTTGGTCTTATTCAGAGCACTAGTCCTCAACTCCTGTGCACAAGACACCCAATAAAAATTAGTTAAATGAATGATCTTTGAGTCTATTTTCTGTTATTGTAAAAATATTGATTAGAATTATTGTTAATGTTATTTTCAAGTAACCAAAACACATGAAGCTGAAGCAAGACAGATAATTTATTCCCAGGAGCAAACTGAAGCCAGAGGGTCTCTCTCTCTTCACCTCTTTCTTACCTCCTCTTCTTTCAGTTCCTGTCTGTTCCTTTGCTCACTTTTCTTTCCCACCACGAACAAGCTTTCTCTGTCTCAGTCTGCAGGTTCACATGTCTTCATTCCAGCTACATGGGAAAAATCAAAGAGATTTCATTTCCAATGTCAAATTTCTGAAGGAAGGATTTATGGGGTGACTGATCCCCCCTGGCTGAGTGAGTGGGATCACATTGTGTCTGGCTGCTTTCTCCATGGTCGTCTGGGTGCGTCTGCTGCAGGGCAATTCCTAAAAAGAGATCTGCTTCAGGTGCTTTCTGCTTATTCTTTTGTGTGATCTATTTGTTCATTTTGTTATTTTTTCCCATTTTTTCTATTCTTGGGTCTTTTCTTTCTCCTACCAATACTTCATATACTAAACATGTTAATCCTTCTATTTTGTTTTCTGAAACATTTTTCCAGTTGTATCAGCCACAAGTCAGTGCAGAAAATAGCAATCATTCTAGATATTTTAAACAGAAAGGGATTTAACACAGAGAATTAGGTGCTTGTAAAATCCCTGGAAGTTCTGTACAGACAGCCTCTACGCTGGGCCTTGGTGAATGACTCCTGCAATATCACAGAACTTGTCCTTAAAAGTTTCTACGACATCTGCCACCATCAGGAAGAACACTCCACTGCAGCTGTGACCCAAGAATCAGGAAGCCACCACCATCGCAACACAAATGTCTCCTGACAACCACGAAGGTGGGGGTTAGACATGAATGCTGTTCCAGAAGACCCATAGCTAAAAACATAACAAAACAGGTAGTCAAATGAACTTCCGCCTGCACATCCTCACAAGAATGCATTAATGAGTGAATCTAATTTGAATCTACCACCCTGGCTGCAAAGGAGCCTAGGAAATGTCATTGTTTACCTTTCGACCTCTGAAGTAGAGGAAGGCACGTGATCAGGACGTGGGGAGAGAGTCTAATTGTCCCTCGACCACGTCTAACACACACATGCAGAGTATGTTCAGATTTAAATGTTACATAATCAAATTGGTCAGTCTTTCTCTTTGTAATTTTTTCTATTGCTTCAAAGCTTACAAAGTCATCCCACTCCAGAGAGGTTTAATAGTATTACATTCTGGTTTCTTCTTGTCTTCTTATTGATACTGTCATTTGAAATAAAGATGGATGTGGAAACACAAAAGTGAAAATATTTGTTGGGGAATAGTAGATTTTTTTGTTGTTGCTGAAAATTGTATTCAACACTATTGTTTTTACAATTAAAAAGAAGATGATAAAAAAGTAACAATATACAGACTGATTCAAATCTACTTTGGATTTCTGGTTACTGTACATGATTTGCTGTGGGCAAATCATGTCCTAGAATAGGTACCAGTTAACTCTGATGTGCAGTGTTTAATACAGGGGTGAGAAGTTATCCTCAAATCTGTGCTCTCACAAAAGTACAACTTTGTTCTCAAAGGACAGCTGGTGGGGCAGAAGCCCACAGGATCAGGAAAAACAAGGCAAGTCAGAACTCATAATCATTAAGTGATATTCTCTATCTCATGTGAAGCTTAATTCAGAAATGATTCCTTAACAAGGACCTACTGTATAGCACAGGGACCTCTACTCAATATTCTGTAATAACCTATACGGAAAAGAATTTGAAAAAGAATGGATATATTTATGTATAGCTGAATCACTTTGCTGTGCACCTGAAACTAACACAACATTGTAAATCAACTATACTCCAATATAAAATAAAAATTAAATTTAAAATTAAAAATAAAAAGATTCTTCTTTTCTTGTAAGATTTTAACTTGAGGCTTTCCAAAATCTTTAATTCTTTTAAAAAAAGAGTCAGACTCCCCTAAACTCTCAGAATGCACTTCTTTTGTTCAGTAGTTAGAAGAAATCCCACCCACCCCACCACACAGAGATTTGTTTTCATCACAACACACAGGCCATGCTCTGCCTTCTCCTTGCAACGGCTGGGGGGCTGGATGCCAATGTAAGGAAATGTTTTCCAAGCAGTATCTGTCTCCCCACAAGTCCTGGGGCTGCAGCTGGCCCTGTGGTCCTTGGATTCCCCCCCAGCACTACAGTTGGTTGGTTTAGTCAATTGAGGGCTCACCCCAGCTGTTGCATCCTTGAGGAAATCAACCTTCTCTGCTGTGCCTTTCAGTAAGACTCTGTTGAGCAACTTTCACCTGTCTTTGTTGTGGACAATTATGTAAGCTTAGCCCTTTTGTGTGGTCTGCAGGGGAAAGAAAGTCATTGAGGCTGTATCCAAAGCAGAGTTTCCCAATCTTTACTAAACATCAAAGTAACCTTCAGAGTTCAAAAAATAATAATATAGATACACCCAGAGATTCAGATTCAATGGTCCGGGATGATACCCAGGCATCAGGCTTTTTAAGTTCTCCCAGTAATTCTATTCTTCAGCCAGGGTTGAGAACCTCTGCAAAAAAATATATATATATATATATTGCCTAGCTCCAGTGATTATTTTGTTCTCATTTGCCTGAGATTTGTCTGGTTTCTTGTTTTAATACTGTCTCACGGCCCAGGAACCCTTCAGTCACAAGTAAACCAATACAGTTTGTCACCCTAGGCCTAGAAATCTCTCCTCAGATTTCTTCCAAGAAAGCCTGAGTCACATAAATGCGCAGGTTCTGTAATGATGCAGAAGACCCACACTGGTTTACAGGCCCGAAGTCCAGGTTGCAGCTCTTCTGCTGCCCACCTCCTCCTGCACCAGCTGTGGCCCGGGGGTCACTCAGCTCTTCATGGAGAGGGTTTCCTCCATCTTCTGTTCCCTCACTTCCATGTCATGGGGATCAAACGACCTCGCGCAGAACAGAAGGGGAAACTGAGGCTGGAGGAGGCCGCTGGGTCACTGATTTGGTAAGAGCTGTGCCCTGACTCTCAGTCCTGGCTGCCTTCTGCTGTGGTTGCTGGCAGGACGCGAGGAACCCCCAACACCAGGGCTCACGGACCCCCACCCCGGGCTGAGAGCAAAGCAGCGAGTCTCCCGCCTTCCACACACTCCCTCAGTGTAAACATTTAATGGATAGTTTTCTTTGCTGTTCATCTGGAAATAAGGCCATCTTTACAAATGTGTTTGGAGGAGACAGCTCCATTTGTCCCAAGTTCTAGGTCCTGGGCGGGGGGGTGGGGGTGGGGGGAGTTAGACTGTGCCTGAGGGGCTCTTGAAGGGAAGGTTCCAGGTCCTCCCACTTACCCCAGTTCTGTGATGTGGCCCAAGAATACACATGGCCTCTCTTTGAGAAATGCTCTAGGAGAGCTTTGTAGCTGATTTTTTTCATGTTTTATGTTTCTGAAATGTCATGCTGTTTTCATTTTATCCCCAAACTGCCCCTAAATTAATGGCATTTCATAACCTGAAAGGAGCTATTAGTATCCAGCAAATCAAAATATTCCTTTTAATCCCAGCAGCAGCCTTGTGCAGTAAGTAGCTTTTAGAAGATGGATCTTGGCCTGATGCCGCCAAGAGTCACCTCCAGGGCAGGAACCCCGGCAGCCCTCCAGGGCAGTAGAATGTGCCCATGCCCCTCCTCCCCTGGGACCACTTGTCCTGCATGGACCCAGGTCTGCAGCTCAGATGATATTTTTGGAAGTTGTTATCCAGCCCCACTCTCAAACTCTTCCATCTCAAAATTTAGCTACATGTCCCGCAAAATTACAGTGACCTTAAAACTGTGTTCTGTTCACATCTATAGTAGCTTCCTATCATTGGCCATCCCAGCAACAGAAACTTGGGACCAACAGACACTTCTGTGACTCAGGAAGAGAAGAGGGGCCCACAGCTCTCTGAGGTGTCCCCGAGGAGTCCAAGTACTGCCTGTCTTACATCCAAAGTTATTTGCCTTTTGACCACACACTCTCACAATAGAATCTTCAAATAAACTTACTTTTTAAAAACTTACTTTCAAAAATAAATAAGGGCAACTAGCACCTTGTTTAAGTGATGTTCTCATCACAGTTTGAGCAACTTGGTAGAATCAACTTGCCTGTCTGGGGTTGAAGGAACAGAAAGAAACAGATTTTTAAAATAATTATTCATAAGATGTCAACTCTTATAACACAGTTTCTTGATTATCTACCGACCTGAGGGGCTCTTATTCTGCTCTCAGAATAATGTGTGACATGTTGACATCTGGATGGTCAATGGTCATGAGATATTTAGTGGGTGAGAGAGAAGGCTGGACAAGTAAGTCCAGCCTCAACTCCCCTTTGTCTGCGATCTGTTGGGACAATTCACATAATGTTTCAAGAGGTGCTTGGTAACATGAACTGAGAGTCTAAGATCCTAATCATTTATGGCCTAGGTGATAGGGGGCAAAAGATAAAAATGACCCAAGGAAAACATAGATTCTCTTGAGGGAAATTTTTAAGCATGGGGGGAAGTGCAGAATAAGAGAAAATGGCTGCCAGGCAAATTTCAAATCGCCCCCCTTGTCAGTGTTCTGGCTGTGTGACCCTGGACAAGTTACTTAAACTCTTGGAGCCTCTTTTCTCATCTTAAAAATGAGATAAAATGCCTCCAAGGACCATGGTGATGATGAAATGGAATAATCCACATAAAGTATCTTGTGCATAAAAACATTATCAGAGTGATACTCAATAGTGAGATTTAAATATTAAATCATTATTTTATTTATGTTAAAAATTATCTTTCCATTTTGAACTCCTGGACTTCCAAACATGTTTTGTTGAATATCGTATTTTATGTGGCATGTGTTTTTTTTTCTTAAAGCCACACCACACGGCATGCAGGATCTTAGTTCCCCGACCAGGGATCAAACCTGTGCCCCCTGCATTGGGACCGTGGAGTCTTAACCACTGGACTGCCAGGGAAGTCCCCATGTGTGTTGTTTTAAAGAACATAATGTGAGTAGAAATTCTGATTTAGAGAAATGTTCTGTGATTCTCAAAAGGCAATGACATTATTATGCTTTTTTAAAATTCCTAGTGGATTTTATTTTAATTAATTTTAATTTTATTTTCTTGGGATAAATATCATTCATGTGTGTATGTGCATAAATTTTTTAAAATTTTTATTGAAGTATAGTTGATTTAGAATGTTGTGCTAGTTTCAGGTGTACAGCAAAGTGAATCAGTTATGCATATACATATATCCACTCTTTTTCAGATTCTTTTCCCATATTATGTTTGATTTGAAGTTGTCTTCCAGGTTGGTTTCAGAGGGCTCAGGTCTTCCTCATGCTTCTGCCACAAGTGAGCTAAGTGGCCCTGAGGGAAACAACCTATGTGTGATGGGGTGCTCATCTCATCTGTAATTTCGGTACTCTGACCTCCCCCCCCACCGCCCCCACAGAGTTGCCGGCAGGACTAAGAGAAGAGAAGGGACTTGAGGATACTGGGAGGGGGAAGGGTAAGCTGGGACAAAGTGAGAGAGTGGCATGGACATATATACACTACCAAACGTAAAATAGATAGCTAGTGGGAAGCAGTCACATAGCACAGGGAGATCAGCTCGGTGCTTTGTGACCACCTAGAGGGGTGGGATAGGGAGGGTGGGAGGGAGGGAGATGCAGGAAGGAAGAGATATGGGGACATATGTATATGTATAACTGATTCACTTTGTTATAAAGCAGAAACTATCACACCATTGTAAAACAATTATACTCCAATAAAGATGTTAAAATATATATATATATATATATATATATATATATATATATATGAAAGTGTGAAGCACTGTAAGCATGAGAAAGATCCTGGAGAGTCCAGTGAACTCTTGACATGTGTTTACACGCGTGGGCTTAGGGAATTAGGTGCTTGTTGAATACACATACTCTAGAGCCTCAGAGAGATCTCCTGGAGACACCAGCTTGGAACCAAGACTGCCTTCTGGACCCCACCTGTCTCCCTCCATATTTTACAGGGAGGTTGCTGTGTCTCGGCTCGTACCCTGGGCTGAGCTTCAGGTGGAGCCAGTGGCCCCACACCCTGTGCCCTGACACTACCCACAAGGTCATGGGAATAAGTCCCACCCAGAGAAGAGCACCAGCTAGGCTGATGAATTTCCATCACGTAATTGTCATCCTTGCCCCACACACAGGGACCCACTTTAGACAGAAATTCAGAACCTCTAAGTTCAAGGGCCACCCAAGAAGTTAACACTGAACTGACTATTCTCTCTGTCTCAACTTTCAAAAACCAGTGAAGAAAATGGATTCATAGGAAAGATATTCAAAGGGCCATGCTACCCATTTGGCTGTCTAAATCATGGCTCTTAATCTGTTAATATATGAGTATTCTTTATTAACCCCAAACTGTTGCTAGAACAGCAGTTTTATTTAATGACCACTGATTAAGAAAATATAGAGTGATAATCAAAAATACTAACCACTACCATGAATTCGAAAATAGTATCATCAAAAACATATCTATACCTGTAAAAACAGCCATATGTATTTGTGTGAGATCTATTTATTTGGTCTGCAGGCAATGTGTGCTGAAGAAACTCTGAGGAAAGGTACTGAGGTCTCCATGGGGGTTTTGGACTCTGGTTGAGGATCACTGCTCCTAGTTTAAGAATGTCAGGTCCGTGACCTCCTTAGCTTTGCTCCAACAGGAGTGGTTCACTCTGCTGTAGTTGAATGTGTTACCCTCAGATTTTATCGAAGTGTGAAGATTGACTGTTACGTTATCTAGTACCACTTATAAGCAGACAATGAATTTCTTTCAGAATTTAATGCCAGGAAATGCTTATATTTCCTGAAGAACTAGTATATCGTTTTTGTTTTTGTCAGTGTTGTTCTGGTTGTTGTGTCAGTGTGGTTAGGGACATTATTTTGAAAGTTAAAAGAAATAGGACTGGTACTCCTGAAACTAACACAACATTGTAAACCAACTATACTCCAACATAAAATAAAAATTAAACTTAAAAGGTTAGAAGGCCTTTAAAGACCCCTGAGGGCTCTTAAAACAAGTCAAGAGACAACTTGCAAAAGATTCCACTGGTCAATAATCAGAATGAATTGAAATATATTAGATATGTATAAGTCCATGAGTTTGAACTGATTCCTTGACACCTTTGGAGGATGCTGGGGGATCAATTCATTATTTTAAAATCTGGTAAATAAAGAGAAAGAATGAAAAGAAAGCAAGCAAGCAAGAAAGAAAGAAAGAAAAAGAACGGTTGTTGAAGTTAATGAGCACCCAAAGCTGCAGTGAATCAAGGTCTCCTACACTGAGTTGCACATGCAGAAAGGGAACGTGAAAACTGGCATTTTCTCCTTCCTATTTGTCCATGTTGGACATTCCCTTTATTCACGTCGTGATACTCTTTCTGGTATTCCTTCATGCTAAAGCACAAATAAAATTGCTCTGTTTCTCAAGATATAACTGTCTGGCATTCGTGTATGGTTTTGATTGCATAATGAGAATTGTTGAGGCAAGTGATAAATAAATAAAAGGATTCTGCCTGCCTGCCCAGACAGAGACTTCTGGAGTGGCAGGTCAGTGTCTGATTCTTTTTTTTTAATTGAGGTATAAAAGACATACCATATTATATTAGTTTCAGGTGTATAACACAATGATTTGATATTTGTGTATATTGTGAAACGATCACCACAATAAGTCTAGTAATCAGTGATTGCTGTCAGAGCTGACAGGACTTTTGAAACGGACTCACACTAACCAAACTCAAGAGACTGATGTATAATCAGAACACTGGCATGTGATTTCACAATAGGGGAGGCATCCATCCAGTGAAGAATATCAGTGTCCATCATCCAGCACACTGCCTTCCCAGTGTTAAAGTATTTGGGGGTCAAATTACTTATAAAAACTTGGCTGGTAATTACTGAGTTTGACGAATAGAATCAGTCATTTCTGGTCAATTTATTTCTCCTTTTCATGCACTATTCCTATAACATTCTTAAGGGCACTCTTCAAGAAAATCTACACACTTGTTTTTGTCCTTCTTAATTGGATTTCTACCACATTTCCATCCAATGTGAAGTGCCTTTACCTCTTTGGTTGACTTCACACAGAAGCAGACCCTGCAAGAAGGAATCAGTTCAAATCATTTATTTGGAGAGGAGATTGCAGGAACCATTAGTAAGAGTTAGGAAGTAAGACAAGGAAGGGAAAGAAACCATTGCAGGGTGTGTTAAGGGGTAGGTTATCACTGTGGGCACCTGGGTCTCAATCCCACTGGGAACTTGTGGGGAATGATGTAGAACACTCCTGAGAATATCTGCACTTGAGGACCGAGGAAGCTGGGAGTTTCTCTTCCAACTCCATCCACCATTTGCTGAGGGATGCTCCCCAAGACATCTTTTCCCCAGAAATTTTGGCCTTCCCCACCATGAGCTGAGCATACCATAGAGCATTCGCTAGTATAGAGTCACAGGTGCTCGCAGCAGGTGAATAGGCGTGGTGAGTGGGCAGGACACATGCAAGGCACTGCACCATCTGCTAACATCCCACTGGGAATGATTTGTATCAAGTCATTTTAGAGATGGTTGGCTCCCTGGAGAAAACCATAATTCAAAAAGATACATGCAACCCAATGTTCATTGAAGCACTATTTACAATAGCCAGGACATGGAAGCAACCTAAATGTCCATCAACAGAGGAATGGATATAGAAGATGTGGTACATATATACAATGGAATATTACTCAGCCATAAAAAGTAATGAAATAGTGTCATTTGCAGAGATGTGGATAGACCTAGAGACTGTCATACAGAGTGAAGTGAGTCAGAAAGAGAAAAACAAGTATCATATAATATTGCTTATATGTGGAGTCTAGAAAAATGGTACAGATTAACTTATTTGCAAAGCAGAAATAGAGACACAGATGTAGAGAACAAACTTATGGATACCAAGGTGGGGAGGGGAGGTGGGATGAACTGGGAGATTGGGATTGACATATATGCACTACTATGTATAAAATAGATAACTAATGAGAACCTACTGTATAACACAGGGAACTCTACTCAGTGCTCTGTGGTGAACTAAATGGGAAGGAAATCCAAAAGAAAAGAGATATATGTATATGTATAACAGATTCACTTTGCTGTACAGCAAAAACTAACACAACATTGTAAAGCAACTATACTCCAATAAAAATTTTTTTAAAAACTAAAGATGGTTGGCTCATAATTTACATATGACTGTTCAGGTATTAGATACAAGATATCAAGGCAGATTTTCCTTAATTCCTGGACAGAACCCTAAAAACTTGTATGACTATTTTCTTAAGACAAGTGCAAAATCTTTTAAACTTTATGTCATGCCTAATTATCAGAGTTCCCAAGTTGTTGAGGTGATGAAACAAGATAGAGGATGCAGAATAGAAACATGGTTGATGGCAATGTATTAGTGTTCCACTGCTGCTATAACGAATTACCACAAATATGGCAGCCAAAACAACACACATATTTGTTATCTCACAGTTCCCATGGGTCAGAAGTCCAGGGACAGCTTATAATGGTCCTCAGCTCAGGATTGCATATGGCTGTGATCAAGGTATCAGCCAGGCTGCATTTCTATCTGGGGAAAAATTCTGCTTCCAAGCTTATTCAGGTTATCGGCAGAATTCATTTCCTCGCGGCTATGTGATGGAGGGGGGCCCTGGCTCTTTGCAGCTGTCAGCTAGAGACTATACCCAGGTCCTAGAGACCACCCACATTTTTTTGCCATGTAGGCTTCCTCAGTATGGCAGTTTACTTCATCAAGTCAGCAAGAAGAATTCCTGCTAGGAAGGAATTTTATATAACATAATATTATCACAGGGATGACAGTCTATCACCTTTGCCATATAATGTAACCTAATCAGGAAGTGACATCCATCACTTTGGACATACTCTGTTGGGAGGGAGCAAGTTCCAGGTCCTGCACACACTCACAGAAAGGAGATTACACAAAGGAGTGGACTCAGGAAGTGAGGAATCATTGGGAGGGGGGTCCCCTTAAATCTGTCTGCCACAGACACATGGTGAGTACTCAGTCAATATTAATTTGCTTCCCCTGATTTGGACTCTTCCAGGCCTGCATATATTATTACTGTCATAGTATATTTAGGCCAGAATAAAGACTCGTGATGGACATGGATTCTCTGGGATTGAGAACACAATGCAGACATGACAGCTCCATGGTGACAACAAGCACTGTCAGATCCCATTACCTGCCCGTGCACAGTTATCACACATTTAATGTGGTGAAATGTTATGGCCACATCACAGTCAGCCTGAGCTGATGGTTTTAATTTGGGTCTAAGGCTAGAGCTATGCTGATGATTTTTACCACTGGCTAGACCTGGGGGGCAGGGGGTGTCACATTTCCATGAGTTTCTGTTATCAAGAGGGAGTCTTTGTTCCCTCTTCATCTTGAAATTTTCAAGCAAGTGAAAGCTACTATTTACTAGGTGGAAAAAACTGTCATTAGACATTAGTCCTTTGCATCTTGTATTAGATGAGATTCTGAGTGAGTTATGAAAATATAAGGGTTGACACATTCAAGCTCTGGGAACTCTAAGTAGCAATTGAAATTTGGCTTTCCTAAGGACTTGATGAAAATAAAAGAGCTCATACAAATCCACAGGCAGCAGCTCCCAAGAAGTCACCTGAGTATAGGCTGCAAAAATGCTTTATGTTCATACACCTACCAGTGACCCTTGAACAACACAGGTTTGAACTACCTGGATTCACTTATATATGGTTTTTCATTTACTACCACAAACAAATGACTGGTGTATCTCCAGTCAAATGACTTGGTGTATCTCCAAACAAATGACTTGGCGGTCAGCCTTTCCTGCATCAAGAAACATTCATGACTTAACTTTGAGGATCATATTCTTGGAGTGACCTCTGTTGATTTTGGAGAGATTGGGCCTGTCTTATGAATGGTGATGATATTGCAAATGTATATAGATTGAGGAATACATAAGAAAAGTATTGCAATTTTTAAAATTTCTTTTTCTATGAACTCAGAACCTGAGAAGTCTAGGGTTGTCATGTTGTTGGAAAAAACAAACATTGTGAAGAAGACAAACACTATCCTAGAAGTTCCAGTTGGTGAAATTCTGTGGTCCACGTACAGATTCCTTGATGATGCCATAGGTGGAAAGGGTCCAGTTGGTTATAAAACCCACAGGAAACTTGATCCAAAAGGCACTGGGAACATTCCCCAGTGTCTGTGCAGACCACCAGTAAGGTCGTAAATAACTTGGAACTGATTGGCTGTGATCAACTGGAGTCGGTTACTGGTGACAAACTCTCAGAACATCCATTTGTGTTGACATTATTATTAACCAGTTATGTTTAATGTAATGTCTTAATACTGATCATAAGACATCAAGACTATCCCAGTTGATGAAGAGGCTTACAGACTTAGGTGTCATGGGGTACACCACTGTGATCTCAGCCACTCCTTCTGATAGTCTCCTTTCTGCCCTCGGTACCTAGCTGTATATTCTGATTTTTTGTTAGATCATTTCATGGATGATGGAAAGCATATTCTACTCATCTGTGAGGACTTACTCAAACAGGACTTATCCAAACAGATATCCTTGGTTTTGAGGTTCATGCTGGTGATCTGTTCTACTAACAATAACAAATATTGACAGAACAGTTAGAATGAGTGAGGTATTGGCGGCAAGCTTCCTGGCTCCTCTCCCAGGCATTGAAACAAAGACTGATGCTATGTCTTCTTCCATTTTTTAAAATGTCATTTTCATCATGGATTTACAGATCTCCTGGTGAGTAAGGTTGTCTATAAAAGAATCCACCCTACCTTTAGATTGGATAAAGAAGATGTGGTACATATATACAATGGAATGTTAGCCATAAAAAAGAATAAAACAATGCCATTTGCAGTAACATGGATGGACCTAGAGATTATCATCCTAAGTGAAGTAAGTCAGACAGAGAAAGATAAATATCATATGATATCACTCATATGTGGAACCTAATTTAAAAAAAAGAAAATAAACAAATGAACTTATTTACAAAGCAGAAACAGACTTACAGATATTGAAAACAAACTTATGGTTACCAAGGGGAAACATGGTGGGGGGGAGGGATAAACCAGGAGCTTGGGATGAACACACACACACTATTATATATAAGATAGATAGATAACCAACAAAGACCTACTGTATAGCACAGGGAACTCTACTCAACATTATGTGATAACCTATATGAGAAAGAATCTAAAAAAGAATGAATATATGTATATGTATAACTGAATCACTTTGCTGTACACTTGAAACTAATACAACATTGTAAATCAACTATACTCCAATAAAAATTTAAAAAAATAAAATATAATGAACTAAAACAAACAAACAACAACAACAAAAAGAATCCACCCTACTTTTAAGAGTGTATCTATGACCCATGCTGGCTCAGGGCCTTGAAACCTGGAGTGATTTCACAAAGTTGTAGCTTTTTCTTAGTTTGTTTCTGATCTATATATAGTCAACCAAGTTAGGAGAGTTTTTTTTAGCCATGTGACCAGATTTAAGAGTTATTATGCAGAAGCAAATATATATAGAATGGATAAAAAACAAGGTCCTACTGTGTAGTACAGGGAACTATATTCAATACCCTGTGACAAACCATAATGGAAAAGAATATGAAAAAGAGTATCTATCTATCTATCAAACTGAGTCACCTTGCTGTACAGAAGAAATTAACAAAACATTGTAAATCAACAATACTTCAATAAAATTTAAAAAATACATAAAACCTTAAAAAAAGAGTTATTATGAGGAATTATTGAAAAGGTCACCCATCGATCAGATGCAAAGCTGAGGAAGATTGTGTCAAGTTTCCTAAGTCTTAAACATCTGTAGATTCACATTTCACACATGGAGATGATTCTGTCATTATTTTTTCTAATGATGTGCTTCTACTTGATAAATACTTGAATAATATACTCATCATTTTAACTTACATAGATATCATTGAAAATAAATGATTTTTTTCCAGTACATTGTATAACAAGAAGTACAGGGAAATATATAAAAGTACATGATTTGGGACCAAATGGACCTGAGTTGACGTCTGTCTCAGTCACATATCAGCTGGTAGCTTGAGCAAGTTTTTTAAACTTTCTGAGTTCCATTTTCCTTATCATTAAATTGGGGGTAATAACTTCATAGAATTATGGTGTGGATTAAATGAAATCATCCATGCAAGATGCTAAGTACAGGTCTAGCACACATTAAGCATGAAACAAGTGCTATTTTTGCTATTTTTGTCATTATTTCAACTAAGCCCTGGCTAGCTTATAACTAGGAAATGTAGAATAGGAAAGAAATCCTCCTTTAAGGAGATGAGTTAGAACAATGCTGTCCAATAGAAATATAATACAAGCCACACATGTAAGTTTAAATGTCTTAGAAGCCCCAGTAAAGTAAAAAGGTACAGGTGAAATTAATAATAGATTTTCTTTAATCCAATATATCTGAAATATTATCATTTCAATATGTAGTCAGTATAAAAAATTATTAATGAGGTAATTTTCATTCCTTTTTCATAGTCTTTGAAATCCAGTGTTTACACTTACAACACATCTTTATTTGGATAAATAAGCACATTTCAAGTGTTTGCAGCCACATGTGGCATGTGTCTACTGTCTTGGACAACACAAAGTTAGAAACTGGTTTTAAATGGATTGTAGAACATTTTTCTTCTGTTGTGAGGGTAGTGAATGTGGCGGGAGTGCTGTAAACCAGTGCCTCTCAAACATAAGAATCACCTGGCGAGCAGGCTAAAATGCAAATTCCTGGGTCCCAACTCCAAAGATTCTGACTCATTAGGTCTACATTAGGAACCAAGAATTTGCATTTCCAATAAGCTCCCAATTGATGCTGATGTTAGTCCATGGACCACATTTTTGAGTATATTGGTGCAAAGTCTCCCTCTTTGAGTTTTACCATTGACCTCGCTGTTTTCATTAGTTTTCCAAAAGACTACATATACCTATTTTGGTCACAGTAATAAAAATGAAGACCTTTCCCATGACACACATATCAGTTCCTGCCTATACCAGCCCCACATAGTTATAGGATTGAAAACTTGCAGCCTGTTGACTCTACTCTGCTAGTTGTTGAGCTACTATGACCCAAGCCTGGTCATACCTGGGGAGCCTCATCTCTTCCACCACATGGGGACCAGCTTGCTCTTGTTTCCCCAAACCTAGTGATCTGGCATGTGTCCCCCTAGGGCCTGTGCCTCCTTAGCTGTTACCTCTTCCTTTAAACCATCATGGGCTCTGCCATTATTATTATTTTGAGTAGGCATTTAAGACAGTTTGGTACAAATGGAGTGGCTGAATTTACATGATAATTTTGTCTTAAAATCAGTTCAGTCTATCTAACATAAGTATATACTAATATATATTCAGTCTTTCTTCATAGTATATATTAAGCCACTCCTTTTGCTTGAATACAAACGATGCTAATATTTAGGCAGCAGATCATGCGCTTAAATATGTGCCTTCATGTCAGTATTCACCTGTCAGATAATCTTCATGATTTATGATATTGCCATTATGAAATGATGTTGAATAGTTATGACAGAAACTATGGTTGAGTTGATGTTTATATTTGACTTATGTGTCCACTATCTTGTTTCACCTGAGCATTATTTCAGCAATCTACCTACCCTACGGCCCTCCGTGAGCATATGTAATGAAAGATCAACAGTCTATTCTGTAAAGGCTGTTTATAATTTAGTTGGGGAATACTATGCAAATGAAGGAGATATGGCTCAGTAATGTTTAAGTTCACCTAAAACACCATGAAGTTCTGGGTGCCCAGTGACCAGTACCATGGCAGGTAGGAAATGGACTGAAGAAATGGACCCAGGTTTGAATGACACCTCTGCCATTTACCAGCTTGTATAGTATCAGGCCAGTTAGGCAACCTAGTTACTTGTCCAAGCTTAGTTTCCTTGCCTGTAAAACAGGAATAACAAAATCCCTAGTTAATGGGGTGACTATGAAGATTAAGTGTCACCTGTGATTGTTCCAGAAGAAAAAAAAGTATTTTCAGCTTGGTAATCGGAAAAGGCATCATGAAGGAGATGGCATTTGAGCTGGGCCTTGAAAACTGGTAGGATTTGTTTGGTCTTTTTTTTTCAATTTTTTTTTATTGAAGTATAGTTGATTTACAGTGTTGTGTTAATTTCTGTTGTACTGCAAAGTGATTCAGTTATATATATATATATATATATATATATATATATATATATACATTTTAATGTTCTTTTCCTTTGTGCTTTATCATAGGATATTGAATATAGTTCTCTGTGCTATACAGTAGGACCTTGTTGTTTATCCATGTTTGGTCTTATTTTTTTAATATTTTTATACATGAATGAATGAATCCATTGTATAAAATATTAAAGTTAATTAGAAAAAAATCACTAATCAGTCCACCATTCAAAGATAGTCCCTATTAATATTTTGGTGTGCTTTCTTATCTCATCTACCACATGGGGTTTTTTTTTTTTTCTTATTTTATGTGAAATAGCAAAGTGTTAAATATGACTCTTTCTATTTCAGGGTTGGCCAATGTCCCCACATTCTAAAGCAGGGTACTAGAGCATCTGTGCAGGATTTGCATTTGGGATGCTCTTTTGCCAGCATTAGCTCCCTACCCACTTTCATCCTAAAAAACAGAAGGCGAAGAAGTCATTAGGAAGTAGGCAGATTTGTAGAAAGAATGCCTTTAGGACAGTGACTATCAGTTGGAGGCAATTTCACCCCCAAGGGACCTTTGGCAATGGCTGGAGACATCATTGTTTGTCACAGCTGGGGGGTGGTACTACTAGCATCTAGTGAGTAGAAGCTGGGGATGCTGCTTACCATCCCATCATACACGGGACAGCCCCACACCAAAGACTCATCCAGCCCCAAATGTCAATAGTGCTAAAACTGAGAAATCCTGCCTTAGAGAGAGTGTTGTCCTAGAGCAAGTGCACTGTTCCACCCCACACCTGTGTGAGGTGTGCTTCCTTCTCACCTTGATCCAAGTAAGGAGGGACACTCAAGAAAAATACTTGGATAGCTTGGTCCTCTCGAGTTTGGTGGACACAGTAACAGTATTTGATTCACATCTGGAAAAACGAAAGAGGAGGGGCTGAGGGAAACAATCGGTGGCAGCCAATAAAAAGGAAGCTTGAGTTAAGAAGTACCTGCATTTCAAGAGTTCACTGGAAAAAAGATCCCTGTTTCTCTGTTTCTCTGGGTTGCATGGACCATGACTGTAACCATTTCAAAAGGGACTACCTCCAAGAAGATATTGAAAATAGAGATGGACAACAAGGAGTGAAGGCTAAGTAGACAGTAGTGAGAAGCAAGGCAAGGAAGGCGTCTTCATGAGCAAAGGAAGTAGGATGTGGAGCCGTGAAGAGAGAAGGGTCAGAAGATGACGTGGGGTGGGGAGGGCACCCCCACAGCCTCTGAGAATCCGTGCATACCATCTGTCACATCCAAAGACATGATGGCAGTGATCTTTTCTGACCTCTCCTCTCCTCTCTACTTTCCTCCAGCCCAGCAGGACAGTGAGTTGGCAGCCAGGTGAGTGGAAAGAAAGATGAAAAAACAAAGTGGGAGAATTGTAAAGAAACCACCTACGTCTTTTTTTCAGGATTCCAAAGCTGGGCCAGGAGAGAAGCTTACATTAAATAAGAGACAGAAGTTTGGATGTTAGTCTAGACTTTTTAATATCTTCAAATGGCTGGAAAAGCTAAAGGATCTGCTCACAAGCTCTTCTTGGCAACAGGAAGAATGAGTTTCTAGAGTTTATTTGAAAATGGCAGTTGTGTGAAAGAATAAAGTTACTTTATATTTGCAATCTACCAAGTCAGTTTATGCAATAAACTCGTTATATGCATGTGTATAATAGATATGGTATGAAAATATATACATGTAGAGAATATATCCGTGTACATTTATATCATATATAAAACAAATAGCTATACATACATATGTGTATATATTTATTTATATATTTGGATCACACTATATAAAGAGGTTTGTATCATGATTTATTCACTTAGCATTTTGCTATAAAATTTTTTTCATGTCATTGAAATAATATGTCATGTAGGTATATCAAAAATTCATGTGACCAACCCCTAATTCTGTTGTTGGAAATTTCAATAATGAATTACTAATTTACTACTGGAAATAGCACTGTAATGAACATCTTTATGAATCTCTGCCTATTTTATTATTTCCTGGACTAAGATTATGAATTTTAGTTTAGTATTATTGATATTTTTTGCCCAACTGCTTTTGAGAAAGCTTTATCATTTTTTAAAATTTCTGTAAAAGACATAACCTAAAACGTACCATCATAACAATTTTTAAGTGTATAGGTCAGTGGCGTTAAGTATACTCAATTTCCAGAACTTTTTCATCTTGCAAAACTGAAACTATACCCATTAAACAGCAACTCTCCATTTCCTTCTCCTTCCAGCCCCTGGTAACCACCATTCTACTGTTTCTATGAAGTTGACTACTTTAGATAACACATATAAGTGGAATCATACAGTATTTATCTTTTCATGACTGGCTTATTTTACTTAGCATCATGTCCTCAAGCTTTATGCATGTTGTAGCAGGTGACAAGATTTCCTTCTTTTTAAAGTCTGAATAATATCCCATTTTATGTATATGCTACACTTTATCCATTCATCCATCAATTGACAGTTAGGTTGCTTCCACCTGTTGGCTATTGTGAATAATGCTGCTATGAATAATGGGCGTTCAAATGTCTCTTCAGGACCTTGTTTTCAATTCTTTTAGATAAAGGACTTCAATAGACATTTCTCTAAGGATGATATAAAAATGACTAACAAGCACAGGGGAAAAAAGTGCTCAACATCACTAATTGTAAGAGAAATGCAAATCATAACTACAATGAGATACCACCTCAAGCCCATTAGGGTGACTACTATTAAAAAAAACAAAATAAAAAGTGTTGAGAAGGATGTAGAGAAATTGGAAATCTTGGATACTGTTGGTAGGATTGTAAAAGGGGCAACCACTATAAAAAACCTCAAAAAATTAAACATAGAACTACCATATGATCCAGTTTTATCGATTTATATGCATGCCAACAATACGGACCTTTACACATCAGATGCACAGCATCACTTCTACCCCATTCTACTGTTCAAAGTAAGTCACGAGACCAGCCCTGATTCTAAAGAAAAAGAAATAAATGCCACCTCTTTATGAGAGGTTGACATGCACATACAGCGATGGAGGGATTCTGAATGGCTATCTTTAGAGACCATTTGCAACAGATAATTTGATGGAGGGATGATGATAATCTTACTTATGTTTTATTTTGCATTTCATTGATTACTTGTGAGGTTTTTTTCATGTTTCTCAGTCTTTTGGAGTTCTGTGAATCATCTGTTCATGTCTTGTGACTTTTTAAAATGTCTTTGGCAGTTTTCTAAATTTATTTCTAAAAAGCCTTTATATATATGAGGTTTGCTGATTGTAAGAAAATAGGATGTTAACTCATTTTCTATCATATTTATTGCAAAACTCTTTCTCAATTTATCCTATACCATTAAATTTTTGTATGCAGAAAGCATTATAAAATTTTTAGTTTTTAAGTAGCAAAATCTGTTGAGATTTTTGGTAACATATTCAGTGATAATACACAAAACACATAATCATAGTGAACATTCATCATCTTTGGCAGCTCAACATCTTAACACCTTTCCTAATTTGATAGCATTTCCAGTTGTCTGGGTTTGGAATGATACAAGGCACATACCTGTGTGTATATATATATGGTTCACTAGGAGAGCAGAAAAAAACATTGAAATATCTCTTTTCATTGATTTTTTCTTTTAAAAATATAGAAATTAAACTTTACCAATACTTAATAGAGACATGAGCCCTGGGGCCTTTGCTTGGATCACATATCCATAACACTGCTCTTCTATCTTCCTTCCTTTTCAGAGGATTTCAGTTTGCTACCATTTACATGTGCCTAAAAAATGGATTTATAGATTATAGTACCCAGCTTTATTTAAACTATCCTTCAGATATGGATGAGTATCTAGAAAGTTTCCTGCAAATAACGTGGACTGAGTACACTATTATCAATGCAAACATAAGTGAATAGCAAGAAGAGAGCAGAATCGGCACTCTACTTCTTGTTACCTACCTTAAAAGCTCATCAGATCTGCCAAAAGATTGGTCATCACAATTAAAATGAACGAAAAGACTATCTGACATATAGATATAGACTTACATACCATGTGCACATTTCATCTCAATAGCTAATAGCAACAGGAAGTCACAGTAATTGGCAAGATGGTCTACATAAATGTAAAAACGAACATCTATAATTTTTCTCACACATTAAAATTCACATGATGCTCATACAGTACTTAACGTTTTTCCCTAAGCTTAAGATAGATGTTTATACTGAAGTTTTTTACTGAAAAATCTTTCTGAGGAAAAATTTTCAACTGTGACAGCATTAAAAATTGGTATTAAAATAAACTTAAGAAACAGTCCTTTGAACACGCTCTCAAAAATAGCTGAGACTTTTAGTGAAGCATATTAAATCATGCTGCTGTTGACAAAATATTATTTATAATTATTTTAGGGTATAAGTAAAATACATTACCGCTACTACTACTAATACAAAATAAATACAAAAGAACAAATAACATACAATAATTTCCATTTTCATCTTTATTACATCATTTAAAATGTATATTTTTATATGATTTTTATATATAGTTACACATAACCATATATAAAGAATAAATATGCTTAATCAGGAATGCTACTGGCCCAGACAATGGGCAAATTAGAAATAGTGGTCTTAGAATATGCAATGGGGAAAAGACAGCCTCTTCAATAAATGGTGTTGGGAAAATTGGACAGCTACATCCAAAAGAATGAAACTGGACCACTTTCTTCCATCATATACAAAAATAAAGTAAAAATGGATTAAAGACTTAAATGTAAGACCTGAAACCATTGAACTCCTAGAAGAAAAGGTAGACAGTAAACTCTTTGACATCAGTCTTAGTAATATTTTTTTGATCTGTCTCCTCAGGGAAGAGCAACAAAAGCAAAAATAAACAAATAGGACCACATTAAACTCAAAAGCTTCTGCACTGTGAACAAAACCATCAACAAAAGGAAAAAGGCAACCTACTGAATGGGAGAGGATATCTGCAAATGATACAGCCTCCAAGGGGTTAAATCTAAAATGCACGAAGAGCACATACAACTCAATATCAAAAAAACAAACAACCCCATTAAAAAATGGTCAGTGGACCTGAATATACATTTTTCCAAAGGAGACATACAGATGGCCAACAGATGCATGAGAAGATCTTAGCATCACTAATTATCAGGGAAATACAAAACTAAACCACAATGAGATATTACCTCACACCTGTCAGAATGACTGTCATCAAAAAGGCAAGGAATAACAAGTGTTGGTGAGGATGTGGAGAAAAAGGAACCCTCGTGCACTGTTGGCAGGAATGTAAATTGGAGCAGTACTATGGAAAACAGTATGGAGACTCCTCAAAAAATTAAAAATAAAACTACCATGTGATCCAGCAATTCCACCTCTGGGTATTTACCCAAGGAAAATAAATACACTATTTCAAAAAGATTTTTACACACCAATGTTCACTGCAATGTTATTTACAATAGTCATGATATGGAAGCAACCTAAGTGTCCACTGATAGATGAATGGATAAAGAAGATTGTGTGATACACAATGGAATATTACTCAGCCATAAAAAAGAATGAAATCTTGCATTTGTAACAACTTGGATGGATCTAGAGGGTATGCTTAGTGAAATAAGTCAGACAGAAAAAGACAAATACTGTGTGTTTTTTCTTTTATGTGGAATCTAAAAAACAAAACAGGTCAGAAATAGACTCATAGATACAGAGAACAAACTGGTGGCTGCCAGATGGGAGAGAGGTGGAGGATTGGGCAAAGTAAGTGAAAGGGATTAAGAGGTACAAACTTCCAGTTATAAAATAAATGTCATGGGATATAATACATAGCACAAGGACTATAGTCAATAATACTGTAATAACTTTGTATGATGACACATGGTTACTAGACTTATCATGGTGATCATTTTGTATAGTATTTAAATCTCAAAACACTATGTTGTACACCTGAAATGAACATAATACTGTATTTTAACTATACTTCAATAAAAAAAATAAATGAAATAAAAAGTTCCCTTGCACTTTCAAAAAAAAAGAAAGAAAAAAGAAATAGTGCTCTTTCTTTAAGCAAAAGTTTTTTATTAGTATATTCTTCATTTCTACAAAATACAAAATTACAAAAGCATGCTGTATAAATTACAAAAATAAGATTACTGAACATAAAATAATAGAAAATGAAAATTTTAACTAACATAATTACAAATAGCAGTCAATATATTTTTATACAGTTGTTTTACAGGAATGAAATCTTTATGATGATTTCAGTGTTTACTTGTTCCAGTATCTCATTTTCCCTAGAAATCACCTCAGATTGACTTGGTGGTTTTCTTGAGATTGAGACTGGTTTTCTTGCAGACCAACTTCAGTAGTGTTAAGTACATTTAAATTTTGAAACTCTGTATTCTCCACTGGCAAGTCTGCCGGCATCATTTTTCCCACGGTATTTGCTCACTTTGTGTCTCTGTGTCACATTTTGGTAATTCTGAAATATTTTAAACCCTCTACCAGCAAAAAGATTATGACTCACTGAAGGCTCAGATGATGGTTTTATTTTTAAAACAATAAAGTGTTATTTAAGGTACGTACGTTTGTTTAGACAATGTTACTGCACGCAGTAGACCACTGTACCATGTAAACATAGCTTTTATATGCACTGGGAAACCAAAAAAATGTGTGTGACTTGCTTTATTATGATATTAACTTTGTGATGTGGCCTGGACACAAACACGCAGTGTCTTCCAGGTGCCTGTATTTGGAAACGTGTCCAGTAAATTATTGCAGCAAACAGTCCAATAGTGAAATTGCAATATCGGGGAAACTGATCTAGATTTTAGAAAACGACTTAAAGATTTTAGTTTCTCAAATATTCACGACCCATCAATATCACATTCTCTATTATAGTCATCAGTAGGTGGCAACTGTAACTTTTATGCTGTTGTAGTATTTTACATTCCTCATATTTCTTCAAATGACATGTTATTTAGAACATCAGAACAGGCAGAGTATTCTCTTAACACCATGAAACTTTCCTTAATGATGATATTATTGCATCTAATATAAAACCCAAAATTTGTAACATGGAAATTTTGGTTTTGGATCAGAGATGGGTTGATTGTGGGATTCCCCGGTCAAAATTAGTCTTCTCACTTTTAGTTTTTATGTAAAACAGAGAGGTTCAGATCTTTGTCAACAAATTGCAATTTCTTTAGCAACAATAATATATTTTTCAGAAAAATCACAATTTCTTTTTTAAAGGAATTTCTTAATCCCTTGGAAGTCTCAAGAATATTATGTCTTTTGAATTCAGTTTCTGCAACATTTTGCTTATAACATTCACATTTTTAAAAATACGATAAATTAGTACTAACCAAATACATACAAATGTTGATATTTTTTCAAGTCTACTTTGGTTTATATTCTAGAATTTTTGTATTAATATCATCAAAATATTCTAAAAGAGTTTTAACTTGCCTCTGCTTATGTTTTTATTAACATGATGTTACCAACTTCATTTCCTATAAAAATTCAATGGTGACCAAATACTTATATTTAGCAAATGTGTTTTCAATAGTCTTCAACTTTTACTGAGACTACAAAGCAGTTGTACAGTTTGTGCAAGATAAAAGCTGTTTGGTGTTGTTAGAGAGATTTTTGCTGTCTCATTTCCTCCCAGTTAAAAAATGCACAGAAAGCAGAATACGGGATATTCTATCATTTTCAAATATTGTCTGTTGCAATTTAGTATGTTTTCCATGAACACCTATGCTCTTATTGCAGCCTAATCTTAGATTTCCAGATTTTATCTTTGTAAGTAGTCCATGAAACATATATATAATCATTCTTGAGTTGGTGTTATCTACAGGACAAAATTGTCCAAAATAGTCACATTTAGAAATATAAGACTAGCATTTTGAAATTCACAGATCTAACAGCTATTGTCATCTGTTCTACATAACTTAGATTGTACGTGTATATGGAGCATAGGAGCCAGATTGCATGGGTTGGTGAAAGCTGACTGTTAAATGTGAAGGAATTTTGTGAGCTGTTTATTAAACCATTGGGAGCTTGAAATAAGCCTTATTAGGACTGCTTAATTTACCATTCAGTGTTACCCTTGAAGTTAGCAAATGCCACAAATCAGGGCTTTTTTATTTCTTTTTTAAGAGAGTTTATCAGCACGCTACTAGCTGTATGTAAAATGGCGGAATAATAATTAGCATTGCTCACCTTAATGAAATTAAATAATTTTATTCATTTCATCTCATAGAATCTTTTTAAAATGTATTTATTTGTTTGTTTATTTATTTATTTATTTATTTATTTATTTATTTATTTATTTATGGCTGCGTTGGGTCTTCGTTGCTGCACGTGGGCTTTCTCTAGTTGCAGCGAGCGGGAGCTACTCTTCATTGTGGTGCGTGGGCTTCTTATTGCGGTGGCTTCTCTTGTTGCGGAGCACAGGCTCTAGGCACACGGGCTTCAGTAGTTGTGGCACACGGGCTCAGTAGTTCTGGCATACAGGCTTAGCTGCTCCATGGCATGTGCGACCTTACCGGACCAGGGATCAAACCTGTGTCCCCTGCATTGGCAGGTGGATTCTTAACCACTGCGCCACTAGGGAAGTCTCTCATCTCCTATAATCTTAAATTTTGGTTTCATATTTCATCCCCTAAGTAATGTACAATACTGTTATTTATCGTTGACGTTTGTGTCATGCGTAAGCATCAGTCATAACGTTGTCAAATTCTGATATGATTTCCACCAAATGAAGAAAACTCCCATGTCATTGTTTTGCAGATTTTTCTCTGAATGTTAAATCGTTTTGCTAATCACATAGATATTTATAGTATATATTTACTAGTAGCATGTTAACATTTTCTTGTCTTCAAAGAGTTTATTTTCTGTCATATTAGTAATTATATATTTTTTCAAGAGTTTTAAATTTTAAACATTTAATAAAATGTTTGTGGTGCATTTCACTCTACTCCTGTTTTACAACAGTTGAGTGATAAAATCTCCCCCCATTTCCCTCACTGTTGTTTTTTCTCCATCCTTAAAGAGTTTACAAAATAAAAATTTTTTTAGAAAGAAATGCTTTCAAGCTTAAAAAAAAGTAACAGTAGTTAGAATTTTTTTCCATTGTTTGTCAGAATTCTTGTGTAAGAAGTTTCCAGAAACTTCCTATCAGCGCTTTCTTCTACAAGATAAACTTGTCTTATTTGAGATGGATAATCTCTGCAAGCGGGTTCTGCTGTTTAATATTCAAATACATGGAGGTGTAACTAAATCAACACAAAGTGTATTTCGTTTAATGGATTCCCCATGAATTTTTTTTTCTCTCATTTTTTTAAAAGGAATTCATCCATTCTTATTGACATGAAAATAGAGTGTTAATTCACCATTGCCCCCACTGTGAAGTGTCTGTACTAGATTCTTCTGAGACTGACCGTTTCCTTTCCTTCCCCCTGGCGTTCAACAATCCAAGTAATTTTCTTTCATTTTATTATTTAGTGGATTCTCATTTTCTGTTTTTTCTGATTGTGATATATTATTTTCTTAGCTTTCGAATACTGGGCAGAAATAATGTGATCATTTAACACATTTACCTTAGAATGTGTGATATTTTAAAATTATATTTATTTAATGAGCCATTAAACTTTAACAGCAATCCAAATTGTATGATAAAATTTTCATAACAACCAATACATAATAGTTGTGATATAATTCGATAATTATGTGGTCATGGTAAATAAATATTAGGTACTTATTATATAGTCATTCATGTCAGATGAAAGTATTATTAGACTTAAATTGAAAATACTACGGTATCATTTTGGTAAAATAAACAAATTACAATACTCTGCCCTGCAAAACGAGACACAAAATTTAGCTAAATTTTACCACTAGCGATTTTTTCTTTTTCATTTGAAGATAATTTCTGATGCACATGAAAGTGTAAAGGACCTTCCAGCGTTGAAAGAAGTCTTTTGTTTGTGGAACCCCTTCCTTCTTCATGACTCAAAGCAAAATGGTATCTGTCGCCTCTGTTGTGAGAAGATACGTCACTTGATTGGTCAGGGAACTGACATAGTAAATATACAAATAATCTATTTTTGCAACCTAAAATATTTTAGTAAAAATATAAAAATATTTCAAAAGAGTAAACATCTACAATGTGAGTGACACCCTCTTAGTTGTCCCACCCTCGCACAGGACACAGCAGCACACCTGTGAACAGCAGCTGTGCTCCTTCATGGAGACACACTTGGGAAGGTCCAGAGATGACTTCATCACCGTGGTGTGAGCACTGGTACTGGCAGGCAGTTTTTACTGTTTGTATGGTTACTGGCACTAAACACAAAGCTTAAAAGTAGTTAATTTGATCAGTCTATTCCTCTGTGATTTCCTCCATTGATTTTACTTTCTATTTTTGCTTCTAGAGTTATTGCCCTCTCTGAAATCACGGCACTAATCATCTATATTTTCTGCTCTTCTTTATATTAAAATTTTTTTCAATTCTGTTAAATATATTTTAATGCATATTATAAAGTGAGATTCTAATTTTCTCTCACAGTTTTATCTACTGTGTACTCACCCTCTATTTGACAATCTTTCTCTATTCATTTCTGAGGTATATTTTATCATAATAATTTTTCACAAACTAGTGTCTGCTTCTGTAACACCTCTTTTATTTGTACCTATTCTTGTACAATTAACATCCTATTTTACTCAGTATAGCTTTATAATACATTTTATTCTTTGGCATGATGACTCTTCACTCATTAAGCTTTGGTTCCCTTTTTTCCTAAGACATTTTTCCCATTTATTCTTTCAGATATAGAACATAGAACTTGAAAGGTTGGAGATAAAGAGAGAAAAGATATTTCAAAGAGGGAAATGGAGAAAAGGCAAAAGAACTTCCACTAGGCCCAGAGCAATGCTGAGTTTAAAAAAGGGAGGTCATCTTTTTCCTCATCTCAGCTATCTTGAAGCTAAATTTGTCCTCTGATATCAGATCGTGTAGGTAAGAGAATTAGAGAAGGAAAAAAAATACACAAATATTCTAGTAGAATGAATACAGCAGCCATGCCACAGCACTTGTTGCTTATTTAATTTGCTCTTTACAACATGTCATATAAACAGAAAGTGTCTGAAAATATTCTGAGAAAGTAAAATTTTGTTTTTATAATGGTTTCTCCTAAACCTGCTATTTGTTTCACACTGCCCTCCACAGAAAACTTACTTCCTACCAACTTTTGTGAAGTGTCATATATTCTTTTAGTAAAACTGAGTCAAGATTCAAGGAAGCCCTGGTTTTAAAATTTAGAGGTTTTTGGCTTGGTTTCATTTTGAGGTTTTGAGGGTTATAGAAACTCAAAGCAAAATGAAGTCTCTATAAATCCTCAAGCCTCCATTTTATAATAGTATTTTGTAATGCCCTCTGTTCTATCTCAAATGAAATTTATAAAAAATTAACCTACCTACACATAGATTTTAAAAAATTAATGTCTATATTTAATATAAAGAATAAATAGAAGGAAAGAAATTTATTATTTCAATATGTAAATACTTGGTCACGGTCACACTACAAGGCATAAAGAAGTTGTAGATACTTGCAACTCTATGCAGCAATCACTGTGAACAAGGTAGCTACTGGTGGGGTGCAAGGCCATTGGCAATGCAAAAGCCTAAGTCAAGGCACTGTCAGTAATGTGATTTTCCAAAATGGTAAACCTCTTTTGATAAAATTCAGTCTAAAACAAAATACAATCTTCTCTTGATTTGGATGTGGCTGCATACTTGAAAAAGTCAGTGTATACATAAAATAAGTTGGAGTCTGGACTCAATTCATTATACACATCCACTTTCTGAATGCATTCCAGAAGTACTGTAAACCCTTGACGTTCCTAAGGGATAGACCTTCATGGACCATCAAACGGGACATTCCCAATATCGTAATGAGATGGAAGACTGGATCCACCATCATAATCTCAGACATGTTAGATAGGAATGAGCACAGATAGAAAAAAGGGAGATGGGTGGGGGACCACCCAAAAGAAGCTCTCAAACCAAAATTCCAAACAATGTACTGAAAACAAATCCCAAGAAATTCAGTCAACAGAACTGATAACCAGGAGGTAGAGTCAGCCCCCCTAAAATTTTTTTTAAATATAGAAGGATCTGAAAATAATTTCACCAGTCATCCTCAATTAGGTCTGTTAGCTACATAAATAAAATATTTTCACTTTAAAAGTCTGCTATTTTTCAGAAAGATACTTATGATTACATACATAACATGAGCTAGATTTTTATCACAGTTTCTTCTTGAGGAAGTCTCACGTGCCACAGGAGAAAGAAAAAGCTTATTTCAAACAGAGTTTTTAAAAATTTTAACCAACAAATGAAATGTCAAGGGAATGATGGCTTCCTAGAAGTTCAGAATCAGAGACCTCAGCGTCATTCGGTCCAATGCCCATCTCCACCAGAATCTCAGATCTCTCCACACAACCATGACACCTGCCTAACCCACTCCCAGTGAAATCACTGCTTCTGAGACCAGTGCTCCTTTCTAACTGTGAAGGTCTTTGTTACTACACAAATTCAGAACATGACAGGGAGCAAAGTGAGGCCATGAACCCTGGAGCAAACCCAAATTTGAATCCTGGCTCTGCCACTCATCAGCTGTGTGAACTTGGGCAAATGATGTAACCTCTCCACACCTCCATTTCTTTACCTGGTAAAGGTAGATGCTAATAATAGCACCTATTGCTCTGTTTGTTGCAAGAATCAAGAGTTAACTTATATAAAGTGTTTGAGACGTTCCTGGAAGATAGAAAGTGCCACATAAACGTTCACAGAAATTCCCCCCTTGGCCTGCATTTTACTCTTTGAATACTAGAAAACTGCTAGAGTTCCAGCTAAGGATCCCAGATCCTTGTTTGCTTTCTCATTTTGCGTGATTTTAATTTTCTTTCCATCCTCGTGAGGCTCCATTTGACAATACTCTTGAAAATTTGCTTCCTAGATTGAATCTATATCTCAGGTGTGTTTGGACCTGTGCAACACAGAATGTATTTATGCAGCAACTTAAAAATCATGCCTACTCTACTTCTAGTAATATGTCCAAAAATCTTATTTGCATAGGGAGCTTGAATCTCAGACAAAATGAGATGGTCAAGAACTTCTCTTTGTTTCTGTAGAACTGAGTTCAAATTCAGCTTCCTCCACTTCCCCCAGAGTTGCATCAGAATTCTGGGGGCCGTAGGCTGACAGAACTCATAGTGTCAAGGTATCAGGGTGGACTGGGGGAGAGCACCTGGTTGTCAGTGGACATCTACACTATTGTCCACTCAGGTGTCCTGGTTCCCTTCTAGCCTTCAGTCATTGGTCGTTGGCAGGCCAGCACTGCACCCTTCTTCCCTACCCTGCCATTCCCATCATTAAGGCCTCTTTAAGACCCCGATTTCCCTCTGAGTCACACCTGTGTGTGGGAAAAATTCTACTGTACGGCACA
Organism: Balaenoptera physalus; assembly: GCF_965194825.1. Classification (NCBI taxonomy): domain Eukaryota; kingdom Metazoa; phylum Chordata; class Mammalia; order Artiodactyla; family Balaenopteridae; genus Balaenoptera; species Balaenoptera physalus. The sequence goes on along the minus strand of NC_138896.1, from coordinate 54,433,893 downwards.
GCTCTGACCTGTGGAAAACTCTGCTGTGTTTTCAGGTCCTAGACCCACCTGCTGTTCAGGGCATGAGCTCACACAAGGAACACCTGAGGCCACGCCACACAGCACTGAGGTGTCCTCATCAGCTGGTGGCGGGCACTGGAGCTGCCTCTCCCCACCCCCACCCCCAGGTACCACCCAGGGACAGAAGCTCAAACTTATCCAGTTTCCTCTACCCTCGGCCCACCCCACTGCCCCAGGAGACCCCCAGGTCTATCACATCCCCTCTGAATCTCCCCAGCGTTCAAGATAAGGAATCTTTGTTCATCTCTGTGCAGGAGATACTGACTCTGATTCATCATGTATTCTTCCAAATGAGATGAGGTTCTTGAAAAATCAAAACTTATGAACTTTACCATATTTTTTAAAGTCTACTTTCTCCTATGGCACCCCTTTCCCAAAGAAAAGAAGGCAAATGGCTAGCTCCACAAATTGGAGGTAGACAAAAGGAGGGAGAGAGTTAGAAGTAACAGGAAACATGAGAAAAACATATTAGTTAGAATTAGGAAACTTCTCATCTTATTACCTTTCTGTGATGCCATTCAACCAAACTGAGTCAATTCTATGACCAAGTAAGAAATATTTTCTCAGCACCTACCATACAGGCCAGGCATTGTGCTAGTGCTAAGTGCTCCAAGATGAATAGGGCCTGGACCTTACTCACAAGAGACTTACTCTCTTATCTCTTCACTTCTTCTTTTGCTTTGTTTAAGATCATATAATTTTTCAGCTGTATAAGTCTTTCATCTGTCTCCCTGCTTCATATCTCTTATTTTCTAGTTTTATGCACCTCTTGCTCATTCTTCACATTTACTAAAACATAAATCTAATCACATCATTCTTTTACTTAAAAATTTGTAGAGGGTTCCATCATCTTCAGGACAAAATGCCAGGCATGACCTTGGTGCTTAAAATATTGTTTCCTTCAGTTCTGAAAACAATTCTATCAGGTAGTTATTATGATCTCAAGTTTACAAACAAGGAAACTGAAGCTTGAAAAGCTGAAACCATTCTGACCAAGTTCACAGAGCTGGGAGAACCAGGACCCAAATCAGTTTTCTTGTCTCTAGATCCACTGCTTTTAATCTTAGACTTACAGTTCTGGTCTCCATAATCAGTCCCCCTCTTACGTAAAGGAATGATTTATAGCAAGACTACTACCACAGTTACTGCCGTTACTCTACCACTGTAATAAGTAACTATTGCTTGGATTACATGCCATTATTCATCTTCAAATTAAAGAAGGAAGGAGAAGGAAGACACCTACCTTGTCAGACAAGTTGGCCAATCAGCCAAATGAACCTTGGTGGTCTACGGGTGACAATATTGAGCCAAATCACCCTCACGTGCAATATAGAGTATACAAAGAGTTAAAGATAAAATACTCAGTGACCCTAGTGTTCTTAGATACTTAGCGTTCATACACCACATCACTGCAAAAATAGAACTGAAATACCAGTCTCCCAAATTCTTTGCCCAGTAAGCCATAACACAACACATAAATCCACTCATCCAAATGAACAGAACCCTTTAATGAGTCAGCCCCACGTAACAGGCCCCTTAGTTTCGAAAGCTTCAAAATATGGCAATTAATCACATCTCTAGGAAGCATGTGGTACAGCTAAATGGCGATTCACAAGCAAACCTCAAAAACATCAACGTTGCTTCTGACTGTAAACCTCACTCAAAACTTTTTCCCAAGTGGTTTCAATATTCATTTGGAAGAGTGACAGTTGAACTTAATGGTTTTCTTTTCTCACTTTTCTTCAGAAACCAATCCATCTCACTGCTTGCAGTGCTTTGCAACCTTTTAAAACACATGACCCCTTTGGATAAACCTGAAAATCTCATGACACCATCCCCCAACCTCCGCCTCCTACCCTGAGCTTTGTGTGTGCAGAAAACAAATTCTATTTCTTGCATATCATGTCAGACAAGAAAAAATTATGGCATATAATTTTTAAGTTGTTGTATGAAAAGTGGTATTTTACTTTCCAAATATAAAAATATTAAAAAATTTTTCTTCAAATCACTTAACATCCTCTCCTAACACCCCAACCTGTTCCTCCCAGCTACTACATCAACTAAATGCTTCCACTTTTTGATAACTCCTGGCATATTCTTATGCAAGATTGAAGCACAGTTTAAGGCTCTAAATGGGTCTACAATTATCGAGATATTTAGCCTATTTGTCCTTCATAAAAGAGCTCCCAGTTAAAAAGAAAATCAAGCAATAGAAATGAAATTCACAGAATCACTAAGATATCCAAGTGTTGGGGGCCCAAAGGGATTATTTAGCCTCATGCTTTCCACTTTCCAGACTTATGGAATCCAAATTTTGACCCTGGGCCCTAGGGATCTGGGTTATAAACAAGCACCCAAGATAATTCTAATAACCACTTGAATTGAGGAACCAGTTATTCACTCTTATCCCATTATTTGACAGGTGAGGAAACTGAAATGCAAACAGATGACAGGCAGCTCACGCAGTTCACAGACCTCACTTTACTTTCTACTGGGTATAAAACCAACTTTAAAAAACAATCTTTTGAATTTTGTTTTCATAATCAACTCCAATTTCCAATGAGAAAAAAATGTATTTTAATAATCTCTTTATCTTTCTTCTTTTCCAAAAGTGGCTTAGATAGCTAAAAATGACAGATCAAACATATTCTTTTATCTCCTTTGACGAAGTAGCAGCAAAGGAATAGAAAAGGTACAATCTAGCAAGGAAAGGAGAGGCTTGTTCACATTTTTGGAAAATGTAAAGCAGATGGGGAGTGGTGATGCATCTGGGATAGAAGAAAGAGCTTAAACCTAAAATATATGCCCAAGGGGGACAAATTCAGAAGGGGACTCATTTGCCCTAGAGCAGCGGTCCCCAACCTTTTTGGCACCAGATACCGGTTTTGTGGAAGACAATTTTTCCACGGACGGGGTTGGGGGCGGGAGTGGGGTGTCGGGGATTGTTCAGGTGGTAATGCGATCGATGGGGTGCAGCAGATGACGCTTCTCTTGCTCGCCACTCACCTCCTGCTGTGCGGCCCATTTCCTAACAAGCCATGGACCTGTAGCAGTCCGAGGCCTGGGGGCTGGGGACCCCTGCCCTAGAGAACTCAGAGCAGCTATGAGGACACATGGGAAAGGCCGAGGCTTAAAGCAAAAACATATATGAGTGGCTGGAAATTGTAGATTGCATGCATGCACCATATTATCCCAGCCCCAGGCAGACATGCCAGCAGGCAATGCCTCCACTCCCTACAACTGACAGCCAGAATTTTATTCTCCAGTGAATGTGAAAGGACAAGACTTGAAATCAGAAGCACCAAACACAGCAGAAGGTGGCAGCGAGGTACAAGATTGCAAAGGGGGTGGGGGAATAGTCAACTGAAAACTCTGTGTTCTGAAGGGCGGGACCATGAAGGCTTCACATAGCTAGGTGCTTGCCTCCAGGAGAAAGTTGGAGGATTCATCTCTCGAGACATTGAATGGCCACTGCATACTGAAACTGTGTGTGTGTTTCATGAGGGAAAGGGGTCTGCATCAATGAAAGAGGCAGTTCTCTAGCAACTCATCCCAAAGTGAAGACAGCCTTATGTCTCTATTAGTTTGCTAGGGCTGCCACAACCACATACCACGGAATTGGTGGCTTAAACAACAGAAATTTATTTTCCTGCAGTTCTAAATGGCTGAGATCAAGGCATCAGCAGGTTGGTTTCTTCTGAGATCTCTCTCCTTGTCTTCTCCCTCTGTCTTCACAAGGTCTTCCTTCAGTCTGGGTGTCCCAATCTCCTCTTAAGGACACCCAGCCATATACGATGGGGGCCCACTCATATGACCTCATTTTACCTCACTACCTCTTTGAAGACTCTATCTCCAAATGCTGTCACATTCTGAGGTCCTGGGGGTTAGGACTCCAACATACAGATTTTATGGGCACTCAGGTAAGTTCATAACAGCTTCTAAAAGATTGTTAATGTTTTACTTATAATCATGGTAATCAAGGATCATTAGACATATAAAGAAAGCTCTCTAAACACACTCACTCACTCACTTGCTCAAAGAAACCCCAAAGAAAAATAATTTAGGTAACAGGGGAAAACTTCAAAGATACCAATTAATATCTTCAGAGAAATATGAGAAAATCTTGAATCAGGAAAACCAGAGCTGGCTATTATAAAAGAGGAGCACTCAAAAACAAAGAACTTGAAAAATTCAACTATGATAACAAAATATAAGTTAACACATAATGAAGAGAAAAGAAAGTCAAGGAAATCCCTCAGAAAATTGAACCCCTCCAAAATATAAGAAACTGGACATACGAAGGCAAAGATAGAGATTAAGAAGCTCAATCTAAGAGGTTAAAAATCTATTAATAAGAATTTCAGAAAGACATAGCAGAGAAAAATGCAGGAGATAATCATCAAAAAAATAGGACTAAATGTTCTCAAATCTATATCTCCAGCCTATTTCTCCCCCTTGAACTCTCCAAAAAGAGGGAAGGGAAACAAATGTTTCTCCAAAGCAGCTGCCGTCTTGGCCTAGCTTCAATAAAGGCAAGATTGTAAGAAAAGAAATTTCAAAACTACAGAGAGTGAAGGCACGGCAGAGGGAAGGAACTGGTGAGGGTGGAGTGAGGGGAATTCCAGTCACAAGGGGTAGTCCCCGATCTTTTTCACTTCCAAGCCCTATTCATGCTTTTTTCTTCTAGAATGCTTCCCTACCCCCATAACCACAATACTTCCCAGCAGAGTGAAATTCTTTCCATTTTTAACCTAGGCCTCTTGTCATCTAGGGCAGGCGTTCCTTAATACCCCCCCAGGAGGCTGGCATCCCCCCCCACACCCCTGGGCTCCCTTAGCACCCTGTCACAGCGTTGGGACTCTGTCCTCAAATATCTGTCTTTCCCACTTGACTGTGAGTCCCTTGAGGTCAGGGGACATTTCTTTCCTCATTCTGTTTCTTTCTTGTCTGAGTGCCCCTAGCCTATGTATCAAGAATGTTTATTGACTGGAATAGAGTTGCCATATGATCCAGCAATGCCACTCCTGGGCATATACCCAGACAAAACTATAATTCAAAAAGGTACATGCATCCCTATGTTCATAGCAGTACTATTTACAATAACCAAGACATGGCAACAACCTAAAAGTCCATCAACAGATGAATAGATAAAGATGTGGTACATATATACAATGGAATATTAGCCATAAAAAAGAATGAAATAATGCCATTGCAGCAACATGGATGCAACTAGAGATTTTTGTCCTAAATGAAGTACTAAATGAAGTAAGTCAAGTAAAGAGAAATACAATATGATATCACTTACATGTGGAATCTAAAATGTGGCACAAATGAACCTATCTATGAAACAGAAACAGACTCACAGACATAGAGAACAGATTGTGGTTGCCAAGGAGGAGGTGGGGAGGGAGAGGGATGGACTGGGAGTTTGGGGTTAGTAGACAAACTATTACATTTAAAATGGATAAACAACAAGGTCCTACTGTATAGCACAGGGAACTATATCCAATCTCCTGGGATAAACCATAATGGAAAAGAATATAAAAAAGAATGTATATATGTATAACTGAATCATTTTGCTGTACAGCAGAAATTAACACAGCATTATAAATCAACTATACTTCAATTTCAAAATTAAAAAGAATTTAAGAATTTAAAAATTTCTTTTCAATTTAAAAAGAAAGAATGTTTATTGACTGAACAGACCCTGTCTGTTTTGTTGACTTCTGTACCCCCGGTACGCGAAACAGTGCCTGGAACACATATGAGACTAAATACTAACTGCTTAAATATTGAGAGTTCCTGCCTTCTCTGCTTTTCTGCTGGATTTATGCCCTTTTCAGACACCAAAATACATCATGAGAGATTCTTGCACATTTCCCCTTCTCTAGTCCTAAACTGGGATTTCACCTTAAGTGCCTCCAGGCTTCTGAGACTGTGATCAGATGAAACTCTAAGTCCCTTCCTAAGCTCTGAAGCTTACAGCTTAAGGCCTAGAACCAGTTGGGCAAGAAAGGGCCTTCGGGGGTTGAGGAGAGCCTTTACACAAAGGGACCAGTCTACAGGCAGGTCCTTATGCTAACTGGGGAAAGAAGAGACAGGAGAAAGGGGCCACGTTCACAGGAGGTAGCTCTTCACTTTCCTCCAACATGTTCTAGCCTGGAAGAACCCATCTCCAAGGAGCTTGGGATGAAGATGGAAGAGAGGGAGGGAGAGGCAACCTGGGAGCCAGGACAGTTGTCCCGTGATCCTCAGGGCATGTGCTCTGAGGGCGGGGGGAGGGGTCTGTGAGGTCACGTGAACACAGAGGCACTTATCTTAGTGCCCGCCCCCCATTTGCCACATCTTCCTTACCACTTTCCTGGCTTTTACCATATATGTTTACTTCCTTGCTATCATTTATTATTACTCTTTTTTTTTTTTTTAAAGAAAGTACTCAAACTGTGTTTTTTTCTTTTTTTTTTTTTAATTTATTTTTATTTATTTATTTTTGACTGTGTTGGGTCTTCGTTTCTGTGTGAGGCTTTCTCTAGTTGCAGCAAGCGGGGGCCACTCTTCATCGTGGTGTGCGGGCCTCTCACTATTGTGGCCTCTCTTCTTGCGGAGCACAGGCTCCAGATGCACAGGCTCAGTAGTTGTGGCTCATGGGCCTAGTTGCTCCGCGGCATGTGGGATCTTTCCAGACCAGGGCTCGAACCCGTGTCCCCTGCATTAGCAGGCAGATTCTCAACCACTGCGCCACCAGGGAAGCCCTATTACTCTTTTCTATAAGTGAATCTAGTTGTGAAATTATTCCATTTCAGTCAAAATAAAATTTCAGGTAACAAACACTCATGAAAAAGCAGGATCACTATTCATAAATAAATAACACAAACACACACTCAATGAAAACAAAATAATGTTGTTAAATCCTAGATAGATAACAACTGGCTGCCAAATTTCTTTGCCTAAAGCCTGTTTTATCTGTGCTAATTTAAAGCTCAGTTAGCAAGACTAACCAGAAAGATGGCAAGAGAACTGACCAAGGAATAAGTCTATGTGATACTGATAGTCAGTGTCATGGCCCTGAATTCATGGCCTCAAGTGCACACAGGGAGACACAACTCCCAGGCTTGTGGGTAGCCTGGTACCAGCAGCCCCTGGAGGGAAAGACAGGCCTCTCCAATGCCAGGCCAGCAGTTGGGTTTGGAATGTTTCCCTGGAGGTTCTTAGTAGCTGCTGGTGGTGGGGCTGGGACCAGCAGAGCCTGCCGAGTGGACAGGAAGCCCAGGGGGCTTTTGTGATCGCCCCCACTGCACACTTGTCTGTGGCTCCTCCTGTGGTTCCGTCTCCAGTAAACTAGACTGAGCTTCTTCTAGCTCATGATTTCAAGGTTCCAAGAGGGCAAGGGCAAATGCAAAAGAAAAAAGGCCTCTTAAGATCAAGGCCCCAGGACTTGAAGGACACAATATCTACCACATTCCACTTGTCAAAGCACTAGGCCAGCTCAATTCAACAGGGACAGAAAACAGGTCCCAGTTCTTGATGGGTGGAGAGGCAGCATCGCATGACAAAAGGGTGTAGACTTTTTGGGGCTATTGTTTTAACAACTTACCTTCTGTGTATCCACCTCTGTGGGTCCCCAAAGTGCTCATATTTCTCCAATCACACTCTGGCTTCTTTAAAATTCTTAGTGCCGTTGTCTTATACAGTAAATTATGTTGGGAGTTGCTTATAGGAGCTTTGTGCTGATTTAATTGAATTTAACCTAAGCACTTGGACTCACCAGTTTGTTATCAATAAACGGAGTGAAAGTGGGGTTTTTTGGTAGTTAGGCTCTTTTTTTAATTTAATTTTTATTTTATATTGACATATAGTTGATTTACATAATGTTGTGTTGGGTTAGTTTCAGATGTACAGCTAAGTGATTCAGCTAGCTATACCTATACATATATTCTTCCTTTTTCAGATTCTTTTCTCATATAGGTTATCACAGAATATTGAGTAGAGTTCCCTGTGCTATACAGTAGGACCTTGTTGATTATCTATTTTATATATAGTGGTGTGTATATGTTAATCCCAACCTCCTAATTTATCCCTCCCCCCTCTCCCCTTTGGTAACCATCAGTTTGTTTTCTATGTCTGAGTCTGTTTCTGTTGTATAAGTAAATTCATTTGTATCATTTTTTTTAGATTCCACATATAAGTGATATTATATGACATTTGTCTTTCTGTATCTGACTTACTTCACTTAGTATGATCATTTCTAGGTCCATCCATGCTGCTGCAAATGGCATTATTTCCTTCTTTTTTATGGCTGAGTAATATTCCACTGTATATATGTACCACATCTTCTTTATCCATTCCTCCGCCAATGGACATTTATGTTGTTTCCATGTTCTGGCTATTGTAAATAGTGCTGCAGTGAACATTGGGGTGCATATATCTTTTCGAATTATGGTTTTCTCTGGGTATATGCCCAGGAATGGGATTGCTGGATCATATGGTAGCTCTATTTTGAAAGTGTTTTTAAAGGACAGCACTTTTTTCTTTTGTCACAGCACCAAGAAATAAGTCCCCTCCAGCTTGAAGCAGTATAATATAGCACAGTGGTCCACCTGTGAACTTGTAAGAAATGCAAATTACCAGGTTCTACTCAGGCCTACTGATTCAGAATCTCTGGGATGGGCCCCGCCATTTGGGTTTAACAACCTTTTCGAGGGCCTCTACTACACACTGAAGTTTGAAAACCACTGATATGGTGTCAAATGTACAACCAGATTCAAAATCCCATCTCTACTGCTTTACAAGCTGCACAGCTCTGGGCAAATTACTTAATCTTTCTGTTCCTCAGTTTCCTTATCTGGAAAATGGTGATAAGACAGGAACCTATCTCATCGAGTTGTTGAGAGGGTAAGGTGAGATAATGATATAAAGGACTGAGAACCACGTCTGGCACGTTCTACGGATGTGTTAGTGCTGGCAGCTACCATACTGGGTTCTGATTACTGATTGTGCCTCTGGACCATGGCCTTTAGAGCAGCAAACTGGGTATGATACAGCTAAGAGCATTTATGACAGAAAAGAATCTTGACCAAAGGCCAGGGGACAGGGAAAGCACTGAAAATCAGGATGCTTTCAGCTGTCATTAAGTAGAACATCATCATATCAGAACCAGGTGAGTGTTAACCTGGTTTCCCCAAATACCAGTTTTTAATCCCATCTGTAATATTAGAAGAAGGGCCAATGGTGACTAAACCTTGGGGTTCACTTAGGAGTGAAAGCTAACAATTCTGAATTAGATATAAAAATTCTGTCACATGGATTCTGTATTATATAATAAGATTGTAGAAGGTACGTACCTCTCTCCACCCATGTCCTACAGACTTAGCTTGCTTTCTTTTCTCACGTTTGTACTCAAAGTCCAATTCTCTGTCAGCCCTTCCTGGGCAACCTCTTTAAAATTTACACGCATACACATACACACAAATACACACACATGCACACATACACATACACACAAACACACACATACATACATATACACACACACATACACATGTACCTACACACATACACACATACATACGTATACAACATACATGTACAGGCATACATACAAAACCACACACATGCACATATGTACATACAAACAAACGTACACATATACACATACACGTACATGTACACATACACAACACTTATACACACATGCATACAATGCACACTACACACATACACATAGATACACACTTATACACACATACACACACATAGAGACATACATACATGCATATACACACATAGAGACATACATACATGCATATATACACATACACATAAAGGCTTCTTATCCCTCTCTCTCTTCTCTATGTTATTTTTTACCCTTAAGAATTATTTCATGCTAACTAGAATTATCGTGGTGATCTTTTTGAAATGTGTAGAAATATCGAATAACTATGCTGTATAACAGGAGCTAACATAGTGTTGTAGGTCAATTATACTTCAAATAGAAACAAACAAACTCATAGAAAAAGAGATCAGACTTGTGGTTACCATAGGTGGGGGCTGAGGGAGGGGGATTAGGATGAAGGCTGTCAAAAGGTACAAACTTCCAGCTATAAGATAAATAAGTCCTAGGGATGTAATGTACCACATGATGAATATGATTAACACTGCAGTATGTTATATATGAAAGTTAAGAGAGTAAATCCTAAGAGTTCTCATCACAAGGAAAAATATTTTTTCTATTTCTTTTATATTGTATCTATACAAGATGATAGATGTTCACTAAACTTACTGTGGTCATTTCATGATGTATGTACACCTTAAACTTATACAGTGCTGTATGTCAATTATATTTATATATATATATATATATATATATCTCAATAAAGCTGGGGGAAAAAAAAGAATGATTCCCATCTCACATGCTGTCTGCACCATTTCCTTTTTTTCTGCTGGTAAGAGACAGCTCAACTCAAACCCTGTGGAAGTGGAAGTAAGTTCTCAGAGGGCAGGGATTTTTGTACTGTTGTACCCCAGCGCCTGGCACCTAGTAAGTAACCAAAAACATTTCTTGAATAAATGAATGATGTTAATTCCTTTAATCAGATACTCTATCAAATTGAGAGAGAGTAAAACAGGATCTGGAGCACCTACTGCCTCCCAGGCACAGTGGGAGAGATTTTATATTCAGTCTCTACCACAAACCCATCAGATGCGTATCCTCACCCCTGAAGATAAGGAAATCCAGGCTAGGAGACCTGTCTGTAACTCCTCTAGGGCTGTACAGTTGGGAAGGGGCAATGCAGAGACTAGATCCATGGTTTTAACTCCAAGTTCAAGTTCAAGTTCTTTCTTTGTTGCCAGTGCAGGAGATGGATGCTCAGAAAGGTGAATTTGGGAGGCTGAACGTGGAAAATGGGCTCCACATTTTTTATTTTTGTTCAGACCTGCCCTAGTAATTATACTGATGATAATAATAATAATAATAATAATAATTTATCCTAGCTAATATTTGTTTAGTGCTTAGTATGTGAAGATACCTTACATGAATTATCTCACAATTCTCAGAAAGACCCCTATAAAATATTTTCTTTTATTATCTTATTTTATAACAGAGGATTATTGGGGCTTAAGGATCTCAAGATTACCTAAGGTCACACAGCTACTGAGTGGTGGAGTCAAGCTCCTTTGTTAGATGTTTGAAATAATAGCATTTAAAAAATAAACTTGCGGAGATTCATAGTAGCAATGTAACCAGTTTACACCTAATCCAGTCTGCCTATTGGTAAATCCAGCCCTGAGTACACTGACATTTGTGAATCTCTGAATGTTTTCCTGATTTCCTATCCTAGTGACAAGCAGATTCCCTTAAAAGAAAGAAAAAGAAGAATAAACACACAGTTAGGGAGGAAGAATATTTCCAGGACCATCACCTTTGTAGGCACCTCATTCTACATTTCTCCAAAAATAGGAGGTGATTTCTAATCAGACCTAATGCAGGAATTCCAGTATTCTCCACTTATTCTACAGTGTCTTTAAGGGTTTCCCCACCACAAGGTTGGGAGGAGAGACTTCTAAGAGTTCTCTGCCCACCATGCCCCCTGCCTGAGCCCCCGCTTGCCACATCATTTATGTTGGTTTTCTGATGTGAGCTATTATCCATGAGTCCCAGAGCTGAGATGTGAACTCCGTTTCTTGGAGGGCTCCACCAGAATTCCCTGAAGTGAAAGCTCAGTCTTTTACCCACCAACCTCTCACTTTTTGTAGTTAATCAACTGGCTAAATCCTCTGAAGTGAAAAAATGCACATTTTGTTGTCTGTGACTTACTGAGGCTGAATGCTTCTCACAATGGCAGAGCCTGTGAAACGCCTGTATATTAGGGATGAGTGATTTCTCACACTTAATCTGTTTCTATCCACGACGGCCAAGTCGGTCCACCGGGCCTCCAAACTGAGGTATCACATTTCCCACATTTCTTGCTTTTCCTTCTACTTGTGTTCCATTATTTATTAAGGTCTTGAGTGCACCTGGGGTTCACCACCAGCTGGGGTCAGACTTCTCAGACTCTCCTCATTCTCAGGAGTTGGATTTTTATAAGAGTGTGAAAGATACCCCTGCAATTCTACAACTGGGCTCTTATTAAGAACAGAAATGGAAACATCAAAGCTCAGCTGAGAGAAAATATTTCCAGGACTTGAGGTCCAAAGACCAATGTATCGCCTCGTAAGGTTTGTTTCCTTCCTACTCTGTGTTATGGCAGAAGCTGATCAATCGTGGGTCTCTACCAATTAGGACACTTTTGCTTGCAAGTCACAGAAAACTTCAAGTGTCCCCCACTTCCACCATATAACTGCAAAGTCCAGGGCTAACAAAGTTTTAGGAATACTAAACACAGGGGCTCAAAAACTGTCCTCAGACCTCGTGTTCTTCCCATCTTGTCCTTTACCCCTTTCTCTGTCTGCTTCTCTCTCTAACAGTGTAGACACACTGTTGATTTTCTGCATATACCCTTCCTTTTACCTGGCGCCTTTCACCTCTAAGGGCCCCGCGCTTCCTTGTCTTATGGTTCTGAAGGCAGCACTGTCTGCTGCTTTCCTGAGAGTTAGACCTGACTAGGAATGTAAAAGTCCCCAGTGCAGAGGTGTCAACACCCCAACCCCCTCCCCTGAAGGAAGCACCTTTGCAGCATGTGGGGGAGAGGCAGGGGAGGGCTGTCCCCAGAGCTGCCCCACCTCCCACAGAACTGAGCCGCAGAACTTTGCTTAATACTGCACCTGCACTTGGCCTCCCTCCCTCCCCAGTTTGACTTCCATACACCCCCCTCAGGTTTTCCTGGGAACAAAATCCTGGTATTAGGGGAATCCCACTGAAGACAGGCAGACATTCCAGGCATACATCTTTCTGGACTGAAATCCAGAGCTGTCCAAGCAAGAATCTCTTAATTTAATTTAATTTAATTTAATTTAATTTAACTCTGGCTTAGGTACTCACCCCTAGTCAATCATAGTGGATATAGGATTGCATGATGTTTGGCCAGACCTGGGTCACATGCCCACCCTGGGTCAAGAGTGGGGCCTGAACCACCTGAACTACATGGCCTGGGAGTAGGGTTGGTGGGAAGGGTGGTTCTGGAGGAAAAATAGGACCTCTTTTTGGCAAAACAGAGAATGGATGTTTCAGTACCATATAGCAGGGGTTGGTAAGCTCTGGTCCAAACAGGCCAACTGCCTGTTTTTGTAAATAAAATCTCATTGGAGCACAGCACACCCACTTGTTCATGTATTGTCTATGCTGCTTTCAAGCTAGAACAGCAGAGCTGAGGAGCAGCCACAGATATTGCAGGGCCCACAAAACCTAAAATGTTTACTATCTGGTCCCTTAGAGGAAAAGTTAGCTGAACCCTGAAACACAGCATTGCTCTGGAATGTGCTCTGATGTCAGTTAGAAAATGCCAAGAAGTAGTTAATTGGTGTCATCACACTTGTAGGCAGTTTTAAGCCATTTTCTGCAGGCCTCCAAATTAAGGGAGGGTCAGATGGGCTTCAATGGTGGGCAAACTGGGCACCCTGAAACCCTGGTGTCCTGGGCAGGTCTTGGGGGTCCAGGGACCACAGTGGGGTGGGGGTGGGGCAGGAGGCCAGCACACAAGCTCCTGTGTGCTGCCCTGCTTCAAGTTTTCCTGTCTCTCCAGCCTGTTGAATGTGCAGGACTCCTGGGTTGTAACCGTAGAAACTTTGTGTCCCTCAGTCTCGCTCAGTGGGAATAGCCCTTACCCGCCTCTGCAGGAACAGTGAGGCAGTGACTCATCTGTTGATTCTTAGGCACCAGAAAGTCCTCCAGTCACTCTAAATCTCAACCAGCTTTAATTCAGAGATTAAATTGTACAGCATCAAGTCACATCTGAACAAAGCAAATGTAACGCCACCCACCAGCGCCCTGTGCCTTCAGGGCAGGGTGTGCTTATCCTCCTCCCCTCCTTTGCTCCCCACTTGCTCCTCATTAGCTTTTTTAAAAATGTTTTATTTCTTTATTTAGTTGTTTACTTATTTAATTGAAGTCTAGTTGATTTACAATATTGTGTTAATCTCTGCTGTACAGCAAAGTGATTCAGTTATACATATATACATATATTCTTTTCCAGATTCTTTTCCTTTCTGGTTTATCCCAGGACATTGAATATAGTTCCCTGTGCTACACGGTAGGACCTTGTAGTCCATCCGTAGTTCTGATTTCCTCTCCCTGCCCGACTCTTCTGATTGAACAGAGAGGAAGACGGGGAATTAAGGGGACAGGAATGTTTTACTACCCTGCTCCTACCCTAGCTTTGTGATCTCCAGTCTTCACTGGTATTTAAAACTGACTCTCTCTCTCAAAGGTACTTTTCTTGGCTTCTTTGGAGGGTCCCCAGCATTGGGAACATTTTTCAGATTATATCCCAAATGAGGACCCACAAATATAAATGTAAGAGGTACTTTGGGACTTATCAGGTAATCAAAAAGCATCTTTGTTTTTGTCTCTCACTATCCCTTTCAAATTTATTCAGGGGAGAGCGTCTTTTCTCTGCCACTGGTTGAAGACTAACAGGCTGTGTGCCTCTTCTGGTCACTTGACGTTAAAGAGAAATCCCACAGTCACTTTACATCACAGTCTCAATTCAATAATTAAAAATGACCAGTCCCTTTGTCAGAACTGCAAATTTGATTGAAAGTTAAGTCTCTTCTCACTTTCCTTCACTTTATTCATTTCCATTTCTGACCTTTGCAAAGCAGACCTGATTCCACCAGCCTGGTGTAGACATGAAACAACTGGACATTTGAAGGGACTCTCTGATGGGCAAATTCATAGATTCTCGGTAGGTTTCCCACTCATTCCTTCTAATTTCTCTTTTTTTTCCTGAACCAAGGGTTGGAAAACTATGATAGAGAGGCCAAATTCCTCCCTTGCTTGTTTTTGTAAATAAAGTTTTATTGGAACACAGCCATGCCCACTCATTTACATAATGCCTTTGGCTGCTTTTGTGCAACAGCCACAGAGCCAGTAACTGCAGCAGGGACTGTATGACCCAGAGGATGATATTTACCATCAGGCCCTTTAGAGAAAAGATTTCCAACCCCTGTCCTAGGCTCTGTTTTTCCTTTGGCTGGATGCTTCTGCAGTCCCCTCAGCCCACCTGACAACCTGCTGGGGTTCCCTACCCTAGGGTCACCCCCCACGGCATAATCTCTTTTAAAAGTGACCCCGAGGTCTGCATTCCTCCCATGAGTTCCACATGTGGGCCCTGAAATTCACACTCTGTGATTGCCATCAGAGGGGAATGCAGTTGTTTCCCAGTTGTAGCCACGGAACCCTTATATATGGGGGGGCCGGGTGGAGGGAATTACCAGTGAAATCCTTCTGCACAATCCTTTAATTTTCACAGCCAGTTACTTTTCTATATTTGATGTGGATGAGATGTTGTGGGCTAGGATCCCTACAAGAAGAGTCTGAAATATGAATTCTTACTAGGGTGGCTGGCAAAAATACAAGATACCCAGTTAAATTTAAATTTCAGTGAATCATTTTTCTGTAAAAGTATGTTCCAAATATTACATGGGACACACTTTTACTAAAATATCATTCTTTCTTGACCAGAAGTTCAAACATAACTGAACATCTCATGTGTTGGTTTTTCCTAAATCTGGCAACCCTCTTTCCTGTTCATGTAATTTATTGAATGGATGCTTTCAGGAAGAAGGGAATGAGGGAAGCAGAATGAGACAAGGGGAGCAGCTGAGCGAGGGTGTGGTCTCAGTTGGAGACAGGCTGCAACCAGCTCTCACGAGAAACTCTGGAACATGGTGAGTCCTACCTTAGGGTCAGCCTTTGGACCTCCATGCCAGTCAATCAAGATAAATGTTTTCAATAACATTTCTTTTTATAAACTTTTCCAATTTTAAAAGTAATATATGTTTATTGGATATAATCTGGATAACACAGATAAGCAGAAAGAAGCAGATAAAACTCTATCCTGCATCCACCACCGAAAGAGAGCAGCTCTGTTATGTGGTGTACTTTTTTCCATCTTCTTTCCCAATGTGTGTATGTATTTGTGTGTTTATATGTGTTTTCCAAAATTTAGTTCCTACTGTATATAGAGTATTAGATCCTCCTCTTCATATTAAAGAATGTTTGAAAATACCTCAAAATTATTATTTGATATTGAATGATTTTAATACCTACCCTTTTTCCTGGCATGTGAATTTTGCAGTGGTATTGTAAAGAACTAGGGAAAAGCCATAAATGATGTGACAGCTTTGGTGTCAAAGTCTGAGCCCAGCAGAGCAGGTAAGTGCTTCAGAAATCTTGGCGGCCCAGAGATAAGCAGTATTTCCTGTTTCTTTTCTAACATCAAAATGGTGGTTTCCTGTAGGCTGTTGATGTCTAATGGTTAGAATTTCTTTGATAGCACATTGAGAAATTATTTTAATTAGATCAAAGTATCACACGTTGGATAGATAGGGAGGCAAAGGAGTCCTGTATGACTCTAAAGTTGAGTTGGCAAATGTTATTTTGCCTGGAATAGGAAGAAAAAGGGAAAAAATTAGAACGAATCATGAACTTAAACTTTTAGTGCATCAAATAAGTCTATTAAACTTTGCATCTATAGGTTCCTTACACAGGTGGAATGGGAAATACTTGTATTTGAATTTCCAAGATCTCTAACAAAGCATCAGAAATTCATCCTTAAGAACTGACTTCTGAGCAAATTGGTATTCACCGTGTGATTGTATGTTTGCAAACAGATATATGTATCATCTAGCTATGATTTCTTTTCTACCCAGGACACGATTTCCTTGATACTGATTTTCTTCAACAGATGTCCCTGATACAGACAAGGAGGAAAAGACAAAGAAGTTAAGCAAATCATTATGGTTTTGGGCAGTGCAGGCACCTTTCGAGCCTTCAGACTCCCATCCGTTGTTCCTCACTCTCCATTACACTGTATCCAGGGGGCTGTATTCTAGGTGCTACCAGAGGTTCTAGTTTCTGGAACATGGCTCCATGATGTGGATTTCCCCACCTCACCCCATTCCTATAACTGAACACAGCTGGATTTGATTTTTGAATACACTCAGTAAACAGTTATAAGAGTCGAAGTAAACAAGTCAGGAGTTGGCCTCACCAAAGCGAGGCAAGGTCGCAGCACCTATAGAGGCACCTCCTTGTTGTGGGCCCTTCCGAGGATAAGATCTAGCCCTTGTTTATCTGGGAACTGCCAACTTGAAATACTATCTCTAAAAATCAATAATCATATAATAAGTAATTGCTGAATTTCATGAAACCTAACAACTTGATGTTTTAAGCTCCAGGAAGATATGCAAATCTGTCATTGTTTATTGAAGATATACTAGTACCAGGTTCTACGCTAGAGAATGCAGATACTATGGGCGGGCACAGTTCTTCCCCTAACGCACTAATTCATTCATTTATTAACCAGATATTCAGGGACTTCCCTGGTGGTGCAGTGGTTAAGAATACACCTGCCAATGCAGGGGACATGGCTTCGATCTCTGGTCCTGGAAGATCCCACATGCCACGGGGCAACTAAGCCCGTGCGCCACAACTACTGAGCCTGCGCTCTAGAGCCCACATGCCACAACTCTTGAGCCTGCATGCCACAACTACTGAAGTCTGTGTGCCTAGAGCCCGTGCCCTGCTACAAGAGAAGGCACCACAATGAGAAGCCCGTGCACCTCAATGAAGAGTAGCTCCCGCTCACCGCAACTAGAGAAAGCCCATGCACAGCAACGGAGACCCAATGCAGCCAAAAATAAATACATACATACATACATACATAAAATTTTTTAAAAAATTAACTGGATATTCATATCATTCCTGCATTGTCCTAGGCACTGTGAGAGGAACAAAACCAGACACGATCCTCTGCACAGAGCTTGAAGTCCAGTGGGAAAAAAGAGGTTGAAATGATCACATTTAATGTGGATTCGATTCTTACTTCTGTTGTTTCTGATTCCAGTCGCCAAGAGCCTGGGGGACTCTTGATACAGTGGATGCCTGGCATCTATGTTACTAATACGTAGCCTTAGTTATCGCATAAGCTTCAGTATTTACTATAAAAGTCAGTGTCTCAAACTGCGGGGAAAGATAAAATTCTGAAAAACTGTAGAAGGTGGGAAATCTAAATAGCTTATTTTTTTTAAATCTATGAAGCATAAGCTCATAGGGCCAAAGTGCTGGCTAAGGAGGCAGACTAACTGGATGAGCTACAAGCATACATCTCCCACAAGCACTTTCTCTGCAAGTCAGCAACAAAATACTCCCATTTTCATTACTTCCATCATGTCTATAAATTGCTAGCCCTGGCGGAATCCCAAAAAGAATACTAGAAATGTTAAAAACTGAACAAAAGTCCTAAGAAATCTGTAAATTCACCCAGGAAGAGAGATTCTGAAGTGAGGTGAGTTGCAGTCACCAGCTCCCGTGTCTTCTCTGCTCCATGAGGCAGCCGTGGATCTCACAACACCAGCACACAGTAGGGCCTCCCCCACCAATACCCCCATACACAATTGCAATTTTTTTCTGAAGAAATCAAAGAGCAATTTTAAACAAACCAGGTATTGAATTTTAGATATATTTGGAAAACTATAGTTCTTTTCTTACCTCTGCAAGTTTCTGAGGCTTGAATTTGTTAAAAAAATATATATATGTTATAGCTTTCAGGACCTCATAATTGCCCTGTTCCAAGGCTAGCTGATAAATACCACAGTGAACCTGCTTTTAAGGAGGGGCTCCTGAAATCAGATCTGTTCAAGCACAGAATGTGACCCGAGGACAGGACACAAAGGCTCACCTTCCCACCCAGAATTGGCCCTTTGTATTCCTTTAACACGAATCAGTGATGAACTAGATGGAAATTCAGTTCTTTGTTGCAGTTAAGATTCTAATATATGCCATGGCCTGGAGCCCCTGCAATGCTTCTGAGTTTTCATCAGTGTTCATTTTTAAGTGGTTTAATTCTGCCTCTGATTGCCAGGTGCTAAAATATGAACCTTCACACTTGTGAGTCACCCGATTGAACCAAGCTGTGGCTTTACCCTCAGAGAGTTTCCTAGGTGTGAACCTAACTGTGCCCCAGACCCACAAAAACATTTTAGTCAAGATTTCCAGGGTAAATTCTAAGCCCACCCTTGTCAAAACCACATAGACCCCCACCCTCACCTCCCCACAGAGAGTTACTCCTACAACCCTGGGCTTAACAAAAAGACCCTTTCAGCAAAAAGTGGGGGAGTTAAAAGGCATGATTTGCCCTTCAAGAGGCTCTCTGCTTTTGTTTTTTTTGTTTTTTTTTTTCTGTTCCTGGCAGCTCCAACATACTTAAGGCATCCCAAAGAGGTTGAACCAAAATGAACGAAAGAAAGTAGAAATCAAAGTTGTTCCCATGCCAACTGAATTGCTCCAAAAAAGACATGAGATAGAAATCATTCATTCAATTGACAAGAATTTATTGAACACCTACTATGTCCATAGAATGATAAGAAAATTTATGGGGAATCCAAAATCGATACCAGGTGTGATCTGTGACTTTGAGATAGAAGACGCTGGCTGGCACAGCTGGGAGGGAAAGGATACTGGAGTCAAACAGATTTGAGCTTAGGTCCTGATTCTACTAATCAGTTGGCTATAGGACCTTCAGCAAGTACCTTACCTCCTTGAGCCTCAATTTCTTTGTTTGTAAAATGGGAGTAACTCATCAAACAGAGTTATTGAAAGAATTCAGAAAAAATAGTGCATATAAAGTGTCTGGCACCACTAGGGACTCTCTTATCCTTAAGGAATTTACAATTCGAATTAGAAAAACAAAATATGGACATGAGAAGCAACTGAAAATCTGGTTGAAACACATATAAAACAGCAAATGGGGTATGGCTTTAGTTATAGGGTGCTCAATTACCATATTTTATTTATCTAAGATGCCATTTTTTTGTGAAAAGAGCTTCAATTTCAAAGACGTAAAACATGGAGAAAATATGGATATTAGAAAAAATGAAATTATATAAGTGGTAAGTTGCAAGAAACAACATTCTTGCAGAAAAGCTCAAGAAAATAGGAAGCTATTTGCAAGCTGTAGACTCCCAAAGCTCTTTATTTTTCCATTTCTTGCTTTTTTCACCTACGTTTCTTTTTTAATCTTAGTACAGTCCATGTGTTTTTGTAAGAGTTCTTAAAACTCTCTTAGAACAAGATGGAAAATAGGTTTCTAGATGGAGAGATGGTCTAACTTATTGCTCTTGCAATAGCAATCCATCAGACTGGCTTCCTAAGCAGCAAATGGGCTATGATTTGTGGTCTTCCAAATTCTCAGGCAAAAGAAAACATATGTAAATGTATTGCCAAAATCAATTTCCACCTAATAAACTTGTTGCTGAAAGGAAGCATAAAGCTTACAGAGATCGTTTAGCTCCATCTCTTTTTCCTTTAGTTCATATGTGTCATCAGCACAGTCAGACTACCTGACCTTTAATTGCTCCTTCAGGCCACCACACTTGTTGCCTGCACTCTATACAGTCTGTGTATTAAGATAATGCTTCCATGGCCCCATTCAAAAATGTTCTATCAATCATTCCAGGACCTACACCTTACTGAATGAACCAGAGATACTTCTTTTTCTCAGCCCAGAGACTATCAACGTCTTCAGGCATTTTGGATAAAGATCTTTACTAGAAATTAGGGGACAGGGCCTGGACGGGAGACTAGACTGTCTCCAAGAGAAGGACTAGGGCCCCATCCAGTGCCTGACCCATGAAAGATGCCCAGCCAGTATTTGTTGAATGATGAATGAGGCCAAGAACAGCTGGTGAAAGAGAAAAAGATTGTGAGACATGGTTTAAGAGAGATTTGGGTTTCCAGTATCCTATCACAGAAATATAGTCAAAATCCATCAAAGAGCAGTGTAGGACAAGGCTAACTGTAGAGAAATTTATGAAGTGTGTTTTCATGAATTTTTGCCTTTGATGAATGCTCTCAAATCCTTTGTCAGGCTTGTTATCTGTCTTATAGGTGTATCAAGATCTGCCTCCAGGAAAAATCTGCTAAACTTATTCACACTAAGGGGTTAAAGGCTGAGGGGGGTTTTAGGCTTGCCCTCAGGTATTTGATCTCACTACACTTTGGGTCTTCCCTAATGAATGAAGTTTGTTTGTTTGTTTTTTCATTGGGAATGTAATTTTATTCGGAATCCATATTTCCTATCAAGTCTTTAAAAACTTTTTAATATATGATTATTCTTTAAAATGCTACAGTGTCACAGTTAGGATATCTCATAAAAATGAAATTAACTATTTTCAAATAATATATGTCTTTTAAAAGTTCGTCATTCTAAGATAAACTCAGATCAACAACGATGAAACTAAAAAAGGCTGTTATTGAGAGTAAACTAATGTTTACACTAATAGCAAACAAACTCATTATTCAAGTGCTCTTTTTTTTTCACATACACACACTGTATTTTATTTTTACAAGAGATAAATAAACTGACACCAAGCATTGTAAATGGATGACCACAACAAAAGTAACAATGATTGCAATTACCAAACACGAAACACACT
This sequence comes from Balaenoptera physalus, assembly GCF_965194825.1. Lineage (NCBI taxonomy): Eukaryota > Metazoa > Chordata > Mammalia > Artiodactyla > Balaenopteridae > Balaenoptera > Balaenoptera physalus. The sequence goes on along the minus strand of NC_138896.1, from coordinate 54,412,239 downwards.
CATACTATGTCATAATATTGAATGAATGAAGTTTTGAATGTGGATTCTCTCCAGAGATGGCTGAGGGTGGCAGTAATGAGGTAGATGAGGTAATGGATGGATGGATGGATGGATGTCTGGGAGTTGGGTCTCTGTTTAGGGTTGTATAGCTATACGCTGTGCTCCTCTAGAGGATACTGTTCACATAGTCTAGGATATAAATCTCACTGCCCAGAGCTGTTCACTAGACAACCTGCATGACAGTGCATGGTGGCCATGGCATAGACAATTGCTACAAAGTCTTATACCATTCAAGTTACCAGACACAAGTTTAGCTAGCAACAGAGGTGGGGACCAGGAGAGGACTATTCCTGGACAGCCCAGGGAGAGAAGACCAGCCTGAACTAAGACTAAAAGCAGATTGGAACTTTAAAAGGAAACAGACATCTCCAGAAGAAAGAGGCACCTGGGCCAGAAATAACTGAGGTAGGTGGATGGCAGCAGAGTGCACACTAAGTCCTCGGCACAGCTGCTGCTCCAGCCTTCGGGGTATTTATAAATCAGAGGAGAAGGTGTGCTGCTTAAGTTTATGTGTCAACTTGGTTAGGCTACAATACACACTTACTTAATCAAATGCTAACCTGGGTGTTGCTGTGAAGGTATTTTTGTAGATGTGGTTAACATCTATAATCAGTTGACTTTAAGTGAAGAAGTTACCCCTCAATAAGGTAGGTGGGCTTCAGGCAATCAGTTGAAGGCCTTCAGAGCAAAAACTGAGGTTTCCTGGAGAAGAAGAAATTCTGCCTTAAGACTAGAGCTTCAGCTTAGAGTTTCAAACCTGCCAACCTGCCCTACAGATTTCAGACTCGCCAGATATTGCAATCATGTGGGCCAGTTCCTTAAAATTTCTCTCTCTCTCTCTCGATTGGTTTTGTTTGTTTTCTTTTTTTAATTTAGAATCTTGTTAGCAATACAGTAGCGTCATTAATAGAAAAAAAAAAAAACACGCCATTTACACAGTAACTCAAAACTAGCATTTTAAGAAAATAATGTAGTAATCAACCACTACCAGAGAAAATAGTTCCTCTCATTTGATTCTGCGGGCAAGTCCAGGTGATACCGTATATGTGTATCCCAAATATCTATCTATCATCACCTATCTATCTCATCTATCTATCTACCTACCTATATCTATCTATCTATCTATCTATCTATCTATCTATCTATCATCTATCTATCTATCTATCTAATCTCCTAGAGATACATCTTTACCTCTCCCTTCAGGAGGGCCCTAGAGAGTTCTCCTTGCTGAGCGAGGCCCCCCCTAGCCCAGCCCCGGAGCCTGGAGCCCCGCAAGAAACCGCTGCGGAGCTCCCTGCCACGCTGGACCCCCAGCGCAGGGTCTCCCGGCCTTCTCCCCGCCTCCCAGTTCAACCTCCCCTGCACTTCTTCAGCCTTACGGCGGAGGAGGTCAAGCAGGCGCAGAGACTCAGGTCCGTCCCGGAGGCTAAGGCCTGGAGCTGGAGGAGAAGCAGAGAGAAACGTTGCGTCCAACTGCGCAGCGCTGCCGCCCGCTAGGGACCTGTGCCTCGTGGAGGAGGGTGCTGCAGGCTCATCAGGGGCTCCTGCACAGCTGCCTTCTGAGCTACCAGCCTCGGGAGAACAGAAGCTGTCAGAGGAAGAGAAGCTGGCCTTCAGTGAGCGCGGGCTGGTACATTTCCGCCCCTGGTACATATCCACAGGAAACCACGTAGAACCCATGAATAGCCTTCGTTCAAGTCAGCACGTCTTTATTGAGAGCCTGGACACTGGATGCCGCCTTGTGAGTGATGCTGCGGAGAAGGAAAGCAGTATGAGATGGATTATGAACCACGAGGACGTGGAGCTGTCCCTGCTCTGAAAGGAATAACAAGATTGAGATAGGCAGCTGAGGCAGACCCGCTTTTGCTTCAGCCCAGGAGGCAGCCATGCCAAGTTTGCAGAAAATTTACTTGTAGGTGGAGCGAATCTACACCAAGGAATGTGCTGAATCACAAGACTAACCATCGTACCTTGTGCAAACTCATTTCCTTTTCACTTGTTCACCCATTATGTTAAACATACGTGTGAAGAAAATTTCTTTCATGGTTGCTGAAATCTGGAGTTCGATTGGGTTTATTTCAAGTTACTAACCGCTTTCTTTTCTGATTCGAATTACTGAAGCAGCTGAGAATCACTGGTTTCCTTTGATCTTTGCAAGAGAGAAGCTATTTGAAATGGTTGGGATCCCAGGAAGGTTGACCCACCTTCTTGATGCATTCAAGAATGAGTCAAATACCAAATGTAAAATAGATAGCTAGTGGGAAGCAGCCGCATAGCACAGGGAGATCAGCTCAGTGCTTTGTGACCACCTAGAGGGGTGGGATAGGAGGGTGGGAGGGAGGGAGACGCAAGAGGGAAGAGACATGGGGATATAGGTATATGTATAACTGATTCACTTTGTTATAAAGCAGAAACTAACACACCATTGTACAGCAATTATACTCCAATAAAGATGTTTAAAAAAAAAAGAATGAGTCAAAGATTAGGTTTGGAGGATCCTATGACAAATTCTGAAGACTGTAGGAGCAGATGTCCTATTTGTTACCCTCTCTTCCTACTCACTTTCCAAAATGGATAAAATGCTGAAATGGCAAGGATTAGGGTTTCTAGCCTGCAGAATCTCAGCCACTATCAGCAACCCCAAATAGCTCCTGTAGTAAGGAGCAGGCCATGGGAGGTGCATAGACGAGAAAAAGCACAAGGAAATTCATCATCTTACATTTGCATCCTGGTAGGGGATTTTGCTTTGGGGTCATTTGGATCTTTTAAGCTTTTAATGAAATGCAGGACTGATTATTGAGGTTGGAAATAAAGTGAGGAAAGTGCTGAACTTTTGCTTTCTTTTTTCCCCCAGCTTTATTGAGATACAATTGACATATAACTTTGTGTGAGTTTAAGGTTTACAGTGTGTTGATTTGATACACACATACTGCAAAATGATTACCACCATAGCGGTAGCTAACAACTCCATCAAAAGGGTTATAATTTGTTTTCAGAGGCTGAATGATATTAAGTGGGTCTCCAGAAGAATGAGTGCTTTCATAGCGGTGGACCTGCAGTTATAAAAGAGGAGGACCATCTCTATGTGTTGATCTGGGGAGATCTCCAGGGTACATATATTGTTAACTTAAAGAACAAAGTAAAGATTAGTATATATAACATGATTGATTTTATTGGGGGAAAAGATATCTATAAGAATGTATATGAGGGGCTTCCCTGGTGGCACGGTGGTTAAGAGTCCGCCTGCCAATGCAGGGGACATGGGTTCGAGCCCTGGTCCGGGAAGATCCCACATGCCACGGAGCAACTGAGCCCGTTCTCTGCAACTAGAGAAGCCACCTCAATGAGAAGCCCGCGCACCGCAACGAAGTGTAGCCCCTGCTCGCCGCAATTAGAGAGAGCCCGCGTGCAGCAACGAAGACCCAACATAGCCACAAAATAAAAAAAAATTAAAAAAAAAGAATGTATATGTGAATTTGCTTGTATTTCATAAATATGTAAGAAAAAAGTAAACAATAAACTTCTTAAGTGTTTACCCCTAAGAGTCATTGTGGAATCAGGTGGAGGGTATAGACATGGGATCAAGGCATTTCTCTCAATGTGCCTTTTCACATTTGACTCTTTTTTGGTGGTAAAATACCCATAGCATAAAATCTACCATTTAAACCATTTTTAAGTATACAATTCAATGACATTAAGTACATTCATGATATTTACAACCATCATATCTATCTAGTTTCAGAACTTGTATCACCACAATAGGAAGCCCCATATCTACCTCTCTTCCCTGGAAACCACAAATCTGTTTTCTATCTCTATGAATTTGCCTATTCTGGACATTTCATATAAATAGAATCCTATACTGTGTGGCCTTTTGGGTCTGGCTTCCATAATGTTTTCAAGGTTTATCCACCTTGTACATTGCTTTGGTATTTCATTTCTTTTCATGGCTGAATAATAGTCTATTGTATGGATGTAACACATTGTCTTTATTCATTCATCCATTGATGGACATTTGTGTTGTTTCCATCTCTTGCCTATTGTGAATAGTGCTGCTATGAATATTTGTGTATAAGTTTTTGTTTGAACACTTATTTTCAGTTCTTTTGGGTTTATACCTAGGAGTAGAATTTCTGGGTCATATAGAAATTCTATGTTTAACTTGTTGCGTAACCACAAACTTCTTTCCACAGAGGCTACACCATTTTTCATTCCCTCCGGCAATGGCAATGTATGAGGGTTCCAGTTCTTCCACATCCTTGCCAAACCTTGTTAATTTCCTTTTTTTAAACTAAATTATGGCCATCCTTATTGAGTTTGAAGTGGTATAGCACTATGATTTTGATTTGTATTTCCCTAATGACTATGTTGAGTATCTTTTCATGTGCTCATTGACCATTTATATACTTGCTTTGGAGAAATGTCTATTCAGATTCTTTGCACACTTTTAATTTGGTTGTCCTTTTATTGCTGAATTGTAGAAGATCTTTATAGATTCTAGATACTAGACTCATCAGGTATATGGTTTGCAAGTATTTTCTCCCATTTTGTGGGCTGTCTTTTCACTCTTTTGATAGTATCCTTTGGCACACAAAAATTTTTAATCTAAATGAAGTCCAATATACCTATTTTTTGCTTTTGTTACTTGTGCTTTTGATGTCACTTCTAAGAATGCATTGCCAAATCCAAGGTAATGAAGATTATTCCTGTGTTTTCTGCTAAGAGTTTTATAGTTTTGGCTCTTATGCTTAGTTCTTTTATTTTGAGTTTATTTTTTTTTATGCTTACATAAGGATCCAATTTCATTCATTTGCATGTGGATATCCAGTTCTCAGCATCATTTGTTAAAGAGACTGTTCTTTCCCCATTGAATGGTTCTATCACCCTTGTTGGAAATCAGCTGATCATAAATATTTGGGTTTACTTACGGACTCTCAATACTATTTCATTGATATCTTATGTCTATTTTTATGCTAGTAAGTATGTTTTGAGATCAGGAAATGTTAGTCCTCCAACTTTGTTCTCTTTTTCAAGATTTTGTTTTAGCTATTTAGGGCCCCTTGCAATTCCATATATCTTAGGATCAGCATTTCTATTTCTTCAAAAAAACTGGGATATTGATAGGGATCACATTGAATCTGTACCTCACTTTGGTGAGTACTGCCATCTTAACAATATTAAGTCTTCCAATCCACGAATAGCAAAAGTCTGTTTAATTAGATCCTCTTAAATTTCTTTCAGCAATGTTTTAGTTTTCAGTGTACAAGTATTTTGTCTCCTTGTTACATTTATTCTTAAGTATTTTGCTAGTTTTGATGCTTTGTAAATAGAGTTGTTTTAGTTTCATTTTTGGATTGTTCATTGCTGGCATATAGAAATACAACTGATTTTTTGGTATTGATCTTGTTTCCTGCTGAATTCATTTATTACCTTTAATAGTTTTTTAATGAAAATTTTAAGATTTTCTATATATAAGATCATGTCATCTGTGAATAGGGATAGTTATACCTATTCCTTTCTTCTTTAGATGTCCTTTATATCTTTTTCTTGTCTAATTGTTCTGGCTAGAACTTTCATTATCATGTTTAACAGAAGTGGTAAGAGTGAGCATCCTTGTCTTGTTCCTGATCTAAGGGGGAGGGACATTTTTCAGCATTGATTATAATGTTAGCTGTGGGTTTTCCATGTATGACTTTTGTCATTTTGAGGAAATTCTCTACTATTTCTGAGTTGTTGAGTGTTTTTATCATGAAGGAGTTTTTGGTTTTCTTAAAGGCTTTTTCTGCTTCAATTGAGATGGTCATGTGTGTGTATGTGTTGTGTGTTTCCCTCATTTTATTACTGTAGTGTATTACTGTAGTATAGCCACCCTAGCTCTCTGTTGGTTGCTATTTGCATGTGATATCTTTTCTTTTTACTTTCAACTACTGTGTGTCTTTGACTCTAAACTGGATCTCTTTTAGACAGCAAATAGTTGCATCCTGTTGTTACTTTTTAAAATCTGTTCTACCAATCTCTGCTCTTAAACTGGAGAGTTTAATCTGTTTACATTTAAAGTAATTTCTGATAAGGAAGGGCTTCTGCCATTTTGCTATTTGTCTTCAATAAGTCATATCTTTTTCTTCCTCAATTCCTCCATTGCTGTCTTTTTAATTTGATTTTTTGGTAGTGTACCATTTTGATTCCTTTATCATTACCTTTTCCATATATTTTTAAATTATGTTCTTAGTGGTTATCTTGGGGATTACAATTAACATAACAACCTAGTTTGAGTTACTTCAAACTTTGCTTCAATAGTATACAAAATTCTACTCCTATACATCGCTATCCTTCACCTTTATGTTGTTATTGTTGCAAATTACATCTTACAAAATACGTGTGCACCTGTTACATGTATTTATAATTATTGTGTTATACCTTTGAATTATAAGTCATATAATTAAAAAAGAGGTGTTACAAGTGAAAACACAATAATACTGGCCTTTATATTTATCTATGTAGCTACCTTTTCCACTGTTCTTTATTTCTCATATGGCTTTGAGGTACTGTCTAATGACTTTTCATTTCAACTGGAAGGACTCCCTTTAGCATTTCTTGTAGGGCAGGTCTGCTAGCAATGAACTCCCTCATCTTTTGTTTTTTTGGGAATGTCTCAATTTCTCCTTCATGTTTTAAGTATAGTTTTGCCAGATATAAAATTCTTGGTTGACAGTTTTTTCCTTTCAGTGCTTTAAAATATGTTGTTCCACTGCCTCCATGGTTCCTGTTGAGAAATTTGCTGTTAATCTTACTGAGGATCCTTTGTATGTAGTGCATTGTTTTTCTCTTGCTGCTTTCAAAGCTCTCACTTTATCCTTCTCTTTCAACAGTTTGATATTATGTGCCTCAGTATGGATCTTTTTGTGTTCATCTTGTGTATTTAGGGATTTGTTGAGCTTCTTAGATGATTCGTGTTTTTTACTAAATTTAGGGAGTTTTCGAGCATACTTCTTCAAATATTCTTTCTGCCTCTTTCTCTCCTGTCTCTCTGGGATTCTCATTATTCATATGTTGCTACAATTGATGGGGTCCCACAGTTACCTTAGGCCCTGTTTGGTTTCGTTCTTGTTGTTCTTCTTCTCCTTTTTTCTTTCGACTCCACAGACTTGATAATTTCATTTCACCAATCTTCAAATTTACTGATTCTTTCTGTCTGCTCAAAAATCTGTTGTTAAAACTCTAATGAATTTTTAATTTCAATTATTGTACTTTTCAACTCCAAAATTTCTATTTGGGTTTTCTTTATAATTCCCATCTCTTTCTTGATATTCTTTGTTTGGTGAGAATTTATTGTCCTGGTTTCCTTGTATTCTTCATCCTTGGTTCCCTTTGAGCATATGTAATGCAGTTGATCTAAAATCTTTGTCTAGTATTCCCAATGTCTATGCTTCCTCTTGGGCAGTTTCTGTTAATTAATTTTTTTCTTTTGAATGGGCCATAATTTCTTGTTTCTGTGCATGCCTCATAAGTTTGAATTGAAAACTGGCCATTCTGAGTATTATGATGTGCTAACTCTGGAAATCAAATTCTTTCACCTTTCTAGGATATTTTGTTATTGCTTACTGTGGGTTGCAGGTTGTTGTTTGCTTGGTGGCTTTTCTAAACTATTTTTGTAAAGTGTATTTCTTGTCATGGGAAGCTCTGAAGTCTCTATTCTTTTAGCTTACTTCTCAGCTAGTGGTTTATTTGACAGACATATCCTTAAATATCTGAAGCCAAGAAAAAGAAGAAAACCTGGAAAATCAAAGAAAAAATTCTCCAGGTCTTTTTAGATTGGCTCTGTGTTAGGGCACTTCTTCCTTAGGCCATTTTTTAACTCTGCTTTAGCCTTCACCTCCTGCTTGCACTGAGCATAAAGGTCATCTAGAGATGAAAGCCTCTGACTTTTTCTATTTTTTCTGAGCATGTGTCCTGCCCTGGGCATACACATGTCTTTCTAGATTCCCTAGTATACATGGGAACTTTTCAGAATGTATTCCCCTCAAAAATCTCACTCTTCAACTTTTCCTCCTGTATTTTTTCTGTGTCTATTGCTTTCCAAACTGTTACTTTTTACCCCAGACAGCAGTGGCTTGTTCTTTATCTTTCAGTGTTTTGGGGGATGTCCTCCATGTAGCCACTCAGCCCTGGTAGAGTTCCAAGTGAGGCAAAAAAAAAGGTGGGGGAAGCCCCTTGCACCAGTTCTCCAGAGAAACCCTAACCAGGTCAAAACAGACAAACACAATTCCTCAGGAACAAGATGTTCTCTGCTCCCTCTGAAACCTGGCTCCTGTACTGGGACTATGGGCTGTTATCTTTAAGACTACTGCACTGCCACACTGGGGACAATGGCGGGGCTAAGGTAAGTGAAAATGTCACCAAAATTTCCTACCATGTTTCAGCGGCCTTTTCTTGGTTAAGCACTCAATGATTACTATAAACCTCTGGTTAACTCCCAGAGTTCAGTAAGGTTAATTCTGATATTTTTTTCCCCAGATTTTTGTGTTTCTCGTGAGCGACAGATCCCAAGAGCTCCCTACTCCACAATTTTTACTGATTTCCCGTGGACTTTTGAATCATGTGACTGTATTACTTATAAAGAAGAGTCATTTATTTAAAAAATTTTTAATGAACATTTTTATAGTTAGAGTCTTATCATCTAATATCTTAGCAGGCTTAAAATTTGGTCCCACCTAATAAATTTTGCAACTAGTCTTTCTCATTTTCTTTCATTTTAGACAAACACAAGGAGAGTACTCAAGTGAGAGCCCAGATTAGTTTGTTAGTCAAGGGTTCACTCTGGTCAAAACTTTGAAGTACTGAGTCCACCTCCCATAGACACCCTCTCTCCCATCCTTCTTCACCTTTATTCTTTTTTAAATAACTTTATTGAAGTATAGTTAATTTACAGTGTTGTGCCAATCTCTGCTGTATAGCTAAGTGACTCAGCTATACATATATATACATTCTTTTTTTAAATATTCTTTTCCATTATGATTTATCACAGGATAAATATAGTTCCCTGTGCTATACAGTAGGACCTTGCTGTTTATCCATTCTAAAGGTAATAGTTTGCATCTACTAACCCCAAACTCCCAGTCCATCCTCCTCCCTCCCCCCACCCTCTTGGCACCCACAAGTCTGATCTCTATGTCGTGATTCTGTTTCTGTTTCGTAGATAGGTTCATTTGTGCCATATTTTAGATTCCACATATAAGTGATATCATATGGTATTTGTCTTTCTCTTTCTGACTTACTTCACTTAGTATGATCATCTCTAGTTGCATCCATCACCTTTGTTCTTTTTTATTTTCCAAACTAAGCTGCTATTTCACATTCCTTCATACCACCTTCCATGACAGAACAATATTTACTGGTTAAAACTTGGTAACCCTTTAAGGAGATGAGCAAGTTTCTGTTCCACAATTTGTTTTAAAGTTTTGGTATTACAAGATGAAGTAGGGTGCAGGTGTCAACTTATTCACAAATATGAATGAATGATGCTAATTTTTTTCTTTCTAGAAAGCTGGTTCTGAAGCTTGGAGAAGGTAAAGGGAATTAAAAGAGGAACTGAGATGCCTTGGGAGAGGGAAAAGGGCAGCAAAATATGTTGCTGTTGGTTAAGCATCACATCGTAATTTTGTCTAAGTCAGTGCTACATAACGTATAGTCTACAGATGTGCTGACTCAGCATCTGAGTGGGGCCCAGAATCATGTTAACCAGCTCTCCAGAGGATTCTTATATGTGCTAAAGTTTGAGAACTACTGGTCAAAGTTACATTTCCTGGGTTTTTCTTGCTAGTATAGTAAAATAATAATATTCCCTTACATTTCTATAACAGTAATCTTAATTGTTATCACAAAAGCCACAGGATCATTTTCCTCTTTTAATATATAATAAAACTGAGTTTCAACGAGCTTATCTGACTTTTCCACAGTGGATATTCAAACACAATTCTCTTGACTTCAAATCCATGGATCTTCTAATTTTGCCCCAATGCAAAAAAATTAAAAATAAATAAAAGCAAAAAGGATGCACTTTTCCCAATGCTCAGCTGTGTCATTCTTTTGTTTCTTCACTGATTCACCCACCATTCAATCTCTTTATATATTCAGCCATTATTAGTTACTCACTTTAATAAATAGGTCATGCTGTGTGTATATGCAGGGCTATCTAAAGTCATACTCAAAGATGATGAAAATTTCTCTTCATTGGTTTGGCTAGAGTGATGCACTTTTGATCATGTATAATTCTATTACATACATTCTCTTTAGTAATTTAGTCACTAGTCTCCTTATGGGCAGTTAGCCTAGTGGTGCTCTAACACTGATTCTATTAACATCATCAAGATCTTTTAAAAATCCCCAAGGCCAAGCCTACCTACAGACCAGTTACGTTAGAATCTCTGGGGGTAGCCTTTGAATGACTGCTTAAGGAAGTGACTTCAGGACCAGGAAGAACAAGGTTTGAAAACTGGCTTTCTCAGTTACTGGCAGAGGGCCCCAGGGCTTGTTTCTGCATCTCTCTGAGCCTCAGTTTCCTGTCTGTAAAACAAGGGTAATAATGCTTTCCAAGGTTGCTGTGAGCATCAGAGGCAAAATATGTAAACTACCCAGTGCCTGGCACACTGGCTCTCAACAAATGGAGTTATATTGATGATGCTTCCTCTGTCCCACTGGTCTTAAGCTCCTTTATCCTTTTTCAAAGCATCTTTGCCTTCATTATCTCATGTAATCTTCTCCACAAGGGAGATAGATAGGCTAGAAGTTATCTCTGGGTCACAGAAGAGCAAGCTGAAGTGCCAGACAGTTAATGGAATGAATTCAGGAGACGATTATGCATTCTCTTCATAAAACATGCTTATAAAGGGAAAAATCCTAAGCAGCAATCTAATTGGGGAAAAGAAACCAAAAAAACCCAACAACAACAACACAGGGCTAAATGCAGTCATCTGCTTTGGTAGATATGAGAATGGATCCAGGGTGAGCAAAGTCAACAGGAAAATATGCATTTAGCATAAAACTTGCATTGTTAAGTGAAGGGGGCTGCTGTGCTTGGGTGGCAGGATGGGGAGAGATAGGTCTTTTTCTTTTCTCTGTTCTTTAATTTTAATCTTCTTGTCTTATCCCTTTCCTTATTAGATAAAACTTGTAATGCCAGAGAGGAGATGGCATACGTATATATAAATATATATGATTTTTCTGTAAATCGAATGCCATGTTTTTTTTCTAAATGGCAATTGTAAACCATCCTTGATTTGGACATTCACCATGGAAGAGAAGCAGGGATCCCAACCCCAAGCCTAGCTTGATGACTCAGTTTCTCCCAATTCAGATCACCCAAAGAGTGATTGATTGGTATCTTGAGTCAGCAACATAGGGTTATCATAGTTCATTGTACATAAAATCACCTAGAGAGATTTTAAAATCCCTGTGTCCAGTTCTAACACCAGACCAAATGAATCAACATTTCCAGGGATGGAATTCAATTATCGGTATTTTTTAAAGTTTGCCAAGTAATTCCTATGTGCAGCCGAATCTAAGAACCAGTGTTCTAGAATCGTGCTTCTGATGTCGTAGGTTTGGGAGGGAGACTGGGGATTCTGCATTTCTAACAAACTTGCTTCCCAGGGATGCTAATTCTGTTGGTCCTTGGACCACACTGACTGCGTACCAAGGCTGTAGAGAAATTCCTTTGCCTCTGTTTTAGAAATATTCACACATGGGCTATACAATCATTTGAGGAGCCTGCTTCATTTATTATGAAAATGAGCACATGGGCTTGATCGGCTCTGAGTTGCCTTTGCCCTTCCAAACTCACCTGTGTTGTTTCCAGCCAGGCCAGGCATCTCCTATGTTACTCAAGGGGCCAGAAAACTTCTGCTTCCACCCACGGTCTCTTGAGCACATGGCTGTCAGGCTGGAGAAGACTGAATTCTGCTCCCCACAGAGCAGACTGAGGCAGGGCTGCTCGCACCTCTGTGTGCATCAGAATCACATGGGATGCTGTTTTAAATGCTCTCGGGCCGGACTTGCAGAGGCTGATTTCACAGGTCTTGGTTGGAGCCTAGAAAGTCGTGGTATTAACAGTAATAACAGTTCACATTTATTGAATATTTGCTTTATACCAGGTACTGTTCTGGTAATTTTATAACCTAAGTCCATTGAATCTTCACAGTGATCCTATGAGATAGGGATGAGTATTTATTATCTCCAGTTTACAGATGAGAAAACTGATAAAGAAAGTCTATAATTGACCAAGCCCATACATTTAGGAAATTGCAGACATGGGACATTCAACACAGTTAGATATTGGGGCCCTTTCCTCAAAGAGTTCCGGATTAGAAAAAGAAAATTAAAGAAAAAAAAGGAAGCAGTCATATTGAGAGTGGGCAGTGGAGTCAGGGTTCACAGCTCAGGAGGCTGTTTCACATCTGGATCCAGCTGGTACTGGTGCAGATGGCTCCCAGGTCACAACTTAAGTTCCCATTTACAATGTTGCTGAGCCATCGGGCGAGCTGTGTAGGGCTTTCTGGGGACCTTTTAGAGTAGAGTTTCCTAAATTCCCCTCCCCCATACTTTGATTCCTTGAAGGCCCAGGAATCTGCATTTTCTCAAGCATACTCCACTCCCAAGTGATTCTGATGCTCAGCTAAGTTTGAGAACAGTTAGGAGAGCAAGATTTTGAGGCAGGTAGACTGGATGTGTATCCTAGCTCTGCCACTTAGTATCTCTGTGTCCTCACTCATTCATTCGCTTAACAATGAACAAATATTCCAGTAGTGGATGCTAGAAATTGAATAACCAACAAAACAGGCAAAAATCCCTTCCTTCATGGAGCTTACACTCTGGTTTATCAGAAGGAGATAAATGCAAAGAAGGAAAATTTAGCAGTGAAGTGGGTCAGGAGGGTTACAACTTTAAATAGAATGGCCAGCAAAGGCCTCTTTGGGAAGATGACTTTTGAGTAAAGATTTGAGGAGGGAGAGGGTTGTGTGGGATCTGTGGGCACAGTGTTCCTGGCACAGGGAACAACCAGCGCAAAGGCTCTGAAGCAGGAGCGCGCTTGGTGGGTTGAGAAGAGCAAGGCCAGGGCAGAGGAAACAGTAAGTGAGGGGGGTAGAAAGAAACAAAGTCAGGGAAGTGACAGAGGACACATCGTCTAGAACTCTGCAGGCCACTAAAGGACTCTGGATTTTACTCTGCGTGAGATGGGAAGCCTTCGGAAGGCTTTGAGTGGAGTAGCCTGAACTGTCCTAAAGGCTTCCCTGGCTGCTGGGTTGATAAGAGATAACATAGCAGGATGAGGGCAGAAGTGCAGACACGTCAGGAGATGACTGCAATCATCCAGGTGAGACATCGTGCTGGCCTGGGTCAGGGTGGTGTTAATTAAGGTAGTGAGAAATGAACATATTCTGGATATACGGGGAATGTAGAGAAAACGGGATTTGCCGAAAGATCGGGTTTGGGTTATAAAAGAGAGAGGTCAAAAATCTTCCATAAAGTGTATTCAGGGACTTCCCTGGTGGTCCAGTGGTAAAGAATCCACCTTACAATGCAGGGGATGTGGGTTCGATCCCTGGTCAGGGAACTAAGATCCCACATGCCGCGGGGCAACTAAGCCCGTGAGCCACAACTATGGGGCTCGCGCACCTCAACTAGAGTCCGCGTGCCTCAAACTACAGAGACTACGTGCTCTGGACCCCGCACGCCACAACTACAGAGCCCACATGCCCTGGAGCCTGCACGCCACAACTAGAGAAGAGAAAACCTGCATGCCACAACTAGAGAGAAGCCTGCGTGCCACAAAGAAAGATCCTGCATGCCTCAATGAAGATCCTGTGGGCCGCAACTAAGACCTGATGCAGCCAAAAATAAATTAAATAAATAAGTAAATAATAAATAAATCTTTTTTTAAAAAAAAATGTATTCAGTGGTTGCCAAGGGAGGGGTGAGGGAGGGATGGATTGGGAGTTTGGGATGAGCAGATGCAAACTATGATGTATAGAATGGATAAACAACAAGGTCTAACTGTATAAGCACAGGGAACTGTATTCAATATCCTGTGATAAACCATAATGGAAAGGAATATGAAAAAGAATATATATATATATATATATATATATATATATATATATATATATATATATATATAAAACTGAATCAATTTGCTATACAGCAGAAATTAACACAACATTGTAAATCAACTATACTTCAATTAAAAAATAAAAAGTAAAAAGTATTCATTGATGCCTTTTAAGGAATCTTTGCTGGGCACTGTGACGCAAGCCATCATATCCTGGCCCCTGTGGAAAGCCTTGGAGTGTGTTGGTAACTAGAAGGATGGTTCCAGCCCTTGTGCAGCTCACATTCTAGTGACACGAGGATAACTTGTGCCCAACTCTCCAGGTGGTTGTGACAAGATATGGTGCATAACACAGAACCTGACACACAGCAGGGCTCAGTACATGATAGGTGTTATTATTATACTGGATGCTCAGCAAAACAGTAATACATTTAGGTATAGAGAATGTAGGTTTGTGCTAGTGAAATACAGATGAGAGGAGTGAGCAAAAGGGAGTGGGATAAAGAATTAAATTGGTTCATATTCCTATAATTTCCCAAATAATCCAACGTTCTTGGTTTTTGATTTTCATTTCAAGATGGTAGATGGTCCAGTAGACTAATACCAAGAAGGTCAGGAAGCCAAAACCATGGGGCTTGTGCTCTGGGAAAGGCCTTGATGCCTTTTGGGATTAGAAGAGCACAGTGGGGGCTTCCCTGGTGGTGCAGTGGTTGAGAGTCTGCCTGCCAATGCAGGGGACGCGGGTTTGAGCCCTGGTCTGGGAGGATCCCACATGCCGCAGAGCAGCTGGGCCTGTGAGCCACAATTACTGAGCCTGTACATCTGGAGCCTGTGCTCCGCAACAAGAGAGGCCGCGATAGTGAGAGGCCCACGCACCGTGATGAAGAGTGGCCCCCACTTGCCGCAACTAGAGAAAGCCCTCGCACAGAAACGAAGACCCAACACAGCCAGAAATAAATAAAAATAAATAAATAAAAATTAAAAAAAAAAATAAAAGAAGAGCACAGTGATGTGTTTGCTAGGACTAGATCTCAACCAGGGACATTTGGAAATGTCTGGAGATATTTTCAGTTGTCATGAACAGGGCGATAGGGGAGGAGGAGGCTACTTGCCTCTAGTGGGTAGAAGCCAGGGATGCTGCTAATGTATGCTGGACAGCCTGCCCTCCCCTCCACAAAACAATTAGCTGGTCCAAAATGTAGACAGTCCCCAAGACTGAGAAACCATGAGATGAAGAACAGAAAGGTAAAATTATCATCCAAAACCCCAACGATGTGGTCATAAACAAAGTTGGTGGTTTGAGAAGAAAAGTGTCCACACTCTAATAAATGTGATGGACTCTTGAAGGACATCATGATGTCGCTAATAAAAAGGGATGCTCAGAAGAACAAGTGTGTGCTGCTTTTAGCCTTATTTCCCAAAATGGCTTTCCTTGCAGGCAATGATCAGTTCATCCTTCGTCTTCCCAAAAGGTGTGGGAATGCATTTTCTTCTGTTTTAAGGTCCTGTTTGCCTAGACTGGGATGGGGAGTTCTAGGAGCGAGGAAAGTCTGCTTGAAGATGTTTTATTCTGGGAAAATTAATGGGCCAGACAATGCAAAGGAAAGGAGACAAATTGTCCTTTTGGTTCCAAATAAATGCTTGTTTTCTGACACTGCCTGAATTTCAATGGTCCTCAGTTTGACGGTGAAATTAACACTTCTTTGAGGTTAGCTGTGGGGATGGGGTGGGTGCCATTCATACCCCTTTCAGAGCTATTGTCTGTCTGGAATGCCAGGCGCAGCTCTGGCACGTGGTCCACTTCACCAGCGCTTGCTCCTGCATCTCCTCAGCCTCATCCAAATATCCCAACCCAAAGAGGCAGGCATGACTCATACTGCTACCGGTTTCCCACACTCGTCTCTCATACACAAAGCACTTAAGGCAAGTCCATTGACCTTGAGCAGGTCACTTCACCTCTCTGCACCTCCATTTCTTCTTCTCTTAAATGCAGATGTTGGACAAGCTCCCTGAGGTCCTCGGCATTGATCTCGGGTGGCCTCAGCCTGCAGCAGCTTGAAGCAGGGTTTCTGTTCCTGGCCAGAGATTGAGGTCAGGTCACAGTGGTGAGAGCACCAAATCCTAGCCACTAGACCAGTGGTCAGTGACAAGGCCCTGGCCCTACGGCTTTGCAGAAAAAGAACTCCCATAAAGACGGAAAGTAGTGACACAAGTAAAGTATTTATTAGGAGAAAAAAGAGTACAGTACGTGTGGATAGACACACGGGGGGGCCCAGAGAGAAAGTCACACCCTTGTGACGGTTTAAATCACTTATATGGGGGCATTTCTTCCGTGTTTTCTTTGGCCAATCATTTTGATTTGCCTGGTTCAAAATCCGTATTTGGTATATCTCAGGATCTTCCCATGTGTGCGTGCGCATCTCTTAGCCAGGATGGATTCTACCAAAGAGGCCTATGGGTAGACTTAGCCACTTAACATCACTCCCCTTTAGCCTCCAAGGAGTCTTTCTGAGCATGTGTAGTCGGGGAGGTCTCCTGACTTCAAGAATGAGGAATATGTGTTCTCTTATCTTCTATCTGGGCAGGGCCAAGCCTCCTCTCTCAATTGTCCTGTTATTCTTGTCTCAGAGTATGCGTCCACAGGGAACAAACTCCAACTGTTTGCCCCAGGGACCCATCGATCTCCTGTCTCAGCATGACCAAACAACCCATTTTCACGGGGAGCTACCTCATTACTGAGTGCACTGGTTTCGTGTGAAAGATGCTAACTCATAATTACAGAACCATCAACCACAAAACGGCTTCTTCAGTTATTACCTGGAGGACCATGGGACAATCTTCTAAACTCTTTAAGCCCATCTACTTAGACTTTTCAGTTTCCTTCCTACTCTAAAATGCTGTGATTTTATGGATCCGAGAATCATTGGAAGGGATCTGGAACTCCAGTGCAGTGGCTCTGAAGTTATGTCATGAAAGGATAGTAAACAAATGGGCTTTTGTCCATTTTTGTGCAAATCATTTTTTGTTTTCTTTTGAGTTTTCACTCAAAAGAATGAAAACTCTTTTGATCATTCTTACATATCGTTAGGATTCTTTCCATAAAAATGGAACCCATTTTAAGTCCATCATCAGTAGGTACATATGCCAGTTTTTCCATATCCTATAAACCAAATAGCATTTGATTTTATCATTTTAATAGTTTTGGTAAGAGTAACTTTAGAATATTTAAATTTGAGTATCTTCAGCTGTTAAGGAGCCTGTCTACAGACCCCTGTATTCACTTCATGGACACTGACACTTGAACATTTTGAAGCTGATAAGGAACTCACAGCTTCTTGCCTTGATTTTTTCCCCACAGTGAAGATTCAAGGAAGGGATATTGAAGCTACAAAGAGAATGTTATTCTAGAGGAGAATTTGGTCTCCTCCCAACTAAATTAAGAAAAAAAAGGAAACTAAAGGAAATATTAGATACCTTTCTTAAATTTATTATCAAAGACAGCTATCAAATCTACTCTGCAGGTCTTTACTGGGAGCATAAATTCTCCGCCTACAGTGAAGGAGTAAGTGCAGAAGTCTTTAAAAACAGAAGAAGGACCGAATTACTCACTGCAAGACACCAGCCATCTCTGCTTAGACTCCTTTAAAAAGTTTGGAGAACAAGGATAAAGAAAATGCACAAGAAAAATTCAAAATTGTTCCCAGATAATGTTTTACTAAACTTATTTCCCTTCCTCATCTTGCTCCTAAATTCTCTTACCAACTTACACATCTCCCATGTCTATTCTCAACACAAAACCATGACCCAAGCAAACGAAATCCTAGCTCATTTTTTAAATTGTTTTGGTTACAAAAATATTATATGTTCATTGTATAAAAATTAGAAAGACAGATGATGAAAAGAAGAAAATAGGACCCACCCATCATTCCATATCCCAGAGATAGCCACTGTTATACCTCAGTTATATCCTTCCAGATATTTTTCTGTGAATACATTCTTTAAAAGAAGTCATACTCTTCAAAATATCTTTTACCCCATTTTCTTCATTTAATATGTTATGTGCACTTTCTGGGACAATTTTTTGTTCATAGAAACCCACCCTGATTTATTTATAAATCAGGTTACTTCTATTGTAGAATCCTAACAATGCTTCTTACTTTCTACTGTTATAAACTTACCTGTAGTTCAAACCTTGTCATTTCTTTTTTTGTGTGCTTCTTTAATTACTTCCTTATAGTAAATTCCTGGCACTGTTGGATGGAATGAAAATGCCCACCTTAGGCCCTTAACACACACTGCTGTGTCTTTAAAATTCATATTATGGTTATTGCATCTCTCCAGCTCCAGGTGATTGACAAAGGTGCCTGAGAGGTCTGTGTGGCCTTTCAAACACAGAAGGTCTTTGGAAATACAGTGATGATTTAGGAAGTGTGTGTGCCTCAGTTGACCGATGGCCCACAAACCATCACAAAAGAAGTTTCAAAGGTGATATTTATGGAGAGTGACTTTATCACTGTACTATTACAATTTCTGGTAAAGAAGTGGGTGAAAGGCAAAACAGCAAGGGCTTTCCTTTGAGGAGAAAAAACCAAGCCTCACACAATAACAAATCCAGATTTCATTCATAAGGCTAAAAGCACACTAAGTGCAGGCTGAATTAAATTACAGATACATTGAAAATTGAAAATGTACACATCGTACAACTTGGAAATTCCATTCCTAAATGTAGATTATTAAATTCTAAATATTAGAGAATTCTTGCTTATAATAATATGAAACTGAAAAAATGAATTGGGAACAAACTAAATGTCCATCAGTAAGAGAATGGATAAATTAATTGCAGTTTATTCATGCAATAGAGTATGATATAGGAGATAAAATAAATATCTCTATATAAATCAACATGGATTGATATTAAAATATAATTGTAAGTAAAAAAAAAAAGAAAAGATAGATGCAAGTAGAGCAATAACACAGAGAACAATACTATATATTAAGAAAATATATATAATTATGGCCTGAAACACACACTAAATTTATGATAGTCTTTGCCTCTGAAGAGTGAAGGAAAATGAGACTGGCAGGGGTGAGGGTAGGGGCAGGGGAGAAAAAAAGTCTTTCAATTGTATCTGTAATGTCATATTATTTTAATAGTAAAAAAGCATGCTGTTATATAAAATCTAAGATGATATCAATTATAAAACCCATTATTATTTTTTGAATCACTCAGGAAAGAAAGTTGCCACAATATGCCATTAATTTTAAAGTGTACCCAATTTTAGAGATGCTAAGATGAGAGGGAAGAGTGTGTAAAATTATATATAAGGCAAAAATGCAAAAGATTCAGGTCTGCTAATTCACGAAATCGTTGGGGTATATGGTTATAGGTTATGTAAATCTGTGAACTTTTAAAAACTTTTCCAAAGGAAAAAAAACACATTAAATATTATAGGGAATGGAATTACTCCAAAATATGTAGCATTTTAAATATATACTGCTCATGTAACAAGTATACAGCTCTAAAGCTTAGCTGCCTTCTTACGCATATTCCCCAAATGAACTAGAATATGGTGAAGGTGGGAGAGAGATCCTTGAAGCTTTGTAACTCGAGAAGCATCTGGTTCATGACTTACATACTTAACATTGACTCGAGAAAGCCTTGTTCCCTAAATTGACGTTCTCCCAGTTTAAAAGAACAATCTCAGAAAACAAATCTTTTGTCTGTTCTATAACCCACGTGCTAAGAATTTGATGCTGCAGAATTGAGTATCCTGCTTCACAGCTCATCTCATCAGCTGAGAAAGCTATGAATGTTCATCATAAGGTTATTCCTTGGGAGAAGCAAACTGAAAACAGCTCTATTCACCCTACCTTTAACCAGCAAACTGAAACCATCCTAGCTCCTCGGTTCAATATGAATTCATCGTCGTAGGTCGCAGGATGGGAACTAACGTGCCTGTACTCCTTTATTTCTCCCTGTGGCTTCAAGAAAGTCTTTCTCTGGAAAGTATACAGAAGAGGAGAGGAAAAAAGATCTACAGTTAGCATTGCCAGATGAAATACAGATCCAGTTAAATTTGAATTTCACATAAACAATGAATAATTTTTAGTGTGAGTCTGTTCCATTGAATTTCAGATAAGTAACATGTCACTTTTTGCTATGCACATGTGCAAATGTTACATTGAACGTACTAAAATTTTTTCACTGTTTATCTGAAATTCAAATTTAAATGTATTATTTTCTAAATATGGCAAACTTATTAAGAGAAGTAATCTGACCTAAAGAAAAGAAGAAAAATAGAACTGGAAGCTAAGTCGGGGGACAAAAGATAGAGAATTAGTTGAAAGTGGCTGCTAGGGAAAAAACAAGACACCCAGGAGCTGCCCTGAAGGACATATATTTAATTTGGAGACTACATATGTTTTCTATTGTCTATTTGCACACAGGGTTTCATTCTAAATGATGTACATGTCAGGACGGCTGAGTGATGACTGTGGTCCAGCAGCCTGGGGTATCACCGTGTCCCCGTGGAGCCCCCTGGTAACACAGACTCATCTCAAACCTGAGCTCTGTTGCCACCTTCCCCTTCCCCGAGAAGTAAAAGTGTCTTGGGGTCTTTTTGGAACTTGGGCTTTGATTGTCATATGCAGTGTGAGTTAGCGCTTCCTTGTGCAGCTGGAGAGGAGGTGGCAAATGTCCCCCAACCTTCTAGGGGATGACTTGTAGGACAGAAGCCCTTGCCCTAGGTCAGAACCATTTTCTGTGACAAGCTCACAACCATACCAGCTTCTAGAACACAGACAGACCCCAAGTGCTGAAAAACACTTAAAAATGTTAAAAAAAATACCCCTTCCTGTTCTTCTCTAAGTTATAAAAATAGAAGGAAGGGGGTGGGGAGGCAGAGAGCGAGGTGTGGGGCAGGCAACCCCTGGTCTGAAGGAGGCAGGGGCGAGTCTGTGCGGGTCTCACACCTTCCCTGGGTCTGTGCAGACAGCGGGGCTGCTGGCTTGTGCTGCCTGGAGAGCGTCCTAGCTTCTCGTTCCTCTTTGGTTTTACTTACAATGGTTGTCGAGGTGAGAATTTAGTTACTGGGTTTTTTTCACCTTAGGTTTTGATCTCATGGGGTTTAAAGTTACTTTCACTTTTGCAAACCGTCAATCTGGGCCTCCTGATGAAGTAGGCCTTGGGAGAAGGCGTCTCCACTGTGCTCAGGGTTGAGTGGCAGCTCTGACCATTCGCCTCCTTTAACTTCCTGTCACAGTGATGCGGTGGGGGAGGCAGTGTTAGCCCCATTTTACGGATGAGGAGACTGAGGCAGGAAAAAAAGAGTGGGTCATCTGGCCATTTACACTTAAAAGATATTAAAATCTCTGCAAGCGTAATGAGAGGGAGAAAACAGTATTTTCCAAAATTTCCTTCAGAGAAAGCCATTCAGGGGGATGAGAATGTTGCTTTAATAAGCTGCTTAGGTCATGCAGCTCTATGTCAAAAAAACAAACAACCCAATCAAAAAATGGGTGGAAGATCTAAATAGGCATTTCCCCAAAAAAGACATACAGATGGCCAACAAGCACATGAAAAGATGCTCAACAACACTAATTATCAGAGAAATGCAAATCAAAACTACAATGGGGTATCACCTCACACTGTTCAGAATGGCCATCATTAAAAAGTGTATAGATAACAAATGCTAAAGAGGGTGTGGAGAAAAGGGAACCCTCTTGCACTGTTGGTGGAAATGTAAATTGGTACAGCCACTATGGAAAACAGTATGGAGGTTCCTTAAAAAACTAAAAATAGAATTACCATATGACCCAACAATCCCACTCCTGGGCATATATCTGGAGAAAACAATAATTCAGAAAGATATATGCACCCCAATATTCATTGCAGCACTATTTGCAATAGCCAAGACATGGAAACAACCTAAAAGCCCATCGACAGAGGAATGGATAAAGAAGATGTGGTACATATATACAATGGAATATTACTCAGCTATAAAAAGAATGAAATAATGCCATTTGCAGCAACTTGGATGGACCTAGAAATTATCATACTAAGTGAAGTAAGTCAGACAAAGACAAATATATGGTATCACTCATAAGTGGAATCTAATTTTTAAAAAAATGATACAAATGAACATATTTACAAAACAGACTTACAGATATCCAAAACAAACTTATGGTTACCAAAGGGGAAACGTGCGGGGAGGGATAAATCAGGGGCTTGGGATGAACATATATACACTACTATATATAAAATAGATAAACAACAAGGACCTACTGTATAGCACAGGGAACTCTACTCAATACTCTGTAATAACCTATATGAGAAAAGAATCTGAAAAAGAATGAATATATGTACATGTATAACTGAATCACTTAGCTGTACACTTGAAACAAACACAACATTGTAAATCAACTATACTTCAATAAAATTAAAATTTAAAAAAAAAAAAGCTGCTTAAGGAAGAAAAGGGTTGGGGAAGGAGGGATACCCAGGAGCTTGCAGTAGGTGGGGCTCAAGCTGCCTGCTAAGAGAGATGGAAAGTTTGGGCTTTCTGACTGGGGTTTGTAAGTTTCAGATCAGCACAGAATTGCTCTGGACCACAGAGCAAGGGTCCTGTCCTGCCCTCCTAGCACCCTGCCCTCCTGGCCTCTTCTCCAAAGAGCATCTTTTATCAATAAGGAGAGCAAGAAAGAAAATTATCTACCTTCCCATTGACAGTATTCTCTTTTTTGAAGAATATCTCTTCTTTGACTAACACAACATTGTAAGTCAGCTATACTCCAATAAATTTTTTTTTTAAAAGTCCATCAGCTGATGAATACATACATGAAAAATGGTGTCTCCATAAAATGGAATAGTGTTCAGGAAAAAAAAGGAATAAAGCACTGATATGTACTACAACATGAATGAACCTTGAAAATTATGCTAAGTGAAAGAAGAAAGACACAAAAGACCACATCTTGTATGATTCCATTTATATGGACTATCCAGAGAGAGAAAAAGTAGATTAGTAGTTGCCAGGGGCTAGAAGGACATAGGGAAAATGGAAAATGACTGCTAAAAGGTATGGGGTTTATTTTGGGGGTGATGAAAATGTTCTAAAATTTATTGTGGTGATGATTGCACAACTCTGAGAATATACTAAAAACCATTGAATTATATACTTCAAATGGGTGACTTGTATATGAATTATACCTCTATAAAGCTGTTACATTAAAAACAATTTTTAAAGAATCTCTCCTCTTTTGATAGTGGTAAAATTTTGGACGCTGGAAGGCAGGAGGACATGTAGTGACTGACTTAATACATCCAAGAAAGCTAAGTTCTTCAATACAAGCACTGTACTGGGTGAGCTAAGGATCACCAGACACCTGAGGAACAAACACCACAACGTGAGAGTCAGTCTAAGCAAGGCAGCAACAGTGAACAAAACTATTAATATTCTCTGAGAGAAAAGATACTGCATAAATGAAGTAAGACAGGATTCTACTCTTTAAAAAATGATCACGCAGATAATAAGAGTGGGTTTTAGAAAATAAAAATCCGAAAGCAGAAATAAATATCTCAAAGAAGTGCTAGAAGATAATTTTGAGGAAATTTCTTAGAAAGTAGAGTGAAAAGATTAAAAGATGGAATATAAGAGAGAAAAGATTCATAAATTAGAAATTAGAGAGTGTCCAGAAAGCTAAACCTCCAAATGAAAGGAATTCTAGAAAGACAGAACAGGGAAAACAATCAATTAAATAGCTAAAGAAAAACTTCCAGAATTAAAAGTCTCATCAAGTTTCACCACAATAAATTAAAATAGATCTTTATCAAGGCTATAGAATCATAGAATACTGGAGTCAAAGAAAAAATCCCAAAAGCTTCCAGAAAAGAGCAAAAGTTTACTTACAAAGGACCAAAATTCAGAATGGTTTCAGATTTCTCAATAACAGTGGAAACTAAAAGACAATGGAGAAATTCTGAGGGAAAATGATTTCCAATTTCCAATACTATGCCCATTACAATTAAGTTTCAGTGTAGATTAGACACATTTTTAGATGTACAATTTCTTAAAATTTTAAAATCTCCTACATACTTCCTTCTCAGGAAGTAATTATAGGAGGAGCCATCAAAACCAGGGATGAAGCCAAGAGAAAGATGGATGCGGGGACCTGACTCAGAGAGGCAAACAGAAAACCTGAGCGATGCAGCTAAGCCAGGCTAGAATCCACGGCCACCAGCTCAGATTTAGAGCCCTTTTTATTTTATTTTCACTTTTATCAAATGATCATGCACATGACTTAACAACAATTCAACAAGATTTATTATGAAAGTTATGGGCTCCCTGAATCATCTTTTTTCTCTCACTACTTCCTACTCCCCAGAAACAACCACCTTCATCTCATTTTTTTGCTGTATTTTTGGCATTTGCCTTCAAATCATTAAATAACATACTCATAGTCCTATGAGTTTTCCATTTTAGTCATTTCCTATTTTTTTCTCTGCTCTGGAAGCTAAGGCTGTATTCCCCTTTCACCCCCCCAACAATCACATGTCCCCCACTTTTTGGATGGGTCTGCTTATTCTGAAAGCTGTTTCTTGCCTTAATTTCCACAGCTTTGGTTTTTGTTCCCTATCACCCGGGATAGTATTCTGTGTGGTGTGTGTGTGTCTGACGTGTGTGTGTGTGTGTGTGTGTGTGTGTGAGAGAGAGAGAGAGAGAGAGAGGGAAAGACCTCTCTTGAGATGATTGAATCAATGGGTTTGAAGTAAAGCAAAGATAAGGAAGCAGTAAAAATAAAAATTTCTGTAATCAAGACAAGCACATAAATGTGTGAATAAGATTTTTAACAGAAACCTAACACAGACCATGCAGGATATAGGGCAAAGTAGAGAAAGTGATAATAAGTAGATTTACCAAGGCAGCACATGTGAGAAATAAAAGTAAGTTCAAGATCAAAGAAAATACTTAGCCTTCCTACTTTAGATACAAATTGGCAATTAGCCTAGATCACCTTTCACAGCGACCAAAGAAGGGCTATAGGATCCAAAAAGGGAGAATCAGCCTCAGAAATTTTTTTAATTTATTTTTTTATTGAACTATAGTTGATTTACAATGTTGTGTTAATTTCTGCTGTAGAGCAAAGTGACTCAGTTATACATATATATACATTCTTTTTTATATTATTTTCCATTATGGTTTATCACAGGATACTGAATATAGTTCCCTGTGCCGTACAGTAGGACCTTGTTGTTTACCCATTCTATATATAATAGTTTGCATCTACTAATCCCAAACTCCCAGTCCATTTCTCCCCCACCCTCCCTCCTCCTTGGCAACCACAAGCCTGTTCTGTGAGTCTGTTTCTGTTTTATAGGTAGGTTCATTTGTGTCATATTTTAGATTCCACATATAAGTGATATCATATGGTATTTGTCTTTCTCTTTCTGACTTACTTCACTTAGTATGATAATCTCTAGGTCCATCCATGTTGCTGCAATTGGCATTATTTCATTCTTTTTTATGGCTGAGTAGTATTCCATTGTATATACAGAATATTGTACTACATCTTCTTCATCCATTCCTCTGTTGATGGACATTTAGGTTGTTTCCATGTCTTGGCTACTGTGAATGGTGCTGCTATAAACATAGAGGTGCATGTATCTTTTTGAATTAGAGTTTTGTCCCAGCCTCAGAAATCTTAAAAGCCCTGATTCCAACTTCTATCTTTGATCTGCCCAGTGCCAGTCTCTCATGGGGACGGACCCTTTTCTTTCTGAGAAGCATGCCACCTGTGTGGCTCTTGCAGGAACTACTTGTCCAAGACAACTTACCCTCCAGCCATGTTGATGGAGCCAGAGGTGGACATGTGATCCAAAGCCAGGCAAATTCTAATCCTTCCCTGTGATGTTAAATAGTCTTATGGAGAAAAGAAGGTCTTTCTTCACAGTGCCATGTGCCACCTAAAAATCAGAACTTCTAAAATATATAAGAAAAAGAAGATGGTTATTAGGGGGCAACCAGTTGCTTCTGCCACCATTGCCTACTAAGAAGTCAGTGCAGCAGGATGTCCTCATTGGAACTTTCCCTGCCTCATGTTTGACTGAGGCCCTGTCAAGGGGTAAGACACAGACTCTTCCCAGCTATGCTGGTTGCTGCAATTTTTTTTTAAATTTTATATTGGAATATTGTTGATTAACAATGTTGCGTTAGTTTCAGGTGTACAGCAAAGTGATTCAGTTATACATATACATGTATCTATTCTTTTTCAGATTCTTTTCCCATTTGGGTTATTACAGAATATTGAGCAGAGTTCCCTGTCCTATACAGTAGGTCCTTGTTGATTATCTATTTTATATATAGTAGTATGTATATGTTAATCCCAAACTCCCAATCTAGCCCTCTCCCCACCCTTCGCCCCTGGTAACCATAAGTTTGTTTTCTATGTCTGTGAGTCTGTTTCTGTTTTGTAAATAAGTTCATTTGTACCATTTTTTTAGATTCCACATATAAGCAATATCCTATGATATTTGTCTTTCTCTGTCTGGCTTACTTCACTTAGTATGATCATCTCTAGGTCCATCCATGTTGTTATTTGTTATTTTGTATGCAATTGTTCCTTCACATGTGAGGAAGACGGAGTAGTCAGAAACAGGCAAAAGCAGAATTTTGGAGAGAAATAAGAGTGGGGAGGAGACAGCTGAGTTTAGCAAGCAGGGAGTTTGCACGTGTTTGTATAAACTGATGAGCTTTCGCGAGCTAGGAGGTCAGGATGGACATTTTATATTAGAATAAGCCCAGTAAAGGTATCACAGGAAACAATTTTAATTGTTTATGGACTCTCCAGAGAACCTTGAGAGTTTAGCTGTGGCGTCTCTGGCTCATGCCTACCTGCCTTTCCCATACGCATCAGCCTTACTGAGGGCAGGTCCACACCATTTTTCACTTTAGAATTTCTCAGCACCCATGGGATAGAGTTCAGATTATGCGGATTTACAAAGGAAATGGATTTGAATACTCATCCTAAGACCTTTGAATGCCTTAGGTGATTCAAGGATGTGACAAGAGGATGAGAGGGCAGAAGGAGGGAGGATGTGGGGAGGTGGCTAACACAGAAGAAAGCTCTGCTGAGAGCCCTGTGGGCCCCTCCCCACCTGAGGCCTGTGTCGGGGGAGCAGGCCTGTGCTTGCCTCTTCCCCCCAAGTCCAGTGAGGAAGCATCCCTGGAACACTGTGAACAAGACTAAGAGATTTGTTTGGACAGAGCTGTTGTCATCAGGGGCACCCTACTCCACCACCCTCCCTGGGGGAGAGCTTGAAAAACAAGGGGTCAGAAGGACCCCTTGAAAAACCTTAAGTTGGGAGATAGAGAGCACTGCCGCTTGGCTCACCCCTGAAAAAATCAAAGTAGCCTGTGGACTGGGGTCTGACTCCCATTTACAAAACCTAGAGTGAGAAGGGCTGCCCGAATGCTTTGCTGGCAGCACTCAGGAGCAGCCTCTAGGCTGGGATTCTGTGGAGCCAGGGAAAGAAGCTTCACGAAGCCAGCTCAGGCTTTTTGAAAGGCCTCTGTAAGAGGCAAGGAGAACCCAGAGCCTGTTAACACAGAGGCAGGTCACAGTGGAGTCTGTTGGAAATTTCATTCAGGAGCAGGAGAAGACAGACCCACTAGGGAAAAAAAAAAGTTTCAGGGGATGGAGAAGACAAAGGTGCTGTTTTATGGATGTACCCACTCTTTCCGCTCATTGACCTATTGCTTCCTTAAGATGCTAGTAATAACTTGGAGAGAAAGTTTGTCCCTGGGAGGCAATGACCCGGAGTGCGCAGGACAATGAGAGGGCCTGTCTCACCCTTAGGCACTGCACTGTGCATTAATTTAGTACTGGGAACATCCTGCTAGGACCTGCCTTCCATAACGCTCAAAGGAGTCTGGGAAGCCCAGCAGTAGCCTTACAGATATCCATTAATATTTTCTACTTCTGTGGCACATCTGTCTCTGTGCCCTTTTTGTCATGGTAGCCCAGGCGCTACTACACCAGCCAGAGGCAACCTAATGGTTCCTGGGCCCCAGAGGAAACAGGTCTGCCCAGTAGCATATTTTACACTGATATGACCAGAAAGGGCTAATCGAATCTCCCCTTGGAAAAATCAACACAGATTTCTCAACTCTGGGGAATCTGTGTGTTGGATTCACCTAAGAGCTTTCAAAAATACTGATGCTCAGGTCCTAACCCAGACCGAGTAAACTCTGATCTGTTGAATTGGGGCCCAGGCATACTGAAATGGTCCTGAAGTAATTCCAGCGCTCATCGTGGGTGGAAAAGCCACTGGCAACAAAGCAATGGGAAGACAGCGCTCAACTAGTTTGATCGACAGTGAGCACGTCCGCTGGCTGCTGAAGGAATCTATCTGGGAGGAAGGCTGCTTTCCCAGTCTTTTCAAGAAACACTGGCCCCCAAGGAATATTGAAACAGTTCTTTAAATTATGGTTTCAAAACCATACAGGGTCAGGGCGGCTGCAGACCCCATATGGGGACATCTCACTTTCCTGGTGGTCAGGACAGGGTAGGAGACTTTAAAGGAGGTCCCTGAGCCTTCAGAGGTGCCCTGGGGACCTTCCAGGTTCCCTAACATTCATCTTCCTCTCTTCACTTGTCACTGTCTTTAACGTTTAGCCCTCCTGTGTGTCTGCCCCACCAGCCCTGCCACTCCCATCCCTCCATCTCTGTGCCGTGTGGTTAGGTCCTAACCACGGGGTCCAGTGGAGCCCGTGGCTTTTCTCCTCCATCACTTCCTGTTGGTCTGCAGCCGGTAGGGGCGCTGTCTGACCCTAGAGCCTGAAGGTGCTAGAGGGTGGGGTGGGGAAACAGGGTAGGAGAAAGAGGGAAGGAGGGTCTCTCCTTGTGGCTTAGGAAACGATTTCCCTGAAACTAAACCTCACTAAGGGAACTGTCCTTCCGATGGCACTTGTAAGTGTACTCTTGCTCTTGGTTACCTAGGACCCACGTGCTCTTCCTGACAGCAGCCCTACCTGGTTGGTTACCTATGATACATCATCTCAGTTGTAAACTCCCTGGAGGTGCGCGTTCAGGGACCACACCCTCTTGAGCCAGGCCAATCAGATGCTCCCACCTGAAATAGGCACGGTGAGAGCAGACTGACCACGCGCATCACAGTCAGCCCAGCCTGAGTCCCGCTCACGCGGCTCCGGTCCCGGCTCCAAGCCTCCCGGCTGCCTCTCTGAACTCCCAAGAGCCTCGCAATTTCCTCCTTTGTGGTTCTTTGTTTTGCTTGTGGATTGCTTGATTGAGAGTTTTTCATTTGCTTGTTGTTGTGTTTTAGTTTTATTTTATTTTATTTTATTTTATTTTGTTTTTGCCTAAATTAGCCAGCGTATATTTCTCCAGTTTGTAAGCAAAGAAACCTCTCTTAATCAATTCTTCCTTTAAAGTACATGAGAAATCCACGTTCCTTTTATGCCCTCTGTTTTTTATGAATCAACACACGGGTCTTATTAGGCTAAAAAAAGTCTACCCCTGCACACCAACCACCCACTTCCCATCCCAGGTAGATTTCAAAGTTCTCTTACATTAATTGATAATGGATGGTACTCATGACCCGACTCGTCTCCCTAATGTCTAGGGGCAGGTGAAGGGCAAGCAGAGACACTTAAGTCAGCCTTGCACTCATCCAAAGCCTACTGTGTGCCAGCAATGAGGCTCAGTCTGACATCTCTTTCCACCTTGCATATCATCCTACATTTCCACGACTGTAAGGAATCTGTGGTCATTGACCTTGGTAACCTGAGCAGCCACCACCGGCTGGTCTGCATTACCTGGGTTCTAGTTCTATCATATGATCTTGAGCAAGTCACTTCACCTTTCAGACCTCAGTTTCTTTACCTATAAAATGAAAGACGTGGAGAACATGATGCCCAGGTGTCACATTTACTGGTCACAGGAAATAGATATCATAAAGTCTGGTTTTGCGATCACTCAGAACTTGTGATTCCAGACGGGGTGAGGCCTGGAGACTGGCTCATCCTCTTTGGCATCTCCTCAGTCTGTCTGCTTCTCTCTGTCTCTGCTGCCACTGTGACCCTCTCTATTGTCAGGACTATTGCAATAGCTTCCTCAAATGTCAGTGCTGGCCTCGTCCAAACGCCTCTGCACAGCAATCAGAGATCTTTCTGAAGGTGAATCTGAATACGTCAATCCATTTCTTTTAGGATAAAGAACAAAACTGTTGATCTGACCTGACCCCTTCCCATTTCTTCAGTTTCATCTCCTACCACTCTTGCTCTTGCCAACTTTCAGTTCTTCCCAAGACTGAAGACTCTCCTTGCCCCAGGACCTTTGCACAAGCTCTTTTCTCCAAGTGCCCTCGCCCAGTAGATCTTGGCTTAAACATTTAATCCTCAAAGAATTCTTTCCTAACCTCTCAAAAAAACCAGGTAACCCTGTCAATTGATCCCTCTACTTCCCTGCAGGGTCCTTATTGCAGTCATTAATTATAAATTTAATTATATGTTTATTTGAAAGGTGTTATTTCCCCCCACTGTTTTCCTCATCACTACAACCCCAATACATAGCACAGTGTCTAGCACACAATGGATGGGCAGTAAATGCACCTCTTAAATGACCAAAGGAGTGTAATTGGGATGTGTCTAAGCATCTCACCTCCCGTTCCTGGTCTGTGAACTCTGGGTCAGATCCATATCACCACCCAAGTCAATGTCCACCTACCTCAATCAACTTTTTCCTTATCCTTACAAAACATGCTCTTGGGAAAAGCTAGAATAAATTAAAATGAAACTCACCATCAATAGTGCCTGGGGTGTTATATATCTACTGGCATTTTATTTAATAATGAATAATGCCTAGATTTAGCTTGAATCCAAGGAATATAACTGTGTTAACAGAATTTCAGAGGTTCAAAGACCAGCCTCTCTTTGTGACATCTGTTTCTTCCTGGTCCCTTGGGCCCTCACATTTTCCACATTAGAGGGTCTTCTGATCAATTGGACCCATCATTAGAAGGTTACACATGATATTCTCCCCATCCCATCCTATCCTACTTCACTGATGTGGAATTCCTTCCAGAAACCCTGGAGCCACCTTTCTGCACAGCTTCAGTGCTTCCTTCCCAATAGTTCCTTCCAGCTCAGTACAAATAACGATATGCCTTTCTTCCTTTCTCTAGGTGGCTTTCATTAGAACCACAGACTCACACAATATTTGAGCCAGAGGCTTTGGCAACCTATCCCATGGAGTAACAGACAATCTCCTTGAACTCCATGAGTGATCGGAGGCATCAGAAGACAAACCAGCCCTGGATTTAGTGGAAGGTGAGACTACTTCATGAAGCTTAATGGAATCCACGGTCTTCTCCTAGCTCTGGGAGGCAGATGCCATAGTGACTGAAGAACCCAGGCTTGGGAGCCAGGCAGACCTGGGGTTAGTTCCTCCTTCTGTATTTGTGAACTTGAGCAAGTGACACCTCTGTATGCCTCAAGCTCATCATCCATATAATGAGAACCATAATGCCTGCCTCATGTACTAAGACACAAAGCAGAGTCCCTGGAGCAAGAGGGGAGGCTTAAAAAGGCTAGAGTTCTCAAGTTTTCTGGCTCTGAGGACATGGAACACTAATATCAAGAAGGAAACTTTTGCCCTCAGTCTGCTATGTCCATATGACAGTACACTATCCTAATATCCACCTTCCGTGAGAGAGACAAGTTTTTGTTTAGGCTTTACTGTTAATTTACTGGGTATTTCCACACAGTTTGCTTTGCTAGTCTGTGCTTTCATTGGCACCTTCTTTTTCTGTCCTAACATGTATATAAGACTGATAAGGAAGACTTTAGAAAAATAATTCCCCCATTATTTTATCTCATTGCTATTAGGATGATTTTTCTAGATAAGTTCATCCAACATCCCTTAATTTTTCCTTCCTGTCTAAAAGACTGTAATGATCATAGTCTCATTTATTCATTTAGAGTAGTGGTTCTCAACATGGGTGATTTTGCCCCCAGGGGACATTTGGAGATATCTGTAGATATTTTGATCATCACCACTGGGGAAAAATATGACTGGCATTTGACAGGTGGAGACCAGGATGCTGCTACATATCCTACGATGCACAGGATGGCCCCCGCGACCCAGCCACCCAACCCCACATGTCAGCAGCGCCAGGCTGAGAAACACTGGTTTGGAATCGGGCCAGTCAGCTTCTCAGCAGCAAGAGAAGCTGCCCTTGAGCTTGGCAGTTCAGCAGCTTCAATTCTAAGAGAGGCCCCTCCCATTAAACTTCTTTGATTCCCTCCCTCCTCTCCAGCTCTGAAAAATAGCTGCTTCAAAATAGTAACATGTAAAGTCTATCTTAAACACATGGAGTCAAGAGATTTAGAGTTAAGGTTTAAAAATTCGAGGCTAGCACTCTGCTGTTAAAATAGACCAAGCCTGAAGATAGGTGCCAGGGTGTGATTTGGAGACAAACTGTCAGGCCAAGCTTTCGACTCCAACCCTGCTGCTTTTGGCTTTTGTGGGCTTAGGTCAGACTCTCTCTGTTATCCTGGGGTGGTTGCTCTGTGGTTTCCTTCTTACTTCTATAGAACTTAAAGAAACAAACACTGACAATATTCAGAGCAGGCCTCAATAGGGGGAGGCGTGAGCTATTTAAGGTTTGGAATCTAAATTTGTAAATCATATCTCTGATGAAATCACTAAGATGTGGCACTTCATGTTCTAGATTCTTCACACTTACAACACACTATTGTTTGTGTCACTTGCCTGTTGAGTAGAGCAATTACTTACTAATTTTGTGAGGTGCAGAAGATAAGGTGGCATAGCCCAAAACACAGTATTGAGAGACAGAACAGAACAAACCTCAGCCCAGCCTCTCCTGCTTACATTCTGAACAAATTACATAACTTCTCTGAGTCTTTCCTTCCCCTTCCATGATATAGAGAAAAGAATCTCTATCTCATGAATGGACACTGCACACAAAATACCAATCAAGTTCTAGAACAGAGAGGCCCTTCCTACATATGAACCCTTTATCAAAAGGAGTCTGTCTTCCAGTTGAAAAAGTAAAACCAAAAATATTCTAGGTCATGTATGACATGGCAGCCTGCCTTGAGATTCAAGAGGATTACAAAGAGATCACCCATGACGATTTAACCCAGTGCCAATAAATACTAGGTATATGTTTATTGGCAAGAAGACAAAAAGAAGGACCAGGATACTAAAGGTAGAAAAGCCAAGGGCATATTCAGGACGATCAAGTTGTCACGATTAGCTGGACTACAGCATTTTCACAAGACTGTAGTCAGATGTGAAGCTGGAAAAGTAGTTGGTCTATACTAGTCAGCTATTTCCACAATAATGGGGTATAGTAAAGCACCCTGACATTCAGTGACACACGTCACCAAGCACTTGTTCTCATGCTTATGGGTCAGCAGCTCAGTAAGGTTTGGTTGATCTCAGTTGAGCTTGGTTGGGTAGCATTGTTTTTCTCATGGCAGATCCTGAGCATAAGAACCAAGCCAATCCATGAAAAATACACTTAAGACCTTTGCTCCTGCAACATCCATTCATATTTCATTGTCAAAGCAAGTCACATGGGCTAGGGAAGTAGACACCGCCTGCAGTGGGAGAGCAGAGCAAAGTTACAAGGCAAATGTATGGATGTATAACCCTATTACAGTGGAGTGGAGAATTGGGACCAATAATCAAATCTATCATAAGACCATATGAGGGCAGATCTTAAAAACAGAAGTAATGAGCTGTTAAAAAAAAGATTGGTCACAATAGGAAATCTTTGGAAGGAGTGAAGTGTTCAGAGCTGTGGCTGCCAACATGTGTGGAATAGATTGGAGAAAGGAGAACGGATGCCAGAGGCAGTTAGAGAACACTCTGTGCCCAGGAGGAAGGGTGCCGTGTGTTTCAGAGGAGGCACTGGACAAGGAGATGAAGGGCGATGAGAAGGGGTAAATGATTTCATTATTGATTGGCCATTGGGTGGGGATAGTGGCTTTTGCTTTGACTATGAAAAGGAGTCATCAGAGAGAAATTTGGAAGTCGAAGGTTTGGACCTTAGAGTCTAGGAGAACGGTAAAGCTACTCATAATAATACCATATACATTTTATTGAGCATGTATTGTTTACCAGACACTGTACTAAAAATGTTTTTGACATTATTTTATTTAATCTTCACAATAATCCAATGAGATAGGTATAGTTTTTATCTGCATTTTTAGGATGAGGTGACTGAAGTAACCTGCCTGAGATTACATACCTAGAAAGTGGTGGGATCAGGATTGAGAGATCAGCTGTCACCTCCAGAATCTATCCTATGTCACCATTCATTCATTTCCTCATTTCTTACCCTGCCATATTGCTGAAATGTTCATATTTTATATCATATCTAATTACACACCAAACTATTTCTCAGTGACCAATAAGATAGTCTGAGTGGCAAGTGGAATTCTTTGAAATACCTGGATTTTAGGGTTAAAAGGTGTAAGATGATGGGGACAGCAGGAATAACAGATGTCCTGGTATCCAGAGTGGTCATGACTGACATCAGTCACATCTACAATTATTTTATGGAACAGACATTTATTTGATCTTTCTGGTTTTGTAGTCCTATTTCTCACTCCCCGTAGCCTAACCACTTTCCAGGGACAAATAAAAAGAAGACGCTGCCGGTAGAAATAAACACCACCTAACTTTAAAATGTGCTTCCCCCGAGTCTCAGAACTGAGCATCCATTCCGTAACTAGGAAATGCTACTTTCCCTGAAACTGGAAGGAGGACACCAGCTCACCGAGCGTGCAGAGTTCACATCTGACTCATCCCCAGGTTCCTGCTCTCCTCCCCTCGCAATGTGGGGGATGAAGCCTCCACACTGAAAGGTTCTCTGAGTCTATGGCCAAGTCATCAGCACCACGTGCTTTCAATTCCTCCATTTCTTCCCAAATTTTCAGCCAATCTTTGAATCATATTGGCTATCTTTGGGGAGCAGTAAACATAGAAAAGTGGAAAAAGATTTTAAAATATCCTCTTTAATGAGTTTCTTTAAATATCCTCTTCAATCAGTAGCTTGATACTTAATTATTCCCTTTTAGAAAAGCCTCTTTCAGTGACTGAGATCCAAGGAGAGCATTCT
Organism: Balaenoptera physalus; assembly: GCF_965194825.1. Lineage (NCBI taxonomy): Eukaryota > Metazoa > Chordata > Mammalia > Artiodactyla > Balaenopteridae > Balaenoptera > Balaenoptera physalus. Next base: position 54,376,909 of record NC_138896.1, on the reverse strand, counting down.
GGATTTTGATACTGAAGGAGAAGGAACATAGGGTCCTGGGATTGTGTGTTTCAGAAAGAGTGCTAGAAGTGGTTTCTATAGGTTACATTGAAAAGATTTAAATGGAAGATCTTCCTGACTCCTACAGGAAGGAAGAAAAGAATGCTATTTTTCTTTTTCTTCCTAAGAATCTGTAAGCTTCTTATGCTGTCTTCCTTGATGAAGGGGTAAGCCCAGCACTGTCTTGAGGAGGCCAGTAGACACCAAAGCCGATATCAAGGTCAGCCGCGCAAGTTAGCACCTGCCAGGTAACATGGCGGGTGACACCTCTGACATCCCACCTCAATTATTTCCTAAGCAGGTTTTTGTTTTTCTTTTTCTAATACACTGCCAATTTAAAAGGTGAAAATGTTGACAACCTTCTTGCTCTTTCTAAAAGAAGGTTGGGATTGGGAGGGAGGCAAAGATGAAGATTCATCTGTGGCTCGTAGAGATGATCTCATTTTAGTTTCATGGAAATCAATGAACTATTCAATTACAGATGGAAGCAAGTTTGCTTCAGGGTTCACCATAGATGCCTTAGAAAAAGAACTCAGGACAATATGGGAAGGAAGACCAATGATGGGTTAAATTTTAAAAAGTGACAGTAAATGTGTAAGTGTGGCCAAACTATATTTATAAGGATGACTTCTGTGATGCGCAGAGTTTCAAGAAGCAATCTCTTCTAGTGATGAGTGATTTTAGGCAAGTCATTTAATTTCCTTGCCCCTCAGTTTCCTTCTGTCTCAAGTACAGGCAGTAATAACTTCCCTGTTCATTTCTTTAGGTTATTTAAAATTTGAAAGTGCTTTGAAAATTGTGTAGTGCAGAGTATCATTATTCATATTATGAAAATTACCAAAGTGGGCTTAGCCTATTTTATCTAAGTTTAATTAAAATTCCTTAAAATAATATTTTACCTGAATTTATAAAATAAATTAATGCAACCTGTTTTATTATGAAAAACTATTACAATAAGCATGATTTGGTAGAAAGAGTAGTGATCTTGGAGTTAGAAGACCTTGGTTTAGGTATTACTCCCTTCAATTTTTAGGGTATATGGGGAAGCCTTTGAAAAGGATAGAAAGGATAGAGAAAGGACAGAGTTCCACAGAAGTGGAACTTATCATTTTGCTGAGAATATGAGTTATCTGCGAGTTGGGTGACAAAAATTTTACTGAAAAGATAACCAGAAGCGCTAAAATCTGCGTACACTCTTGCATGAACTTTCCCCTTACACCATTACATTTTCACTAACTAAGTTAGAGAGGGAAATATTAAATATACCTTATCTCAAAGATGTTATTCTCAGAAGATATAGCAACAGATGTTTGCTGGTTTCTCCCCATCCCCCTCCCTATTAGCTCCTGCTAACACATATCACAGGTCCCCATAAACCCTTCCCTGAGTTACTCCCAACCCAAGAGTTTCCCACGTGGGTCCAGTTACTACATGACATCTGCACTCTGCCTTTTCCCCAAACATTCTCTTTAGCACTCTCATGCCCTCAGGTGCCTCTTCCATTGGGTACCACAGCCCCACTGGCCATGATTCCGGGCAGCACTGTCCCACCTGGGCTACCACCTGTCTGTGGACTATGAGTTCTCTGCTGCTGTTTGTGCGCTGGCCCTCAAGCACCCAAAGTTGCAGAAAGCTCTGTGTGAGCTGGGCACAGAAGAGGCAAGATGCAGTCTGCCACTTTAGACTTTAAACAAAGATTATAACTTGGAGAAAGCTCAGTCCTGGGGAGTTTTAATGATGGGGAGCCCTACTAGGTTCACACTAAGACACAGCTAAATTAAAGGTACCATCCCAGAATGTAAATTGGTGCAGCCACTGTGGAGAACAGTATGGAGGTTCCTTAAAAAACTAAAAATAGGGCTTCCCTGGTGGCGCAGTAGTTGAGAATCTGCCTGCCAATGCAGGGGACACGGGTTCGAGCCCTGGTCTGGGAAGATCCCACATGCCGCGGAGCAGCTGGGCCCGTGAGCCACAATTACTGAGCTTGCACATCTGGAGCCTGTGCTCCACAAAAAGAGACGCCGCGATAGTGAGAGGCCCGTGCACTGCGATGAAGAGTGGCCCCCACTTGCCACAACTAGAGAAAGCCCTAGCACAGAAATGAAGACCCAACACAGTCATAAAAAAAAAAAAAAAAAAAAAACTAAAAATAGAGCTACCATATGATCTAGCAATCCCACTCCTAGGCATATATCTGGAGAAACTATAATTCAAAAAGGTACATGCACCCCAATGTTCATTGCAGCGCTGTTTACAATAGTCAGGACATGGAAGCAGCCTAAATGTCCATCAACAGATGAATGGATAAAGAAGATGTGGTACATACATACAATGGAATATTACTCAGCCATAAAAAAGAATGAAATACTGCCATTTGCAGCAACATGGATGGACCTGGAGATTATCATGCTAAGTGAAGGAAGTCAGACAGAGAAAGACAAATATGATATGATATCACTTATATTATGAATCTAAAAAATAAATGATACAAATGAACTTATTTACAAAACAGAAACAGACTCACAGACTTCAAAAACAAACTTATGGTTACCAAAGGGGAAAGGTGGGGGTGGGGGTGTGAGGGATAAATTGGGAGTTTGGGATTGACATATACATACTACTATATTTAAAACAGATAACCAACAAGGACAGGGAAATCTGCTCAGTATTCTGTAATAACCTAAATGGGGAAAGAATTTGAAAAAGAATAACTTTGCTGTACACCTGAAACTAACACAACATTGTTAATCAACTGTAGCCCAATATAAAATAAAAATTAAGAAAAAAAAAATGTACCACCCCAGACTCTGGATGCCCTACCCTCAGAAAATCAAGATAAGGTGGATCCTTCTCGAGGACACAGCATTGCTTCCTTCAGAGAGCCTTCTCCTAAACCAAAAAACCTGACTCATCAAAGAGGTCAAGAGAGCCTAAGAGCAAAGCTTCAAACTTCAAGTTCCTTTATATGTCTAAGACTTCATTTCATTCCTTAATTTCTTTGAAGCAAAGTCTTGTATTTTACACTCTCTGTTTTACATGCTTTGGAAAGATAGAGCAAAATCTCCACCTGTTCTAATGAACAAAGCATGACAGATGACCAAAAGTGTGAAAGCCAAAACCATGTGAAAAACTGCCTAAAAGATGAGAAGCCCATTTGGAGGGAAAATATGTGGGTTGCTACTGGGAGTTTCTCACTATTCAATTTTTTACATAGGCTTTTGCAAAGCGGAAAATGTTATGAGGAGGTGAAGTGTGGAGATCTAGCCAAGATTTCTTTAAAACTTTTTAAAAGTCAGATTGCTATTGATCTATGGAACTATCACTTGCAAATATTTAAAGTCCCCTCCAAAATAACCCCCAATTCAATCTGGTTGGAAAACATGATATGCAAGAGCAAATCAATCACATAAAAAAGCGATGGCAGACCCCTACAGCTCAGAGGGTGACAAGAAAGAGAAGGGTGAACCTGGTGGTTGGTGGTTGGGAGGAAGAAGCAGAAATGTTGCTTGGAATCTCATTTCTCATCACTAGAACAATGATAACAACTGTAGTAGGATCTTTGAAGTACATCACCAAAGCTTTGAAATCCTCGTTTCTTGGTGGCAGTCTTCACAGATCCTTTCTTTACAAAATGCTGAAATTTATTTTCATCATAAATACAATTTTATTATTATCTTTGAAGATTGATGTTGGAAAATAGAAATAGAATTAGTTTAAGATTTATCATGGTGGGATGCAACTAGAGATGATCATAGTAAGTGAAGTAAGTCAGAAAGAGAAAGACAAATACCATATGATATCACTTATATGTGGAATCTAAAATATGGCACAAATGAACTTATCTACAAAGCAGAAACAGGCTCACAGACATAGAGCAAAGACTTGTGATTGCCAAAGGAGAGGCGGGTGGGGAAGGGATGGATTGGGAGTTTGGGATTAGTAGATGCAAACTATTAGATGTAGGATGGAAAAACAACAAGGTCCTACTGTGTAGCACAGGGAACTGTATTCAATATCCTGGAATAAACCATGATGGAAAAGTATATAAAAAAGAATGTATATATATGTATAACTGAGTCACTTTGCTGTACAGCAGAAATTAACACAACATTGTAAATCAACTATCCTTCAATTAAAAAATAAATTTAAAAAATTTATCATGGTGAATAAATTCCTACATGGTATTTCTAATTGGTTTCATTTGTTCCAATTTTTGTCAGATTTATCAATGAGTGCATTTATTCACCAAAGGGAATAAGGAACCCACACAATGCAGAATTGGGCACAAAACTCACTGGATTTCTTCAACCCACTCCTGTACATTTTGCTTTTTTGGTTTTTCTGAAATGGATCCATAATTGAGACTGATGGGCCATGTACTATGCTGCTAAAGGTGACATTTTTTAGACAAAAACAAGTCATCCTAGGGCTTCCCTGGTGGCGCAGTGGTTAAGAATCCGCCTGCCAATGCAGGGGACACGGGTTCGAGCCCTCATCTGGGAAGATCCCACATGCCGCGGAGCAACTAAGCCCACGTGTCTTAACTACTGAGCCTGCTCTCTAGAGCCCACGAGCCACAATGACTGAGCCCATATACCACAACTACTGAAACTCGCGTGCCTAGAGCCCATGCTCTGCAACAAGAGAAGCCACCGCAGTGAGAAGCCCACGCACCACAATGAAGAGTAGACCCCACTCGCCGGAACTAGAGAAAGCCCATGCACAGCAACAAAGATACAACGCAGCCAAAAAAAGAAAAGGAAAAGAACAAAAGTCAAGATATAATGGCAGAGCAAAGCCAGATCATACACCAAAAACCTAATTAATTGAAAAAATAAAAGGTAAAACAAGGTGTATATGTATATAATTTGTCTAGGTGTCATGGTACGCATGGTTTTATATATATATAAAAACTTAGACAAAGTACTTCATATCATGCTTTCGAAACAGAGAGCCATACTTCCCAGTGATTTACAAAGCTTCCAAAATCTAAGAAAACCCACTAAGAATGAAAGCAACATAATTTGAAGCATCAAGAAAGAAAATGGACTTAGCCAAAGACAACGTCCCAGTCATAGAGGAAAGTTTTCAAATGATCAAAGATATTGCAGGAAAAAAAATGACAAAGAGGTTAAAAACTATTAAGGAGATGAAAGATAATAGATATGGAAGATCACAATGATTAAATATACATATAATTTGCTATTTGAAAACAAAAATAAAACTGATGGAATTGAAAAAATATTTATAAAAGAAGCTATTCCCTAAACAATGGGAGACCTAAATCTATATATCAATAAGGAACAAGAAAGTTCAGGAAATTTAATACCAAAAAACCAAAAAACGAGGGGAGCTGGAAGAGGGAGAGAGAAGGACGGACTCTTGAAGTCACTGTATTGAAAAGTGCTCCTGCGTGTGCACATGAACATGTGATGGACACAAGAGGAAACCCACTGCCTTCAGAATCCTCCAGAACAATGGTGGCATTCAAAATTAAAGAAACAAAACCTCTCAAATGTGCAAAAACTATTTGACGGCAAAATTCAGCTAAAAAAGGGATGAGTCAAATTAAGAAAATTAGAAAGAAAAAAACTTGCTTTAAACAATTTGTCATAATTTTGAACCTAATAAAGCAAGGATAAACCTCATTTTGGGAATAAGAGAGAACAGAATGAACATAACTATGGCACACCCATATGCAGCCACCAAACAAAATGAGGAAGAATTTTCATAAGCTGAAATGGAAAAGGGTGCATGATATATTCAGTTAAGAAAGATATGTGAAAATAACTTTATGGTTTGACTAATTTGTAGAGGTAGAGAGAGAGGGAGGTAGTGTCTGACATATAGTAGATAATAAATATGTAACAAATGATTAAATCTCAAATATGTCTAAAAATTTTAAGAAGGACACAGAAAGACACTCTTCATTTATACTCTTCTGTTTAATTTCTGCTGGATAGTTTCTGAGAAATCAAAATCTTTATGTTCTTTAGGAATTGTACTTAAAATACTAAAGCCATTGTTTATTGAATTGACAGAGGTTGCCACCAGGAGCTCAGCCTCCAAAGCACCAAAGCAAAGAGTAAAAGGGACCCACGGTGGTCTGGGGGGAGCACTGACGTATCTGCTACAAACTTCACCTTAAACAACATAAGAATTTAAAGTGTCACACTGACGGTCAACGGAACAGAGGAGAAAACCCATTCAGAAGCTCGTTTTTACTAAGAATTTAGGATAAAATAAAAATGGTGTTTCAAATTAGTAGGGAAGCCAATAGCCAAAAACTAGTGGGTCAATCTGGGGGCAAATAGTTATATACCATGAGAAAAATAAATTTTGCAATAATTTGCAAAAATAAATTTCAGATGTGTTAGAAATGTTGATGTTTAAGAAACATCAGAACACTAACAGAAAATTCCACAGGAGAGTTGTTTTTTTTTTTTAACATCTTTATTGGAGTATAATTGCTGTACAATGGTGTGTTAGTTTCTGCTTTATAACAAAGTGAATCAGTTATACATATACATATGTTCCCATATCTCTTCCCTCTTGCGTCTCCCTCCCTCCCACCCTCCCTATCCCACCCCTCTAGGTGGTCACAAAGCACCGAGCTGATCTCCCTGTGCTATGCAGCTGCTTCCCACTAGCTATCTATTTTACGTTTGTTAGTGTATATATGTCCATTCCACTCTCTCACTTCGTCCCAGCTTACCCTTCCCCCTCTCCATGTCCTCAAGTCCACACTCTATGTCTGCATCTTTATTCCTGTCCTGCCCCTAGGTTCTTTAGAACCATTTTTTTTTTTTTTTTAGTTTCCATATATATGTGTTAGCATACAAAAATATGGAATGCTTCACGAATTTGCGTGTCATCCTTGTGCAGGGACCATGCTAATTTTCTCTGTATCGTTCCAATTTTAGTATATGTGCTGCCGAAACGAGCACCACAGGAGATTATTTGTATAATCTTTTTTTTTTTTTTAATTTTTATTTATTTATTTATTTATTTATTTATTTATTTATTTATTTATGGCTGTGTTGGGTCTTCGTTTCTGTGCAAGGGCTTTCTCTAGTTGCGGCGAGCGGGGACCACTCTTCATCGCGGTTCGCGGGCCTCTCACTATCGTGGCCTCTCTTGTTGTGGAGCACAGGCTCCAGACGCGCAGGCTCAGTAGTTGTGGCTCACGGGCCTAGTTGCTCCGCGGCATGTGGGATCTTCCCAGACCAGGGCTCGAACCCGTGTCCCCCGCATTGGCAGGCAGATTCTCAACCACTGCGCTACCAGGGAAGCCCTGTATAATCTTTGAGTAGGAAAGATCTTACTTTAATGTGATCCTATGAACAACAACAAAAATTTTTTAAACATCTTTACTGGAGTATAATTGCTTTACAATGTTGTGTTAGTTTCTGCTGTATAACAAAGTGAATCAGCTATAAGTATACAATATGTCCATATCCCCTCCCTCTTGCATCTCCCTCCCACCCTCCCTATCCCACCCCTCTAAGTAGTTACAAAGCACTGAGCTGATCTCCCTGTGCTATGCGGCTGCTTCCCACTAGCTATCTATTTTACATTTTGTAGTGTACATATGTCAATGCTACTCTCTCACTTAGTCCCAGCTTACCCTTCCCCCTCCTCATGTCCTCAAGTCCATTCTCTACTTCTGCATCTTTATTTCTGTCCTGCCCCTAGGTTCACCAGAACCTTTTTTTTTTTTAGATTCCATATGTATGTGTTAGCATACAGTATTTGTTTTTCTCTTTCTGACTTACTTCACTCTGTATGACAGTCTCTAGGTCCATCCACCTCACTACAAATAACTCAATTTCGTTTCTTTTTATGGCTGAGTAATATTCCATTGTATATATGTGCCACATCTTCTTTATCCATTCATCTGTCGATAGATACTTAGGTTGCTTCCATCTCCTGGCTACTGTAAATAGAGCTGCAATGAACATTGTGGTACATGACTCTTTTTGAATTATGGTTTTCTCAGTGTATATGCCCAGTAGTGGGATTGCTGGGTTGTATGGTAGTTCTATTTTTAGTTTTTTAAGGAACCTCCATACTGTTCTGCACAGTGGCTGTATCAATTTACATTCCCACTAACAGTGCAAGAGGGTTCCCTGTTCTCTACACCCTCTCCAGCATTTATTGTTTGTAGATTTTTTGGTGATGGCCATTCTGACCGGAGTGAGGTGATACATCATTGTGGTTTTGGTTTGCATTTCTTTGATGATTAGTGATGTTGAACATCCTTTCATGTGTTTGTTGGCAATCTGTATATCTTCTTTGGAGAAATGTCTATTTAGGTCTTCTGCCCATTTTTTGATTAGGTTGTTTGTTTTTTTGACATTGAGCTGCTTGTATATTTTGGAGATTAATCCTCTGTCACTTGCTTTGTTTGCAAATATTTTCTCCCATTCTGAGGGTTGTTTTCTCGTCTTGTTTATGGTTTCCTTTGCTGTGCAAAAGCTTTTAAGTTTCATTAGGTCCCATTTGTTTAGTTTTGTTTTTATTTCCATTTCTCTAGCAGGTGGGTCAAAAAGGATCTTGCTGTGATTTATGTCATAGAGTTGAACGAAAATTTTAGAAGGGAATTAAAACGACTGCACAGCAAAAGGAGCATTTAATAAAAAACATAATTGACAAATAACTGAATTGCTCACTTACCACAGGCACTAAAATTGGAATCACTGAGAAAGAGATGAGACAAAAGTGTTCAAAACTTCCTCCTGCAGGTAGTGGAAGCAGTGACAGCAGGCTGGGTCTCCCACCGCATCCCCACTATGGGAGCCCCGGGGAACAGACTGGGAGGAGACCCAGAGATCCTGAAATCGAAGGGTCTCTTTCACAGAGGAATGCACTGAAGCCCAGAGATGGTGAGTGACCTGCTATTGGTCAAACACGAGCCAGACATCACTTTTCAGTTTCTGTTTTTACCCATGAGCTCTCATAGGAGTCAAGACAGTCCTGAGAACCATTCTTTTCCCTCTGCCACTGGATCACATGGAATAGCGATCAGGAGGTTCAGGCTTTTGGTTAAATTTCATAAGGAAATTAGTCACGCCCAGGATCAAAGTATAACTAATAACTCGCTGTAACTTTATTGACACCTTAGGTATCTGCATGTTCACCACAGTATCTCACAGATAAAAGGGGACTAGCTTTATGAGCCCCAATCACCCCTAAGGCACACTTGGAATCCCAGGGACCAAGGTGAAGGTAGGTGTCAATTTCCAGTGTGTGTGTTGCGGGGGCAGTTTCTCTCTGACCCCAGTGGGGTGTCCTACAATTCAACCCAGTCCTCACAACGGCTACTCAGAGGTGGCATCAGATCCCACAGGGTAAGGGGTTGTCACCTGTTCTTCTGACCCACTGGCTACAGATCAGGTGTTCCAACAACCCCCTCCTTGGATTCAATTAGTTTGCTAGAGCAGCTCACAGAACTCAGAGAAACACTGTATACTTACTAGATAACTGGTTTATTAGAGAAGGATACAACTTAGGAACAGCTGGATGGAAGAGAGGCCAAGGGCCTAAGGGCCTCGTTTGGGGAAAGGGCGTGGAGCTCCTGTGCCCTCCCCCAAACCTCCATGTGTTCACCAACCAGAGCTCTGGGGTTTTATGGAGGCCTCATCACAGAGGTGCGATTGATTAAATCTTTGGACATTGGTGATTGATTGAACTCAATCTCCAGCCCCTCTTCCTTCCACAGCGCTTGTGGGAGGAGGGGGAAACTGAACTCTCCAATCACACGGTTGGTTCCAGCCCCACCCCCAGGTAAGGTCCAAAAGTCACTTCATTAACATAACAAAAGACACCTTTGTCACTCTTATTTAGGAAATTCCAAGGGTTTTAGTAGCTCTGTGCCAGAAAAGGGGACAAAAACCAAATATATGTATTTCTTATCCTAAACCACAATATGACAAAGGATATCTCCCAGGGTTCAGAACGACTCCAAAAGTCTCAGATGGCTTGGTTTTGCAGATTCTCCCCAGTACCTGTACCCAGTCTCTGGGTGCTTTGTGACCTGACCAGTTTGTCCATACTGGTGGAACATCTGCACTCCCCTTTCCCAGCCTACTTTATGTCTTCCCTACAATGATGCAATCACACCGTTCATAAAAAGCAGGTGAGAAGCCAACCTGCCCCATGTTGGGGTAAGCTGTAAATTACAGTGGTGGTTTGGCAAGAAACCACATCAGTGAGAACATCTTGTCTGTTTTGGTCCCAGCCGGCAGGACTGAGAGAAGGCAGCCACCCCGGGGCCCCGACCCCACTAAGCCAAACCGGGCAGAGCATCTGCTGAGGACTCACTGCTTTCTTCTTCCCTCTCCCCTCCTACCTTGATGTCACTGGCTTTGTTTTGCTTCCCCACCTTCTACATATGTTTATTGACTGTGCACAGAGGCACTGGGACTCCAAAGGGACCTCCATTCTACAGAATCAAACGTTGTCAGGCACAAACCCTAGTCCTGAAAAGTCACTATAGAACCAATTACACTTGTTGGTATGATGGTGGCATGCCAGTGGTCTGCCACTACTCACAGTCACTGCCAAAGTCCCCTGTGGGATCTGATCTCTTTCAGGGACAGTTAAAAAAGTGCAAAGATTTAAATGCTTCTTCTGCAGGTACAGACTTTTTTAAAATTAATTTTTACTTTATATTGGAGTATAGTTGATTTACAATGTTGTGTTAGTTTCAGGTGTACAGCAAAGTGGTTCAGTTATACATATACATATATCCATTCTTTTTCAGATTCTTTTCCCATATAGGTTATTACAGATTACTGAGTAGAGTTCCCTGTGCTATACAGTAGGTCCTTGTTGACTACCTATTTTATATATAGTAGCATGTATCTGTTGACCCAAGTACAGACTTTAACCTTTGCTGATTCTCAAATCTTCAGGATTCTAGCTCTGCCCATGCCTTTGCTTTCCACTTCTCTGTGCACAGGCTTCAGAGACTGGACCAACTGCTCCTCTGCAACTAGATATACAGAATCTGCCTGTCCCTTCAAAGGAAGCCAAATTTCTGACCATTCCTACCAGGTTTGTCTTAATAGACCCTTGCCATCAGCTTGTAAATATCCTTATACTCCAGCTGGCTGCAGGCCTACATCACTGCTCTTGAAAAAACAGGAAGCTCTCCCCATTGGCCCAGGGTGATGTATTACTTCTTCTGCAATTGGTACCACACAGGCGAACACCTAGTGTGTGCTGCTTCTCATGGCTTTGTCTTTGATCTTTGCCTCTGTTCCTCCTCGTTGATTTCCACCATTATTGTTGTCCTGGGTGCTCTTTGGTCTTTGCCTCAATTCCTCCTCAAAATCCCACCTCAAAGATGAAGAATGCACAAATATTGTTTGTGCACCGTCAACATGGACCACAACAGCGATAGTGGCTGATGGGGCCAGACATTTACCATAGACCAAGCTCTGCTGAGCACCTTACTTGCATCACTTCACTCCATCTTCACAGGAATCCCATATGCACAGCTTTTCTAAGCACCATAGGTAAGTGTCTTAGTTTGGGTTCCCCCAAAGCAGCCCCTGATGTGAGGATTTGGGTATCAGTAGTTTATTTAGGATTTAGGAGGTGGTCCCAGGAAATAGAGTAAGACAGTGATGACCTGGGAAAGGGAAGGTAAGAAAGCCATGAGGGTGCACTATATGTGGGCAACCACTGCCAGCAGCTGGGCTCAGTCCTCTGGGGGCTTCTGAGAGACTGTGGGCTGCACACAGAATTATTCCACCAAGAAGCAAGGAATCTGGAAGCTATCTACCAATTCCCATCTTTTATTGACCAAGGGTCATCCTGGCAGATTTGACTCTTTGGAGAATGTCCAGGACACGAGGACCAAGCCCTCACCTATGGCAGAGCCAAAAGAAGCACTGTGTAGACGGGAACTCTCTGTAACTGATTTTGGAGTGGGCCGAGGTCATATGGATGAGCCACTGATGGTGTCTGCTTGATAATATGGGGGAGAAAGAAGAAAAAGGACAGAGATGACAACAAACAAGATCTGATCTCATCCTAAGTTTATAAGAATATCTATACACCCTTAAAAGAATTTAAAATTCATCCATTTCACTTAGAGAACAGACTGGTGGGAGGGGGTTGGGGGAGGGATGGAGTGGGAGGTTGGAGTTAGCAGATGTTAGTTTTTTATAAAGAATGGATAAACAACAAGGTCCTACTGCATAGCACAGGGAACTATATTCAATATCCTGTGATAAACCATAATGGAAAAGAATATTTTAAAAAAGAATGCATATATATATATATATACATATATATGTATATATATATGTATAACTGAATAAATTTTCAGTATAGCAGAAATTAATACAACATTGTAAATCAACTATACTTCAACTTTTTAAAATTACAAAAAAATAAAATGTATCCTTTTAATAACTGTTCATTGAGATACCACCATGGTTCCTACACTGGGCATATAGAAATAAGCAGAACAGTCATCAGCCTCATGAAGTTTACCTTCTAGAACACAAGTGCTAAACAAGTGTTGCCATCCAGAGGTCCACAAAGGCCAGAGAAGGGAGATGAGTGTGAGCTGAGATGGGCAGGAGGGCTTCCTGGAAAAGGTGGGCTTTCTGCCATCCTTGAAGAGGCCTGGACAGTGAAGGGAGCTCTGGTACTGATTGTTCCCCTAAGTTAGAGCTTAGGACAATGACCACCACATCAACACAAGGAATCTAGCCCCTCATGTGCCCTGGTTCTCCCTGTGAGCTTTCTGTGTGATACTCTCCACATGAGGTCTCTGGGTCAGGCCCTGGAGATGATCAATGCTGCCCGTAGGGTCCTTGGTCCTGGTCCTTCCAAGTCCTTCCTGCTTGACAGCTCATTGACCTGGTTTGTGAGTAGAGGGCTGGACTTGGGACTTTGAACCCACTTTGCTTAGTTTTTGTGTTCAGAAGTGGCATTTCAGACATGAGAAAAACCTCCAGCTAGTCCCTAACTGGCAAGTGAAACCCACAGCAGCCTGCCAGGCTGCCTCTTGCTGTCATTTATAGATGCTCAGTACCTCATACGGAGATTAAATATGGAGTGATTTGGTACCCACGACGCATCCATGTCTGTCACTTCTTTTTTGGGCATTTTGTTGAAGTCTCTGGTGCTTCCACCTTGCTTTTTCTCTAAGTCACCAGCATGTTCCTTCCAACCCCGAAAGTGCGAGACTCAGGCTTGTCAAACCAGCTTCTGAAGGTGACACCCACCCATCCTGCCTTGTCACTCTTAGGTATTGTGATTGCCTGTCACACAGACCCTTTAGCACCCAGCAAACCTCATAAGACACCCACTCTCTCTGTCCCTGGTCTGACCTTAGAGGAGAGAGATTGGGCCGTCCTGAGGATGGCAGAGCAGGGCAGGCCTGCTGGGAGAGATGGCTGATATCCCTGTGCACCACTGGCTGCTCAGCCGAACCGTGGCAGTAGCGTCATACTAATCTCTCCACCTCCTTTCTGAGCTCCTTCTGAATAAACCTGAGTCCTTCCTGGCCAGGACCTACAAACCTTCACATGACCTGGCCCCTCCACCTCTCTGATCTCACTTTGGACCACTGCCCCCACCCCTCATTCTGCCCCAGCTGCTCCTCCATCAAGACAGGACATTCCTGCCCAGGAACTTTGCACTTTCTGGTCCCTCTGCCTGGAACACTCTTCCCCAGATGCCTGCATGGCTCACTCACTCCCTGCTTCATATAAGTCTCTACCCAAATACCATCTCATCCAGAGGTCTCCCTTGAGCCCCCTGTAATACCCAGCACCCCCCTCCACTCCATCACGCTGCAGCCCCCAGACCGGATCCCATGTTCTGCCCTGGTGTTATCACACATTGTTGCTTGTTTGTTTCTTCTCATAGTGTCTGCACCAGGGACTTTGCCACTTCCACTCACTGTTCTGTCACCAGTACCCAGAACAGGGCTTGTCACATAGTAGACCATCAATAGATATTTGTCAATGATTAAAAATAGGGATTTAGTGAGTGTATGCATGTGAAAGGGACTGAACGTAGAGATATGACAACTTGAATATTAAATATTTACAAATTCACCCATACAGATGTCTCTCCCATTGTTTCACTGTGATAGAATTTTCAAGCAATCCTGGTAAAGGCAATTGTCCATTGACTCTTTTGGGAAAATGATCAATCTTATTAATAATTAGGGAGCTGCCAATTAAAACAATAATAAGATTTTCCAACTCTTTTAGTCACCAATGCTGGGAAAGCTGGAGTAGGGAGGGGATTGTTTACACCTCTGGCCAGAGTGTGGATGCAGTCAGCTTCTCTAAGTAGTATTCATGAAAAGATTCAGAATATGCAGTTTTTGAAATGTTATGTCTGAAGAACATTTATTCCTATGGGATTCGTTATTTACAAGAACAGGGTAAATAAGATACGTAGAGTACAATCCCATTTTTACTTAAGAAATTCTATAAATTTGGATCCCAAAATATTGAGTGCCTATCTCTAGGTAGCAAGATTTCAAGTCACTTTATATTTTTTCCTTTTACTTGCCTGTATTTTCAAAATGTTTTGTAAGGAATTTGCATGAGTTTTTCACTTTTCTATTATGCAAGCATTATATGGGAAATTGAAAAATAAAGAAGCAAATAAAGCAAAAAGAGCAAATAAAAAGCAAAAATAAAGCAAAAATAAAGAAGAATAAATAAAAATCATCTCTAATAGAGATAAATACTAGTAATAATATAATAACAATATTTTATTTTAATAACAAAAGGTAATATATTTTGATGCTGGAACACCCCCAGCTCTACAATCTAGCCTTCCTTATGACAGTATTACAATAAATCAGACAGCTTCAAACTCTTCCCTCCATTTTGTAAAATGGAGACCTCAAGGGCCAAAAGCACAAAGGAAAATCTGTAAGGAGAATTACTTCTATCATGACAAGGAACATATCTCTACAAGGTGGATTTACAAATTTGAATCACAGGTTCTTTTGGTGAATGATACAATGAAAGAATGACCCATTTCTATCTTCTTTCAGGCTTGACTAGACTGTGGAAACCGTGTCACATGACAATCAAAAGTGAGAAACAAATAATGACCCGGTAATTGAGCAATGTCTTAGACTAATTCTTCCCCAAGACATTCGCTAGTGTGAACGGCTACAAAATTAACACACAACTACCATAGCTTTTCCGTGTAAACCATAACTAGTTAGGAAATACAATTGAAGAAATTATTCCAATTACAGTCTCATCAAATAAGACAACATAGCAGAGTAATCTACTCTAAAAGTGCCCAATCTCTAGGAGTAAAAAATTCTAAAAATCTACAGAGAGACACAACAGAAGACTTGAATAAATAGAAAGATCACCCTATTTTTGGATAGTGTAGCAAACTATACTTTCTAAAATGTCCATAACGATATTTCCCTTCTCCCATGATGTTCTTGCAGCGATGCTTTAAAACCCCTTCCATTGAGATGTGAGGCCTTTGTTTCTTCACCTTGAATCTGGGGGCACTTGTGACTGTGGTAGCAGTGACACTATGTGACCTCAGAGGTGAGGTCGTAGAGGCAAACCTGCTCTACCTGCCTTCCCCGTTGCACTAAGTAGTGTGAGCATCCCCTCCAGCCGTTCGGATGCGACACTTAGGAGTCTCGCCTAGATTCTTTCCTCCCTCACCCTTACCTCTGCTTCCACTAGCCCAGCCTCAAGTCCTCTGCCTCCGAAATGCAATTCCTGTTCCTGCATTCTCTGCGTCACCTGCACCGACATCACCTTCATCTGAACGACAACTCCTCACTAAGCTTACTAGCCCCATTTCTCCTCCAGCTGCCTCTAAACCACTGTTACACATCAGCAAGGATAACCTTCATAAATATAAAGCTGATCAATTCTATCCTATTTAAATAGCCCAATGACTTTCCACTGCAGTTAGAGTTCCATCGTAGTAATCTTAGAAGCGATCCAGAAGGCCCTAAGTGAGCAGGCCTTCCCTGCCCTCCAGCCTGTTGCTCTCCCTCTAACCCATCCTGCTCCACCAGCTGCCGTCCAGCTCCCCAGGCACACCAGGCACCCTCTTAGCACAAGACCTTCTCTCTCACTGTTCCTTTTACATGGACCACCTCTCACTCCTTGACTGTGTTCCAAATCCTGCTTATTTTTCATGTCTCAGCTGAAATGTTGCTTTCTTGAAGCAGCCTTCCCTACTTCCCAAACTAAATCAATATCCTGAACTGGGCCCTTTAGATGGACCCACTCCATGTCCATGCTTGGAGAGGACGGATGTGCTAACTGCATTGCTGACTCCCTTGCAGCTAAGGTTCTGGATGCTGGCCTGGTTCTACCCGGCAATTGCTATTGGCGCCATCATGAGAACATGAGTTTTTTCCATACCGTCTCAGTTTTCAGATTCCTGACAGTGAAGAGGGAGAGGGTATAGTGACATTAGTGGTCATGGTGTCTCTTGATCTACCTTCCTAAATTATGGATCATGGCCCTGGGTATCCACTCAGCAGCTCCCCAGGTGTTCAGGGGCAGCTTCGATAAGACACCTATGTGGTTGGCAGTGAGTTCTTGACTCTGGTCAAGTTCCACTGTGGTGGCGGCCCTGGTGAGACAGTTCTACAGTGTTCTGGGAGACACTCCTGAAACCCAAGATTAAGCTGCTCCTTCATCCCCTCCACTGATTTCTCCAAACACCCAGTTCCTTGTATTAACTTACATCCAGTTTAAAATACCTAGATTTTTTTCTGGTTCATACACTGGAAACTGACTGATGTAATCTGCCTTTGAACTCTTTCAGAATCCTTATCACAATTTGTAGTTATATATTTATTTGTGGGGTAGTTTGTTTCTGTCTGGGTCACTGTTGTGTCCCCAGCACCTAGCACAGACCTTGATGTACAAGAGTAGATGAATAAATATTGGCCAAACCAATGAGAGAATTTAGCACTTTCAAATGTATGGGTAATTCACTCATCAGCTGATCCCAGAGATAATTAGACTCATACCCCAGTTACCTCCTACATCTTTAAACAACAACAAAATTGCAAAATGTCTAAAAGGAATACAAATACAGTTCTGTTTTTTTCAAGCACAAAATACTTAGAGCTGCAGCCTACAGCCCCAGTAAGAGAGATGGTCCTAGAGAGCTGATTAAGAAACTCCACAAATTATGGGAGTGTAAAATGGTACAGCTACTATGAAAAATAGTATGGTGATTCTTCAAAAAATTAAAAATAGAATTACCATATGATCCAGCAATTCCGGGTATGTACCCAAAAGAATTGAAAGCAGAATCTTAAAGAGATATTTGCATATCCATGTTTATAGCAGCATTATTCACAATAGCTAAAATGGGAAGCAACCCAAGTGTCTATCAATGAATGAATAGATAAGCAAAATGTGATATATACATACAAGGGAATATTACTCAGTCTTAAAAAGGAAGGAAATTCTGACATAGGCTACATACAACATAGATGAACCTTGAGGATATTACGCTAAGTGAAAAAAGTCAGTCACAAAAAGACAAATACAGTATGATTCCACTTATATGAGGTACTTAGAGTAGTCAGAATTGGAGATAGAAAGTAGAAAGGTGGTCGCCAGGGACTGGGGGCAGAGAGGAATGGGGAGTTACTGTTTAATGGGTATAGGGTTTCAGTTTTGCAAGATGAAAAGAGCTATGGATATGAATAGTGGTGATGGTTGCACAATGTTATGAATGTATTCATACCACTGAACTGTATATTTAAAGTGATTAAGAGAGTTAATTTTATGTTATGTATATTTTACCACAATAAAAAGAATAAAGAAAAAAATAAAAATAATAAAAAATAAAATAAATTTAAAAAAATTTTTTTAACTAAAAAAAAGAAACTCCATAAATTAATCCTCATCAAATCTGATCCGACCTAATGCCTACTCAATCAAGAGACTTTGTAGGCTCACTGCAAAAGGACAATCGATGTAGTGACCTGGGCAACTCCAATTATACTATTGTTAAATAAAAAGGCTTGTCTGGGCCAGGTGGTTCTAGGTGTAAGGTCTGCAAGTTCTCGGATCAGAAGGAAACTTTGGTGTTGGACCAAAGAGTCTCCAACCTCAAGTGTGAGATTTGAAAGAAAGAAGGAGTTAATCCACCCTTGAATTCAATCAGTGTTTTGGTTTTATCGTTTGTTTGTTTGTTTATTTTATTGCGTCTGAACACTGAAAAGGAACATAACAGCAGATGAGCATTAGTATATGTAGGTCCAACCAAGGTGATGTTCACAAAGCATCAGTTTCAGGCAGGCGCTGCCGCATGGTGGCCACAGCACAGGCTTCAAACCACACCAGCCTGGATGCAAATGTCTCTGCCACTTATGAGCTGAAAAACTTTGAGAAACTCATTCAGTTTCCTCATTTATAAAATAAAAATCCTAGTCATCTGTATGACTAGACACAGGGTTTGTCTCTGGGAGTTACATAAAGTCACGTGTATAAAATACTTAGCATGGGATTCAGAACATGTCCTATGTGTGCTTGACAAATAATTATTATTTTTACTGTTTAATGCATATATTTTCCTTTTCCTCCATTACAGAAGGTGACATCTAAGCCATCTGTTCTGAACTTGGAAAAGGATTCCCTGGTTCTATTGTTATATTGTTAGTTCCAAGTACTTCTGTTGGGGTAAAAATGTCCAAAAATGTACGGTATCGTCAAGAAAGAACACTGCAACCCCAGAAAGCATTTTCTCATTTGTGGGATTCTTGTCACTGCCCACATCCTTTTGAAGCCAAACCCACTTCACTCATCCCAGGTGGTCCCACCTGGATGCTGTCCCTTTCCTGGGGTGACCACCCGGCATACTTCAACCACTGGACATAGTGACCATTCTGG
The DNA here is from genome assembly GCF_965194825.1 of Balaenoptera physalus. NCBI lineage: Eukaryota > Metazoa > Chordata > Mammalia > Artiodactyla > Balaenopteridae > Balaenoptera > Balaenoptera physalus. The sequence goes on along the minus strand of NC_138896.1, from coordinate 54,357,977 downwards.
AGGCTAACATGTGTCCCAATACTGTTAATAGGACACCTTCTCTGAAATTGATACTGGTGTGGACAAAAAGTCTATGTTCTCAGGCACTGCATGCTATAGGGGCAGTGTGGGCTGGGAGGAGCCTCACAGCCACCATCTTTTCTATCTGAAAATAAGCTTATACATAAAGGAAAACACTGCTGAGAAAGAGAGAGAACAAGTCAATGAGTTCAGCGGATCCAACCATCCTTGAATAGGCTTTGTCACCTTCTGACATTGCATTATATAGTCAGTGAACCGACTTTCTTAATTTTAATCTAGGCTAGACTGAGTTAAATTGGATGTGTGCCATTTCTATCCGAAACAATTGTGACTCATACTGGCTGAGTTTGGGGTACCCTCAGAAATAGACCCTGAGACAAGAATTCAAGTACAAGTAGTTTATTTGGGAGGTAATCCCAGGAAATACAAGTTAGAGAGTGGACTAGTGAGTCAGTAAAGGGAAGGGAGCCAATAAATGATTCAGGAAGCCCAAAAAATGGTGTATAGTTGAGCTGGTTATCGCTGTGGGCACCTAGAGTTTAATGACACCAGGGAAGCTCTGGGATCCAGTGTAGTCTATGAGACTCTAAGTGTTCCCCGCAAAAAGCAGGTAAACCAGGGTGTATACAGATTGGTTTCCATCAGTCATTGTATGTAGCCCGATCTGGAGGTGTTAATTCTCTGATATTAACCTGTCTTGTGTGTATTTACCAGGAACTGGCTGCCAGATAAAGCCCTTGGGTGAAAGAGAGGCAAATGCTGCAGTGAAGATGAGCCTGTGGGAGCTACAGTTTGAGGCTCCAGGGGATGTAGATGGACCAGCAGCAGCCACTGTAAACACAGGGGTCAGAAAAATCCAGAGAAAGACCAGTGATAATAGAAGCTTATGTTTACATTAAGAGGGCTTAAAAGGCGTTTTGCCCTATCTTGCTTGATCCCCCAATGCATTCTACTAGGTCACTAACAGGAATCACCATTCCTATTTTACTAAGGAGAAAACCAGACACAGAGAGGTTGTGTAAGTTGGGGAAGCACACACAGCTATTAGGCAATAGAGCCTCAAGCCTGAGTTTTCTAATTCCAAATCCACAACTGTGCAGGACTGGGATAAGTTTGGTTTCAGAGCAACTCTGGAAGAATAAGCCTTTACCAGACAGAAAATTCACCTCATAGGCAAACACATAAGATGGCTGGGAATGTGACATTTTTTTCCTGTTTTCTCTCTTTTCAAAATTCTCTGTGTTGTCAATATATTAACTTTATACTGAAGAATATATTTATGATTACAAAAAAAGATCAGGCTAGTCTGAAAAGATAAAAGCTAAAAAGTCTGCACAATTGAAATCTTTAAAAGTCGTCATCTCTATGAAGTTGAAACAGCCTCTCTGAGCAGCAACCTATGTCAGAAACGCCTGAGTCTGGTTTTCTACTGCGTGAGATTGTAGGGCAAAAGTTAAAGGGAACATGTCTTCAATATTTCATAACTTTGCCACATTTCAAGATGAAAAATCTTCCCAAGAGGAAGATATAACAAGGTCAAAATGTGCCACGCATGGCTTTGGTTTTAAAGGAGTTTACAAACCAAATAGCTTACAAACTTAAGAGGTTTCCAGACACTGGGACAGGCATCTGCGAACGCCCATGGAGCCTCCATTCCTGGAAGACGTCAGAATTGTCTTTGGACCTGGACCTCTCCTGAGGAAGATTAAACATGACCTCAGCAGTAAATATAAGGAGAAGTTTTGAGTGGCTATTGATCTCTGACCACCCTATTTGGTCATTTGGAAATAATCAAAGACATAATACTGTGAGCCTAGAACGACAACAATAACAACAACAGTTGTTGTTAATAGGTAATAACTCATACCTTCAACAAATGTAAATTGAGTTCCTACTGTATACCAAGCAGTGTGCTCAGAGGTGGGAAGTTAAGGGTGACCCATGCCCCCCTGGAGTCATAGCCTTGTGGAACAGAGAGAGGAGGAAGCAAATAGGTGATTGCAAATTGTTGCCAATTCTATAAGGGGTATTATGAAAGCTTGGAATAAGGAAACAGTTTCAATTCAGCTGAGACTTAAAGATTGATTGAAGGGCTTCCCTGGTGGCGCAGTGGTTTGGAGTCTGCCTGCTAATGCAGGGGACACGGGTTCGAACCCTGGTCTGGGAAGATCCCACATGCCGCGAAGCAACTAGGCCAGTGAGCCACAATTACTGAGCCTGCGCGTCTGGAGCCTGTGCTCCGCAACAAGAAAGGCCGCGATAGTGAAGAGGCCCGCGCACAGCGATGAAGAGTGGCCCCCGCTTGCCGCAACTAGAGGAAGCCCTCGCACAGAAACGAAGACCCAACACAGCCAAATAAATGTAATAAATAAATTTAAAAAAAAAAAGATTACTATAAAAAAAAAAAAAAGATTGATTGAAGCAGCCAAGCCAAGAGTGGGCACAATTGGCCGGAGCTTTGGCTTCCTCTGGGGGCCACAGATGACCAGAGCTTTCCTGATAGAAAACATCTATCTGGGATGACAGTGGAGTGACTCCTGTTGGTGTAAAAGCCCAACACCACCATGGCCAGCCCTGGAGGGAACCCTGGAGCAAATAAAACCCACAGAGTAGCTCCAGCATCATTCAGTCACTATCTTGGGCTGTCCCCAGAAAGGGCACGCTGGCAGGTGGCTCCCTGCAGCTGAGGCCAGCTCGGGAGGAGGTGACAGCAGAACAGGAACTGTCAGCCGACCACACTCTCCACAGCTGGGAGCAGCTCTTTGCAGGGAGAGCTGGGTAGCACGTTTGGGTCTACCACAAACTCTGCAATTCTGGAGAGTAAATGAGAACATGTTCTTAAAAACATCTGGCCCTCCAGAGACGTATCATACATGTCAGCTAAATCCTCATCATTATCACCTACTCATCTCAATTCAACAACAGTCAGCGGGTCCCGGCCATCCCCTTCTCAAACATTTTTTATTAAGTATCTGTCCTTGGCATATTCTGCAGCCACAGAATGAAATGCTCCCCTCCCCTAAAACTTAAAAAATATCCATTTCAAATGCTTTCTTCTCCATGAAATCTTTTCAGATCCTATATACTACTTTAAGGGATGTCAATGGTTCATGTGACAAATATTTGTTGAACCCATGGTCTCCTAGGGCTGGAAATACAATGGTAAAAAGCCTCAAGTTTAGGGGCTTCCCTGGTGGCGCAGTGGTTGAGAATTTGCCTGCTAATGCAGGGGACACGGGTTCGAGCCCTGGTCTGGGAAGATCCCACATGCTGCGGAGCAACTAGGCCCGTGAGCCACAACTACTGAGCCTGCGCGTCTGGAGCCTGTGCTCCGCAACAAGAGAGGCCACGATAGTGAGAGGCCCGCGCACCGCGATGAAGAGTGGCCCCCACTTGCCGCAACTAGAGAAAGCCCTAGCACAGAAGCAAAGACCCAACATAGCAATCAATCAATCAATCAATCAATCTTTAAAAAAAAAAAAAAAGCCTCAAGTTTACATTCAAGCTTACCTTCTCTCTTCTGGAACAGTCCCCTGCCCACTCCCTACTCTGGCCGAAGTACTGCGGCACCCAGCATATGCCACCTCAAACCTGCGATTATAGTTTGGGGTTATAGCCTCCCCTATTCCTGCCCCCAAGAGATTCTGTGTTCCTAGAAAGCAGAGATAATGCCTTACTGATATTTGAATTACAATCTCCCTCCCCAAACCCAGCATGCAATGTACATCCAATAATATGAACTTAATTGAGCTCAGTTTTCTTTATTGAAGTGCAGTTGGTATACAATTTTAAATGTTACAATTGTACGATATAATGATTCACAATTTTTAAAGATTATCCTCCATTTACAGTTAGTATAAAATATTGGCTATATTCCCTGTGTTATACAATATATCCTTGTAACTTATTTTATACATAATAATTTGTACCTCTTAATTCCCTACCGTTATATTGCCCTTCCCCCCTCCCCCCTTCCCACTGGTAACCACTAGTTTATTCTCTGTATCTATGAGTCTGTTTCTTTTTTTTTTGTTATATTCACTAGTTTGTTGTACTTTTTTAGATTCCACATTTAAGTAATATCATGCAGTATTTGTCTTTCTCTGACTTGTTTCACTTAGCGTAAAACCCTCCAAGTCCAACCATGTTGTTGCAAATGGCAAAATTTCATTCTTTTTTATGGCTGAGTAGTATTCCATTGTATATATATGTAGTACATATTCCTTATCCATACTTCTGTTGATAGACACTTAGGTTGCTTCCATATCTTGGCAGTTGTACATGATGTTGCTATGAACATTGGGGTGCATGTACCTTTTCAAATTACTGTTTTGGGGTTTTTTTAGATATATTCCCAGGAGTGGGATTGCTGGGTCATAGGGTAGCTCTATTTTTAGTTTTATGAGGAATCTCCCTACTGTTTTCCATAGTGGCTACACCAATTTACATTCCCACCAACAGTGCAGGGATCCCTTTTCTCCCCATTGAGCTGAGGTGAGTTGAATTGAATGAAAGAGAGGAGTATCCTATATCTGGCTCTGGTTTTCCTAAAACAGATTAATAGCTTAGTTTAAAAGGAAATTCTTCCAATTGAAGTACTGAGCTGATTAAATGTTCTATGAAAGTTCTTGCAGTTTATAGTCCTTTATACAGATGGAAAGAAAGACCCCTCAAGGAAGGCCTTGAAGTTTCTTCATTCAGATATTACTGAACAGTATAATTTAGGGGTTAAGGATGCTAGGCTAGGGAACAAGTCTACATAGGTTCAAATCCTGTCTTTACTGCTGTGTGACCTTAGGTAAGGGACTTAACTTCTCTGTGGCTCAGTTTCCTTATCTGTAAGGATATTAAATTGGAAACAATAATATTCAACTTCTAGGATGTTATAAGCATTTAAAGACAATGCAAACAAAATGCTCAGAACATAGTAAACATCTAATAAATGTTAGTTACCATTATCATTGCTATTAACCCAGAAAGCCATGCACATAGAGAGCTGGATTCCCTCCCCATTCACCAGCAACTGTCTTCATGTGGAAGATGAGCTACACGAGACCTGTACAGTTCTTGTTTCAGATATTCTGCTAGATACGACTGTAGAAGTCTATGCATTTCCTAAAACACAAACAGACTTCTCTTATATTTACTCCGTGAGTTCTAGTGTTTTAATACTGTTTTAAAGAAAGAAACAATGGCATTCTTTCATCTTTTCCCAAGAAAAGCTTAAAAGCCCAGAACTTTTTAAACTCCGCCTTCATTACTTTTGTGAAATATACTGTAAAGCGTTATCATGCATAATTTAAATCAACTCCACCAATTAGTCAAAATAAATTAGCAACCATACCTATATTCCTCAAATAGCAATCCGGACTTTGAACTGGTCTCTGAGGTGCGTGTTGTGTGTGTTCAATAAATGACAGATACTGCCTTTCTCTAAATGCACCAGTGTCCATAAATTTAGGTAATTGAGGATTTCACTTTCATATATTTCATGAGTGTTTTGTGTTTGGCTATCTGGAAAGCCCTTTTCTGAGTCATTTCTTTAACACACTGAACAATGTTGCCATACACAGGCAGATCTCCTTTATGGCATAAGGAGGCCTCATGTCTTATCCAAATCGGCTGTTGGGCAAGGCTTGCTGCCAGAACACAGTCACACCTGGATCGTGATCCTATAGGATAAGTAGTAGGTTTCTCTCTTTGGATCCCACGGGTGTCCTGGAACAGGGAATCACAAGGGCTGAGAGGTAAGAAACACAGGCACATGAAAATACACTCAACATCACTAATTATTAGAGAAATGTAAATCAAAACCACAATGAGGTATCGTCTCACGTCAGTTAGAATGGCCATCATGAAAAAATCTACAAATAACAAATACTGGAGAGGGAACTCTCTTACACTGTTGGTGGGAATGTAAATTGGTGCAGCCACTATGGAAAACAGAATGGAGATTCCTTAAAAAACTAAAAATAGAACTACCATATGATCCAGTAATCCCACTCCTGAGCATATATCTGAAGAAAACCATAATTCAAAAAGATACATGCACCCAAATGTTCATTGCAGCACTATTTACAATAGCCAAGACATGGAAACAACCCAAGTGCCCAAAAACAGATGATTGGCTTAAGAACTTGTGGCATATCTATATATCTATATCTATATCTATATATCCACACACACAATATTAATACAAATCAGTCTATATACAAAACAGAAACAGACTCACAGACATAGAAAGCAATTTACGGTCACCAAGGGGAGAGGGAGCAGGGGCGGACAAATTAGGGGTATGGGATTAACAGATATAAACTACTATACATAAAATACGTTAAGAACCAAGGATTTATATATCACAGGAAACTATACCCAATATCTTGTAATAAGCTATAACGGACTATAATCTGCAAAAAAATCAAATCACTATACTGTACACCTGAAACTAACACAATATTGTAAATCAGCTATACTTCAATGAAATAAAAAGAAGCATAGGTGTATTGAGATTGTAAATCAAGCATCTTCTTGGATAAAAATGTGTTTAAAAGTTGGACCTGGAATAGAGTCAAAGCTGGAGGGAGAGGGCTCAGAGGTGAGGCCAGGACAGTGGAGTGGAGGGGGGAAGATCCAGAAGGGCTTTGTGGAAGATGGGGCTTAACCCTAAGGACCTTCAAGAAACTATGAAAAGTCTCTAAGAAAGGGACACAATCAAAGTTATATTGGTTTGTTTCTATCAAAAGTGTAATAAGCATCTTTATCCAGACCCCTGGATGAGCACAGGAGGTATATTATTAAGATTGCTAGAAATGTAGATCTAGCAATCCCACTCCTGAGGGGAGTGGGAGAAAACCATAATCTGAAAGGATGCATGCACCCCAGTGTTCACTGCAGCACTATTTACAATAGCCAAGACATGGAAACAACCTAAATGTCCATCGACAGAGGAATGGATAAAGAAGATGTGGTACATATATACAATGGATTATTACTCAGCCATAAAAAAGAATGAAATAATGCCATTTGCAGCAACATGGATGGACCTGGAGATTATCATACTAAGTGAAGTAAGTCAAACAGAGAAAGACAAATATCATATGATATCACTTACATGTGGAATTTAATTTTTTTAAATGATACAAATGAATTTATTTATAAAACAGAAACAGACTTACAGATATCGAAAAAAAACTTATGGTTACCAAAGGGGAAATGTAAGGGGGAGGGATAAATCAGGAGTTTGGGATTAATGTACACACACTACTATAAGATATATATATAAGATAGATGACTGACGGGGACCTACTGCATAGCACAAGGAACTCTACTCAGTATTCTGTGATACCTATATGAGAAAAGAATCTGAAAAAGAATGAATATATGTATAACTGAGTCACTTTTCTGTACACCTGAAACTAACATAACATTGTAAATCAACTATATTCCAATAAAATTTATAAAACAAACAAACAGTTTGCTAGAAATGTAATCATCAGATTTACTTGTTTAGAATGGCACATTACATTCCATTCCTCTGGAAAAAATACTTTTACCCTTCCTATTTTATAATTTGTTTAAGGCAACTGACCATGTCATAAGGAGGAATTAGGCTAGTATGATTCCTGATACATAAAGAAAGAAGTATCTACACTTTTCTGGAAAGAGATCTTTAAAAATAGATTCCAGAGTATTTTAATCTCCACCACAACTTGGTATGGAAAAAAAAGGCATAGCAACTTAAAAATGCTATCATTAGTTTGTGTATATACAACAATTACTTCACAAACTTTTAAAGACTTATCCTAAACCTTAGAAAATATCCAGCTCAAAAATTGTCAAATGTCTGGTGTCAAGAGCTCTTACACTCTTAAAAATCATTAATGACCCTGTGGAGCTTTTGCTTATGTGAATTACATCTATTAATATTTATTAGAAATTAAACAGAAGAAATTTTTAAAACATAAGAATGCACGTGTTCCATCAGCCATCAGAGCCACGATGTCATCCTGTGTTGTGTAGAAAACACTCCACAAGCTCTTAAGAGAATGACTGTGAACATGTAATAATATCTGGTAATATTATAAAAACAGTTTTACCCTCATGGACACCATGAAAGGATCTTTGGGAATCCTATGGCCCCCTCACTTTGAGAACCACTAATCTACTCCAACTAGAAGATTAAGCCAAAAAACACGCTTCAGATCAGAGCCAGTGAGGGGAAGAGCCAGGGTTCCTGCTTTTTTATATTCTCTCAAGGTTCCTTCCATCTTGGGTTCCTATCACCCTCTGGGGCTTTGGGGACTCTGTTTCCGACCAATAGAAGAAGGTATACCCACTTCTTAAAACCTTCGGCCCAGAAGTGACATCCATCCCTTCTGTTCACACTTCATGATGGGAAGTGGATGGTAATGTAGGTGGGTAGCTGGGGTCTTTGAAAGGGACAATACACATATTGGGTGCACCATTACCACCTTGGCAAAAAAATGATATTATCTAACCATGTACATATAAGAAGGCTGATAGGAAGGTAAGGCAGGCACTGCAAAAGCTACCCCTTGTTCTCAGGGTTATAATAGAAATGAGAAAATAGAGCCCAAGAAAGTGTCAGTGCCCTAAGCAAGTGTTGGTCTCATTTCCAGCTTAATTCCTACATAGAGGATTTGGTTTAAAACAACCAGAACTGGTTGATGAAAGAGCACATTAATTTCTACAACAATTATTCTTTAAGAATATTGACCAGGTCAATCATATTCTAAATGCATCAGGAAAACGCCATACTTAAAGAAATCTTCCCAATGCAAAATAAGCTAATAAAAATAAATAATAATAATAAAAATAGTCTAATAAAAATAATCAAATAAAACCAGAAATACTACCTCCATTTGACCTGTGTGTGTGCGCGTGTGTTGTTTTCTTAAAGTGGTAGGACTCTTCTCATTCTCCACTTACTTCTAAAGCTAAACTCTGATTGCTTTCAATTGTAAACGTCTATCCACCAGGTCCCCCAGCAAAGCCACAGCAGAGCTGAATCTCTCACCCTTGCCAGAGGTCTTCCCACTGAGTTTGGATGTGAAGACAAATTCTAAACAGTGATCCATGAATTCAGAAATAAAAGAACATCATTTCACTGGCAGCAAAGGAGGTTGTGCTGAAGAAATCCTTGTAGGCTGAACTCACCTTTTAACAAAGAAACAATTGCATAATTTAAAATTAATAAACATAGAGAACAATATTTAATATCCTATGATAAACCATAATGGACAAGAATATTAAAAAAAGAATGTATATAAATATGTATAACTGAATCACCTTGCTGTACACCTGAAACTAACACAACATTGTAAATCAACTATACTTCAATTAAAAAAAATAGAATGGAAACAAAAAACCCTCAAGAGATTTCCAAACCCATCTCAAAACAAAACAAAACAAAACAAAAAAAACAAAAAATTAATAAAAAGAAAAATAAATAAGTTAAATGAAAATGAATGGAAAAGAATTTTCACTGTCCATCAAATCTTGCATTTAGCCAATTGAAGATGTTCTTGTTAATAGAAAAAAAAAGTGGAAGCTACTTGAAAACTGCAAATTGCTATGTACACAGAAGATACTGTTATTGGGGGATGTAGCGACATTAAAAAAGGCAAAAGTTAGAAATTTCCTGGAGTGAACAAAGAAAACGTATTTGTATAAATTAGTGTAAATTCAAATTCTCTTTTCCCTAAATTTCCAAATTATAAATAACTACATAAATACATCCCAGACCATATAATCCAAGTTACCTGCCTTTGTTTCTCACATTTCTGTTGCCTTCAAAGTTTAGCAAGGAAAAGTTTCTTTATTTTACAATAACTGTTTTTCCTTGACCTCATATTTTCCCTCCTTGAATAAGTTATAACTTACCTCCCAAACAAGAGCAAAGTCTACAAGTATGTATTGTGAAAATACGTTTATCTAAAACTAAGTGAATTTCCCCAATTTATGATCACACCCTTTCTTTTAACTTATCGGTAGCTGCTAAAAGTAGTATTTCGTTCAAAGTGTAGACTTTGAGATTTGGAGGCTTCATCTGAGTCATATAGTTTTATTTTTATGAAAATAAAACATGATTTTATTTTTACTAAAAATTGATATTCTGGCTCATGTAAATATTAACATACTACTAAGAAAAATAAAAAATATTTTGTATTTACATGGTATTTTCTCTAAGTTAGAAGCATAATATTTAGCAGTACAGCTTCTTAAGAGGTACATTCTTCTTATATCACTGTATAAAATTCTAGGTTGTGTTTTGCTTTTCATGGTACATCACGTCTGAAAGAATTAGTTGCTTACAAAAAACTTTTTAAAAAAATTCTTCTTTGGCTCTGAGATGAAGCTCTTTACTTGAAATATAACTTGCCCAAAGCATGTAAATAGAAACACTGGCAGTTCTTGCCATGTGATTTGCCAAAGTAGTGTTAAGAAATTTCTCTGTTTTTTCTATATGTGTGATTTCAAAAGAAGTGCTAAATTGCTAAAGGAAATTAAAATGGAGGGAAAAAAATGGAATTCTACACTTTGCAGTCTTTGAGCAACTTCTGAGCCCTACATACCCAGTTAAGCTGAAAACCCCATGTTGATAACAGAAAGACTTGCTGGGAACAGGGACATGAGGGAAAAGAAACAATTCAATTAAAACTATTGAGTTTGCTATATTCAGCGGAAAAGAAATGTTACTGTTTTCATTCAGGGGAGTGGCTGTGAATTTCTTTTATTCTTACCTTGTATAATAATCATAATGGAAGAATATTCCAAAACTATAGAAAACCAGAAAGAAAAAAGAAGCCTTTCCACAGGCTCAGGTCCCAAACAACAACCACTGTTATCATCTTGGTGTATTTCCTCCCAATTACAAAACACTTCTAATGAGATGGTTTCTTTCAAAAACAAAAACTGTTTTCTAAAGCTGTTTGACCTTTCTGAGACGTGGATAGAGCTTTTGGTCTCTAAGAGCAATTGGTATTCATTTATTTTGTTTTTCAAAATCCGGGAAGAATAATCCCTTTGATATGCAGTCAGAGCAACAGGTAAAAGAAGGAAACGTTAGTTGGCCCAGCTGAAGCCTGATAGACCTTTGTCAGCATTTAAATGCCCCCTGGGCAGTCTGCCTTCTAAAGTGGAGATTGCCCAACTCCACGATTGAATCCAGCTTCCTTCTTCCTAATCTTCACCTCAGAGCCTCACCTGAGATCACGGATTCATCCCATTTAGCTTTCCTAATTGGTTTTATGATCTAGACACACAGACCTAGCCTCTAATCCTCAAGAGAAAAGAAACCGCAGGCCCTGGCTGAATTCATCACCGGAATCCCCATGATACAGTTTGCAGACGTGTGCCAGGTCCTCCCCAAACCCAGGTGACCCCAGGACTGCTCCCTCTCCCCTTGGTGACCGTAAATTGTTTTCTATGTCTGTGAGTCTGTTTCTGTTTTGTATATAGACTGATTTGTATTAATATTGTGTGTGTGGATATATAGATATAGATATAGATATATAGATATGCCACAAGTTCTTAAGCCAATCATCTGTTTTTGGGCACTTGGGTTGTTTCCATGTCTTGGCTATTGTAAATAGTGCTGCAATGAACATTTGGGTGCCCTCTGGAACCAGGGTGTTATAATTTGTGGAATTGGATTCCAGGGACCCGAAAGTGGAGTAAATATGAACATTGTTCAAAAGTTTGTAAACTTGTTCATGTACTTTTTGCTCATGGGTACATATGGATGAGCTATAGTTGTGGTTTTTTTTTTTTTTTTAAAGGAATTCCTTTTATTTTTATTTTTTATTATTTATTTATTTATTTATTTATTTAGTTTTGGCTGTGTTGGGTCTTCGTTTCTGTGGGAGGGCTTTCTCTAGTTGCAGCAAGGGGGGGCCACTCTTCATCGCGGTGCGCGGGCCTCTCACTATCATGGCCTTTCTTTGCGGAGCACAGGCTCCAGATGCGCAGGCTCAGTAATTGTGGTTCATGGGCCTAGTTGCTCCGTGGCATGTGGGATCTTCCCAGACCAGGGCTCGAACCCGTGTCCCCTGCACTGGCAGGCAGATTCTCAACCACTGCGCCACCAGGGAAGCCCTAGTTGTGGTTTTTAATGTGGCCTTTGTGGAGGAAGGGTGGGGAAAACATGCAGAAAAGGTTAACCAGGCCTGGATACTATAAGGAAACCACTCTTTGAGACTTAGAAGTATGTCTACATCTTAACACGAAACGCACTGAGAAGTGAGGCGGTAGATAGACTATTATCTTGGCATGATGGCTCCAAATATCAGGCTTTTTTTTTTTTTAGTATTTTTAATTCAGTATAATTTATGTATACATGGTTTTCAACCTTTAACCCAGGATACATGTGACACAATTGTCACAGTCCTTTGGAGATATCCACATTTGGAGGGAAAAAATATTTTTTTTACACAAACAAACATTCTTGCATCTAACTATTCATAGCCTCTCCTCTGGCACGGCCCCCAGGCAGTCCAGGGCCTGGTCACCAGTGGTCACCAGGGACAGGACTTGGTGTGAGGATCAGGGACAGAGTGGGGCTGAGCCTCAGAACTGAGAAGCTGGGAAAACTGGAAGGTTGATTTCTATTAAAAAAGACCATGGGACCGTTCCTAGGAGAGAGGCCTGGAAAAGCCAGGCAGGACTTGGAGGGAGGGAGAGAGAGAGATGGGGGCTCCTCAGGCTGGGGGAACTTCAAGGAGAGAAACACCCCAAGAGAACTTTTTAAATTTTTGCTGTGAGAGTTGGAGGGCAGATATCTCACTTTGTTACCTCTTCTAGAGAATTCAGGAAACATGTTTTATTTAAGACTCTGGGGATTGGTACTCATGTTAGAATACCAATCCCCAGAGTACCAACATGAGTACCAATATGAGTACCAACGTTGGAGAGGGAAAAAAAGACCTAGAGTCATTCAGGACGTACTTCCCATCCCCAGGGTTTAAGTACAATAATTCAAGAATGAGAATCACTAACAAATACTATATGATATCACTTATATGCAGAATCTAAAATATGACACAAATGGACCTATCTATGAAACAGACACAGAATCGCGGACATAGAGAACAGACTGGTGGTTACCAAGGGGGAGGACATTAGGGGAGGAATGGAGTGAGAGGTTGGGATTAGTAGATGTAAGTTTTTATATATAGGATGGATAAACAACAAGGTCCTACTGTATAGCACAGAGAACTATTATATTCAATATCCTATGATAAATTGAATCATGTTGCTGTACAGCAATAATTAACACAACATTGTAAATCAACTCTACTTCAACTAAAAAAAAACACTGAGAAAGAGATACCCAGAATGTCTCAGGCCAGCTTAGATGACCCAAAAAAAAAACCAAAGAATTAGAATCATTAAAGCCTTGATAGTGTACAGATAACACTGGCTACTCAGGACCCTCGGTGGATGGATGGCAGGGGTCCCACACCCTGAGGGTCACACCACCTTCTTCTCTTGCTCAAGAAGGCAAATCAAAGAGTACGTGACTGAGAGAGACAGGAATCTAGGAAAATCCCTGACTCTGCTCTCACTTATAATAATAGCATCTTATTTACAAATGTTAGTATTTTAACCACATTGAGAAACATGTAAAGCTGTGTAGCACCTTGGTTTAGAATTGGTTTTGGAGCCAGATTGACTGAGCCTGAATCTTGACTCCAGCCCTTCCTAGTCAGGTGACATTGGGTGGTTACCTAACCTCTAAAGTCTATATCTCCTCATCTCCGACAGGGCTGCTGTGCAGTTTTTAAAAGTTATGTGTATCCATTCCATATATAATAGCTTACATCTGCTAACCCCAGTCTCCCACTCCACCCCTCCTTCCAATCGCCTCCCCCTTGATAAACAACAAGGTCCTACTATATAGCACAGAGAACTATATTTAATATCCTGTGATAAACCATAATGGAAAAGAATATAAAAAGAAAATATATATATGTATAACTGAATCACTTTGCTGTTCCAGAAATTAACACAACATTGTAAATCAACTATATTTCAATTTAAAAAAAAGAAAAAGAAAAAATAAATTTAAAAAAGAGCCATACAACCAAGAAAATCACTAAATAAGTAAATATCACTGATCCTTAGTGCTATGTGTGTGGCAGTAAAAATTAATAAATGTTTGCTATATTTATTGTTGGCAATAAATTACTTGGGAAATATCTCACAACTGATGATAATGAGCCAGGAAGTCCTAATATGTTCCCATAGGCAGTGCTGTGTTTCTCTAATTTATTTTTATATCAGGACTTAATTTTATTATTTTACTCAGGATTTAATTTTAATGTTATTATTTTATCATCAAGTGAAATTTATTATACATCCACATCCCTTTATCCTGTGGTAAGCACTTTATAGTGTAAGCTGAGCAGATCATGTACTTCACCTTAGGAAACCACGGTATGATATGGGCAGCACAGACCAAGATTAATATTCAGGACATATGTAATTTATGCAGCACTAAGGGAAAAATTTTCAGCAAAAGCAAAAAAGAAGAAAAAGAAAGAAGGAAAGAAGGGAGGGAGGGAGGAAGGAAGGAAGGAGAAAGAAAGAAAGACAGCAAGAAAGAAAGAAAGAAAAGAAGGAAGGAAGGAAGGAAGGAAGAAAAGAAAGAAAGAAAGGAAGGAAGGAAGACAGGAAGAAAGAAAGAAATCTGGCAGTGAGATTTTCAATAGAAAAAATTTCAAATATTTTCTTGCTCTCGGCTGCTGGTTGTCTGTGAGAGTCGCTGCGTGCCAGGCATGGTCCAGGCACCTGAGATGCAGCAGTGAACAAAGCAGAGAAAGAGCTCAGCCTTCATGGAGTTTACATCCTTTGAAGTTGGGATATCATCACTTTATTTTTAAAAATAAATCAAAAATAAATCAAAAATGGCACCATGAAGGAAGGTGGATCTGGTACCCGCGATCACTTAGGCCCTTTTTCAAGGCTGGTCCTCTAGAGGTTGTTTATTTCTTCCTACAACCGAGACTTTATGGAGGCAGCTGCCTCCAGGACACAGGAAAGCAAAGGCAATCCTTGTTCCCTAAAACATGTGGCCTTCCCTTAGGCGGGCCAGCTGAATTAAAAAGTAAATTGTATGTCTTTTCTATTGAAAATATAACTTCCTAATAAAACCATCACTTAAAGCAACTGCTGATCTCTAATATAAAATTTAAAGCAAGTTCAATCAAAATGAAAATTCCTATGTACCGTCACATGCTTTTTCACAAATATTCAATGATTGTCATTCACCTCTTAATGTAACCCTGGTTTTCTGCCTAACTGGCATAAAGAAATATATTCACCTTGCATTCCTTATCTAACTAAAAAGCCTTACGTAACACATCGGATGGGAGCCCTGATTCCCTTTACCAGTTGTCAGGGAATTGCTCCCCAGTGCCTAACCCTGGATATGCTACCAATCTGTCAAGTCACCATAAGTAGAAGCTGTGGAATCAAGGGCTATTAGCTAAAGACACTATGCGTCCTAGAAAAAAAAATACATATACAAACATTATAAATGTAGGAGAGAGAAAAAATATAAAGATGATCCTAACAGCTATCTCCCAAGTGTTGTAACTCTGGAAAAAGTGAAGAAACGATACTGTAGCATAGGTAGTTTTAATGAGAATAAAATAAATAGGTCTTCTTCTGTGAACTAATCTTTCCCATGGCCTGAGCCAGTAGGTAGGAAAGTAGACATTTAACTGATGTATTTTAAAACACTGAAACAAAGAAAGGGTTACTAAAGAGAAAAAATAAAAGCGCCAAGCCTTCAGCATACCCCCAGAGGATGTTTAACTGTCAGATGAATAGTTCGGACCTTTTATGATTAATGTCAAATGTTTGATGCTTATAGAGGAACAAAGTAATTCGAGGTGGATGGAGCCTGAGCCTTGGATGGGTGTGAGACAGCCAGGGCCCAGGAGCAGGAGGGTTGGGGAGCTCAGAGCCAGAGCCTCTGGTCCACGTGACCCTGAGTGCATCCTTGAATCCCTGCAGGCTGTCACACCCTCTCCCAGGGGACCAGCTGGCTTCAACTGCTTCTGCCACCACCAGCCCTAGTTTCTGAGTCATCACAAACTGTTTTAAACAGTAGGCAAAACAGATTTCCTTTACAGGACCTGTTCGGGGGCTGAGAACACCCAAGCTCAGTGCGCGACCTTTCAGGGGTCCACACCCAGCCTCAGCCCACAGCTCACCTCCTCCAAGAAGCTGCCTTTAACCAACCAGCTCTCACCCTGGTGTCTCTGTGTCATTTCAGCAACTTTGCATGCTCTTCACATTTTATTTCTTACCCTCTTCTTGCTGGCATCAGTGAATGCTGTGTTTCGGTGCCTGGATTATTGTATGGTCCAGTAGAAAAAGCATGTGTTAAATAATACTGTTTCTGTATATTCTGATATTTCATTATTGAACACTCACAATTTTTGACAAGCAAAAAATAAGAAAAGAAAAGCATGGACACTGGCGTCAGAGGCTGTGAGTTTGAATCTCAGCTTTTTATCATTCTAGCTGCGTGACCCTGGGTGAGTCACTTAATCTCGCTGATCTGTAATATCTCAGTTGGAAGAAGATGGTGAATAATGCTGACCTCTTGGGAATTTTTGAAGATTCCTTGAAATGTTGGGTATGAAATGCCTGGCACAGAGGAGCCACATTATAAAACCCACTTTTCTGCCCTTTCTTGGGAAAAGTATCAATCTTTTGAGGGAAGGGAAGTTATTTAACTTTCTGGTAATTTCAAACATTTAGCACAGTTCTTTGCACGTGGAATGTATCCAATTACCACTAATTGAAGTAAATCTTTGAATTGATAAAAATTATGAGAATTAAGGGTAAAACATAAAGGAAAGGATGCTTGCCCGTGGTTCGGACACCAGACCTCGGCTCTGCACCTGGTTGAGCCAGCTTGTACACTCTGGGTGAACCATCCTCAAAATGGTGAAGTTGAACTAGAGCAGAAGTTGCAAACTGGTGGCCCTTGGACTATATCTGGCCTCTAGACATGTTTTGTTGGCCCACAAAATATGTTCTTCTGAAACTTGACTTATTTGCTAACATTAACTGTTTATAAAATTTCTCCTAAAAAATCCAGATTGCTGAAATTTTATGGAAAGATCTGGCAACCTGGGTCCCTGTTGCCACATGTCAGCAGTGTGATGGAGCTGAGGCCGGCTTCCTTGTCAACGGGACACATGCTGTCCAGCTCACACTGTCACCTCCTGGCTCACCACACCTGTGTGTGCTGCCCACTCATTCCTGGCATTTGATTCTAGAAACACTAGACTAGACAAACTCTAGAATTGCTGGTTGTTCTAATTTTGGGAGCTGAAGAACCAAAGTTGTGGAGGGTATAACTGCTGGTAGGGCCAGCAGTGGTTTATAGGAAAACCTATAAACCAGCAGTGGTTTATAGTGCTATAGGTTTATAACAGTGGTTTATAGTGGTTTACAGAGTTTATACACTGGGCCCCTTGAAGGGCCCCAAAGCTGTGAGCCAGCCTCCTCCCATCTGTCACTGCCACACAGTGACAGACTGAACTCAGAGATTTGTACAATGGGGAAACCAGACAAAGAAGAACTGTTTCCAGCATATTTAGTAAAATAGCTGAAACTTCATTGCTTTCAGAAAATATTAAGGAGGAGGCCATAGCTTCCCTTCCAGAAGCATCTCCGAATGATTCCTTTGGAACAGAGCTAAGTGGTGAGTGAGAAGGTGAAGGGGAACATGGCTTTCATGGGGCAGAGGTGGGCCCTCTGTTCTGCCTGTCACCCAGGGGGTTCATTCTGCAGGCTCTCTAAGGCCTCTTCACCGCAAAACAGGGTCTCACCAGAAAGGGTGAGTATGGAGCTAGGATTTGGAGATGACACATTGGCCTCAGTGCCACAGTGTCCCAAAGCCACCTCTGTGAAAAGTGGGAGCAGCCCGCACAAGGTCTCAGGAAAGGAGGCCCTGCATCCTGAATAGACACATCAAGGTGACACCTGGGAACCCACCGCCCATCCTGCCACCTAACCCTCTCTCAAGGACTAGCTCTGCTTGGTTTTCCAGGAGGTCCAGTGGGTTCCTCAAGACACAGCATCCAAGCTCCTCTATAGATGACCACGCCAACAACAAAGTGAAAGAACTGGTGTACCTGTGGCTAAAGAAAAGGGAGAGAGAGAGAGAAAAAAACAAACAGATGGAGGAAAGAAATAATATGCTGCGGTAATTAAATCATTATCTTCTTTGAATTCTTTTGGGAATAAAATAAATATAAAAAGACAAGTACTTTTCTCACCTAATTTGCTTGTGGAGCTGATAATTAAGTGTTGTTGGTTGCATCACCAGAATGAATTTGTGATACTTGCTGTAGTGTCTCTGCATATTTAAAGACAAAAATGTTCCTTCTGGTGCTCAGTAAAAATATCATTTTTATGAACATTCTCCCCCAGGCAGTTCTGTAGCTTCCATTCCGTGTTTATGGAGCTTCAAGACGCCTTGGCTGAGACATGACAAAGACTCACTTGACACCAAAATGCTCCTGTCAGCCTGCCCGTTCCTCAACTCTGAGAAACAGGCCTGGACTCAGAGTTCTAGAGAAATTCCAAATGTTCTTGGTGAAACCTCCTCCCCATGCATCTGTATGTTTCTTGATCATTTCATACCCCTTCCTGCTTCCAGTTCAATGTATGCTAGGGAGGAAAAATGACATGATGGTTAAAAACTCCAGGGCCATTTGCATGAACTTCGGCAAGTAATTAAACACCTTGAGCCTCAGTTCCAACATCTTCAAATGGAAACAATAATAGTAAGTCACAGGGATTATTGTGAAGATAAAATAGGCTACTGCGTGAAAGTATTTAGCACACAGTAGGTGCTCCATGCAGGGTAGATATCATCATCTTTGTCACCATCAGCAGCAGCATCGCTGGCTATTCTACATGACCCCAAAGTAGGTTGCATGTCAGAGTAACCCGAGGAAATTCTTAAAAATACGTATTCACAGATCCCACACTCAAAACCACATTAGAATTTCTGAGAACTTCTAATGCTTTCCTTTAAGTTCCCAAGGTGAATAAGTGTTCAGCCAGGCCTGGGAGCCATTGGTCCAGACCTGCCTCCACAGAACCTCAGAGACTGGGTGCGGGGCTAGTGACGGCTCTAGGGGGATTCAAGGTCAAAGACAGAACAAGGACCCAACTGCTCCTTTGAAACTCACTCCATTTAGTCCTCAGGAAAGGGCATCATCAGAACTGTCAGTTGGGATAAGCTCTTCTCTCAGCTTTCTTTTTAATCTTATTTATTTTTGCCAGACACTCATCACTAGCATACCGGTGTATTCCAAAGAGATTAAATTTGCTTCTTCTTTGAGCAGTTGTCACCGCAGAGACACCAGCATAAATATAGATAAAAATTTTTAAATACTTCCTTTTTATTGGAGTGGGGTGTAAGACACTCAATTTCAGCTTTTCTAACTAACGTACCCAATCTGTTTAGCTCTATAAGGCTAGTTGCTAAATATTCTTTGTGTGATACCTTCAGCTGAAATGATCAGCAAAACACATTCCCCCCATGAGAAATGGCTTTCTTCTGCCAGTTAGGACAAAGGTAGGTGAAGAAGTAGAAAAGTCCTCCATTCTAGTTGACAGTGCCAAACTAAGAACTGTTTTGACTGTGGAACAGCAGTCTTTACTCAACCTTTCTTATTTTTGCTGCTACTCAGGTAATGGATCCACAGGAAGACAATGTGGTTGACTGGTATGGCCACATCTTGACAAATCTTCAGAATTTGCATTTACTGCATTTACCCATAAACGTCACAACAGTGATGGGTCCCTCTCTGGTAGCACACTGCAGGCTGGAGCAGAGAAAAGGCATCTCAGCACACATTTATGCCCCACAACTGTTACATCACCACTGTCTCCTCCATTTAAGAAGCATCTTGGTCAATAATGACCAGCAACATTTTTAGACAAATAAACATAAATTTGGTCTAGTTTATAAAATCAGGGTTATTTGCAAAACTTTATCACTTTATTAGCGTTGGCAACATAGCTCCCAACTGATTTTGGGATTGGGAGTCTTGTTGTAGAACAGTACTTCATAACTGGGGGTGCTTTTGACCCCCAGAATATGTCTGGAGACATTTTTGTTGAAACAACTGGGGATGCTGCTTATGGGCATCTAGTGGGCAGAATCCAGGGGCGCTGTTAAAAATCTTACAATTGGGCTTCCCTGGTGGCACAGTGGTTGAGAATCCGCCTGCCAATGCAGGGGGCACAGGTTCGATCCCTGGTCCGGGAAGATCCCACATGCCGCTGAGCAACTAAGCCTGTGCACCACAACTACTGAGCCTGTGCTCTAGAGCCCGTGAGCCACAACTACTGAGCCCACGTGCCACAACTACTGAAGCCCGTATGCCTAGAGCCTGTGCTCCGCAACAAGAGAAGCCACCTCAGTGAGAAGCCCTGACACCGCAACGAAGAGTAGCCCCCGCTCACCGCAACTAGAGAAAGCCTGGCAGCAGCAACAAAGATCCAATGCAGCCTAAAATAAATAAATTTATTTAAAAAAAAAAAAAAAAGAACTGGTTACTCTTATTAAAAAAAAAAAAAATCTTACAATACACAGGACAGGGCCACAGTCAAAGAATTATCTTGCCCAAAATGGTGATAGTGCTGAGCTTGAGAAACCTGGCTGTAGAAGAATCTGCCGGGTCCAGCTCCTGCCCACCTCACTAAACCCCTCAGCCCTTCTCTGCATGGCAGCTGGCCTCTTTTGTGTCCCATCAGGACACAGGGATCACCTATATTGGTTTTCATTGTTGGCTTGTTGGGCAGCCTCTAGGGCAAGGGATATCTGCTTGCAGAAATCTCTTCTCCCCCCACCCCCACCATGGGTAGCTGGGATAAGTGTGTATTTCAGGCTGACCTGAAGGATTACAATGGCACAACTAGCTTGAGGGTGACTGAGACCCAATTCTATAATAACTAGCTTGAGCGCTTAACAAAATCAAAGAGATGAATAGATATCATCTATGCTGCCCCTCTGTGTTTAGGAAGGTGAAATAATCAGAAATAAATGGAGAAAGTTGTTAAACAGGTGGCTTAACTACAAAAGGAAGTTAAAACCAAATTGTACGGTTAGCCTACTACTTTGTTGTAGCCATTGCTTCTGCTGCTGTTGTTGTAATTGACACCTACCCTAAATTACGGCACCCTTGGCAAATACATTCTTCATACTCTTGGCTCCAATAAGCTTTTTTGATATATATTTTTGACTATAGAAAAGGATATCTGAAAACTAGGAGCAGTGATAACATGGATAATATATTATATCCTGGAAAAAAATGTGGGTCCTGTTCTGGAAGCCATGTTTTTGTTTTTCTGAGACCTCATTTTCCCCAAATGGTCCATGTTTCTTTTTGTGACTCTGAGAAAGGATAGTCATGACTTTGAATTAGTCATTAGCCAATGGGCACCTGCTCTGAATCAGCAGCAAAAATGGACACAAAAGATTCATTTGGAATTCCCATCAAGGAAAACCTATGGGGTAGTTGTGAATTTTGTTCAGTTGAAAAATTTAAAAGGAAAAATTTTGTGGGCTTTGAAGGCTTTGCATCCTTTTGGGTTGCAGAGAAATCGATTCTTAGTGTTTACTAGTGCTCACCCTCCCACCCACACCCACCCTCCCCACCACCACCTGTGGAGGAGGCAGCCTGGAGCATTAGCCCCTTGTACTGGTTTCTACAACATGGTCATCATCTGGGCAGTCCCTATGGAGCTGCTATGGTAACAGCTCCAGAGGGTGCCATTCACCATGGACCAGAATATAAACAGTTCCCTTGGAAATGTTCAGAAGAGACATGGCACCTCAGTGCTGCTTGGCAAAGCTGTGGCATGGGAACTTCTGCCAATTCTGGAAGCGACTGGGATCATGGTCGAGCTGGCCATTTCCCTCTGAAATCCTTCCCTCTCCCTGGAGCACAGGGCTCCATGTCATCTCCTTCCCAGTTTGCGGGAAGCTCAGCAGAGCTTGTAAGACCTCTACTTCATAGCTCCTTGCCTTTCCTCTCATAAAACTCACCCACACACCTACCCACCCAGTGTTCTAATCACCTTCAGTGGATCACCAGAAACCTGAATTTAGCCTTTCCTTGGTGGGAGGAGGGGAGAGCGGGTTGGGTAGAAAACTGGGATGTTAAAATAAATCTGTTTTTTTGTCCTGTTTTCTAATTCATCCTGACCTACCTGGGGCTGAGTCAGTCCCAGAGTTTTTTCAAGGAGATTTCTAAGATAACTTGGCAAGTGAGAAGAAGAGGGAGCATCCAGAGCATTATACCTCATGAACAGGAGCCAGATTGTCACCCCTTCAGCATGAGAAAGAGAAAGTAACTGAAGAGTGAAAGGTATGAAGGGGAAAGCAGCAAAGACAAAGTGTAAGTGCATCCATGCAGAGTATAGGCTAGGTGACAAGTCTGTTCATGCAGAATATATGCCAGACAACCAACTCTGTCTCTCAGGTTTCCTTCCTTCATTGTCTCTCGGGCAGTGCTTGCATTCACCCTCTTGTTCTCATCACGCTTCTTTCCTCCTGGCACCACCTAGTCCAGTGGGGCCGTGTCTCTGGCAGTGTCCAGCCCTGTTGGGTCCCTCTATTGGTGTCAAGAGTTGATTCTCAGAGAATGATGTTTCCAAGCTATAAGTATGGAGAAAAACCTTTTAATCAGGAAGAGAATGGAGACTCCAAATGTCTCCAGAATAAGGATTTCCCATGAGAAGGAGCACTCTGGCCCCACCTCGACATTTTCCCTTCGAATAGCAACCTTTATAATTCATTTCTTTGCTTAGACATATTGCTCTGCTGTTTAATGGATGCTCACCACCTTGAAGGCTGTTCATCGTTCCCTTTGTGCCCTCATGGTAGTGCTAAGCACATTGCCTTGCACATGTGAGGTGTTCTGCAATGTCCTGTGCAGTGAAAATAAAAGCAGGAAGCAGCCATGAAGATGAAAAAGCTAACACAAAAGTATGGGGACCAAAGCCACTGGTAACCATTTTTCATTAATCTTATATAGCAGCACCCCCACTCCTGAAAGGTGTCTCACCTTGGAAGTGAGACAGTGTTGTGTGTGTGTTTTAAAGAAGGAACTAAGGAACTAGAGGCCGCTGCAGCTGGCTGGTTGCTCAAGCCACCCTCCCACCACGGTGCTGGGAGCCTGAGATTCCCTGATGAGTGTGGCTTTTACTGCTTCCATGAGCCCCGTTAGCTGCATCGGGAGAGCGTCTGAGCCTAGGCAGCCTGCGATCCTGGAGCGCTTCCCTTTCATGTGCCCCACTGCTTATCTGCTCTGACAACAATATGGTGAGACTTCCCTCCCTCTGGCTTGGGGCCACAGTGGCCATCAGAGCACACACTGTGCACTAGGAGTGGGCAGGATAGCAAGAAAAGGTCAGAATGAATACTTACTTCTCTTGAAATAATTATACCTTAGCTCAATTGCTTGTCCACAGAACAGAGAACATCTCTGCAAGGGATTTGTCAAACCAGCAAGTGCTCCTGAGGGTCCTGAGGGTGGTATGTTGAACTTCTAACCACGACTAGAGTCAGTCACAAGTGACCCTCCTTTATAATGACTAACAACCCTAATAAAAGGGGGGCTTAAGGGGAAAGGGCCACCTCATCTCTGAGGGTTGATAAAGGAGAAAGAGAAAGTGGTAGGTGGTGTATAATATCTGGATCTGCTTATCTTGAGGGAGAAGGAAAGCAGGAATGAATGGGCACCAGAGTGCCACATGATGTCAACTCTCCGGAGGTCTTCCAGGGCAGGGGCCCGTTTCCAGGCCTTATTTGATAAGACGCCGTAAATACCAATTCTCCTTTGCTGCCTTAGAATTTGTATCTTTCATTCTAAGAGGTTTCCTCATTGCAAATGGGAGGAAAAGAAAATGAATAAGTAAAAATGTTTAAATTTAAAAAATTAAAAAATAAAATGGGAGAAAAAGGACACCAATTTGCAATGTCACTGATGAATGAGACATGGCTTCATGGTGGTTGATGTGATGTGTCCATTCACTTTTGGTGTGGGATGAACCACCCTAAAACTTAGTGGCTTAAGACACACTAATTTAACCCACAATTTTGTGGGTCAGCACTTTGGCCAGGCTCAGCTGGGAAGGTCTGGTGGAGGCTGGGCTGTGAAGTCCATGGTCAGCTGCTGAACCTACTAGGGCAGGAACAGCTCACCTCTGCTCCATGAGGGCTCTCATCCTCCAACACGCTGGCCGAGGTCACTGATCCAAGGTCGCTGACCCGAGGTCGCTGACCCGAGGTTGCTGACCCAGTGGCAGGCAGGATTCCAGACACAAAGCTGAACTGCTCAGAGCTTCTGGAGGCCCAGCTCCCAGCTGACACTCCATGGTCTCTGTCTTATTCTACTAGTCAGAGCAGGTCCCAATGTTAAAGCCATTATAAGGAGTCAGGAAGATACACCATCTCTTGAAAGGAGATGTTGCAAAGTCACACTGCAAAGTGGTGTGACTTCAGAGAGGTGTCAAGAACGGGTAACTCTTTCAAACTGTCTATGCAGTGGGACTTTTCATCACTTGGCCCTGGTCTGTGTCACAGCTTTGCAGGGACCCACAGAGGCAACAAGGGGCTGATTTGAAAGGAGAGCCCTGGCCTAAGAATCAGGAGGGCTGGATTCTTGTCCTGACTTCCATCGTCAGACTGTGCGACCCTGAGACTTTGCTCTCATCTTCTCTGTAAGATAAAGGAGCGGCCTCAGTCAACTCTAAGGCCCTTTCCGTGACGAACGTCCTGCGATTCCCCAATAGCAGCATTCACATCAGTGGCTCAACAAATAAGCATAAGATATGTTTTTGTATTAAAAAATGGATATTGTTATATTTTCCATTATCTTCTGCTCTGGTCATCACCCACAGCTAGCTTGTTCCTTTTCTTATTTTTTTTCATTTTGCTTTTTAATTTTAATTTATTTATTTAAAAAAAATTTATTTTATATTAGACTACAGTTGATTTACAATGTTCTGTTAGTTTCAGGTATATAGCAAAGTGATTCAGTTATACATATACATGTATCTATTCTTTTTCAAATTCTTTTCCCATCTAGGTTATTACAGAATATTGAGCAGAATTCCCTGTGCTATACAGGTTATCTATTTTAAATATAGTAGTGTGTATATGTCAATCCCAAACTCCCAATTTATCTCTCCCCCCAACCTTTCCCCTTTGGTAACCATAAGTTTGTTTTCTATGTCTGTGAGTCTGTTTCTGTTTTGTAAATAAGTTCATTTGTATCTTTTTTTTTAGATTCCACATGTAAGTGATATCATATGATATTTGTCTTTCTTTGTCTGACTTACTTTACTTAGTATGATAATCTCTAGGTCCAACCATGTTGCTGTAAATGGCATTATTTCCTTCTTTTTTATGGCTGAGTAATATTCCATTGTATATACGTACCACATCTTCTTTATCCATTCATCTGTCGATGGTTGTTCCTTTTCTATTCTACTGTCTAAGGTATCTTTTGGGAAATTTGGATCCATTGGGAGGCAAAGAGTATAATAATTAGTCTCTTCTTGAATTTAATTACCTGTTTCATAAATAATATTATGAAAACAGTGTCACAAATAGAAAAACAGTAAAAAATCCTATCACTCAAAGAATACAGACATAATTACACATGTTCTATAAATATTCGTATATAACATACATGGTGTTTAAAATTCATAGTCATCATCTTTGAAGTATATATCTTTATTTTAAGGAACACACATACAGAATACAGCACACAAGTATAGATCTCAATGAATTTTCAAGATGTAAATGTACCCACGTAAAAATCATCCAGGTCAAACAAAACATTACCAAAACCCAAAAGCCCTCCTCATTTCCTCTCTCAATTACTACCCAACTCCCCAAAGTTAGCTAGGATCCTGACTCCTTATACTATGGATCAAGTTTGGCCTCCAGGTAGATGGAATCATGCAGTAGGCATGCTTTTCTATCTGGCTTCCAACTCAACATTATGTTTGTGAGATTTATTTGTGCTACTGCATGTGGCAGTAGTTTGTTCATTTTCACTCCCATAAATCATTCCTTTGTATCAACATACCAATAATTTGTTCATCTATTCCACGGTTGGGCATTTTGGTACTTTCCTATTTGGGACTATTATGAATAGTAGGTCTATGAATATTCTCATAAATGTTTTTGCTGCACACGTGTACAACTTTTTTAGATATATACCTAGGAGAGAAATCGTTAAGTCAGAAGTTTTATGTTCAGCTAGAGTACCTACTGTTAAACTGGTTTCTAAATCAATTTTACCAGATTACATACCAACAGCAACAAATCAGAGTTCCCATTGATCTACATCTTTGCCAGTACTTGGTGATGTCAGCCTTTTTAAATTTTAGCAAATTTAGTGAGTGTGTACCTGTATGTCATTACGGTTTTGCGAATGCCATCTTCATGAAGTTTCTTTTGTTTTTTTTTTTACACATTATAGATCATGCCTTGAAGTTCCATCTAGTCT
Source organism: Balaenoptera physalus (assembly GCF_965194825.1). Taxonomy (NCBI): domain Eukaryota; kingdom Metazoa; phylum Chordata; class Mammalia; order Artiodactyla; family Balaenopteridae; genus Balaenoptera; species Balaenoptera physalus. The sequence continues at coordinate 54,331,368 of NC_138896.1, read as the reverse complement.
TCTGAGTTCTCTGATTCTTCCTTTTCTGGTATGGAATTTTTAAGAAACATGCAAAAGCAAAATATGGTATATACATGCAATGGAATAGTTTTCAGCTCTTAAAAAGAAGGAAATTATGACCTGTTATACCATGCATGAAATTTGAGGACATTATGCTAAGCGAAATAAGCCAGTCACAAAAAAACAAATACTGTATTACTCCACTTATATAAGGTACTTAAAGTAGCCAAAGTCATGGAGACAAAGAGCAGAATGATGGCTGTCAGGGGCCAGGGGAAGCTGGGGGGTCGAGGGACAGGGGAAATTATTGTTTAACAGGTACAGAGTTTCAATTTTCCAAGACGAAAAGAGTTGTGGAGATGGATGGTGGTGATGGCTGCACAACAATTTAAATGTACTGAATACCACTAAACTGCACACTTTAAAATGGTTAAGATGGTAAATTTTATGTTATGTGTATTTTACTAGAATAAAAAAATAACAGGCAGAAATAAACCAGCCATCAGTGCAAAACTTTGTATAAAATATGGTGTCTCCTCCTGTCTCAACCTTCAGAGTTCTTTCAGGAGGTGCCAGGTAGGCTCTGGAGAGAAAGGAGAATATAAATAGCAGAATGTTTCCAAGCAGAATATGTTCCTTCGCTAAGCATCAGAGAAGTTACCTACCCCCTCCACCCATAAAAAAATAGAATCACTGGGTATACAGAAGTCGCAAGGAAGCAGATTTCAAGTCAGTGTAAGAAAGTATCTTTTTTTTTTTTTTTTTTGGGTCTTTGTGGCTGCACACAGGCTTTCTCTAGTTGTGGTTAGCAGGGGCTACTCCTCATTGTGGTGCGCAGGCTTCTCATTGTGGTGGCTTCTCTTGTTGTGGAGCATGGGCTTTAGGCGCGCGGGCTTCAGTAGTTGCAACACACAAGCTCAGTAGTTGTGGCTCGTGGACTCTAGCACGCAGGCTCATTAGTTATGACGCATGGGCTTAGTTGTTCCGCGGCATGTGGGATCTTCCTGGACCAGGGCTCGAACCCGTGTCCCCTGAATTGGCAGGAGGATTCTTAACCACTGCGCCACCAGGGAAGTCCCAAAAGTATCTTTACATGAACTGAATAATAGCAAAATGGCCTTCTGGACACTGACCGTTTTGATTTTTGTTTTTTTTGAAGGATGCTTCAGAGATAGGAAAACTGAACTTCCTTTTGAATCTATAATTCGAGTAGGTTTTTCTTGACAGTTGAATCTTAAACTGAATATGGACATTGATTATCCCTGGACTATTCGAAGTGCCTTTTTGAAAGTGTTTCCCCTTCCATAGGAAGGTCTGGGAGCTGGGTGGTCCTTTCAGATCATTTACAGCCGTGACCCAGCAAACAAAAATAGCCTTGAGATGACATATGCCATTGTTAAGAATACACTCTGATGGAAATAGACCAACTTCATGGATGCCTGTTAGCCTGCTTGCTTTCTTAGAGACTTGCTGCTATAGACTGAATGTTTGTGTTCCCCCAAAATTCCCATGTTGAAACCTAATCCCTAATGTGATGGTATTTGGAGTCAGGGTCATTGGGAGGGAACTGGGTGGCTAGAATGGAGCTCTCAGTGAACGCAGTTAGTGCCCTTATAACAGAGACCCTGGAGAGCCCCCGCACTCCTTCTCTATGTAAGGACACAGCAAGAAGACAGCTGTCTACAAACCAGGAAACAGGACCTCCTCACACACAGAATCTTCCAGCACCTTGATCTTAGACTCCCCGCCTAAGAACTGTGAGAAATGAATGTTGTTTAAGCTACCCTATCTCTGGTATTTTTGTTATAGCAGCATGAATGGACTAAGATACTTGGCTCCCTAACTTCATCTGTATTCTATAACCAAGCCCTTAGTCTCTAGTATCTTCCATTTGAACTCCTACTGACCACCCCCCCTCCAAACTCCTCGGTCTGAATTAGATGCCAGCCTATCTTTTATCTGCAACCCCCTGGCACAGTCCCAAGCCAGCCTTGTAATACTCTATGCAGTGCCAAATGAGAAGAATATTCCTTACTCAAGCCATTTCCTGTCTGAAATGGAAACCTGGTAAATGACTGGCATAAATATCGTGATCACTTTTAAGTAGGATATGAATCAGCTTGGTGTAAAGGACTCTTTTGTGGTTATTTTTACTTCTATTAGAGCCTTGTCAGGAAACATTATTTTAATAGGCACTAAGTCCAAGCTTATTTTTAACCTGTTTAGGTCTCCAATATTCTTCAACCTGAAATATTCAAGGCAATTTGTACAGTCAGGTCTAGATGCAAAGTGCAGTTGGAAACCTTTTGTTTAGTCTGGAGGAAATTTTATGGCAAAAGATCCTATCAACTAGGTTAAAATAGATGATTTCTAAGATCCATTTTAGTTTTAGAATGCTGTGATGTTATTAAGTAATAATAATGGAAATCATTCATTGACTGCTTTCATCTCACAAGGGAGAGAGGTGCAATTACTTCCCCCCATCGTACACATGAGGAAACGAAGTCATAGTATGGATGAATAAATTGCTGCGGATATTTCCAGTGCTGGGAATCTAATTCTGGCTACAATGCACACATGTTCTTAACCATTGCTCTCTGTAAAGGGTGCTGGCTTATCATCCTCATTTTCCCAGCCAGACTGAAAGGAAAAAGCATCAGGAATGAGAAGGGATATAAGTTGAATAGAAAAACCCACCATCAGTAAGAGTTAACAAGCAGTAAAAATGCTACTATAATGGAGCTATCACATATTTCCTGAAACATTTAAAGAGATATTACATACTTCTCTCTAATTACAATCAATCACGTGAACTTGCCCAATTCAGAGACTACAGGAACAGTAGAAGAATTTTCCATCCTGAAACTCTGCATCCAGTGTGGTCCCAGAGAGCCTAACCTGTTTACCCACTGAAAGTGTTACTCAAATATAACTTCTAAAGGAAGAGACTAAGGTACTTCATCACTGTTTTTCCTGGCATGTAGAAGACTAGAAATATTTACTGACTGCCCAGTTGGTTGAATTTGAGCATGTTCCACTGTACTTTGGTGGGCAGATGAGGTGGGCTAGCTATGATTTTATTGAGATGTGGGCTTGATAAATCTCCTTAGATATGAAATAACTGAACTAGTTAGGAGTGATGGTAAAAGCTATTGGGATAAGACCCCCAAACAGATGAGAGGGAGCCATGGTTATAGCCCTTGGCCCCAGGAGGAAAGGGGCAGGGTCCTTGAGTTTAATATAATAGTCTTGACTGAGCTTTGGGGAAAGGAATAGTTTACGTGCAGAACAGTCCCTTCAACTAAATTGGGTTCTGGATGAGTCTTGGGGGAATTTGGGGGCAGGTTTCTAAGAAGAAAGGGACTTCACAGCCTTTTTAACTCACTGGTGAAAAAGCACACCAGTGAGTTTTCAGGAAACTGGAAGCACCAAGCCATTTGTTTCTGGCTTCATTTCAGAACTTAGCCTGGAAGAGAGGAGACCCTTCATCCCATGACTCATGGGAGATGTTGATGATGAGCCACAAGCCAATGACTGTCAGTCAAAATGGATGAATGAGGTGGAGGACAAAGAAGAAATTTTAAGGACCATTAGAATGGATGATATCATGGAAACCAAGGCCTAAGCAGATTGTCAGGAACAACAGACAGTAGGAGAGGTGGCTCCTTGAGTGTAAGAGGTCTGCAGTGTACTGGTCAGGACAAATTGGGTCACCTTCAGTACTGCCACCAAATGACTCCATCCCTGGGGCCTGGCAAGAAGAGCACTGGTCAGAGCTGTCTCCTACAACCAGACCTCCTGGGACCAGGCTGGATTTTGGGAAGCTCTCTATGTGTCTTCTGGTGCTTTCAAGAAGCCACACTCCCCATCTTTACTGGTAAAGCATCTAGATAAGTCTGCCATATGGGGACACATGGCATTATCAGAGAACAATGGAAAACAAGGATACTCATAAATGTTCCCTTTACAAACCTCCTGTATTCAAGTTACTACAGGTGATAAGTCTGACAATAGAAATGAACATTTACTTATATTAACACCAACTTTGTTATTTCCTCAAGGGACTTAGAGAAGAAATTTGTCCTATATCTCAGTACCAAGAACAGTTTTGCTTCTTCTAAGCAGTTCTTTTGCTTTTATGGTATTTGTGCTGTGAATCATGGGACAAATCTTGTTCCCTGTTATTAATCGGAGCAGATCCAAATTTATGAGTGTACATCTGTATAGAATACAATTCTTACACAATGCATTTGGGATTCTAACTTTTTAAATCTTACTTTAACTTTTCTCTAATATTTCAATTTACCTACTCTAATTTTCCCTAAATTCAACTGGGAAATCACTTTTGCTTTGTTGTTGTTGATGTTGTCATGTGTAAACAGACTCAATGCAATCCTTATCAAATTACCAATGGAATTTTTCACAGAACTAGAACAGAAAATTTTACAGTTTGTATGGAAACACAAAAGACCCTGAATAGCCAAAGCAATCTTGAGAAAGAAAAAAGGAGCTGGAGGAATCAGGCTCCCTGACTTCAGACTATACTACAAAGCTACAGCCATCAAAACAGTATGATACTAGCACAAAAACAGAAATATAGACCAATGGAACAGGCTAGAAAGCCCAGAGATAAACTTATGCACCTATGGTCACCTAATCTATGACAAAGGAGGCAAGAATATACAATGAAGAAAAGACAGCCTCTTCAATAAGTGGTGCTGGGAAAACTGGACAGCTACATGTAAAAGAATGAAATTAGAACACTCCCTAACACCATACACAAAAATAAACTCAAAATGTATTAAATACCTGAATGTAAGGCCAGACACTATAAAACTCTTAGAGGAAAACATAGGAAAAGTACTCTTTGACATAAATTTCAGCAAGATCCTTTTTGACCCACCTCCTAGAGTAATGAAAATAAAAACAAAAATAAACAAATGGGACCTAATTAAACTTAAAAGCTTTTGCACAGCAAAACCATAAACAAGATGAAAAGACAACCCTCAGAATGGGAGAAAATATTTGCAAATGAAGCAACTGACAAAGGATTAATCTCCAAAATATACAAACAGCTCATGAAGCTCAATATAAAAAAACACACAAACTTGGACTTCCCCGGTGGCGCAGTTGTTAAGAATCTGCCTGCCAATACAGGGGACACGGGTTTGAGCCCTGGTCCGGGAAGATCCCACATGCCATGGAACAACTAAGCCCATGCACCACAACTACTGAACCTGCACTCTAGAGCCCACGAGCCACAACTACTGAGCCCATGTGCCACAACTACTGAAACCTGCGTGCCTAGAGCCCATGCTCCACAACAAGAGAAGCCACTGCAATGAGAAGCCTGCACACTGCAACAAAGAGTAGTCCCCACTCACCGCAACTAGAGAAAGCCCGTGCGCAGCAACGAAGACCCAGAGCAGCCAAAAATAAATAAATAAAATAAATAAATTTATTAAAACAAAAAACAAAAAACACACAACCCAATCAAAAAATGGGCAGAAGACCTAAACAGACATTTCTCCATAGAAGACATACAGATGGCCATCAAACACATGAAAAGATGCTCAGCATCACTAATTATCAGAGAAATGCAAATCAAAACTACAATGAGGTATCGCCTCACATGGGTCAGAACAGCCATCATTAAAAAGTGTATAAATAACCAATGCTAAAGAGAGTGTGGAGAAAAGGGAACCCTCTTGCACCATTGGTGGAAATGTAAGTTGATACAGCCGCTATGGAGAACAGTATGGGGGTTCCTTAAAAAACTAAAAATAGAACTACCATATGACCCAGCAATCCCACTCCTGTGCATATACCCAGAGAAAACCATAATTCAAAAAGACATGCACCCCAATGTTCACTGCAGCACTATTTACAATAGCCAGGACATGGAAGCAACCTAAATGTCCAACAACAGAGAAATGGATAAAGAAGATGTGGTACATATATGCAATGGAATATTACTCAGCCATAAAAAGGAACAAAACTGGGTCATTTGCAGAGATGTGGATGGACCTAGAAACTGTCATACAGAGTGAAGAAGTCAGAAAGAGAAAAACAAATATCATAAATTAATGCATATATGTGGAATCTAGAAAAATGGTATAGATCATCTTATTGGCAAAGCAGAAATAGAGACACAGACATAGAAAACAAATGTATGGACACCAAGGGAGGAAGGGGGGGTTGGGATGAATTGGGAGATTGGGATTGACATATATACATTATTGATACTATATATAAAATAGATAATGAGAACCTACAGTATAGCTCAGGGAACTCTACTCAGTGCTCTGTGGTGACCTAAATGAGAAGGAAATCCAAGAAAGAGGGGATATGTGTATAAGTATAGCTGATTCACTTTGCAGTACAGTAGAAACTAACACAACATTGTAAAGCAACTATACTCCAATAAAAATTAATTTAAAAAAACAACAAAAAATTATCACATTGTACACTTCAAATACCTTAAAATTTTATTTATCAGTTATACCTCAATGAAGCTGAAAATAAAAGAAAATGTAGACTGCAAAAATAATAATGAAACAATATTAAAGTTTAAAAATCTCTAGAGTCCCTCTTCTTTCATTTTTCAAACCAAACACACCACTTCCTATATTTTCCTCCTGCTGTCAAATTGAGTGCCATATTTTTGAGGGTGCTTTTGTGGTACGTTGATATCATGACACCCATAGGGTCTTGGGAAGTTATCATGAGTTTATGAGATATTCACTAGCTTGTAAATTCCATGAGGACAAGAGCTGGCTGTTTTGCTTACCACTGAGTTCTCTACATCTAGCTCAATGGCTTGTGGGCTGGGCTACTGCATTTTCATCAAAATGGATTGGGAAACAAGCAGCAATTTCCAGAGCAGCAAAGCATGAAAATGCCAACCATAGATTTAGAAATAATAATGCCTTTGAAGTCTGGAATTGTAGTTTGGAAGAAGCATTACAGTAAATCGGTAAAAAAGCTTAATAGCTTCAATTCTCCCAAATTGCTACATCCATTTCATTTCAATCATCTTTGACCTTCCTTTCCTATTCCCCACTCCAATTTTAAAGAAAGAAAACAATTCCATATGTCACTTTTTTCTCTAACTCCTTGTTTAAGAATTGGCAGTAAGTGCTAGGAAGCCAAGATTTGGCGTCTCTAAGAGTTAAAGTGGAAAAAAGCATGAAAAAAAAAAATCCATTTTCCCTAAACTCGTTGATCTTCCTGGGTTCCTACTGTCATCGGATTCTCCTCAGCAGGCTTCATCTCAGTCCATTGCCAACTAGTATGTATGGAGTCAGCATGCACATATAAATCACATTATGGTAGACGCAGAGGATATAAGTAGCTGAAAATAGTCTCCAAAGCTCAAATGAGATGCTGCAGGTTTGTGTCACCAAGTCACTAAAGAAAGCATTCCTGTAAAATGAAGGGGTAAGTTGAACAAAAAGTCAGAGTAGTGAGTCTTTTTCTTTTTTTTTCCTTTTATTTTTATTGTGCAAAAATTACAAAGGGGATATTAAGATTTTTCTCATCAGGGGATACTATGCTAAATATGTTGACACAAATACTCCAGTGTTTTGTTGTTTTGTTTTGGTTTAGTTTGGTTTCGGGTTTTCGCTCACATGTCGATGAATCAAAGAATAGAATCATCTCTGAGTGTAAGAGGAACTTTTGAGATCTCACCCTTAATTAATTTATCTATCAACATCAACGTGAAAGAACAGAGGGGAAAAAAAGTATACTTTTAAGAGTAAATAAAACTCTATTGAAGATGAATCTCAAATGCATTCTATTACATGAAAGAAGCCACACTCAAAATACTACCTGCTATATAATTCCATTCATGTAACATCCTGGAAAAAGCAATAGGATGGAGACAGAAAACAAACCAGTGGTGGCCTGGGGGTTGGTGTAGGAGCTGACGTAAAGGAGTAGGTGAGAATTTGGGGGCGTGGGGGGGGGCGATAGAAATGTTCTATGTCTTGTCCTTGTGGTCACGCAACTGCGTGCATCTATCAAAACTCGCAGAAATGTGCACTAAAAATGGCACATTTACTCTATTTGAATTATTCCATAATAAAAATAAAATGAGGGGACACAAGCATGCCAGCTTCTCCCTGAGGGGGTTGGGGAGTGAACGGAGCAGGTAGAGGAGGTGGAGGAGGACCCACACCAGCATCGTCATGATCACAGCTCTGAGGTGACAAACGTAGCTCATCTAGTTCTCACACCCATTGGCCCAAAGTTACAGACTGAGGAGGCTGCCAGCAAGGGTTTCAAACCCCAGTCTGTCTGACTCCAAACCCCCAGAGTTTCATCACGGTGCTACACTGCTTCCCCTATTCTGAGACCGGCCCTCGCAGTTCAGAAATGCACTGACTTCCCAGGACCTGTGGGGAAGGGCAGGGGAGCCCCACTCACACATGAGGAAACTACCAGAGAGTCATAACTCACCCAAGAGCCAGAGCGAGCTCTCAGACTCAGGTCTATCTGACCCTATAACACGTTTTCCTTGTTTCTGTTCTTGTGGTTTGCTTGTTTATTTTTGTTTTTATTCCTTCCAACACTTTTGTCTATAAAAGCTGAAAATTACAAAGGGAATATATGTCTATCATTTTTCATACTCATGCACACGAGGAACGCAAGTCTTGTTATTAAAGAGTTTCCAAATGTAGCTACTCTGAGCAGTTAATGATAATCCAATGCATTTGAATTAAATAAATAAACAATAAATTCACTTTATTAAAATTTGAAGATGTTGAGTGAATTAAAAACATGGCTTTTGGAACCAGATGGCCCAGGTTTGAAATGCCATTTAAGGCTTAGGAGCCAAACCTGGACAAATGTCTTAAACTCTCTGTGCCTCAGTTTCTACAACTGTAAAATAAAGATGATAACAGTACCAAACTCATAGAGTTGTCTTTGGTATTAAATTAGTTAATATGTATACAACACTCAGAACAGTGCATGGGATATATGGTAAAGAATTGGTACTTTTTTTATTTTTCTTTTATTTTTGGGGGGGTAAAAATGCAAAGATATAGAAGGATAAGGTATAAAAGATGATCAACTCCAACAACAAAATGTTGCTGCTTTCCTTCCTTCTTTCCTTTTCTGCTCTTACTTTCCTTCTTTTTCACACACACAAAAAAATGTTATAACCTAAAAGTGACCCAAAAAGAGCAACAAATAAAATCTTAAAAAAAAAAAATCCCCTGGCTCTTACATATAGTTCAATAATTCTAGGGGGTGAAAGAAGTATTAAAACTGGGGAAAATATAAAATTTCTTTAAGATAAAATCTTTCTTCGAGCCTACACACCTGTCCTGCTTATCATTAAATACTCAAAGCTAAATACTCTCAATATAGTCTATATTTATCAAAGTGTTATTGATTTCCAATTGTGCCAGATATTACAGGGACCATGCAGATCGGCTTTCAGAGACCTAAGTCACCTATTGGTCAAATCTTGGGAAATATCTAGACAGGAGGCTTTTTTTTTTTTAAGATTTAATTTTATTTATTTTTGGCTGTGTTGGGTCTTCGTTACTGCGCACGGACTTCCGCTAGTTGTGGCGAGCGGGGGCTACTCTTCGTTGCAGTGCATGGGCTTCTCCTTGCAGTGTCTCGTCTTGTTGCAGAGGATGGACTCTAGGCGCGCAGGCTTCAGTAGTTGTGGCACGTGGGCTCAGTAGTTGTGGCGCATGGGCTTTGTTGCTCCGCAGCATATGGGATGCTCCCAGACCAGAGATCGAACCCGTGTCCCCTGCAGTGGCAGGCAGATGCCTATCCACTGCACCACCAGGGAAGTCCAGGAGATGGGTTGCTTTTTTTTTTTTTTTAACATCTTTATTGGAGCATAATTGCCTTACAATGTTGTGTTTCTGCTGTATAACAAAGTGAATCAGCTATATGTATATATATATATATCCCCATATCCCTTCCCTCTTATGTCTCCCTCCCACCATCCCTATCCCACCCCTCTAGGTGGTCACAACGCACCGAGCTGAACTCCCTGTGCCATGCAGCTGCTTCCCACTAGCTATCTATTTTACATTTGGTAGTGTATGTACGTCCATGACACTCTCTCACTTCATCCCAACTTACCCTTCCCCCTCCCTATGTCCTCAAGTCCATTCTCTATGTCTGCATCTTTATTCCTGTCCTGCCCCTAGGGTCTTCAGAACCATTTATTTTTTTTAAGATTCCACATATATCTGTTAGCATACAGTATTTGTTTTTCTCTTTCTGACTTACTTCACTCTGTATGACAGACTCTAGGTCCATCCACCTCACTACAAATAACTCAATTTCGTTTCTTTTTATGGCTGAGTAATATTCCATTGTATATATGTGTCACATCTTCTTTATCCATTCATCTGTTGATGGACACTTAGGTTGCTTCCATGTCCTGGCTATTGTAAATAGTGCTGCAATGAACATTGCGATACATGAATCTTTTTGAATTATGGTTTTCTCAGGGTATATGCCCAGTAGTGGGATTGCTGGGTCGTATGGTAGTTCTGTTTTTAGTTTTTTAAGGAACTTCCATACTGTTCTCCATAGTGGCTGTTTCAATTTACATTCCCACCAACAATGCAAGAGGGTTCCCTTTTCTCTACACCCTCTCCAGCATTTATTGTTTGTAGATTTTTTGATGATGGCCATTCTGACTGGTGTGAGGTGATACCTCAATGTAGTTTTGATTTGCATTTCTCTCATGATTACTGATGTTGAGCATCCTTTCATGTGTTTGTTGGCAATCTGTATATCTTATTTGGAGAAAGGTCTATTTAGGTCTTCTGCCCATTTTTGGATTGCATTGTTTCTTTTTTTTTTGATATTGAGCTGCATGAGCTGCTTGTAAATTATGAAGATTAATCCTTTGTCAGTTGCTTCTTTTGTAAATATTTTCTCCCATTCTGAGGGTTGTTTTCTCGTCTTGTTTATGGTTTCCTTTGCTGTGCAAAAGCTTTTAAGTTTCATTAGGTCCCATTTGTTTATTTTTGTTTTTATTTCCATTTCTCTAGGAGGTGGGTCAAAAGGATCTTGCTGTGATTTATGTCATAGAGTGTTCTGCCTATGTTTTCCTCTAAGAGTTTTATAGTGTCTGGCCTTACATTCAGGTCTTGAATCCATTTTGAGTTTATTTTTGTGTATGGTGTTAGGGAGTGTTCTAATTTCATTCTTTTACATGTAGCTGTCCAGTTTTCCCAGCACCACTTATTGAAGAGGCTGTCTTTTCTCCATTATATATTCTCTTTATCAAAGATAAAGGTGATCACATGTGTGTGGGTTTATCTCTGGGCTTTCTATCCTGTTCCATTGATCTATGTTTCTGTTTTTGTGCCAGTACCATACTGTCTTGATTACTGTAGCTTTGTAGTATAGTCTGAAGTCAGGGAGCCTGATTCCTCCAGCTCCTTTTTTCGTTCTCAAGATTGCTTTGGCTATTTGGGGTCTTTTGTGTTTCCATACAAATTGTGAAATTTTCTGTTCTAGTTCTGTGAAAAACGTCATTGGTAGTTTGATAGGGATTGCATTGAATCTGTAGATTGCTTTGGGTAGTATAGTCATTTTCACAATGTTGATTCTTCCAATCCAAGATCATGGTATATCTCTCCATCTGTTTGTACCATATTTAATTTCTTTCATCAGTTTCTTATAGTTTTCTGCGTACAGATCTTTGGTCTCCTTAGGTAGGTTTATTCCTAGGTATTTTATTCTTTTTGTTGCAGTGGTAAATGGGAGTGTTTCCTTAATTTATCTTTCAGATATTTCTGCATTAGTGTATAGGAATGCAAGAGATTTCTGTGTGTTAATTTTGTATCCTGCTACTTTACCAAATTCATTGATTAGCTCTAGTAGTTTTCTGGTAGCATCTTTAGGATGTTGTATGTATAATATCATGTCATTTGCAAACAGTGACAGTTTTACTTCTTCTTTTCCGATTGGATTCATTTTATTTCTTTTTCTTCTCTGATTGCTGTGGCTAAAACTTCCACAACTATGTTGAATAATAGTGGTGAGAGTGGGCAACCTTGTCTTGTTCCTGATCTTAGTGGAAATGTTTTCAGTTTTTCACTGTTGAGAATAATGTTTGCTGTGGGTTTGTCATATATGGCCTTTATTATGTTGAGGTAAGTTCTCTCTATGCCTACTTTCTTTTCCCCCACCAGGGCCCCATTAAAAGAAATTTGAACTTTGCAAGCTTGGTTTCTCCTTTCTCAGTTCCCTCCCACAGATATAATTATTCCCCTGAAGAATAAGAAGTAAAGTTCCTGGACCATTTGTTGGGGTACTGGGTAATTTTAGAGCCAGAGCTCATTGACATTATATACTGTCACCAGCAAAGTCCTCAACTGTCCTTGATGATTTGGCTTTGGAATCCCTGCTCCTCTTGCTTTTTTTTTTTGTCCTCCGTTGAGCTCATGACTGCTTCTCCTGACAGCAGTGTGGTAAGACTTTACACAAACGGTGAATAAAAGATAAAAGATAAAACTAACAGATGTTTTATTTTCCCAAAAATGTGTTTCTGACTTATGTTTGTAACAAATTTAAAAATTTCAGAACAGTTTTAGATTTTCAGAATTATTGCAAAGATATTTCAGAGAGTTCCCATGTACACACACTCAGTTTTTACTATTATTAACATCTTACATTAGTAGGGTATATTTATTATAATTAATGAATCTACCTTGATAGATTATTATTAACTAAAGTCCATATTTAACTGAAATTTCCTCAGCTTTTCCCTAATGTTCTTTTTCCATTCCAGGAGCCAATGTACATGTACCACATGTACCTTTAGCTCTCTTGTCTCCTTCGGGTCCTCTTGACTGTTACACTTTCTCAGACTTTCCTTGTTTATGATGACCTTTGCAGAGTGCTGGTCAGGTATTTGTAGAACGTCCCTGAGTTAGAATTTGCCTGATGTATTTCTTAAGATTAGACTAGTACAGTGTCATTTGGGGCTGTTTTATTTTTCATCTTTCTGGCTTGATCTGTTCCTTTTAATTAGTCCCAATAATATGTTTCATATTTGGAAAGAAAATAAGGCTGTTAGGGGAATAATACTCTGATTTTTCTTAATCTGGAAACTGACTTGGAAGACCTAAAACTGTAGACTAAATGTTGGAAACCAGAGTTCAAAACACATTGGATTCTTGTATAATGTTATCAAATATAAATATCTATAGGCTAATACATGAATACACATAATTTTCTAAAAGTGAAATCACTTTTCTCTGGGGTTTATAAAGCCCTGATGATTCAATCAAAATACCTGCTTGGAGCATAACTATATTGTGTGTGTTTTCAACCTCACCAAAGAGCAGTCCTTAAAATCTGTCATTTTTCCTTGAATGGGAGAATTTTGGCTTCCCATTTGTGTAAGTAAATTTCATGACAACCTCTCCAGGAAAATTCACAGAGTAAACGGGACTGGTTTGCTCTGGCAGATGAACAGCTTCTCCACGCAACATCGCTTCAATGTGTTGTTTGTACTTCTCTCCTTACAGTTTCCTTTCCCATACGGAGTGAACATATTTTCACGCAAACAGAAATATGTTCATATCAATATTTGGTTGAGATTTTGTCACAATGTTCTCCCTTGGCATCTAATTAACTGCTGTTCAATAACAGACTTTCCATATTTACAGTGTCAACGAATGCTTGGGGAATTTTTTTTTTTTTTAGCCTTTAACAAAATAGTTTTATTAAATTAAACTGTCTGTAGGGAATACTCTGGAAAGCTCTTCCCCTGTCTCTCTCTCTCCCTCCTTCTCCCCTCCTCAGCACACACACACACTACTTTGTAAATAAATCTGAAAATGAAAAAAAATAGCCAATACTAGTAATATTTACATTGATTTTAAAATCCCAGCCCAGGTATGAAATTTGTGTGGAACCTTATTTACCAAGAGACTTGTGTTAGCCTTTGTCTTGCCACCAAGTTTCATCCTGGGCAAACTGGGTCCCTCACTCTCACTGGGGTTCATTTCCTATATTTGAATTTAGGAGGTTAGATGAGATGAATCCTGATTACTCTCCCCACACTAAAACTGCATGACATTTTATTACTTTATTTATAAACTTCCCATAGTACTAGTGGGGTGCTGATAAAGCTGCTCTTTGGAGGAGAAGCCCTGATTTACAGTATTTGCTAATTTCTATGGAGTAAATACTCCCATCATAGCCAATATCAAGCTACCAACATTTTAGCAACCAGCTTTCAAATTTCCAGGATATTTAAGATTCAGTTAGCATGGGATGGTACAAACTGGCTCCAACACAGCAATCAAGCAGCTGGTAATAATGACTAGGATTAAACTTCATTTGGAATTAAATTCCTTTTGGAAAAATAAAGTATATATATATATATATATATATATATATATATATCTCCTTTCTGATTCAACTAACATGATTCCAAGAGTGACAATATATTGTGTATATTCTAGAGAACCCCTTTCTTTCTATTCTCACTGCCACCATCTTAGTTTAGCCACCCCAAATTCAGGTTGTTACAGGAGTCACCGTAGCTGCCTGAATTAGTTTGGAGTCCTCAGAAGCAGAGCCTGATAAAAGGATTCAAATTCAGGTAGTTTATCTGGGAGGAGCTAGGAACACAGATATGGGAGAAGAAAAGCAAGATTCTATATTGACTGTGTCTTTTATATCTTTATCTGGTGCTTCAATGTCTAGGTTCTTGTGACTCTGGAGGGACTGCCCTCCCAGGGTTGGTCAATTCCTAAAGATTGTTAAGGACTCGCTCTTGAGCACCTTTCAAACACAAACCAACCAACCCAGAGTCCACACAGGAACCACCTCCTTTATCGGGCTCTCAAACACCAGGCCATTATTCACCTGCCCTAATAACCCAGGACCAGATACCAGACAACTAAGGGGCAGCCCCTATGCCTTAGCACCTGCTGAAATGATTCAAACTCGCCCACCCTAAAACTCCTTATCCTGCCTCATCTGTTCCTTCTCAAGGAAACCACAGTGAGGGCTCTTCCCCACAGATCCCCTCCCCTCCTGCCTCCTTCCCTGTTACTTTCCCCAGCCCCACCCCTTGATGGCACGGTGTGTCCCCTCCTCTTGGGAACCATGAGTCACAGGCTATTTTGTGATGGTGATATGTTGGCCTTCTCTTAATACACTATCTTATAAACAGAGTCGAAAGTGAAGGCAGTCACTAAAGCATATGTTATCAAGCCAATGGGAGCTTAATCCCACTTGGGGCCAGGGCAGAACACACACCTCAAAATGGCCCCCTTGAGGGGCAAGGGAATTGGGCTATTTATACACCAGATTCTGTTCATCAGTGGGGAAGGCATACTGAGGGAGGGACATTACTATCCTGTCTCTTCTGGTGGCAAAGCCAGCTCCAGAGACAAGAGAGAGCCCTTCAGACAAGAAACCAGGGGCTGCAGCTGAAAGCGAGGCTAGCCCTGAGGTGACACAGACAAGGCAATGTGAATGGACACCTCCCTGACCACAATCTCCCCTGACAGGCCCCCTAGGGATGTCATCGGAAGTTGCCTGAAACATTAGAGCCTGTTAATTCCAAAATATGTCACCTTCAACCAGTTGCAAAAATCCATGGTGACCAGGTTCTCCTAATGGCAAGTCCTTCTCCAGTGGTTAATGGAACACAGCCAAATCCCTCACAATCCTCTGGAAACATCATCTACCACCAGCACACTGACTCCTTCCTGAACTGACTACTTTTTTCTACTTCCTCGACAATATGGAAACTTCAGACCCTGCTGGAAATTAGCTCCGCTTTTGTTTTTTTGTTTTTTTTAATTTTGTAATATTTATTTTTAATTTTTATTGGAGTATAGTTGCTTTACAATGTTGCTGGAGTATAATTGCTTTACAATGTAGTTTCTGCTGTACAGCAAAGTGATTCAGTTATACATATACATATATCCACTCTTTTTAAGATTCTTTTCCCATATAGTCATTACAGAGTATTGAGTAGCGTTCCCTGTGCTATACAGTACGTGCTTATGGTTGCCAGGGGGGAAAGGGAGAGGGGATAAATTGGGAGATTAGGGTTGACATGTACACACTACTATATATAAAATAGACAACTCATAAGGAACTTAGCACCTTAAATTAGACCCATGTGAAAGCCTGCATGTACCTGCCAGCCGTGCAGCCCAGAGAAGACCAGGGTCACCTTGTGCCCTCCTTTTCTTGCTTCTGTAACAGCCCTGACCCCACACTCTTATGTGTCCCAAGTTTATCTGAATCCCTACCTCAGTCCTTCCCTCTGTCCTTTGAGCAATCTGACTTCCAAATGTTTCCCGCACTCTGAACAGGCAACCTGAAAGGATGCTGCTTCCAGGAACTGTCTATCCGTCTATTACCCTGTCTCGTGTCTCCTACATTAAATACTTGCTGGATGAATGAACACACCCACAGCAATGAAAAGCCAGAGATCAATGTTTATCCTGACTCCTGGTAACTACTTCCAGCTCTCCACTGAAGCCCTTCCTCCTCTGTGCCATCAGTTTCCCCCTTTTCTAGACTAATATCTAGTCATTTCTCCACATAACCCTAAAGACTTTGCACAGTCTTTCTCCCTCCCCCCAAGGTTTGGCCAGGAACAAGATTGGTTATCGTGGTGGCTTGTCTCCAAGATGACGACCAATGATTTTCATTCCTGTGAAAGCACACTGATTGTCCCAGCAAGGGGAGTAGTCTAATTGCCCTCCTCTTGAATCTCAACTTGGCCCCGTGATTTGCTTTCACTAATAGAATACAAGTGATATTCTGGGAGTTCTAGAGCCTTATCCACAAGAGGCCATGCAGCTTCCATTTTTCTTCTCTTGTGATCTGGCCACCATGTAAAAAAGCTTGAGCTAGATTCATAACTGATGAGACATCACATGGAGAGAGAGAGGTTAGGCGATCCCCAGTCATTCTAGAACCAGACGAGTTTCCAGACGTGAGTGAGACCATCTTGGATATTTCCAAGCTGATTTGCAACCACAGGAGGATTCCAGTGAACCACTTGGAGCAGAAGAACTGCTCAGGTGATCACAATCAACACATAGAATTATGAGAAATAATAAAATTGTTACTTGTAAGCCACTAAATTTGGGGATTCATTACTATATAGCAATAGATAACAGTTTCTTTGGTTCCCTCTCTTAACTCCCTACTCTGCCCATCATTTATTTTACTAATAAAAAATAAATCTAATCATTAAAAAAAGGAATGACTTACAATAACAGAACTCTGTTAATAGAATCTGGTGACTAGATCACTGGTGAATGTATAGTGACTTCATAACAAGGCACTGCTTTTTAAAAAAGTCATCAGTGCTAGCTAGTAGCAATAGCCCAAAATGGAGCCCTCCCCAAAGCTCATCAACAATAGAATGGTTAATAAATTGTGGTATATTTGAATAATGGTATAATTAAATAATACAGCAATGAGAACTGACTACACGCAACAATATGAGTGAATTTCACAAAGATATTGTTGAGTGAATGAAGCAAAAAAGAAAAGAGTACATACTGTATTATTTAACTCATCTGAGGACAAAAACGGGCAATTCTCGGCTATACTCATAGAAGTCAGAATTGCATTTACCCCTTAGGAGGAAGTAGGTCTGGGAGGGAGCCTGAGGGTAGCTTTTAGGATGATGGTAATTTCTGCTTCTTGATCTGGGCACTGACTGGACAAGTGTGTTTAGCTTGTGAGAATTCATTAAGCTATAGACTTCTTTTAACCTTTCATTTTTTATTGAATTATAGTTGATTTACAATATTATATAAGTTTCAAGTGTACAACATAGTGATTCATAGTTTTTAAAAGTTATATGCCATTTATAGTTATTACAAAATATTGGCTATGTTCCCTGTGCTGTACAATATATCCTTGTAGCTTATTTATTTTATACATCGTAGTTTGTACCTCTTAATCCCCTGCCCCTATCTTGTCCCTCCCCTCTTCCCTCTACCCATTGGTGATCACTAGTTTGTTTTCTACATATATGAGTTTGCTTCTTTTTTTAATATTCATTAGTTTGTTATATTTTTTAGATTCCACATATAAGTGATATTATACAGTTTGCCTTTCTCCACCTGACTTATTTCACTAAGTATAATACCCTCCAAGTTTATCCATGTTATTGCAAATGGCAAAATTTCATTCTTTTGTATGGCTGAATAGCATTCCATTGTTGGTGGACACTTAGGTTACTTCCATATTTTGGCTGTTGTAAATAATGCTGCTATGAACATTGGGGTGCATGTATCTTTTTGGATTAGCGTTTTCATTTTTTTCGGATATATACCCAGGAGTGGAATTGCTATCTTATATAGTATTTCTATTTTTAGCTTTTTGAAGAACCTCCACACTGTTTTCCATAGTGGCTGCACCAATTTGGTCCCATTTGTTTATTTTTCTTTTGTTTCCATTGCCTTAGGAGACAGATCAAAACAAAATATTGCTACTACTTATTTCAACGAGTGTTCTGCCTGTTTTCTTCCAGGAGTTTTATGGTTTCCAGTCTTACATTTAGGTCTTTAATCCATTTTGAATTTATTTTTGCATGTGGTGGGAGAAAATGTTCGAATTTTATTCTTTTAGATATAGCTGTCCTGTCTTCCCAGGTCATCTATTCCTGAAATTGCTCAGCCAGCAGTGTTCATGGAGCAAGTGTGAGGAGTGATGTGGGGGTAGGGGGAGCAATCTGCACTAAACCAAGGCAGGTGTCGTTGATTCCTAAATAGTCCCAACACCAGAAGTCGCCTAACATGGGCTTTGGTTTTGTTAAAAAGTGCACTCTTTAAGGAGAACATTTTTTAAAGTTTTATTGGAGTATATTTGATTTACGTTGTATTTGTTTCAGAAGTACAGCAAAGTGATTCAGTTATACATACATCCATTCTTTTTCAGATTCTTTTCTCATATAGGTTATCACAGAATATTGAGCAGAGTTCTCTGTGCTATGCAGTGGGTCCTTGTTCATTATCTATTTTATACATAGTAGTGTGTAGCTGCATAGTAGTGTGTATCTGTTAATCCCAACCTCCTAATTTATCCCTCCCCGCCACCTTTCCCCTTTGGTAACCATAATTTTGTTTTTGATGTCTGTAAGTCTGTTTCTGTTTTGTAAATAAGTTCATTTGTATCATTTTTTAAAATTAGATTCCAGGGCTTCCCTGGTGGCACAGTGGTTAAGAATCCGTCTGCCAATGCAGGGGACACGGGTTCGAGCCCTGGTCCGGGAAGATCCCACATGCCGTGGAGCAACTAAGCCCGTGCACCACAACTGCTGAGCCTGAGCTCTAGAGCCCGCATGCCACAACTACTGAAGCCTGCGTGCCCTAGAGCCTGTGCTCCACAGCAAGAGAGGCCACTGAAATGAGAAGCCTGAGCACGAAGGGTGGCCCCCACTTACCACAACTAGAGAAGGCCCACGTGCAGCAACAAAGACCCAATGCAGCCAAATAAATAAATAAATAAATAAATAAATTAGATTCCACATATGAGTGATAGCCTATGATATTTGTCTTTCTCTGACTTACTTCACTTAGTATGACAATCTGTAAGTCCATCCATGTTGCTGCAAATGGCATTATTTCATTCTTTTTTATGGCTGAGTAGTATTCCATTATATATATATGTACCACATCTTCTTTATGCATTCATCTGTCGATGGACATTTAGGTTGCTTCTATGTCTTGGCTATTGTGAATAGTGTTGCAATGAACATTGTAGTGTATGTATGTTTTCTGATTACGGTTTTTTCCAGATACATGCCCAGGAGTAGGACTGCTGGATCATATGGTAGCTCTATTTTTCATTTTTTAAGGAACCTCCATACTGTTCTCCATAGTGGTTGTACCAATTTACATTCCCACCAACAGTGAAGGAGGTAAGGAGAACATTTAAATGATATCATCCACTTGGAATACAACCTATGTCTAGGCTGCTCCTTAAAGAAAATTCCTATTCATTCTTTAATTCACTGTTTGCACCTACTGAAGGCACCAGCAAAGTCGTGAATATGAAGGTTCTGCTTGTCAATGTACAAGGTCAGAAAATAGTTGGATTTAATAACAAGAGATTCTAATCCATTGCAGAAAACTCAGCTAAGCTGCCACTGGTGGTGCTTCAGTCCCCTTTTTGCACAGGTAGAGCTAAAAGAGCATCCTCTTTTCTCCATCAAGTTTGCTATTGACTGGTCTTTGCCTGGTTCCCCAAATGCAATCTCACTTATGTAATATGAAAAGTAAGTTTGATTTTTTTTTAACCAGCATCAGATAAGATAGCTATTAAAAAGTCACTAGACAGGAAATTGAAGCTAAGAATTCTAACAAGTGGCTTGTTAGTGAAGAATGTCCTGGCTGAA
Source organism: Balaenoptera physalus (assembly GCF_965194825.1). Taxonomy (NCBI): domain Eukaryota; kingdom Metazoa; phylum Chordata; class Mammalia; order Artiodactyla; family Balaenopteridae; genus Balaenoptera; species Balaenoptera physalus. Next base: position 54,310,976 of record NC_138896.1, on the reverse strand, counting down.
GTAAGGAGCAGGCTTGTCACTTTTTACTCCCATCCTCTGAGGATAATAAGTAAGGAGGACAAAATGAGTGCAGCCCTCCTGGGTCTCCCCTTAAGAGTTTAAAAGCAAAATATTGATTTTGAGTTACCCTGCTTCAACTCAGCTTTGCTCTCATGATATTTTTATTCCCTTGTAGATTCCTGGGTCCATTTGTTGCAGATTTTAAAAAGTAAATCACTGGTGAATCTGTGCTGTGTCCATGTAACATTTCTGCACCTAAAAATATGGTCAATTGACACCTTAAAGGTTTCTGAGCAGCTCTAACTCTTAGTGACATCTCCAGTTGCATGCCCAGTACGTTCAAAACAGATAAAGTGGATGAATTGATTTTAGTTGTATAAAACCCTTGACAAAATCTCTTTGTGGCCATCTATGCAGTCTCTTGATGATTTATAAGGAATTTGCTTATGACACAAATGTGATCCTTCCACTCTTTTCCATTTTGTTTTTCAACTGGGTCCACAGTGAATTTCCTGATGCCAAGAGACCAATGCAGAATAGTCTTCAGTACCCAGTGGCAGCCATGGAATCTTTACGAATTTGTATTAAGAGACAACACTAGAATTGTGACGCAGATAATTATCAGTATTATTATCCATAGAGTATTGAACTGGACCAATCAGGTTCATAAATTCTAGCTACTATTTTAAATGAGCTTTCTTCTGTCGTATACAAAATTTGTAGACTAAATTCTGACTAGTGGAAGCTGGAGGAAAGCATACCAACATTCATCCTAAATGAAGTTTAGACACACTTCTTAGGGTTTCTTGGAAAGAGTTAAGAGGATTTTAAATTATAGGATAAATCTAAATTCTTAGAGGATAAGTCTAAATTCTGGATCTTCATTTAAATTTCTCAGAAAGAATTTCCTAATTTTATTAATAGTTTCATAAGCATCCAAAGGAGTGAATTTCTTTTATGGACTCTTCTAACAATAGATCTCACCTTCTTCCTCTGCAAGGGGAGGTTTAGGAAGTCTCCAAAATGCTTTGATTTTAAACCCCAAATGTGGAAGATTGCTCCTGGCTGTGCTACAGGGCTGCTAGGTGGCCTTGATAATTTACTTTCACTCAGGTGTTTTATACCTCTGGATTTCCCTCTATAAAATGAATGTCAGCACATTCCTATGAGACAAATATCTCTCCGTAGAGATGCTGCTAAAGTCCGAAAAGGTAAAAATCCACTTGTTCAATAACACGTTTCAAGACATTTATGCAGGGAGCTTAATAAAGAGATAAGCAAGATACAGATCATGGTGAGATACAGGCAAGGAAGCAATGGTCAAAATGCAAATATATGAGGAGAGAAACACAAGAGACTCCACTAATCCAGCTGCAGGAGCAGGGGTGGGGGATGTCAGAGAAAGCTCCCAAAAGAGGTGACATTTGAGCCAAATATTGAACAATGGGTAAGAGCTCACCAAGGGCCAAAAGGGCACACGAGTCTCCTAGGGCTGCCCTGACAAGCAACCACAAACTGGGTGGCTTAGAACAATGGAAATGTATTGTCTCCAAGTTCTGAAACCAGACGTCCAAAGCCAAGGTTTCAGCAGCGTCGCGCTCCCTCCTAAGGCTCTAGGGGAGGATTTGTTCCGAGTCTCTCTCCTCGCTTCTGGTAGTTCCTTGGCTTGTGGCAGTATCACTCCAATCTTCAACGTGATGTTCTCCCCATGTGCACGTCTCTGTGTCCAAATTTCCTCTTTCTCTAAGGACACAAAGGGCACTTTGGATTAGGGGCCCATGTACTTCCGTGTCATCATATCTTAACTAATTACATCTGCAATTAACCTATTTCCAAATAAGGCCGCTCCTGCAGGTATGGGGGTTAGGACTTAAATATATGAAGGGGGTGACCTGTAAAGAGGGGAAGGGCCAGCTAGGCCAAGTCAGGGCCTGTACAGTCACCGGTCACCAAGGGAGGACTCCAAGTGGGGCTCAAGTGCACACTGGGCAGAGTGAGAGGGAACCCAGTAGAGTCAGATCACAGAGGCCTCTGAGGCCTTTTATCCCAAAGATCATGGGAAGCCCAGGAGAATTCAAATCAGAGGAATGACATAATCAGGTTTTTCTGTTTAAAAAGAGTTTTCCAGCTTTAGAATGGAAGAGGGATTGAAAGGGGCAGAGGAGAGGCAGAGAGAGAATTTGGGAGCCCTTAGCAGAAGTTAAGGGAAAAAAATGGTAGCTCATGACTATCTTATGAACTATTTCATTAGTTTAATTATTTAATTAATAACATATTTCCTCATAAGACTAATTCTCTAAAAAGTGGGTTACTCTCATCATCAAGTTAAGGTCTGACTGTGTGCCTGGTGTGGTACTAGGTTATGAGGCTATGGGTCATAATTTACACGCAGATATTTATGTCATGGATATGTGATAGATACCTATGTATAAATTATGAAGCACATAAACATGTTGAGAAGACACTGTTACCTAAATTAAACAAATACAGAACAAAATACATTAGAGAGAAAATAAAAGTCAAATACCAAAACAGTAAGTGTTGGTAACAGTGAAAATCGCAGGAAAGGCTTCTGGAGGATGTTGGGTCTTAAAAGTTAACTAGAATTTAGATAAAACAGAAAGAAACTGAGCTTATGTTTTGACCTCTCATTTCAAAACAAGTTATTACTCTCTTTACCCGCCAGGGGATGAACTAAGAACTCCTAACAATGGTGAGATTAAGAATGGAAGGGCCATCGTAGCACGCACTCTGAAACTCTTTATTTTATAAACTGCTTTGAATTTCTGTGACTCCACGTGAGAAGATCTACATGGTGTCAAATGCCTTGACTCCACCTTTAACACTGTAACTGGCTAGATGGAGAAAAGTCAGGGGGCATTTCAGGGCAAGAACAGAATCACCAGACAGAGGTACACTATTCACTAATGCCAATCTGAATGTCATGTAAAGAAAACCGAAGAGTCATACAGCCCTCTGACCAGAGGTCAGGAAAGCTGGGGTCATGTCCTGGCACTGTCCACAGCTTTGTGAAACTGGTTTACCCATTCATTTAAATGTTGAGAGCTGGAGGGCAAGCTGGTTATGGTCAAAGATGGCCTGAGGCCTAACTTGCTCTGGCTCTGTGTTTGGGGTTGACTTTAATCTTGAACGTGACATTTTTTTTTTAAGTATACTTTTTTAAAAAATAAATTTATTTTATTATTTTTTTAAATTAATTTATTTTTGGCTGCATTGGGTCTTTGTTGATGCGCATGGGCTTTCTCTATTTGTGGCAAGCAGGGGCTACTCTTTGTTGCAGTGTGTGGCCTTCTCACTGTGGTAGCTTCTCTTGTTGCGGAGCATGGGCTGTAGGTACGCAGGATTCAGCAGTTGTGGCACGTGGGCTCAGTAGTTGCAGCTTGCGGGCTCTAGAGTGCAGGCTCAGTAGCTGTGGAGCACGGGCTTAGTTGCTCCGTGGCATGTGGGATCTTCCCAGACCAGGGATCGAAACCACATCCCCAGCATTGGCAGGCAGATTCTTAACCACTGCACCACCAGGGAAGTCCCTTAACATGACTTTTTGAAAGGCCTCAGAATCCAGTTTCTTCTGGTTCATTCAGATATGATAGAGTTTGTGTTGCCCTGAGATGAAAAATAAATTCCTGGGCTTGGGGTAGGGGGGACAGCAGTGCCTTAGGCAAGATTAGTCCTCCTCTGAGTCTCACCCTCAGCAGCCCAATATTACCTTAACTGATCAGAGCAAAGAGGGCCGTGAGATCTTGTAGCACCATCCCCGCTCTCCCTCTTGCCTCACATTCTGGAAATAGCTCCTGCCCTTTGTGGATTGGTGCCTTTTACTCCTTAGATCCAGTGGCTTACAACCAACTTTGGTGTCTTCCTCCCAAAGAAGCCCTTTCCCCATTCCTGCCAGAAATCAGCAGAGAAGTCAAGGAAAATGGAACTGAGCCAGAAATGTCAATTCTCGTTCTTTGGCCAAATGATGACAAAAAGCCAAGGGCTTTATTCTCAGAAGCTGTTTAATGGAAAGGAGAAAGAGAGGTTTTAAAAGCATGAGGAGGTTCTGAGAATTGGGGAGATTTTGCTTGAAATTTTGACATTACATATTGTTCTTCTAACTCGAGTCCCCCATGACCTTGCAGGGTCCTATGGAGTTTCTCCATGAATTTTGAGGAAATGTTCTAATTATAATCCGTACTCTCCAGAGAGACTTACAGGCAAAGTGAACCATACCTGAGGGAATGTTATGAGTAAGACTCAAGAACTTCAAGTTCCACTGATGCTGAAAACTCAGCCTCTGTGCACCGGTGCCAAACTGAATCTCAGAGTTCTGGGTGAAGTAGAAGAGAATAGCTTTATTGATTTGCCAGGCAAAGAGGGACACAGTGGGCTTCTGCCCTGAAAACTGTGTGTCCCCACCCAGGAGGATTTGGTGAGGAGTTTTATAGCAAAGGTTCAAGGGTGGGGTTGTGGATAAGATTAGGGTGTGTACACAGCCTGCACTCCTTTAACCTGGCCTCAGGTGATCTTCTGATCAGCTTCTGGGGTGCCTTTAATCTGGCCTCAGGTGGTCTTCTCTGGAATGAAGAATGCCAACATCCTCCATTTGTTGGGGGTTTTAGTTCTGTAAAGAGCTCAAAGATATTGTTATGTGTATCCCTTGAGGGAGAACCAGGACCCTGCCCCAAGGCTGCACTATTGTTTCTTGACTGCTCCTCCCTTGTCTCTGCATCCCCTCCCTTCCCTGATTAACAACTGTTTGAACCTGCCCTTTGGGACTCAGGGAAGGTCATGGAGGCTGGAGTCTGTTCCCGACAAACAAGGAACGGGGGACACGGAAAGGCTTCCATGCCCAGGAGCCCCACAGGGTCCTGCTGGGTTTCCTTACCAAGAAAATGTGGGAGGAAAGGGTAAAGGAGACAAAAGACAGTAACCAGAACAAGGGGGTATTTTCAAGGGTTTCTTCTTGGAGCTGAAACTCCATTAAATATCACCTTTGTTTGCAATATAACTTCTGAGTTCAAAAAAGCTCCCTTTGAGGGTATTCCCTGGCGGTGCAGTGGTTAGGACGCCAGGCTTCCATGGCAGGGGATGTGGGTTTGATCCCTGGTCAAGGAAGCTGAGCAGTGCAGCAAAAAAAAAAAAAAAAAAAAAGCTACCTTTGAGATTTTCCCCTCCTTCATAACCCTTGAACTACATTTAAGTCCACAGGAAGCCTCTGTGTTTCTGATGGTATTTGGTCTAAGGCTGCCAGCTTGGGAAAACCTTTGTACCTTATTGATGACTTAGGCAACACTGAGAATTAATGATGCATTGGGTGGAGTGTAAATGTTATAAAAGAGTGATTTTAAATATTCAAATTTGTATTGCTGATTTAAAAAAATTTTTTTGCAATGGTCAAAAAACATGATCTTGCCATTTCAACTATTTTGGAAGCTAAAAAGAAATTTGAGGTTTTCTTTATGAACAATTTTTATAAAATTTCTTCAAACTCTTGAAATGTCCTACTCCATAACTTTGAAAGTTAATATTAAGTTTCTACCATCTAATTGTTATATTTGGTCCATTGTCTATTGTGAGGCTAAAAATGAAAACCAAGTATTTAGTTTGTAGTTCTCTCTCTACGCCTGTGCCAATCAGATCTTTTTTAGAGAGAAAAGACATAGAAGTTTAATAGCTATTCTTAATGAAGAAATAGCTTCCCTTCCCTCGCTGTCATGCAACATCTGAGAATTTTCAAAAGGAAAATAATTGGCTGCTCTCCTCATGTTCAGAAAGGGGAAATCTGAGGGGAATTGCACCATTTTCATTAATCTGGGACATTTATAATCCTTTACCCCACAAGCAGTTGCTGCAGTTCATTTTGTATTACTGCGTATACTATGAACTCCTAACACAGGAGGTTAATTCAAAGTATACTGTTGTCCTCCTAGACAAAGATAATGTACTGATAACAGTGCCACTTCCTGTATTTACAAGTTCAGTGAAAGAGATGAAAGTGACACCCATTCCTCTTCTTGGGAATCACAAGTTGAATCAAAGTATTCAGCACTGGTCATGCTAGATCTTTAAAGAACTAGGCACACAAAAACCAATAAGTAATCATAAATCCATAAATAATCATTCCTTCACTTAATTAAAGTATTCACTCTTTCTAGATAACATCTTCAAAATAGAATTTTTTCTTTGATATTAAATATTTTTTGTTGTTGTTGACATTGTTTTGTTGGTTTTGGATTACCAGTAACTTTTGTAACTTCTCTTAAAAATAAAAGTAACAATTTTCCAACTGTAATGACTCTAAACATTTATGCCATGCTAAATTATTACATTAAAAACCTGCTTTTTAAATTATATAGAGGGAATTAATAAGAAGTTGTCTATCTAAAAAAATGTTTTTAATTAAAAAAAAAAGAGTAACAACAACAAAAAAAGAGTAACAATTTTAGGGAACTAATAGATTTAACAATCCTCAAAGACATAACTCTAACCTTATGAATCCAGTGTCCTTAGGGCTAGCACAGAGCCTGGCACCTAGTAAGTCCTTCACAAATTCATGTTAAATGAGCATATGTGGCACTGTCAAAATGATGCAATCCCAGAAAAAGCACTCTGGTGCCGACCAAGACAAATCACATACTTGCTGCGTGGTTAAGATCCCTTGGCTTATATGGTCCTCTACCAAAGCTTTTATCGCCATTCTTGGAAGCCCTTTTAATCCAACTCTAGTTCTCTGATGCTAACATTTTCTTTACAATCTACTAAAGAAGGAGGAGTAGGAAAGGGACAAGGGAGAGAGGGGAAAAAAGAAAAGAAGAAAAAGAGAAAAGAAAAGGAAGGCATATAGATCACGAAACTTCTCCACCTTCTCCCTCTTACTGCTGTTTGCTCACAATGAGCCATCCAAGAGGTGGATCAAAATCCACCAAAGTCCAGAAAGTTATGGTCTATACAGGTCTACACAGGTGTTCAATTAGGCATCTCATTGTCCACATTCAGCCCACAGATGTGCTTTCTTGGCCTTGGGCAAAACTTTCCCAGATTTTAAGATATTTGGGGACTTCTCTGGTGGTCCAGTGGTAAAGACTTCACCTTCCAACGCAGGGGGTGCAGGTTCGATCCCTGGTCAGGGAGCTAAGATCCCACATGCCTCACCACCAAAACATAAGACAGAAGCAATACTGTAACAAATTCAATAAAGACTTTAAAAATGGTCCACATCCGAAGTGAGAGAGTGGCATGGACTTATGTATACTACCAAATGTAAAATAGATAGCTAGTGGGAAGCAGCCACATAGCACAGGGAGGAGATCAGCTCGGTGCTTTGTGATCACCTAGAGGGGTGGGTTAGGAAGGGTGGGAGGGAGATGCAAGAGGGAGGAGATATGGGGATATATGTATATGTATAGGTGATTCACTTTGTTATGAAGCAGAAACTAACACACCATTGTAAAGCAATTATACTCCAATAAAGATGTTAAAAAAAAATCATCCACATCAAAAAAACTTAAAAAAAAAGATATTTGGATCATTTCCAATATTTTTAAATCCAGAAATTTTGCATAAATATCTAAATTCTGCCTTCCTTGAAAAATCAGCAGAATTAACAAAGCTAGTGTCCAGATACTCACCAGTGATGGTGGGCTGGGACTGACTAGGGATTTCCCCTTTAGAGGAGGGCATGTTCTCCTCTGTGCCAGATACCCCACCTCCAATTCTGTCGGCAGTTTCCAACGTCAGTGGCATTTGTGATGGATGGATTGCAGACAGGCAGCAAGTGCGGTGGCTGGGGGCATGGGCTCTGGACCCAACCACCTGGGTTTGAATCCAGATCCCATAATGTATGACCACTGCTCACCTTGGGGAAGTTACTTAATTGTTCCGTACTTCAATTCCTGATGTGTAAAGTGGGATAATAATTGATACTCACCTTATGATGAGGATTAAATGATTCTATACGTGAAAGAACTCAGACAATGACTTACACATCACCGGTAGCCAGTAAACATCAATTATTACCATCACCTTGCCTGAGCTGTGTTTTCTTATGGTGAGGTTAAAAAAAAGTGAAATAACACCTACCCTTCTGTCTCAATCAAAAGTGGGAAATATACAATGGACTCGGAAAATAAAGACTCTTCCTGCACGTGGGCTATGTCTGCGTCAGGGTAAAGGATGATGCCACTATGAAACTATTCATAGCAAGAGCTTCAAGCAGAAATTCAAGATAATGGTGGAAAGGATTATCTAAAGAAAGGATTGGGGGTTACAAAAGTTTTTTTTTCTTTTAATTTAAGCAATGTTGATGTCTTGATGTCTTGATGTAAAACACAGTAATGTATTAAAAGACAAGAAAATGATATTAACCCTGCTTCCCTCATTTACTTTATCTGCCTGGCCCTTAGAACCATTCAATTTGGTCACCCTGAATTTAGACTTTAATTTCAAAACAAGTCTAAGAACTATCCCCCCACCAAAAGAAGACAGTTGTGAGGCAAACTGAACTTAAAACCCCAGACATTAGAAAATTCAAGCATAGACCTATTTAGTTTTTACATTATTGTAATAACCAACAAGGACCTACCATATAGCACAGGGAACTCTACTCAATATTCTGTGATAAACTATATGAGAAAAGAATCTGAAAAAGAATGAATATATGTATGTGTATAACTGAATTACTTTGCTGTACACCCAAAACTAACACAACATTGTAAATCAACTATAATCCAATAAAATTTTAAAAAGTAAAAATAAAAAATGAAAATAAAAAAATTTTACATTATCATAATAGCAAATTATTTTAAAAACTGTGAAATGAATAATCACATTTCTAAACAATTTAATAATATAGTAAATGTAAGATAGACTCCTGCAGAAGGTGGCCTGGACTTATAGAACACCCTTTTGTACAAAATGGAACAAAATGAACAAAAGACATAAACTCAAAGAATAAGCCAGCCATGCCAAAACAAAAGGGAAAATAACCCAATATTATCAACTATGGTAAGAACCATCCAGAGACAGAAAAGTCTGCAACATGCTGAAAGAAGACTCTGAGAATCAATAGTGGGTTGTTATAAAACAAGAGCAGTAAGTCCAACTGAAGATGTTGGTTACACATCTGGAAACTCTCTCCAGGCCTGAGAGCACAGCTGGCCCCAGGGGAAGACCAGAGCATCTCAGATGGCACCCTCTTAGGAAGTAACAGGGAGCTAAGGTGTACAAAATGAAGGCTTCAGAGGGTCTAAGGAATAACTGCCTGAGGTATGGGTCACCATACATCACATTCAACCAGGAGGCTTTCATAAAAAGGCACAACCCCAGAAATTCTGATTCAGTCGGTGCTGAGTAGGAAAGGACGCAGCAATGCCCAGCGTTATCTATTACAGCACTAACTATAACAGCAAATGTCTGGAAACAGCCTAAATGATCATCAGTGGGGAAACGGATAAATAAACATGGTGCACTTGTGTAATACTCTTGCAACTGACCAAAAAAATGAGGAAGCTCTTTATGTACTGCTATGAAATAATTTCCAACATACATTGTTAAGAGAAAAAGAAAAGCATAATGTAGAAGAGTGCTGTAATATGCTACCACTGGAAAAAATTAAATTATAAATATGCCTCAATTTGAATAAAGTATCTCTAGAAGCATTCATAAAGAAACTGATATTATTGGTTGTATCTGGGAAGAGGGACTGAATGGCTGGGAAAAAAAGAGGAAAGAAGATTTCTCTTTTTTGTTTGTTTGTTTTTGTTTTTGTTTTTGTTTTCAACATCTTTATTGGAGTATAATTGCTTTATAATTGTGTGTTAGTTTCTGCTTTATAACAAAGTGAATCAGCTATACATACACATATATCCCCATATCTCCTCCCTCTTGCATCTCCCTCCCTCCCACCCTCCCTATTCCACCCCTCTAGGTGGTCACAAAGCACCAAGCTGATCTCCCTGTGCTATGTGGCTGCTTCCCACTAGCTATTTATTTTACATTTGATAGTGTGTATATGTCCATGCCACTCTCTCACTTTGTCCCAGCTTACCCTTCTCCCTTCCCGTGTCCTCAAGTCCATTGTCTATGTCTGCGTCTTTAATCCTGTCCTGCCCCTAGGTTCTTCAGAAGCATTTTTTTTTTTTTTTTTAGATTCCATATATATGTGTTAGCATATTGCAGCTCTATTTACAATAGCCAGGACATGGAAGCAACCTAAGTGTCCATTGACAGATGATTTTTATTCTTCAATTTTAAACCATGTGAAGGTATTACTTATTCTAAAAATAAATAAATGTCTTAGAAAAATAAAAAAGAAAGAGGAAAGAGGGACAGAAGGAAGGAGAGAGGGAAGGAGGGAGGGAAAGAGGAAAGAAGATCAGGTTATAGGAAAATAGCACCTGCAAAGTTTTCCTGAAAAAAAAAAATCTGTGTAATAACAGAATCCAGTCAAGCAAAAGAGATTAGATATGTAGAGGGCGGTGCACAAAGGACTGGTAGGAAGCTCAAGATCCATTTAATTATAAATAATGGCAAATCATTACAGCAATTGCAATTATAAAACAAATTTAAATGTTCATTTTTGAAGAGAAAACAACATAATGTCAAACTTATAAAAATATAGAATAGGTATAATATAGATATAAGGGAGTGGTCCCTAAACCTCAAAGCCTGCTGTCAAAAATTCAAAGGTGGGAGCCAATGACTGCTCTAATTCATTCACCCAATCACACTCTACGTATCACCCATCTGCTATGTCAGAGACCACGTGCTAGAAACTGCTGATAAAGCGGTGAATAAACGGCCAAATACCCACTGTGTCCTGATACTTCCATTTTAGCTAGTTCTCCTGTTTCACAATAGTTTATGGATGTTGTTTTACTTCTTAGGCTGGGGGGAGAAAAGCATAGGTATATTATTTAAAGCCATAAAAATAATCATTAAGGACAGGCATTTTCTGAACTACTAATAAAATATGGGGAAGGAGAAAGGAAGACAAAAAATATATATAGTATATATCACACACAGCAAAAGAAGAAAACGAAAAGGGTACCAAGGAAGAAGTAAAATCATAAACTAAATGGCAGAATCAAGGCCAAACATAAAACATGACTATATTACTATGTAAAATAGATTGCTATATTATATAATTATACTATTTGGTGTAACTCTCTGCTAAAACATTTGAAATTTTAAGAATTAAATAGACCTATAAAAATAGGAGAAAAAAATGAAAAAGCTTGAAAAGAGTATTTCCGAAGTCTTATTCATTTCAGGGATAAATTCTTATTAAGCTGACACTTGTAGTTAAGTTGTTTCATAGAGAATAAAACCAAGTCCCCAAATTATTTTTACAAAGTTAGCATATCATTGCAATCAAAACCTAACACAGACAACACAGACCAAATTCCATTTTAAGTACTGATGCAAAACTTTCAGATAACAGATTAGCATGAAGAGCCTAGCAATGCACTGTGGGTATAAAATATGACCACAGCCAGTTTACTCCAGGAATGCAAGTGTGTTGGCTATTGGAAAATCTCTTAGTAAAATTCACCATAATGATGGATTACATGGAGGAAAATATACTAATCACCATAGAAACCAGGGTTGCCAGGGACCGAGGGCTGGGAAAGAAAACTGACTACAGAGGAACACTTGGGAACTTTGGGTGGTGAAAATGTTCTAATACATCCGATTGTGGTATTAGTTACACAAGCACATACATTTGTTATAACTTATCAGCTGCATACTGCTAAAATGGGTGAATTTTTACTGTATGTAAAGTAAACCTTAACAAGCTTGACTTTCAAAATAATTCTTTTGAATCAACATGATATTTCAGATTTGAAAAAAACTGGGACATTATCTCAGATAAAATAAGAATCAATGGCAAATTTCTTAATTTGTATATAGCCGCAAAATACATGCACAAATATGTACTTATAAAAACATATTCAAATGTATCCTAAATTCCTATATTTGTTATATCTATTCAAAATTTAGCATCAGGCTGGATGATTTAGCATAAGAAGGATTCCCGCTAAAGTCAGGTATAACACACGATTATTCAACTATTTTTTAACTATTTATTTATTATTTAACCATTTATTTCTTATTTAACTATGATTTAGCTATCTTAACTATTATTTAACATTTGTTCTGAGTGACAGCTCAATAGCCAAGAGTTAAACTATTGGAAAAGAGGAGGAAAATAATCATGTCCAAGGGAACAATGCAGAAAAACAAAAGATAATCAAATAAATACAAAGCTACTCAAAGGAATTCAGAAAGTAGTTAATAACATGATTTATAAAAAAAATCAATAGTTTTACTATAACAAATAAGATCCAGTTAGAAAATGTGACAAAAGATTCCCTTTACAACAGGAATAACAATATAAATACATAATGATAAATTTATCAAGAAGGATATAGGCCTACAAAACACACAGCTATACTGAGAGAAGTGTTGAGTAATGTTAGAGACCCATATATTAATTTTAGAAAGAAAGTTTATGTTGTAAATATTTCACTTTTTTCTTTAAAAGTCTAAATTCAGTACAATTCTGATCAAAACCCCAGTTCTCAAATTCATCTAGAAGAATAAAATAAGAGAATAGTCAAGAAATTGCTTTAAAAGAAAAGTGGAAATCATAAAAATCCTAGAAGAGAACATAGGCAAAACATTCTTTGACATAAATTGTAGCACTACCTTCTTGGATTGGCCTCCTAAGGCAAAAGAAAAAAAGCAAAAATAAACAAATGAGACCTAATTAAACTTAAGAGCTTTTGCACAGCAAAGGAAACCATCAGTAAAATGAAAAGACAGCCTACAGAATGGGAGAAAATATTGCAAATAATGCAACCAATAAGGGGATAATACCCCAAATATACAAAAAACTCATACAACTCAGTATCAAAAAAATGCACAACCTGATTAAAAATGCACAGAGGATTTGACTAGATATTTCTCCAAAGAAGACATACCGATGGCTAACAAACAGGCACGTGAAAAGATGCTCAACATTGCTAATTATTTGAGAATGCAACTAAAAACCAAAATGAGATATCACCTCACACCTGACAGAATGACTATCATGAAAAAGTCTACAAATAACAAATGTTGGTGAGGATGTGGAGAAAAGGGAGCCCTTGTACACTGTTTGTGGGAATGTAAATTGAAGCAGTCACTGTGGAAATCACTATGGAAGTTCCTCAAAAAACTATAAATAGAGCTATCATATGATGCAGCAATTCCACTCCTGGGCATATACCCAGAACAAAAAAAAAAACGAATTCAAAAAGATACATGCGCCCCAATGTTCATAGCAGTGTTATTTACAATAGCCAAGATACAAAAGCAACCCAAGTGCCCATCAACAGACAAATAGATTAAGAAGATGTGATACATCTAATCTATATATAATATTCTAATATATAATCTATATGTATAATATATATAATATATGTATAATATAATCTCTATATAATCTCTGTATAATATTCCATTATATATAATGGAATATTACTCAGCCATAAAACAGAATGAAATACTGCCATTTGCTGCAACATGGATAGACCTAGAAAATATTATGCTCAGTGAAATAAATCAGACAAAGACAAATACTGTATGGTATCACTTATATGTGGAATCTAAAAAAATAATACAAATGAATGTATATGCAAAACAGAAACAGACTCACAGACATAGAAAACAAACTTGTGGTTACCAAATGGGAGAGAGAAAGGGGGAGGGACAAATTAGGGGTATGAAATTAATAGATACAAACTACCATATATAAAATAGATAAGCAACAAGGATATACTGCATAGCACAGGGAATTATACCCAGTGTCTTGCAATAACCTATACTGGAGTATAATCGGCAAAAATACTAAATCACTAGGCCATGCAACTGAAACTAACACAATATTGTAAAGTAACTATACTTCAACTTAAAAAATCATATCAAGGGGGAAAAGGTTTTCCATATGTGTATGTATGTATATATATATATATATATATATATATATATATATATATATATGGAAAATTTTTATATATATATATATCAGTGGAAAATCTAGACTTGAGAATTTACTGGTATCAGCTAGAAAATTTCAACCTAGACAATTGCTAGAAAATCATAAATATATAAGGTGAAACGTAAGCAAGGGGTTCCTTCTGGCCTTCTGGCCCCAATGCCTGTCTGCTTCGCCAACCCTCTGACCTATGGGTGTTCAACAATTTGCAGAGGAAATGTAAGCATTCATAAACATTCAGTGCTTAAATACCAGAATACAGAACAATCTCTTTGTCTCCTTTTCATCTTTCCTCCCTTCTTTAACCTGATACCCCTTCCCTTAATGCTCCTAACCATTGACACAAGTAAGTCCTAAGAGTATAAATTGTGTGATTAAATAGCCCAAGATTTTAAAATGTTACTAGCTTTGTTTAAAAATATATAGTCTGATCTCTATGAATTGTTCAACAACATTCATACCAGCAATATCCATAATAACCCAAAACAGTGGAAACAACCCAAATGTCTCCAGCAGTAGAATGAAGAAATTATATATTCACACATTGGAATATTACACTGCTAGGAGAATGCACAAATGCAATTACACGTATCAACATGAGCGAATATCCCGAGCAAGTTGAATGAAAGAAACCAGACGCAAAGACCACACTGTAAGATTCCATTTATATAAAACTCAAAACTCATGAAGGCTAATCGATGGTGATAGAAGTCAAAATAGTGGTCAACTCTTGGGCTTGGGAGGCTTCTGGAGTCCAAGCAACACTGGATTTCTTAGCATGTATGCTAGTTATACAAGTATGTTCACTTTGGAAAAACTAACTGAGCCTGAAAAACGCAGATATCATTTCTTTATAGGTTCTTTTAATAGATGATATGAATGCTCTCAGCCATATAATACTGATTTATCACGTGATTTTTTTTTACCCCCCCCAAACAGTTACAAAACTGAGGTCCAACTGAAATGGAGATCTCAGCCTACCACTTAGTTGAGCTCTCCAATCCTTCCTCTCCTCTCTCAACTCAGGCCCTTCATTTTAACCTTTCTGAGAGTTGACTTAACTGGACATTTTCTCAGCTTTATGTGGTGATTGAGCACAAAGTGGTTTTATATCCAACCTCTGCAACTTGGTAATAGTCTGACTTAAAGTAGCTTACCTTAAGGTGCCTCAGTTTTCTCATCTGTAAAATGTTACTAATAAATAATAGTTCCTGCCTCATATGGTTGTTGTGAGGGTTAAGTGAGCTAAAAGGTAAGCTGGTTGGATAGCCCTGGCTTGCATCAATTCTATGACACACCTTTTAATTTCTCGAAATCCAGATGCAACAATAAATGGGGCTTTACAATCACTGTTGTCAGGTGACAGTTGTGGCATAGCTGTTGCTGCCTGTTCTTACAGCTTTAATTGTGTGTATGAGTGAAATATGGAAATAACACTGTCAAAGTAAGCCATTCTTTCGATAAGCACAAAATAAAAATTTGAGGATCAACCGTTTTTTTTTTCTTAGTGGCAAACAAAATAGCGGTGGGTGTTAATGGATAGCATCTTAGATTTGATGACATGTCCACATGAGGTACTTCAAGAAGTTGCTGTCAAGGCTTTCCAGCATTATTCTACTTTCAAATTATTTCCATGCATTATTAGACTTTTAAATTATGTTGAAAACGCAATCATTTTAAACAAGATATTTTCCAGTAATCTTTAAAGCTTCCCTAGGTGTTGGGAAATTGAAAGACCGTCCGGGCGGGGCGGGACGGGGCGGGCGGAGAGTGGGCAGAGCACTGTGACCAGATGCTCAGCCATCACTTGCTTCCTTGGCTCTTAAAACGCTGTTTCTCCTTTCTCCACAGCCAAACCCAGAGCACCAACAAGCACGGGACCCGGCGCAGGGTGTTCCCGTTCACTTCTGGGCTCAAACGCCAATTCTTCCAAAAGACTGCCACCAACCCCCAAACCCATAAGCCCAGTAGTTCTCTAACTTTTCTCATATTGGAATCATCCGGAGATCTTTCAGTGATACTGATACCTGGGTCTCACTCTCAGAAATTGATTTAATTGTTCCGTGGTGCCACCTGGGCACGGGGATTTTTAAGAACTCCCCAGGTGATTCTGCCAAGATTGGGGACCATATTCTCTGATAATCTCTTAACTACTGACTTGGTGCTGTTTGTATCTTCCACCAGCTCCCTGGGACATGGAAGCTTTTTCTTGTCAACCTCGTCCAGTCCCTCACCCAGCGTCCCGCCCCTGCTTTGAGCTGAGCCTCATAAGAGACCTCGAAGGAGAAGCGCAGGGAGCTTCGGCCTCCTCAAGAGTCGCCATTGAGTCTAAAGGGTATTTAGGAAGTAATTCAGATCGCGTCACTCCTTGGGTCTTTGGCAACACGCATTTCTGGCCCGCATCTGCCCAACTTCATCCGCCCCCGGCAGCCAAGCCAAGCGGGATGTTATTGGGGCTGACTGTCCCCTCCAGGTCCTCCGCTTTGATCAGCAACGGCTCCGTCTAACAGATCGCTCTCCCGCACAGGAACCCCCGGAGCACCGGGTCCGGGCACAGGGTTCGGGAGCTTGTTTACCCGCTTCTGGGGTCTCAGGTGACAAATAATGGGAGTGTCTCAAAGAAAGGAAAACTCCCACAGCGAGGCCGGGGCGGGGTTCCGCGCACGTGGAGCGAGGGGGAGCTGCGCCTCCCGCGGAGCAAACCTCCCCTCCCGCCGCGCGCTTCCGGGGGCGCAGACCCTCGGGCGGCCTCCCAGGGGACCGCGACTGCCAGGAGAGGCCCCCACCCCCACCCAGCGCCCGCGGCATTTAGCTAAGCGTTTCCCGCCAATTGTGCCCCCGGGTTGTGCTGAGCTAGCAAAACCCCGACTTCTCCAGGAACTAAGTTAAAGATGTATTTTAAGTGAAAAAAGCAAAGTGTTGAATAGTGTACATAAAAGAGTGCGGATGGGTGGGGGACAGACAAGGGGAAATTCAGGTACATGTCTATTGGCTGGTGCAAACACATAATAAGCCCCGGAAATACACACAAGAAATTAACCGTGGTTGCCAACAGGCCGAGGCGCCAGACGTTGCAACCTGGCGGCTTTCTGAGTTTTTTTAAGCCTTCTACAGATCTGTTTTAAAATATACATTGATTTTATATATTATATACTGTAGGGTGTTGTACATAACATATTCTATTGTTGTCAAAGATATTATATTTTATTATATATAACACACTACAATACATTATATGATACACATACACATTTATCTCTGGTTGGTGGAGTCAAAGAAGTCCAACTTAGTTAGCCTCTGCCTTCGAGGCTGACCTAACACACAGGGAGAAAGGTTCGTGGCGTGAAAAGGCAAAGAGGGAGGACGGGGAAATTATGTGGGACCCACCCCCAATATCTTTTTATTCCAGACAAAGGGACCAAGGGGAACTGAGGCGCTCCACTGCCCGAGGGCAACCCGGAGTGCCTTTGGAGTTCGAAGCCGGCCGCGGGGCAAAAACCGGGAACCCACGCTCGGGGAGGCCCCTCCTGTCCCGGGAGCAGACGTCTGGGTTCCAACCCCTGCCTGGAATCGGCATTTTTTGCTCAGGACGCCTGCCGGTCCGTGGGTGAGGGCGACGGTGCACGGTGATGCTGGCGTTCGCCGGGAGCGCGGAGCCCTTGGAGACTCCCTGGAGGCGGAGTTGGCTGCTCCGCGGGCGCCGCGCGTCCCCGAGCTGCGCGTCGCGGGGTTCGGGCGGCCGCAGAAGCCCCGCTCACAGCGGAGGGCCTGACCCACCGGGCAGTCTCTCTTCCCGACCCGGGCGCGATTCGGAGGCTTCGAGCGTCTGCCGGGGAGACGAGAAGGGCCCCGACGTCCCCCAAATCCCAGCCCAGGCCCAGGTGGGACCAGCGGCCCGCGCAGCTGGGTATGCGAAGAGACGAGGAAGTGGGCGGGCAGGGGGTCGAGAACTGTCCGTTGCTTCCGCGCCGCCCCTTCAGCCCATTGCCCCTCGATAAAAGCTCGAGGCCCGGAGACCCCAGTTCTCTATTCAAGGTTTCAGAGTTCCAGGGAAAGAGCGCGATCTCCCCAGCTTCCCGGTCCGCCCGGACCTGATGTTCACAAGTTGAACACCCTCAGGCAAGTTTACTTTGCCTCTCCCAGCCTCGGTTTTCTTATCTGTAAAATGGGGATGATAGAAGTACCTACGTCTGTGAGGTGGTAGTGGGGGTTTACATGGGGTATTATTGTGTGCCCAGGGCTTGACCCAGCCCTAGCTTGCAGAGAGCGGTGCACCCCTGCTATGGTTACCCCAAGCAAGAAGGACCGACTCGAACCCAGGACTGGGATTTAGGCTGGAGCTATGGGGCCCAGCTTCCTCCAAAGAGATTCATTCTTAAGGTCCAGCGGCCACAGATGGTCACCGAACGCAGTCCACTCGCTTCCTCCGAAGCCACGCGGGGTCTCCATTCTAACATCCACCTCGGAGCCTTCCCCCTTAAAGAAACCCCGCACCCCGCCCCATTCACACGTACTTAACCCCTCTATTGGGAGCCCCGCAGCTCAAACCTCCTGGATTCAAATTCCCGGGCTACCATTTTTAGCTGTGTGCCTTTAGACAAGGGCCTTCACCTCTCCAAGCATCACTTTACTCTCCTGTAAAATGGGATGATAGCATTCTAGGGTGCTAATTTTAAAAGGTCGTACGGGTAAAGCAGAGAGTCTGGCCTATAGTCAGCCGCTGCTTCTTTCATTGTTTTCCTCCTTTGGCTGTAGATTCGAGGATCAACTCTATGCTTGAAAAGTCAGCCCCAACTGGGTGGAGAAATGATCCCAGCTGCTCTCTGCTCCCCCTAGAGACTCCTTTCCTGTGAACCCTCAGAATCTGTAGGAAAAGGCGCTTCCACGGGCCCCCCGGACCTGCCGAGCAGTTAAGCCTCCCAGGTCGACCTGGGCTTGGGAGCCTCCTCCATGCCGCCCCCCTCGGTTAATCTTGCCCAGCCCTGTCCTCTCAACTAGAGGCCGCAGACGGCGTCCTTTTCGGGGACTCCCAGTTTGGGGTGCCCCGCGGGAGGCTTCCGACTATTAACTTAACTCCTTCCTCCTCGGGCGTTTAACCAAGTAGGTGGAGAACAAAACCTGAGCTAAATACCCTATTTTCTTTCTCTGGCTAGTAATCGGCCGGAACGGCAAAATCCCGGCGGGGGTCGGGCGGGCGGGAAGCCTGGGAAAAACAGATGCTAATGGGGGCCCGGGGCGGGCGGAAGACGCACCGGGGTCGGGCGCCCGCCGCCTCCTTTTGAAGTGCGCCTCCCCGGCCGCGCTCCCGGGCCTCGCTGGGCTTCCCCCGCTTTGGGGGAAACTGAGAGGAGCTGCTGGAACGAGTGGGGACTCTCCTCTCAGGCTCTGACTGAGTCACTCCCGCTTTCTACCTCTGGTTCACTTTGCCCTTGACCGGTTTGCTCCTGGCCTACTCCCCCATCAGAGTGGGAATTTCTGGAAGAGAAAGACTAAGGTTCCTGAGCCCTCATTTAGCCCAGTGTCCAGGGCAAAAAAGTGAGCTCAGCGTAAGTGTGATTGGAGTGATAGGAAAGACTGCAGACTTTCCTGTGTGCTGGGTGCTGTGCTAACTGCTTTCCATTCTGTATGTGGTCACGACACGTGGAAATTGGGGACAGACACGTTAAGGAACTTGCTGAGACCCACCAAGCTAGTGAAAGGTGCAGCCACAAACCCAGACGTTTCTGCATACAACTTTAGGCTTTTCTCTTAGGGATCTGAAAAGACAGGTTTAAGGAATGATCTCTTTGGTTTCTGTTTCCTGTCGACCTTCCTTCCCTCCTCCTTCCCTCTCACTCTCCTTCCTTGGTTATCTTAAGGGCTTAACACGTTCTTCTGAGAACTCCCCAACCCAGACTTCCCCTCTCCCCCTTTCTCACCTCGGGCCTGGATGGGAGATTCCAGCTGCCCATGTCACCTGAAGCTCTGGTCAACAGGATTTGATTCTGCCCACCTGTTGTGTAGACATCCTGCCACACCTGCATCATAGAGGTGCCTTCTGTTGAAACATTAATTTCCATTGATTCTGCTGATCCTGTTAGTGATGTGCAAGTGATTTCAGGATAATATTTCTCAGTGGCTACATGGTGGTTGTTCCCATCAACAGCTGTCCTGCAATTCAGGCATTCACTTTTCTGTTTTCCTGTGGAAGAATGTCCACATTAACATGCATACAGAAAGCCTTGCAATAATGTAAGAGCTCTGGATTAAGAAAGGTCTAAAGAAAAAGTTTAAAACATCTTTTAAGAATCTAAAAAAGGTGAAAATTCCGGGTCCATTAGTTTAGGAAGATCTGTGTTTTCTTTTTCTTTTAGAAAAAAAAAAAAAAACCTTTCACTTTCATCTCCATGGTTATAAAGCCTGAGCCCTGACACTGTCCTTGGGCTATTTTGTCTGTTCTAGTCTGCAGATTTAGTAACCCCTTTCTTTCAATTAAGAGATGAGCACCTACTAAGAGTCAGGCCTTTCAAGGTACGAAAGTAAGCAAGACAGGGAGGGCCCTATATAACTCATATTTTAATGTAGCAATGATTAGCCAAACATTCCCCTACTTTATTTTTGAGAGTATTTCACTTTATTTTGCCTCATGTAGTCTTTCTTGTTATTTATGTGGATCTGTAACTTCCATAAATATGATGTTGATGATGATGATGATAGAACAGCAGTTAAATCCAGGAATTCATTTGCAGTTTAAAAAATACTTTCATAAAGAAGATTCTTGATCCAATGTTTAAGATCACTTATTTTTTGTAATAAGCAACTTTTGGTATGTTTATTAACTTTCATTCCCCAATCCCCACCTCCTCATATTTTAACAGTGAACTACACCTGCACTTAGCAATCAAAATACATAGATTGATAGCTGAAGATAATAGTTTAAATTGGCCGTTTTGTTTGAAAAATACAGTGGGTTTAATATAACCCTTTGCCTCACTCATTTGTGGACACATTTGTGGATTTCTTTTAAAGCAAGTGATCAGTCTATTTCAGGGTCACGGTGAATTCAAATTCTTATAAAAAGTGAAACTGTTGGTGGGACTATCTTGCTGTTCTCAGCAAAATCAACACTACTTGTCCTTGCCAATGGACATTTTCTTGAAAAAAGTTATCTTACGGGACATTTTCTTAAAATAAAAAATCTAAACATGAACAACCTTACCGTGATGGAAGCCCCCTCCCCCTTCAGAAAGCCTAGTGGAGGTGGGAATCTGGCCATCAGAGAACAAAGGGCCAAAGAGTGAACCCGCGATGGCGAAATAAAATGTAACATCAACAAAGAAAAGGCCATAGATAAATAGTAAAAGGACCAACTCACCACAAAAAACCCATTGACGTTTGCCCAGAGTCCAGGCGAAGCGCTGGTGACCGGTTAATGTTGGAATGTTTTCCTAGGGTTAAAAGGAGAACCGGCAGCAAGTCTGCTCAGAATTTACAAAGTGTTTGAATAACACGGACAGTGTTTTGATAACACATTTTTAGTGGGGGTGAAAATAATAGAATTTATTGGGACATTTATATGGGCCCCCTTGGTTGTGGCGGGGAGGGGAGGTAAACCATTTCTCACTGCACTCATTTATAACTCACCCCTGTAATTTATTCATACGTTTGCATGTATCTGTTATGTAATACCGTCTTACAGCGAAATGCTTCTCAGTTTTGCCTTTAAAAGCTGAATGCACTGATATTGGTTACCTTTAAGGGGGAGAAAGGGATGAAGAGGTGCCCTGGCCAGGTTGGCAATAACTTTGTGTTATCAGTTTAAGACAGTAGCATGAAGCTGGTATTATTGCTCAAGACAATACAGCATAAGACCTTTAATAGGCTCACACACAGGCGTAACCTTGGCTTCCTTGTAGCTTTCAAAGGGTCCTGCTCCCTCCAGTCTCAGGCTGAAAGGTGCAAGATTTGAGTTAATCCAGCCAGCACTTGGGTCTGGGGTTCCAAGTGTTCTCCACGTTTCCTCCCTAGTGTTGATGTTTTTGTTCAATGTATTCCCGTACACTGTCAGTTGAGCCACATAAAACCAGGCACCTTTCAATAAATGTCTCATTTGGATTTCATGAAGCTTGGGGTGTAATTGAAATCAAACAGCAAACAGGCTGCAAGGCTGTGCTATTTGCCCACCCAATCTAAGGAGGGTGCTGCCTGACTTGTTCACTGAAGGCACTGCTTTAGCTTTCTTTTCTGTTCCTGTTTCTGGAAAAGAGTGATTACATTTTAAAGTGCGACTAGGACGTGTGAAAATAATTTCTATGCCTCTTTCCCTGGTTATCAGTAAAACTGAGCCAGCAAAAGGAAAGCCCATTTCAAGTAGGAAATCAGTCACAGATTTGCTCATCTATAACTCTCCAGGCATTTAGACTAATATATTCCATATGTAATAATAATAATGTAATTAATACAGAAGAACCATTAAAGGAGATTTCTTTATCTCTATGCAGTCAGAAAAAAAATCATCTTTAGTTGAAACAGTGCTTTTCATTATGTTCAAAAGGAATTTGTAATATATATCTATAAATGTAATATAAATTATGGGTATATTTTCCATGTTCCAAAAATCCGGGCCCCAGAGCGGTTTTGTAGAGCCCGAATTTTTATTCTCTTTGAACTTCTCTTTGTTTCTCCGCCTGTAAAATGTGTTCAAGTTTGGGCAAAAGGATAGCTATATTGGGGAGGTGGGGAGATATAAAGTGCAATTTCCTGCCTCAAGAATCAACACTAATCCTAATTACACATACCGTGTATATATTTCATAATTAGGTAGCACTCAAATGAACCCACGCGCTTTCAAGAGCTTGCTCTGTGGCTGGAATAAAATCAAGCCTTTCTGATGTGGCGCGGGGGACAGCTGGCTCGCGTTATTTGCGCCAGAGTGGGTCGGAGCGATGCCTGTTGCCTGCAGTGGCGCTTTGCCACGCGCAGAGCTTCCCTGGCCTCCTCGAAAGCAATTCGGGACACCGAGGCCCGCTGTCTCGCTGAGATCAGGCGCAAAACTGCGATCTAACCCCAGCCACTCTGTCTCCAAAAACGTGAGATCTGATCTCCTCCCTACTTTTTCCTCAAACATCCTGCAGCTCAGGTCAAGGCTAATGTGGAAGAGCCTTGAGTGGTAACAAGATCCCCTAGCCCGGGCTCCCCCGCCAAGCTGCCCTTTCTTTCCTTGCTCTTGATCTCGTGAGCCCCGCTCACAGAACCTCCACGTTGAATATCTTGAAGTCTTGAAAAGCACAAAGTACTTGGAAAATGCAATTCTCCAAGACTTCCCTGAGTCAAAAGAAAACTAAAGCCGACGAGGTGGGAGTGGACAGTGGGGTGATCAGAGCAGAGAGCCAAGCCGAACCCGAACTAAACTGGTGGGACGACACGGGAGAAGTGCTGGGCTGAGCGCGCTCCGGGCCAGCGTTCCAGGAATCTGCTCCTGGGCTGCTGTGCCCGGACCTGCGAGGCCCCCACCCGGGCCACTCGCCTAACTTGCTCTCTCCCCAGCCCTGGCTGGGCCTTGATCCTGAAAACCTTCTCGCGCTCCCTGTTTCCACTACCGCGAAGACCTGGTAACCGCGTCCGAGTGCATTAAGAGCCGCCTCACTCTCGAACTCAGACGTGCCAGTATCGATGCTGCTGTGGTTTGAACCTAGGTTGGAAAGCTTCGAGCCGTTCTGCACCGGCGTGTGCGCGCTCAACGAATCCCGCGACCGCGTCGTGTTGCGGGTGAAGAGTTTCCCGTGTGATCGCGTTCGGTTGGGGAAGCAGAGTCCCGACCTCTCAGCCGGAAAACGCGCTCCCGGAGCGATTACAAGCCGCGTCTGTAATTGCTTATTAACAGCAAATATTCAGGCTTCTCCTTACCCGCAACGAAACGTGCGGGTATTAATAAACAATACAATAGGACGGCATCATCTTGCTCTGCTGTCTGCAAAAACGCAGTGGAGAAACAGGCAGCTGGGGCAAAAGGGCTTAATTCCATATCAAACTGATTATTTCACTAATTATTCCACCTTCTGTGTTGCGCTGCAGAGGAGAGGCGCAGGGAATCTTAACCGGAAGGCTGCTTTGTTTCTCGGTGTCAGGCCCAACTGAAGATGGGAGGGGGTGGGATCCGAGATTCAGGGAAACTGAGCGTGGATTTTAAATTGTGGGGAGTAAAAGTGATTGCCTCCTGAAAGCAGGCGTGATGGTGTGGGGATGAGGGTCTTCCCAGTATCCCACCCCACCGGGGCTTCTGATTCATAAGCTGACGGCTTCTGTCCTCAAGAACTGCAGTGTGCTCTCGCCGCCCCTGGAATCCC
Source organism: Balaenoptera physalus (assembly GCF_965194825.1). NCBI lineage: Eukaryota > Metazoa > Chordata > Mammalia > Artiodactyla > Balaenopteridae > Balaenoptera > Balaenoptera physalus. Next base: position 54,286,610 of record NC_138896.1, on the reverse strand, counting down.
AAAAGCCCAACGCCGGGTTCCTCTCCACAAACACTTCCCACTGAGTAAAAAGGTGGGGCCGAACAAAAAGTGGTTCCTGCTTGTTGAAGGCCAGAGAGTCCTCTCCAATCGGGAAGAAAGTGTGCCTGAAGTTACAGCCCCCGACGAGGGAAGAGACTTCCTTGGGCCTCACTCCAGCTCGTCCCAGATCCCCACCCTCAGAAACCGGTGCCTCCCTGCAAGCCATCAGCTTGCAGAACATTTCTACCTCCGGCCTCTAGAACCTGCTCCCGTCCCCGCATCCCCCGGCTCAGAGCGCTGTGACGACTTCTGTGTCAAGAGTGGACCCTGCTACGGAGACCTCAAACCCTGTTCCACTAAATTCCAGCGAAATACAGACACCAGGATTGATTCTCACAGCAGGACTGAGTCTCAAAAAAAAAAAAAAAAAAGAAAAGAAAGAAAGAAAGAAAGAAAAGAAAAAGAAAAAGAAATAAAATCAAGCTAAAGGAAAAGAAAGTCGCAGGCTACTTGATCCAATTAGTAAATGCCTAATTGAATTAGTGTCACCTCCACCAGCCAATAGGAGGGTCCCGAGGCTGTGGGGCCGCGAAGCCCCTCCCTGGCCTCACATATATAAAGCAGCCAATGACAGCCTGCAAGTTTCCAAGTGGTCAACTTGACCGATAGTTTTTCAGTCGAGAAAGGCAGAAAGGCTAGCGCTGGTGGGTGGATGGGGAGAGAGATCTAAGACCTCTTCTTCCCGTGTGTGCGGGGGAGGAGGGTGGAGGTCCAGAGAGGCAAAAGGGACGCGGAAGGAAAAGGAGAGGGCTTCTCGGTCAGATTTCGCCTCCTGCCTTCAAATTCAGTGCCCTTTCCTTGTGGAAAGGGCGCTGGGTTCGGGACGCGCGAGTGCGCGCCTTAGCGGTCCGCGTGTCGCCAGGTGGGTACCCAGGCACAGGAGGAAGGGGAAGTTACCTTCCCCTCGGAAGAGGGCGCTGGCTCCCTCATCCTGCCTTTATAATCAGGCCGCGGCCGGAGAGGAAGCAGCCAGCTGCCGTCTGCGCTCTGCAAAGCATGCAGTTAGGGGAGCAGCTCTTGGTGAGCTCGGTGAACCTGCCCGGCGCGCACTTCTACCCGCTGGAGGGGGCGCGAGGCGGTGGCGGTGGGAGCGCCGGCCACCTCCCGGGAGCGGCCCCCTCGCCTCAGAGGCTGGACTTAGACAAAGCGCCCAAGAAGTTCTCGGGCAGCCTCTCGTGCGAGGCAGGGAGCGGGGAGCCCGCAGCCGCCGGTGCGGGGGCCCCCGCGGCCATGCTCAGTGACGCCGACGCCGGGGACGCCTTTGCTGGCACCGCGGCCGTGGCCAAGCCGGGGCCCCCGGACGGCCGCAAGGGCTCCCCCTGCGGGGAGGAGGAGCTGCCCTCCGCCGCCGCCGCCGCCGCCGCCGCCGCCGCCGCCGCCGCCGCCAGCGCGCGCTACTCCATGGACAGCCTGAGCTCAGAGCGCTACTACCTCCAGTCCCCTGGGCCTCAGGGCTCCGAGCTGGCCGCGCCCTGCTCGCTGTTCCCGTACCAGGCGGCGGCCGGGGCGCCCCACGGATCTGTGTACCCGGCTCCCAACGGGGCGCGTTACCCCTACGGCTCCATGCTGCCCCCCGGCGGCTTCCCCGCGGCCGTGTGCCCACCCGGCAGGGCGCAGTTCGGCCCGGGAGCAGGCGCGAGCGGCGGCGCGGGCGGCAGCGGCGGGGGAGGCGCCCCGGGCGCCTATCAGTACGGCCAGGGGGCTCCGCTCTACGGGCCGTACTCCGGGGCAGCAGCCGCGGGTTCCTGCGGAGGACTGGGGGGCCTGGGGGTTCCCGGCTCCGGCTTCCGCGCCCACGTCTACCTGTGCAACCGGCCTCTGTGGCTCAAATTCCACCGCCACCAAACCGAGATGATCATTACGAAACAGGGCAGGTGAGCGCAGCGCGGAGGGGCCCCGAAGCGCGGGGGCAGAGAGGACCTGTGTGGTCCTGAGGGTGGCCGGGAATGGGGAACCGCCGCCCGCCTGCTCCGCTCTTGGCTGGGAGAGTGAGTTTCCGTGCGCAGCCAGTGGAGACGCCGCATCTCCAGTCCGATGTCCCTCCCGTCCGCGCACCGGCGGTTTGTGCAGGGCGCTAAGGCTACGGCTGCTTCCCCCCTTCTCTCTCGTCACCCTCACCTGGACTGACGAGGAGGAGGCGGAAATGGAAACTGGGGCTTGTCCACAAAGCTGGATTTCCTAGGTACGCCCGGCCGGCGGTACGCCGGTCCCTGAAGGCGGGCGAGGAGCCGCAGATGCGGGAAGGCTCCAGGGGTGGCTACCCTCTCTGAGCACAGGGCATGGGCTCCCACAGTTTTAGGCGCCAGGGTCTCCGCGGGGCGCATCCGGGCGACGAGCGCGAGGACCAGAGCGCCGGCAACGAGGGCTGGTCCGGGTAGTGGGTTAGGCCCGACCTGGAGTCAGACGGGGCTGGGGTCCCAGGCCTGAGAAAGTTCGGATACACATCCCACTGTGGGCAGTGGTTACTTCTGGGGAAAGTGAGGGGTGGGTGCTGGGAGAGGGACGTCCAAAGGGGACTTTTACGAGAACACCTTAATGTTCTCTGGCACTTGTACATATAGAAAATAATGATTTTTAAACATCCTGGAAGAAAATAAATGAGCATCTGAAAGGGTCAAGAACTTGAGTGAGTGGTGCAGAAGGGCGGGGATTGGGGCAAATTATTTCAGAAAAGAGATGTTCCGAGAGTTGCCAACTCAAGAATATTTTACGTAGTGAGGGCCACTTTATCTACCGGTATTCTGTTCGTCTGTAGACTTCTAAATGTCGTCCTTGAGCGTGGGCCTGTGCCGAGGCGTTCCGATTTAAATCTCCTGGTTCTGTTCCCTTGCACAGACGCATGTTTCCTTTCTTGAGTTTCAACATAAACGGACTCAATCCCACCGCCCACTACAACGTGTTCGTAGAAGTGGTGCTGGCGGACCCCAACCACTGGCGCTTCCAGGGGGGCAAATGGGTGACCTGCGGAAAAGCCGACAATAACATGCAGGGTGAGGAGAGAAAGGGCCTGGGCAGGGTGGATCGGCGGGAGCCCCTGACTCAAGACACTCAAGACTCAAGGCACATTTAAATCTCACATCCCTCCCTCCACATCCGGGGCCTGGAAGTGTTAGGAGTTTCTTTGTGTTGATTGTTTGATTAAGAGAGAGAATTGCTAAGTCAGACTTCTTGCCTACTAGTATATAGAATTTTAACCATGACCCTCCTCTAGCCCTTCCCTCCACATCCCTACCTTTGAGAAAGGAATTGCTGTAAACTCTCCAGGTGGCAAGGGCTCCTGGCATTCTAATCTTCACTTGAGAAAAGGCCTCCCCAAGGTTGAGTTCATCATAAAAATCCAACCACCTTCCATCAGATCTTGCCTGTCTAGCTTCAGAAGCCCCCAAGTTAACCTTCAAGAGGCATCGCCTACTGGCTCCATTTTTGCCTTGTCCAAGGAAGGCTGGAAGCACAGGGGCCCTGGGAGGGGAATCAGTAGAGTCTAGTTGGTCTCCACTGGCCTTCTTAAACTGCTAATGATGGGAGACGTGTTCTAAGTCTAGCTCTTAAATCTTGCCCGTAGGTAGTAAAATACCCCTCCTCTACCTCCATTTGCAAACAGCCCTTTATGCTTGGGTTTTGTGTTTTGTTTCATTTTCTCTTAGGCAACAAAATGTATGTTCACCCAGAGTCTCCTAATACTGGTTCCCACTGGATGAGACAGGAGATTTCCTTTGGGAAATTAAAACTCACCAATAACAAAGGCGCAAATAACAACAACACCCAGGTAGGGTGACAGAGGAGGTGGTGTCTTCTGGTTGTGAATCTCTTTTCTAATGAGTTTCCATACTCTTCATTGTATTTGTAATATTTGCAGGTACCTGTTGCTTGCCTCTTTCTGGTCTTTTTTTTTTCTTTTGACCTTTCTCATTTTTATTTATTTATTTTTTTTCCTACTGGATTTCAATAACAGTGAGTTAACTGTTAGGAGCAGAAATACTGAAATCTTTTGGCGACTTAGGAAACCAAGAGGCAAGAGTGTTTATTTAAACACACACACCCAGCTATGTTTTAAGTTTCAAAAATGGCAATAGAAAAGTTAGCTGTTGCTGGGGAGCAAGGAGGAGTCGCATTCCAAAATACAGAATTTGTCAAAATCGACTTTACTTTTTCGATTTGGCAGCTCTTTTCTCTGTACCATTTGCAGATGATAGTCTTACAGTCTTTACACAAGTACCAACCACGACTGCACATCGTTGAAGTCACAGAGGATGGCGTGGAGGACTTGAACGAGCCCTCCAAGACTCAGACCTTCATCTTCTCAGAAACGCAGTTCATTGCAGTGACTGCCTACCAAAACACCGATGTGAGTGCCCCATGGTCCCCAAGAATCCCTGAAGCTCAGTCCAGCGTGAGAGAGAAAACACTCAATGACTGTTTTTTCTCCCTTGTCTAGATAACTCAACTAAAGATTGATCACAACCCCTTTGCAAAAGGGTTCAGGGACAACTATGACTCGTAAGTGCACCTTTATTTTTCCTTGCCTGGTCATCTTTGAACAAGACATATCGAATCAGACACTTTCTTGAGACCATATTCTAGGAAGAGCTTTCACGGTTGGGATTTTTGCCTATTTTTATTTTTGCATATTTTTGGCCTTGACTAATCTTGCTTTAGAATTTTCACAGAAGGGTTTTGTTCATTTCTAAAGAAATGTTAAAGGCTTAAAAATGAGGAGTTTTTTTTTTTTAACATTTGAGTGGAGATTTGAAATTTTCATAATCTGCATTTATATGCCTTCCTTTCCATTTGATCCCAGTTTTTTTATTCTCTCAGGAGCAGGGATTATTATTCCCTCTCATTTTTTTACATAAGAAAAACCTGACACTAAGAGGATGTCATTTTCACAACATCAAACAGCAAGGCCCCACAAATGCCTTTTAAATCTGGGATTTCTACCCACCATGGCCAGCATTCCTTCCCTACCACTGAAGGGAGAGTTGCTCCAAGTTCTTCCAAGTTCTAGGACTTGCAAAGATGGATTTTCTACAGTTTAAATGCTTAATGCTTGGGAGGAAGCTTTTTCTTTCGTGGTGGGAAATTTGGCCGCAATGAGCCAAGTCCAGCTAAAATGGGCCAGTGCATCCCTACTACCTCCACCCCTCCACTTGACACACCAGCACTCCTGCTCTAGAGCCTTCTTCATTTCTGGGAGGTAGATTGTTTGGGGACAACATTAGGGTTTTTTTTTAAGTGTTTCTCTTTATATTGTAGCATGTACACCGCTTCCGAAAATGACAGGTTAACTCCATCTCCCACGGATTCTCCTAGATCCCATCAGATTGTCCCCGGAGGTCGGTACGGCATTCAGTCCTTCTTCCCGGAGCCCTTTGTCAACACTTTACCTCAAGCCCGATATTATAATGGCGAGAGAACCGTGCCACAGACCAACGGCCTCCTTTCACCCCAACAGAGCGAAGAGGTGGCCAACCCTCCCCAGCGATGGCTTGTCACACCTGTCCAGCAACCTGGGACCAACAAACTAGACATCGGTTCCTATGAGTCTGAATATACTTCCAGCACCTTGCTCCCATATGGTATTAAATCCTTGCCCCTCCAGACATCCCATGCCCTGGGGTATTACCCCGACCCCACCTTCCCTGCAATGGCAGGGTGGGGAGGTAGAGGTTCTTATCAAAGGAAGATGGCAGCTGGACTCCCATGGACCTCCAGGACAAGCCCCCCTGTGTTCTCTGAAGATCAGCTCTCCAAGGAGAAAGTCAAAGAAGAAATTAGCTCTTCTTGGATAGAGACACCCCCGTCCATCAAGTCTCTTGACTCCAATGATTCAGGGGTGTACACCAGCGCTTGTAAGCGAAGGCGGCTGTCTCCTAGCTCCTCTAGCAATGAAAATTCTCCCTCCATAAAGTGCGAGGACATCAATGCTGAAGAGTACAGTAAAGACACCTCAAAAGGCATGGGGGGGTATTATGCTTTTTACACGACTCCCTAAAGAGTTATTTTAACCTCGTCAAAATGAGCTAACTTTTTGCCGATGGACTTGGTGGTGTTTTTTGTTGTCTTCTTTGTCTAGGTTGCCAAAAAGACGTTTGCCTTCCACCCTGATGCATCCCGTTTTGTGCAATTCTCTAAAAGAAGGTGCCAAAGCTTTTTGATTGCTTCAGGTAACTGAAACAAGCCTAGCATTTTTTTCTTTTTTAATAAAATTAATGGAGGACTTTCAAGTGTTTTTAAATTTGAAGGTGATTCAAAGTTGTGGATTTATTTATTGGAGACACTAGACATTCAGAGAACTGGGCTGTGAAGATTGAGTGCCTAGCACCATCAAAGGTGTTGAAAGCTTTGGTTCTCATTTTTATTTGTAAATCTGTAAGCAAATAGAAGCGCAGAGTGGTAAGATGTTTTGCTTCTGGAATAGAAGGGTGGGCCTTCAATAACCTTCAATAAGGGACTTTTGCTGTTAGCTTTCTGCTGGGGACAAAAGATGTTAGGCCTGGGAGGCAAGGACTTTGTGAAGGTGCTGGTTTGACCTGACTTTGATTCTTCCCAGGCTTTTGAAACAAGCCATGTTTGCCCTAGTCCAGGATCGCCTCGTGTACTAGGCCTCTGCTGTGTGCCTGGGTGGCTTGTAGGACTTAGGAGACAGCAAGGGAGGGGGGTGCCAGAAAACAAACAAACAAAAACGGAGAATTTTAAAGTGTACAGTTGTGTGCTTAGATACACTGTAGAATAATGTGGAAAATATTGTACAAATAGTCTACGTAGGTATATGAGATTATGTAAAATTGGTGCTTTGGCTTTGTAAAGAATTTGCAATTCACCGGACCACAGCTGCAGGAGCAGGGGAAGTTTCGTCATCCCCACAACATATGGGAATATTCTGTTTACTTCTTAGTTAAGAATGTATTCAGCTACTGTACTAACTTGAAACGTGCTAAGGAAAACCCCTATGTCATCCTCTTCCTCCGCCACCCCCACTTCCCAACTTGGTAACATGAGGAAACAGAAACCTGACGCCCCAGCTCCTATAGGCTTTCTAGAGACCTTGGATTTTTATGTACAGTCGTAGTCATTTTTAATAAATGTGGTTCATTAAGGGAACAGGCATAGCCCTGTCTTCTGTACTATGGGTTTTCATCTTTCTTTCAAAATTCTTAGTTTGCTTCCTCCCCCACCCTCCTCCAGCAGGAACCCTGTCCCACCAACCCACTCCCCCACCCCAAGTAAGCCTCTAGAATCTCTAAGTGGACAGTGTCTTCGTTGAGGGGGTGGGGATGCTCTTGTTTATCTTTTTTCCTTGAAGATGAATGGGGTTATTTCCTCACCGCACTGGGAAGTCTGGACAATGGGGATTGGAGCTGGGGAGGGGGAGGGGGGTTGCCGCCGAGATGCAAGATTGCCCACAGCAGGCTTGATAGGAGCCTAGGAAACCTCCACCCCCAGCCCTTGGCGTCCGGGCCTCTCCTAGACCTCCTTGGGGTCTCCCATCCCCGGACCCACATTGGCTCCCCGGGCACCCTCGCGGCCCTCTGGGCGCCCACGAGTTCCGGATCCCTGAGGCCAGGCGGGAGCGGGCCGCCCCCACTCCCGCTCCCGCTGCCACCTGCGGCTTCCTTCTTCCCGGAGCCCCGGACGCCGCCGCGGGGGCAGCTGCGGGCCGGGGCGCTGGGGATGCGGCGGGAGCGCAACACAGCTCTGCGAGCAGCGGCCGTGGAGCCGGTTGCCTAGCTTTCAGCTCCGCGTTTTCGGCTCTCAATCCGCGGGAGGGGCCTGGGCCCGCGGAAGAGTTAAACCAAGGAGTGCGACGAAGGGCCCTTTGTCCCCCAGCCAGACATCCCGCCGCGCTTATCTGCAGACGGCTTCTGGCCCGGCTTGCAATCCTTTCCAGCCCCCTCCCGACGCTCCCGGGGTAAAGGTCTGGCCGGGAGTGTCATTCTGCTAACCGCGTGGCGCGGAAATGCAGCTGCTAAGAGGATTAGTTCTGGGAGGCGAGCGATCGGCCCGGCCCTCCTCCCCTTCTGCGCCCAATTAAGGCCGCCGCGAGCTCGCACCTCGCTTCTCCGTGGTTTCCAGTTCCCACCGACCTTCCCGGTTCCGAGTCCTTCTCGCGCCGCCTGTGACCTTGGGGTCTCGGACTCTAGCCCCGCGTCTCCGACGATGCCTGTTGAAAACGCTTTGCCCAAACCGCCCCGAATTTTACTGGAGCTGGAAGCGAAAGCCTTGAAATTTGGTTTACGTGTGTTTACTGTGGACGACAGACTCAGACTGGGGGAGGAGGACTAGGAGCCCCCTAACCCGGTCTGCGCGCCCCCCGCCCCAACCCCAAGGAACCCGAGCGCATTGGGAGATGCGATGGAATTTCGAAACGGTGTTCTCCTCTTCTGCCCTCTAGAAAGACAGCAAACGCTAATCACCTCCGGGATAAAGCAGACACTGGCCCCAGTCTATTTCCAGTCCTGTATATTTTTGCACCGTACAGTAAAAAGAACCTGGTACTTGTGAAAAGTCCCTCACAGTGTTTAATAGAAACGTAAGTGGCTGAGTGGCCCCAATTAACACCTTGTGATAAGGCATTCCTACGATGGAGTGTCAGACACCAAATTGTGAAGAGATGTATCTAATTAATCCTCCTAGGATGACACCGATAAACAAGCCTCTATTTAAATAAAGATCAAGGACTCGGCGCCCCGTTTGTTTACATTCTCCGCCGGAGTCCCAGCGTTTGCGCCCTCGCAGGCGGCGTTCCCTGTGCTGGGGCGCGAGGGCGAGGACTGTCTGGGTGGGGGAGCACCGGCTTGGGGGGGGGGGTCGCTGGTTCGCCTCCGTTCTAGCCCCAAACAGAAATATGCAATTAGACAAACTGCAACGAAAGAGGAAAAAGAAGTGCAAAAAGGACACGACTCTGACTTGGAAATACTATTGTTTGTCATTTTCCACGCGTGTCCTTTACATGGCCAAACACTTTTTGGTTGTCTGAGTTTTTAAAAGGAAGGCAAACAAAAAAGCCTTCCACTCGTAGTCCCAGGAAGTCTTTTCTGCTTTGGGGAGAACTCGGAGCTGGACCTTCCCCGCCCCCCACTCCGCACGAGTTCGCTCCTCGCTGCCACGGGATTCCTCCTCCAGGGTGCTGAAGCCCAGAAGCGCTGGGGTGAGGGGTAGCTATCCTGGGGGGTGGGGTGGGGAGCCACCCACTGGGAAAGGCAAGAAGAATCTGGAAAGAAATAGGGGAAGAGGGGAAGGTGCAGCCAAACTCTCAGACTGTAAACCAGGGCCGGGGCTTGGAGCCCGCTCGGAGTCAGCAACAATGCACATCCCCACTCCTCAAAGGGCAGTTTCAAGGCTCCAGATCAGCTTTTGGTCCAGGCTCCTTCCTTTCCAGCCGCCTCTGATTAACTTTCAACCTGGGTGTAAAGGCAGACTCAAGATCCTCCCTTTCCTCTGCAGGCTCTTCCTTCTTTCTGAACCAAACAAGGGGGGGGGGCGGGTACGATGCCTGGTTTTTTTGTTGTTTATTCTTTTGTTCTTGTTGTTGTTTTTAATTCTGCAGGTGTTATGGAAACGCTCCGAAATAAAAAATTCCCTCCTGTCCCTAATCGAAATTGAGCCTCCAGTGGGGACAAAAATTAAAATCACTCATTCTCCACTGGCCTGGACGCTTCCCCTTCCCCGCTCGCGCCACGATGTCCCCCCGCCCAACTGCCAGCCGGCTCCTAGAGTTTGGCTTTTCACCGCGCGGAGATTTCGGCATCATCGGGAGACACTTTTAAAAGGCAATTTGCAAAACTCTGTTGGTGGGCCTGATCGAGTCCCCTTATGTGAACTCCCCATCCCTCGGGTTTAAGCTTTCGAGTGCACGAATTCCCCCGGTCTAGCCCCCGGGATACTCGAACCCGCGGAATCTGTCCACCTGCGCCGGTTTTCGTCGGGGGTCGGAGTCCCTCCTGCGCTTCGCGGACGCCTGGGCGCAGCGCCTGCCCTTGGCGTTCTCATGGGTTCCGCCAGCCCGAACCCGCAGGAGCTGGATTTCCTTCCCCGCCCGTGAGCTGAGCGGTTGGTGGGCAGCCTGAAGCTACGACATTTTTTAAAAACATGATGGGGACTCTGACCTTGGTGGTCACTGAATTTCTCCTTATTACAGCTTAAAAGAAGTAAACGTCTGGAGACCCCTCCACCCTCTCCCCCTTTCTCCTTCGGCCCTAGGAGTACTTTGCGTGTCGCCGAGGACGCATCGAGTCACCGAAGGAAGGATGTTGCTGCGCCAGACACGGAGCAGGCCCTTGGAGGTGGTCCCCAAAGTGCCCGACTTCGATGGACCTCTGGCCGCCCTCGAAGCGCCGGATCTCTGCTTATTTGGGGCAGCAGAATGTGAACACCCACCCCCACTCCCGGCCATTTAAATTTTCCTCGTCTCCCTAAAAAGTCCTTAGCGTCCTTCTAGAAGTTCTCGTGAAGGCAGCGGGGCGCGCACAGGAACTTCTGTAACCCCAGGCTGGACCAGATTTCCTCGCACTGTTGGCGCCGCGCTCTTGGCGGTGGCTCCTGCAGCGGTTCCGAGGAGGCTGCGGGGTCCGGGCGGCGGGCAGCCTTCGCCATCTGGCGGCCGCGGCAAGTAAAGCTCTCCCAGCCGAGCAGGGCCTCGTTACAGGCGCTGCCGCTTCTGCATCCCGCATCCCACTTCCCCTCCTCCTTCGTAAAGCTCCTCGGTTTCGGGGGAGGAGCCCGGAATTTGGGATTGGGGACTTTAAAGTCTAGGCCTGGACCACTGCTCACTAGCTGCCTTGGCTCATCTGTGAAGTGAGGATTCGAACCACGCCTGCCTCGCTGAATATCATCCGGGGCGAGGGAGGAGAGAATGAATGTAACTGCTTTGCAAACCGTTGAGTAGCTCCGAGTACTAGTAGGCATAATTAATTACTAATTTTATAACATGATATGTAGTGGTAAACACAAGTGCATTGCAAATGAAAGATTTTTTTTCTGTAAGATTTTTAAATTTTTATTTTATTTTTATTGAACTATAGTTGATTTACAGTGTTGTGCTAATTTCTGCTGTACAGCAAAGTGACTCAGCTATACACATGTATACATTCTTTTTTAATATTTTTTTCCATTATGGTTTGTCCCAGGAGATTGGATGTAGTTCCCTGTGCTATACAGGACCTTGCTGTTTGAAAGATTTTTTTAATTAACTCAAAAATAATTACGGACATTTGCAAACATACACGAAAGTAGAGAGCAGTGAACCCCCATGTATCTGTCTTCCACCTACACCAAACATCAATTCACGCTGCTCCTGTTTCATCCTGTAAATCCCTACCCATCCTCTCTACCACAAACCCCAGAAATCCCGGCAACTAATCCACAATTATTTCCATACATAGCCCTAAAAGATAAGGAATATATATATATACATATCTCACACCTATAGAATCAACAGTAATCTCTTCATAATATGAAATATCCAGGCTTGTTTCCCTGATTGGCTCATAAAGTTTTTGTTGTTCCTCTTGTTTGTTTTTTACAGTTGGTTTATTTGAATCAGGGTCCAAAAAAGTCTCACACATCTAGTTGATTTTCTTAATTCTCTTAATTTAGAAGTCTTCCCTCTTTTATTTTTCCTCGCCATTTATTGAAGAAGTCTGAGCATTTATTCTGTCTAGTTTTCCAGGTTCTGGATTTTTCTGATTGCATTCCTGTGGTGATAACATGATTCTCTGACCCTTGTATTTCCAACAAAATGGTAACTATATATGAAAACTTCATCTGATTAAAATTCTATTTTTTGGCAGCAATATCTCATCAGTGGTCTATTCTACCAGGAGACCCTTCACATCTGGATTGTTTCTCCTTGGGCCTGCTATTGTCCACTGATGATGTTCACCAGGTCCATTTTTTCATTGAAGATTTGACAAAGGAGGTAAATTTCAGTACAGCTATTGTTACATATGCAGGAGAAAGTTTTACTCAATGGTACTTCGGTTTTTTTCTAACATGTGTTTTTACCCCCAGCTTTACTGAGATATAATTGACATATAACACTGTGTACGTTTAAGTTGTACAGCCTGATGATTTGGTCCATGAATATATTGCAAGATGATTACCACAATAAAGTTAGTTAGCATGTCTATTACATCACATAATTACTACTTTTGTATGTGTGGTGAGAACATTTAAGATCTACTGTTTAGTAACTTTCAAGTATATAATAAAGTATTGTTAGCTATAGTCACTATGCCATACATTGAATCCCCAGAGCTTATTCATCTTGTAACTGAACCCTTTATAATGTTGTACCCTTTGACCATTTCCCTCACCCCCCAGCCCTTGGCAAACATCATTCTTTTCTTTATTTCTGTGAGTTCTGCTTTTTAGATCCACATATAAGTAAGATCATACAGTATTTGTCCTTCTCTGTCTGACTTAAGATAATGCCTGCCATATATCTGGAGAAAAACATGGTTCGAAAGGATAATGCATCCCAATGTTCATAGCAGCACTATTCACAAAAGCCAAGACATGGAAACAATCTAAATGTCTATCAACAGAGGAATGGATAAAGAAGATGTGGTGCATATATACAGTGGAATATTACTCAGCCATTACAAAGAATGAAATAATGCCATTTGCAGCAACATGGATGGACCTGGAGAGGATCATACTAAGTGAAGTAAGTCAGAAAGAGAAAGACAAATATATGATATCACTTACATGTGGAATCTAAAAAAAATGATACAAAGGAACTTATTTATAAAACAGAAACAGACTCACAGACTTAGAGAACGAACTTCTGGTTACCAGCGGGGAGAGGGGGAGGGATGGATTGGGAGTTTGGGATTGACATGTACACACTGCTATATTTATAATAGATAACCAACAAGGACCTACTGTATAGCACAGGGAACTCTGCTCAATAATCTGTAATAACCTAAATGGGAAAAGAATTTGAAAAAGAATAGATACATGTATATGTATAACTGATTCACTTTGCTGTACACCTGAAACTAACACAACATTGTTAATCAACTATACTCCAATATAAAATAAATTTTTTTAAATGTATAATGCCCACAAGGTCCATTCATGTTGTTGCAAAAGGCAGGATTTCCTTCTTTTTTATGGCTAAATTGTATATATGCCAATTTTCATGTATCCATTCCCCCATGGATGGGCACTTAGGCTGGTTGTTTGCATGTTTTGGCTGGTGTGAATGATGCCGCAATGAAAGTGGGGGTGCAGATATCTCTTCAAGCTAGTGAGTCACAATGACACTTTGATTGTGACATTAAACAGAGTGAACCAAAAATCCGAGGTCTCTTCTCTTTATATATTACCACAGGAAAGTAGCTGTAGCCCTCTGGGGAACATGGGTCATAGAAAAACAAGTAAGAAGATGGACAAAGTACATCAATTGATAAGATTTAACAGATGATCCACGTTTATTGAAACAGTTTGCTACACACAGATTGCTAAGAAATCACATTAAACCAGTGCATAACAAAGTAATAAAGTGTGTTTCTATTTGTTTTTCTACTCCCAGGGCAAATTATCAATCTCCTAATCTCCTTAAAAATATATTTCCAGAATTGATAAGCATCATTTGGAAATCATAAGTGGTGAAAAGGACTACCAAATAGTTTGGTGGTTGCTATGGGGAGGAGATGATTTCGTCCATGATAAATAAGGAGAACTGGTTTCTTATCACGGAGTTTGGAGTGGAAGGAACGTCTGGGGAGGGGATCTGGGGAAGGGAATAGGTGGGGCAGAGTCCATGGAACTGCGGGTTACTATCCACAATTCTCAGCCCAGAACGCCTGGAATTGGGATGGAATTGGTGACTGAGAATATCATGGTAATTCTATGAATAACAAGGATAGATTTAACCCATAGATGCATTACTATGCTCCTGTCCCCTTCCCCATCCACAGGCCACCAGGCAGTCATAATGTTGGCTGAAACAGTTTGTCTTTGGAAGTCACCATTTCTTCATGGAATGTCCCAATTTTAATGTCCTGGGAAACTGACCTTCTCCTCAGCCTTTGAGTCCCTGAATGGGAGATCTGGGAGATACCTCAGTGGGGTGCAGCTCTGTGCACACCACGACACGGAGGCAGAGCCTTCGTTGGCTGCCATGCCCCCTGAGGAGTCTGTTGGCTCTGCAGCATACCATGGGGTGGACCCTATACTTTAAAAGGCGGAAGATTTATATGATCTGAAGAGAAACCGGAGTGCAGACCCTATACTTTAAACATAAAATGTTTCAGAGGCATGTGAAATATTTAGTCATGAAAACATTAAATTCTAGAGCATAGTTTTTAATTATTTTTTCTGTTGTTTTTCAGAACAATATTTGAAATGAACAATATTTGAGATCTAAATGAATCAATGATTAATCTTTCTTCTTTATTTTTTTCTAAAATATAAGCCTGTCATGGAGTTGTGTCTATTTCTTCTTGCACTTTGACCTATACTCAACTCTGGGGTAGTGAATTTACCCTACATATCTGTTGCTTTTCTTAATCTTGGTAGGTAGGTTTTATCTTTATATTATAAATCTAAAATCCAAGAACATTTACTTCTTCCAGGATTCCAGTTTTTTTCCTGTGCACCACCTTTTCAACAAAGTGATTGTTGATCTAATTAACCAACTAAGTAGACTATGCTCATCACTAAGTATTTAGAAGGCTGCAGGTAGAGACCACATAGCTGTTGCAGAAAAGCACAGAGAAACGCAGGTTGAGTTAGTGTGCAAAAATGCGCATACATGCATGTATGCAGGAGTGTGTATTTGTGCTCCAGGACTGAATACTATTAAACTGAGATCAGAGAGAGTGAAAAGTATGATTAGAAAAAAATGATAGGGTGGTATCTAATATTTCCTTTAGGGACCCTTCTGCTCAGAGCTGTCAAAACAGTTTGTGTAAATAGACCAGACCTAAGGCAGTGCTCCTAAGCATACTGATGAAATACTCTTCTGAAAGACAGGATGCAAACATAAGAGAATCTCTAAGAATACAATTACACCTTAATCTGGGGATGGTGCCTCAAAAATGATTCCCTCGCATCCCTCTTTCCCTTTCAGAAAAACAAAAACAAGCAAAAACTCATTGGGAAAGGGCAAAGCAAGTATTCCAGAATTCTATCATGCCCTCTTTCCCATTGGAGTTTTAGGAAACAACTTGTGAGTCACATCTTAGCCTGGTACTGAGGAATTAAGGTTCTTGCTGGAGTCTCTGTAGTTGGGGCAATAATGTCTACCAAGTATTCCACTGGTTTCTCTATGTTTCCCAGCCCCTTGCACTTAGGCAGAGTCACTGGAACCCAGAGAGAGGACAGTATAGATAAGGATGGATAAGTACGGATAAGCATTTACCAAAAGCTACAGCCTTTTGAAGAAGGATTTGGCCAACCTGTAGTCAGCCAGAAAATAGGAAGCCAGACTTTCCTTCCACCTTCTACTTCCCTTCCAGTGCCTCTGATTGGCTGAACTCAACAGGAAGCCAGAGGGCCAGGAAGTCTGTGGATGCAGTCATAGAAGTTAGCATCATGGGACCAGGGCAGGATGGAGAAGAATGGAGCATGGAACTGGGGGCAATGAAGAAGATACCCAGCCCCACTCTCACCCCCTAGGCAAAACCTTGATTGCTAAATGTTAGCTTTCTAAATACCTTCCTGTTGTTTTGAGATATCCCCAGGAAAGATGTTTCAAGAATAGCTGGAAATCTGCATTCTTATATGAAAATTCCATTATTTTTCATTTCTATTTCTATTACTCTATAATAACCTAAATGGGAAAAGAATTTGAGAAAGAAAAGATACATGTATATGTATAACTGAATCACTTTGCTGTACACCTGAAATTCACACAACATTGTTAATCAACTGTACTCCAATATAAAATAAAAATTAAAAAAAAGGAAACATGGAGAAAACTACACCAAGGCTTATATTAATCAAATTACTTAAAACCAGTGACAAAGAGCAAAATGAAAAAGCAACCAGGGGGAATAAAAGACACATTATGTACAAAGAAACAAATATCAGAATGACAGCAGAACATAAGTAGGCTAGTTGACAAAGAAACATCTTTAAAATACTGAAAGAATAAAACCATCAACGTAGACTTCTATACCCAAGGAAAATATCTTTCAAAAACAAAGGTAACATAAAAACTTTTTCAGATGTATGAAAACTGAGAGAATTTATAACCAGCAGAACTGCACTACAAGAAATGTTAAAAGAAATGCTTCAGATATAAAGAAAATGATACCAGATGGAAATTTGGGATCTACATAAGGAATGAAGAGCTATGGAAATGGTAACTACATGAGTAAATATAAAAGACTTGTTTTCTTATTTTCAAAATCTCTTTAAAAGAAAATTAACTGTTTAAAGTGAAAATAACAGGATGTATGGTGTTTATAATACATATAGAAATAAAATATATGACAATAGCACAAAGGCTGGGGTAGAGAAATGGAGATATATTATGATACATCAAGTGATATAGTATCACTTGAGATAAACTGTGGTATGTAAAAGACGTTTACTAAAAATCCTAAAGCAGTCATCAAAAACACAAAATAATTACAACTAATAAACCAACAAAGGAGATAAAATGGAATAAAAAATATTCAATTAACCCAAAGAAGGCACAAAAAGAAGGAAAAGGAAACAAAGAACAGATGGAATAAACAGAAAACAAATGACAAACTGGTAGATTTTTTTTTTTTTTTTTTTATTTATTTATGACTGTGTTGAGTCTTCATTTCTGTGCGAGGGCTTTCTCTAGTTGCGGCAAGTGGGGACCACTCTTCATCGCGGTGCGCGGGCCTCTCACCATCGCGGCCTCCCTTGTTGCGGAGCACAGGCTCCAGACGCGCAGGCTCAGTAATTGTGGCCCACGGGCCCAGTTGCTCCGTGGCATGTGGGATCCTCCCAGACCAGGGCTCGAACCCGTGTCCCCCGCACCGGCAGGCAGATTCTCAACCACTGCGCCACCAGGGAAGCCCAAACTGGTAGATTTTTAACCCAACAATATTAATAATAACATTAAATGGTTAGCCACCCCAATTAAAATTTTCAGAGATTGTCAAATTGGATTAAAAAGTGAGGCCTTTCTATATGCTGTCTATAAGAACAAATTTTAAATATAAAGACATTACATAGGTTAAAATTTAAAAGATTAAAAAGATATAGCATGCTAACACTAATCAAAAGAAAGCTAGAGTGGATATATGAATATCAAAATAGATTTTAGAGTCAAGGAAAACAGATCATTTAAGAATGATAATGGAGTAAATTTATGAATAGGTCATAATAATCCTAAGTGTTTATGTATCTAATAATAAAGAGTTATCTGAGGTTCATGTAAAGTTAAAAATCAATGTAATTCACCATGTTTATAGACTAAAAGTGAAAAACTATGATTGTCTCTATAGATGCAGAAAAAGCATTTGACAAAATTCAACATTTATTCTTGGCAAAATCTCTTAGCAATGTTGAAATAGAAGGGAATTTCCTCAAGGACACTCTTACTAACATCATACTTAATAGTGAAAAGTGGAATGCTTTCTCCTCCAGACCGAGAACAAAGCAACAATGTCGGCTGTCACTGTTGCTACTCAACATTATACTGAAGGTTCTAGCCAGTGCAGTCAGGCAAGAAAAAGCATCAGAGTCTTCCAGATTAGGAAGGCTGAAGTAAAACTGTCTTTATTTGCCAATAACATGATCATCTACAGAGAAAAGTCTATAAGAAGGCCATTAGAACTAATAAATTGTTTTAGTAGGACTGTAGGATAAAAGATTACTATATACAAGTCAATTGTATTTTTTTAAATTAATTAATTAATTAATTAATTAATTAATTAAATTTTGGCTGTGTTGGGTCTTCGTTTCTGTGCGAGGGCTTTCTCTAGTGGTGGCAAGCGGGGGCCACTCTTCATCGCGGTGTGCAGGCTTCTCACTATCGGGGCCTCTCTTGTTGCGGAGCACAGGCTCCAGTCGCGCAGGCTCAGTAGTTGTGGCTCACGGGTCTAGTTGCTCCGCGGCATGTGGGATCTTCCCAGACCAGGGCTCGAACCCGTGTCCCCTGCTTTGGCAGGCAGATTCTCAACCACTGCGCCACCAGGGAAGCCCCCAATTGTATTTTTATCTACTAGCAACAATCAGAAATTTTATTTAAAATATTATTTAAAGATAGCATCAAAAATATGAAATGCAAGGGTCTTCCCTGGTGGTCCAGTGGTAAGGAATCCGCCTTCCAATGCAGGGGATGTGGGCTCGATCCCTGGCCAGGGAACTAAGATCTCACGTGCCTCAGGGAAACTAAGCCCTCAGGCCGCAACTACTGAGCTCGGACACCTCAACGAGAGAGCCCGCATGCCGCAAACTACAGAGCCCACGTGCCCTGGAGCCTGTGTGCCACAACCAGAGAGAGAAAACACACATGTCACAACTAGAGAGAAGCCCACATGCCACAACTAGAGAGAAGCCTGCCTGCCGCAATGAAAGATCCCGCATTTTACAATAAGACCCGACACAGCACCCCCCGCCACAAAAATAAAGAAAATAAATTTAAAAATATGAAATGCAAGACCTATGTGCTGAAAACTATAAAACATTACTGAGAGAAATTAAAGACCTAAATAACTAGGGAGATACATTGTGTTCATAGGTCAAAAGGCTCAATATTTTTAAGAAGTTAATTCTTCCCAAATTGATATATAAATTCAGCAGGCTTTTCTTTGGTTGGCATTGACAAGCTGATTCTAAAATTCCTTTGGAAATGGGAAAGACTCAGAACAGCCAAAAAACTTTGAAAAAGAAGAACACTGTCTGTCTTTAAGATTTATTATAAAGCTGCAGTAATCAAGACAGTATGAGATTGGCATAAAGATACACAAAATAGACTGATGGAACTGAATAGACTGTGTAGGTGTAGACCCTCACAACTGATTTTCAACAAAGGTGCAAAAGCAATTCAATGGAGAAAGAGTCAAAAGGTGCTAGAGCAATTGAACAATCATATGCAATCTATAATTTGCATGATATTCAAATATCAGTTTAGAATGGATCAGCTGTAAAACCTAATACTATGACATTTATAGAAGAAAATATTGGAGAAAAGCTTTATGATTCTTGGTCCAGCAAAGACTTCTAAGTTCTGGCACCAAATGTACTATTCATTAAAAAAAAATATTGACAAATTGGACTTTAATCAAAAGTAAGAACTTCTGCTCTTTAAAAGACATTGTTAAAAGAATGAAAAGACAAGCCATAATCTAGGAGAAAATATTTGCAAATCATGTATTTGATAAAGGCCTTGAAACCAGAATATGTAAATAATACTTAAAACTCAAGAAAACAAATTACTCAGTAAAATATAGGCAAAAGATTTAAATAGATATTTCACCAAAAAAGATATATGGATGGCAAATAAACACATGAAAAGAGTCAGCATCATTAATTATTAAGGAAATGCAAATTAAAGCCACTGAGAGATACAAGAGATACTACTACAGACCTTTTAGAATGTCTGAAATTAAACAGACTGACAATACCAAGTGTTGGCAAGGACGTGAAGGAACTGGAACTCTCTACGTGGCTGGTGAGAATGTGAAATCGTGCAACCACTTTAGAAAATAGTGTGACAGATATATACCTACCATATGACTCCGACATTCAACTCCTAGGTATTGCAAATATATGTCCATAAAAACACTTATAAAATATTCATAGCAGTTTTATCTGTAATAATTCAAAACTGAAAATAACCCAAGTGACCATCAATCTGTGATTGTATAGATAAATAGGTATATCAATATGATGAAGTACTGCTTGGTAATAAAAATGAACTATGATACAAACCACAACATGAATGAATCTCAAAATAATCATGCTGAGTGAGAGAAATCAGACAAATAAGAGTATATACTACATGATTCTATTTGTATAAATTCTAGAGGATACAAACCAATCTATGGTGATAGAAAGCAGATCACAGGTTGCTTGGGGTTTGGGAAAGAGTACAGGGAAAGGTGAGCAGGAGGAATTACAAAGTGAGGTGATGGTTATCAATCAAGTACTTAGAAAGTTACAATGCAATAAGGTAAGTGCTATGATGGTCAGGGCATTATGGGAGTACCAGAAAGAGTGAGAGGTGGGATAGGGCAGGAGTGATGTAAGGAAGGGATCACAAAAGGTTTTCTGGATGAAAAGACATCTAAATTAAGCCCCAGACAAAGAAATCAGGTGAGGAGCAGTAGGAGTGCTTGTAACTGATCTTTTCATGAAAAGAAACAGCATGCCCCCAAAGCCTGGGGATGTCAGATCACAGGGCACAGCAGAGGAAGTGAAAGAAACACAATACAACCAGTCATCCAGGATGAGAGGTTTAGCTGGAGAAGGAGGCAAGGCCTTCTGTGCTGTTAGGGTTTAGACTGAACCCAGAAGCAGTGGGAAGGCATGAGCAGATTTTCCATTCTTTCCCCCAACATTCCTAACCACATTTTCTAAGTTTCTTTTTATGAATATTTCAACATTGGTGTGCTTTAATCTTTTCTTTTAATGTTAATTTCCCTCCCAAAATTAGTGAAATAATTAACATTCATTTATTCTTATAACATGTGTTTCTAACATGGGATTGTTAGGTCAAAAGCTTGAATTTTTTTTTTTTTTAAAGAAGATCATTTATTTATGTATGTATGTATGTATGACTGTGTTGGGTCTTCGTTTCTGTGCGAGGGCTTTCTCTAGTTGCGGCGAGCAGGGGCCACTATTCATCGCGGTGCGCAGGCCTCTCACTATCGTGGCCTCTCTTGTTGTGGAGCACAGGCTCCAGACGTGCAGGCTCAGTAGTTGTGGCTCACGGGCCCAGCTGCTCCGCGGCATGTGGGATCTTCCCAGACCAGGGCTCGAACCCGTGTCCCCTGCATTGGCAGGCAGATTCTCAACCACTGCGCCACCAAGGAAGCCCCTAGCTTGAATATTTTTAATTGTAATTGTAATACATGTAGTTACTTTTTCAAGTGAGGTAGCAGTTCTCACTTCTACCAGACACAAGTGAACATCTATTTCCACACGCTCTGCATGTCATCAGTCTTTTAAATTTGTGCCAATTTAATAGATAAAAATTGGTGCTACTTGCAGATTTCCTTTTTCCTCTTTAATACTGGTGGTATTACTATTGCTCCTATGTCCACTCCTCTTCCTCCTCCTACTAATGTTACTGCTCTTTACTGAGCGCTTACTATGTAACAGAAAAAATTCTGCAAACTTTATCTTTTATCAGTTAACCTTCATAAACCTACGAGGTAAGTACCACCATTAGCTCCATTTTACAAAAGAGGAAGCTGAAGGTAAATAAAGTAATTTTCTCCCCGTCATATGGCCAAGTTTTTTTTTTTTAACATCTTTATTGGAGTATAATTGCTTTACAATGGAGTGTTAGTTTCTGCTTTATAACAAAGTGAATCAGTTATACATATACATATGTTCCCATATGTCTTCCCTCTTGCATCTCCCTCCCTCCCACCCTCCCTATCCCACCCCTCTAGGTGGTCACAAAGCACCGAGCTGATCTCCCTGTGCTATGCGGCTGCTTCCCACTAGCTATCTATTTTACATTTGGTAGTGTATATATGTCCATACCACTCTCTCACCCTGTCACATCTTACCCCTCCCCCTCCCCATATCCTCAAGTCCATTCTCTAGTAGGTCTGTTTCTTTATTCCCATCTTGCCACTAGGTTCTTCATGACCTTTTTTTTTTTCCTTAGATTCCATATATATGTGTTAGCATACTGTATTTGTTTTTCTCTTTCTGACTTCACTCTGTATGACACACTCTAACTCCATCCACCTCACTACAAATACCTCCATTTCATTTCCTTTTATGGCTGAGTAATATTCCATTGTATATATGTGCCACATCTTCTTTATCCATTCATCCGATGATGGACACTTAGGTTGCTTCCATGTCCTGGCTATTGTAAATAGAGCTGCAATGAACATTTTGGTACATGACTCTTTTTGAATTATGGTTTTCTCAGGGTATATGCCCAGTAGTGGGATTGCTGGGTCGTATGGTAGTTCTATTTTTAGTTTTTTAAGGAAACCATACTGTTCTCCATAGTGGCTCTATCAATTTACATTCCCACCAACAGTGCAAGAGTGTTCCATTTTCTCCACACCCTCTCCAGCATTTATTGTTTCTAGATTTTTTGATGATGGCCATTCTGACTGGTGTGAGATGATATCTCATTGTAGTTTTGATTTGCATTTCTCTAATGATTAATGATGTTGAGCATTCTTTCATGTGTCTGTTGGCAATCTGTATATTTTCTTTGGAGAAATGTCTATTTAGGTCTTCTGCCCATTTTTGGATTGGGTTGTTTTTTTTTTTGTTATTGAGCTGCATGAGTTGCTTGTAAATCTTGGAGTTTAATCCTTTGTCTGTTGCTTCATTTGCAAATATTTTCTCCCATTCTGAGGGTTGGCTTTTGGTCTTGTTTATAGTTTCCTTTGCTGTGCAAAAGCTTTTAAGTTTCATTAGGTCCCATTTGTTTATTTGTGTTTTTATTTCCATTTCTCTAGGAGCTGGGTCAAAAAGGATCTTGCTGTGATGTATGTCATAGAGTGTTCTGCCTATGTTTTCCTCTAAGAGTTTGATAGTGTCCAGCCTTACACTTAGGTCTTTAATCCATTTTGAGTTTATTTTTGTGTATGGTGTCAGGGAGTGTTCTAATTTCATACTTTTACATGGACCTATCCAGTTTTCCCAGCACCACTTATTGAAGAGGCTGTCTTTTCTCCACTGTATATGCTTGCTTCCTTTATCAAAGATAAGGTGACCATATGTGTGTGGGTTTATCTCTGGGCTTTCTATCCTGTTCCATTGATCTATATTTCTGTTTTTGTGCCAGTACCAAACTGTCTTGATTACTGTAGCTTTGTAATATAGTCTGAAGTCAGGGAGCCTGATTCCTACAGCTCCATTTTTCGTTCTCAAGATTGCTTTGGCTATTTGGGGTCTTTTGTGTTTCCATACAAATTGTGAAATTTTTTGTTCTAGTTCTGTGAAAAATGCCAGTGGTAGTTTGATAGGGATTGCATTGAATCTGTAGATTGCTTTGGGTAGTAGAGTCATTTTCACAATGTTGATTCTTCCAATCCAAGAACATGGTATATCTCTCCATCTATTTGTATCATCTTTAATTTCTTTCATCAGTGTCCTATAATTTACTGCATACAGGTCTTTTGTCTCCTTAGGTAGGTTTATTCCTAGATATTTTATTCTTTTTGTTGCAATGGTAAACGGGAGTGTTTTCTTAATTTCACTTTCAGATTTTTCATCATTAGTGTATAGGAATGCAAGAGATTTCTGTGCATTAATTTTGTATCCTGATACTTTCCCAAATTCATTGATTAGCTCTAGTAGTTTTCTGGTAGCATCTTTAGGATTCTCTATGTATAGTATCATGTCATCTGCAAACAGTGACAGCTTTACTTCTTCTTTTCGATTTGGATTCCTTTTATTTCTTTTTCTTCTCTGATTGCTGTGGCTAACACTTCCAAAACTATGTTGAATAATAGTGGTGAGAGTGGGCTACCTTGTCTTGTTCCTGATCTTAGTGGAAATGGTTTCAGTTTTTCACCATTGAGGACAATGTTGGCTGTGGGTTTGTCATATATGGCCTTTATTATGTTGGGGTAAGTTCCCTCTGTCTCTACTTTCTGCAGGGCTTTTATCATAAATGGGTGCTGAATTTTGTCGAAAGCTTTCTCTGCATCTATTGAGATGATCATATGGTTTTTCTCCTTCAATTTGTTAATATTATGTATCACGTTGATTGATTTGCGTATATTGAAGAATCCTTGCATTCCTGGAATAAACCCCACTTGATCATGGTGTATGATCGTTTTAATGTGCTGTTGGATTCTGTTTGCTAGTATTTTGTTGAGGATTTTTGCATCTATGTTCGTCAGTGATATTGGCCTGTAGTTTTCTTTCCTTGTGACATCTTTGTCTGGTTTTGGTATCAGGGTGATGGTGGCCTCGTAGAATGAGTTTGGGAGTGTTCCCCCCTCTGCAATATTTTGGAAGAGTTTGAGAAGGATAGGTGTTAGCTCTTCTCTAAATGTTTAATAGAGTTCGCCTGTGAAGCCATCTGGTCCTGGGCTTTTGTTCGTTGGAAGATTTTTAATCACAGTTTCAATTTCAGTGCTTGTGATTGGTCTGTTCATATTTTCTATTTCTTCCTGGTTCAGTCTCGGCAGGTTGTGCATTTCTAAGAATCTGTCCATTTCTTCCAGGTTGTCCATTTTATTGGCATAGAGTTGCTTGTAGTAATCTCTCATGATCGTTTGTATTTCTGCAGTGTCAGTGGTTACTTCTCCTTTTTCATTTCTAATTCTATTGATTTGAGTCTTCTCCCTTTTTCTCTTGATGAGTCTGGCTAATGGTTTATCAATTTTGTTTATCTTCTCAAAGAACCAGCTTTTAGTTTTATTGATCTTTGCTATTGTCTCCTTCATTTCTTTTTCATTTATTTCTGATCTGATCTTTATGGTTTCTTTCCTTCTGCTAGCTTTGGAGTTTTTTTGTTCTTCTTTCTCTAATTGCTTTAGGTGCAAGGTTAGGTTGTTTATTCAAGATATTTCCTGTTTCTTGATGTAGGCTTGTATTGCTATAAACTTCCCTCTTAGAACTGCTTTTGCTGCATCCCATAGGTTTGGGTCGTCGTGTCTCCATTGTCATTTGTTTCTAGGTATTTTTTGATTTCCCCTTTGATTTCTTCAGTGATCACTTCGTTATTAAGTAGTGTATTGTGTAGCCTCCATGTGTTTTTTTACAGATCTTTTCCTGTAATTGATATCTAGTCTCATAGCGTTGTGGTCAGAAAAGATACTTGATATGATTTCAATTTTCTTAAATTTATCAAGGCTTGATTTGTGACCCAAGATATGATCTATCCTGGAGAATGTTCCATGAGTACTTGAGAAAAATGTGTATTCTTTTGTTTTTGGATGGAATGTCCTATAAATATCAATTAAGTCCATCTTGTTTAATGTATCATTTAAAGCTTGTGTTTCCTTATTTATTTTCATTTTGGATGATCTGTCCATTGGTGAAAGTGGGGTGTTAAAGTCTCCTACTATGATTGTGTTACTGTTGATTTCCCCTTTTATGGCTGTTAGTGTTTGCCTTATGTATTGAGGTGCTCCTATGTTGGGTGCATAAATATTTACAATTGTTATACTTTCCTCTTGGAGCGATCCCTTGATCATTATATAGTGTCCTTCTTTGTCTCTTGTAATAGTCTTTATTTTAAAGTCTATTTTGTCTGATATGAGAATTGCTACTCCAGCTTTCTTTTGATTTCCATTTGCATGGAATATCTTTTTCCATCCCCTCACTTTCAGTCTGTATGTGTCTCTAGGTCTGAAGTGGGTCTCTTGTAGACAGCATATATATGGGTCTTGTTTTTGTTTCCATTCAGCCAGTCTGTGTCTTTTGGTGGGAGCATTTAATACATTTACATTTAAGGTAATTATCGATATGTATGTTCCTATTCCCATTTTCTTAAATGTTTTGGGTTTGTTATTGTAGGTGTTTTCCTTCTCTTGTGTTTCTTGCCTAGAGAAGTTCCTTTAGCATTTGTTGTAAAGCTGGTTTGGTGGTGCTGAACTCTCTCAGCTTTTCCTTGTCTGTAAAGGTTTTAATTTCTCCATCAAATCTGAATGAGATACTTGCTGGGTAGAGTAATCTTGCTTGCAGGTTTTTCTCCTTCATCACTTTAAGTATATCCTGCCACTCCCTTCTGGCTTGCAGAGTTTCTGCTGAAAGATCAGCTGTTAACCTTATGGGGATTCCCTTGTGTGTTATTTGTTGTTTTTCCCTTGCTGCTTTTAATATGTTTTCTTTATATTTAATTTTTGATAGTTTGATTAATATGTGTCTTGGCATGTTTCTCCTTGGATTTATCCTGTATGGGACTCTCTGTGCTTCCAGGACTTGATTAACTATTTCCTTTCCCATATTAGGGAAGTTTTCAACTATAATCTCTTCAAATATTTTCTCAGTCTCTTTCTTTTACTCTTCTTCTTCTGGGACCCCTATAATTCGAATATTGGTGCATTTAATGTTGTCCCAGAGGTCTCTGAGACTGTCCTCAGTTCTTTTCATTCTTTTTTCTTTATTCTGCTCTGCAGTAGTTATTTCCACTATTTTATCTTGCAGGTCACTTATCCGTTCTTCTGCCTCAGTTATTCTGCTATTGATCCCGTCTGGAGTATTTTTAATTTCATTTATTGTGTTTTTCATTGTTGCTTGGTTCCTCTTTAGTTCTTCTAGGTCCTTGTTAAATGTTTCTTGCATTTTGTCTATTCTATTTCCAAGATTTTGGATCATCTTTACTATCATTATTCTGAATTCTTTTTCAGGTAGACTGCCTATTTCCTCTTCATTTGTTAGGTCTGGTGTGTTTTGACCCTGCTCCTTCATCTGCTGTGTGTTTTTCTGTCTTCTCATTTTGCTTATCTTACTGTGTTTGGGGTCTCCTTTTCACAGGCTGCAAGTTCGTAGTTCCCGTTGTTTTTGGTATCTGTCCCCAGTGGCTAAGGTTGGTTCAGTGGGTTGTGTAGGCTTCCTGGTGGAGGGGACTAGTGCCTGTGTTCTGGTGGATGAGGCTGGATCTTGTCTTTCTGGTGGGCACGTCCACATCTGGTGGTGTGTTTTGGGGTGTCTGTGGCCTTATTATGATTTTAGGCAGCCTCTCTGCTAATGGATGGGGCTGTGTTCTTGTCTTGCTAGTTGTTTGGCATAGGGTGTCCAGCACTGTAGCTTGCTGGTCATTGAGTGAAGCTGGGTCTTGATGTTGAGATGGAGATCTCTGAGAGATTTTTGCCATTTGGTATTACGTGGAGCTGGGAGGTCTCTTGTGGACCAGTGTCCTGAAGTTGGCTCTCCCACCTCAGAGGCACAGCCCTGATGCCTGGCTGGAGCACCAAGAGCCTTTCATCCACACGGCTCAGAATAAAAGGGAGAAAAAATAGAAAGAAAGAAAGAAAGAGGATAAAATAAAATAAAATAAAATAAAATAAAGCTATTATAATAAAAAATGAGAAAAAAATTATTAAGAAAATATTTTTTAAAATAAATTTATTAATTTTTTATAATGAAAATAAGAAACAATTATTAAGAAAAAAATTTATTAAGAAAAAATTTTAATTTTTTAAAATAAAAAATATGAAACAACTTATTAAGAAAAAATTTTTTTTTAATTGTTAAAAATAGAAAATAAGGAAAAAATTATTAAGAAAACATTTATTAAGAAAATAAAAAATTTTAAGTTAAAAAAAAAAAAAAAACCACCACAAAAAAAAAATGGGCGGACCAAACCCTAGGACAAATGGTGACAGCAAAGCTATACAGACAAAATGTCACCCAGAAGCATACACATACACACTCACAAAAAGAGGAAAAGGGGGAAAAAATAATATATCTTGCTCCCAAAGTCCACCTCCTCAATTTAGGATGATTCGTTGTCTATTCAGGTATTCCACAGATGCAGGTACATCAAGTTGTTTGTGGAGCTTTAATCCGCTGCTTCTGAGGCTGCTGGGAGAAATTTCCCTTTCTCTTCTTTGTTCGCACAGCTCCCGGGTTTCAGCTTTGGATTTGGACCCGCCTCTGCATGTAGGTCGCCTGAGGGCGTCTGTTCTTTGCTCACACAGGACGGGGTTAAAGGAGCCGCTGCTTCGGGGGCTCTGGCTCACTCAGGCCGGGGGGAGGGAGGGGTACGGATGCGGGGCGAGCCTGCGGCGGCAGAGGCTGGCATGACGTTGCACCACCCTGAGGCGCGCCGTGCGTTGTCCCGGGGAAGTTGTCCCCAGATCACGGGAGCCTGGTCGTGGCGGGCTGCACCGGCTCCCGGGAGGGGCGGTGTGGAGAGTGACCTGTGCTTGCACATAGGCTTCTTGGCGGCAGCAGCAGCAGCCTTAGCATCTCATGCCTGTCTCTGGGGTCCGCGCTGATCTCCGCGGCTCGCACCCGTCTCTGGAGCTTGTTTAGGCGGCGCTCTTAATCCCCTCTCCTTGCGCGCCGCGAAACAAAGAGGCAAGAAAAAGTCTCTTGCCTCTTCGGCCACCGAAGACTTTTTCCCGAACTCCCTCCCGGCTAGCTGTGGTGCGTTAACCCCTTCAGGCTGTGTTCACACCGCCAACCCCAGTCCTCTCCCTGGGATCTGACCGAAGCCTGAGCCTCAGCTCCCAGCCCCGCCCGCCCCGGCGGGTGAGCAGACAAGCCTCTCGGGCTGGTGAGTGCTGCTCGGTACCGATCCTCCGTGCGGGAATCTCTCCTCTTTGCCCTCCGCACCCCAGTTGCTGCGCTCTCCTCCCTGGCTCGGAAGCTTCCCCCCTCTGCCACTCGCAGTCTCCGCCCGCGAAGGGGCTTCCTAGTATGTGGAAACCTTTCCTCCTTCATGGCTCCCTCCCACTGGTGCAGGTCCCGTCCCTATTCTTTTGTCTCTGTTATTTCTTTTTTCTTTTACCCTACCCAGGTACGTGGGGAGTTTCTTGCCTTTTGGGAGGTCTGACGTTTTCTGCCAGCGTTCAGTGGGTGTTCCGTAGGAGCAGTTCCACGTGTAGATGTATTTCTACTGTATCCGTGGGACGGAAGGTGATCTCCGCATCTTACTCTTCCACCATCTTGCCCAGACCCCCCTGGCCAAGTTTTTAAAACTGAGTTATATTTGACATATAAACTGTGTAAGCTTAAGATGTATTCCTTATTGATTTGATCCATTTATATTGCCATATGATTGCCATTATAGTATTTGCTAACACCTCTGTCACATCACATAATCATTTCTTTTAGTGTTGGGAACAGTTAAGACCTAGTCTCAGCAATTGTAATGTTTATAATATTTTTGTTGTCTATAATCACTGTATTGTGTATTAGATCTCCAGGACTTATTTGTCTACTAGTTGCAAGTGTGTACCTTTAAACAACATCTTTCCCATTCCCCCACTCCCAGCCCCTGTTAACCACCATTTCACTCTCTGTTTTTATGAGTTCAGGGTTTTTGTTTTTTTTTTTTTAGCTACCACCTAAAAGAAATCATACAGCATTTGTCTTTCTCTGTCTGACTTATCACACTTAGCCTAATATTTTCAAGTTCCATCCATGTGGTTGCAAATGGCAGAATTTTCTTTTTTCTCGTGGCTGAAGGGTATTCCACTGTATGTATGTGTGTGTGTGTGTGTGTCTATATATATATATATAAAACATTAATCCATTGATAGGCATTTAGGTTGTTTCCACAGCTTGGCTATTGTGAATGGTGCATAAACATAGGGGTGAAGATATCTCTTCAATAACCTGTTTTCATTCCCTCTGGATATGCAGCCAGAAGTGGGATTGCTGGATCTAATAGCTTCCACCTTTATTGGTAGCTTCCAGTTTGGAGCTATTACAAGTAGAGCTGTTATGTTCAATCTACTACATGCCTTTTGATAAACATGTGTATGTATTTCTTCTGAGAATATACCAGAGTAGAAGTACTACATCAAGTATTTATCTTTAATAGATATTGCCAAGCAGTTTTCCAGTCTGGCTGAAGCAATTTTTAATCCCACAAGCAGTGCATGAAAGTTGTACTTGATCCACTTTCACTTGACATTATATTTAATTTCTGTCATTCTGGTGGGAATGTAGTGGTATCCCAATGTTTCTGTAAGTTTTTGGAGATATTCTTTTTCAGACTAATTAAATACTCAGTCCAATTTTATCATGAATGGGAATAGTCTATTATTTTTATTTTATGATATATTTTTAGGATATCTGTATAGAAATACTTAACTTTTATTTACTAGAAGATGTCCAACATTTTCTCTTTGGACTTTTGTGTTTCCTGCATTGTTTTAAAAGGTGTTATCACTCCAAAGGTCTCTTAAGTTCTTTTCCAACATATTTATTGTTTGTACATTTGCGTTTAAGTCTTTACCTGGAATAAACATTTTAATCTCTATAACTTTCTGATATTTTAATATCTTCCTTCCCCACTCTACCCCCAAACAATATTTTGCCAGATCTGGGGGAAGATGTTGATCTTTAAATACTTTTACACCTTTCTCCTTACTCCACCTCAGAAGGAAAAAAAACACAAAAACAGGTTGTGATTTTTAATTTTATTAATTTGGATTAAATTGATCTTTTTGTGATATGAACCCTTTCCAGGATGGAAAGGTATTATATCTTTTAATAATAGTATCTTTTTAAAACATTTTATGCTTTTCTTTTTCAGATCTTAATCTATTGTTGCTAAATTTATTTCTGTGTATTATATAGATTTATTATGTGTATGGAGACTTTGTATTTTTCATTTTAAAATTTATTGTTGATATGTTAAAAGAAGCTCTCTTACCACATTCTTTAGTTTGAACTCAAATTTTAATAAAATTTCTTAGGGTTTCTAGATAGTCGATCATGCATGCCATCAACAAATAATGTATATCTTGTGTCTTTATTTCTACTATATGTAACATTTATTTTGTTTCCTCTCCTTACTGCTTCAGTTAGGATCTCTAAAACAATGTCCCCTTAAACCACAGGGAGAATTTATTGGAAGGGTGTTGACAAAGGCTGAAGTACCAGGCGTGGCACGAGGGCACTACTGGGTATTTTCTTCCATTTATACATCAGTTTTTTCAAGATTCAAAGTCGTGGAAGGTCAGTTCCAACTTGCTGAACTTCAGTCTTTCGCCCACATTTGGTAGTGTTAGGACAATGAGAGGCTATAGCTCTACTTCAACTTCCCAATGGGGAGGTCAAGTAATCCAGGTACAATACAATAAGGGAGAGATGATACACCTGGGAAAGTCTGGATGCTGTTACAAAGGGTGAGTGAACACCAGGTTTCATAGTGAAAAATTTATCCTTGAATGGGCATTTAATGGGAGAGTTTTGGTGTGAAATCAACATCCTAATCCTATTAATCCTAATGCCCTCTCAGTCTGTTCATGCTACCATAATGAAACACTACAGACTTTTAGCTTATACAGCAGAAATTTATTTTCTCACAGCTCTGGAGGCTGGGACTTCTAAGACCAAGGTTCTGACAGGGTGGATTGCACCCTGAGGCCTCTTCCCTTGGCTTGTAGGGAACTGTGAACTCACATGGCCTTCCCTCCGTGCCTGTGAGCAGGGAGAGAGAGCAGGCTGATATCTCTGGTCTCTTCTTCCAAGGGCACTAATCCCCCCATGAGGGCCCCATACTCACGAGCTCGTCTGATCCTAATCACTTCCCAAAGTCTCTGTCTCCAAATACCGTCACACTGGAGGTTAAGTCTTCAACATATGAATTTGGGGAGGGACACAATTCAGTTCATAGCACCCCTTTTACTATTCTAAAATGAAATTCATAGATTAAAAAACTGCCTACATTCACAATTTTATAAAGTAAATATGATCAACTGAAATACAAAGGAGACATTTGAAAAAGTAATTCATAATAAAATGCTATGAATTTTGATAAGAAAGTACTTGGGCGCAACTGTACTAGAAAACATGAATAGTCAAATACTTGACTGTAGGTAGAAATATCATGAATGTGACTGTAACAAATGTTAACTGATACATGTGGGCTGGTGATTCAAATACCACTAGGCTGAAATGCAAAACAACTCTAACATTTTAATCCAAACAAAATATAATCTTCCATTTATTTAAATGGTAGTTGCATTTATAAAAATCAGTTATTATTTAAACCATGCTATTTTTGTGTTTATATTTAAAATGGAATTAGGTTCTAGGCTCAGATTGTTATAAAGAGGGCAATCTCTTAAGGCTGGTGTGATATGGTAAGATAGGCTCTGACCAACCAAATAGACTCTAGCTTTAGAGCTGGTGGCCTGCCATTGTGCTAGGCATTAACCCTATGACTGATGGGCTGTTGCTGGGAGGGGGGTTGCAAGGGGTACCTAGTGGAGAGGCTGTGACAACTGGAGTCACCTGGGAGGCACTGGCTGTTTATCAACAAGCATGTTAGTATATTATTCTTTTGATTGCTTCAAAATGTCTACCTCTCTTTGGGTTCTTTTTTTTATTTTTCATTTTTTTTAAAGATTTTTTTGATGTGGACTATTTTTAAAGTCTTTATTGAATTTGTTACAATATTGCTTCTGTTTTATGTTTTGGAATTTTTTTTTTGGCCACGAGGCATGTGGGATCTTAGCTCTCTAACCAGGGATTGAACCCACACCCCCTGCATTGGAAGGTGAAGTCTTAACCACTGGACGGCCAGCAAAGTCCCTCTTTGGGTTAATTCTAGTGATGTTTTACTAGAAATCATCCATTTCTTTCAGTATTCTTTTATAACCATTTTATATTCAGATATACATGTGTTTTAGCTTTTAAAAAATAATTTCTAATGTTGTATATTTAAGATTTTTCTTTGTTTTCCCAAGGTTTTCAGAGTTTTGTATACTTATTGTTCTTTTTTTAATCAGCTTTTGGTTTTTCTTTGGTTTTTTTTTTTTAATTATTATTTATTTATTTATTTATTTATTTGGCTGTGTTGGGTCTTCGTTTCTGTGTGAGGGCTTCCTCTAGTTGTGGCAAGCAGGGGCCACTCTTCATCGCGGTGCGCGGGCCTCTCACTATCGCCGCAGTCTCTCTTGTTGGGGATCACAGGCTCCAGACGTGCAGGCTCAGTAGTTGTGGCTCACGGTCCCAGTTGCTCCGCAGCATGTGGGCTCTTCCCAGACCAGGGCTCGAACCCGTGTTCCCTGCATTAGCAGGCAGATTCTCAACCACTGCGCCACCAGGAAAGCCCTTTTTTCTTTGTTTAAGTTCTAATTTTATTTTTATTAAATTCTCCTAACTGGAGTTCATATTATCCTTTTTATAGTTTCTTACACCTACTTAATTCATTTATTTTCATTTTTTAATTTTACTGGTGAAATCTTTTAAGGTTACCTATTTTGTTGTAACTGATTGTCTTAAATATTTTTTTAAACTTTGCTCTAATCTAGACCCAACTAAATTCCATACATTTCAATTTATTGATATGTTTCTCAAGTTTTTTTAAATCAACTTTACTGAAGTAAAACTTACATAAATAAAGTGAACACACTTTAAATATGCAGTTCAATGAGTCTTAACAAATGTATACACATTTACGATCAAGATGGAGAACACTTCTGTGACCTCAGAAGACTTATTTGTGTCTTTTACTAGTCAAATCCCTGTCCCCACACACTGCCCTAAGGCATTCACTGATTTGTGTTCTATCATTTTAAGTTAAGTCTTTTTCAGGTTTCATGTAAATGAGTCATACAGTGTGTGTCTTTAGTATCTAGCTGCTGTTTAGTATTGATAGTAAACAGAGAAATACATAGTAAATGCTTCTAAGCATGGCAGTTTGCAAGTGCTTAACAAATCCTAGGTATTTTTACTATTATTCCCTGGCTAGGTTATAGAGTTTTGTGCTTCTAACCCTGTGCTGTGCATGTAACACGTGCTCAAGTCACACTTTTTAGTTTGACTGTGGACTATGATGTATTTTTTTAACAAATATTTTCAGTGTGTTAGATATGATTCCAACCACTTTGCAAACATTGGTTCACTTCAAAATGACCCTATGAGGCAGATACATTATCCTTGGGTAACAGATGAGGACAATGAGGAAAAGAGTTGGAAGACACACCCCAGGTCATATATCTAGTAAATGGCAGAGCTGAATTTCCACCCAGGCAGTTGGGCTGCTGAATCGAGATGTTTGAACACCGAGCCCTGATGCTGAGTCCATGAAGTGCAATTGTAAGACAAATAATGTGTCCCCAGATGTCCTTAATTTTCATCACACTCTCATGCTGTAGGTACTATTGTCCCAATTTGTTATAGCTGAAGATTGAGCAACTGAAAGTCACATGACTTCGGGGCCATGCACAGCTGATTTCAAACCCAGTGATTTCCCATTTCTGGATGTTACTTCTTTACTCTCCCACAAGCCATTACATTTATTGAGTAACAAATCAACTTTTGGTAGACACTTCTGCATACTCAGTCTGAGCAGTACTGGCAAAATCTAAATCTGTTGTTCAGCTTTGGGAAAAGCAGTCAAGTCTCCATCATCCCTTTCCTCGGGGGTTCGGTTCTTTTTTTCACGCCTTAAATTCTTCTCATTGCCAGTAGAGGGCAGCTTTGTGTCACCACTTTCTTCTCTGAGAGAGAAAATGAGGATGCCCGAGCCGTCAGGGAGAGCCAGAGGCTGGGGGCAAACACGTCCTTGAAAATGAGAATGTGGACGGTCTTATTCCTGGTAGGCAAGTGATTAGACGGAAGGACAGAAAAAACCCTCATCCACTATGATCACTGTCTCATTTCTGCACAAAATGAAGGAAATGATGATTCAGGAAAACCTGTTCCTCTATTCCCTTTCCTCTTTCTGAGATCTCCAGCCACGCAGGTGAAGGACCAGGAGGCACGGGAGTCAGGAGCCGGTAACAAAGGCCTGGGAATGGGATGCGCTGCTCAGGTGGCCTGGAGTTCTCAAGCTTGGTGCTGAGGATAACGAGACTGTCACTGTGCCGCTGCCCACGTCCCTACCGTCAGGCGCGTCCCACGGGGATAGCTCGCCCGCGTGTGCCTGACCAGCGCTATGGGCAGGCAGCCCCCCTTCCTGCCTCCTGTCCGTCTCAGCCCCGATTCCCATCATCAGCTCCTTGGATGCGGTGGGGGAGGGAAGCGGGAGAGATGACCCGGCTACGCTGAACATGCTAGAAGCCTGGAGCTTCTGGCTCCCATGCCTTTTTTAAGTGGCTTTTAGCTGAACCCACGGCAAGGTAGAGTGGGGGGCCGTGTGCAAAGTGTGTCACGTGGAGCCGCTGCTGCACACACTCGGGAAAAGTTGGCTTTTCCATCCTTGTCTGTGAACTTCCACCAGGAGGAGGCCCTCAGTGGTCCCTGCAGGGCAGGAGCTGCTGAAACCCCGCCCTCTCAGTGACCCCTAGGCCCTGGGTGTTCCCACTTGTCGACTGTTTCCTTTAAAACTTTGTTCTAACCCATCTTTTTCTTTGGTAGAAATTGCCTTATATAACTTTTCACGTCACTCAACCAGAGAAGAAAGAGAAGGAAATTAAGCCTGGCTCCCCGGAGCCTTTCTGCGCCAGATGATGAAACCCAGGTCAAGAGAGTTGCAGTGCCCGAAGGGAGACAGCCTGAGTCACACTTCGCATTGCTATTAAAATTCTCACCCACCCAGATCCAGATCCTGCTCCTTACAACTCCTGTGTAATTTAGTTCAGGGCCTGGGCCAGGGTGAGTCTGTGTGTTTGCTCTAACAAGTATTTATAGTGCAAGAATTCATTTTGCCTTTTCCAGTCTGGAGCTGGTGAGCAACACAGGCCCTCACGTGGGTGGGCTGTTCCTCATTCAGATTCTCCTTTCTCCTCAAGGGGGCTCTCTCCCTCCTCCTGTCTTTCATTTCATCTGGGATGGGGGTGGAGGAACCAGACAGTTCTGTCACTATAGTCCA
Organism: Balaenoptera physalus; assembly: GCF_965194825.1. Classification (NCBI taxonomy): domain Eukaryota; kingdom Metazoa; phylum Chordata; class Mammalia; order Artiodactyla; family Balaenopteridae; genus Balaenoptera; species Balaenoptera physalus. The sequence goes on along the minus strand of NC_138896.1, from coordinate 54,251,011 downwards.
GCCATTACTGAACTATAAGGAACTCAGCGGCTAGAATCATCCTCTCCCAAATAGGGTCTTCAAGGCAACACACAAGAAGCAGCTCACTCTGCATCAGTGAATTGAGTATACATGTATGTGTGGGTATCTGTGCACATGGTATATGTGTTTGGTTGAAAGTTCAGGTATATGGTGTGTCCATGTATGTTTTGGGTATATGTACGTGTGTACGTGTGCCGGGGGTCTGTGTACACGGTATATGCATGTTTGGCTGGGGGTCTGTGTACATGGTATGTGCATGTTTGGCTGGGGGTCTGTGTACATGGTATGTGCATGTTTTGCTGGGAGTCTGTGTACATGGTATGTGCATGTTTGGCTGGGGGTCTGTGTACATGGTATATGCATGTTTGGTTTGGGGTGTGTGTACATGGTATATACATGTTGGGCTGGAGGTATGTGTACATGGTATATGCATGCTTGTTTGGGGGTCTGTGTATATGCTGGGCATGTGTTGAGGGTAGTTGAGATGGAATAACAAAGCTGGATCACAGATGCTGTGGCCCTTTATATGTGTCATCCACAAACATTTATTGAGACCCTAATCTGCATAGAGCACTGAGATAAAAAGGTGCATTACATGTGGTTCCTAAGCTTGAGATCCATTATAGTCAAATGGAGAGAGGATATGTAAATATATTAGAAAAAACAAACAGAGATCGTAATTGACCATTACAATCTCTGCTTACTCTTAAATAAACAAAAAATCCAAACAAAAAAAAACTTATTTAAAAAAAGTGCTCAGGAATTCACATGAGAAAGTTTCACTATGGTCTGGTGAGGTCTAGAAGACTGTAAGGATAAGATAATATTTTCACTGAACTTTGAAACAAAGAATTAGTGCTCAAGTAAGCAGAGCGGAAGGGCAATCTCTGGACAGGCTTGCCCATCAATACATGAAACACACTGTATTCCTGGTGTTATCAGTCAAAATTCTTTTGGTTGCCAGTGGCCAAAATATCACTCAAATTACAAACATAACCAAAATGACCCATATAACTGAAAGGTTCAAGGCAGAGTTCTGACTTCAGGTCTCAAAGATGTCATCAGGACACTGCCCCATGTCTTGGCTCTGCTCCTCTCAGTGCTGGCTTTATTTGTAGGCAGGCACCCTCTGTAGACAGGTGACCTAGAACCCCAGAAATAACTCCACCAGCACAATGCATGTACCTTTTCCCCAGCAGTGCCAGCAAAGCATCCTGGTTTCTCATTAGCCTGGCTTGGGTCAAGTGTCCATCTCTGAATCAATTCCTAGGACCAGTGGCATACAATTCTCTGATGGCCAAATCTAGTCACATGCCCACTCCCAGAGCCAGGTGGTGGGCAGAGTCCAACCTGAACCTCTAACTGAGAGTGGGAGAGGACTGTTTCCACAAAGGACATGAAACTGAGCAGGACCCTGTGGGACTCCTGGGCACAAAAGCCTTCCTGTGTCCCCCATTTCTTGATTACAGGAAATAGGCTTCATTCAACCTCCATGACCTTCCCTGAGTTCCAAAGGGCAGGTCCAAACAATTGCTAATCAGGGAAGGGAGAGGATGTGGAGACAAGAGGGGAGAAGTCAAGAAACAATAGTGCAGCCTTGGGGCAGGGTCCTGGTTCCCCCTCAAGTGATACACATAACAATATCTTTGAGCTGTTTTGCAGATACTGAAACCCCCACCAGGTGGGAGAAGTTAACTGTATGCTGCCCACAAGCACATAGACCCCAGACCAGTTGGAACCAGAAGGTTGATGATGCTGACTCCCAATTACCTCACCACCAATCAATCAGAAGAATGTCCATGAGCTGATCACACCCTCTTTGAACCATTACTATAAAACTCCTCACTACCCCCTCCACGTCAGGACACACAGTTTTGAGGGAATTAGCCTGCTGTGGTCCCCTTTGTATTAGCCTGCTGTGGTCCCCTTTGTCTGGCAAAGCAATAAAGCTATTCTTTTGTACTTCACCAAAACTCTGTCTCCGAGATTTAATTCTGTGTCGGGGTACAGAGGCCAGATTCGGCCTCACAAATCAGGAACCTAGACCGGGAGAAAGGAACAGAGCCTGGGCAGGCAGAACAACAGCTGTCCCAGGCATCCCATCCATAAGCAATCTGTTGACAATGATTCATGTCAACTCTTTTACTGAGTTCCGTCATTTCTTTGTATGAACATCAGAGCTTCCTGAACACACCATATCCTCAATATTTAAATCTCAGACAGTAGGCATCTATTCTACTTTTTATTGATAGGAGATCCATTGGATGATTACTTCAAGCCCTCAGGGAAATGAGCACTAGAAAATCCTCATTCATGAAATCAGGACTGATGCTTATTTGACAAAATTATTGAGATAGAATAGCACTTTGGCATTCATGGCTTATTCCGGTGAGGAAACCCTGTCTTTCAGAATGAAACTCCTAAGAGGTCACCAGAAGAGTGTTCAATCCAATTTAAATATATTTCTGGATATTTTTGTTATTAAGGATGATAGTGACCAAAGTCACAGCTCCCTCCAACCAAGGAACAATATCATTGTTCTATTCTTTCTTAATAGAGCAACCCTCAGGATCAAGATAGAAGTGCAAGTGAACTGAATTGTGCTTGCAAATTGGGACTTGGCAGATATATCTGGCAATGAGCCATGTTCTTTTTCATTCTGAAGGCTTGGCATTGATGAAAGATGCCTCAAGCTACATTCAACATCTGTATCATTAGGGTCTTGGAAACTAGGCAACTGCACTTTTCTGTTACTCTAAACTACAAGTCAATTTGGTCCTCTAGATAGTAACACTCAAGTCTTAAAGTAATATACATCTTATAGACTCAAAAATATGTCAGGGTTGAAAGGAAACTTACGTTTGTTTTGCATTCATTTTTATTTTTTGTTTTTAATCTTTATTTTAAATATAAAGTTATTTCAAAGTCTTTATCATTTTTTAGTGATAGATATAATGCCACTGTAGAAAAATATAGGAAAAAAAGGACTAATGCTTATTTTAATCCAAGGCCATACCTACATAAAGACACCAAGTTTTTAACTTCCTAAATGAATCAGAGATTCTGACAGCATCTGATAAGCTATCCTTTTCTTTAAAAAAATGTAAATTTCATAAGCTATATAAAAATACATTTTCCTTGTAAAATATCAACCATTATAGATAAAGAGAAAATTTTCTTCCTTCCTCCCCCCACCTAAGTCCCACTCCTGGTGCTTTACCCCACATTCTCCCTGGTAAGCTCTGTTAGAGCACACACGCACACACACACACACACACACACACACACACACATAAATGACATTAAACTAAACATATCTATCTACAACTTCTTAAAATTCATTAGTATGTCTTGTAGGCCCATTGATTTTTTTTTTTTTTTTTTTTTTTTTTTTTTGCTGCGTCAGGTCTTAGTTGTGGCACGTGGGATCTTTGTTGTGGCACGCAGGCTTCTCTCTAGTTGTGGAATGAAGGTTTTTCTCTCTCTAGTTATGGCACACAGGCTCAGTAGTTGTGGCGTGTGAGCTTAGTTGCCCCAAGACATGTGGGATCTCAGTTCCCAGACCAGGGATCGAACCCGCGTCCCCTGCATTGAAAGGTGGATTCTTTACCAGTGGACCACCAGGGAAGTCCCCCCATTGATATTTTTACATGTACATCTGGCTTGTCCCCAATTTATATTTTTTCCCATTAAAAACAAAGCCATTGCCAATACCCTTGAACAGACCTCCTGTATGTGTGTGGTGTGTGTGTGTGTGTGTGTGTGTGTGTGTGTGTGTGTGTGTGTGTGTGTGAACTGTTCTGCAGGTGGACACTGGGAAGCAGAGCTGCTGAGTCCTAGGGAGCAGGCTCCATTTCAGTGTTAACAGAAACTAGTAAACTGCCGTAAAAAGTAACTATAATAATTCACACTTCCAGAGTCCCAATTCTCTGAATATTATGAATATTTTACATTTTTGCCAATCAAATACATATTTGTCGATATTAAATGCCATCTCACTGCTTTAATTTGAATGTCCTCAATTGTGAGGTTGTCCCTAAGATACTAAGTGGCTTACTTACCGTGGTACCTGTAGCGGCCATATCAGCAAGATAACTTTTTTGCGGTAGATGTGATTTCTTGTTCTTCTAAGAGAAATCCCTTGCAGACACCTAAACACACTGTTTAGTATGGGAGATGTGCAGGAAAGCAGTACTGATCATTTCCTACGCCAAGAATGAAGTTCCACAGAGATGTAAACTGAAAACCCACAAGCAAGACCATTATTGCTTACTGTCCCCTTTAGTCAATTTCTATGTGTAAGAAGACAATGGTTTCTTTATAAAGCGGTGAAAGGCTGCATTTGAAACTCGGTGTGACTGCCACCTGTTGATAATTTTCTGTCTTGCCCAAGGGACAATATGTCCCATTATTTTGAAGGATTTCCAGGAAATGATACTATTGAATCCTTTGTGAAGGATTTTTTTATTTTTTGCCTGACCCCCACTGGTAAAAGCAGGGCCTTCGAGGCATTTATTGAAAATACAACATCAAATACTGAGCCCTTTGAAAGGAAATATTGAAAATTAGTGAGCTCTTTCCTGATGGTGCCTCTAACTGAGAAACACCCTGCTTTCTTTAACCTTTCACAATCTTTCCTACTCAGACCACTCTGCCAAGTAGACACTTGCAGGTCATCAATAATCTGCACTGGTCACGTCAGTGCCTCCTCAGGTTTCCTCTTCTTCACTGCCACCTGCCTCCTTGAAATGACTTCCTCTCTGTTGGCTGTGATGGTCTATTAGGAAAAGCCTGCTCAGGAAATCAACACCCAGGGTTCAGTGTTTGCTGTGCCGCTGGCAATCTGTCGCGTACCCTCTCTGAATTTCCTTTCTTTACCTGTAAAACTGAAAACATGAACCAGGTGATCTGTAATAGTCCTCCTGGCATGAAAATTCTATGGCCCAAGATTCTCTCTCCGTTTTTTCTGTTTTCTTTTGATGCTGTGTTTGTTTGTTCCCTCCACTCTTCAGCGTGGTTAAGTTTCTGGGCCAATATCTTCTCCAAATGAGTGCTTCCAAATCTCCAGTTTTGACAGCTCCCCCATCCACACTTACTTCCTTTCACAAGCCCTTCCCTCCAGGCCACATGGTCTTCCTTCCTTCCCTCCTTCAAATGCAATTTCTACTTCCATTTCAAGCTATTTGTCTTTCATGACTCATTCATCCCGTTCATTCCTGTCTCCAAAATCCTTCCCATTTTTAAAAGTCCAGCCTCAATTCTGCCTCCTCAAGGAGTCTTCTATAGTGCCCCAGGGACCTCTTCTGTCTTGAAACTGCTCATCTGCCACATTTAAACAATTATAAGAAGCCTATTTTTGTCCATCGACAGAGGAATGGATAAAGAATATGTGGTACATATATATAATGGAATACTACTCAGCCATAAAGAGAATGAAATACTGCCATTTACAGCAACATGGATGGACCTGGAGATGATCATATTAAGTGAAGTAAGTCAGACAGAGAAAGACAGATGTCATGTGATATCACTGATATGTGGAATCTAAAATACGACACAAATAAAATTATCTATGAAAAAGAAACAGACTCACAGACATAGAGAACAGACTTGTGGTTGCCAAGGGGGAGGGGCACTGGGGGAGGAATGGAGTGGGAGGTTGGGGATTAGCAGCAGCAAACTATCATATAGACAATGGATAAACAACAAGGTCCTACTGTATAGCACAGGGAACTATATTCAATATCGTGTGATAAGCCATATGGAAAATGAAAAAGAATGTATATATATGTATAACTGAATCACTTTCCTGTACAGCAGCATTGTAAATTAACTATACTTCAATAAAATAAATTTTAAAAGAAGAAAAAGAAAAGAAGCACTTTTTTTTTTTACCTTTCAGTGCCTCTGGAACTTGGATTCATGTTACAATCACTATTGGCTGTATAGTAGTCATGATACAGTTGTGTTTGCCTGGGTCTATGCATCAAAATTGGCAGATCAGGTATCAGCAGCTTGGAAGAAAATTCTGGAAATATTAATGGAACACTCTTTCAAAAAATGCCGGATCACCAATGTTTTTGATAGCACAGAGGACAATACTGTGCTAAAAAGATTCAGAAGAGTCAGAATGCAATAAGAGAAAAGTTTTAAGAATTCTTTAACTAATTTATTTCACTTTAATTTTTCTTATACAATGTCATATATCATGCAAGAGTGATATATGATAAAAATCTATGTACAAATGAGTATCTAAAACAGATCTCTCATTAAGCATAAAATGAAAGTTCTAAATGAAAAGGAAGCATTGTGCCCGAATTTAATAGGCCACATTCTTCCTTTTCCTAGTGGCATGTCATATAATGCTGTGACAGAAGTAATAGTGTTTTAGATTTGGTGAAACATGGCATGTCAGTGTGATGGCATTTTTACCACTATGTTATGGTTACTGGTTGCCTTTTATTTCATCAACGGGGTTAGAAACTCCTAGAAAGCAGAGCTGTGTGTTGACCAAAGCCTGTACACGTAATAAGCATCTTTAAAGATTATCTTAAATTACATTTATTTATTTAATGCAAATACATTAAGCATGGTTCAAAAGTCAAGTGTATAAAAAGAATTGCAGAGAAAAGCCTCCCTCCCACCGCTGTGCCCATATGCCCAGTTCCCTCCCTACCCTGAAATAGGAAATGACTGTTGTTTCTTATTTCCAGTGATTTTTGATGCATATATATGCAAATAAGATATACATTCTTTATTTTTTCCCTATATAAATAATGGTAGCTGGCTCTACATACTGTTCTGTACCTTGCTTTTTTGAAACCTAACGTTGTCTTTAAAATCTTTCTGATCAGCCATTGACAGCTGATTTTTCATCCTTTTCTTTACAACTACATTATTTCTTTGTATAGATATATTTAACCAGTTGCTCACTCATGAACATTTGAGTCATTTCCTATCTTTTCCTATTATAACCAGTTTGCATAGACTACCTGTGTGCCTATGGTAAGTAACCTATAGGATACATTCTTAGAACTGGAATTTCTGGTATCAATATGCATATCAAATTGTGTAATATTGATAGAATTTTCCAAATTATTCTCCATAAGATTCTGCAAATATCTATTCCTATTAGCAATGGATGAGAGACTTCAAAAAGACTTGAAGAATAAAGAGTGGTGAATATGGAGTCACAGACTCATTTTGTGACCATAAAGTTTCTCTTTGGGGCCATATAGACATATAGACTAAATAGTGGGCAAAAGCTCCCCAATATTTAATTAATTGTTCAAATACTAAAAGATCGATTTCCTTCAAAAGGCCAGTAAGTTCCTTAGGTCTCAGTGTAGTGACAGGATCTATGGCAGTGTTATGCAATTATCTTCTCCTGAAAGTGACTCCCAGTTTAATCTTTCACTTCAGCTAGTTAAACCTTTGTTATTCCCCAAACAAGAGGCTTACAGGGTGAAGACATTGACCCGCACTGGGTATGATCATCATTCCAAATCAAGGGCAGAGAAAGGCATCTGGAAATACCTCCTTCCACGACCATCCCTAGAAAAGTTTTGCATCTGCTTCTGCCCTCATGGAGTTTACTGAATGTACACATGAAGCAAATAAAATGTATCCTGTGAAAGTGAAATTTTGAAATTCTTTTTTTTGTTTGTTATTTTTTGTTTTGTTTTGTTTTTTGAATTTTATTATATTTTTTATGCAGCAGGTTCTTATTAGTTATCTATTTTATACATATTAGTGTATATATGTCAATACCAATCTTCCAATTCATCCCACCACCACCACCCCTGCCCCGCTTTTCCCCCTTGGTGTCCATACATTTGTTCTCTACATCTGTGTCTATATTGCTGCCTTGCAAACTGGTTCATCTGTACCATTTTTCTAGATTCCACATATATGTGTTAATATACGATATTTGTTTTTCTCTTTCTGACTTACTTCACTCTGTATGACAGTCTCTAGGTCCATCTACGTCTCTACAAATGACCCAATTTCGTTCCTTTTTACGGCTGAGTAATACTCCATTGTATATATGTACCACATCTTCTTTATGCATTCGTCTGTTGATGGGCATATGTTGCTTCCATAACCTGGCTATTGTAAATAGTGCTGCAATGAACATTGGGGTGCATGTGTCGTTTTGAATTATGGCTTTCTCTGGGTATATGCCCAGTAGTGGGATTGCTGGGTCATATGGTAATTCTATTTTTAGTTTTCTAAGGAACCTCCATACTGTTCTCCATAGTGGCTGTATCAATTTACATTCCCACCAACAGTGCAAGAGGGTTCCCTTTTCTCCACACCCTCTCTATCATTTGTTGTTTGTAGACTTTCTGATGATGCCCATTCTAACCAGTGTGAGGTAATACCTCATTGTAGTTTTGATTTGCATTTCTCTAATAATTAGTGATGTTGACGAGCTTGTCATGTGCCTCTTGGCCATCTGTATGTGTTCTTTGGAGAAATGTCTATTTAGGTCTTCTGCCCATTTTTTTATTGGGTTGTTTGTTTTTCTAATATTGAGCTGCATGAGCTGTTTATACATTTTGGAGATTAATCCTTTGTCTGTTGATTCATTTGCAAATATTTTCTCCCATTCTGAGGGTTGTCTTTTTGTCTTGTTTATAGTTTCCTTTGCTGTGCAAAAGCTTTTAAGTTTCATTAGGTCCCATTTGTTTATTTTTGTTTTTATTTCCATTACTCTAGGAGGTGGATCAAAAAAGATTTTGCTGTGATTTATGTCAAAGAGTATTCTTCCTATGTTTCCCCCTAAGAGTTTTATAGTGTCCAATCTTACATTCAGGTCTTTAATCCATTTTGAGTTTATTTTTGTGTATGGTGTTAGGAACTTTTCTAGTTTCATTCTTTTACCGGTAGCTGTCCAGTTTTCCCAGCACCACTTATTGAAGAGACTGTCTTTTCTCCATTGTATATTCTGGCTCCCTTTGTCATAGATTAGGTGACCATAGGTGTTTGGGTTTATCTTTGGACTTTCTATCCTGTTCCATTGATCCATATTTTTGTGCCAGTACCATATTTTCTTGATTACTGTAGCTTGGTATTATAGTCTGAATTCAGGGAGCCTGAGTCCTCCAGCTCCATTTTTTTCCCTCAAGATTGCTTTGGCTATTGGGGGTCTTTTTTGTCTCCATACAAATTATAAGATTTTTTGTTCTAGTTCTGTAAAAAATACCATTGGTAATTTGATAGGGATTGCATTGAATCTGTAGATGGCTTTGGGTAGTACAGTCATTTTCACAGTATTGATTCTTCCAATCTAAGAACATGGTATATCTCTCCATCTGTTTGTGTCATCTTTGATTTCTTTCATCAGTGTCTTATAGTTTTCTGAGTACAGGTGTTTTACCTCCTTAGGTAGGTTTATTCCTAGGTATTTTATTCCTTTTGTTGCAGTGGTGAATGGGATTGTTTCCTTAATTTCTCTTTTTGATCTTTCATTGTTAGTGTATAGGAATGCAAGAGATTTCTGTGCATTAATTTTGTATCTTGAAACTTTACCAGATTCACTGATTAGCTCTAGTAGTTTTCTGGTGGCATCTTTAGGATTATCTATGTATAGTATCATGTCAGCAGCAAACAGTGACAGTTTTACTTCTTCTTTTCCAATTTGTATTCCCTTTATTTCTTTTTCTTATCTGATTGCCATGGCTAGGACTTCCAAAATTATGTTGAATAAGAGTGGTGAGACTGGACATCCTTGTCTTGTTCCTGATCTTAGAGGAAATGCTTTCAGTTTTTCACCATTGAGAATGATGTTTGCTGTGGGTTTGTCATATATGGCCTTTATTTTGTTGAAGTAGGTTCCCTCTATGCCCATTTTCTAGAGAGTTTTCATCATAAATTGGTGTTGAATTTTGTCAAAGGCTTTTTCTGCTTATATCGAGATGATCATATGGCTTTTATTCTTCCGTTTGTTAATATCGTGTATCACATTGATTGATTTGAGTATACTGAAGAATCCTTGAATCCCTGGGATAAATCCCACTTGATCATGGTGTATGATCCTTTTAATGTGTTGTTGGATTCTGTTTGCTAGTATTTTGTTGAGGATTTTTGCATCTATATTCATCAGTGATATTGGTTTGTAATTTTCTTTTTTTGTAGTATCTTTGTCTGGTTTTGGTATTAGGGTGATTGTGGCCTCATAGAATGAGTTTGAGAGTGTTCCCTCCTCTGCAATTTTTTGGAAGAGTTTGAGAAGGATGGGTGTTAGCTCTTCTCTAAATGTTTGATAGAATTCGCCTGTGAAGCCATCTGGTCCTAGACTTTTGTTTGTTGGAAGGTTTTTAATCATGGTTTCAATTTCATTAATTGTAATTGGTCTGTTCATATTTTCTATTTCTTCCTGGTTGAGTCTTGGAAGGTTGTACTTTTCTAAGAATTTTTCCATTTCTTCCAGGTTGTCCATTTTATTGGCATAGAGTTGCTTGTAGTAGCCTCTTGTGATGCTTTGTATTTCTGCAGTGCCTGTTGTAACTTCTTTTTCGTTTCTAATTTTATTGATTTGAATCCTCTCCCTCTTTTTCTTGGTGAGTCTGGCTAAAGGTTTATCAATTTTGCTTATCTTCTCAAAGAACCAAGCTTTAGTTTTATTGATCTTTGGTATCGTTTTCTTCATTTCTATTTCATTTATTTCTGCTCTGATCTTAATGATTTCTTTCCTTCCACTAACTTTGGGTTTTCTTTGTTCTTCTTTCTCTAGTTCCTTTAGGTGTAAGGTTCGATTGTTTATTTGAGATTTTTCTTGTTCCTTGAGGTAGGATTGTATTGTTATAAACGTCCCTCTTAGCTTTTGCTGCATCCCATAGGTTTTGGATTGTCGTGTTTTCACTGTCCTTTGTCTCTAGGTATTTTTTTATTTCCTCTTTGATTTCTTCAGTGATCTCTTGGTTATTTAGCAGCACACTGTTTAGCCTCCATGTAGTTGTGTTTTTTACAGTTTTTTTCCTGTAATTGATTTCCAATCTCATAGCGTTGTGGTCAGAAAAGAAACTTGATACAATTTCAATTTTCTGAGGCTTGATTTGTGACCCAAGATGTGATCTATCCTGGAAAATGTTCCATGTGCACTTGAGAAGAAAGTATATTCTGCCACTTTTGAGTGGAATGTTCTATAAATATCAATTAGATCTATCTCGTCTATTGTGTCTTTTAAAGCTTTTGTTTCCTTATTTATTTTCATTTTGGATGATCTGTCCATTGGTGTAAGTGGGGTGTTAAAGTCCCTTACTATAATTGTGCTACTGTCGATTTCTCCTTTCATTGTTGTTAACATTTGCCTTATGTATTGAGGTGCTCCTATGTTGGGTGCATAAACATTTATAATTGTTATATCTTCTTCTTGGATTGATTGTTTGATCATTATGTAGTGTCCCTCCTTATCTCTTGTACCAGTCTTTATTTTAAAGTCTATTTTATCTGATACAAGTATTGCTACTCCAGCTTTCTTTTGATTTCCATTTGCATGGAATATCTTTTTCCATCCCCTCACTTTCAGTCTGTGTGTGTCCCTAGGTCTGAAGTGGGTCTCTTGTAGACAGCATATATATTGGTCTTGTTTTTGTGTGCATTCAGTGAGCCTGTGTCTTTTGGTTAGAGCATTTAATTCACTCACTTTTAAGGTAATTATCGATATGTATGTTCCTATTACCATTTGCTTAATTGTTTTGAGTTGTTTTTCATCTCTTGTGTTTCCCACTTAGAGAAGTTCCTTTAGCGTTTGTTGTAGAGCTGGTTTGGTGGTGCTGAATTCTCTTAGCCTTTGCTTGTCTGTAAAGCTTTTAATTTCTCCATCACATTTGATTGAGATCCTTGCTGGGAAGAGTAATCTTGATTGTAAGTTCTTCCCTTTCATCACTTTAAATATATCTTGCCACTGCCTTCTGGCTTGTAGCGTTTCTGCTGAGAAATCAGCTGTCAACCTTATGTGAGTTCCCTTGTATGTTATTTGTCGCTTTTCCTTTGTTGCTTTTAATAATTTTTCTTTGTCTTTAATTTTTGTCAACTTGATTACTATGTGTCTCAGTGTGTTTCTCCTTGGGTTTATCCTGCCTGGGACTCTCTGCACTTCCTTGACTTAAGTGGTTATTTCCTTTCCCATGTTAGGGAGGTTTTCAACTATAATCACTTCAAATATTTTCTTGGGTCCTTTCTCTCTTCTCCTTCTGGGACCCCTATAATGTGAATGTTGGTGCATTTAATGTTGTCCAGAGGTCTCTTAGACTGTCTTCATTTCTTTTCATTCTTTTTTCTTTATTCTGTTCCACAGCAGTGAATTCCACCATTCTGTCTTCCAGGTCACTTATCTGTTCTTCTGCCTCAGTTATTCTGCTATTGATTCCTTCTAGGGTATTTTTCATTTCAATTATTGTATTGGTCATCTCTGTTTGTTTGTTCTTTAATTCTTCTAGGTCTTTGTTAAACATTTTTGCATCTTCTCAGTCTTTGCCTCCATCTCTTTCTGGGGTCCTGGATCATCTTCACTATCATTTTTCTGAATTCTTTTTCTGGAAGGTTGCTTATCTCCACTTCATTTGGTTGTTTTTCTGGGTTTTATCTTGTTCTTTCATCTGGTGCATAGCCCTCTGCCTTTTCATTTTTTCTATCTTTCTGTGAATGTGGTTTTCATTCCACAGGCTGCAGGATTGTAGTTCTTCTTGTTTCTACCGTCTGCCCTCTGGTGGTTGCAGCTATATAAGAGGCTTGTGTGAGCTTCCTGATGAGAGGGACTGGCGGTGGATAGAGCTGGGTGTTGCTCTGGTGGGCAAAGCTCAGTAAAACTTTAATCTGCTTGTCTGCTGATGGGTGGGGCTGAGTTCCCTTCCTGTTGGTTGTTTGGCCTCAGGCAGCCCAGCACTGGGGGCCACAGGCTCTTTGGTGGGGCTAATGGCAGACTCTGGGAGGGCTCACATCAAGGAGTACTTCCCAGAACTTCTGCTGCCAGTGTCCTTGTCCCCACAGTGAGCCACAACCACCCCCCGCCTCTGCAGGAGACCCTTCAACACTAGCAGGTAGGTCTGGTTCAGTCTCCTATGGGCACACTGCTCCTTCCCGCTGGGTCCTGATGCACACACTACTTTGTGTGTGCCCTCCAAGAGTGGAGTCTCTGTTTCCCCCAGTGCTGTTGAAGTCCTGCAGTCAAATCCTGCTAGCCTTCACAGTCTGATTCTCTGGGAATTCCTCCCCCTGTTGCCGGATGGACCCCCAGGGTGGGAACCCTGACGTGGGGCTCAGAACCTTCACTCCAGTGGGTGGACTTCTGTGGTATAATTTTTCTCCAATTTGTGAGTCACCCACCCAGCAGTTATGGGGTTTGATTTTATTGTGATTGTGCCCCTCCTACCATCTCATTGCAGCTTCTCCTTTGTCTTTGGATGTGGGGTATCTTTTTTGGTGAGTTCCAGTGTCTTCCTGTCGATGACTGTTCAGCAGTTACTTGTGATTCCAGTGCTCTCACAAGAGGGAGTGAGAGCACGTCCTTTTACTCCACCATCTTCACAAGGACTCCGAAATTTTAAAATTCTGAACTATTATCTAGATCTCAAATTATGATTTGTTTGCACTATCATAAACAAGTATTTCTACATTTACTCATCTAATGTTCATTTATGAGGGATCTCAAAGAAATTGTGGTCAAAAATGAATAAGGCTTAACTGGCATTGGTGGGATGCTCTAGAGCGAATCACGGGCTCCTTGTTAGGGAGGCTTCCCAGGGCAGCCCCCTTTAGGAGGCGATGCTTCTGAAGGAAATTAATTAAGGTGGTTCTCTCAGGAGAAGGGAAGTGAGAGAAGCAGGATGGGGCAAGGGAAGGAAAAGTGTTATTCCTGCCTTCCACACAAGTTTATTAAGAATGAATTACATTTCAATTTTCTATGTAATATCATGAGAATAATTTGACCTAAATGACTTCCTTTTTCCTTGGAGTCTAGGAAGTTTAGAGTTTAATAGAATGCCCAAAGCAAACAGATTTGCTTAATCAGGGCTAATGTAATAACTATCATTTACCATCACTACCCTCCCCCCTACACTTTTCTTGTTTAGATTTTAATTTTCCACATCAGTTTTGCTCTTACATAGGTATGATTTATTACTAAAGTCATAATAGTTCCCATTTACTGAGAGATTTTGTGCTAAATTCTTTGCATCTATTATCTTATTTAATTCTCACAAGAATCCTGTAAAGTCCTGTTTTTACAGTTGAGGAAACTGAGGCCTAGAAGGCTTACTTGCCCAAGACTATAATGGTAATAGGTGACAAAGCCTGAATTTAGACTCAGGCAGTCTGATTCTTAACCACTCTTCCATATTATCTCCCCTGTTTCTTTTATCTTTTGCTAACTGGTAGAACTAAACTATAAATAAATATTGGTGACAGAGCCCTTACACATGCACCCATGCACATGGGCTGATTGCATGGCTGTGGTTATCTTCGAGGCCTTCACCATGTCTAGCTGTGGACCAGAACAGCACTGTGTGTGCACACCTGGCTAGAACACCATGGCTTCTCTCCAGCCACCTTTGAAGACACTGACAGATAGCTCATCTACCTTCTGTCACCATCTCATTGGTGGATGCCACGCCAGCCTGGGCCACCCCTGAGCTGTCCCCCATGGGTCAACATCCTGTCTGAGGCTCTTTAACAAGCCAGGCCCAGTGAGCCTAGCTGGATGGTCCACTCTGTAAAACACACTGTCTGCCTCAAAGACACCTGGGTGATCTTTGTCCTTGAATTCACCTTAGTTTGGTGTTCTTGGTGTTTTGATAATCCTGCTGTGCTTTTCAAAAGCTAGAATTTCCAACATCAGCTATCCTTTTCCATTCCATCCAGAGACAGGAAATAGTTATAAGTTGCCAGAACTGTCATGTCTCCTGAGGGTCAAACAGAAGACGAGACAACGTCTGGAAAGTGACTCGAGCGTCTTGAAAGTAGGCAAAGACATAGCTGCACTGCAGTCGTCACGTGATTTTAAATTGTCTCTGTTTTCACAGGTTTAAATTTGACATTAACTTGTTAAATAAACACACTTGTGTTTGTTTAGATGTTGGATATAATTTTTGATTCCTTATAAAACTGTTAGAGGAAAATTTAATTTGCCAAAGGAGGCCTGTGATGAGCAAAGGAGCAGTGCGCAGAAGACTATCCTCCTTCCATGTGTCCCTGAGGCCCCCACCTGACTCACTGAACAGCTTTGCCACTTGCTTTCTACCATGGATAAGATAGAGACCTGCCTTCATATAATGCATTTATGATGGAAAA
Source organism: Balaenoptera physalus (assembly GCF_965194825.1). NCBI lineage: Eukaryota > Metazoa > Chordata > Mammalia > Artiodactyla > Balaenopteridae > Balaenoptera > Balaenoptera physalus. The sequence goes on along the minus strand of NC_138896.1, from coordinate 54,235,696 downwards.
ACAGAAAAACGTCGGCAGACAAGATCTTGGTAGGCTGGGAAGCTGAGAAGGATCCCAAGGTGAGGGAACAGGTGGGAGCAAGTGGGGGTGGAGAGAAATGTTTCTTCTCAGATGAACACTTCACCATTAGCCAGAAAAAAATATCTCATGTTAGTTTCTGGTTCCCTGTTATTTCAGAAACTTTAAGTACTAAGTGTTGTGAAAACGTTCAGTTACAAGGCCTGGGCTTGGGATTTATGTTAATTTTAGCAAAAGTCTTTTTGTTCTCCTCCCCCATTTTCTTCTTCCTACTCAAGCTCTGATACAAATGTTGCTTGATAGAGTTTCCAGCTTTCAACTCTGATGGCATAATCTTCTCCAGAAGCTACCCACGGTGCACAGTGATGTTTCCTGGAGTTCACCCGAGTAGTAAAATGTAAGGGTCTGGAACACCAGTTCCCCACTGAGAACACAGTCCCTGCAGGAGAAAAGAAAATATATCTACATCCCAATGAGAGGAAATCAGAAGAAACTCATTGGGAAAGTTCTGTTGGAGAAATGGCATCTCACAATTCAGTTTCTACTCTTCCCATTTTGGCCCAAGACTGATTTTGTAGCAGACCCTACCCATCCCCATCCCTATACGCCTGATGGCCGTGTGCCTCAGGGGTGTCCAGAGGCACCCATGTGCCTACCTTTCCTTTCCCCAAGCCATGCTCCTGCTGCCCTGGGGCCAGGAAATTAACACTCCCCAGCAGCAACCCTCAACTACTAACCGAGTTGGCGTCTGGATACCCAACTCCCTTGCTCTCCTCCCGGGATGACTCTGAGGGTGTGTTTTGCACTGGGCCCCCAGCCACCCCCAGGACTGAGCTCCAGGCACCCATGGATGTAGCCTCCTAAATAAACCTCTCATAGTGAAACCCTTATTCCAGAGTGGGCTTCCAGGGGAAGCCAACTAAGACAACTATGAGACGTTTATTTAACCAATCATTATTGGACACCTGCTGTATGCCAGGCATTGTGATGAACCAGAGGACATGGATTTCCCCCTCTCTCTTCTTCCTCCTCCTTCAGCCCATTTCTCCTCCATTCTATCCTACACATCAATTCCAGAGTCACCTTCAGGACACAAATCTCATTACGGCCTTCTCCAACTTAAAAACCCACGATGGCTTCTCATGACCAAAAAGCAGGCTTCAAGCTCCATAAATGGCCCTTGCAGAGCCCTTGACCAAGCCCAAGCGGGGCACCCAGCAGACTTGGCTGTGGTCCCTCCTCTTCCCCATGTAACCTGGGACCCGACCTTCCCTGCTCACCGGGATGAGCGCATGGTCAAGGTGAAGAGAGTGGGCTCTGGGGCCAGAAGCCTGCTCTGCTACCCAGTGTCAATACCTGTGAGACCTTGGACAGGTTATTTTTACCTATGTGTGCCTCAGTCACTGCATCTGTGAACGGCACAGCAGTGCTTCCTCTGCAGAGCCACTGTCATGATTAAATGAGTGAATGCATGTAAAGCACAGAGAACAGTGGCTGGGCACACCGTCAGTGCTAGAATTATCTGTAGTTTTGGAGAACACAGAGCAGGTGCCTGCGTCAAGCCCTGCCTGGACCATATCCCCTGTTTGGCCCATTTAACAAACCCCTTCAAGACCCGACTCAAGTATTAACCTCTCAATGCAGTTTTCCCTTCCCAGCAACTCACACCCAACCTAAGAAATAATTGCCCTCAATTTTTAAGTTCTGTGGTATTTTTATATGTTTTGTACTAACATTATATTATGGTTAATTGAGCATGTGCATGCGTGTGTATCTGTGTGTGTATGTGTGTGTGTATGTTTGTATCTCCTACGTAGACTGTAAGTTCCCTCAGGGTAGAGGCTGTATCTTATTTGTCTTTATGTCTCCAATGTCCAGTGTAGCACCTGGATATAGTTGCTGCTCATTAAAATCAGTTTGAGGTAAGAATAAGTGTATGAATGAATGAATGAATGGATTTGTTGCAGGATATAGAGGAGGACCTACATCTGAATGCTCCGCCCACCACCCCACCCCACCCCTGCTGTCTTCCACCTCTTTCCGGAGCTTTCAGCAGAGCGGATGACATCTCATGATCCTCCAGCAATCTGTGTGCTTCCTGTCCCGCATCAGTATGGAGCCCGGCCCCTATCACTCCCTCTGCTCCTTGCACTCCAAGCCAGGACAACACAGGGACATGACTGCTGAGAGCAGAGGCAGGTTCCCACGGTGACCATGCACCCCAGGGTGGCGGCACGTATTGCTTCTCTCCAGGCCTCGGGGGGGTGAGGGGGGACAGCCGAGAGGCCCACAGCCGCACCCCACATACAGTCCGTGCTGCGCCTCGTTTGATGCTGCTGCTGTGAGTTTAAAGCTTGCCTTCCTGCGGGGTGGGGGGGTGGGGTGGAGGGGGCGGGGGTTGTTTCCTTAGGGTTTGTGGTGCTGGGAGAGGAGAGGAGTGGGCAGAGTGCATCACTAGGGATGGGAGGCTCGCTTGGTGCCCAGGGGCTCCTCTGTGAGGAACCATCATGTGGTCCAGCCGGGACAGCACGGGTGTGTCGGGTAGCCCTGGTGAGGGGACCGCGGGGAAGGGCCGGGCCTATGCTTTCAGGACTGTTGTTGTTGACTGGGCCTTCTACCAAAGTCACATGGGAAATGTCTTTGCATTTCCTGTACAAACAGCTGTGAGGAAGCTTCTTTACAATAAGCAAGAGTCTGGTGGTAAATTCTGAGAACTCAGGGCCTGGGAAAAGTTTGTTTATTTCTCTTCGTGAACCATAGCTTTTTTTTTTTTTTCTCCTGCTAGACAGTGGATGCCATAGGCTGATGGGAGCTCTGTGCTACATGTTAAGGGTCCAAACGCTATTTTCTTTAGTCAGCAGCTCTTGTTACAATACAGTTATATATATTCCCTTCTTTGAAGCTGTGGTTTTATCAGAAATTACCTTCTATCTTTTTGGTGACTGGGAGATGGGGGAAGAATGATACCTGTACCTGGTATTTTGAAGAGTTTCAACCATGATATACTTTCCCCATAATTTCAAATGACTGTGCTGGATTTTGAGTGCCCCACTTAACAATGTAGCCTTTTACTTTCCTTTGTAAAATGACCTATTTTGGTTTTAAAATTCAGTCTTGCTTGTTTAAAACTTCAGTCTCATCTCTGACTCAAACGATTCCTCCTCCTTCTCAATCATCCTAACTCCTCACCACCTCCAGCACAGTAGACTTAGGGGTCCACCAGAGAGTAGTAAAATGTGGGGCCAGGTGTGGGGAGAGGGGGTCTGCTTGGGGAGGGGTCGTCATCCTTTGCCCTGGCTCTTATACCTCTGAGCTCCAATGGGCCCTGCTGACAGGAGCACCTAGGGGTAAGTTCTCCAGGACATGAGTGGTCCCTCTGGAAGTTCAACCGCTCTTCCTGGCAGACCCCCGGCACTGGTCAGATGGAGAGCACCCCTGGCCGGGCTGTGGTGGTCTCGTGCAAGGCCGTCACCATCCACCTCCCCTTCCCTCCCAGCCATCTCTTTGGGTGTGTAAATGTTTCTTCCTCATCTCCCTGGAGCAGGAGCGTGGGGTGTGGTGGAGGATGCTGGGTGCGGAGGCCTGACAGCCCCACCCACTGCCTCTCTCCCACAGTCTGCCCTCCCCCACCCGGGTGGCTCATGCACAGGCCTGCAGGTCTGGTGGCCTCGCGGAGAGTAAATGTCAGCGGTCCAACCATCACAGGGGCCCCTCTCGGGTCCTCACACACTCGGGTTTAGGGTATTGAAGTAGGAGGAGGAGGGGCAAGATCACTTCACTCCTCTCCCCCGAGAAGGCAAGCCCTCCTCCCCCTCCCCCGGCCCCTTCTGGGTGCACTGGGCTGCATGGACTGAGGGGTGGCCCTGCTATGGCTCCCCTGGCAAGTCCTGGGGAGGCAGGTAGCCGCCCCTGCAGCTTCTCGAAGGCAAGGCTCCGGGGCTTTTGTTTTCAGTGATGCCTCTGAGTCACAGTTTTGGGAAAATGGGGCGAAACATCACACGTGATCCATAATCTCATCCTGTGACGTAAGTAAATGCTGCAAATGGTTTCCTGAGTCATGGCACCAGGAAAGACGCCTGGAGCTCTCTTCTGTGTGTGAGGAAAGGATGGCTCCAAGCCTGTCCTCCCGGCTTCACTTTGCCTCCAGGGACAGGTGTCCCCTGCAGCTCAGGACCCTGTGACACTGTTTCACAGGGTGGGAGAGAGACACTGGGGACTCACTTCCTCGTGCTCAGTTCTCAGGTGTGTGGCTTCCAGGCCACCCTGGCTATAGGACCCGGGCCAGGGAAGACATCCATGTCCTTTTCCATCAACCAGGTGGGAAGTGTGCTGTGTGGTGAAAGCCCAGGAGGAAGCTGTTTTCCTGCAATGAATTCAGGACACCAACCATGAGCAGGTAAGTAAATTCCTATCCAGAAAGGACAAGAGGTGCAGAAAGCTGCAGGAGAACAGGCCTCCTCGTATGGGTCTATGAGTCTCGTTTGGATTTGCACTTGTTCTATAGCTACAGTATTATGATCAGAGTAGAGCTGTACTAGGGAGAAGCCTGCCTCCTGTAGGTAGGGGGGATGGAGTGGGGGCCAGAGGGGGGGTTGTGCTTAAAAAGTATGATCATCTGTATTGCCAGTCACCTGAGGGGCACACACATCCTCAGAACCTGAACTGAGATCAGTGTCCCCAGGGAAAAATAATAGTTACCATTTTTCGAACACGTCTGTGTGCCAGGCTCCATCCTAAATGGTTATCAAATACAATCTCACATATTCTCCACAATTCCACTAATATCAGCAGGCAAACTGAGGCACAGAGGAGTGAAGTAACTTGTCCAAGGTCACACAGCCCATAAGCAAGAGACCGTGGATTTGAACGTGAGTGATTTCCCTTCAGAGCCCCAATTCTGAACCACTGCCATGTTTATTGCCGCCCCGGTGTAGGCAGGGTTCTTTGGAGCTGGGGTGCAGCAGCCTAAGCTGGAGAACTAGAATAAAACTCATCAGCTGGGCAGTGGGGGGGTGGGGTGGTCAGAAAAGGGTTCATTGTAAGGTCCATGCCTTTTTAAATACTTATAATTTTTCCTGTTTGTTTTTCTGTGGTATTAATTATACACCCTTTTTAGTTTAATTAGGGAGTCCATGAGAATGCAGTTTTCACACTTGGGTCAGACTGACACAAAGGGATCAGGGTGCCTGTGGCCACTGTGATGATTGTGAGGCAGGTCACTGTGAGCACCACTGAAGGCAGAAGAAAGCCTGGCCCCACTGCTTGATCCGTCCATGCTGTCCCCATCTGGACATTCACTCTCCATGTCCAAAGTTGAAGTTCCTGGTTTGAATTTGTTGCAGAACACAAATATACATACTACTGTATATAAAATAGATAACCAACAAGGACCTACTGCATAGCACAGGGAACTCTGCTCAATATTTTGTGATAACCTAAATGGGAAAAGAATTTGAAAACTAATAGATACATGTATATGTATAACTGAATCACTCAGCCGTACACCTGAAATTAACACAACATGTTAATCAACTATACCCCAATATAAAATAAAAATATAGAATAAAATTTTTTTTAAATGAACTTTAAAGCTAGAAAATAAATTGCCAACAAATCCCAGAAGGGACTTAACTCAGCAGAACTCTGATAATTGAGGGGGTGTGTGTGCGACTCCTCACTGGAAATAAATATTCATTTTTATACCTAATTGTGTACTTTATATTTGTATTCTTTTTTAAAAGAAAGTCCCTGAAAGTTTAGAAGCTTCAGATCCTGCAGAACCAGGTGCTCCAGGGCCGCAGAGGTGTCCTGGGCAACCCAGCATCTGTGTCCTCTAGACACTGGTTGATTTTTCTAGAGGATTTTTATCATTACTCCCTACTTTCCTGTGACAGTATGCCTGACTTGAATAGTACTGACATTTATTTCTTAATTCCCTTCTGATTTGTTTAGGGCTAGAAAATCATATAATGAAGTTTTCTAGAATTACTTTAAAACTCTAAGATACATATATATAAATATTATTCATAAAAAGATGAAATCTTGTCATTTGCAGTATGTCCATTTCAGGGTATTAGGTTAAGTGAAATAAGACAGAAAAAGACAAATATCATGAGATTTCACTTATATGTGAAATCTAAAACCAGAACAACAAAACAAGACAGAAACAGACTCACAGATACAGAGAACAAACGGGTGGTTACTAGAAGGGTGGGGTGGGGATTGGGTGAAATATTTGAAGTGGATTAAGAGGTACAAACTTCCAGTTATAAAATAAATAAGTTGGAGGTGCAGTCAAGATGGTGGTGTGGGAAGACGCAGAGTTAGCGTCTCCCCAAAACTATGGCACCTGCCGGCCACTGGTGGGGGACTCTGATGCCCAGGGAGATGGGAGGAACTCCAAAGTGAACTGGTAGGATGTAGGGAGACTGAGGGGGGAGGAAAAGTGGAGGCCACACAGGATCGGTGCCCCTGAGGCCAGGGAGATCAGGAGAGGCAGGTGGGAGGAGCCATCCAGGAAGAGCGGGAGAGGAGTGGAGAGCGATAGCCCCACCCACTCAGGCCCGTGGAGCCTGCTGAGCTCCCAAGCTGGTCCCCTGCCCTCCAAGGTCCCCCCTTCCCCTCGGCTGCATTGGTTCTGGGGGCGTAGGAGGGAGGCCAGAGAGATCAGGAGAGGCTGGTGGGAGGGCCCTGCCCAGACTGGAGGAGCAGGAGAGGAGAGGAGGGCGTTTGCCACCCCCACTCAAGCCCAGGAAGTCTGCTGGGCTCCCAGGTGAGGTCCCCTTCCCTCTGAGACCAGGGGTGGGGAGCATGCCTGAGCCCCTTCTGGTCCTTCAGCCTAAGCCCCACCCCCCACAGCCCCCAGGGCGTTTTCCAGCCTGTGGGTCCTGAGTATTGGCCCTGCCTACCACCCAGACCTCACCCTTGCTTAGGCTCCGCACTCCACAGCCAAGGCCTCCCCCCCTTTTTTTTAAATTTTCCCTCCTCCTCTTTTTTTACTGTTGTGGTACTGATGTACTTTCTGGTTGTTGACTCATCTATATTTTTATCTTTATAGTCTTTCTAACATATCTGTTAGTTTCCTAGTCTAATTTTATTTTTTACATTGTTATTGTTCTTTTTCATTTTTTTTTTGCCACCCCACACAGCTTGTGGGATCTTGGTTCAGGAGCCCGGGGTTGGGCTGAAGATCCTGCAGTGGGAGCTCTGATTCCGAACCACTGGACTAACAGAGAACCTCAGACCTCAGGGAATATTCATCGGAGTGAGGTCTCACAGAGTTCCTCATCTCAGCACCAAGACCCAGCTCTACCCAATAGCCTACAAACCCCAGTGTTGGAAGCCTCAGGCCAAACAACCAGTAAGACAGGAACACAATCCCACTCAAAAAAAAATAATAATAATAATGACAGCAAAAAAATATGTCAGAGAAAAGGAGCAGGGTAAAAACCTACAAGACCAAATAAATGAAGAGGAAATAGGCAATCTACCTGAAAAAGAATTCAGAGTCATGATAGTAAAGATGATCCAGAATCTCAGAAATAGAATGGAAGCACGGATTGAGAAAATACAAGAAATGTTTAACAAAGATCTAAAAGAAGTAAGAACAAACAAACAGAGATGAACAACACAATAACTGAAATGAAAAATACACTAGAAGGAATCAGTAACAGAATAACTGAGGCAGAAGAACGAATAAGTGTGCTGGAAGACAAAATGATGGAAATAACTGCCAAGGAGCAGAATAAAGAAAAAGAATGAAAAGAATTGAAGACAATCTCAGAGACCTCTGGGACAACACTAAACTCACCAACATTTGAATTATAGGGGTACCAGAAGAAGAAGAGAAAAAGGAAGGGTCTGAGGAAATATTTAAAGAGATTATAGTTGAAAACTTCCCTAACATGGGAAAGGAAATAGTCAATCAAGTCCAGGGATCACAGAGAGTCCCATACAGGATAAACCCTAGGAAAAACACACCAAGACACATATTAGTCAAACTAACAAAAATTAAATTCAAAGAAAAAATATTCAAAGCAGCAAGGCAAAACAAAAAATAACATACAAAGGAATCCCCATAAGGTTATCAGCTGATTTTTCAGCAGAAACTCTGAAGGCCAGAAGGGAGTGGCAGGATATACTTAAAGTGATGAAAGAGAAAAACCTACAACCAAGATTACTCTATGCAGCAAGGATCTCATTCAGATTCGATGGAGAAGTCAAAAGCTTTTCAGACAAGCAAAAGCTAAGAGAATTCAGCACCACCAAACCAGTTTTACAACAAATGCTACAGAACCTTCTCTAAGCAGGAAACACAAGAGAAGAAAAAGATCCACAAAAACAAACCCAAAACAATTAAGAAAATGGTAATAGGAACATACATATCAATAATTACCTTAAATGTAAATGGATTAAATGCCCCAACCAAAAGACAAGACTGGCTGAATGGATACAAAAACAAGACCCATATATATGCTGTCTACAAGAGACCCACTTCAGACCTAGGGACACACACAGACTGAAAGTGAGGGGATGGAAAAAGATATTCCATGCAAATGGAAATCAAAATAAAGCTGGAGTAGCAATACTCATATGAGATAAAATAGACTTTAAAATAAAAACTGGTACAAGAGATAAGAGAGACGCTACATGATGTTCAAATGATCAATCCAAGAAGAAGATATAACAATTATAAATGTTTATGCACTCAACATAGGAGCACCTCAATACATAAAGCAAATGCTAACAACCATGAAGGGAGAAATCGACAGTAGCACAATAATAGTAGGGCACTTTAACACCCCACTTACACCATGGACAGATCATCCAAATAGAAAATAAATAAGGAAACACAAGCTTTAAAAGACACAGTAGACCAGATAAATCTAATTGATATTTATAGAACATTCCACCCAAAAGTGGCAGAATACACTTTCTTCTCAAGTGCACATGGAACATTCTCCAGGATAGATCACATCTTGGTCACAAATCAAGCCTCGGAAAATTTAAGAAAATTGAAATTGTATCAAGTTTCTTTTCTGACCACAATGCTATGAGATTGGAAATCAATTACAGGAAAAAAACTGTAAAACACACAAATACATGGAGGCTAAACAGTGTGCTACTAAATAAGCAAGAGATCACTGAAGAAATCGAAGAAGAAATAAAAAAATACATAGAAACAAATGACAATGGAGACACGACGACCCAAAACCTATGGGATGCAGCAAAAGCAGTTCTAAGAGGGACGTTTATAGCAATTCAATCTCACCTCAAGAAACAAGAAAAATCTCAAATAAACAATCTAAACCTACACTTAAAACAACTAGAGAAAGAAGAACAAAGAAAACCCAAACTCAGTAGAAGAAAAGAAATCATTAAAGATCAGAGCAGAAATAAATGAAATAGAAACAAAGAAAACAATAGCAAAGATCAATAAAACTAAAACCTTGTTCTTTGAGAAGATAAACAAAATTGATAAACCATTAGCCAGACTCATCAAGATAAAAAGGGAGAGGATGCAAATCAATAAAATTAGAAACGAAAAAGGAGAAATCACAACTGACACTGCAGGAATACAAAGGATTATCAGACACTACTACAAACAACTATATGCCAATAAAATGGACAACCATGAAGAAGTGGACAAATTCTTAGAAAGGTACAATTTTCCAAGACTGAACCAGAAAGAATTAGAAAATATAAACAGACTTATCACAAGTAATGAAATTGAAACCATAATTAAAAATCTTCCAACAAACAAAAGTCCAGGACCAGAGGGCTTCACAGGTCAATTCTATCAAACATTTAGCGAAGAGCTAACACCTATTATTCTCAAACTCTTCCAAAAAATTGCAGAGGGAGAAACACTCCCAAATTCATTCTACGAAGCCACTGTCATGCTGATACCAAAAGCCTAAAAAGATACCACAAAAAAAGAAAATGATAGACCAATATCACTGATGAACATAGATGCAAAAATCCTCAACAAAATACTAGCAAACAGAATCCAACAACACATTAAAATGATTATACACCATGATCAAGTGGGATTTATCCCAGGGATTCAAGGATTCTTCAATATATGCAAATCAATCAATGTGATACACCACATTAAGAAATTAAGGAATAAAAACCATATGATCAACTCAATAGATGCAGAAAAAGCTTTTGACAAAATTCAACACCCATTTATGATAAAAACTCTCCAGAAAATGGGCATAGAGGGAACCTACCTCAACAAAATAAAGGCCATATATGACAAACCCACAGCAAACATCATTCTCAATGGTGAAAAACTGAAAGCATTTCCTCTAAGATCAGGAACAAGACAAGGATGTCCAGTCTCACCACTCTTATTCAACATCGTTTTGGAAGTCCTAGCCATGGCAATCAGAGAAGAAAAAGAAATAAAAGGAATACAAATTGGAAAAGAAGAAGCAAAACTGTCACTGTTTGCTGATGACATGATATTATACATTGAAAATCCTAAAGATGCCACCAGAAAACTATTAGAACTAATCAGTGAATTTGGTAAGGTTGCAGGATACAAAATTAATGCACAGAAATCTCTGGCATTGCTCTACACCAACAATGAAAAATCAGAAAGGGAAATTAAGTAAACATTCCCATTTACCACTGCAACAAAAAGAATAAAATACCTAGGAATAAACCTACCTAAGGAGGCAAAAGACTTATACTCAGAAAACTATAAAACACTGATGAAAGAAATCAAAGATGACACAAACAGTTGGAGAGATATACCATGTTGTTAGATTGGAAGAATCAATATTGTGAAAATGACTATACTACCCAAAGCAATCTACAGATTGAATGCAATCCCTATCAAACTACCAAGGGCGTTCTTCACAGAGTTAGAACAAAAAATTTTACAATTCGTATGGAAACACAAAAGGCCCTGAATAGCCAAAGCAATCTTCAGAAAGAAAAAAGGAGTTGGAGAAATCAGGCTCCCTGACTTCAAACTATACCACAAAGCTACAGTAATCAAGACAGTATGGTACTGATATAAAAACAGAAATATAGATCAATGGTACAGGATAGAATGCCCAGAGATAAACCCATGCACATATGGGCACCTAATTTACGACAAAGGAGGCAAGAACATACAAGGGAGAAAAAACAGCCTCTTCAATAAGTGGTGCTGGGAAAACTGGACAGCTACCTGTAAAAGAATGAAATTAGAACACTACCTCACACCATACACAAAAATAAACTCCCAGTGGATTAAAGACTTAAATGTAAGACCAGACACTATAAAACTCTTAGAGGAAAACATAGGAAAAACACTTTTTGACATAAATCACAGTAAGATCTTTTTTACCCACCTCCTAGAGCAAGGGAATTAAAAACAAAAATAAACAAATGGGACTTAATTAAACTTAAAAGCTTTTGCACAGCAAAGGAAACCGTAAACAAGACAAAAAGACAACTCTCAGAATGGGAGAAAATATTTGCAAATGAATCAACAGAGAATAAATCTCCAAAATATACAAACAGCTCATGGAGCTCAATATTAAAAAAAAAAAAAAATCTAGTAAAAAAATGGGTGGGAAACCTCAATAGACATTTCACCAAGGAAGACATACAGATGGCCAAGAGGCACATGAAAAGATGCTCAACATCACTAATTATTAGAGAAATGCAAATCAAAACTACAATGAGGTATCACCTCACATCAGTTAAAATGGCCATTATCAAAAAATCTAGAAACAATATATGCTGGAAAGGGTGTGGTGAAGGGAACCGTCCTGCACTGTTGGTGGGAAAGTAAATTGATACAACCACTATGGAAAACAGTCTGGAGGTTCCTTAAAAAACTAAAAATAGAATTACCATATGTCCCAGCAATCCCACTACTGGGCATATACCCTGCAAAAACCATAATTCAAAAATAGACATGTACCACAATGTTCATTGCAACACTATTTACAATAGCCAGGACATGGAACCAACCTAAATGTCCATTGACAGATGAATGGATAAAGAAGATGTGGCACATATATACAATGGAATATTACTCAGCCATAAAAATAAATGAAATTGAGTTATTTGTAGCGAGGTGGGTGGAATTAGAGTCTGTCATACAGAGGAAGTAAGTCAGAAAGGGAAAAAACAAATACCGTATGCTAGCACATATATATGGAATCTAAAAAATAAAAATAAAAATGGTACTGATGAACCTAATTGCAGGGCAGGAATAAAGAGGTAGACATAGAGAATGGACTTGAGGACATGGGGTGGGAGGGCGAAGCTGGGGCGAAGTGAGAGTAGCATCGAAATATACACTACCGAATGTAAAATAGTTGGCTGGTGGAAAGCAGCAGCATAGCACAGGGAGATCGGCTTGGTGCTTTGTGATGACCTAAAGGGGTGGGATAGGGAGGATGGGAGGGAGGCTCAAGAGGGAGGGGATATGGGGACATGTGTATGCATATGGCTGATTTGCTTTGTTGTGCAACAGAAACTAACACAGTATTATGCAGCAATTATTTTCCAATAAAGATCTATTAATTAATTAATTAATTAATTTTAAAAAGTCATGGGGATGTAATGTACAGCACAGGAAATAGTCAATAATACTGTAATAAGTTTGTATGATGACAGATGGTTACTAGACTTAGTGTGGTGATCAATCTGTAGTGTATATAAATCAAATCACTATGTGGAACACCTGGGACTAATATATATTGTATGTCAATTATACTTCAATAAAAAAGAATACATCTCTAAAAAGAACTCTGAGTAAGACTTTAACGAAGTTCCTTGTGTTTGAATACAATGCCTAGAATTTTTTCTGCTCACTTCCCAGCTCCCACATATACTTCAGAGGGTTGATGTTCCTACACAAGTCACTACCACACAAAGTAGATTCTTATCATATTCCGCTTGTTAACAAAACAAGAAAATTTATTTTGAAAAAAAATAAGAAGTAGGGTGTTAGGAGTTAATATACGTTAAGACAAATTCTAAGCCTGTAAGCTGCTTCTTACACCCCTCCTGATTCTCCAAGGAAACACCAGGCTGTGCACAGGCTGGTGCGCACTCTGCATCTGCGTTTGTGTTTCCAGGGCTCTGGGAGCACGTGGCTGTGTGCATTTCAGGCTCCGGGCTGTAAGAGGGGCCCTGAGCTTTAACAAGCCCCTCCCCTCCCCGCCCCCTTCCCAGCCCTGGTCTCTGAGGCTCCGCCTCCAGCCCTGAGAGTCCGGGAGGCTACGCAGGGATGCTCACGGGTGTCATGCGGCCGGTGGCCAGCAGGGGGCGGAGACACTTAGTGGCTTCCCAGCTTTGGGACTCCAGGCGGCAGAATTGGTAAGAACAGCAGAGGCACCCTGCCATCCTCAGAGCGGCTCACCACTATGCTTTCCAACCCTTATTCTCCATCTCTACCCCATGTCTGACGTAGAAACAGATACCAGTAATGAGTAATAAGTACCATTAGTATTAACTACTATATAATTAATAGGCTGTAATAAATAGCTGTTATTAGCAACAATAACCTATATTCTTATCACACTTTAGTCTTAATCTAGACAATTCCTCTCCAGTTGCCTGAGTTCAGGCAAGAGGACGAGGCCAACAATTTCCCTGATCGGAGCCGAGGGGGCGGGGGAGGCCAGTCCTCACCTGGGAGTGGCTCTAATGGGCACAGCCTGACTCACAGGTCTCACGTCCAAAAAGCCTTTGGGTACATTTCTGATCCAATGCTGATGGTTCCAGTGATAAGTCTTACTGTGTGTTTGTACTTTAACTTCAGCCACTAAGACAGTAGAACATTGGGTAGCAGACCAGGGAAACCCGCACTCATCTTAAGAAGGGACAGAGGAAAAAAGACTCTACTGATAAAGCCTTTCTTGTCTTAGTGACCAGCAGACAGCAGATGTAGTGACAAGTGCATGGGTTCATGATAAGACCCTTGAAATGAGTGGTGACATCATCTCAGCTCCCCTTCCCTGTCCTCCTCTGGAAAACGGGCTTTCACAACACGGGGAGCTTGCTTAACAGACTTGCATTTTTTTATTTGTTTTTATCTAGATAACTTACTGTCATTGCCGTCTGCATAGACCGTCAGGCTCCAGAGGGCCCACAAGGCACACAAGGTACTCGTCACCACATGCCTGCAGGCGTGCACTGTGCTGATGCTGCTGTTGTTCATGCCATCACTCCCCGGACAGGAATGAGCCGCCAATGCATGTCAGAAGTGGCGTCAGCATCGTTTCTGTAAGATCAAGGTGTCATGATCTTTGCCGTTGAGGGTTACAGTTGCGGAGGGAGGGGGTTCCAGTGTGATACTGTGAGTGCTGTGAACGTGGGGAGCACAGGGGCCGCCCAGAGCACCCCTGATCCATACTTGGGGCCAGAGAAGACTAAAGGAGGCATCACTTGAGCTGAATCTTGAAGGATAAGCAGGAGACAGGTAGATGGAGAAAAGTCAGGGGGCATTTCAGGGCAAGAAGAGCATCACCAGACAGAGGTACACTATTCACTAATGCCAATCTGAATGTCATGTAAAGAAAACCGAAGAGTCATACAGCCCTCTGACCAGAGGTCAGGAAAGCTGGGGTCATGTCCTGGCACTGTCCACAGCTTTGTGAAACTGGTTCGCCCATTCATTTAAATGTTGAGAGCTGGAGGGCAGGCTGGTTATGGTCAAAGGTGGCCTGAGGCCTAACTTGCTCTGGCTCTGTGTTTGGGGTTGACTTTAATCTTGAACGTGACATTTTTTTTTAAGTATACTTTTTAAAAAATAAATTAATTTTATTATTATTTTTAAATTAATTTATTTTTGGCTGCATTGGGTCTTTGTTGATGCACACTGGTTTTCTCTATTTGTGGCAAGTGGGAGCTACTCTTTGTTGCGGTGTGCAGGCTTCTCATTGTGGTGGGTTCTCTTGTTGTGGAACATGGGTTATAGGTACGTAGGCTTCAGCAGTTGTGGCACGTGGGCTCAGTAGTTGTGGCTTGTGGGCTCTAGAGCACAGGCTCAGTAGTTGTGGAGCACGGGCTTAGTTGCTCTGTGGCATGTGGGATCTTCCCAGACCAGGGATCGATCCCACATCCCCAGCATTGGCAGGCAGATTCTTAACCAATGCACCACCAGGGAAGTCCCTGAACATGACTTTTTGAAAGGCCTCGGAATCCAGTTTCTTCTGGTTCATTCAGATATGATAGAGTTTGTGTTGCCCTGAGATGAAAAATAAATTTCTGGGCTGGGGGTAGGGGGGACAGCAGGACCTTAGGCAGGATTAGTCCTCCTCTGAGTCTCACCCTCAGTAGCCCAGTATTTCCTTAACTGATCAGAGCAAAGAGGGCCAAGAGCTCTTGTAGCACCATCCCCGCTCTCCCTCTTGCCTCACATTCTGCAAATAGCTCCTGCCCTTTGTGGACTGGTGCCTTTTACTCCTTAGATCCAGTGGCTTACAACCAACCTTGGTGTCTTCCTCCCAAAGAAGCCCTTTCCCCATTCCTGCCAGAAATCAGCAGAGAAGTCAAGGAAAATGGAGAGCCAGAAATGTCAATTCTCGTTCTTTGGCCAAATGATGACAAAAAGCCAAGGCCTTTATTCTCAGAAGCTGTTTAAAGGAAAGGAGAAAGAGAGGTTTTAAAAGCATGAGGAGGTTCTGAGAATTGGGGAGATTTTGCTTGAAGTTTTGACATTATATATTGTTCTTCTAACTCGAGTCCCCCATGACCTTGCAGGGTCCTATGGAGTTTCTCCATGAATTTTGAGGAAATGTTCTAATTATAATCCGTACTCTCCAGAGAGACTTACAGGCAAAGTGAACCATACCTGAGGGAATGTTATGAGTAAGACTCAAGAACTTCAAGTTCCACTGATGCTGAAAACTCAGCCTCTGTGCACCGGTGCCGAACTGAATCTCAGAGTTCTGGGTGAAGTAGAAGAGAATAGCTTTATTGATTTGCCAGGCAAAGAGGGACACAGTGGGCTTCTGCCCTGAAAACTGTGTGTCCCCACCCAGGAGGATTTGGTGAGGAGTTTTATAGCAAAGGTTCAAGGGTGGGGTTGCGGATAAAATTAGGGTGTGTACACAGCCTGCACGCCTTTAATCTGGCCTCAGGTGATCTTCTGATCAGCTTCTGGGGTTCCTTTAATCTGGCCTCAGGGGGTCTTCTCGGGAATGAAGAATTCCAACATCTTCCATTTGTTGGGGATTTTAGTTCTGTAGAAGAGCTCAAAGATATTGTTATGTGTATCCCTTGAGGGGGAACCAGGACACCGCCCCAAGGCTGCACTATTGTTTCTTGACTGCTCCTCCCTTGTCTCTGCATCCCCTCCCTTCCCTGATTAGCAACTGTTTGAACCTGCCCTTCGGGACTCAGGGAAGGTCATGGAGGCTGGAGTCTGTTCCCGACAAACAAGGAACGGGGCACACAGAGAGGCTTCCATGCCCAGGAGCCCCACAGGGTCCTGCTCGGTTTCCTTACCAAGGAAATGTGGGAGGAAAAGGTAAAGGAGACAAAAGAGAGTAACCAGAACAAGGGGGTATTTTCAAGGGTTTCTTCTTGGAGCTGAAACTCCATTAAATATCACCTTTGTTTGCAATATAACTTCTGAGTTCAAAAAAGCTCCCTTTTAGGGTATTCCCTGGTGGTGCAGTGGTTAGGACGCCAGGCTTCCATGGCAGGGGGTGCAGGTTTGATCCCTGGTCAAGGAAGCTGAGCAGTGCAGCAAAAAAAAACAACAACAAAAAAAAAAACAAAAACAACTATCTTTGAGATTTCCTCTCCTTCATAACCCTTGAACTACATTTAAGTCCACAGGAAGCCTCTGTGTTTCTGATGGTATCTGGTCTAAGGCTGCCAGCTTGGGAAAACCTTTGTACCTTATTGATGATTTAGGCAACACTGAGAATTAATGATGCATTGGGTGGAGTGTTTGAAATGAGATTAAGCTGTAGCAAAGCTAATTGTTGCATCAGCTTGAATGGATGAGGGATGGGCCAGCTGCAGGGAGGAGGAAAAGTCTTGCCTTCCTTGCCCTCAGGAAACTGCTTTTGAAAAGCAAACACCATGGCTCCTTGACTGAGAATGGAGACTGAGTTTGGAAGTCGGTTGATGAGTCTTCAACATTATAGTAAACACAGCTTCAGATATAAAGTGGTATCTGCTCATGAGAGCACACAGCTACTGTCATGAGGGGCTTCTTGCTGGAAGGCCAAGCTGAAGAGAGAGTGTGGGGATCTGTTGACTGATGTGATGAGAGCAAGGTCTTCCTTTTCTACCTGGGAACATCCTTGGCCTGCAGCCCACCCTGTAACTTGGTGCTAAATGCAACTCCACTGCAAAAAGAGGCATCTGTTGTGAGAAATAAAGATTATGTATACAGCAATGCACAAGGCATAGAGAACACCTCTTGGAAGACATTCTTTCCATTTTCGTACCGTAATTGGAGCAAACTGCCATTTTGTACACATCGTCAGTTGGCTCCACCACTTCCTGGAATTTGTTTGCTTTGGCCGGTCTGAACATGACACAGGACTGTATTCGCTGTCAGGTATGTCCTTGGGATCAGCTGGTGGCAGGTGGCGGGCAGCCTGGCTGCAGCCCCTCCACTGCTGCTAGTCCCTGTGCCTGGCTGCTCCCACCTCCATGCTCTGAACAGCATGGTTATGAGAAGCTGCTCCTCTAATTTCTGAGTCTTTCTGAACAAGGGATTTTCATAGAAGTTTCCAATTGGGTTGGGTCAGAGGCACCTCTGAAAAGTCAGTGCAACCCCCATGTATAATCTGGTTCCACAATGTGCCCTCTAAGACAGTGATTCTCAAACCTGGCTGCATATTGTAGTTACCTGGGGAGTTTTTAACACTCCAGATGCTCTGGCTGCACCTGATGCGAAAACTCAGCCTCTGTGCACAGTGCAAAACTGACTCTCAGAGACAAGAGTTTTGGATGAAGTAGAAAAGAATAGCTTTACTACTTTGCCAGGCAAAGGGGCCACAGTGGGCTCGTGACTCAAAAACTGGGAGGACTTGGTGAGTTTTATAACAATGGTTCAAGGGCAGAGTTGCTGATAAGGATCAGGGTATGTACAGGGCCTGCAGTCCTTTAATCTGGCCTCAGGTGGTCTCCTGATAAGCTTCTCAACCTTATCAAACTGTGACCTTCTCTGGAATGAAGAATACTACCATCTTCCATATGTTGGGGGTTTTAGTTCTGTCGAAGAGCTCAAAGATATTGTTATATGTTTCCCTTGAGGTGGAACCAGGACCCTGCCCCAAGGCTGCACTATTGTTTCTTGACTGCTCCTCCCTTGTCTCTGCATCCCCTCCCTTCCCTGATTACCAACTGTTTGAACCTGCCCTTTGGAACTCAGGAAGGTCATGGAGGCTGGAGTCTGTTCCCTACAGACAAGAAACAGGGGACACAGAAAGGCTTCTGTACCCAGGAGCCCCACAGGGTCCTGCTTGGTTTCACACCCAGGACAGTTTAATTAGATTCTTTTGAGAAGGGTTACAGGCCCTAATATTTTAAAAAATATCTTGGGTGATTACAACATGTAGCCAAGTTGGAGAACCAGTGCTCAGGTCTGTACCCTGACATGGTACTGGGACAGACAGCTGAGCTCCACCCACACACAGGTGACCCTGGGACTAGAGAGGAGACACAGCAGGTGGGGTGCAGAGGCCCGGCTGCTGTGATACCAATGCCCACTGACCACGTGAGGTGCCAGGTGCCCCCAAACCTCTATCTACTTCAGAAATAGCTCAGACGCATCTCAGAACATGGGGCTTGGCTAAGAGGCTGATGTGTCGCTCTTGACTGAATAGCTAAGTAGACATTTCAAGGACAGGATCGGCCCCTGAATGAGTGTCTGTCCCCATATTTACCAGCTGCTCCTGAGCTTGAATTTATGCTGTGAGCCAGGGCCCCGCTTCCTCAACAAAAACCCCCATTTGTGACTGGAGAAGCAGTTGAGTTGAGTAGCACTAAACACACACATATATACACACACACACACAAATGGGTCTTTAACAAGACAGCTCAAAAGATTGTCACAGACTCCTCTGGGACCAACTCTGCCCCCCAGTCCTCAGTCATCCCAGGCCCAAGGCTGCCCTCCCTGCTGGATGCTGGGAAGCTGGTGACAGCACAGCCCCCACACAGCTATTTGCATTTGGGACTTAGGGCTGCTGCCCAGGAGCTTGAGGAGCACAACCTCCCTGGTACCTATTTCTCAATCTTAAAGAAAACCAGGAACTGAGATGCTCCCTTGGTGGGGGTGGGGCACAGGAAGTGGTGGGAACAAATGCCTCGATTTGCTACTTAGGGTGGTGGCTCTTGAAGAGACCGAGGTCAGCCTGTGGACCCAGCTTGATGGGAGCTTCACCTCCTGGGGACTGGGTGGGAGGGGTGAGAAGTGACATTTCTGGAAGGTTCCTGGACACTTTGGGGGGGGGCAAGTCCTGCTCTCAACTATGAGCTGAAAGACCAGCCAAATAAGGGCTCCCTGAAGGACAAATATATGATCCCCTGGGGAACCTGGGAACTATTTGGGCCAGAGGAACTCCTGGAAAAGATAAGCTGGTAAAGCATGTAAACCCTTGAAAGCAGGGCCACTGCAGATTTGAAACATTCGCAAACACAGCATTTAAAAACTGAGTACAGGGACTTCCCTGGTGTCTCAGTGGTTAAGAATCCACCTGCCGATGCAGGGGACACAGGTTCAATCCCTGGTCCGGGAAGATCCCACATGCCGTGGAGCAACTAAGCCCGTGCGTCGTAACTACTGAGCCTGCACTCTAGAGCCCGCAAGCCGCAACTACTCAGCCCACTTGCCACAACTACTGAAGCCCGCAGGCTCTAGGGCCCATGTGCCACAACTACTGAGCCCACGTGCTGCAACTACTGAAGCCGGCACGCCTAGAGCCCGTGCTCTGCAACAAGAGAAGCCACCGCACTGAGAAGCTGGCATACCACAGTGACAAGTAGCCCCTGCTTGCCACAGCTAGAGAAAGCCAGCACGCAGCAACAAAGACCCAATGCAGCCAAAAATTAAAAAAAAAAAACCTGAGTACAGAAAGGTAAAATAACAAAGTACAAATCTTCTGAAATCCCACTACCAAAAGAAAGCCCTTGTAAACACCTTCCAAATAGCTCTCTACAAATGTGTGTGTGTGACTATACATTTTCACAGACTTGGGGCCTAAAGTTCATGCAGTTTTTTTTTTTAATTTCTTAATCACTATTTTTTTATTGAGGTATAGTTGATTTACAATGTGTTAATTTCTGCTGAACAGCAAAGTGATTCAGTTATACATATATATACATTCTTTTTTTATATAGTCTTTTCCATTATGGTTTATCATAGGATACTGAGCACACACAATTTTGAAACTAGTTTTTCTCTCAGTCAACAATTAGTCCTGGACTTGGTCTGTGTCAATGAATTTATACCCATATCATTTTCAATGCCTACAGCACGTTCTCTTATATGTATATACCATAAGTTAACTATCCTTTTATTATAAATAAAGCTGCTAAGAGCAAATCTTGTACATGTGCTTTTTTTGGACACATTCCTCACTGCTCTTGAGATGCACCTGGGAGGGGGTTGCTGGGCTATAGGCTGTCACTCTCCTCTTATTGGACATTGAGGTGGTTTCTACTTTTTGTTTTTTCAAACAATTCTGCAATAATTCTTGTTCTGCTAAGAATGTAAGTTTTGCAAGGGCAAGTGCCTTTTCTGTTTGCTTCATAGATGAATTCCAAATGTCTATGTTGCTACTTTCAACACATATTGAAATAACTGAACAAACATGGATTTCTTTCACATCTGTAGGAATACAGTCAATTCTTTTTTTTTTTTTTAATTTTATTTATTTTAGTTATTTATTTATGGCTGTGTTGGGTCTTCGTTTCTGTGTGAGAGCTTTCTCTAGTTGCGGCAAGCGGGGGCCACTCTTCATCGCAGAGCGCAGGCCTCTCACTATTGCAGCCTCTCTTATTGCAGAGCACAGGCTCCAGACACGCAGGCTCAGCAATTTTGGCTCACGGGCCTAGTCGCTCCACGGCATATGGGATCTTCCCAGACCAGGGCTCGAACCCATGTCCCCTGCATTGGCAGGTAGATTCTCAACCACTGCGCCACCAAGGAAGCCCTACAGTCAATTCTTGACTCAAAGTTTTCACTGCTCTGCCCATGTCCATGGATGACCGTGAAAGCTCCATGAGTACTGATTTGGAGGTTACAAATAAATTTTAGTGAGTAGGCAAATTTGCAAAAACAGAATTCACAAATAATAAAAACCAATTGTATTTCATAAGATATATTCGAGAATCAGACTTGTTGGATAATAAATATTCACACTTTAAGTACTGTCAAATTTCCACCACCCTTCATGAAAAGATATATTAATTTACTTTTCCATCAGTAGTATGTATGTGTGTGTGCTTGTCAACCCTAGACCAAATCTGTTGTTGTTCTTGTAGACATGGATTAGGGGGTCTCTGATTTTTATTTTGATGACAAAAATCACACAGGGGAACACAAAAATTACAATTGACAAACTAGGAGTGAGTCGTGGGCTGGAAAACAAGAGGAATGGGTTTCCAGCATCCCCTGGATTCTTCCTGGAATCTTGGGTTTCCTTCCAGGGTCCTCCATGCCCTGGGTACCTCCTGGAGCCCTTCCAGTGGTCCCACAGAGCTCAGCTTGAGAACCAGCACTCTAGGCCAAGGGTTCCACGGTCCAAGAAGGTTGAGATGTACAGGGCTGGTTCTGATGGTGGCCTCAGCCTGGGTGGGCTCCTGCAGTGGAGGAGGCAACAGTTTGGCCACCCAGTTGTGCAGCTGGAGGGCTGGCCGGGTGGCACCACCTCACACTTGTAGCTGGAACCTTGGGTATCCAGGCTGCTTGTGAAGGCAAACATGCCTTTCCAGCTCTCCTCCTCAGCACAAGGTTAAAGAACAAGCACCCTTTCTTCAAGGCTCTGTCAGGGAGAATGGGCCGGCAGGGCAGAGGCTGTAGACGGAGTGCTGCAGACCATGTGGGAGGACTGGTTCTCCCAGGACTGGCTCTCAGTCTCCGCTGGGTGGGGCTGAGGACCCTCCAGGCTGAAAGGGGAGCAGGAGCCCCCTCCCCAGGTCTGGAGGCCAGGCTGGAGAGCCAGGCACGTGGCCCTCCACCACCACCAGTCTGAACTCCTGCTCTCCATCTCGTGTTTGGTCCACGCACCAACATTCTGATCCTCTCCTGGGAGACGCTGAGAGCACTGGTTTTGCAGCTGTTGAACAACTCTAATTTTAGCAGTGACGTTTCCCCAACAGGTCCAAGCAGACGACCCCCTTCTGGCCAGCTGACCCTTGGCCTTCGTGCCTGGAGCTCAGGGGCTGGGGGGAGAGGGGAGGCAAACTGCTGGGGCTTGGGGCCGGCTCCTGGAGGGATGGAGACCACTTGGTCAGTGGAGGCCACCTCGCCCTCCTCCCAGCTGTGTCTACTTGCACTGGGCTCCCAGCATCTGCTTCTCCGACCCCTCAGGGGTGCACTGCTTGTGATGGCACAGGGACCCCTCCTTCTCCTCTCCCTCTCCTCCCCCTCCGTCTCCCTCTCCTCTCCTTATTCTCCTCTTTTCCCCTTCTCCTTCCCCTCATCCTCCCCCTCCCCTCCCTTTCTTTCTTCCCTCTCCTCCTCCCCCCTCGTCCTCCCTCTCCCCTCCCCCTCCCCTCCCCTTCTTTCTCCCCTCTCCTCCTTCCCCCTCCCCCTCCCCCGCCTCCCCTCCTCCTCCTTCTCCCCCTCCCCAACACCTCTTCCTAATCCTCCCCACAGCTGGAAGTGGTGCACAGTTGCTGGACACCCCAGATCTTTAACTTCCATGTTTGCCTGGTGGCTGGCATGTGGTCAGCGCTGAATCAATGATGGCTTGGTTGGTTGACTGAATGACTGACTGAATGAAGGAATGAATACTTCACTTCAGGCTCTTTACTCCCCTTCCATTTAGTTATGGATTTTCTAGATATCTCTGAATCTAATCTTGATAGTAGTCCCTGGATGGATTCTTTGGATATTTCTACCTTGACCTTTAATGGGTCCAAACAGCAGTGGGAAAGCAAAGGTTCTGAAAAGCAATGATGGCTCAGGGGCCCAGGTTTCTCTCCACAAATGCCAAGCACTGCTAGCAGAAAGTGCAATTACCTTTACAAAGCCAATAAGCAATTGATTTTTCGATTCAGTAAATTATAAAACATGTTTTGAACCAAAGACAACACTAATTAACACCGAAGAAGATTAAGCATGCATTCACATTTTCCACTAACATTAATAAACTGGTTGGGTTCCTGGCACTCCCCAGTGCTGGAAACCATGCCCCCTCATCTGCAGGCAAAATGTCTTTCAGTGGGCGTCCACAGCTGACTGAGATAATGAATCTCTGCCCAAGTTTACTCCCAATTTTATTAATAGATTATTTTATAGACTAATGCAATTATAAATTAGCTATTCAATGGCACACTATGGAATTCATGAACAAATCTAGTTAAATGCTTTTCTTGATTGCACTGTGTGCATAGCATCTTTAAATCAGGATTCAATTCTTAATTCACACCAACAATTAATGTTTGCACACGGTGTATTAATCATTTCAGTTTGCAGGGAGAAGTCCCAGTTGTTTATTGGTAGGGATGTATTAGCATTTGCCTGCATCTCTAATTACTAATCTGAAATTTCTGGGGAAAGGGAAATAAAAGTTTTTTTTTTCCAATTTGTGTTTTTAAATATAAAAGTACTCTCTTACATTAATGATATAGTAAAGGTTAAAAAACAAGCACGTTCAAAAATGTGAATTTGTAATGTCATTTTTGTTCATCATCTAGAACATTCTGGAAGAAAATATCCTAAAATTTTGACTATGGAAATTTCCAAACTGTAAGCTTCCTGATGACATTTTATTTATTTCATTTTGCTTTCCTTTTTACGGATACTTTCCTCCAGAAAATGCCTATAATTTGAATAATGATATATAGCACATATACACTAAAATATACTGTAAACTTTAAAGCATTATATAGTTTCTAGGAGTCCTGATATTCAGTAAAGCCTTGCATAAATGGACTGTAAAAATCTATCCCAGAATGTAATGTTGACTATGACAAATGAATTTAGCTGTGTTACAGATGTGTGATGTAACCTCACTGAAGGGGGAGGGGGTATGAAGCTGACCTAAGTAACTTCTGAAAATGGTACTTTGGGTACTGTTAGACTGAAGACAGAAAGAACTCTACATAACACCTTATTCTGTTACTGAATCCAAGCTTGCTCTGCTCGCCACACGACAGGCCAATAAATTGGAGACTAGGTGTTGAGGCAAGGAGTACGATTTTATTCGGAAAGCTGGCAGACCAAGAAGATGACAGACAAAAGTCTCCAAAAAACCATCTTATATATGTACCCTGGAATGGCCCGCCTCAGGGAAGGGATGTGTTAATTTCTTCTTTCTTGCAGCCATCCACAGGTGGGCGGGGTCAGGATGTTTCCCTGAACAAAGGCACTTTGGTTTAACATTCAGGCAGAGGGGCAGGGTTCCCCAAGGCAGGCCATTATATATAGACAGTATCTTTTTAGTGAACAAAAGCAACAGGAAGCAAAGGATAAAGTAAAAGAAACAGATCCAACATGTAGTCAGATTTGGCTCTTCCCTGTTACATGCTGACAGGGCCTAGACGAAATGATGCCCAGCAGCAGTGACCACCACCAGCATCTAGACCTTGGTTTCTAAAGACCCTTCTCCAGTAAAGAGAAACTGGGCTGCTCAGAGAAAGGGCTGGGACAGGGAAAGTGAGCTTGGAGCATTTTATAGTTCCAGATATTAAGAAGTTCTCCCCAAAAAACATATTGAGCATGTCAAAAGGACATTGGTGCCAAACTTCAACAGCTCCCAATGGCCAAACTGGACAATCTGACCAAGAAAGTAAATAACAGTAATATTGCATGACGACCCAAGGAATAAATGAAACATCCCTGAGTACATACTAATGTAAGTAAATGATTGAATAAGTAAGTAAATGGGAGAGAAGGGACAGATCTTCTGTGCAGAAGAATTTCAGTTAATAAATGCAGACTCTCCATTCCAGAAAGTGGAACTTAATCCTCTTCCCTTGAGTGCAGGCTGGACTTGTGAATCCCGTGAATAGAGCATGGAAAGGGGAAGATAGTAAAACCCAGCAAGATCCTGTGGGCCTCCTGAGCACAAAAGCCTTTCTGTGTCCCCTATTTCTTGATTACAGGAAATAGGCTTCATTTAGCCTCCATGACCTTCCCTGAGTTCCAATGGACAGATTCAAACAGTTGCTAATCAGGGAAGGGAGGGGATATAGAGACCAGGGAGGAGTGGCCGAGAAACAATAGTGCAGCCTTGGAGCAGGGTCCTGGTTCCCCCTCAACGGATACACATAACAATATCTTTGAGCTATTTTGCAGATACTGAAACCCCCACCAGGTGGGAGAAGTTAACTGTATGCTGCCCACAAGCACATAGACCCCAGACCAGCTGGAAACAGAAGGTTGATGATGCTGACTCCCAATTACCTCACCACCAACCAATCAGAAGAATGCCCATGAGCTGATCACACCTTCTTTGAACCATTAGTATAAAACTCTTCACTAGTACCTCCAGGTTGGGACACAGAGTTTGGAGGGCCTTAGCCCACTGTGGCGCCCTTTGCCTGGCAATGCAATAAAGCTATTCTTTTCACCTTCACCCAGAACTCTATCTCTGAGATTTAATTCAGTGTTGGGGTACAGAGGCCAGTTTTGGCATCAATAGTAACACAGCAGAGAGGAAACCTAGCACACACTACCTTAACCACGTGATCAAGGTTAATATCACCAGTGACAGGTGGTGTTGACATCACACCCTCCCTAATACAAAGGGTACTTTACTTCTCTGTTTTTTTCCCCAAAACTCAGTTCCCCTGTCTCATCATGAGTTAATGCATCAGACAAACCCATATTGTGGGACATTCTACAAAACACCTGACTAGTCCTCTTCAAAACTGTCAAAGTTATGAAAATCAAGGAAAGGTTGAGAAACTCATGAATTGAGGAGACTAAGGAGACAGGACAACTAAATGCAACAGGGAATCCTGAATTGGATCTTGGACCAGAAAAAGACTAAATAGTGTAAAAACTGGTAAAATTGGAATAAAGTTTGTAGCTGAGTTAATAGTGTTGTACCAATTTACTTTCTTTTTTTGATAAATGTATGGTGGTTATGTAAGATGTTAACACTAGAAGAAGGTGGGTGAGGATATACTTGGATTTTCTGTATTATTTCCTCAAATTTTCTGTACTTAAAATTACTCTAAAATTTTTTAATTAAATTTTTTTTAAAAATTTCAAATCTATCCTAGTATTTTATAGAAGTGGTGTTCTAATTTTTTCTGCTTATTCCAAAAATGGTCTGTTAATAATCGTTATCTTGTGGTTTAATAGTTAGCAGCAATAGAATCAGACTGCCTGGGTTTGAACCCCCCTTATTATTTGTGACCTCAGACAAGTTGTTTAACTTCTCAGTGCCTCAGTTTCTTTATCTGTAAAATGGGAATAATAATGTATCATAGGGATGATGTCAGGATTAAGTAAGAAAATACACAAAAACTATTTCTTGATAAATATTGATAAATGTTAAGTAACAGTGGTAGTAGAGATCTTCTAAAATTTCCCAGAAATAACCTGAAAAACTCAGTTTCCCTCCTTCCCAAATTCTTTTAGTCATGAGTCAGAAAATGGGCAAAAAGGTCAAAAATGGATAAAAAATTGGTGAAATAAGCTATGATTATTATTCCCAGTGAACATTCCAGAAGGAGAGTTAATTTAAATAAAGCAAACATTCGTTTCACTCTTTTCTCTGCTTCATAATTTAAGTTCATTTTTCTCTTGAACGTTATCAAAATGTTTCCTAAGTTGTCCATTTCTTCCATTTTTTTTCTATATTTTTTTTGTGTCAGAAGGGCCTAAATACCAGAAAGTCATCTGTAAGATGCCTTGCCCAACTGGAGGCAAGAAATAGGACTTATTATGAATAAGCAATTATATTTTTCTAATATCCCTAGTATTGCAAAACTCTGGAGTGTTCCTGCAAGTCCAAGTACGTTACCCTTGGATGCTTTACCTTTGGGCCCCATTAGTCATGATCATTACTAAGCAGAGCTGAGATTTCATTTTTTTAAAAACCACATTTGCTGGTATCTGATTGAAAGAAACACTTCTGGAAAAAATCCTGACTCACGTATCTCAGGGCAACGAAAGAAGAGAGGTTTTAGAGAATTTCCTTAATATAGGACAGTGGTTCTCCAATTTTAGCCTCCATCAGCATCACCTGGAGGGCTGCAAAAGCACAGACTGCCAGGCCCACCCCACAGTTAAACTTCAGGAGGTCTTGGGCAGGACCTGAGAATTGCATTTCTTCCTTTCTTTCCTTCTTTCCTTCCTTCCTTCCTTCCTTTCTTCCTTTCTTTCTTTTTTAAATTTTTATTGGAGAATAGTTGATTTACAATGTTGTGTTAGTTTCAGGCGTACAGCAAGGTGATTCAGTTATACATATACATATATCCATTCTTTTTCAGATTCTTTTCCCTTATAGGTTATTACAGGATATTGAGTAGAGTTCCCTGTGCTCTACAGTAGGTCCCTGTTGGTTACCTATTTTATATATAGTAGTGTGTAAATATCAATCCCAATCTCTTAATTTATCACTTCCCTCTATGTTTCCCTTTGGTAACCATAAGTTTGTTTTCTATGTGTGAGAGTCTATTTCTGTTTTGTAAATAAGTTAATTTTTATCATTTTTTTAGATTCCACATGTAAGTGATATCATATGATATTTGTCTTTCTTACTTCACTTAGTATGATCATCTCTAGGTCCATCCATGTTGCTGTAAATGGCATTATTTTTTGGTTCTTTTTTTTTTTTAATTTATTTTTGGGTCTTCGCTGCTGTGCACAGGCTTTCTCTAGTTGCAATGAGCAGGGGCTACTCTTCATTGCAGTGCTCAGGCTTCTTATTGCGGTGGCTTCTCTTGTCGCAGAGCATGGGCTCTAGGCACATGGGCTTCAGTAGTTGTGGCACACGGGCCCAGTAGTTGTGGCTCACAGGCTTAGTTGCTCCACAGCATGTGGGATCTTCCCGGACCAGGGATCGAACCCGTGTCCCCTGCATTGGCAGGCAGATTCTTAACCACTGCACCACCAGGGAAGCCCTATTTTGTTCTTTTTTTTATGGTTGAGTAATATTCCATTGTATATATGTACCACATCTTCTCTATCCATTTATCTGTCAATGGATATTAGGTTGCTTCCTTGTCTTGACTATTGTGAATAGTGCTGCTATGAACATTGGGGTGTGAGAATTACATTTCTAATAAACTCCCAGGTGATGCTGATGCTTCTGGTCTGACCAGACTTTGGGAACCACTGGGTTAAAAGAACTAATGTGTTTTAGGACTTATTTTGTCTAATGTGGGAATGCAACTAAAACCAAGGGATGAAAAAGGGATGAATTCAGCCCCAGGGATGAGCCCCAAGGGTGGAATAACCCACTATTGTTTTCTGCAGTGCTCTGAACAGTGGTGCAGCTTTTTATTTTACCTCAAGAATTCCTGTGCAAAAGATGTCATTTGGCTGCTTATTGTGTGGGGTAGACTAGGTTTCTCAAACCTTTTCTCTGTGAACAGAAATGCCCAGGGTTGTGTCTCTAGTTTGGCGGTTTTCAAACTTCATTGTGTATGAGAATCACTCAGTGAGCTTATTTACAAAGCCCATTTCTGAGCCCCACCTGAGAAACTTTGATTTATTACATAATAATAATAGCAAGTATTTATAATACATTTACTATGGGCCAGGCACTATTATAAGCACTTTACTTATACGAACTCAGTTAATCCTCACAACAAACATATGAGGTAGCTACTATCGTTATTCCACTTCTACAGATGAGGAAACTGATAGTCAGAATGGTTAATAACTATTTAGCTAGTTAGTGGTGGAGCCTGGATGTGCACCCAGGCCTTTGACTCCAGAGTTTCTTACCCACCATGACTCTATTGATGCTCATCTGGGGTAAGACTCCTAATCTGAGTTCCCCAAAAATAGACGCTGAAATAAACATGTAGATGTAAGTGGTTTATTAGGGTGATGGAGAATTACAAACAAGAGAGCAAGAAAGTGAGGCGGAGAAGTGTGTCTTCATGAGCAGGTCATTGCCACAGACAACCCAGGTTCAGTTCTACTGGGACCCTCCAAGGAACCTTGAAGAACATGCCTTAGAATTGCCCTACCAAAGACTGGTGAAACTGGGGTATTTACTCGGAACCCTCTGCTTTATTGGTTAAGAGTGGTCTTGCTGGGCATGAATTTGCTAGTGCTTAGATGTTCCTTTGAAGCCAGGAAAGCTCCAAGGCAGAAGAGTGGAGAGATTAATACAAAGAACCATCAATCATAGCCTCAGGCAAACTCTGAGGTGGGTAATAGGGATTTGGGGCAGAGCTAGGATAGGAATCTATATTTTACTATGCCATTGCAGGTGGTCTGGAGAACACACTTTGAGAAACATTTTTTTTTTAATTTGAGGACAACCTGGTGCTGCCCCAAGGTGGTGGCTCACGCCATGACAACAGGGTCCTAAATGATATGAAACTGGACAACTGCCCTCTTCTTTTTTCATGCCCAGCCCCTGAAACTGTACCCTGAGAAGTAAGCCAAACCAGATCAGTAATTCATTATGATTCCGCAGTTGAGTCCTGCCCTCTGTCCTAGAGTTGTTACTGACCAGGGTTCTTGGCCTCCTTAATCAATAGAAATTGATCAGAGGCCAGATAAAGAAATTCAGGCAAGGCTTTATTGGGGCCCCTGCTGCAACAGGAGGAAGTGAGAACAAGTTCGGGTTCCCTTGCTCACTCCCCAAGGGGAGCAAGCAGGTTCCTTACATGGTGTGAGGGTAGGGGTGTGTCCAGGGGTTGGGCCAGAAGGGTGGCTTAGGTGGTCTGCCCACCCTTTAGGTGGTGTTGTGTGCAGGGGGCATGCTCAGTACCCTGCTTTTGCTCCCGCCACCCTGCTCCCGGCTCTTCAGAATGGCAGTTGGTCTTTTTGGTCTTTTTGTATTTTGTTGTCCATAATTTGCCCCAACTGTGAATGCATGCAGTTATTTTTAGTCCCTTATAGTTTCTTTGTATTTTGTTGCTCAAGGAGACATTTGTCCATGCACAAGCTCTGCAGCAAAGTGTCCCAGGTCCCAGGTCTCAGAGTGACACATCATGCAACGAGTGAAGGACAGCTGGGTCTAACTGACCACAGGAAAGTTAAAGTTCTCTGGATAGACGAGGAGAGGGGAGAGTTTCTGTGTCCATATTCCCTTTTTGTCTACACTTTGAACTTCAAATCAGTTAAAAAAAATTCGTCACTGACTCTCTTATCCCCCCTCTAATAAAATTAAACAGAACCCAGGACCCAAATCATGGGGAGGACAGGGAATGAAGCTTCAGAGACATCTATAAGTAACGTACTTAACTCTGTTACCCACAGTACTGACTGAGTCCTGGAGAAACTACACAACATTAAAGAGTGGTGAGAAAGAACAAGAGACGGAAGTGTCAGCACTGAAAAGGGGACCTAGCAAAGCTTCCAATTCAGGGACTACAAACTCAGAGGCCATCATGGGCCAAGTGGGCATGATGGCTGGTTACACAATAGAGGATGGTGGGGCCTGTGGCAAACTGGGAAATGCACACTGTTTCTAATTTTCAAAAATACTGGGATGGCCAAAAGCAAAAGCAAAAGCAAAGCAAAACAAAACAAAATACCTTGGGGCTTATGTTTGTCTGCAGAATACTAATATGTGGATATTCAAACTAATCTGTTCCCCTTTAGGTGAGAGAAGAGTTTTCTGAGGTCACTCAGGGAGTTATATTCAGCTGGTACATGCTGATAAGGCCATACTTGTTCTGACTGGTCAGGGCCTAGCTACACAAATTCTTAAATATTTGACTATAACCTCTGAGTTCACACAACCAGCAGACCAAAGAACTGAAAACACCCCCATACCCTCTTCTGTACTCTGCCCTTAAAAACTTACATTTTGCAGGCAAAATATGGAAAAATAAGTGCATGTGAAATTTTAAAAAAACAATAAGAAAGGCATAGATAAATGCATTTATCTGTGTAAAATAAGATAATTTTCCAGATGAAAGGGACTTTAACTTGTATTAAAAATTCATTGGAGGGGCAAATGCATCAGCAGGATACCATGAATGATCTAAACACTTGTTCATCTTCCTTTTGTTGACAATTACATTCTCAATAGAGTACCGGTACGTGTGTCCTCTTCATGGATACATCAAAACACATTGAAAACAACCTCTCTACCCTAATTTTTTTTAATGTATGTTTTTAAATACAAAGTATTGCTGTGTTCCTCTCAAAGAGCTTCAATAAAAATCCCCAAGATTTGGCAACAGTCAACGGTTAAACAAACCAATATGTTGTATGACCAGGATGTCAGATGGAGGAGGTGAGGATGCTTTCTGTTTCATTCACCTCCGTATCCCCAGAATCTAGAATTGTGCCTGTCACAGACACTCAGCATGTCACTGTGGCTCTCATCTGCCAATTGGTGGTGGATGTCAGCTCCCTGGAAGATTAACTTCTGAAATATTTCAAAACCAACTTCTATTATGCAGAGATCCTGTACCTCCAATTGCTGAGTTGTGAGAGAAGTAGAGAGGGAATGAGAAAGTACAAGGGACTATCTGGAAAGGTCTTAGTAAATAGCAGAGGTCAATGGCAGAGTTGGAAGGGATAGGGGCTAGGGGTTGAGATGAGGGAGAATGGAAGAAGTGGGCAGTGATTCAAGGTGGAAAGGAGAGAGAGTAGGGAGCAGGGGGATTTCCTCAGGTGAGCAGGCGGCACAAGGCGTGCGTGTGGGAGGGTGGATAAGACTGAGAGTTGAGGAGAGGAGTCATTGGCAGGGTCTAGAAAGCCCTGGAGCTCCAGGTACCCCTTCACTTTGTTAATCCATGTTGCTCTGTATATGGAGGATGCAGAGCATTGGCTGGATAATGCATAATTAAACTTAAAAACACCTGATAGGGAGATACTGCACTACACCCAGGAACAGCCAGAGAGAAAGACAACTGGACGGAGGGCTGGCCTTCTGGACCAAGAGGCCACTGCCCTGGGCATGAGCGGCGCCCACCCTGACCTTCAGCACCACGTGAGTGGAGCGCTTCCAATCTCCCTACAAAGATGCCCTGGGGGAGATCTGTTCCCTGGAACACAGGATCCTGAATGACTGTGTACGTTGTCATTCTTTTCAGTAAGTATGCTCCTGGAGCCCACAGAAGTTAGATTGGGTGTTACCTTTAAAAAAAAAATAAAACTATACCATAAAATATTCTGTGAAGTTTTGTATCAGATTAATTAGGCAAAGGAAAGCAGGATCTTATGGAAGGCTGAAGAAACTTTTGATCCCATTAGAGCTACTGGGAGATTTGCTGAGCCAAGTCAGAGAAGGTTGATGTCTAACCAGGGCTTAATTTATGATCTGAGTGTACAAACCTCTTTCAAAACCGTACGGCTGACTAATGAATTTATTAGGGAGATTAATGCTTACTATCTGCCATTTCAAGCTGTGCTGGTGTGTGCTTGCTTGATCGTCATACTTGGAACATGCTGAAAGCTCCCAAGGTTCATCTGAGTGCTGGGCATGCTCCCCAAGCCCAGGTTGAAAGGAGTCACCCCCACTGCTGGGTTGGCTTCTGTGCCATGTGGTCTTTCTCCAGGGCTACTTCAACCCAGGAGACTGGCACACACTCCCTGCCCCAGCAGCCTTGCTCAGGCCTCGCCTTGAGTACAAAACAAGGTACCTGCTGCAAGACGCCACCCCCACCCTCTCCTGGCCAAGTGACCACCTCCCTAATGGGCAATCAACAGACCTCTTTCCTATCACCACTCCCTCTCAGCTCCCTCACCCCCACCTCATACACACAAGCAAGCAAACCATGCTGTACATCCCAACAGAAACAGACCTCACTAAGGCAGAAACTGGTGAGACAGGGCCAGTTACCTAATTCACCCACACCAAGTGCCAGAGTCTTATCTGCAACTGTCCAGCTCTCTTTTCCTTCAACTCAAAGTCACATGAAAACAGCCAGGGGCTTTGTAAAGAAAGACTGAATCTGTGTGATGGGGTAATAACTGTATGCATTTAGTCCTCACATTTTACCTGGACTGTGCAACTCTTATGGCCCAGTTACTCAGTTCAAGGGGAATCAAGCTCACCCTTATTATCAAGGAGCACAGCATCTCTGCCAGGGACCAGCTCACCTTTTCTTGCATTGACTAAGAACATCAGAGGTGTCCTTAAAGCAAAAGGACAGAGAGAGCTGAAAAGTGCCACCTTGGTCTCACCCACGGTCGCCTTGACTGTGGATGTGCTCTGAAACCTGACCCCATGAAGGCTGCAGACACTTACCCACTATCTCAGTGAGACCCTTACTGGTGAGATGATGCCTGGGCTGGCAGGGTCCCAACTGTGGATTGATCCGAGGTTACAACTCTTTTTTCGGGGCAGGGGCTAGTTTCTTTTCTTTTTTTTTTTTTTTTTTTTTAGTTAGTTAGTTAATTAATTAATTTAAAAATTTTAATTTTATATTGGAGTATAGTTGATCAACAGTGCTGTGTTAGTTTCAGGTGTACATTAGAGTGACTCAGTTATACATATACCTGTATCTATTCTTTTTCATAAACTCTTTTAAATAACCCTTGTGTGCGTCCCACACTTCCTACAGTGTGCCTCTGCACTAGGGGGTCAGCCTTAGCTGTGTTCCTGGCCACAGCAGCCCTCTCCCATGCCCTCCCTACTTCTCCCCGCTGTGAACATGGGTCCCCAGCCCCGACACTCCCTCCCCGCTCAGTGGCTTCCTCTTTGAGGCTGTTTCTTGTTAGCAGCTGTCAGTAGACCTATCTCAACCTAAGAGAGATGCTTAAAGTGTGGAACCCCGAAAGAGTGTCAGGGCTGTGGCAGCAGGCTCTTTTGTCCCTGTGAAACTTTCCTGTTTCTCCCTCTGAAAACAGCTCTGTAAGGCGGGAGGGTTCAAAGCAGCAGACACCTCCCACCTTCCTTCACGCTTAGAAGGCCTGAAGAGAGGTTCTTCCCTGAACCTAAGAAATGATTTCCACCACCCTGCCTGCCCCACTCCCTCCCCAAATAACATGTATAGAATATAGTCTCTGCTCCACTGGGCACTCCATCATGGACAATCTTTAGCATCTTCTGATTCTTTCTGCTCAAGAACTATTGTTGGAGGGTGGGAGTAGACAAGGGATCTCAGCCAAGGGTATCATCTCTGATCTGCTATGGTCTGGATTTTTCCTCTTTGAGGTTCTACTGATTGTCTTCTGTCTGTCTCCCCTGCAATATCCCAAATCTCAGGGCTGCTTATGCACTTAAAGTTCACATTTTATTCTTCTCTTTGTCACTTTCTTTCTTCACAGATGGGAACCTACAGATGTGCTCTAAAAATCTGAGCTGCTATTAAACACGTTACAGGTAGATTTGTCCCCTGTTTGCAAGATGCTGCAGCTCTGGTCTCTACCCTCAGTGGGCAGGGGTCAGTGTTATGGACTGAAGGTCTGAGTTCCCCCCCATATTCATATGTTAAAACCCTCTCCCCAATATGATGGTTTGAGGAGGTGGAGCCTTTGGGAAATAATTAGGACTAGCTGAGGTCATGAGGGTGGAGCCCTTATGAATGGGATTAGTGTCCTTATAGGAGTCCTGAGGAACTTGCTTCTTCTCTCTGCTCTCCACCAACTGAAGATACAATACAATGAGAAATTGGCCGTCTGCAACCCTCAGAGCACTCTCACCAGAATCAGACCATGCTGGCACCCTGACCTCAGACTTCCAGCATCCAGAAACATGAGAAATAAATAAACAAAGCCTGTGGTACTTTGTTATACCAGTGCCAACAGACTGAAAATTCAGCAATCTCTTTTAGTCACCATGCTATGGGTGTGGGGGAGGGTGGGAGATATCTTTATTCTGCTGCTTTTGACATGAAGAGTTATTTCCTGATTGAAGTCTGAGCTGAGAGCAGGTGTTCCCCCAGAAAGGCAGACACAGTGATACCATGACACTTCCTACACAGCACCACTGAACACAGCTGGTACCTACAGCTCAAGGTGCATTTCTGTTGACACCTCATGTACTATGTCATGGTGGTTTTGCAAACTTATTTTAGTTTCTGTCACTGACAATTTAGTCTCTATGTCCAAATCTGGCAAATGAAGAAGGTCACTCATTCAATTGACCGCAGAGCCCAGGCAGTAACCAGGGTCTTCAGTTATCTTTCAACACATGCATATAGTTTGCATATTGAAGATGCAAGAATATTTCCCAAGTCCAGAAAGAAGTTTGTGCACTCCTGTTTTCCTTGAAATATAATTCTCAGTTTGTCTTTTACTATCTCACTCTTAATAAAGGCATGGGCCCAGATAAATATGTCTCTGCTTCAAGAAAAATAACATAGCAAGTACAAATATCAGTAAAAGAAAACTGGCACTGAATAGGAAAAACTCATTTCCGTATGTTTCTCCATTCCTCTCACACTACTGCCACACTCACAACACTCCTGACACCAGAGATGTGAGTCTTCCCCTGACACCAAGCCACCAGCTGGGTGTCCTATAAGCCAGTTTAATTCTGACACTAAACAGACTTATCACAGACCCCACAGGTTAAGGTCTCCATCCCATGAGACTGCCCCCCATTTCAGATGCTAATCTCAAGTAGAAGGTCCCCGGGTTACCCACAAGTTCTACCCAACTTGGCTAGATATCAGCTTCACATGACCTCCCCATGGATTTGATTGTTTGTTAGAAGAGCTCACAGAACTTGGGGAAACACTTCTTTACATTTACCAGTGAATTATTTAACAAAGAACGTAATAAAGGATACAGATGAACAGCCAGATGAAGAGAAACTTAGGGCAAGGTCTAGAAGGGTCCCAAGCACAGGAGCTTCTATCTCCATGGAGATGGGGTCCACCACCTTCCCAGCATGTGGTTATGTTCACCAACCAGAAGCTCCCAAAACACCGTATTTTTGGGATTTGTTATGGAGGCTTCGTCACACATACGTGATCCATCATTAACTCCATTTCCAGCCCCTCTCCCCTCTCTGGAGAATGGAGGGTAGGGCTGAAAGTTCCAAGCTTCTCATCATGGCTTGGTCTTTCTGGTGACCCACCCCCATCCAGAAACCCACCCAGAGTCACCTCATTAGAACTAAAGACACTGCTGTCACCCAGGAAATTCCAAGGGATTTAGGAACCCTGTGTCAGATACCAGGGTCAAAGACCAAATGTTAGAACCAAAAAACACTCCTAGTGCTCTTATCACTTAGGAAATTGCAAGAGTTTTAGGAGTTCTGTGCCAGGAACTGGGGTCAGAGAACAATCTATACTTTTTTTTCTACTATCTCACAAGCACTCAGCCTAGTAGTCAGAGACATGGTAGGGAATGATGGGAACTATGGCACCCTGTGTGTGTGTGGGGGGGGGGGTGGTCGCTAGCCAGTTCCAGCTGATCTTTGTCATACAAGGAATGTGAAATATCCCTATTCTTAAATTTTGGCTCAAATTTTGTAGAAGCACTGTGTAGTCCAAACTAAACATGACTGCAGGCCAGATCTAGCCTTTGGGCTACCAGTTTGGAGCCTGTGATGGGGAATGATAACATCTAGGAAGAAGAGAGGTGCCCGGTGTTATAAAGGGAGCAGCGGGCCACCAGGTTCATTCTGCAATTGTTACAGGAGAGACTAGCTGGAGCCTCTCAGCATCTCGAGCACTGAAATTCACCTGAGTTACTGTTTTTCCTTGAGGAATGAATCACACATATTATGAAGAACAACATGTGCAGCTTTCATCACTCTCTAGCCTTAGCAGACAGAAAAGAATTGTTTTCTCTCCATTGGTCCACGGAGAAAAAGATTCAGAGAACATTGTTTTTCTTGGTTTGAATTAGAAATTCTGATTTGGAAGTAGCTAGGTGAGAGGAGAAGTTGAGGGGGTCGCTGGTGCTTTTTTCACCTGCATGTGGGAGAGGGCAAGAGCACTACAGTGATTGTATGGTGAAGGAACATGGTGGGGTGGAAATGGAAAAAGGTGTTCAATTATATGTATGTTTGCAAATATCCACGAGACCGGTATTGGTTTTGGGAAGACAGCAGTGAGTGGTCTTGAAGAAGAATCTTATTTCCCTGCCCAGGAATTGGAGCTGCATAGCCTGGATGAAAACCAGGAATCCTAGCTGCTAGGCTATCAGGGGCTAGAGGCTAGAAACAAAGTTGCCCTGCCTCTTGCCCCTGTTGTAACAAGAATGTTTTAAGGAGGCAAAAACTGCAAAAACAAGTACAAAGTTTATGATTAGAGACTCAGCACAAGGTATGGGAGAGCACACAGAGAAACAGTGTTTTATTTAAGACAGAAGCAAGGCAGAAATACACACCCAGAGAGGAGTGCAGGCATCCTGAATGAGGAGAGGTGATTTAAATCACTTATATGGGGCAGTTCTTCTGTGTCTTTGTTCTCCTCTGGCCAATTATCTCTCTTCTTTCCCACATCTGTCCTGTCTTAGGGCCCTCCTGAGATGCATGTGCATTTTTTGCCAAGATGGATCTCAGCTCAAAGGCTAATGGGAGGTTGACAACACATATTATGGGATGACGCCCCCTGCCTTTTGATCCCCAAGAAGCCTTCCTGCCCATGTGTAGTTGGGGAGGTTTCCTTGATCTCAGGAGGCATAGATGTGGTCGTTTTATCTCTTTACACTAGCAGAGCTCAGCTCACTAACTTTGTACTTGGAGTGTCCAAGGAAAACAAAGCTCCAATTTACTCTGCTTGACGAACCCCAGCTGCTCAGCCCAGCAGCCCATCTACCTCCTACCTCATCGGGATGAGTCACTGAAACTGTCAGCCATTGGACACATGCCTGACATATGAACACTGCAAGGGTGCTATTTCCACTTACTGATGGAAAGGCACCAACTTTTCTCTTTCTTGATTCTTTCACTTAACAAAGGAACCCAGAGTCACTCAACTTAGTATTCCTGGACTATAAATGAGGCTGTTCTATTCCTTTCATAGCTCTGGGTACACCATTTTCTTACTGGTACCCTAAACTAAGTACCATCCTAGGGGCTGTATCAGAGCACATGTGCAACCGCCATGCTACTATAACTGAATAGGTTACACACTGAGAAAGCTGGTACCTTGTTTGCAATGGCCCTAATAATTAGCAATGTCCAAGATTACATAAAAATGCATAGAAAGAAAACCCTGATTAAATAATGAAGTGAGACGTGAACACAAGTAAGTACAACCTGTGTGATTTATTCGGAAGAAAAAGGCAATCTGATTGTCCTCAAATGCATAAAAAACGATGCTAATGGTTTTATCAAGCTTGGCAAACAAAACAAAACTTGATCTGTCAGTGGATATATCGCTTTGATTAACAGACATGATAATTCTTAATTAGACTATCAATTATCTGTAAGTAAATGAGTATTGGAACATTACTTGTCTTCTTTAATTTCCCAGATCTGTATTCTTGGAGTCATATTTGAGCCATCTCCATCTCTAAAAATATCAAGATACCAAGGCCTGTTAATTGTCACCTTCATATGCTTTTCAAATCTGCCCTTCCCTCCTCAGTCTCTCAGCATTAGCCCAGGGCTTCCCAAATTTCAACTATATTGACTAATCTCTGGGATTATTTCATCAAAATATATATTGTGGTGCAGATCCTGTTGGTCCAGGGACTGCGCTTTGAGTAGCAAGGCTTTAGCCTCTGCTTTCCTCCCCACCCTACCCTCAATTCTAACCTCATATTGGCTCTACAGGTCAGTCTCTCCCTTCCAGCCCTTCCAAAAACCCCTGGCAGATAAATGTTTCTTAAGTACTGCCCCGGTCATTTCAGTAAGGGACCAGTCAACTTCCCTTAGAGGGAAAGAGACTCAGGGCCCTCCAACAGTTGAGCCTTGATTAGTTGACTCTTCTGGAAGAAGCCTGGAAGTAAACCTTGCAGTTCTCTCCTAAACCCCATTCTCTGTACAGTCTTTCTGGTTGTGGTCTCTGCTGTCAGTATCACCCCAGTCCCAAAGGATCCTCTGCTGTCACTTTAAAACCCTCACCTAGGAATGGCCCAAAGTCCTTTTTCTTAGTCATACTCAGCACAGAAAGGAAGTAGTGGTAAAGATTCTAAAGAACACTGTGGTCATCAGATTCAAGTATCTGATCTTAAGGCATACACGCCAGCCCCAAAGACTGTTAAAATTTTCTCAGAAGATGATCTGACTTTCCAACTCCGACTTCCATTACGACGGACATCATCTTATTTCTAGTGTCCTGGGCACAGTTTCCCCAACAACTAGACCCAGATATTAGCCTTCCAGACACACTATACTTTCCACTAAGTTCTGCCTTCCAGCTGGGGGTATTTCATGGCCTGACCAAATGGCAGACACAAGACATCTCATCCTTTCTCAGCCAGCTTTGCCCACATAGAAGCATTTTGTGATCCAGGTGAGACCCATCTCTCTGTTTACAGAAAATGGTTTTGTCCACATATATAGAATGGCTATAACAACTCCTTAGCCCTAAAATCTCTGGTACATACGTAAAACACAAATTATCCAACATTAATCAGGGCCAATTTATCCATTAGGCACAGCAGGCACAGTGCCTAAGGCCCATGATACTTTCAGGGGCCCATGAAAAATTTTAAATTTTAATTTCTTTTAAAATCATAAGAAAAAAATAACTATAATAATATGAATATGATAATAAATGCAGCCTGGATTATATTCTTCTTTATACTGATGTAGTTATAAATATAATGTTTAATATTTTTATGAAGAAAGAGACCCACAAAGGCAAAAGTCCGAGGGCCCATGTAAGTCACAATGCAGCCCTGACTGTGATAGGAAGAGTGGGCCTTAGAATTTATCCAAAGCCCTCTGGCTGGCTGTCAAGGTCTTCCACAGCCTGGCCTCAGTCTGCATGGGCAGACCATTGCTCATTTTCCTCCGCTTGGGCCCTCTGTGCTAGCCATGCTTGTCCTTTTCCCACTGTTGTGTGGGCAAGGGCCCCAGGTCAAGTTTTGTTAATGTCTTTATTCATTTCTTTTTCTGCATCTGGAAAGCTCTCCATCTTACTAATACAGAACCTACCCATTTCAACCCCACTTTCTGTCAGCAGGCCCTCCCCCACTACAACTGCCCCCGTGGATCTATATTCTAACCTACAGCACATTTCATTTACTATACGTGGCAGAATACAAACAACCCTGGATGGGAAGCAGTCACTCACGTTCCCAAATGAGAAATTGCCCCCAGCTAGAACAAGAAGAGTGATATAGATGAAATAGTCAAACATCGGCTTAACATGTTTAAGCTATTCATTTAAGCATACAGAAGTTTTAAAAATAGTTTTTTATATAAAATCATATCTTGATTTAGAAATACTGCCTTTTGGTCTTATATTTCATGAGACAGTTTTATCTAGACTCTCATCGCAACCTAAGTTCTTAGTCATCACTAGGGTACATTTTGAGTCACCAGTCGCAATGTCCAGATGACATCATCTTCACTTCCAGCTAAGCTCTTTACTTCCAAAAAAGTCCTTCTTGAAATTCTTTATGTGGCTCTTGTTAGAAAATTGGTTCCAAGCTACAAGTAGCTGTTCACATGACAGTAGGGCTGTTTGTAATTCCCTCAATGTAATCACTGAATTGCTTTTTAAAAATGATCTTGTTTTAAACTAGCTGCTTTATAATGACAGCCAATATTTGCAACTGAGAGGTCTTAGCCTTCAGAATAATTACTACATCTTCATTATACCTCTGCATTCTTTTAAAAACAGTTTCATCCCTTGATATCTATAAATATCAAGCTAGTAATGATTGAAGTGGTTTCAGGTAAATATACTGTTTCCCTTTAATACTTTGTTGTTCAAAATGAAATCATTGAACCAGAGCCCCATGAGATAGACTTATAAGGACTAGAATTTAAGGCCACTCACTCCTTTTCTGAAATATAATTCAGGGGATGAAATTTTGCTCTATCTTTGAGCCTATATTTGTGTCCTGACATCTGTTTGGCATGAGTTGTTAATTGTTTCAATGTGTCAATCTTTTTTCTTTCCCCCCCAGATAGATTGCTATTTTCCACTTTTTATGGTGGAAATTCTTAAACATATACAAAAAGTAGAGATGCTAGTATAATGAACCAAATGTACCAATTAACTCAGCTTCAACAATGTTTAATACACTACATATCCAGTCTCATTTCACTTATAACCACACCCAGTCCCCCCACCCTGATTATTTTGAGGCAAATTCCAGACATTATATCACTTCATCTGTTAATAACTTAAAAAAAAAATACACAACACTATTTCCACACCTAAAAAATTCACACTTATTTCTTAAATATAATCTATATCCAGTGTTTCAAATTTTGTTTTACATACTGTTTTTACACTTTACTTACTTTATTTTGGATCAAAATAATGTCCGTACATTGTGATTGTTTGATTTGCCTCATCTCTTTTAACCTACAGATTTCCTCTAACATTTCTCTTTTATTTTTTCTTCTTGCAATTTTTTTG
The DNA here is from genome assembly GCF_965194825.1 of Balaenoptera physalus. NCBI lineage: Eukaryota > Metazoa > Chordata > Mammalia > Artiodactyla > Balaenopteridae > Balaenoptera > Balaenoptera physalus. Next base: position 54,193,981 of record NC_138896.1, on the reverse strand, counting down.
TTGAAGTAACTTGAGCTGTCTGATTTGAAGTTTCCCACAGTCTGAATTTTGCTGCCTGCATCCCTGTGGTGTCATTAGTGCATTTCTCTATGTCTTGTATTTCCCATAAAGGTGTAGTCAGTTCAGGAAACTTGATGAGATTTACCCTCAAGTAATTAATTATTTAATTTTTTGGGGGGGCAAAACTACACCATTGGTGGTGCTGTGTATTTCTCCTGGGAAGTATGCAATGTCTGCTGTCTCCCTTTTTGTGATGTAATCAACCCTTAATGATCACTGCCTAGGTCCAGTAATTCAAATGGTAGTATTCTAACTCTATCATGCATTCTTTATTTATTAGCTGCAATTTTTTTATAAAGAGAAACTTCCCATGTCAACTCTTTGCTTTTTTTTTTTTTTTTTGAATAGTAAAGTCAGGATAAACATTTGATTTTTGTTTGCCAGTTTAAAAAATAATAAAGCAGTTCTCTAGCATCTTCAAAGGGATTCAATAAGGTGATTGGATGATTTTTAAGTACCATAATGAACTTGTGTATTTAAACATATCTGAGGGTTTTAATTCATTATTGGTGCTTAATTTGCTCCATCCTTGACCACAGGTTGCCTGTTTAGTATGGCATCTGTCTTTTTAACACAACCCTGTTAATCTTTAGAGCTATCTTGCTTTACGGCATGACATAGTGCAATAGGCTCATTTGTATATGGAAATGTACAATGTTGCTGATTGGAATTAGCCATTTCTCCAAGGTGTCAGAGTCTGGGTGCTAGGGCTACCCATTGGCAATGGATTGGTCACTGTTGTTTGGTCTTTTCAGTGGACAGATATAAGAAGTGTACATTTCTTTTAAATCAATTTTATTGATATATACAATAAAATTCACACATTTTAAGTGTACAGGTGAAGACTTTTGACAAAGTTTACACCTATGCAAGCAGCACTTAAATCAAAATGTAGAAAATTTCCATCACTTTGGGAAATTACCTTATGCTGCTGGGTAAATCCCCTCCCTCCTTCTCTCAGGCTATGGCCGATCTGACTTATGCCACTATATGTTGGTTTTGACTCCTATAGGAGTTCATATAAATGCAGTTAACTATGCAGTATGTACTCTTTTGAATCCGACTTCTTTTGTTCAGCATATTTTTAGGATTCATCCACGATGTTGTGTATATCAACAATTCATTCATTTTTATTGCTGAGTAGTGCCCCAATTTATAAATATATTGTAATTATCTATTCATTCACTGTTGGATATGTTTGATTTGTTCCCAGTTTGGAGCTATTATGAATAAAGCTATAAATATCTGCATACAAATCTATTATTGAGTATATACTTTGATTTCCCTTTAATAAATGCCATTTGCAACAACGTGGATGGACCTAGAGATTATCATACTAATGAAGTGAGTTAGACAGAGAAAGACAAATACCACATGATGATTCCACTTATATGTGGAATCTAAAATACGACACAAATGAACTTATCTACAAAACAGAAACAGACTCACAGACATAGAGAATAGACTTGGGGTTGCTGAGGGGGAGGGAAGGGAAGGACTGGGAGTCTGGGGTTAGCAGAGGCAAACTATTATATATAGAATGGATAAACAACAAGGTTCTACTGTATAGCACAGGGAACTATATTCAGTATCTTGTAATAAACCATAATGGAAAAGAATATGAAAAAGAATATATGTTTGTATAACTGAATAACTGTACACCAGAAACTAACACAACATTGTAAATCAACTTCAACAAAAATAAACACCTAAGAATACAATTGCTGGATCATTTGGTAAATGTATAAAGTTTAACTTCATTAGAAACTGTCAAAATGTTTCCGATCTAGTTGTGCTACTTAACACTCCCAGTAACAAATGTAGAGACATTCCAGCTGCTCCACACCCCTGCCCATAGTTGATATTATCATAATTTTCCACTTTAGCCATTATACTCAGCATGAAGTGAAACTTCACTGTGGCTTTAATTTACATTTCTTTTATGAACACTTTACGATGGTCATATATATGTTTTTATGTCTGTGTGTAAACTGTTTAAGGTTTTTGACCTTTTCTTTTTAATTGATGAACTAATTTGTTAATTTATTCAATAATGTGCCAGCACTGCATTGGGCATGACAGAGAGTAGAAAAATGTTATTTTGTGTAAATCATCAGATCACATCATTTTCCTACTTAAAGTTTACCATATTAGAATCAAAAGCAGACTACAACACCTGGAATAAAAGCAATCTTTTTTTTTTAATTACACTTGTTTTGACTTGATCATTTTTTAATTGGAATCAAAAGCAGACAACAGCACCTGGAATAAAAGCAATCTTTTTTTTCTAAATTACACTTGTTTTGACTTGATCATTGTTTAATTGGGATGTTTGTCTCTTATGATTGAGCTTTAAAGTTCTTTTTATATTCTGGATACAAATTCTTTGTCAGATATATGTATTGTGAATATTTTCTTTCAGTCTGTGGCTTACTTTTTCACTTTTTATTTTCTTACTGATAGTTTTGAAGAACAGAAAGTTTTAAGTTCAATGAATTCAATCTTATTATTTTTTATTTTATGCATAATGCATATGTCCTGTCAAAAAAAGTTTATCCACATTCACAAAGGTTTTTATCCTATGTTTTCTTCTAAAAGTTGTATAATTTTACTCTTATGCTTTGATGTATGATGCATTTTGAATAAATTTGTGTGTATGGTGTTATGTAGAGGTGAAAGGTCATTATTTTTCCTTTTAGAGATCCAGCTGTTCCAGCAGCATTTGTTAGACTATCTTTTCCACTATTGAATTGCATTAATCCCTTTATCAAAAATCAACTGGCCATAGATTTTTGGGTCTATAACTGGACTCTCTATTTTGTTTCATTGATCTGCCTTTACATCTCTTTACACTGTCTTGATAACTGAGGTTTTACAGTTAAGTCTTGAAATCATTTGGTGTAAGTTCTCTGTATTAGGGTTCAATCATAGAGATAGAATTACTTGAAGGTTACATATAACTAATAGGAGATTTATCACTGGGATTTGATTGTGTGCAGTTGTGGTACTTGGTTAAACAATCTCTGCAAGACTGTTGTCTTGGTGTCAAATACTGGAGCTTGGAGTCCGCGCAGCAGGCACTCAGGGAGGGAAGACAGAGGTAAAGAAGTGGAGAGCCAGACAAGCTGGAACTCAGGAGTGTGAGCCCTGGGCCAGTCCTCACTGCCTAGGATCTCGAGGAAGTGTGCGTCCTGCAAGAGAAGCTGGCATCCTTTGTCACAGAGCGAAACCCACACCTGGCCCAGGACACATAAGAATCTGGGAGAAGGTGCAGGCCCGGCTGCTGCCACGCCAACCACACATGTCAGCAGGTAAAGAACAGGGCACATCAACTACAAAAACACCTGCCCCCACCTTCCCACTGCCTGCTGCTTCATTTCCGCCCTCCAATCTCACAGACAAAAGAAGTCTCTCCAGGCCCTGGAGACACACAAAGAGGGGAATTCTGGGAAACATAGTTCAGCCTAGCCAAGTTGACACATTACAAAGCCCCCATCATCCAATTTTGTTATCTTCCAAAATTGTTTTGCCTATTGTGCATTTTCATATACACTTTAGAATAAGCTTGTTATTATGTTTAAAAACAAAAACTGCTGGTTTCCAATTGGGATTGCACTGACTCTGTAGAACAGTTTAGGGACACTGGCCTTCCCAGCAAAGCTGAGCCTTCCAATTCACAAATATGGTATGCACCTCAATTTATTTAGATCTTTCTTATTATTTTCAACAATGTTTAGTAGTTTTCAATGTAAAGATTTTGCACATCTTTAAATAAATTTATCCCTTAGTAATTTATGATTTGATACTATTCCAAATATCGTAAATAATACATTTAAAATTCTATTTTCCAACTTTTTGTTGCTAGCATATAGAAATTCAATTGACCTCCTATCCTAAAACGTTGATAAATTCACTTATTACTTCTACCTTTTGTTTATTAGCTTGCTTAAGATTTTCTATGTAGACAGTCATGTTACCTGTGAATAGAAAATTTTATTTCTTCTTTTCCAAGCCCATATCTCTAATTTTTTACTTCTTGCCTTATTTTTCTAGCTAGAACCTCCTATTCTATGTTGACTAGAAATGGTAAGAATGCACAGCCTTGCCTTGTTTCCAGTCTTAATGGGAAAACATTTACTCTTTCATCATTAAGTACATTGTTAGCTATAGGCTTTTAAAATATGCTGTTTATTGGATTTAGGAAGTTGTCCCTAATTTCTAATTTGCTGAGAGATTTTATAATAAATGGATTTTTTTTCAAATATTTTTTATGTCAACTCAACCTTGAATTCTTAGAATAAATCCCACTTTGTCATAATATATTATCATTTTTAAATACTGCTGGATTTGACTTGCTAATTTTTTTGGTGATTTTTGCATATGTATTCATTAGGGTGTCAGTAATTTTCTTATAATATCTTTGTCAGATTTATTTATTTATTTTTATTTATTTATTTTTGGCTGCACTGGGTCTTCGTTGCTGCGCAAGGGCTTTCTCTAGTTGCGGTGAGCAGGGGCTATTCTTCGTTGCAGTGCACGCGGGCTTCTCATTGCGGTGGCTTCTCTTGTTGTGGAGCACAGGCTCTAGTCACATGCGCTTCAGTAGTTGCAGCACATGGGCTCAGTAGTTGTGGCACACGGGCTTAGTTGCTCCATGGCATGTGGGATCTTCCTGGACCAGGGCTCGAACCTGTGTCCCCTGCATTGGCAGGCAGAGTCTTAACCGCTGTGCCACCAGGGAAGCCCTCTTTGTCAGATTTTGATATGAGTTATACTGGTCTAAAAATGAGATGGATGCATTCACTTCTCTTCCACCTTCTAAAAGAGTTTGTATATGTTAGTATTATTTCTTCCTTCAGCGTTTGATAGAATTCACCCATGGAATCATTTGGTCTTTGAGATTCTTTGTGGGAAGATTTAAAAATTTTATGTTCAATTGACTTAACACTTATAAGGCTGTTTAAATTTTCTTTTTTCTTCTTGTTCAGTTTTGGTAAGTTGAACTTTTCAAGAAACTTGTCTATTTCCATTAAGTTATTAAATTTCTTGGCATAGGTTTTTGCTAATATTTCCTCATTATCCTTTCGATATTTGTAGGATATATAAAGATAATTCCCTCCTTCATTCCTGATATTGATCATTTTTGTTTTCTCTTACATTTGCTCACTAGGGGCTGGCTTATCAATTGTGTAGATCTGTTCAAATAACCAACTTTAAGGTTTTACATTTTCTGGGTTGGTTTATTTCTAGCACATTGATTTCTGTTCTTTGTGCATAAACTTTATAATGAAAATTACTAAACATTAGTGAGAAAAAAATAAAATATGATGTAGTAGATTTATAAAGAGTAGCTTCATTTTTTCTTTTTCTATGTGCTTAATGAATTTTTTTCTTAACTTTCTAAGATGGAAATTTAGATAATTGATTTAAAATTTTCTTCTTAATATTGGCATTTAAAGCTTTATATGTCTGCCTCTCAACACTGCTTTAGCTGCCCCCTACAAATTTTGACTTATTGATTTTCAATTATCATTCAGTTGAAAATATTTTCTAATACGCCTTTGTGAATTTTCTTTGATTCAAAATTATTTACAAATCTCATTTAATTGACACATTGGGGGATTTTCTACAGATCTTGTTATTGGTTGCTAGTTTAATTCTATTCCTTACAGGAGATATATGCTATAATATTTCACTCTTTTGAAATCTAGTACACTTGTTTGTTAATCCAGCATATAATCTCACCTCATACCCCAAGTATGACCTCTGCCACCTCAGTGAGGTGGGGTCCATCCATTCTTCTCAGACTGTGTGAGGCTGTGCCTCTGTCAGGACATTTGCAGGCCAGAGGTGGGCAAACACAGGGCTGCCTCCTGAGACTTTCTTGTCCTCCTCAGGACTCTCAAGTCTTACACGGCTTGCTGTCTGAGACCAGAAAACGTCCCTTCATATGTCTGGCCCAGTTTTATGACTGTTCCTGGTGGAAGGGTTAGCACAGTTCAGGTTACTCCATCAGAGTCAGACACGGAAGTCTCTTCCTTTGTTTTTATTTACTTTGTTTTTGTCTCCTTTTCATTTCTTTCTTTTCAGGTGTTATCCATTCTGTCTACTTACTCTGTGTTACTTTTAGTTTAGTCTTTATTTATGGAATAATTTTTTGTTTTATTTCTAATTTTTTCCTTTGTCACATCACCTTTGTTTTTAAATAGTCTTTTTCTCCAATTACCTCATATCTGAATTTTTTTCAATTCCAATTTATTCTCTTCTTTCATAGTTTCTGTTGTTTTCTTCCTTCATTTTAGCTCATTTTTAAAAAATATCTTTATTGGAGTATAATTGCTTTACAATGGTGTGTTAGTTTCCACTTTATAACAAAGTGAATCCGCTATACATATACATATATCCCCATATCTCCTCCCTCTTGCGTCTCCCTCCCATCCTCCCTATCCCACCACTCTAGGTGGTCACAAAGCACCAAGCTGATCTCCCTGTGCTATGTGGCTGCTTCCCACTAGCTATCTATTTTACATTTGTTAGTGTATATATGTCCATGCCACTCTTTCACTTCGTCCCAGTTTACCCTTCCCTCTCCCCTGTCCTCAGGTCCATTCTCTACATCTGCATCTTTATTCCTGTCCTGCCCCTAGGTTCTTCAGAACCTTTTTTTTTTTAAGATTCCATATATATGTGTTAGCATTTGTTTTTCCCTTTCTGACTTACCTCAATCTGTATGACAGACTCTAGGTCCATCCACCTCACTACAAATAACTCAGTTTCATTTCTTTTTATGGTTGAGTAATATTCCATTATATATATGTACCACATCTTATTTATCCATTCATCTGTCGATGGACACTTAGGTTGCTCCCTTGTCCTGGCTGTTGTAAATAGAGCTGCAATGAACATTGTGGTACATGACTCTTTTTGAATTATGGTTTTCTCAGGGTATATGCCCAGTAGTGGGATTGCTGGGTTGTATGGTAGTTCTATTTTTAGATTTTTAAGGAACCTCCATACTGTTCTCCATAGTGGCTGTATCAATTTACATTCCCACCAACAGTGCAAGAGGGTTCCCTTTTCTCCACACCCTCTCCAACATTTATTGTTTGTAGATTTTTTGATGATGGCCATTCTGACTGGTGTGAAGTGATACCTCATTGTAGTTTTGATTTGCATTTCTCTAATGATTAGAGATGTTGAGCATTCTTTCATGTGTTTGTTGGCAATCTGTATATCTTCTTTGGAGAAATGTCTATAGCTCATTTTTAAATATTAGTTTTTATCTGATTTGTAGGCATGTTTTCCTGGCATGATGTCTTTGTGCTTAAGGACATTATTCTGCTCTTTATTCTCTTTTATCTTTAATAACTTTCTAAAAGATTCTAGCATGATTTTCTGTTTGTAAGTTTTTAAGTAAAATAAATTTTTCTTTCTGTTTAAAAAGGAAGGATGGCCAGGATAACCTTTCTAGTTTCAGGGCTCTAGAACTCAACTGTTGTTTATACAAAGTGATAAGAAACTCTGTGTGCATGTGTATGTGTGTGTGTGTGTGTGTGTGTGTGTCTGTGTGTATGTGTCTGTGTGCGTCCTCAAACATTCTGAGACCACTCATGTCTGAACTGCTTCCTTCCCCCTTCTCCTCTAATATCTGGTCCTTATTTTTGCTTTTGTCTCCCCATCCTAGTCCTGCTCGGTTTGGATTCTCTGTCCAGCAGTTTCTTCTCACTGCAGGGCTTTGCCTTGGAAGGGAGATCCTGTCTGTAGTTTCAAGGGTTTTCAGAGTTCTGGTGGCTCCACCACTGCCATAACCTATTGCTTTGCCATCTTCTTTTGGGGGGAGGGTGTCTTTTATTTTTAATTATTTATTTATTTTATTAGGTATAGCTGATGTACAATATTATACAAGTTTCAGGTGTACAACATAGTGTTTCACAATTTTTAAAGGTTATACTCCATTTATAGTTATTATAAAATATTGGCTATATTCCCTGTGCTGTATAATATATCCTTGTAGCTTATTTAATTTATACAGAGTAGTTTGTACCTCTTAATCCTCTGCACTGTCTTACCTCTCCCCATTTTCCTCTCCTCACTGGTAACCTCTTGTTTGTTCTCTATATCTGTGAGTCCGTTTCTTTTTCTTTTTAATATTCACTGGTTTGTTTTATTTTTTATATTCCACATATAAGTGATATCATACAGTGTCTGTCTTTCTCTGTACTTATTCCACTAAGTGTAACACCCTCCAAGTCTGTCCATGTTGTTCCAACTGGAAAATTTCATTCTTTTGTATGGCTGAATAGTATTCCATTGTACATATATACCACATCTTCCTTATCTATTTATCTGCTGATGGACACTTAGGTTGCTTCCATATCTTGGCTATTGTAAATAATGCTGCTATGAACATTGGGGTGCATGTATCTTTTTAAATTCGTATTTTCATTTTTTTCAGATATATATCCAGGAGTGGAATTGCTGGGTCATATCGTTTTTTGAGAAACCTCCATACTGCTTTCCTCAGAGACTGCACCAATTTACATTTCCACCACCAGAGTACTAGGGTACCCTTTCCTCCACATCCTTGCCAACATTTGTTATTTGTGTTGTTGTTTTGATAGGCATTTGACAGGTATGAGGTGATACCTATTGTGGTTTAAATTTTCATTTCTCTGATGATTAACAATACTGGGCATCTTTTCATGTGCCTGTTGGCCATCTGTATGTCTTCTTTGGAAAAATGTCTATTCAGGTCTTCTGCCCATTTTCCAATCAGGTTGTTTGGTTTTTTGCTATTGAGATTTATGAGCTGTTTATATATTTTGGATATTAACCCCTTATTGGTCATATAATTTGCAAATATTCTCTCCCATTCAGTAGGTTGTCTTTTTGGATTTTTGATGGTTTCCTTTGTTGTACAAAAGCTTTTAAGTCTAATTAGGTCCCATTTGCTTATTTTTGCTTTTACTCCTTTGCTTTAGGAGACAGATCCAAAGAAATATTGCTACAATTTATGTCAAAGAGTGTTCTGCCTATGTTTTCTTCTGGGAGTTTTATGGTTTTAAGTCTTACATTTAGGTCCTTAATCCATTTCGAGTTTATTTTTGCATATGGTGTGAGAAAATGTTTTAATTTCATTCTCTTACATGTAGTTGTCCAGTTTTCCTGGCATTAAAGAGACTTTTCTCTATTGTATATTCCTGCCTCTTTTCTTGAAGATTAATTGACCATAAATGCATGGGTTTATTTCTGGGCTCTTTATTCTGTTCCATTGATATATGTGTCTGTTTTTGTGCCACTATCATACTGTTTTGATGACTGTAGCTTTTTAGTATAGTCTGAAGTCAGGGAACGTGACTCCTCCTGTTCTGTTTTTCTTTCTCCAGATTGTTTTGGCTATTCCAGGTCCTTAATGTTTCCATACAAATTTCAAAATTATTTGTTCTAGTTCTGTGAAAAATGCCATTGGTATTTTGATAGGAATTGCATTGAATCTGTAGATTGTCTTGTGTAGAATGGTCATTTTACAATATTAATTCTTCCAAACCATGAGCACATTAATTCTTTCCATCTGTTTGTGTTGTCTTCAACTTTTTTCATCAGTGTCTTACAGTTTTCTGAGTACAGGTCTTTTACCTCCTTAGGTAGGTTTATTCCTAGGTATTTTATTCTTTTTGATGCATTGGTAAATAGGAGTGTTTCCCTAATTTCTCTTTTTGATAGTTCATTGTTGGTGTATAGAAAAGCAATAGATTTCTATGTATTAATTTTGTGTACTGCAACTTTATTGAATTCATTGATGTGCTCTAATAGTCTTCTAGTGGTATCTTTAGGATTTTCTATGTATAATATCTTGTCATCTGCAAACAGTGACAGTTTTACTTCTTCCTTTCCAATTTGGATTTCTTTTTCTTTAAGCACTAAATATTCCCTTTTTTATTTATTGGAGTATAGTTGCTTTACAATATTGTGTTATTTTATACTGTACAGCAAAGTGAATCAGCTATATGTGTACATATATCCCTTCTTTTTTGGATTTCCTTCTCATTTAAGTCACCACAGAGCACTGAGTAGTGTTCCCTGTGCTATACAGTAGGTTCTCATTAGTTACCTGTTTTATACATAGTATCAGTAGTGTACATATGTCAATCCCAATCTCCCAATACATCCCACACCCCCTCCCTTTCCCCCTGGGTATCCATACGTTTGTTTTCTATGTCTGTGTCTCTATTTCTGCTTTGTAAATAAGATCGTTTATACCAATTTTTTCAGATTCCTCATGTGTGCATTAATATACGATATTTGTTTTTCCCTTTCTGACTTACTTCACTCTGTATGACAGTCTCTAGGTCCATCCATGTCTCTACAGATGACCCAATTTCATTCCTTTTTATGGCTGAGTAATATTCCATTGTACATATGTACCACATCTTCTTTACCCATTCCTCTGTTGATGAACATTTAGGGTGCTTCCATGTCCTGGCTAATGTAAATCGTGCTGCAATGAATATTGGGGTGCATGTGTCTTTTTAAATTATTGTTTTCTTTGGGTATATGCCCAGTAGTGGGATTGCTGGGTCATATGGTAGTACTATTTTTGGTTTTTAAAGGAATCTCCATACTGTTCTGCATAGTGGCTGTATCAGTTTACATTCTCAACAGCAAAGCATGAGGGTTCCCTTTTCTCAACACCCTCTCCAGCATTTATTTTTTGTAGATTTTTTGATGATGGCCATTCTGACCAGTGTGAGGTGATACCTCGTTGTAGTTTTGATTTGCATTTCTCTAATAATTAGTGATGTTGAGCATCTTTTCATGTGTTTGTTGGCCATCTGAATGTCTTTGAAGAAATGTCTATTTAGGTCTTCTGCCCATTTTTTGAATTGGGTTGTTTGTTTTTTTGATATTGAGCTCCATGAGCTGCTCATATATTTTGGAGTTTAATCCTTTGTCAGTTGCTTCATTTGCAAATATTTTCTCCCATTCTGAGGATTGTCTTTTCGTCTTGTTTATGGTTTCCTTTGCTGTGCAAAACATTTTAAGTTTAATTAGGTCCCACTTGCTTATTTTTGTTTTTACTTCCATTACTCTAGGAGGTGGGTCAAAAAGGATCTTGCTGTGATTTATGTCATAAAGTGTTCTGCCTATGTTTTCCTCTAAGAGTTTTATAGTGTCTGGCTTTACATTTAGGTCTTGAATCCATTTTGAGTTTATTTTTGTGTATGGTGTTAGGGAGTGTTCTAATTTCATTCTTTTACATGTAGCTGTCCAGTTTTCCCAGCACCACTTATTGAAGAGGCTGTCTTTCTCCATTGTATATTCTGGCCTCCTTTGTCATAGATTAGGTGACCATACATGTGTGGGTTTATCTCTGGGCTTTCTATCCTGTTTCATTGATGTATATTTCTGTTTTTGTGCCAGTACCATGGTGTCTTGATTACTGTAGCTTTGTAGTATAGTCTGAAGTCAGGGAGCCTGATTCCTCCAGCTTTACTTGTGTTTCTCAAGATTGTTTTGGTTATTCAAGGTCTTTTGTGTTTCCATACAAATTGTAAATTTTTTTGTTCTAGTTCTGTGAAAAATGCAATTGGTAATTTGATAGGGATTGCACTGAATCTGTAGATTGCTTTGGGTAGTATAATCATTTTCACAATATTGATTCTTCCATTCCAAGAACATGGTATATCTCTCCATCTATTTGTGTCATCTTTGATTTCTTTCATCAGTATCTTATAGTTTTCCATGTACAGGTCTTTTGTCTCCTTAGGTAGATTTTTTTCCTAGGTGTTTTATTCTTTTTGTTGCAATGGTGAATGGGGTTGTTTCCTGAATTTCTCCTTCTGGTCTTTCGTTGTTAGTGTATAGGAATGCAAGAGATTTCTGTGTATTAATTTTGTATCTTAAAATTTTACTAAATTCATTTATTAGCTCTATTAGTTTTCTGGTGGCATCTTTAGGATTTTCTTTTATTTATTTATTTTTATTTTTAAGAATTTATTTATTTATTTATTTATTTCGTTCATTGTGTCAAGTCTTAGTTACAGCAGGCGGCCTACTTAGTTGCGGCTTGCAGCCTCCTTAGTTGTGTCACTTGAGCTCTTTAGTTGTGGCATGGAAACTCTTGGCTGCGGCATGCACGTGGGATCTATTTCCCTGACCAAGGATCGAACCCAAGCACCCTGCATTAGGGGCATGGAGTCTTAACCACTGTGCCACCAGGGAAGTCCCTAGGATTTTCTATATATAGTATTATGTCATCTGCAGTGACAGTTTTACTTCTTCTTTGCTAATTTGGATTCCTTTTATTTCTTTTTCTTCTCTGATTGCCATGGCTAGGACTTCCAAAACTATGTTGATAGTAGTGGTGAGAGTGAGCACTCTTGTCTTGTTCCTGATTTTAGAGGAAATGCTTTCAGTTTTTCACCACTGAGAATAATGTTTGCTGTGGGTTTTTCGTATATGGCCTTTATTATGTTGAGGTAGGTTCCCTCTATGCCCTCTTTCAGGAGAGTTTTTGAATTTTCTCAAAAGCTTTTTCTGCATCTATTGAGATGATCATGTGGTTTTTATTCTTCAATTGGTTAATATAGTGTATCACACTGATTGATTTGTGTATACTGAAGAATTCTTGCATCCCTGGGATAAATCCCACTTGATTATGGTGTATAATCTTTTTAATGTGTTGTTGAATTCGGTTTGTTAGTATTTTGTTGAGGATTTTTGCGTCTATGTTCATCAGTGTTATTGGCCTATAATTTTCTTTTTCTGTGATATCTTTGTCTGGTTTTGGTATCAGGGTGATGGTAGCCTCATAGAATGAGTTTGGGAGTGTTCCTCCCTCTGTAATTTTTTGGAAGAGTTTGAGAAGTATAGGTGTTAGCTCTTCTCTAAATGTTTAATGGAATTCACCTGTGAAGCCATCTGGTTCTGGACTTTTGTTTGCTGGACGATTTTTATTCACAGTTTCAATTTCCTTACTTGCGATTTGTCTGTTCATATTTTCTGTTTCTTCCTGGTTCAGTCTTGGAGGGTTGTACTTTTCTAAGAATTTGTCCATTTCTTCCAGGTTGTCCATTTTATTGGCATATAGTTACATGTAGTAGTCTCATATGATCCTTTGTATTTCTGCAGTGTCTGTTGTAACTTCTCCTTTTTCATTTCTAATTTTATTGATTTGAGTCCTCTCCCTCTTTTCTTGATGAGTCTGGCTAAAGTTTTATCAATTTTGTTTATCTTCTCAAAGAACCAGCTTTTAGTTTTATTGATCTTTGTTATTGTTTTCTTTGTTTCTATTTCATTTATTTCTGATCTGATCTTTATGATTTCTTTCCTTCTACTAAGTTTGGGTTTTGTTTGTTCTTCTTTCTCTAGTTGCTTTAGGTGTAAGGTTAGGTCTTTTATTTGAGATTTTTCTTGTTTCTTGAGGTAGGATTGTACTGCTATAAACTTCCCTCTTAGAGCAGCTTTTGCTACATCCCATAGGTTTGGGGTCGTCGTGCTTTTGTTGTCATTTGTCTCTAGGTATTTTTTGATTTCCTCTTTGATTTCTTCAGTGATCTTTTGGTTATTTAGTAGCATATTGTTTAGCCTCCATGTGTTTATGCTTTTTACAGTATCTTTTTTCCTGTAATTGATTTCTAATCTCATAGCGTTATGGTAGGAAAAGATGCTTGATGGGTTTTCAATTTTCTTAAGTTTACAGAGGCTTGACTTGTGACCCAGGATGTGATCTATCCTGGAGAATGTTCCATGTGCACTTGAGAAGAAAGTGTATTCTGCTACTTTTAGATGGAATGTCCTATAAATATCAATTAAATCTACCAGGTCTATTGTGCCATTTAAAGCTTGTGTTTCTTTATTTATTTTCTATTTGGATGATCCATCCATTGGTGTAAGTGGGGTGTTAAAGTCCCCTACTATTACTGTGCTACTGTCGATTTCTCCTTTCATGGTTGTTAACATCTGCCTTATGTATTGGGGTGCTCCTATGTTGGGTGCACAAACATTTATAATTGTTATATCTTCTTCTTGGATTTATCATTTGATCATTATGTAGTGTCCCTCCTTATCTCTTGTACCAGTCTTTATTTTAAAGTCTGCTTTATCTGATACGAGTACTGCTACTCCAGCTTTCTTTTGATTTCCATTTGCATGGAATAGCTTTTTCCATCCCCTCACTTTCAGTTTGTATGTGTCCCTGGGTCTGAAGTGGGTCTCTTGTAGACAACATATATACAGGTCTTGTTTTTGTATCCATTCAGCCAGTCTGTGTCTTTTGATTGGAGCATTTAATCCATTTACACGTAGGGTAATTATTGATATGTATGTTCCTATTACCATTTTCTTAATTGTTTTGGGTTTGTTTTATAGGTCTTTTCTTCTTTTGTGTTTCCTGCCTAGAGAAGTTCTTTCAGCATTTGTTGTAAAGCTGATCTGGTGGTGCTGAATTCTCTTAATTTTTGCTTGTGTATAAAGCTTTTGATTTCTCCATCAAATCTGAATGAGAGCCTTGCTGGGTAGAGTAATCTTGTTTGTAGGTTTTTCCTTTTCATCACTTTAAATATATCCTGCCCCTTCCTTCTGACCTGCAGTGTTTCTGATGAAAGATGAGTTAATAACCTTATGGGGATTCCTTTGTATGTTATTTGTTGTTTTTACCTTGCTGCTTTCAATATTTTTTCTTTGTATTTAATTTTTGTTAGTTTGATTACTATGTGTCTCGGCATGTTTCTCCTTAGGTTTATCCTGTATCGGACTCTCTGCGCTTCCTAGACTTGATTGACTATGTCCTTTCCCATGTTAAGGAAGTTTTCGACTATAATCTCTTCAAATATTTTCTCAGACCCTTTCTCTTTTTCTTCTTCTTCTGGGACCCCTATAATTTGGATGTTGGTGCATTAAATGTTATTCCAGAGGTCTCTGGGACTGTCCTCAAGTCTTTTCATTCTTTTTTCTTTATTCTGCTCCATGGCAGTTATTTCCACCATTCTATCTTTCAGCTCACTTATGCATTCTTCTGCCTCAGTTATTCTGCTATTGATTCCTTCTTGTGTATTTTTAATTTCAGTTATTGCATTGTTCATCACTGTTTGTTTGTTCTTTAGTTCTTCTAGGTCCTTGTTAAACATTTCTTGCATTTTTTCCATTCTATTTCCAAGATTTTGGATCATCTTTACTATCATTACTCTCAATTCTTTTTCAAATTGATTGCCTATTTCCTCTTCAATTATTTGATCTTGTGGGTTTTTATCTTGCTCATTTGTCTGCAACATATTTCTCTGTCTTCTCATTTTGTCTCACTTACTGTTTTTGAGGTCTCCTTTCTGCAGGCTGAAGAGTCGTAATTTCTCTTGCCTCTGGAGTCTGCCCCCATTGGGTGAAGTTGGTCCAGTGGCTTGTGTAGGTTTCCTGGTGGGAGGGACTGGTTCCTGAGTTCTGGTGGGTGGAGCTGAATCTTGTCTCTCTGATGGGCAGGGCTGTGTCAGGTGGTGTGTTTGGGGGTTTCTGTGTGCTTAGTATGACTTTCGGCAGCCTGTCTGCTGTTGGGTGGGTTTGTGTTCCTCTCTTGCTTGTTGTTTGGCATGGGGATTCAGCACTGTAGCCTGCAGGTAGTTGGGTGGAGCAGGGTCTTGGGGTTGAGATACAGCCCTCTTGGAGAGTTCTTTCAGTTTAATATTCCCTGAGACTGGAAATTCTCTGGCATTCCAGCATCCGGACTCAGTGCTCCCACCCCAGAGTCTCAGGCCCAACCCTCGGCCTGGGAACCAAGACCCCGCAAGCCACACGTCTTGGCAATTAAAGGAAAAAAGAAAGATAAAAAAAGGGCAGGAAGCAAACAAATGAAAACAAGCAGATTAAAAAACCCTAGACAAATCTCAAAGAAAAAAACAAGCAAACAACATCAACAAAAATTACGACAAACAAACAAATGAACAGACAGACAAAACCCCAGAAAGATGGTAAAAGCAGAACCAAACAAAAACAAAAAAATAAACACACACACATACAAAAAAGACACAAAAACAAAAACAGAGAAAACAAAAAGCAAGAGAACAACCAGACAAACAGAAAACCCCAAAATGAAATCACACAATTAAAAACAAAACTGACAAATAAAAAAATAAAAAACAAACAAAAGCGGAATGCAAACTGAAGGGAAAAGCAAACAAAACAAACACACAAAAATGATTTTAAAAGAAGTACAAAAATATAAGAACAAATAGAACAAGGAAAAAAGATATAAACAAAATAGAATAAAGGAAAGAAAAAACAAGGAAAAAACACAGAAAAACAGAAAAAGTAACATAGAGATAGAAATGTTAAAAAAAACTATATTAAAAAATTTTTTTAACTAAATAAAAATAAAAACAAATAATAATAAAACAACAACAGAACAAAACATTAAAAAAAATAGTAATAATTATATTTTCCTGGGGTCTCAGCTGTCCTTGCCCCCACCGTGAGTTACAGCCAAACTTCACCTCCCCAGCAGGCCCTCCAAAACCTCTAGTTAGGTCTCTGGTCCCTCTGTGGGCACTATGGTGGCAGGTCAGGCTCTGACCTGGCCCAACTTCTGCATGTACTAGTCCCCAAAGTCCACAGCTCCTAGAGCTAGACCAGTTTCATTTGTGGGAACACTCATTGTCCATTCAGCTATTCCACAGATGCAGGATTTACCAAGCTGATCATGGGGATTTAATCTGTGGCTTGTGCAGCTGCACAGGAAGACTTTTGTTCCTCTGCCTTAGTCGCCTTGCCCCTGGGGCTCAGCTGTGGTTTTAGGCTCACCTCTGTGTGTGGACCACCCACAGAGGTCTGCTCCCGAGGCTGCCCTGGAGGACGTGGGTCTGCCCCAGTGAGGGCAGGGCACGGAGGTGGCATGATTGCCTGGGTTGCAGGGGCCCTGGTGGTGACAGGTGCACAGGAAAGCCAGAGGTCAAGGACATTATAGATCTGGCCCTAGCGCCTGACGGCCAGCGTAAGAAGGTCAGCCCAGGAGGGGGCTTTTCTTAGCCCTGGCTGCAGGTGTGAGAAGGTCAGGCCCGGTTATGCGGGGATCTTTCTTGTCCTTTCCAGTGTCCAAGGTCTTCTGCTAGTGTTCAGGCAGTGTTCTGTGAGAATTCTTCCATCTGTAGATGTATTCCTGATGCACTTGTGAAGAGTGATGAACTCCACATCCTCCTACTCCTCCGCCATCTTGGTTCCCCCCTCCTAATTTGGATTTCTTTTTCTTGTCTGATTGCTGTGGCTAGGACTTCCAGTACTTTGTTGAATAAAAGTGGTGAGAGTGGCTTTGCCATCTTCTTGCATTCACACCCAAATTGGATCTTGCGGAACTCTTTCAGTTCTAGTGACTATTCTGAGATTGAGCCACTATGCTTTCTGGTGAGTGCTTTTTGTTGACTTAGGGACTGTCAGAAACCCAGTTGCCTTACATTTGTTTCATCCTATACAGTTCCTAATCTCACATAGATCTTGAAGCTTTGGGTAGTTTGTCCCCATCCACTCACATTTGGCGGGTGTGTGGATGCCTTGCCATGCAGTTTTATTGTAGATGTTACCTACTGGTGTTTGATTTGGTAGCCTAACTGCTCTGTCTGCTTATCTGAGAGACTTAGGAAAACTCATAACTATGCTACCTCTCCATCAACCCGGTATTTTCTGTCTCCAGCTAGATTCTGAGCAGGAACCAGGTCATATATTTCTTTCATAACCACCATGCCATTTTGCCAGTGTTAGGCAAAGAGATCATCTGATACCTGCTGGCTGATGTAAGTTTATGTATTAAGTTTCCCATTGGATATGTAACAAGTTACCATAAACTTAATGGCTCAGAAGTTTGGTCACAGCTTATCTGGGTTCTCTTTTTCAGGGTCTTTACACATTGCAATCTAGAGTTGGCCAGGCCTGATTGGAAAAATGTCCATTTCCAAGCTCCTTCAGTTGTTTGCAGAATTTGTTTGTAGGACTGAGGTCCCCGCTACTTGCTGGCTGTCAGCCAGGGGCTGATCTCAGCCCCTCAGTTCCACCCACAGTACCTTGCCACATAGCCTTCCCCGTGGGCCCTCTCAGATAATGGCAACTTACTACAGCCAGCAGTAGAGAAAGTCTCTGATGCATGCTGACAAAATTAGCCATATCATAACATAATAACAGGGGTGATATTGCATCAGCTTTGTCATATTCTACTGGTTAGAAGCAAGTAATATGTTTCTCACACTCAAGGGGAGAAAACTATGCAGGACATGAACATGGAGCCACACTAGAATCGGTCTACCACAGTTTACGTCTGCCTTGGAACCTGGTTTACCCTCTTTATTTGTTAAGACAAACAACTTTATATTCATAGACTGTTAATTGTGGCTTTTTGCTCAATTCCTGGGCACATGATAAAAAATTCAAATACAGTAATGAACTATCCAGTTCGAATATAAATATCTGACTTTGGGAATTTGAAAATCCTACTACAACTAGGTTATTTTAATACTCTGATTCCCTGCCCTTCTCTGTGAAATGGGCATGGGTATCTCTACTACTCCCAACCACACAGAGAAAGTAAAAAATGATGCTTTTTGGTATGTTTAGGGAAAAGAAGTTTTCATATATATACATCTAATGCATTTTTAACCTATTTTGTGTCATCTGTGCTTGTGTATATTTTTGGAGTTCTTCAGAGAACTCATCTTCAAGGATGCAATTGTTTCAGTACTCCAATGAATCAGACTACCCATGTAACCATTTGGGGGAGAATCAAAAGACATGTATATTTTGGAAAGCACATTGTTTTGGTACAAATAAGGAACGAAATAGTCTTATTCCCCATGCCAGGCCATTGTAAGACTTTAATGAACAAATTCATTGTAAGACTTTAATGAACAAATTCATTGTTTGAATACAAGGTGGCATTGTTTATTATTTCTGCTTTTGTTCTAATAGATGGGGGTATCCATCACTTTCATCTCTGCCTCCTCATATGCTCATTCTGTCTTCTCTCGTCTCTCTTCTTGATCTCATTTTTCCACTGAGCATAAAACAGGTAGGAAAAAGTGCCTCTCTCTGATGAAGATACACAATCATCTTTTAGTAATGATGTTCTGTAGCTTGGAAGCATTCAGCTATGAGAGTGAGGGCTCTTCTTATCTGCTTCACTGTAGGTGAGACATTGAAGAGTTCCTCCTTTGATGGATGACACCTCGATGCTGTTTGCTATGGCAAAACTGTCTTCTCCTGGCAACAAGGAGGAGGTGGGGATGGGGGACTCAAGACACAACCCACAATGTACGGGTACACATTGTGCAGGACACCCTGCCCTGGTAATTCCTAATTCCTAATTCCCTTCCTTGTGAGAACAGCAACAATAACAAGATTGCTTGTTGTAACAGCATCCATTCTGACCAGCCCATGCTCTCCCCATACCGGTTAAATATCTTATCAAGTAGCTATTTGGACATTTGAGGACTGCCAATGTCAACCCCACCTTACTACCTGCCGGGCACTGGGCACCTCAAGGACCTTTGCTCTTTGGATCTTCTCAGCCACCCTGCGAGATGTATGCTCTTATTATTCCAACTTGACAGCTGGGGAGACTGAGGCTTAAAGAGACAGACTTGTCCCATGTCACACAGCTGAGAGGCAGTGGGACTGGATTCATACCCTGGTCTGCTGACCCAGGAGTCCAGGCTGTTAAGTTCTACATTCTAATAACTCTTGAGGAAACCATGCTCTATGGCTCTTCCTGCCCTTATGAGACATGTACATTTTAGGGACATGAAGGCTGAACTTTATCACCCTGGCCTTAGTGACAAGGAAAGTTGCTCTTGGCCAATCCACAGAGGAAAGCAATGCAAACAGCTGAGTGAAGTGACAGAATTAGGAATAAGCCCTGGGGCCAGACCTCTGCCCCAGAGATCACCCTGGAGTTGATCCAAGGTCCTTAGAGGATGACAGAAGCCCAAAGTCCAGACTGAGCTTCCAGCCCAAGGGGGCATTTTTCAGATAATTGCCCTAGATCCTAACTGCACATTCCTCTAGCTGTTAAGAGAATTCTATCTGGTTGTGGCTTTTGAAGCTGGGTTTATTTAGAGCAAAGCAAACAACTGGGTTTCAGAGATGAACCACACTGATGTTACATCAGCGTCTTTTCTGGTTGGTTGAATTTTTTGTTCTTCAGCCAGCAGTGACACCACATCGTCACTGTCTGTGAGCCATTTTGATGGTGACACGTTACACTCCCAGAAACCTTATTTTTCAGCTGTGACACGCAGGACCATTGACACCCACATGCCCACACACTACCATAAGCTGTCTTCATGTTCTGTGCATTCCCAGCTGTCACCCTCACCTCTTTCCTTCAAGAACGTGTGTGAGAATAAAAAGAATGATGGTGATGTTACTAGAGGTATCCACTTGGATGAGTTCCTTAACCTCTCTGAGCCTCAGTTTCCACATTTGTAAACTGTAATAGAAATACACATGCTCTGGGTTGAGGAGGGGTTGGGGAGGGGTCTTCCAGGGTGTGGAAGAAGGAAGGCATGATTTGTCAGAGCAAATCTTTATCCCAACTGCTCCACAACATTCACATCCATAGACTAGATCAGATTCTAGAGTTGTAAAGAATGAGATACTCACAATAAAATACCAAAATTTGCATTATCATTCCCATTACTATTACAAATATTACTATTATCAACAACAACGGTGATGCTATTAACAGTTGCTATGTATCAGATATTTACTACACGGCAAGCAGACTGCAAAATGAGATACATCTCATATCTCATTCATTCCTCAAAACCACCCTCTGAAATTAGACTTCATGTAGGTAGGTTTTACCATTGCTCTGGCTTAGAGGACTAGACGAGTGGGTCCTGGAGTGGAGGAACAGATCTAGGTGGTCTGCATAGAGACCCAGAGTCCTCCAGCGCCCACCAGCCAACACGAGCATCATCTGCTGCTGCCACCAGGAAGCCGTGTGGGTTCTTACTGCCTCGGAGCCTCCAGCTTCCATCCCAGTGAGAAGCATTGCCCGTGCTGAGGGGCTGCACTAGTCATCCTGCCTCTGGGTTCCCAGGGAAGACAACCCATCCTCAGCAGCCAACAAAGTTGTTACTGCCTAAAATCACACAGCAGAAGTGATGTCTATCTGGCTTCAACATGTGCAGTGCTCCTGTGACATTTTCCACATGACCTGTAACACTAGTAAGCTCCCCTGATCACAACGAACACTGGGGCCAAAAGCACCAGGAAGACTGGAGAGGCATGGAACCCTTCTGATGGGCCTGTGCATCTTCCTTGTAGCCAGGGCAGTGGTAAAACACACCCACATTAGTGTTGTTTTGAGGGATGAAGGAGTATGAGATATATGATATTAAGTACAGTCCCTGGGACATTATAAATAATAGTGATTGCTATTATTAGTAAATAATACCATAACAATAAAGTAAAGAGTGTGCAAGCATTGGTACAGGCAAGCCTTGGAGATACTGCGGGCTTGGTTCCAGACCACTGCACTAAAGTGAATATCACAATAAAGCAAGTCACACAAATATTTCTGTTTCCTGGTACATAGTTCACACCATATTATAGTCTATTAAGTGTGCAATAGCATTGTGCCTTAAAAAAACAATGCACATGCCTTAATTTAAAAGTACTTTATTATTTAAAAAAATGCCAACCATCATCTGAGCCTTCAGAGAGTCATAATCTTTTTGCAGGTGGAGGGTCTTGCCTGCATGTTGGTGGTTGCTGAAGGTTGGGGTGGTTGCAGCAATTTCTTAAAACAAAAGAACAATGAATTTGCAACTTTGATTGACTCTTCCTTTCACGAATGATTTCTTTGTAGCCTGCAAGGCTGTGTGATAGCATTTCACCCATAGTAGAGTGTCTTTCAAAATTGGAGTCAATCCTCTCAAACCCTGCCAATGTTTTATAAAATAAGTTGATGTAATATTCTGAATCTTTTGTTGTCATTTCAACAATCTTCACAGCAGCTTCACTGGAGAAGCTTTCATCCAAAGAAACCACTTTCTTTGCTCACCAGTAAGAAGCAGCTCCTCATCCATCAAGTTTTATGAAGAGATACAGTAATTCAGTCCCATCTTTAGGCTCCACTTCTAATTCTAGCTCTTTTGCTGTTCCATCACATCTGCAGTGACTTCCTCCACTGAAGTCTTGAACACCTCAAAGTCATCCAGGAGGGATGGAATCAACTTCTTCCAAACTCCAGTTAATGTTGATATGTTGACCTCTTCCCATGAATCATCAATGTTCTTCATGGCATCTAGAATGGTGAATACTTTCCAGAAGGTTTTCAATTGACTTTGCCCAGATCCATCAGGGAAATCACTACCTATGGCAGCTATAGCCTTACAAAATATATTTCTTAAATAATAAGACCTGAAATTTGAAATGACTCCCTGATCCATGAGCTGCAGAATGGATGTTGCGTTACTAGGCATGAAAACATCATTAATCTCTTTGTACATCTCCATCAGAGCTCTTGGGTAACTAGGTGCCTTGTCAATGAGCCGTAATATTTTGAAAGGAATCTTTTTTTCTGAGCAGTAGGTCTCAACAGTGGGCTTAAGATGTTCAGTCAGCCCTGTTGTAAACAGATGCGTTGTCATCCAGGCTTTGGTGTTCCTTTTACGGAGCACAGGCAGAGTAGATTTAGCATAATTCTTAAGAGCCCTAGGATTTTGGAATGCTAAATGAGCACTGGCTTCAACTTCAAGTCACCAGCTGCATTAGCCTCTAACAAAAGAGTCAGCCTGTCCTTTGAAGCTTTGAAGTCAGGCATTGACTTCTCCTCTATGAAAGCCCTAGATGGCATCTTCTTCCAATATAAGGCTGTTTTGTTTACACTGAAAATCTGTTGCTTAGGGTAGCCACCTTCATGAATATCTTAGCTAGACTTTGTGGAGAAATTGCTGCAGCTTCTACATCAGCACTTGCTGCTTCACCTTACTCTTTGATGTTATGGCGATGTTCCTGTCTCTAGAAATGGCCACTGATGAACTGGCCACAGGATGTGGATATAAACACTAGAAAAAGTAACCTGAAACAACCTGATGCAGACATGAAACATCGTATCTCACTGGCATGTGGCCAGTATATTGACAGTGTCATGTTAGATCTAAGTGTTCTTGCTTTCAAGGTCATTCTAGCCAGAATAAAACTCTTCAAATCACTAGTACCTCATGGTTTTTGTCTTGTGTTCTTAGTGTGTCTAGAGCTCTTACTAATATGTGGCCATTTCACTCTCTTTCCATAGTTATGTTAAATCATGCTGAGAATGAATTCCTTTGCTCATCTTTCAGCCTAAGATAAACCTCATTTTCTTACCTTAGATGTAGAGTCTTTGAGTCTCAGAGCCAGAAAAGCCCTCAAGCCCATTAATCTGGTGCTATCTCACAGAACAGTCTGCCAGGATGGAATGTTCCAGATCTGCACTGTCTTGTGTGGTCATCACAAGACACAGGTGCCTACTGAGCCCTTCAAGCGTGGCTCATGTGACTGAGCAACTGAATTTTTAATATTATCTAATTTTAATGAATTCAAATTTAAATAGCCTTTTGTGGCTAGTGCTGTTTCCTGGATGGTGAAGATCTACTTCAATCCCTTCATTTCGCCCATGAGTCGCACCATCAGTGACCCAGACACAAGCACACACCAGTTACAGGTACAGAGAAGCACAGAAAGCACCGAGTGCTGTCTTCGTCCGTGTGAGCTCCTACAGCAAACTACCATGGACTTGGTGGCCTACAAACAATAGAAATGTTTTTCTCACAGTCTGGAAGCTGGAAGGGTCAGGTACCAGCATGGTGGAGTTCTGGCAAGAGCCTGCTTCCTGGTTCAGAGACAGTGGGCTTTTCACTGTGTCCTCACATGGAGGAAGGGGGACAGAGGTCTCTGGGGTCTCTTTCATAAGGGCACTAATCCCATTTGGGAGGGTTCCACCCCACCTCCTAATACCATCATATTAGGGATTGGGTGTCAACAAATGAATTTGGGGGAAGGGTTGCAAACATTCAGTCAAAAGCAATTGCCAACTCTGTTTTTTCTATCATATCATGCTCGCACTTATTTGTCCCCAGGCAGAAACAGCTTTCCACATGCCCACTCTGGGTATTGGGAGGGAGGGTGGGTGGGGAGATGGGCAGATGCAAGCTGCTTTGGTTGTCTTAGTACATCAACCATGCAAACACTCTGAGGAGACAGGAAGAATATAAAACATCTTGTTTGAAATACTAAAAGTTAAGGAAAAGCAGAAGATTGTAGTGATGTAGGGCCATGTTTGCCTCATCTAAAGGTAAAGGTCACTGTTAATGAGAACTAAATAGACACTATTCTTCTCCTGCCCAAGGTTGTAAAATGTGTGGAGAAAGGAAACTGACTGCTGAGGGGACACAGATAAAGCTGGTTTCCTTGCTCATGAGCCAGGTTCCTTTTTGATTGCCTGAGTTTTTGTGTGACTTTAGAATTGTGAAGGATGGGAAATAATAAAGCGCTGCTTTCTCCATTTGGAAGCACTGTGACTTCATCTGTATGTTCTATAGTTAAATCTAGAAAGAGTGACATTACTAAATGTTGGCAAGGATGTGGAGCAACTGGAACCTTCCCATGGTGCTGGCAATAGTGGAAAGATGGTACAAGCACTTGAGAAATATGTTGGAAGTTTATCATAAAGTTAAGGCTAACACCTATTCTATGGTGCAAAATTCTTCTTCTAGATATTATCCAAAAGAAGTAAAAACGTTTCCACAAAAAACCTGTATAAGCATGCTCATAGCAGCCTTATTCATAATAACTAAGTACTGCAAACAACCCAATGTCCATTAACAAGTGAACAGATAAATTGTACAATTGACTATTACTACTGAGCAATAAATATGAACATATTAACATTACACCCAGCCATGTGGATGAATCTCAACAACATTATGCTGAGAAAAAGAAGACAGACACAAAAGAGTATATATTGGTTGAGATCATTTATATGAAGACTGGAAATATGTGATGGAAATTGAGAGGGGTTGACTCTGGGAGGAGAATGAGGAAACTTGCTGGGCACAGAGAATGTTCTTATCATGATGCTTGCAATGGTACGTGGATGCACACCTTTGTCAAAACTCATCAAACTGCAAACTTAATATCTATGTATTTTACTGGATGCAATTTAGACTTCAATTAAAAAATTTAAAAATAAAAAGTAAAGTGATCTATTATAGCCATAAAAATCAACTTTTGACCTTGTTCTACTTGTCTTATTTCCCTAATGTGGTCTACTTTAAAATTAATTCATCTTGTGGACTAATCACAAACTGTCAGCATTTGGACTAAAAGTACATTTGATAAAACCCTGCAGAAAGGTCCATAGTTCATTTCTCTTCTGTTAAACCATTCCACTTGTCTTTTTTAATTTTAATTGTAAATGTGTTTCCTGTTTTAGTAATGGAATCACATTGAATTTGGGGGATGTCTGTTGAATTCAGGTGATACCTATTTGATCAGTTAGCACTTTGAGTTACTAAAAGTGTTATTGCTCACTTTGGGGTTAAAATTTTCTGGAAGTTGTTCATTTTTGTCAAGAAAGCAGAATATTTTCCTTCTAGAGTAGTGAATTAAGAATGACCCTATTAGGCACATCGATATCCATGTTGTACATAATGGCTTCCTTTTCTTCTTGCCCTGTTGGTTCTCAGATTCTTTGTTTAATTAAAAATGAAAAAAAAAACAAAAAAAAAAGCAGTTTCAGTCTTTACCCCAAACCCAATCTTCCCAGAGCCTCAGAGACTGATCCTTTGGTTGTTTGACGTAAATGAGTTGGCTCCATGGTGACTGATCTGGTATTTGCTGAAATTACCCAGCACACAGCAAGCAAGGGTCAGTCATTAAGACGCATGAACCACAGGTCATCTGAGCCCTGGTCTGGTTTTCTTGTTGTTATGAGAATGGAGCCCGAGGTCACTAGAGACTAGATCCTTAAAAAGAAAGATAAGAAACTGCTCTTTAACTCAACGTTGCAGCTAGTCAGCCACCTGGGATGGGAAAATTCATGAGTAGATAAAGAGAGCTCTGCGTTTTCTCTCTTTGTCTCCCTAAAAGGAAGAGGCCATTCCAGGCTTGGGAACACTTTCCAGCTGTGCTGTAGTGATAATTCTGCTCTCCCTTCTGTGTTGATTCCCCTAACTAACTATAAGCAATATTAGGTTTGGTATTGAAGATGACAAATGGCTTGATGTTTAGCAGGACCTCAAATTTATTTTGTGGAAAATACTGCTGCTTTACTCTATAGCAACATTCAGGCCAGAATGGGCAGCCCAAGGAATTATTGTTCATATTTTTGGCTTTTGGCAAACCTCACTTTCCTTTTGATTCACTGTCTGCTTAACTTCTTTTGGCTTTCTGTTCTGCTGGCCTTGGGTGAGCAATTTTATTTATAGCCCAGAGAAAACGAGTTTTAGGTGGGGTTCACCAGAGACCAAGATTTATGTTAAAATACTTTATTGGGAAGAATTCCCAGGAAGAAAATAATAAGAGAGTGGGGAGGGGCGTGGGGTGGGGGAGATTTGATGAGGAACAGAAGGAAGCTGATCAGCAGGGCAGGGCCAAGCACAGCTCACCAAGGCCGGTTCCAAACCTGCAGGGGGCCTGCAGAAGGGCGCTATCTCAAACAGGTGAGAGAGTTGGGGTATTTATACTTGCGTGTCCGTCAACAGTGGTTAAAGGCTGTCCCGGGAGGGCACAAAGGCCCAGGCCCTCCCGGCTTTCTGCACATGAAAGAAAGGGAACTCTGGTCCCCAGGACAGTCCTCTGGCAAAGAGACCCCGGTTCCAGCTGTCTGTCTAGCTGCAGGCTTTTCCTTTGGGGCCTGTGGTGGGACAAAGCCGACCCCTTCCTTCTGTATTCTCTTCTTCCTTCCTTTCTTTTCCCTTTCCCCCCTGTTCTCCTAAAAGCAACCTTCTGAATAGTGGGCTGATGAGGCTGGGTTTT
This sequence comes from Balaenoptera physalus, assembly GCF_965194825.1. Classification (NCBI taxonomy): domain Eukaryota; kingdom Metazoa; phylum Chordata; class Mammalia; order Artiodactyla; family Balaenopteridae; genus Balaenoptera; species Balaenoptera physalus. The sequence continues at coordinate 54,166,927 of NC_138896.1, read as the reverse complement.
GGTTTTGCTTTTTTTTATTTGAAAAAATGAATATTAATTGAAGATACTTAGACCATAATTTAGTTTGATACATGCCTACCTGCAAGTCCATCCAAGGAAGAAAGAGGCTCCAGAGGAAACAATGTAACATGATGTCACCTGCAAGAGATAGTGTGGCACAGACCCATGAGCAGCAACAAAGGGAGAATATAGTGCTTGTCTTACCTTTATGTCTTTGTGTGAGTTACACACAGACACAGACATAAACACACTCAGTTTTCATCCAAAAACATCAATATTAAATACAAATTTGAATTTTTTTAGTTTCTCCTCATTCACTGTTAGCCAACTTCCTCATGCATCCAGTTTCCTCTTTGGCACTGACTCTTGATCCTTCTCTCTCTCTTTTTTTTTTTAAATTAGTTTTTATTGGAGCATAGTTGCTTTACAATGTTGTGTTAGCTTGGTTTTGCTTTTAAACCCCTTGGCGAATTTCTCAGATTGTTCCCACTGGCCGGGTACAATACTTTGAAGATTTTTTTCCCCAGTTTTATTTTACTCTTAAAAGAACATCAAATCAACGTTCTGTGAGGCTCCCTCAGGCTCTTTGGAGTTCCTGTCATACCAGGCAAGTCAGACAATGGTTGACTCTGTTTCCTTCCTCTTAGTCTCTCCCTTTCTATCCTGCCATGACTGTATCGACTTTGGGGATCTTGAGTTTATAGTATGTTTCAGTGCATGTCTAGGGCATATAGACTTCATATCAGTTAGGGTTGCTTCAAGAAATATAATAGCAACAACCACAAAACAACAATGAAGACCACGGAGGCTTAAACAAATAAGGTTCATTTGTCTTGCCGGGAAGCTTGGAAGGAAGCAGTTGGTAGAATGGCTGGATAACATCTAGGACCCAGATCTTCTTTCTTCCTTTATGCTCTGCCATCTTTAGCACATTGCCTTTCACACTCATGTTAATCATTGTACAGGGACAGGATGGCTGCTGTATTTCAAGGCATCACATCCACATTCAAAGAAGAAAGGAAACGGACGGATCACGCTAATACCATCTGCCCCTTTTGTTGGAAAAGCAAAAGCTTTTCTATGATCTCCCCAACAGATGTTTCATTATGCCTTTTTGGCTAGAATGTGACCAAGTTGCCTCTACAACAGCAAGGGAAGCTGAGGAGCAAATATGTCAGACAAGAAGGTGACAAGGAGAAGGGGTGAGAAAGAGTGTTGGGTTAGCCAATGAGCTGTAGTGGCCAGAGGTACCGTGGAAATACTTGAATTGGTAGAAATGTTTATATTTTCCTCCAATAGCTTTGTGGCTTAAAATGAGTAGGCTTTTCACTTGGTCAGGCCAATCTCTCTCTCTCTCTCTCTCTCTCTCTCTCTCTATATATATATATATATATATATATATAATGTATAGTATATCATGTGTTATACATTAAGAAAATATATCTACAGTTTTTGCTGGAGAACTTCAGGTTATTAATTGGACATATTAACTTTTGTCTAACATTTCACTAGGCACATGATCAATACATATTTGAAATCTGAGTGAATAGCAAATAATTCTCCTGAAGAAAAATGGAAACCACATTTTTTCAGCATTGTTATACTTATTAACAAGAAAATCACATAATATTTAGTAGCTGTTCCCAAAAGTAAGCTAGCTTTCCAGTGAAGAGATTTGTCCTCACTATTATTTTTAAATGGTGAAGGAACCACATTTAAATGATAATCCTATCAAAATAATCTCACACAATTGTCCTTTCAAGTGGGATATTCATTTTTAATAGTGCCATCTTTTTGTCATTTGAGATTTCCACTTCTCCGGGGGTTCCTTACATGTTCTTATCTCTGAGGGATGCCTCAGGGAAGAAAAACAGCTTAGGCAGCTGGTAGAAGAATGAGGAAGGATATGGTTTTGAAAAATTGCAAAACCTACGGGAGTCCAGTATCACTCATTATATGAATTAATATAATTAAATGCAATTTAATTTGTAGTGTAATTAAAGAGGGTGTAAATGGCTCTATTATTCCAATGCTGACATTCCACCCGGAAGCTCTTTCTTCTGACATCATCAGTCAATGATTTATGGGCTTCCTCACTTTGCCTGGCATCACCAATGAGTTTCTACAATCTGAGTGGGCTGTCTGGGGAGTGATGATTCAAAGTCCACAGCTACTGGGCTTTTTCTTTATGTTTAAGGTACTAAGCCAGATTCTACTCCAGGAGGAGATAAAATGAGAAGTTGCTGGAACACTTTGCAAGAGGCATCCAGCTGCACATTGTTCTTCAACTCCTAACGGCATCCCTGCTAAAACGATAGCTGCTTAGTTTCCAGAGTCAAAGTTACTGATAAAGCCCAAAGGCTTTCTCCCAGTACACAGTGTGTGTGAGTGTGTGGGTGTGTGCACACGCGTGTGTGTATGAGAAAGAGAGAGAACACCTTGATTGGAATGGTGAAGGAGGCCCCATTGCCTGTTTATTCTCAAGACTTGATGGAGGTTATTGTTCTTCCTTCAAAAGCCCACCTCTGCTTAGGTAAAAGCTTTTCCTAGTAGACCATGAACCATTAATATCCTGTCCTTCTGAAGAGCTGAAAACAAGACAGCTTAATGCAAAATTCCAGGCTGTAAAGAACTGTTGTTAAGACTGAGTTTTGGTGGAAGGTGAGCACAGGCCTGGAACCATATATGTCACAGTGTATCTTTTACAACTCAACCTTAAGCTATAATATAAACTTAAAGCCTCATCAGAGCATTCTCTGTTAGTTTGGGGTTTGGTGGGACAGGAAAGAGGAAAGATATGGAAGGAATAAGGAACAAAGAGAGAGTGCAGAAAACATTTTGGGACTTCCCTGGTGATGCGGTGGTTAAGAATCCGCCTGCCAACACAGGGGACACGGGTTCGATCCTTGGTCTGGGAAGATCCCACATGCCACAGAGCAACTAAGCCCGTGAGCCACAACTATTGAGCCCGTACACCACAACTACTGAAGACCGTGTAACCTAGAGCCCGCGTGCTGCAACTACTGAGCCCACGCTCTGCAACTGCTGAAGCCTGTGTGCCTAGAGCCCGTGATCTGCAACAAGAGAAGCCACCACAATGAGAAACCCATGAACCACAAGAAGAGTAACCCCCGCTCACTGCAACTAGAGAAAGCCTGCGCACAGTTACGACGACCCAACACAGCCAAAAAAAAAAAAGAAAAAGAATTGAAGAAAGAAAACATTTTGAAAGCAATTGAATCTTGGCAATGTTGGATTTGCTCTGGTTTTTTTGTTTTCATCTATTGAAGCAATTTTCATACATAGTTGCATGTTCACAACAGAGAACTGGATCCATTTTACAAAATGTCCCAGTTGGAACTTTGCAAGTTCTGAAAGGAAAATCATCTTTTTCAGCTTAATTCCTTCCAGCAAAATTTCATACACACAGACTGCTGTGTGCTTCTTGGAAACTGTTGATTACACCAAGCTTTAAGGGAAATGAAAGTATCTTTGGTCACTGTGTAAGCACTTCTTTATTTCTTCCTTTTGCCATTTACCAATTCAATGCATCTGTGTTGACAGCTAAAGACTGAAGATTAAATTAGAGGAAGGCTCTTATGGCATTTTAAGATTATGTTAAACACTTGAACACTAGCAATTCTCCAAGGTGGATACGGCTCCTGTGATCTTTCATCAAGATTTATGACCAGCGTTTCCGTTACTGACAGTATCAAAAAGCTACAGCGGCCAGGGAGCGTTCTCAGCCCCACAGCAAAGGGATATGATTATATTCTCCAGTGGAAGTTGAGACTTCCTGTTGCTTTTTTTTCCTCTTGTGAAAACAATGGTTTCTGGTTACCCCAAGGGTATTGTGACTTCATGAAACACCACTTCATAAAACCAGCTCTGCAGTTGTTGAAGGGGACCTAGGAGAGGTGGTGAATTTCTCTTTTGGAAGATGGCAGGGAAAATAAGATTCTAAGCCAGCACCTATTACTGTCCAAGGAGAACTTGGGCTTTATCAGAAACGATGATTGCTTGAATTTAGATCTCTGAGCAGGCAGCTCACCCTCAGCACTGGTTTTCATTTTTCTTGACAGAAGATTTATTTCTCCTGCTCAGCCTGGAGTTGTGCACATAGTCATTGCAAGCAGAACACTTATCAGTGTTTCCCAAGAGGACTTTTGCTACAGAGGAAATCAACCTCTCTTACTTTTATGTTATCAACAAGAAGGAAAGAGATGAGAAAGCTAGAAGAATGAAGAGCATTTCTTTCTCTTTCTTGCTTTTATTCTCTTGTTGGTGTTCATTTCTTGCCTCTTCTATTTTTATTCTTCTGTTGCCTTTTAATCTTCTTTTTGTTGTCTTACTCATGTCCAATCATGTTTTCTGTCTCTTTATTTTGCTTTCTTCCCCCTCTCTTCATTCAAGAGGAAATCTTCTCTCCTGGGTGGAGGAAAGGGATAGGTTAGGGGAAGAGCATGGAGTAAAAACAGAGGCATTGGTGATGTCCTGGTCCTTCAGTTGGGCTGGTTGGCTCTACCTTCAACATACATCTAGCAACAGACTGCTTGCCCCCACTGCTGCTGCCATAGTTTAATCCACCACCGTCTCTTACCTACATTATTATGTTAGCTTTCCAACCCATCATTCTCATCCTACTTTTTCCCTTCAATGTTTAAAACATCAACCATAGGGACCCTGCTAAAAGTTAAATCACTCCTGTTCTCAACCCTTCAATGGCTTCAGAACAAATTTGGATTCCTTAGAGTGGTCCCTTAACCTCCATTAACAGACTGATTGCAACCCCTGCTGCTTCCTGCCACCCTCCTCCTTGTTCACCACAACCCAACTGATATCAAGCAGGACCCTGTGGGCCTCCTGGGCACAAAAGCCTTTCTGTGTCCCCCATTTCTTGAATACAGGATATAGGCTTCATTCAGTCTCCATGACCTTCCCTGAGTTCCAACTGGCAGATCCAAGCAGTTGTTAATCAGGGAAGGGAGGGGATTCAGAGACAAGGGAGGAGTGGCCGAGAAACAATAGTGCAGCCTTGGGGCAGGGTCCTGGTTCCCATCAAGGGATACACATAACAATATCTTTGAGCTGTTTTGCAGATACTGAAACCCCCACCAGGTGGGAGAAGTTAACTATGCTGCCCACAAGCACAAGTAGACCCCAGACCAGTTGGAACCAGAAGGTTGATGGTGCTGACTCCCGCTTACCTCACCACCAACCAATCAGAAGAATGTCCATGAGCTGATCACACCCTCTTTGAACCATTACTATAAAACTTCTCACTACTCTCTCCAAGGAGGGACACACCATTTTGAGGGCATTGGCCCCCTTTGCCTGGCAAAGCAATAAAGCTGTTCTTTCCTACTTCACCCAGAACTCTGTCTCCGAGATTTAATTTGGTTATGGGGTACAGAGGCCGGATTCGGCTTCACAACTGCTCTGTGCCCCTCACCGCTCTGCCCTCAGGGCTCCACAGTCACTCACCTCTCTGCCTGGACAGCTCTTCCCCAAGAGAGAGAGGCTCCCCACCTCCCTGACTTCCTTCATGTTTCTGTTCTAATACCAACTTCTCATCAAAACTTTCCCAGAGTAATCTCTCTAAAATAGCACCCCTTTATCTCTGTCCCCTTTATTTAGCAGTTCTTACTACCTGACTTGTATAATTATTTGCTTATTAATTTCTGTTGTCTCCTTACACTAGAATGTATAATACAGGGATTAGTCTTTATCCCTAAAAGATTGTCCAGAACATTAAGCATAAATGTTTGTGGACTGAGTAAATAGAAAGTTATCATACAGCATTTGGCCAACCTCCCTTTCTGTGACACTTGTGCGTTATAAGGCCAGACATCTTCTTAAAGCCATGTTGGAATGCTGAGGTCCTTACCAGAAGCCAGCTGCTTTCTTCTTGATGGTAGCTCTGTGAGCCCATGAGCCTGCCTACTTCCTGATCCACAGCTCGTGGTCAGAAAGGGTGTGACCTGTCTTGTACTTGATTTAAGCATTTTCTAGCCAGAACAGTGTGCACCCACCCTCCCCTAGGTCCCAGCTCCAGGGACTGTACCTGTGAGCTGCATTTTTAGCTCTTATTCATAATCGTGATTCTGCCCCACCTGAGTATCTTTATGCCTGGGCAGCCTTGGGAATTGTAGGTCACCCTTGGGTTCTCGCAAACTAGTCAGGTGGGAGAGGAAAGTCAAACCCTCTCCCAAGATGACTTGGTGGACTAAGCCACCACCACCCAGACTCTCACAGGACACTGGAGTATTAGAGCAGGGAAGGATTTGGAAGCCCTTGGAGTACAGTGATATTTAGTTTGTTTACAAGAACAGTGATGCTTTTTCTTCAAACTAACTCTCCTCTGGAAACCCAGCATGTCCAACAAACCAAACTGGACCTAAGGCAGGGGCCAGAGTCTGCTGGGCTCTATCCAGCCCCTCCCAGATGGAGTGCTGAGGAATTTTGCGAAGCCGAGAGTTTCTACAGGAAAGAGCGTGGAAACCCCAGGTGTCATCCTATGCCATTGCTTTATAGACAAACAAAGGTTCAGAGGGGTGGAGGGATTTCCCTAAGGTTGCACCGGGAGCAGCCTCCTAATTTCCAGTTTACACCTCTTCCCACCATATACACCAGACTCTGCCCATACTCTACCATCTATAAAGTACCTACTATATGCCAATCATCTTACTAGGTGTTTTGCATTTATCATTTCATTTAATCCTTCCATCTACCTTTTGTGATAGATACTATTAATCTCATTTTCTTGAACAGAGACTACAAAAGGGCTCCCAGGAAATAAGTAGTGGAGTGTGGATTTGAACGCAAGCCTGTCTCATTCTAAAGACTGGGTTCATTCGGTACCTCAGTTAGAATAAACAGAGAAACAAGCTAAATAAATGTAACAAATGCACCTAACCATGTATAATGACCCAAAAGCCCAAACAAAAATCATTTCTTGTTCTTGTAAAATCACTGTGCAGGTGAACAGGTTAGGTAGCGAACTTCACCTTGTGGTCATTTAGGGGCCAAATGTCAGAGGCTCTGTTGTGTGTAACACAATAGCTTCCAAAGTCACTTTGGATATCATTTTCATTCCAAACAACCAGAGAGGGAAATGGCATGGGCAATTTCTAAATGGAAAAATGTTATAAGCTCAGTGTGGAAGTGGCATGCTTTCCTTGCACATGGCACTCACTATACACTGGCCACCTGGGGCACCTCAGTGCAGAGAGCTGGGAACACTGGGCCGTGTAGTTCCCAGACCTGAAGACACTGCTCTTCGAGAAGTCTACACTAAGAAAGGAAGATCACAGATTTGGGTGGGCATTTAGCCTCACCAACCAGGGGCTGGGGCACATGCAAAGTTCCGGATTCAATGTTCTTATGAATGACACAGCTTTCAAATGTCCATGGCTATGATCATAGCTGTTGTGAACATTTATTGATTTTTTTAAAATTTCCTACATTCAATCACCCTTCTTATTTTGGAAGAATCTACCCATATGCCTATTATTCTGGGACACAGTCACCCTCAACTTCCCTTGCCTCCAGCAGTGAGGACTCAAGCAAAATTTCACCAGTGGATCAGATGGTCCCTCTTGGCCCTTTGGATCTGCTGAGTATGATGCAAAAGCCTGGTGATGCCAGGGTTCACTTGCACCGTTTCAGCAGTGCCCATGGGTGGCCACGTTTTGTGGTTGTGTCCAGCTGTGGGCTGGCATTAAGCCAGAGAATGAGAACCTGTCAAACTGTTCCTGTGATGAATTCTGAAGCCCTTCAGTTCCTACCTGTTTTCCAAGATGTCCCTAACCAGCCACCCCAGCCCCTGCCGTTGGTCAATTCTGTGAACCACCTCCTGATAGCTTTCAAAGACATCTTCTTTTTGCTTAAGTTACCCAAAGCTGGTTTCTCTCTCCTGGACCCACAACCTTGATTGATACAAAGCTTTTTCAGAGCAGTTGTCTAAATCTGCCTCCACCTGGTCTGCAGCTTGGTTAATTCTGATTAGTCTGGTAACTGCTGGAAACACCATGGTTATTGAAAAATCTGGACGCCTGCCTCCTTAAGAGCTGCTGGCATGAGCTGTGCTCTTTTCTTTCTTTTTTTTTTAAGGATGGGGAGAGTCTACTAGCGACAAAGGTCCCCTACTTCCTGTGAGAAGAAGGGGGCATGGAGTAAAGAGGCTAGCAGCCTGGCTTCTGCCTGCTGTTTCCAGCCACTGCTCCAAGCAGAATGCAGGGCATAAAACAATTTCTGAAGAATCCTGGATGGTACTTTGTGAGGCAAGATATCTGGCTGGATGAATGGGTATTGAGGGTGTGAGAGAAAACTTGTGTGTGTGTGTGTGTGTGTGTGTGTGTGACAGGGAGTGTACACACACGCGTGTCAGAGAAGGGAGCCAGGTAACCTGTGCCAGACTCTCCTGAGAAGGGCGTGGGAGAAGGAAATGAACAACCAATTTGTTCTCCAGTGAACTTTTAAAAACTGAACATTGTGTGCTTTCTTTCAGACACCCAAATCTGTTGGCTGTATTTTTCCCTGCAAGATAGGAATGAACTTTTGGGGTCAAAGAGAGGACCCCAGGCTTAGTATTTTCAGGCCATTAACTGTTAATACAAGGAAATGTGATTGTTGTGCTCTTTAAAGAGAACTTGAGCCCCTGGTGTTGTGGGCATTGGCTTTTGGTATTGATGGAATCCTGATTCAATATTGAAAATAATACTCAATATTTATTGTCAGTCTTTCCCAGGAACAGCTACCTCTGTACTCTAAGTTTGTTAAGGCCCCAAAGCTTATATAAATACAGACCTATTTACATCCTACCTGAATCACACTGGTTCATGGCCCTCCCGCGTCTCCTGCCCTTCCTCTTGTGTGATACTCAGGTGTCTGCCCACGGTGGTCCTCTGATATTCTCAGCTCCAGCAATCCCATGGCTGCTTCAGCAATGTTTCATGGACTGAATTTTTGAATCCTCCAAATTCATATGTTGAATCCCTAAACCCAGTACCTCAGAATGTGACAATATTTGGAGAGAGGGCCTTTAAAGAGGTGATTAATTTAAAATGGGGGCCCCAATCCAATCTGATTGATGTCCTTATAAGAAGAGGAAATTTGGACACATAAAGAGACACCAGGGATGCAAGTGCACAGAGAAAAGACCCTGTGAGGACACAGTGAGAAGGCGGCCATCTGTAAGCCAAGGAGGGAGGCCTCAGAATGACTTCAACCCTGCTGACAACTTGATCTTGGACTTCTAGCCCCCAGAACTATGAGACAATAAATTTCTGTTGTTTTTGCCACCCAGTCTGTGGTGTTTTGTTACAGCAGCCCTAGCCAGCTAATGCAGGCCTTTACTATGACCACAATTGTTGAGACTTGCATTAAACTGTCTTTCCAAAGCCTTGACATCCTGGGGATGGCACCTCCAAGGGTAGCCAATTCCTAGAGATGGTAAAGGCCTCACCTATAAGCACACATAGGCAAATCAACCTCTCCCCAGCCCATGCCCTGCTCCTTTATGGGACTCTTACAGGGCTCTCACACTCAATACCATGGTCCCCCTGCCCTAACTGCCATGGCCAGGTGCCAGACAACTAGAGACAGTCCAACGTCCCAGGACTGACTAAAGGTATTTAAACTAGCCACGCCTGCTTACCCTCCCTCAGCTGTTCCTTCTCAAGGAAGCCCAATGAAGGCCCTTGCCCTCCTCCTCCCCCTCCCTCTGCCTCCCAACCAACCCTCATGCCTCCCCATGTGGCCCTGCATGACATGCCATGACCCTGCTCTTGGGGCCTATGAGTAACAAACTATATTTCCAGTGGGAATTGTCTCCTGATCTGTTGGCCCGATCATATCCAAATAGTAATAAAATCTATATTTTAAAACAAGGCTTTTTGTGAAAACCTGAGCCCCAAGCAAGAGTGCTGTCCACTAGCTCCCCCATAGCCGAAAACCCTGGAGGTGGCAAAACAATGGTGGTCCTCCTTAGTAAGAACCATGAAGCATTCATACAGAAATGGGGAGAAGGACCCCAACTCTAAGCCACACCCTCATCTGGCCCCGAAGCAGTACTGCTAATACCCTACGAGCTACAAATCCCCTCAAGAATCTGCTCCTTCTGCTATTGCAACAGCTCCTTCCCTCCCTGGAGTCCAAATGAATCCCCAGGGCCCAGCTTTGGTAGCTAACCTCAGGCTCCCCTCTCCAGCTTCAGGCACTAAACTTCCTCTTGGAATGTCCCTCCCCCCCATGCAAAGCAGCAACATGCAAACGGATTCTTGTATGTACTGCCCTTCCATGAGCAGATAAGGCTACATTTGTATCGGGGTTAGCCAGGACCTGTTCACCTCCACAGCCACCTCTACTAAGAACTCAGCTAATGAAAGTTGTGCGACAGACAGCACCGCGAGACACAGTGCCTGCCTCCAGGCTTGGACCACTTGTCTGGGGAGACTAACAGGTAAAGAATGGAGCCGTCTCTGTGCTATTCAGGAAACACAGGCAAAGTCCCTGACAGGTCTCAGTGCGGGAGAGATGTCTTCTGACTGGAGCATCAGGAAGACGTTGTGAGAGATCAGGGGCTTGAGACAAAAAGCACCATTTTGATGAGGAGGTTAACCAGGAGTTAAGTCCTCTCCCTCTGGCAAAGGTCAGAAGACTGACTGACTTACCTAGACTGGAAAATAAGAAAGTACAGGAAAGTGAAGAGGTTTAAGGCTGCAGAGCAGTTGGTGCCTGACTGAGGAGGCGTCACAGAGAGTACAAAAGGCATGGGTGACTGGGCTTTGCCCTCAAGATTAGACTTCTTGTAACAGAGATAAATAGTGAAATGTAAGAGAACATATCATTTATAAATTGACATTTAGGGGTTTTGCATGTACGATATAGAGCAGGGCCGACAAGCATTTTCCAAGGTTCACATAGTAAAGGTCTTATGCTTTGCAGGCCATTTGGTCTCTGTCAGAACTACTCAACTCTGCCATTATATTGAGGAAGCAACCACAGACAACGCATAAATGAGTGTCATGGTTGTAATTCCAAGAAAACTTTACTTACGAAAAGTTGTCAGCGAGCTAAATTTGGCCCATAGGCCTCAGTTTGCTGACCACTAGTGCAGGACACAATTTTTAAGTAGTTTGGGTCTCAAAGTCAGGAGCTCTCTTCAAATCTCAGGGAAAAACTAGATTTTGAAGGATGATTACACAAGATGACATGTCCCAGGGTTCAGGAACAAATAACATCTGTAAAATTTGGACCTCACCTTAGATGCATCCTTAGGTACATCTAGAAGCTAGGCCTTTCCAGTCAAATACAATGAAACCATCTTCCCCTCTGAAAATCTGAATCCTAACCCTAACCCTTAACCTTGGAAAATCTATAAAGTAAGTGTAAGCAAGTGCTCTTTGCTGCAGACCTGAAAGGATTGGTGATCCATCTGTTTGTTCTCAATCCTCTATATTTTTTAAGCTTATATTTATTAGTGTCTGCTGTGTGCCAGGTGGTGCGCCCAGAGCTCTCTGAGGGTTCTTCACCAATCACTCACACACACACACACACACACACACACACACACACACACACACACACACACACCATCCTGGGACCAGGTAGAAGAGTTTGTACTAGTGTAAAAAGCTTTAGTAAATATCTCAGAGTTCCACCCTACCACTCATGCAATCCTGTGAAGTTGGCACTATTGTTACTATTCCTATTTAACTGAGAATGAGGAGACTGAGGCTCAAAGAGGCTCGTTACTTACCCAAGTTCATATAGTAAGTAAATGAGTCAATTGCAAGCTAGAATTATAACTCAGGTGACTTGACCCAAAGCTGACTGAGTGTAGGCTTGGCCTTGTCCATGGCTGTGCTCGACCTCAGCAGATTACTGACCACCTGGGGAAGACATTTAGTCATAAGGAAAAAGACCATTCTTTGTAGTGTTGTCCAGTTTCCTTTGGACAGGACCAAAAACTAGCTGACCATAAGGGTCAGCACTGCGGTAGGTCCCAGACCCTGAAATGAGTCACGGAACACACCCAGATCTCCCATCAGCAGACCAAACCCAAAAGGCAAGTAGCAATGCTGGAGCCAAAGAAGGGAACTCTGGGCCATGGTCATTTCCAGAGAAGCCAAACTGGTCTTGGGTCCAAGGGGCAAGTGTGAGACTGGATACAGGAGATGAGACACAAAAACCAGAGCCCTGGAGATCAGAAACAAGTCAGGAGGAAGAGGAAGAGACAGGAAGAGCCAAAAAGCTTCAAAGTATAGGCCAAGAGCAAGACTGGGGCGTGGGGAGTTTGGATTGGATCCTGGTTACGAAGGAAGCAGCAGCACAGCTTAAAACTACAGGCTGTGGCCAGACAGAAATCATTGAGAATGTCGTCATGGAACAGGTGATAATGTGGTTTTAGCTGGTCCTTAAGGGATTGATGGGGTTGGATTAGACCAGGGAGACCTAAGTCTATGCCTCATCAAGGAACAGCAAGCAGGTATTATGGTTACATGGAATTTAGCAGGAGGTACTTCTTTGGACCCAACTATTCCATGAGTACTCTTGGTCTTTACCTCCCCATTGGTCCAAGAATGAAGCATCTCATGTTCATGTAAAGGGATTGCCCTGAATCTAACCAGACGATCTGAGCTTAAGATTCAGGGCAGGGCTTCTGCCAATGGACACCGAGACAGTGGTATCCTTCTTGCAGAACACACACCCCAGGGTTTTATGGCTATATCTTATGAACTCTTGGAGACTTTTCTCAGTTGTACAGCAGGGAATCTATCTTAAAGAACTCTTTTTCTAGATGTATTAAAATGTGCATATTGCTCAAAATATAGAGCTGTCACTAAGATTCTGAAGCAAGTTGGACATCAATAATAGTCAATCTGGAAACCTCTGACTCCTCAGAAAGTAAGAATTACACCAAGTGTCTTTCTTCCTTCGCAGAGGACTGTATCCGAGCTTATTATAAATTAAACAGTGAATTGAGGCTTTGCTGCTGCTTTGCTGCCTCTCCACCCCTCTGGACTCACCCCAGCAAAGGTTCAAGGTCCCACTGGCTAAAACTAATTCTGAATTCAGGAATGAAAACTGGGAAGCTAAAGGGTGATCACATGACTGTGTAATATTAACTTTCCAAAGAACAGAGTAAGGACATGAGCTGACTTGTCAGGACAAAACATCTCTTTCAGATGAAGATCCTGGAACAAGGGTTGTGAGGAAAGACCCGCATGGGAGCAGGCAGGTGCCCTTAGACCATCCTCGAGGGTCATTGGGAAAGATTATGTTGGAGCTCAGCAAAATATAGCAAAGCAAACAGGCTTTGCCCCTATTCATTGTAGAAATCTTTAGTACTGTATCCAGGAAAAAAAGTCCAAGAATGATTCAGAGAATCTGCAAAGCAAATGAAGGCCATGGAGGTGCCCACAGCAAACGGGCAACCTGAGTGGATTTAAAATTCTCATCAATCCATCAGTGTGTGGCCATACTGTTCCCCAAATCTGAGGTCCTGAGAAGCCCCAGGCCCAGCTGGGAGTGCACATGAATGGCCCAAGGGCTGTGTCTGAGCCTTAAATCCACACTTAAGAGGGGAGACAGGCTTTTCAGCTCTCCCACCCCCACCTCCCAACCCAAAGCCACATGGGTGACTCTGGACCTGTGCAGAGCTTGCTTCCTCATTGTCAGGGGGATGCAGTGGCACGAAGCCTGCTTTATTTCATTCTGTCTGAGGACTGAAAGACAAAAAGATTCTAGCACATGGCACTTTTTCTAAGCATGAAAACAGCAGATGGGGTACCGGGCTTCTACACAATTATTTTATTACTCTTGGGTTGTTGCTAATGTTTGCTCCATCTCAGAACAGAATCATGGGAAACTTTAATGTCATTAGACAGTTGTGTGCACAAGTGTGTATGTGCTGAGTAAGTCTCTGACTGATGAGACGCTGTCCAAGTAGGGTCTTTGATTTTGAGCTAACCCAGCCAGTTCTGAGCACAGTTATGAAGCACAAGCAGACCACCAGAATGCAAGTTTGGGGGGGGCCCTTAGAAATCATAGTTGCCAAGCCCCTCATATTACAGATGGGAAATTGAAGCCCAGGAAGGTGAACTTATTTGGAAGATCACACAGCTTGCTGATCACCAAGATGGGTCAAGAACCCAGGACTCCAGCAAGATACAGTGGAAAGAACATTGGCCTATGACCCAGCAAATCTGGGTCCTTACATCAGGTCTGCCACTCACTGGCTAGCTATGTGATCTCAGATAAGTCACTTGACCTCTCTGAGTTTCAGTTTCCTTATTTATAAAAATGTCTGTAGCAATTTAATACCAGTCTTCTCTCAGAGGGTGTGAAGATGCTTTACAAAGTGCTCTACAAAAGTGATTGTGTCTATATATGGGGGTGTATGTGTGTATGTCTATACCAAAATGTAGCCTATACAGTATCATGGGAAGCCCTTGGGGAGAAGAGTCCAAGTTTGTTAGGATTCTTTTGCTTGTTCCACTGCAAATAATAAATCCCAACTCAAACTTGCTTAGAAAGGAAGAAGGGAGGAAGAGAGGGAAGGACAGAGGGAGATGATGAAGGTGAAGGAGTTACTGAGATTGGCTTATGGATCCTGTAACTGAAAAGTCCAGAGACAATAGACATCAGGTTCAGCTGGATCCAGGGGCTCAAGTGGTGTCAGGTGGCTCCTCCTCTCTCCTCCGTGTCTGTTGTCCTCTTTGATGCCTCTGTTATCAGGGTCTTCACAGTGACTCCTGGTGGATTCAGGTTCGTACCACGCTTACACTTGCTAGTCCCAGTGGAAAGAGGAGCTTCTTACTTTCTTTCATCTCATTGAAATATAGGCCTGACTTGTGTCCATCTTTGAACCAATAATGTCCAAAGGGGAGAACACACAGTGATTGGTTGAGCCTGGATCAAGTGAGCTCCTTGGAAACTGGGGGTGGAGACATCTTCCCCTAAACAACAAAGAGTGAGGGGAGAGGAATGGCTTCCCAAAAAATGGGGTATCATTACCAGAAGGAGGAGAATGAATCCTGGACAGAGAAAAGACGATGGGAGTAGCTCAGAGTCAGGTGGGCTTAGGCTCCATCCCCTGCCTGTGGAGGCTTGGACGCATGTCTTCACTTTCTGAGCCTCAGTTCTCCTTCTGTGAAGTAGGGAGAATGCTCCTTTCCCCATGGGGAGCAGTGAGGGGTACACAGGATACCCTGAACGTGGACAGGAAAGCTAAGCAACTGCTGGGAAGAGGAATCAGCTCTTGGGGCATCAATGAGACGATGCCAGAACTGTAACAAGAAAAAGAAAACTGCCTGCTCCCCAGCCACTCAGGAAGGTACTGTATGTGGCTGGAAGCAAGAAGCTCATAAACAATCTGGGGTGGAGTAAAGAACGGAAACCCAAAGCCCTCATCTGCCTCTGGGAGAAGGTGCAACTATTACCTACAGGGCTTGCACTTTGTTTGGGGGACTTTAGACTGTGGAAACAGAGCTGGATCCTGTGGGACAGAGGAGGGGGCGGGGCGCTGCCCACCGCCCTCCACCCCCACACCCCTCTTCCCCCGCCCCGTCCTCACCCCACCACCCTCGGGAAGACTTTGCCTCTCTCCTACTATGTGGTTATGACATATTTTTAACACGTGGGTTGACAGGGTGTCACATGTAAAAGTAACTTTGCACATAGTCTTTAGTAGATAATTTATGTTCCTTTTTTTTTTTTTTTTTTTAATTTTGCTTAAGCGGCTGTGTGAGGGATGTCTAGGAAATAAAAGCCACATCATGTGAGGAATAGGATGAAAGAATTGGAGATGCTTAAAAGAGAGGGGACGATGGCTGTGCAGAGGGACTGTTGGGACTGTTTCCAGGTATTTGAAGGGCTGACACGGGGAACAGGCAGTAGATGTTCTGAGTCGCTCATGGGGCTCAACCAGCAGCCCAGGAGGAATTTAGAGATGAGGAGCTTTAGAATAAATGGGGAAGCACTTCTAACTCCTGGGTTTGCCAACAATGAAGTCACTTGCCCTGGAATGTGCTAAGTTTCCCGTCACTTCTCTGTGGGGGTGGACGTGGGGACCACCACTTGAGGCTACACCTGCAGAGGCTGTCCAGGTCTCCTGTGAATATTTTCCCCGGAGAGTGTGGTGGTAAATGCTCCCCTCGCCCTCAGACTTTGCTACCTTAAGTCTTATGCTCTGGCTGACTCCCACCTTCCAGCATCTGCCCCTCGGAGCCTGAAGGAATTTTCTGGAACTGTAGAAGGTCACCTTGTCCTCCTGTGTATGGCTGGCTTGAAGGGCTGGGGAATTATTATTATACGCCCAGGAGCAGCCCTCAACCAGCCTCTCAGCAACTGACGTATAAATGTCTCAGCCCCAGGCAGGATGATTCCCAGGACAAGTTTGCACCTTTTCCCAGAGCTTCCCTGGGAGCCTGGGCTGCAGTTGCCCATAAAGATGACTTGATAATCATATACCTTCTCTTCCCCACCTCACGTCCCCCTCCCTTGTGGGTGTCCCTGGGGTCACTTCCCAAATAAACTACTTTCACTGGAAGCTTTGTTTTAGGCTATGTGCTGGGGGAGCCCAGATTAGGAGAGGGAGCTTCCAACAGTTTGTTCATGGAGTCATTCAGCGACCAACACTCGGGGTGACTCTGGCTCGGAGGGACTCCTGGAGGAACTAAGGTGGCTACGACGCGGCTCGCGAGCACAGCTACAGCCAGTGTGGGCGGGGAGCATTGATGGACCAGGACACGTTCTGTACACGAGGTGGTAAGAAACTTTATGAGATGCAGCCCCAGCAGCAGTCAGGCAATCACCCTGGGAGTCCTTTGGCATCTACTTGGTTTCTACAAGCAAAGAATATTTTTGGAACAAGAGCTCCTAGAGTCTGGGCCTCCTTGCCTTTTTTGGCCAGGCCCTGCATGGGAGTCATCCCATGCACACCCATCCGTGTTCTTAGGAAGCTCTGGTTACCAGTAATTCGGTCTTTCCTTCATATGCTGAAGCCAGGCAGGTGGGAAGCCCACAGCAGGCAAGTGGGCAGGTGTCTAGGTCCTGGACTGCTGAGGAGTAGCGGCCGAGGCTGCTGCTTTATTTTAGAAATAGAAGGACCAAATCCCCTGATCATCCTAATCATCCTCCCCCAGTTTCAGTCCCACCTCCTGTCAAGGTTTTGTTAAGTATGTGTTGACCCGTCCCTCCCCCGCCCCCCACTCCTCTGCCATCACTTCGGGACTCTTCCCTTTTCATCTTTTTTTTTTTTTTTTTAAGAACAAAACAGGTATATTTCTATTGGACTACCTGATACAGAGGATAGTGTGGTATAGATGGGTAGCATGAATGACAAACAATACAAATATATTTTATTTGAAATAAACAAAAATGCTTACACAGCTCAATGGCTCACTTGGAAACAAACTCTTGCTTCGCTGTATTACTGAGCAAAAACAAAGCTGAAATACAAACACCTTCCTTTTTTGACATGTATTTGGAGGAAGACACTACTTCGTTTTTAAAAAACTGACCCTCCCTTAAGGCCTGGTCATAGAAGTGTAAACAATGTAAATGAATCCACCATTACCAGTTGTCATATCATATCTATGTCACCTGTGTATTCTGAGATCACACTTATACCTATCAATAAACCTGGGAAGTGGAACCCTTCCCTCTTCTTGCTTTGAGCTACCACCACCCTTTTCTTGTGTATATAGTTCTTCTTTGTGGACAGAAGAAAGGCTTTTTATTGACACCAAGTTTTATGGGTAAGGAGTACAAAGTTTAGTGAGAGACAAAGATATGTAAATAGACAATTAGAAAACAGGAAAAAACTTATGTGCCCGCCAGGATGGAAACAGATAAAGAATCTTGTGCAATCACATTATGAAAGACTTATGTAGCTATTAAAGAGTAAAGGTAGATCTACACACGTAAAGACGTGGGAAAATATTGATGTCAGTTTTTAAAAAATTAATTATAAAAAAATTTTTTTAAATTAATTACAGCCATGAAAAGACATGGAGGAGCCGTAAGTGTGTATTGCTAAGTGAAAGAGGCCAGCCTGAAAAGGATACATACTGTGTGATTCCAACCATGTGACATTCTGGAAAAGGTAAAAGTACAAAGACAGTAAAAAGAGCAGTGGTTGCCAGGAGCTGAGGTGGGGGAGCGGTGATAGGTAGAGCACAGGGGGTTTCAGGGAGGTGACACTATTCTGTGTGACACTGTAGTGGTGGATACGTGACACTGTATCAGGCAAACGCACAGAACTGGAACCGTACAACAGAGTGAACTTAATGTAAACTGTGGACTTTAGTTAATAATAATGTATTCATATTGGCTCATTATTATAACAAATGTACCACACAGAGGAAGGAACCAAGATGTTAATAATAGGGGAAACCGTGGGGAGGGGGAATAAATGGGAACCCTCTCTACTATCTGCTCAATTTTCTCTAAACCTAAAACTGCTCTAAGAAATAAAGTCTATGAATTTTTTAAAATTATGAAACTATAGGTATAGTATGAGTCCATTTGAATAAAAAATAATTGCATGTGTATTGTGTATTTACATGGTTGGACACAGCAATATGTCTAGAAAAATGAGTACACAACAAACTGTTAACAGTTTTTTCTTGCAAAGAGTATCAGTAGCAAAGAAAAGGAAAGCGTCACTTTTTAATGAAATAGTTCAGATATAAAAAAGTACACAGAATGATATACTGAACACCTGGCTGTGTACCTCTCCTGCTCCCGTCAACCAACTTCTTTTTGTTTTCTATTTTTGTTTTATTATTATTATTATTATTATTATTATTATTATTATTATTATTATTATTGAAGTATAGTTGATTTACAATGTTGTGTTAATTACTGCTGTACAGCAAAGTGATTCAGTTATACGTATATATACATTCTTTTTCATATTCTTTTCCATTGTGGTTTATCACAGGATATTGAATATAGTTCCCTGTGCTATACAGGAGGACCTTGTTGTTTATCTGTTCTCTATATAATAGTTTGCATCTGCTAACTCCAACCTCCCACTCCATTCTTCCCCCCAGCTCCCTCCCCCTTGGCAACCACAAGTTTGTTCTCTATGTCTGTGAGTCTGTTTCTGTTCCATAGATAAGTTCATTTGTGTCATATTTTAGATTCCACATATAAGTGATATAATATGGTATTTGTCTTTCTCTTTCTGACTTACTTCACTTAGTATGATCATCTCTAGTTGCATCTACCATCAACCAGCTTCTGAATCAAAGTATGGGTGAAGGGATTCATACTTGCCACTCTATGTACTTGTACATTTTACAGTATTAATACATAAGCATGCTTATGCACTAATACTATAATTTTTTTTTAAATAAAGAAAAAAGCTAGAAAAGTGATAGAACAAGGTGCTGCATGAGAACAAAGGTGAAAATCATGAATCATGCCTCGGGTTGAGGAGAGGTGAAGCTGGGCAGAATTAGAAGAAGAGGGAAAGGGGAGTTAGCAAATGCCAAAACAAAAAGCTGGGATGGGTTGAGCTTCTTTAAGGAACTGGAAGTGATTCTGAAAGATGGGGGGCAGGGAGGAGAGAGAATATTCCAAGAATTAGTATGGAACCTGGACTGTTTGGTTGTGGTTGGATCGTGAACGGCATTTGACAGTGTGGTAAGGAGTTTGGTCTTTATATTATCAGCAAAAAAGCATGAGAAGCAGCTTCTAAGGTGGTTCAAGACATGCTGGGGTTTGTCTTGCAGGGAAGCAGCAGCAGGTGGCAAGGACAGGAACAGGGAGCATCAGGCGCCGTCAGTGGCGGCTCCTGCATCCACTTCTTAAGAAGGCATGCATTTTATGTTTTAGTCTCTATATATTTTGTTCACTTGTATTGGAAAAATAAACCTACACATTTTCTCCTGATATGTTGAAACGACACAGAGGCATGCATAAAAGCCTGTGACGGCCCCCTTCACCCTCCCCTAGCCCAGTTAGACTCCACTGACCCTCACTGTTCTTGGATGTCAAGGTTCAGAGAAGACCACGGCCTTCCCAGCAACCTCATAAAGGGACATGAACTGTCTTCAGGAGGTCTCAGTTAAAAGCAGATATGTTACCTGCGTTGACACTAAATTCCCAAATTCCCAGTGATAACATCCTCTTTCTTTAGAGCTGCTCGGATACGTTTTATATTTCCTCCTTAATGACATGCCATTGCTTTTGTGAGTTCAGAGGTGACTAACCTCTCAGCCGGTATGAATCCAATTGTCTTTTCCAGGAGACAGTCTGATTTTGCCTGTAATGACAAAAGGTCACTATTTGTGAGTATCAATATCAGAAACAGAGATGCATCTTGCTTTGGGGAGTGTCACAGATGGGTTCCTTGAAAGCACAGTCTGCGATGGAGCTTGTGTGCACGAGCATCCACACTGGGGAAGGGAAGGACATGAAGCAGATTCGGGCAGAGGGACAGGTCGAACAGCCACGCTGGCCTAGTGATGGCCTCAGCTAACCCCAAAGGGAGTTCTGAAGACAGGAGAGTCCTTCAGAGCTGCTCTGGACTGGGGCAGGAGGGTAGGGCCTTTATACCCCACATCAGTCAGTCGCTGGGTTTGGGCAGCTGGTAGGGGGTGTGATGTTGGGGGAGACCCCTCTCTTTGGCTCAGGGGAGCTCCAAAGGGGCTGTGCTGAGAAGATAAGACTTTCATTCCAGAAGCGTGGGCTGAACTAAGCATCACAATGTCCACCCCAAAGGGGGCATATCTCAGTGTTTTGCTGTCTGCCATCCAAGGATGACACAGGGGCCTGGGCCTGACCTCCTCTCTTCCCCAGCTTGAAATTATGCAGTGGCCAAGTGCCTTGCAGAACAAGCCCTCAACATTTTTAAGTTAATTTATTTAACAACTGCTTAATGAGTTTCTACCATGTGGCAGATACTGTTTTCAATGTTAAAGCATCACAGCATCACAACAATGAATAAGAACAATAGTGCTTACATTCTAGAGGTGGTGGATACAGATGACAGACAAAAGAACTGACTAGAAGACACAGTGTGAGAAGGTAAGGGTTACTGTGGAACCAGAAGGGAGGACAGGAGGTGCCAGTTAAGGTGGGAGCAGGGTGAGGATTTCCAGACAGATGGAACAGCAAGTGCAAAGGCCCTGTGGTGAGGTGAGCCAGGGAGGTTTAAGAAATAACAAGCAGGCCAGTGTGGCTGGAGGAGAAAAAAAGAGGCAGAGAATAGCTGCAGGAGAGGCCCAAGAAGTGAGCAGAGAAATTGAGGAAGGACCCTGGGTCTCAAAGAGCCTTGTGGGTCATTGTGAGTCCTTAGATCTTCCTCTGAATGAGACAGGCAGCTGGTGGAGGGTTCCGAGCAGAGAGGTGACATGATGTGACATATCTCAACAAGGTCACTGTTGAGAAAAGACTGTGGGAACAAGAGTGAAAGCAGGGAGGCCACCCAATAGCCCCCCGAGGGGATGGTGGCTTGGAGCAGGTGGTAGCAGGGGTGATGCTGAGCAGTGATGGGACACCACATGTTGTCAGGGCAAAGGCAGCAGCATCTGCTGAGGAATCCACCCAAGTAATGAGAAAAAGAGAGGCGTCAAGGTGACTACAGTGTTTGGCCTGAGACAACTGGGAAGATGTTGTTTCCATTAACTGAGATGGGAGATTCAAGGGTAGGGAACGAACCAGAGCTTAGTTACAGACTTGCTACGTTTCAAAAGATATTAGAACGTGCTAGGTTTCCACTGGTTACCCAGTTTTCATTGGCTACCCGGATTCTCAGTAGAGGGACTACTTTCTTTTTTTAATTTGTATGTTTTTTATTGAATTATAGTTGATTTTCAATGTTTCAGGTGTACTGCAAAGTGATTCAGTTATACATATATGTACATATATTCTTTTTCAGATTCTTTTCCATTACAGGTTATCACAAGGTACTGAATACAGTTCCCTGTGCTATACAGTAGGTCCTTGTTGTTTATCTATGTTATATATAGTAATGTGTATCTGTTAGTCCCAAATTCTAAATTTATCCCTCCCCTACCCCTCCCCTTTGGTAACCATAAGTTTGTTTTCTATGTCTGTGAGGGGTTATTTTCTGAAGTAGGATCCATGTCTGCCAAACTATATTATTTTCATGGAATATGCATTCTTCACACCCTGTGCTTTTCCGTCAGAGCACATGGCAGTTTCCAATGATATATACATAATTCTTTGATTAATTTCTGTCTCCCCCACTCACCTGCAAGTTCTGTGAGGACAGGGAAATCTGTTTCACTGCCTGATCCCCAGCTTTCAGATCAGTTCCTGCCATGCTCCGACAGTTATCTTGAATGAATAAATTGAAACAAATTTTTGTGGAGAAGGAAACTTCTTCCCTGTTCTTTTTTTGTAAAAGCTAACAAAATCCTCAACTAAGAGCAGCCCTACTTCTAATATTTTTAGCCACCAATCAGTCCTCCACACTTCCTCCAGAGTTATGTTTCTAAACCCAGCTCTGGTGGCAAAACAGCATGGAATTTGGGGGTTCAAAATCTGTGTAACTTGAACAAGTATATTAACCTTTCTAAACCTTAGGGAATAGTAACAGTACCCTTTTCATAGGTTATTATTAGAATTAAATAAAATAATTTATGAAAGATGCTTTATGCAAAGTTTAGCATATAATAAGTGCTTAATAAACATTAGTTATTATTACCACTACTATTCATTATTATTACTATTATCATCATTATTATCATTATTATTTTATCCATCCAACCTCAGAAAGTCCTCATGGCTCACATCAGTGCCTACAGAATTATGTCTAAACTCTACAGCAGGCATCCAGATCCATCATGCTTTATCACACCTTAATTTCATCACATTTTTGTCTTTAAAGAGCTTATGATTCATGAGGGCAAAGACAAATTCATAGATGAGAAGTTAAAAGAAAATAGATCTCAAAATAACCTCCAAGAAAGGACTAGAAATAGGGATAGAAAGAAATTCTGGGAGTTTAAAGGGGGGAAAAGACACTGGAAGGGAAGAAAAATAAATATCTCCCCAGCTGAAGGAACTTCACGGAGCCTTGATAAAGTCAAAGTACTAAAGATAAAGCTCTCAAATCCACTGTCCCAAAGCTTGTGAATCTGGGAAAACAGCTGAATTACATCTTGGCCTCCCTTGCTGAGATGATAGTCTGGTGGAAAGAACCTGAGTGGAATTACTGTGCTCTACCACCAGCCTGGACCATAAAACTCTCCTGTGTGTGATCTCCCATTCTCTCCCATCCTCCAAGGGCTTTGGAAACCACATGTGGAGGACACTGATGCACAGGTGGAACGAACATGAATCCCTGTGTGACTATATGGAGCAGAATCCCCGGCGCCACCAACCACATTGCTCTGACAAGAACAAGAAAAATCTTTACTGAAACATGAAGGCTCTTAGTTACAGCAGCTGCAATTACCTACCCTGTCTTGTGCACAGTTAAAACCAAAGGCTGGATTCAGAAGACCTGTGTTTATATCCCAGCTCTGCCACTTAGTTACAGATGAGCCAGGGCAAGTTACTTCATCTGGGAACTGCTGTGAGAATTAAATGGAAAAAGGATTTGTAAACTGTGATTGTGCTGTAAACATTGGATATTATTAGTATTAGTCCATTCTTTCTAAATTGGCCAAATAACAGAGCCTAAGAATAGTATACAGGGATTAGTCATTCTTTCCGAACTAACAAAAAGAAGAACACAGTCTGGGATCTCATGATACTGGTATTAAGTCAAGTGTTGGAAAAAGAGTTTGGGTAGATCTGTGGAAGGCTAATGATTCACTTCAGAACTCCTGGAGTTACTTTTCTGCTTTGCTGTTATGGGGTAAAATTTTTGTGAATATTTCAATATTTGCAGGTAACCACAACATTTGCATCTCTTAATAATTCAACTTTTGTTGGGGGAAGGCAACAAGAAGGAAAGAGAGGAGAATTATTTCTAGGTGAAGTTTACCAATTCTTTTCCTCAGAGTCAAATGTATTCTAAGTATTGTTTTTGACAACACATTGGAGTTGGTATTTTTTTATTTCTCACAAATGTTAACAATTCTTTCTTTATCCAGACAATCCAGAAATCATATTCCAATATGGTTTACATTTTTAAGTAAATGATGGAAAGGACCAAAAGAGACTTCCAAGGCTGAGAATTATTCATCTTATAAATCCTACCACATTTCTGAACACTGGGCAGCTCTGGGAATGGGTGAGCAGGCTTCCTAGTGTAAGGCTTCGGGACCCAGGCTCAGTGAAGAATGTCTGAGGCACCAGTGGGAACCTGGGAGGCAGATCACTGATGAGATAAGGCCCTTCCCTTCTGACAGTTCCTGCTGCAGCCAGAGGAAAGGTGAGAGACAAAGTCTGGTCATTAAAACCATCTGGGCCCTTTATTCCTGGCCCTGGACCCACCCCATTCAGAGGAGATGATTTCTTAAACTAGCCATTGCTCCTTTCTTCTTCTTTATGCCTCCACTTTCTGTGTGAATGCCAGGCCCCTCTTCTCCCCATCCTTCTTAAGCTTTTCTTGTTTATTCTTACATTTTGGGGTGAAGGATGATTCTGGAAAATGAAGGCACGTCCTCCTCCTTTTCTGGATCTTTTCTCCCTGTAGCTGTATTCCCTTCCTCCCTTGTTGACTCCTCTTATAAACATAAGAACTGTTGTCACTTCTTACTGGATTGGGGGCATTGGAATGGGGGTCAGAAGACCGGACTCATGCTCATCAGCACATAGATAAAGTGACTTTATTCTCCTTGGACTCAGTATCTCAGCTGTAAAAAGAAAGAAAGGGTAAACTAGTGTGTCTCTCCATCTATTTCTCTCTCAGGTTCTGTGTAAAATCAGGTCCCTATCAACAGCTGAAGATGGAGGTCTTCAGAATTATCTTGCTAACTTCTAAAGCTCTGCAGTTAAGCAAATGTTCCTTGTATTTGCTGGGTGAGCCATCTGGGTGCATTTCCAGAAGAAGCAAGTTGAAACACTGGCATATGAATAAATTAGGAATCAGTGAAGATGAGCCTGGAGAAGTGACCTCAAGCTTCGTTAGGAGGGACCTTGTCTTATATGTTACATTTGGAACTTTATTCTCTGAATGATGGAGAATCTTGCAAGTATGATCAGATTTGTGTTTTAGAAAGTTCATTCTGATGGTTACATGAGGGATGGTGAAGACAGAAGTCAGTGCCACCAGGTAAAACTACCACTAATTTTTCAGGCAAGAAATGGGGAGGATCTGTATTTAAAAAGTAGAATGTATTTGGAAAAAATGGGAGGGGGCCAATTTGATACATTTGGGGATTTTCTGACTGAGGGAGTTCTGGAGAGACTCTAGGACGGGTCTCTCACTGATGTGAGTGGGTGGATGATCACAGTGGACACCTATGGCTTTGTTTACCTAGCATTCTGTGTTTTTTACTGAAAAAAAATACACTTTTTCTTCAGAAAACTGCTTAACAATTTACTTCAAGGGAGATGCCATTGTTTTTCCGTAATTTTGCCCCCGTGGACTTAACCGATTGGTCCAGAAAGACACCTTACCTGTGACGATCATGGAACCTCAACCCCTGGAAGCAGGTAATGGATGCAGAGGAGGGCAACTGACTCAAGCCAAGCCAATCAGAATTCTTGTCCAGATGTTGAACTTGGAACCAAAGCAAGCTTCAGTCAGTCCCTTTTTATGGATAGAAATTTGCTAAGGACTGAATTTTGTGACCCTCCCCCCCAAATTCACACGTTGAAACCTAATCCCCAGTGCGATGGTGTTTGGGGGTGAGGATCATGAATGGGATTCATACCCTTATCAGAAATGACATGAGAATGATGCTCTCTCTCTGCCATGTAAAGATACGGTGAGAAGGCAGCCATCTACAAGCCAGGACGTGCATGCTCACCAGACACGAGATCTTCCAGAGCCTTAACTGTAGACTTCCCAGCTTCCAGAACTGTGAAATATTTTTCACTGTTTGTTATTTAAGTCACCGAGTCTATGGTATTTTTATTATAGCAGCTTGACCTAAGACAAAGTTGCAAGATAAAAGATGATGGAGCCGGCAGCCATGTTTTCCACCATGTACAGCAGTCAGTCTGAAGCAAAAGAAAATGAAACTAACAGGCAAGGAGAAGCAGAGAGCAAAGTCCTGATAATGTTCGAGACCCTGGTTCCAGTTCTTCTTGGGGCCCATTTGCATCCCTGTTTCTCCTACAATTTGATTATACAACACTCCTTAGATTTCCTGAGACAATACTTCCCCTTTGTTGACTAAGCTAGTTCAAGTTGAGTTCAGACACTTGCAGCTAAGAGTCTTGACTAATATCGCAGTCCATTAATTGAGCTGGGGAGAAATAGAGAGAGGCAAGTCTGAGAGAGAGGAGAATGAGGTCAGTTTGGGACATTTTAGGTTGAGTTGCTTTGGACATCCACATGAAGATTTCCAGATGAAGTGTCCATGATGAAGCTGAAGATCAGAAGATAGATCACATTCTCCAAGTCGTCAAAAATATATTGAAAAAGACAAGTCTAAGTCTGATGTCCTATAGTGCATCACTAGATGCACCCAAGTCAACACTGATCCTTTTAGGATGATATTGTTTAAGTCTCTAACACCTCTGTTCAGTTGAACTAGTATTCAATTTACCATTCTCACACTGATTCAACAATGATATCATAAAGTGTTTTCCTAGGAAGCTTGATGAAATCAGGCCTGAGTATCTCTCTGGCATCCCCCTAATCTATTTCAGGAGGATTGCATAGACATAAGGTAAACATGGCATTAGCCTGACATGATTTGATCTTGGTGAACATAGTTCCCAGCACTGGCTCCAAATCAATGTTGCTGTTTCTAAATGTTCATAAATCAATCATCAATAACTTATTTTTTTGGCTAAATCACTTGTCGTCATCTAAATCAGTAGAACTAAGAAGTAGTAGGTGGGTATACTAAATCTTAAATAAATTCTTCACAAATTATAAAACATTTCTCTTTCAGATCTATTCATGGATGCTTGTGGGCCTCCCAGGAGGGAGGTCCCAGCATTCCATAAACTTAATGGTGCCTATTAATTGTCTTTGTTGTTCTGTTCAGCGTGGAAGGGTGCTGCTTCAGAAATGCCAAGTTGACCCCCCATGGGAAAAGTATCTTTTCCTTTATGCCACACCAGAGGCTGTGGGCGGCATGCTTGTCCTTTCGAGGCAGAGAAACCTGGGGCGCAAATATTGGTTCCAGCCCTTACATGCTGTGTGATCTTGGGAGAGTTGCTTAAACACGCTGAGCCACAATTTTCCTCATCTGGAAAATAGGAACAATGATTAATTCTTTAGTACATGTATGAGAATTAAATGAGATAATGTGCATACTATACTAAAATAGCTCCTGGCACATAATCAGCTTTCGATAAAGGGTAGATGTGACTGTGTTTGCTTATTTGTTTTATTTGATGATGTTGTTTGCTTCTTCCTGTTCCCATTTACCTGTGCATATCAGTGGTCTCGATTCCTTTGCATATCCTTTCTTTCTGGCTTCCTATTTGAATTATTTCTTTCATTTTGGCTGGGCATAGTTCATCTTCATGAAAAAGCTACAACACATTCCTCTACTGATAAGAGTCATCCATATGGATAGTTTGTATAATTGGTGACCTTCTTAAGCAGCTAGTCAAGAGAGGCCCATGGTCATTTCTGTCCACAGATCTGGCATAGTGTTCATTTCTGGGCTGATTCTCCAGTAAGTCCAGGTCAAATAAAATTTACATGCTGTGTAAATTATGTACACCGTACTAAATATGTTCATGTAAGAAATTACACACATGTCATTTCCTATCCCCTTATGAGGTGTTCATTTCTTGCTAGTGGAGTTGGCATGACAGCAATGGCTGAGACAAAACTGCCCTGAAAAGTTCAGGTAGCAGGGCCTTGCCATGTAATATGCAACATCAAAGCACAGGCGGAGAATAGGCTCAAAGATTTTGCGTCCACAAAAGCACAAGACCATTGTGGAGTAACCTCCTGAATAGCTGTCACATCCATCTACTCCCCCCATACCCACCACATTCCCACGGTAACACTGTGCTCACTGCCAGCCTTGTTTCTCCTCTACTGCCAGAGAGAGTTTTCTAACTTACAAATATGACTATGTCGCTTTGCTGCGTGGGCCATTCGATGGGCTTGAACAAGGCACCTGGTGACCCGGACATGGCGCACCTCCCCGGTCGTGTTTCTCACCACATACAGCCTTCTTTCTGGTCTGTGGTTTGACTGCACTAGAAAGCGGAGTTTTCAGTTTCTCCAGTGCACCACTGACATCTCTCCTCGCAAGCTTTGCCCTGATTAGAACCTCCCTCCACTTCCCCAACTTTTTTGCTTTTTGGCCTAATCTAGATATCACTTCCTCTGGGAGTCTTTTACTGATCTGGGTTAATTGCCCCTCTATGAATAAAGACACTGTGAATAATGGAATTTACCACATTATATGGGAATTGCCTTTTTACTTGTCTAGATCAGCCTATTAAACTGTAGGGACCATGGGGAAAGATCGTGTCTGACTTGCTCATCACTGTGTTGTCAGGACCACACACAGCTCAGCCCAGAGCAGGCCTCTAGTAAGTCCATGTTGAATCAGTGAATGAATGAATGAATGAATGAATGGTGACATTAGAAGGTGGCAGGAATCAGAGCTGAGATACCAATCCCAGCTATATGAAATGTTTGAGACACATTTATACTAAAAAATTATTTGTTGTTTATCTGAAATTCAAATTTAACTTGGCATCTTACTTGCTAATGAAATGCCTCTTTCTGTATGTCTCAGGAATAAATGTATTAATTTCAACAAAGCCAAATCTTAGACTACTGACTACCTTAGCAGTCAATGTAGAGAATAATCATGTTGCTGGTGATGAATAAATTGCTTCTCTTTCTCTTTCTTTAAACCATGGGGACTGTGTAGGGTTTTTTTGCTTGAATTTCAGCATTTCAGTACCCTGGCTTAATGTGCACCAATATAACATGCATTCCTTTACATACTCTATTGTTCTGAACATGATGGTTGGTTAAATTCCTAGGAAGAGCTGTGACCCTTTAAAATTGCTAAATTCTAATTCTTTTACACATTCCATTGACAGTCTAATTTGCTGACTCTTTTTGGACTCTCCCACTTTTAAATTTTACTTTCATTATTGCACAATCTGTAGTTACTGCTGCTGAGTAACTAATGAGTAATCTGATTTCCTTTTTTAATAAATACAATATATCTCTCTAATTCAGTTTCACCAAGAACTTATCAGAGACCCTTTTTAAGATAGAATTTATTTTCTCAGTGAATTAATAAGGGAACAAACACTGATAAGGTTAAGGGCACAAATATTTATAACACAAACTATATCATAAAAAGATATAGGTAACAAAGAAGGGAAAAATCTGTAATACACAATTGGTTACACAGTTTAACATACTTGTTGAGCATCTAATGGAAAATACATGAATTAGTAGATCACTAGGAATCTTTAACCTAAAATGCCATAAAGAAAATCAATTTAATTCCAAAATTATTCATTTATTAAGAACGTAATTATTTGTTTCCATTTAAGGTTTTAGCCTAGGAGAATTGCAAATAGAAAAATGAGTGCCTTCCAGAAAGAACAGTCTTATTTAGGGGTATGACATAATTTGGCAAGATAAAAGAAATTGACACTACATAAGAGGTACATAAGAAATTCAGTAAGAACTAAAATGATGTGAGCGAGTTCCCTTCCAACTGGAGGACCCAGGTAAGAAAGACTTTGTTCCTGGTTTTTACAGACATGGTGGCATCAGTCCTGGGCCTTCATGGGTAGGTAAGATTTCAAGATGGGTGAGAAGGCCCTGCCTTGCAGAAGGGTCCCTGTAGCAAAGCCCTCCTCCACAACTTTCAATTGCTTGAAAACTACATCCTCTAAAGAAGGCCCAGAACAATGATCATACAGTGGCCACAAGTCTGAGAATTTCCAAGATGGCATCATAATTGCTAATAGGGTCTCTAGAGATACTTAAGACACCAACTGAACTGAGAGCATTACTAGAGGTACACTGAGAAAACATGGGGTGGGGAGCTCTCTGTGTCTGTGACAGTTACGTATAACTAGATTTAGGAACTAACATGTGTATTTGAAGATGATGTTTCCAAATAGTATACCTGTGACTGGATGGTGCAGTCTCTTGAAGCTCCTTCCCTAAGTGTAAATACAACCAGCCCCTCAGTCGACAGACACGAATACTCCTTAAAGAGGTGGCTGCCTTTTCCCAGCTCAGGGCCCCAAGTGCTAGCAGCCACCATCGCGATGCTTTAGAGGAAGTTTCCATGGGTGTGCTACGGTGTGTAAGGAGACAAGTCCAGGAGAGGTTGTGGGGACTTTCGGTTCTGATTCATTTTCTAGGATCATGTAGCTCTCAGTTATCTGGGCCAAAGGGTGTGGAAGGCAATTGCAAAGCACAACCCTAAGCTTTCCCCGTAGCCTCACCTCTGTATCCCAGGATGCTCTCCCAGCAAGCTCTCCTCTCTCGCTTAGTTCTCCTGAGGTCACTGCAGCTGGAGTGTGAGTGTGAGTGGCTGGGGAGGCCAACCATGGAAACAGGAACTACAAAGCTACCTGCCCCAACCTGCATCTCCAAAATCCAGGAAGCTCCACAAACTGAGTTTTTGTAACTCATTTGGCAGCAAAATCTGACCTCACCTGAATTCATTTGAAAACAAAATCTCACCTGGACTAACATGAGGCTATTTAAAGTCTTCAGCCGCCTGGCACAGATACTCACATGCTTTATTGCAGAAATGTAATTTAGTACAGAGTGCTGTCCCGGAGTCTGCTGGGAGTGTAAATAACATACAGTACTTACACTGTACTACTTTTTAAAAAATCCAAGATAATTCTGAACTCTGACACCTGGCCCCAGGATTTTGGATAAGTCCTTGTGGTCCCACAGTACAAAGTGTACCATTGATCATGCACAGGGTAAAGAGCTGAACTCACTGTACAAAAGATGGACCTTGGTTCACTTATTTCTAAATTCTCACCCTTTAGCAAAGAAATTAATATTTTTCTAGATCAATAGGTTTCAATAAGTGATCTTGGGACCCTGGAAATTTGTAAGCTGCTTTATGGGGTCTATACTTTCATTGTTATATAGTAAAAAATATTATTTGTACTTTATAATGACAGCAAAGACATTACTGATAGCTCATTAAAACCAAGTCAATTTCTTCTTCCTACTAGTCTCCCTCTCTCTCCCTCTTTCTCTCTCTCTCTCTCCCCCCCAACTCCTGTGTGTGTGGAGGGGGCAAGTGGAGAAAATTGCTTCATTGATACTACCAGTGTAGTACAAGGCTTTGTACTCAGGAAGTGTGTAGGGCAGTGTTTACCAGAGAAACAGAATCAACAGGACACAGAGAGAGAGAGAGAATTTATTATAAGAAATTGGTTCATGTGATTATGGAGGCTGGAAAATCTGAAGATCTTCAGGGTGAGCTGGAAAGCTGAAGACCCAGGAAAGCTGATTCAGTCTGAGTCCCAAGGCCTGAGAATCACAAGATCCCACGGTGCAATTCCAGGCTGGGAGCCAGCAGGATCGAGATCCACGAGGAGCTAATGCTTTAGTTTGAGTCTGAAGGCAGGAAAAACTCTCTCTTACTCAGAAGAGGATCAACGTCTCTGTTTCACTCAACTTATTGAATGAGGCCCATCCACATTAGGGAAGGAAATCTGCTTTACTCATTCTATTGATTTAAATGTTAGCTTCATCTAAAAACACCCTCACAGAAACTTATAGAAGAATGTTTGACTAAATATCTGGACACCCCATGGCCTGGTCAACTTGACGCAGAAAATTAACCATCACAGACGGAGAACACATGCTTAGAGTTTAATATTCTGTGGTCACCATCTGGAAATTTTCAATACTCTTCTTTTGAATTTATATTTTCTAATTGAAGCCCACCCAATGAACATAAAGAACTTACCAGGGTCTTGGAGCCTCAATTCACCCAAAGTCCCACCTGCACCACCTCCCAGCCTCCAGGGACCATTTCTTATCGGCCAGTTCCTGCATCCCTGCCTGGTGACGGCTGCAGCCGCGGTTCCTGCACAGGACCTGGGCCTGGGGGGAAGGACCAGGGTCAGGCACCTGGAGGGTCTGCCTTGGTTCTGCGAGTGTCCCTGTGCCTGAGGTCATGTGACATTAAATATCAGAAACAAATGAAACAACAGCAAAAACACCAAGACGCATCAAGAGAAAGACTATGGAAGAAAGGAAAAAACTGTTTTCCTGATTTTTTGAACAGAGGCCTGAATTTCCCTTTTGCACAGGACCCTGCGAAGCTCGCAGTTGGCGCTGGACAGGAGGACACTCCAGGAGGCAAGTAGCTGCCTCTTCGTCCCGCACAAACACAACCACATACACATACAGGGTGTTTTTCACTGTTGTGGGGTTTTCTATTTTTGGTGGTATGGATGCGAAAGAAGGAAAAGTTCCAGAATCGGTTAATTCAATGGATATTTTTACCTTGGATCATAACCGACTTTCCTTTTCCTCTCCTGTTGGCAGGCAGCGCGGTCCTGCTGATGCTGGCCAGCGGCTCCCATGACCGTCCTTCTTACTCACTTCCGCCCCGCCAACCTGGTCCAGGAAGAGTCCTCCCCCTCTTCCTTCATCCTCTTCTGTCACCATGACTGCCACCCCTGCTACTCTGAAGAGCTGTCGCGCCTGTATCAGGTGCTGACTGAGTTATTGAACGTCTTCCTCACAGCCATTCAGCGGGGTACATGGAGTCACACCCTGCTCTGCAGAAGGGGACACAGTGGCTCGGGATCTGCATGGGATCTGTCACCCGGAGGTGATGAGGCTGGAAGCCGCCCCTGGCTGAGCTCTTTCTACAGAGCCACCGCGTACACGGTAACAGCCTCCCAACTTAAATGGCTCATCTTGTCATATTCAAAAACAAGTCCAAACCTTTTTGTCTAGCACTCAGGGCCTCCGTAACACAGCTGTATCTACTTTCTAACCCTATCCCCACTTACTCCCACATTAGTCAGGTCTCTTTTGGTTGCAAGGGACAGAAACCCAATGTGGCAGAAACACAAGAAGAATTGATTGCTTCCTGTAACTGGAGAGTCCAAGGTAGCACAGGAGTTTGCTCCAGGCACAGCTGGTTCTGAGATTCAGACTCTGTCCTCAGGATCTCCTTTCTTCCCTTGTGGCTCTTCATCTTCCAAACGGGCTTAATTCTTAGGCAACCTTCTCTGTAACAGCAGTGATGCCGGTGGCAGAGCTAAATTTACATGGTCTTCATAGCTAGCAATCACATAAAAGAGAAAATAATCCCTTCTCTTCTTGTATCCTTATTAATCTACCCAAAGGACTCTGCTTGGCTCTGCTTGGGTCATGTGCCTGCTCCAGAGAAGTTCCACGTTCCAGCCCAGGGGTGTACAGCGTCCTGATGGTTCAGGCTGAGTCCCACATCTATTCCCTTTAGGTGGCAGGCAGGGCCCTGTGATTGGCAAGAGTAGTGAAGAAGCAATTCCTGAAAGCAAGGGAAGTCAAACAAACAAACTAAAATATGTCCATTAGACCTCCTATGTGAGCTGTCAGCTCTGACTAAGCACAGTATACTTTTTCCTGACTCTAGATTACTGTTCATGCTGCCATCTTCCCTCCACACCTTCAGATTCCAGAATACTCTCTGTTTCTAATGTTTATCCTTAATTTAGGATCTGAATTAAGCCCCCTCTTCTATGATGCCATATCCAGCTTTCCTTCCCAAGGGGATCGTAACTTTCTTACTACCTGGGCTTTATTTGTTTATAGGTACTCCCCATTCTTCAAAGATCTGGGCATGAACCAAGCGAAAGGTTCATGCAGCTTCAGCCTCCCTCTCTGATGAGGTTTAAGTTCTATGGCCCGTTCAACCCACCTCTGTTTTGCCAGAAACAAGATTGCCTGTTGCCCGAAGCATTGAGTATGATGTTCTGTCCTTCCATTTGTCCTGCATTCCCTTGGTGGCACCAGCTTAGGGATGTGGGGTAGTGTTTTTAGACCCACAAAATAGTATCTCATTCCTCCTTCCTTTCTGTGAGAATTTGCTGTCTGGCATGAAGACAGGAGGTTATCTCCCACTGAGCCAATCCTCTCCCTCCCATGACCTTCTGTGATGCCCTCTCCTCTGTCATTCATCTGGCACTTAGCATAGACCAGCTTGTCCTGTTGGGTATCTTTGCATATTAATATTGACCAATGATTATGATAGACTGTACCACCAAAATAATAACTAGCAATATGTGGTAGGAAGTCCCAGGTAAACTGTGCAAATAATAATAGAGGTTTTAGTGTATTTATGGAGCCCTTAATAATTGCTCCACTCTGTGCTAAGCACTGGCTGAGTGGCATTTGGAAATATGGAAGACAGAGCTTCTTTCCTTAAGGCAGTGTCATCTTGCTGCAGAGACTAAACTCTTTGGAAATAATGAGAGAAAAGTTCATGCTGCACTACAAGCTGTTGACTCTGAGAATGACTGAGCGGCAGGTTTACGGCACTCAAGCAACCAGTTCTGGTCAGTCCAACTTTATTTCGAAGCCTGGTGCTCATTAGGAATCTACAAGAGGAATGAGAACCAAGAATTCCTAACACTGGCTGCATATATGGATGGAAACAATGATTGAGTACATAAGACAAATTTGTCAAGAACCTGAAGGACATAAGCTTAATGAAAGTCAATTGAAGATAGGAAAAGTTCCAGGTCAGATTAATTTTGATTGTGTCAATGTA
Organism: Balaenoptera physalus; assembly: GCF_965194825.1. NCBI lineage: Eukaryota > Metazoa > Chordata > Mammalia > Artiodactyla > Balaenopteridae > Balaenoptera > Balaenoptera physalus. Next base: position 54,132,119 of record NC_138896.1, on the reverse strand, counting down.
TTAGTTACTACATAGCTTCAGCTATAATAACAAAGACCCAAACATAGCAGTGTCTGAAATAAAACAGACAATTCTTTTTCTTTCATGTTAACTGTCCAAATGTGAGCTGTCCAAGTTTAATGTGGCAGCTGCATGGTATCACAAACCTTAACTCCTATGTTCCTGTTCCGTCATCCTTGGCATGCAGCTTCCATTTGGCAGTCTAAGATGGCTAGTCCAGGTGCTGCCATCAAATTTGCATCACGGTAAATGGGAAGAAAAAAAGGGACTAAGAGTGAGTATGCTCATACCATTTAAAGGCATGATTCATAAGTGAAACACATCATTTCTACTAACATTCTATTGGTCAAAACTTAATCGTACGGTCTTACTTAGATGCAAGGGAGGCTGGAAAACATGGTTCTTGGTTGGGCTGCCATTTGCTTAGCTAAAACTGAAAGGGTCCTATGACTGAAGGAATAATGGTATAACTAGTAGTAAGTAAATTAGAGCTTAAATAGAAGTGGGATGGAGAGAAATATATATGCTTAATCTATTGATCGGTTGTTGAAACAGAAGTGCTTCCAAATTGTTAAATTTAAAAATACTTCTCTTTTGACCTTTAAGCTTCTTTATGTCCCCAGTATCTTAGTGTCCATCTTCTGTTCTTTTAATTTCATTGTTCCATCTATCTCTAAGCCTAACATTCTTGAGGAGCTAACACACCTAACAGGATTAGGACATGGACAAAGGTTAGTTCATTCATTTAGTACATTTTTGTTCAGTGCCTACCATATGCGAAGCACTGTTCTAGGTGCTTGGACACATCAATGAACAAAACCAATACCCCACCTTGTGTAGCTCCTGTTCTGATAGGGGTGGGGAATACACAGAAAAGAAGAAACTTTGGTTTCCATGGAAACAAAGCTAATTATATCTCTGACAAGACTACAAACTCCTAGAAGGGTGGAGATGACATGCCCTGGTCTATAGCCTTATAAAGGTGGAATACCCTATGTGTGTGCTGTCTAGATGTTTGTTGAAAGATAAATGTAAATGTAAATAAATGTAAATAAATATCTCTCTATATGTAAATAACAATGTAAATAAATATCTCTCTATAGTCCCTTGGATCAAATTTTCTTTGAGAAAAAAAAATTTGGCAATCTTGATTCATTTTTTCATAATCAACTGGATCCATGTATACAGTAAGACTCTTTTTTTGGTGTATTGGAAACTTAAGTAGATTAGGCAAAAAAAAGAGTGGTGGTGACAATTTTTTAAAGGATTCTGGGATGTCTTATGTCTTAAAGACAAGCTGAATGATCTTAGGGACAAATGGAACTAAAAATTCAAATGCAGCCAGTACTTTTTCTGTCTCACCTCTCTAGTTGTGAGCTCATTTTTTTCTCTGAATATTGGCTTCCTCTACGGGGTAAGGAACACTGCACCTGCAAATTTCACACCCCATGCTCTCAGACAAGAGAATATGGGATTCTTTGCCACACTCCAGTGTGAAAAACTCCAAGGCAGCACTCCAGCTGGCCTGGCTTGGGTCAGGTGTCTAACCCTATATCGATAATCTATGGCTAAAGAGTTGGGGTAACAGAAAAGATATGATCCTAGAGGAAGAGATCAGATGTGTGGTTACCAGAGGTGGGGGTAGGGAAAGGGGCAACTGGGTGCAGGCAGTCAAAAGGCACGAACTTCCAGTTATAAGATAAATAAGTCCTAGGGATGCAATGCACCACATGATGAATATGATTAACACTGCCATACGTTATATGTGAAAGTTGTTAAGAGAGCAAATCCTAAGTGTTCTCATCACAAGGTTTTGTTTCTGTATGAGATGATGGCTGTCCACTAAATTTACTGTGGTCATCATTTCATGATGTACGTAAGCCAAATCATTATGCTGTACACCCTAAATTTATGCAATGCTGTATGTCAATTATATCTCAATAAAACTGGAAAAAATAAATACAGAAGAGCAAAGACATGCTTCCTGGGTGCCCACTTCCTGGTTATGCCAACTCAGTTTTGGCATGGAAGCTGTTTGCTGGGTTGTCATAAACTATGAGACTATCTCATCAGTCACTTATCCAAAAAATGATCCCCATGACTGAGCAGGTTAAGAGCAGAATTATTTTGAAAAAGTGGAATGACTCCATCTGCCAGTCAAATTCCAGCTCCTCACTTTTTTGAGAGAATAGCAGGTTAGTTAAGCAAAACTCACAATCAGGAGTATGTGTTAATTGGTTTTGGTTTGTTTTGGAATAGGCCTCAGTGTATACATCTTTCGAGTGTATAAGCCTACAGCAAATGGGTGTTCAGGAAGTTCTGCAATATCCACAGATAATTATCTTTCAAACAAAAAACTGAGACATTAATGTAAAAAGTATTCTGCAAACATTTTATTTTAAAATGTCGGGTCCCAGGAAAACAGCTCCAAGTTTATAATCTTTGTATTCCGTTTGGTGCTGACGTGCATTATAATTTTTTCTCCTCAAATGAAAATGTTTTGAAGCAAAACTTCTTCCTTCCTTTATGACTCTTCATGGATTGACATCAGAGTTAGTTTTTATTATCTTTTCCTGCCAAGGATTTGTGTAGGTTGACTAACATTGGAATGAGAGGGCAGGACCTCTGTTTTTCTGAGCTTTGTAAAGTCCTTAGTAGCGACAGTGTGTGGGCATCCAGAAATCTTTTAATTATATATACGAGAAATGGAACATAGTATCCAGCCTCCAACGGCATATAAAAGGTCCAGCTTTGACTTCCATATCCAAACCAGTTGAAAAGTTGAAGCTCTTTTCACTAGTGATCCCTCTGCTTTCTTCCTGGATCAAATCCAGTTCAGCTGTCCACAGCTCAAAACCTGTTTGTTTGGTGATCACCTTATGTTTTTCAGCCACCTTAAGTGGCTTGATTTGTTGGTCAATATTACTGAAATAAGAACTAGCTGTTGGTGTAGCCCGAACTGTCAGATCACTGTCTTTCAAGCTGGTATAGTTGGCGCTGGTCCCCGTGTGACACTGGGACCTTGTAGATCGTTCCCTGCTGTAGAATTCTGGGTGGTCTTGAAGTGCTTTCCAGGAATAAATGGTGCCAAGCACAGCACTGAGGTGAGGGACATCAGGAAGATGTCCTTTCAAAGCCAAGATGGTCTTTCAGGTTCCAGAATTGTTGGATGGCATTGGCAGCCCCCCTCCTCCCACCCACACTGCTGGGCCAGTGAGGAGCAGCACACAGGGCTCCTGGGCCATACCAGCTGCCAAAGCCCTCCTCCAGCCGACAAACAGGCAGTTGTCTATTTTTACTTTGACTAGACTCTGCTTCCGTTTACTGCAATCACATCCTCTAAAGACTGATGTCCCCTCCTTCCTCCTCCTTCCTCTTTCTCACCGTTATTTATAAATGCTGTATACTTGTTTATAGAGAAAAGAGCTGCTGATGTAACTGCCAACTGAACTTCCAGGTGGCTTTTTTTTTTTTATTTTTTTTTTATTGGAGTATAGTTGATTTACAATGTTATGTTAGTTTCAGGTGCACAGCAAAGTAATTTAGTTATACATATACATGTATCCATTCTTTTTCAGATTCTTTTCTCATATAGGTTATCACAGAATATTGAGTAGAGTTCCCTGTGCTATACAGTAGGTCCTTGTTGGTTACCTATCTTATACATAGTAGTGCGTGTATGTTCATCCCAAGCTCCTGATTTATCCCTCCCTACCACGTGCCTTTTAAGCATCAGAGACATTTCTACGTGTCTCTTTTTAGTTGTTACCCCTGAATTGAGAAGACCAACAGCAGGATGACGGTGACTCACACCCAGAACCCAGAGAACAAACACCCACTACTGACTCACATGCTGGAACCGGGGAGATTCTGAGACATTCCTTTGCTGAAAAATGCGTATGCGAACAACGCTCCACATTCCCGTCTACAGGAGACCAAGCTGGCCCTTCCTGCTGAGGTGGGAGGAAGTCAGGGCTGTGTCACTGACTCCGACAGGGAGTTTACTGGGTCAGTAGAGGGAGGGCGGTCGGGACTCATATTTCTTCTCTTTTTTTCCAAATGCCCGTTGGAGAAAATCTCATGTATCCTGTGTGAGTCAGTCGTGAGTGTTTCTGCTTCTGGGTAAGGGTGTTGAGTCACCACTCTCCCTCTCCCCTGCTGGTTTTAATTGTGATTTTAATTAGCAGGCTGGTCCTCTGATCAGAGGTGTGGGCTTTCATCAGGAGGAGTTTTCTGGCTATGTGGTCCTTGGTTGGCCACTTGGATCTTATAATGATAAAATATTCTTTAGTACTTTTCAAAAGTTCAAAGGGCTTTACCGAAATTTAACCCTTAGGGCTCTCAGTTTAGATTTAAAAATGAGTGAAGATGGCGATTTTTTGTGGCAAAGTGCTTTGAAACCCTGAGATGAAAGGGAACCCCTAGAGAGAAATTAACCTCATTTATTTTTTAAGCAGTATTTTGCATGCATGTGTGGACAAATGTAATCTGAGGCAGCTTGAATTAAGAGCCTCTTCTTCACTCTGCTTGTGACCCTACCTGACTCCAGCTAAAGGACCTCTTTTTCTTTTCACTTCTCTGTTTTCCAAGCCAAGGCCTCTCTGAAAGGGAAGACTGGTTCAGACTTATAATTAACTCTGGTCCCTGACTCTGGGCCTGGACCCCTGTGTGTCTAGGCCTCCCCAGGTGGAGGAATCCAAATACAGCACAGGAAGTGTTACCGAGTCCAAGCTCACTCTGCTTGCCACACAACAGGCCAATAAACTGGAGATGACGTGTTGAGGCAAGGAATACAGAAAGCCTGCAGACCGAGAAGATGGCAGACTGATGTCTCAAAATAACCATCTTATCAGGGTTTGGATGCCAGTTTCTTCTACAGAACTGGAGATGAGGAAGTAAAGTAAATAGGCTATAAGATTTGCAAACGTCCCCTGGAATGGCCAGCCTTGGGAAGGGGATGTGTTAATTTCTTCTTTCTTGCAGCCATTCACAGGTGGGCAGGGTCAGGATGTTTACCTGAACAAAGGCACTTTGGTTTAACATTGAGGCAGAGGGGCAGGGTTCCCCGAGGCTGGCCATTATGTATAGACAGTATCCTTTTAGTGAACAAAAGCAACGGGAAGCAAAGGTTAAAGTAAAAGAAACAGATCCAACATGTAGACAGATTTGGCTCTTCCCTGCTACAGAAGGGGCATTCAGTGGAGGCCCCAGCTTGGTTTTGCTTCTGTATCTGTTCCGGGAAGGGGGACCCCCTCCAGGGCCCGAGAGTGGGCTCTTGTCTGACACTCAGAAATGAATTGTCCAAAGAGACACACGTGCTGACAAAGCAAGAGACTTAATTGGGAAAGGGTGCCCGGTTGGAGAGCAGCAGGATAAGGGAAACCAGGAGAACTCCTCTGCCACGTGGCTCGCAGTCTCAGGTTTTATGGTGATGGGGTTAGTTTCCAGGTTGTCTCTGGCCTATCATTCTGACTCAGGGTCCTTCCTGGTGGCTAGCACATCGCTCAGCCAAGATGGATTACAGCGAGAAGGATTCTGGGAGGTTGGTAGCACATATGGACTGGTGTCTCCTTTCTCCTTTTGGCCCCTCCTAAATTCTCCCAGTTAGTTTTCAGCGGCAGCACTATGTTCCTAATTGGGACCTCTCGTTGGGAGACAACTCATGCAAGTGGTTATCATCGTGCCTGGCCAAGGTGGGCGGTTTCGGTCAGCGATTCCCTAACATATCGCTTGCATTCTTCACTGCATTCCTGAATCCCAGTGCACACCTGGCAGATCACTCCTAAACTGTTTGGGGCAAGGCTAATGGTATTACCATTCATATTACTAATATAGTGCAATACTCCTATATTGATTTGTATTTAAATACTGTTGGCCCTTGAACAATACTGCACTGGTCCACTTATACACGGATTTTTTTCACCAGTAAATACTGCAGTGCTACACAGTCCACGGTTGATTAAAACCAAGGATACGAAACTGCAGATCTGGAAGGCTGATTGTAAACTTATACATGGATTTTTGACTGTTGGGAGGGTTAGGGCCCCTTACCTCCATGTTGTTCAAGGTGAACTGTAGTCATTGCCTACAGCTCCCATTGTTAAATATTTTGAATTTCACTCCTGCTTTGTGAGCTAGGAGTGTCTTCCTTCTTAGTTTCATACAGTGCTCAGCATAACATCCTGCTTTATATGTGAAATGCATATACTAATTGATTGGGGAGGAGAATGGAAAACTCCAGCTGCTTGTTTAGGCCATCAGAGTAGTGGAGGGCCAGCTTGGAGTTTCCCTACAAACTGTATTTGGGTGTTTCTAGAAGAAAATTTAGAACTCAAATTCTCCCATTCACTCCCTTGGGGGTTCTGAACTGAGAGAGGGCACACAGAAAATCAATGACTGGATAGGAAACAGAATGCCCTCTGGTTATGGAGAGCTGACCAAAAAGCTGATAGCCTCAGGAAGGTTCTGCTGGAGGCAAGACCCAGGCCTGAGGCCTAAGGTATCTGTTAAGGACTGAATGTTTGCATCTGACACCCCCATAATTTGTATGTTAAAGACCTAACTCACAATGATGAGGCCTTTGGAAGATAATTAGGTTTATATGAGGTCATAAGGGGGGGTCCTTCATGATGGGATTAGTGCCCTTATAAGAAGAGATACCAGACAGATATCTCTCTCTCTCCCGCTCCCCACTCTCTGTCTCTACCTCTCTGTCTTACCCTCTTGTTCCCCTTTCTCCCTCCCTACTTCCACACAAAGAAGAGGTCTTGTGAGGACACAGCAGGAAGGTGGCATTCTGTAAGCCAAGAAGAGAGCTCTCACCAGAACCCAACTACATTGGCACCCTCATCTCAGACTACCAACCACTAGAACTGTGAGAAAATTAATTTCTGTTGTTTAAGCCACCAGGCTATGGTATGTTTGTTATGACAGCCTGAGCTGATGAAGACAGTGTCCTACTCCCCACTCACTGGATTTTCATGAGAGACCCCAGTCCCACATGCAGAGATTTTGAAATGGAGGGGACCAGTGTGCCTGAGCCCACCCCAAGAAGGCCAGTGGCCTAGAAACAGAAAAATGGTCTATTTCCCCAGATACTAGGAATAGAGGGGAAAGGATGGAGCCTGGTCTCTGCCTTCAAGACACTGCCCATCAGTGTCTCAGGTTTTGACCAATCAGAACTCCTGTTCTGGTGAGTGAGGATAAGGGAGGGAAGACAGGACCCTGTTGTGTGCCTTAGGATTACCCAGAAGACACATTCCTACAACTGTACCAAGGGAGGTGGGGTTGGGCTAGAAGTGCAGTTTGCACCTGGCATGGTTGGGGTGTGGGGGGGAATACCCAACTTCTCTCCCCATTGGCTCTGCATCTCCCTACCTCTCCCTGGGCTCTGATGAGATTTGGGAAATGGCAGCTGCAAGCCCAGTCTCATGAACTTACCCATTAGGGCTATGCTTCTCCACCTCACTACACATTGGAATCACTTGAGGTACTTGGGAGAAGATTCTGATTTAATTTAATTCTAGGATGTGGTGGGTATCCGGATTTTTTAAAGCTCCCCAAATGAATCTAGTGTGCAATCAAGGTTGAGAACAGCTCCAGATGGGCTCTGAGTGAGCACCTGACACAGATCTATCTCACTAACTTGTCTCATGATTCTGACCTATCTCATACTCCTCTCTGGGCCAAGTGAATGGATTCACTACACATGCAGGCACATAAGGTCTTTGCTCAAATTGCTTCATTGTTTTGTGTTTCAACAGACTTGCTGGACCAATAAGGACGAATTGTTCCCTTGCTGTGCCTGAGTTACTACCCAATGAAGTCCACATAATTTCAAAAGATGTGATATTGTCATACATTCTTGGACAATGTGCTCCTAGATTCCATTTTCTGGATCACTTCCTTCCTCCTGTGTGAAAAGACTACAGCAAACATCTAATTTTCCTATCTTTTTTAAAAACAAATAAATTTATTAGCTGTTTATTACAAACCAGGTACTCTGATAGATGATTTTGAGGCACAGTGTGTCATTTAATTTTTTTTATGTTTTAATTTTTATCAAAGTTGTATATGTACATTGTTTTAAAAGTTAAATGAAGCTTCCTATGGAAGTAGCAATCCTTCACTTTTATCCCTTCCCCAGTCCCCACTCCCCAAAGGCAACCGTGTTTACCCTCAGTTGTTCTAATATTTTCCACTATATGTCCACATAACAGGCTTACCCTGCTATTCTTTGATTTTCCCCTTTGAGAGATAATCTGTTGATTTCCTAAAGTGAAAGATGAGGAGTTAATTCTCTCTCTGCCTCTACTACACTCACAAATACTTCCCTCTGATATCCTAATTAAGGCATAGACTTTGGTAAATTTGATCAATACTCGGTTAATTATGTAATATTACCCACAGCTGAGCCATGTAATATGCTGATTAGATTTTCTTGCTTGAATAACTTCTTGCTTTCTCTGGATTTAAGAATTATCTCACTTTTTTATTTTCTTAATTTTCTGTGTAAATTTTAGTAATTTATCTTCAAATTCTCTTCCAGAAGGATACATCTGTGACTATGTTCAAGTGTATCAGGTAGTCCATCAAATTCAAGGTCATCTTTCTTTTTAGGATGATTGCTGGTGGTGCCCTCTTTGTGCTGCTCCAATCTGGACTTGCTGTGCACTGGACATGAGAGCTGACGTTCGAGGACTTCCCTCATCAGCATCTCAGGGATTACCTTCACCTCTCTCCTGGGTTGGATCTCTGGTTTCTAGAAATTCATGTACTCCTCTTTCTTGGTTTACTCCCTCATTTACTCCAGTAGCTTCCTTAGCAAAGTTGTATGGGAGGAAAATCATTTGAGGCTTTGCATATTCTAGCTTCACAGTTGATTGATAGTTTGCCTGAGTACAGAATTCTTGATTGGAAATAATTATCCTTCAGAATTTTGAAGACATTGGTCCATTATCTTCTAGCTTCTAGGATTCTATTGAAAAATCCACTGCCATTCTGAAAACCATCCCTTTGTATATTATGTATTGTTACATTCTGAAAGATTTTAGGATTTTTTTTTTGTTCTCACTATTATGAAATTTCACAACAATATGCCTTGGCATGAAGTTTGTTTTCATTTATTGTCCTGACTCTTGTCAGGATCTCTCAGTCTGGAAATTAGTGTTCCTTAGTTCTGGGATATACTCTTGAATTATTTCTTTGACAATTTCTTCTCTATTTCCCATGTTCTCTCTTTCTGGAACTCCTATTAATTAGTTGTTGGATGTTCATGACTTATCCTCTTTTTATTATGTTTTATTTTCTATTTTCCTTCTCTGTATTTTAGTTCTACTTTCTGGGAGTTTTCCTTAATTTTATCTTTTAACTCTTCTATTGAGGTTTTCATTTCTGCTATAATATTACTATTTTTTTCAAAACCTCTTTTTATTCTGTTTGTTTTCTCTCTTAAATAGCATTTCATTTGTTTCATGGATATAATATGTTCTTCTCTGTCTAAGGATATTTATAGTATTAACTTGAAGTTTGATCCTTCCTGTACAGCTCTGGTTCCTCTAAGTGGCTTCCACTCCCACCCCCACCCCGTGTGTTGTTGTTTTCTGTATTCTTCATATTAGAGATTTTCCTTGAATGTTGGTATCATTAATTTTTCCATTTATGTTTAATAATGGGAGACTCTAAAGCTGATGGAAGCTCTGAATGTGTGTAATTACCAGTGTAGGTTCTGGGTTACAGAATCCCTGAGGTCAGTAGATTTGGGTATTTTCTGTTAAGTTGGTCAGAGTTCTCCAAAACAGGCTCTTTCAATCTCCTGCCCAGAGGCAGGTATAGATCTGATTGCCAATGATCCCAGGGTAGAGGGTTGGACATGTAGGTGGAGAGCATCTTAAAGTACTGTGAATTCCTTCACTTAATCTTTTTTTTTTTTTTTGTCATGGATCCTGTCTGCTGAACTGTGCCTGATGCTCAGATAAAGAGACCCTGCATTTTACCTTTTCCAGAGAATAAACTTCCAGACTTCTGCCAGGGTGGGGGAAAGGCCTCTTGCCCAAGTACATGGCGTGGGAGAGGCGATATAGGGACCCAACCACTTTTCACACATCCTTCAACCAGTCTCCTTGTATCAGCATTCTCTTCACCCCCCACTTTCAGAGGGTTTCATCAATTCCTGGACATTTTGATGAATCTTAAGCTAGCTTTCTCCACTGTTGGCTTAAGATTCAGCTTTCTTGAGTTTTGCAATTTGATTGCCAGTTGACTATTTGTCTTCGTGTCTCCAAAATTCTGTCTTTTAATTTCCTTTTCTGCTCCATCATTATAATTTTACTTTAATTGATGCTGCAGTCAGATTTTAAGAGGACTGTGTTCAATCCACCATCTTTATATAGAAGTCATTAGATTCTCACTATATATTAGTGAGAATATATATATATAATCTATTATATATGTATACTATACATATTAGATTCTTCAACATGTCTTGGTAAGAAGATAATCCCCATTTTACAACTGAGAAAACAAAGGCATGACATCACCCAGTTAGTGCAAGATTCAAACCTAGATCTTCTGAGTTCAAATCCATTGTTCTTTCCATCACCCCATTCTGCCTATCTTAAACTTAAAATGAGAAGGAAAAAAAAGTTGGTCATGATATTTCAGTGACACTAGAACAAAGGATGGAGTAGCAAGCTGAGTATAAAACAAAGTAGAATTAATGAAGTAACTAAAGAAATAAAACTTTGTTTTACTCTGAAGATGTAAAACTATGTCTGTAAAGAATTTCCCTAAGTAAAATGGAATCTAGGTTACCCAGCCAAAAGAATACATGACTAAACTCCTGCCAAAACTTTGCATCCTTTAACCCCAGAGTTACTAAAGTTAGGTAGTTATTTCATTCTAAGATACATAAATCCACTTAAGTTAGCTCTCACACAGGCAACAATAAATCATCTCATGAACATTCAAGGACAGGAAACCTCAAATCTTATGTTTAAAAATTATCAAATCTGGAAAAAGGCTAAGTTAGAAAATTGGTTTGCTGGGAAATTTAAAAACATAATAATTTTAAATTTAATGGTTATTAAATGCAAACAAAGTGTTAGGGCCATATAGGTTTGGTTTCCTGTCTAGAAGATCAACATGAAAATAATTTCCAAAATATTTTCTTTCTGTGTATGAACATCATGGAAACTTCTGTGCAGAATTTAGCATAGTTCACTTTCTTGAACCATGTTGTGTTACTAATTTACATTCTTGATATTTTGTTGTTTTTTTTATTTTTAAATTTTCATCTGGAAATTACACGATTTTCTCCAAAAGAAAAGTCTTATGCATATTTCCTGGCTCTGAAATATGGTTTTGTAACCACAGAACAAATATTTCTTTACCTATTGATTTTTTTTTTCCATTTCACATGCATGTGCATTTTAAACGGCATCCTGCACGGCTCTGAATGGTACAATCCCTTAGCAGAGTCACTGATAGAGCCGTGAGGGGCTTAGTGAATATACTAAATATGCTTTCCAAAAATAGATTCCAATTCTTATCCATTTTCAGCAATGACAGTTGTTTGAATGTTTACAAGGTAACATAGTTCAAATTTTGAGACTGACCGTTTGGTGGTGTCTCCTGGATAGCTTCAACCCATACTGGTAAAGGTATATCTATCATTATCAATTGATATTCCATCCTTGTCTGAGAACTAAGTTAGGATTAAGTAATATTTTGAACAGCCAAATTTGTTCTGTTTCTTGATTTTGTCTATGGAAAACCCTTTCAGTTGTGTTCAGGTCTGGCTTTCTTCTGAGCTTGGCATTTCTGCTTTGGTTCCCATCTGTGAATTACTCTAACCGAAGTAATGGGTTGCTTTGAGCATCATTTTTTTAAATTGAGGTAACCCTGTTTTATAACATTATATTGATTTCACTTGTACAACATTGTATTTCAACTTCTGAATATACTATAGTGTTGAACATCATTTTTAATTGGAGAGACAGAAATTCCATCATGCTCCAGATCATAAGTCTTGTTGCCAAAAATTTTCCCGAGTGACAGCAATTGTGTATTTGTGATTTATTGGAGAGCTTGGGTGTCCCAGAATGATGAGTATAGGAAAATGAACACTTTAAGGCAAATGGTGAACTGACTCAGAGAGGCTCCTCCAATCCTTTGAGGTCACTTGCCCTCTTAGGAAGGGTGTGTGTGCATGTGTACGAGTGTGTGTGTGTGTGTGTGTGTGTTTTCTGGAATTAGAGAAACTATAATCACTGGTCTATCAGGTTCCATATTGAACCTCTGGTCCCAAAATGAAATGGCCAACATTTCTGTGCTCAGAACAGTTAAAGCCCCTAAACAATTTTCAAAGTCTTTTATCCGAGACATTTTTATGAGTAGGCACAGAGCTTCTGAATGCATCATACAATTGGACTGAAGCCTGGAAATTTACCCCAGTGTGTTTGAACAAACCATAGCCCACAAATACCATATTTTTTTATATTGGAACATTCCTTTCCTTTTTTAAAGAGACTTAGCATCTATCTTATCCCTTTTGCACATTCTTGAGTAGTTGAAGTATCAGTCTCAAAAGTCTTTTCAAAATTTCACTTTTATCCTTTTACAAGGCTAGGAAACAATAGATCAAGAAGGTAAATGCTGGATCTGCAATTTAAACTGGATTAAACATGTTTTTTCAGCTTATAAGAATCCTTTATCTCTCTGTCTGTCTGTCTGTCTCTCTCTCACACACACACAAAACACATGTAAACAAGCACATGCACACATACACACAGTGTATATAACATGAGTAATAATGTTATTTATGGAGTTAACAATGTCAAATGATTACAGTACAGTCTATTTATTACATACACTCACATATACAGGTAATATATGAGTACACATCTTTTCTGCTTTAGTTGATCATATAGTGAGATGAACTATGTTGATATGGGAGGACAGAATCAGGTAAAATACAGTTGAATCTGATGATTTCAGATATTTTCAGAATAACTGCAGTTATTCATTCACCAAACTTTTGAATATTTTCTAGATGTCCCAGACTCTGTTCTAGGCTTTTGGAATATAAAGATGAAAACCATCTGCCTTGTGTAGGAGAGAGAGGCACAAACATAAGTTACAGTTCATGAGACAAATGTTGTAAAGAGATTTCTGAGCAATGTGCTAGGGGAGTGCTGTAGACTGAATGTTTGTGTCCCCAGAATTCATAGGTAGAAATCGAATCCCCAGTGTGGTGGTGTTTTTGGGGTGGGGTGTTTGGGAGGTGATTAGGTCATGAGGACAGAGTCCTCGTGAACAGGATTAGTGCCCTCATAAAGGAGACCCTACAGAGCTCTTTTGCCCCTCCTGCCATGAAAGGACACAGCAAGAAGACAGCTATCTGTGAACCAGACACTGAATCTGCCAGTGCCTTGGAGTTCCCAGCCTCTAGACTGTGAGAAATAGATTTCTGTTGTTTATAAGACACCCATGCTATGGGATTCCATTATAGCAGCTCAAACTGACTAAGACAGGGAGCAAAAATTTAAGCTACTATTCTACATCATGGAGCTTTCACAGAAGGGACACATTTCACGTGAAACGTGAAGCATGAGCAAAACTAGCCTGGCTTAGAAAAGGGTCAAATGCCTTCCTGGAAAAGTGCTACATCATGCCAATGGGGATTGAGCAGATTTTATTTATAAGATGGGCAAAATATAAATCAATTGATTTTTGTAAGTGGGATATTTTTATTTATGGAGCCATTCTTGGAGTCAACTTGGGCTCCTCCCTTCTCACATATGCCATATCCAAGCTACTGACAAATGTTACTGGCAAAATCTCTATGTTCAAAACACATCCCAAATCAGACCACTTCCCCCCATCTCCATTACTACTAGCTATCATCTCTTGCCTGGACTACTACGAAAACATCTGAGTTGGTTGTGTTGTTTTTCTGTTGCTGTGTAACAAATTACCACAAACCATGCACATGCATTATCTCACAATTTAAAACCATGCACATTAATTATCTCACAGTTTCCATGGATCCGGAAGGAGTCTGGAAATAGCTTAACTGACCCTGCTTAGCATCTGACAGTCTGTAATCAAGATGTTGGCAGGCTGCATTCTCATCTGGAGGTTCAACTAAGGAAGGATCCACCTCCTAGTTAACTCAAATAGTTTGCACAATTCAGTGTCTTGTGGTTATAGAACTGAGGGCCCAGCTTCCTACCAGCTCTTGGCTGGGGACTGCCTTGCCCATAGGTCCTAGAGGTCTCTGACACATGGCCCACTCCTAGGCCATAGATGGTTTGCTTCTTCAACAGAATCAAGAGAATGTCTCACATTCTAGTCTGCTAAGATAACATAACCATGACATTGAATCCCATCACCTTTGCCATATTCTGTTCATTAGAAGTAAGTCATAGGTTCTGCCTGAATTCAGGGAGAATACCTATACGAGGGTATAGCTTATTAGAAATCAACTTAAGGAGTGTCCACTACATTGGTCTTTCAACTTCACTCATGCCCTCCAACAGTTTATTCTCCATGCAGTAGCCAGAGTGATCCTTTAAAAATGAAAACTAACAATACCATTCTTTTGCTCACAACCCTCTACTGGCTTAGAATAAGGCCTATGAGATCATGCATATATGAACACTGGCTACCTATCTTGCTTCGTTTTTCACCAGTCTTCCCCCTACTTATTTCTCTTCAGCCACATGGGAATCTTTGCTGCTCCTCAACCATGCCAAGCACGCTTCTGCTTGAGGGTTTTTGCAGCTATTTTCTCTACCTCAAACACTACCCCAACAGAACTTTATGACTTGAACCCTCTCTTCATTTAGGTGTTTGTTCAAAAGTCACTTTCTCAGAGAGCACTTCTCAGAATCCTCCAATCTAAAATATCCCCTCCACTATGCATCTCTACATCTTTCCCGTACCGCATTTTATTCCTAGCTCTTATCTTGCTGTGTATTTTAGAATATACTTGTTCATCTATTCATTGACTGTCTCTCCCACTAGAACTTAAGCTTCATGGGGACAGGGACCTTGTCTATCTTATTCACTGTTGTTTCCCCCGTGTCTACGTCATTGTCTATAATTAAATTGGCACTTAGCATCTTGTGTGTGAATGAATAATGAAAGGAGTTAAGACACAAAATAAAACTTTTCAAAATATTTTATATTGTCATTGATAATATGTTGAATTTTTCTAGCAAGTGGTGACTAAACCCTAAACTATATCATGAAATCTTTCTCATGATTTGGTTTTATTGGAATAATGAAGAACAATCAATATCTCAAGTGAGATTTAAAGTCACCTGGGCAACCTCAGAGTGGTTGATATTTCTTAGTTGTCAAATGATCAGAATTAACATTACTAACAGTGGAGAACTGGACTTTAGCACAAAAGGAGGCAGTAATGGAAAAAGAAGAGATAAAGACATAAGACATGTAGAAAACAAATAGCAAAATGTAAATAGCAAAGGAAATTCTACTTTATCAGTAATTACATTAAATATAAGTGATTAAACACTCCAATTAATAGGCAAAGATTTGTAGAATGGATTTTTTTTAAATGATTCAAATATATGCTGTCTACAAGCAACATACTTTAGATTCAAGACAAATAGGTTAAAAGTAAAATGATAGAAAAAGATATACCATTCAAACGGCAATCAAAAGAGAGCTGGACTGGCTATATTAATATCAGACAAAATAAACTTTAAGATAAAATTTTTACTAGACAAAAAAAAAATAGACATTTTGTAATGATAAAATGGTCAATGCATCTGGAAGATATAACAATTATAAACTTATATGTACCTGACAACAGAGCCCTCAAATTCATGAAGCAAAAAAGTCAGAATTTAAGGGAGAAGTAGAAAATTCAAGAGTAATAACTGGACACATCAATACTCTACTTTAATAATGAATAGAACAGCTGGACAGAAGATTACCATGGAAAAAGAAGATTTGAACAACACTACAAACCAACCTGACATAAAAAACATCTATAGAACACCCAACAAATGCTAAATACACATTCTTCTCAAGTGAACTTGGAGTATTCTTCAGAATGGACCATATATTAAGCCTTATAAAAGAAGTCTTAAAAAAGTTAAAAAGACTGAAGTCATACAAAGTATGTTTTCTGACCATAAAAAAAAAATGAAGTTAGAAATCAATAACAGAGGAAACTCAGGGAAATTCATAAATACTGGAAATTACATGACACACTCATAGACAACTAACGGGTCAAAGAAGAAATCACATGACCTTAGGAATACTTTTAGATGAATGAAAACAAAAGCACAACATATAGCATAACTTATGGGATACAATGAAAGCAATGCTCACTTTATAGTTCTAAATGCCTATATAAAAAGAAAAAAGCTCTCAAATCAATAACCTACCCTTTCACCTTAAGAAACTAGGGAAAGGAAGAACAAACTTAACCCAAAGCAAGCAGAAGGAAGGAAATAATGAAGATTACAGCAGAAACAAATGAAATAGGGAATAGAAGAACAGTAGAGAAAATAAAAACACCCAAAATGTGGTTCTTTGAAAGCACCAAAAAATTTGACAACATTTAGCTAGGTTGACAAAGAAAGGAAGAGGACTCAGAGTACTAAAACCAAGAATGAAAGAGGTGATACTATTACCAACCCAACAGAAATAAAAAGGATTATAAGGGATTATTATGAACAATTGTATACTAACAAATAAGATAACCTAGATGAAATGGACAAATATCTAGAGTGCCAAGAAAAATCAATGTGGAAAGAATAGTCCAGCAAATGGTGCTAGGTCAACTGGTATTCACATGCAAAATAATGAAGTTGGTCACCTACCTCATAACATATACAAAATTTAACTCAAAAAATGGATCAAAGACCTAAATATGTAAGAGTTAAATCTATAAAACCCTTATTAGAGTAAGCCTATGTGTACATCTTCATGACCTTGGATTAGGCAATGGTTTCTTAGATATGACACCTAAAGCATAATCCGTCAGAGAAAACATAAACTGGACTTTATAAAAATTTAAAACTTTTATGCATCAAGAATGTGAAAAGAAACCCACCAAATGGGAGAAAATATTTGCAAATCATATATCTGATAAGGGTCTGGTATCCAGAATATATGAAGCACATTTATAGCTCAATAACAAAATGCAGCCCAGTTAAAAATTGGGCAAAGGTTTTGATTAGATAATTCTCCAAAGAAGATAAACAAATGACCAATAGGCACATGAAAGGATGCTCACCATCATTAGTCATTAGAGAAATGCAAATCAAAATCACAGTGAGAGCAATTTCTCACCCACTAGGATCACTTTAATCAAAAAGGTGGACAATAACAAGTGTTGGGAAGGTTGTGAAGAATTTGGAACACTCCAAGATTGCTGGTGTGAATAAAACGGTGATCTTTATTCTGTTAAAAATTCTGGTAATTCTTCAAAATTTTAAACATAGAGTTACCACAACACCTGGCAATTCCATTGTAGGCATATAATCAAGAAAATTGAAAACATATATTCACACAAAAACTTGTACAGGAACGTTCAAAACAACATTATTCATAATAGCTAAGAAGTGGAAACAATTCGAATGTCCATCAACTAATAAATGGATAAAGAAAATGTGATATATCCATACAGTGAAATATTTTTCAACTATGAAAAGGAGTGAAGTATACTGCTATGACATGGATGAACCTTAAAAACATGCTAAGTAAAAGAAGGCACACACAAGAGGCCACATATGGCGTGATTCCCTTTATATGAAATTTCTAGGATATGCCAATTGCTAGAAACATAAAGGAGATGTTTGGTTTCCAGAGGTTGGTAGGAGGAAGGAATGAGGACTTACTGTTAATTTTTATGCAGTTTCTTTTAAGGGTGATTAATATTTTTGAATTAAGTAGTGGGATGAATGTATAACCTTGTGAATTTATCAAAAACCCTGAAATATATACTTTTAAAAAGTGAATTTCATGGTATTTAAATTACATGTCAATTTTAAAAAAAGAATCTAAGAATCTATGAAATTCATAGAGAAGGAATCATTGAAGTGACTAAAGAGACATGGCTCTTCGTAGAGTCCACAGCAAGTGTGGGAAACCTCGTCCTGTCGTTAGACCTACCTTGGACCTGATCTCATTCAATCTTAGTATTGCTCTGATCATAATGGCTGTGATAGGAGAGAAAACCTTTCCTCCGGTACCCTTCCCTGATGGTGGATTCTGTTCTTCACTTTGTCCAAATGTCCCCCACTCCGCTCAAGAAAGCAATCTGCTACTCCTTTTTTCCTCCATTTTTCTTTCTCATTCTTTCCCCTGCTCTTTTTTTCTCATGCCCCTCCTCTGTCATTCATGCTTTTCTTTCTCTTTTTCTATCTACTCACCTCCCTGTCTCTGTCTATTTCCCATCCTTCGCTTCCACCTCTTCTTTCTTCTCATCCTCTTTGTTTCCTCTCTTAACTGGTCACAATGTGGAAATAAAGCATATTTTAAAGTATTTTTGTAAGACATGTACTTTTTGGCTGTCTTTGCATAGGTAAAAAAGGAAGTGATTTTGATGTTTAATAATTCTTTAAGAAAAAACAGCTCTAAATTAATTACAAGGTTGGTTTTGCTTTGGGGGATGTAACCAGCAATTAAAAAAAACATTATCCACCCATGCTATATGACTAGTTACAAATAAATAATTGAGGTAAGATACTTCCATGAAAATTATAAAGTGATTTGTAAATATGAGCAGATACTGCGGGTAAACACATAATATCTAGTGTGGTGGTGCTCATTGACAGTTCTTAATTATCATTCAGCTGTTTTATGTGTAGACACGCCTGAGTTAACCATTTAGGCTACAAAGCAAAAGCCTCCCACACAGACAGTTTTGTTTGACGCATAAACCTGATCACATTTACCCTCAGGAATGTCCTTTTTGAATTAAAAAAACACAGTACGGGTTGCAAGCTTGCCTGTTGTGAACCCATCTTCAGAATGACCGATTATTCTCTGTCGTTCATCTGGAAGAGCGGGTAAGTACAAAAAGAATACCATTAACCACCAAGTTGTCATCTTCTTCAAATAAAATTCTCATCTCTGGCTTGAATGTTGCAATGAAAGAGTCACTGTTTTCTTGTGTGAATAGGTCAAGAGAAATGCTTATTTTTTTCTTAACTGTCATTTTATAAAAAGAGCCTATCCATTTGTTGACAAAACATTAAGAAAACGAACTGGTTAAGTTTCACAGGACTCCAAGATTGAAATTCTAGTGCCCAAAGTAGCAGTGTCAGAGTGATGAGGCATCCAGATAATGATCTCAGAAACCTTCCCAAACAAGGTGACTATTTCAGTAGAAGGAGGGAGGGGGGGAAAGACTGACTTAATTCTTTCGTCAGTCCCTAAGAGGCCATCTATCCTGTCTTGGAGAGACAAAGTGCTTTACTGTGAGGATCACTTTGGTGTATTGGTACAACTCTTACTGAAAGATTAGAATTATTTTAAAATATTAAGTTTTAGGCACTCTGAGGAGGGCTGAAGAACATGGACTCCCATTGACTGGTTCCAGTAGTCAGCCCACTGGCACCTTTAAGATTCCCCCACCGTCGTTTGAGAAGCTTCGTATTCACTTGTCTTCCTTAAGCCTCACAAAGTCTCTGTGTCTGGGTCTCCTGGCTGTTCAGCAAGAATGTTTCCTCTTCTTCCTGCACACAACGCTAGACCACATTTCCCAGGCTCCCTTGCGGTTAGTTGTGGCTGGGAGTCTGAATTCCAACCAATGGAACACGTGCAGAAATGATCTGTGCCATTTCTGAGCCAAGCCTTTTAAGAGATAGCTATGTCTCCTCCTCGCTCTATTTCTTCCTTTACTGACTGGATGCTGATGAAAGTGACTCCTCAGGGAAGCGAGGGCTACATGACACCCAGGACACAATACAAAGGGGCCTGAGGTGCAGGAGAGCCTCCCATCACCCAGAAACAACTTACCTGAGCAAGAAATAAACTTGTATTAGGCTTGCATATTTTATATTTTGAGGCCTATTTATTACAGCTGCTAGGATGACCCTAACTAATAAGGCACTTGAGTAGCTAGCAATTAAAGGAGGCAGCACCAATGGATGTCCTTCTTGAAACTCATGGGAAACATTTCAGAAACATAATCCTTTCACCTTTTCTTCCTTTGTTTATTTTTAACATCTTTATTGGAGTATAATTGCTTTACAATGGTGTGTTAGTTTCTGCTTTATAACAAAGTGAATCAGTTATACATATACATATGTTCCCATATCACTTCCCTCTTGCATCTCCCTCCCTCCCACCCTCCCTATCCCACCCCTCTAGGTAGTCACAAAGAACAGAGCTGATCTCCCTGTGCTATGCAGTTGCTTCCCCCTAGCTATCTATTTTATGTTTGGTAAGGTATATATGTCCGTGCCACTCTCTCACTTTGTCACATCTTACCCTTCCCCCTCCCCATATCCTCAAGTCCATTCTCTAGTAGGTCTGTGTCTTTACTCCCGACTTGCCACTAGGTTCTTCATGAACTCTTTTGTTTTCCCCCTTAGATTCCATATATATGTGTTAGCATACTGTATTTGTTTTTCTATTTCTGACTTACTTCACTCTGTATGACAGACTTTAACTCCATCCACCTCACTACAAATAACTCCATTTCGTTTCTTTTTATGGCTGAGTAATATTCCATTGTATATATGTGCCACATCTTCTTTATCCATTCATTTGTCAATGGACATTTAGGTTGCTTCCATGTCCTGGCTATTGTAAATAGAGCTGCAATGAACATTTTGGTACATGACTCTTTTTGAATTATGGTTTTCTCAGGGTATATGCCCAGTAGTGGGATTGCTGGGTCGTATGGTAGTTCTACTTGTAGTTTTTTAAGGAACCTCCATACTGTTCTCCATAGTGGCTGTATCAATTTACATTCCCACCAACAGTGCAAGAGGGTTCCCTTTTCTCCACACCCTCTCCAGCATTTATTGTTTCTACATTTTTTGATGATGGCCATTCTGACCGGTGTGAGATGATATCTCATTGTAGTTTTGATTTGCATTTCTCTAATGATTAATGATACTGAGCACTCTTTCATGTTTTGTTGGCAATCTGTATATCTTCTTTGGAGAAATGTCTATTTAGGTCTTCTGCCCATTTTTGGATTGGGTTGTTTGTTTTTTTGTTATTGAGCTGCATGAGCTGCTTGTAAATCTTGGGGATTAATCCTTTGTCAGTTGCTTCATTTGCAAATATTTTCTCCCATTCTGAGGGTTGTCTTTTGGTACTGTTTATGGTTTCCTTTGTTGTGCAAAAGCTTTTAAGTTTCATTAGGTCCCATTTGTTTATTTGTGTTTTTATTTCCATGACTCTAGAAAGTGTGTCAAAAAAGATCTTGCTGTGATTTATATCAAAGTGTGTTCTTCCTATGTTTTCCTCTAAGAGTTTGATAGTGTCTGGCCTTACATTTAGGTCTTTAATCCATTTTGAGTTTATTTTTGTGTATGGTGTTAGCGAGTGTTCTAATTTCATACTTTTACATGTACCTGTCCAGTTTTCCCAGCACCATTTATTGAAGAGGCTGTCTTTTCTCCACTGTATATGCTTGCCTCCTTTATCAAAGATAAGGTGACCATATGTGCGTGGGTTTATCTCTGAGCTTTCTATCCTGTTCCAGTTATCTATGTTTCTGTTTTTGTGCCAGTACCATACTGTCTTGATTAAGGTAGCTTTGTAGTACAGTCTGAAGTCAGGGAGCCTGATTCCTCCAGCTCGGTTTTTCATTCTCAAGATTGCTTTGGCTATTTGGGGTCTTTGGCATTTCCATACAAATTGTGAAATTTTTTGTTCTAGTTCTGTGAAAAATGCCAGTGGTAGTTTGATAGGGATTGCATTGAATCTGTAGATTGCTTTGGGTAGTAGAGTCATTTTCACAATGTTGATTCTTCCAATCCAAGAACATGGTATATCTCTCCATCTATTTGTATCATCTTTAATTTCTTTCATCAGTGTCTTATAATTTTCTGCATACAGGTCTTTTGTCTCCTTAGGTAGATTTATTCCTAGGTATTTTATTCTTTTTGTTGCAATGGTAAATAGGAGTGTTTTCTTAATTTCACTTTCAGATTTTTCATCATTAGTGTATAGGAGTGCAAGAGATTTCTGTGCGTTAATTTTGTATCCTGCTACTTTACCAAATTCATTGATTAGCTCTAGGAGTTTTCTGGTAGCATCTTTAGGATTCTCTATGTATAGTATCATGGCATCTGCAAACAGTGACAGCTTTACTTCTTCTTTTCCGATTTGGATTCCTTTTATTTCTTTTTCTTCTCTGATTGCTGTGGCTAACACTTCCAAAACTATGTTGAATAATAGTGGTGAGAGTGGGCAACCTTGTCTTGTTCCTGATCTTAGTGGAAATGGTTTCAGTTTTTCACCATTGAGGACGATGTTGGCTGTGGGTTTGTCATATATGGCCTTTATTATGTTGAGGAAAGTTCCCTCTATGCCTACTTTCTGCAGGGCTTTTATCATAAATGGGTGTTGAATTTTGTCGAAAGCTTTCTCTGCATCTATTGAGATGATCATATGGTTTTTCTCCTTCAATTTGTTAATATGGTGTATCACGTTGATTGACTTGTGTATATTGAAGAATCCTTGCATTCCTGGAATAAATCCCACTTGATCATGGTGTATAATCCTTTTAATGTGCTGTTGGATTCTGTTTGCTAGTATTTTGTTGAGGATTTTTGCATCTATGTTCATCAGTGATATTGGCCTGTAGTTTTCTTTCTTTGTGACATCTTTGTCTGGTTTTGGTATCAGGGTGATGGTGGCCTCGTAGAATGAGTTGGGGAGTGTTCCTCCCTCTGCTATATTTTGGAAGAGTTTGAGAAGGATAGGTGTTAGTTCTTCTCTAAATGTTTGATAGAATTCGCCTGTGAAGCCATCTGGTCCTGGGCTTTTGTTTGTTGGAAGATTTTTAATCACAGTTGCAATTTCAATGCTTGTGATTGGTCTGTTCATATTTTCTATTTCTTCCTGGTTCAGTCTCGGCAGGTTGTGCATTTCTAAGAATTTGTCCATTTCTTCCAGGTTGTCCATTTTATTGGCATAGAGTTGCTTGTAGTAATCTCTCATGATCGTTTGTATTTCTGCAGTGTCAGTTGTTACTTTTCCTTTTTCATTTCTAATTCTATTGATTTGAGTCTTCTCCCTTTTTTTCTTGATGAATCTGGCTAATGGTTTCTCAATTTTGTTTATCTTCTCAAAGAACCAGCTTTTAGTTTTGTTGATCTTTGCTATTGTTTCCTTCATTTCTTTTTCATTTATTTCTGATCTGATCTTTATGATTTCTTTCCTTCTGCTAACTTTGGGGTTTTTTTGTTCTTCTTTCTCTAATTGCTTTAGGTGCAAGCTTAGGTTGTTTATTCGAGACGTTTCCTGTTTCTTGAGGTAGGCTTGTATTGCTATAATCTTCTCTCTTAGAACTACTTTTGTTGCATCCCATAGGTTTTGGGTCATCGTGTCTCCATTGTCATTTGTTTCTACGTATTTCTTGATTTCCCCTTTGATTTCTCCAGTGATCACTTCGTTATTAAGTAGTGTATTGTGTAGCCTCCATGTGTTTGTATTTTTTACAGATGTTATCCTCTAATTGATACCTAGCCTCAGCGTTGTGGTCAGAAAAGATACTTGATACGATTTCAATTTTCTTAAATTTATCAAGGCTTGATTTGTGACCCAAGATATGATCTATCCTGGAGAATGTTCCATGAGCATTTGAGAAAAATGTGTATTCTGTTGTTTTTGGGTGGAATGTCCTATAAATATCCATTAAGTCCATCTTGTTTAATGTATCATTTAAAGCTTGTGTTTCCTTATTTATTTTCATTTTGGATGATCTGTCCATCGGTGAAAGTGGGGTGTTAAAGTCCCGTACTATGATTGTGTTACTGTCAATTTCCCCTTTTATGGCTGTTAGTATTTGCCTTATGTATTGAGGTGCTCCTATGTTGGGTGCATAAATAATTACAATTGTTATATCTTCTTCTTGAATTGATCCCTTGATCATTACATAGTGTCCTTCTTTGTCTCTTGTAATAGTCTTTATTTTAAAGTCTAGTTTGTCTGATATGAGAATTGCTACTCCAGCTTTCTTTTGATTTCCATTTGCATGGAATATCTTTTTCCATCCCCTCACTTTCAGTCTGTATGTGTCACTAGGTCTGAAGTGGGTCTCTTGTAGACAGCATATATATGGGTCTTGTTTTCATATCCATTCAGCCAGTCTGTGTCTTTTGGTGGGAGCATTTAATCCATTTACATTGAAGGTAATTATCGATATGTATGTTCCTATTCCCATATTCTTAAATGTTTTGGGTTTGTTGTTGTAGGTGTTTTCCTTCTCTTGTGTTTCTTGTCTAGAGAAGTTCCTTTAGCATTTGTTGTAGAGCTGGTTTGGTAGTGCTGAACTCTCAGCTTTTGCTTGTCTGTAAAGGTTTTAATTTCTCCATCAAATCTGAATGAGATCCTTGCTGGGTAGAGTAATCTTGGTTGTAGGTTTTTCTCCTTCATCACTTTAAATATGTCCTGCCACTCCCTTCTGGCTTGCAGAGTTTCTGCTGAAAGATCAGTGTTAACCTTATGGGGATTCTTTTGTGTGTTATTTGTTGTTTTTCCCTTGCTGCTTTTAATATGTTTTCTTTATATTTAATTTTTGATAGTTTGATTAATATGTGTCTTGGCGTGTTTCTCCTTGGATTTATCCTGTATGGGACTCTCTGTGCTTCCAGGACTTGATTAACTATTTCCTTTCCCATATTAGGGAAGTTTTCAACTATAATCTCGTCAAATATTTTCTCAGTCCCTTTCTTTTTCTCTTCTTCTTCTGGGACCCCTATAATTCGAACTTTGGTGCATTTAATGTTGTCCCAGAGGTCTCTGAGACTGTCCTCACTTCTTTTCATTCTTTTTTCTTTATTTTGCTCTGCAGTAGTTATTTCCACTATTTTATCCTCCAGGTCACTTATCCGTTCTTCTGCCTCAGTTATTTTGCTATTGATCCCTTCTACAGTATTTTTAATTCCATTTATTGTGTTTTTCATCGTTGCTTGGTTCCTCTTTAGTTCTTCTAGGTCCTTGTTAAATGTTTCTTGCATTTTGTCTATTCTATTTCCAAGATTTTGGATCATCTTTACTCTCATTATTCTGAATTCTTTTTCAGGTAGACTGCCTATTTCCTCTTCATTTGTTAGGTCTGGTGTGTTTTTACCTTGCTCCTTCATCTGCTGTGTGTTTTTCTGTCTTCTCATTTTGCTTATCTTACTGTGTTTGGGGTCTCCTTTTCACAGGCTGCAGGTTCATAGTTCCCGTTGTTTTTGATATCTGTCCCCAGTGGCTAAGGTTGGTTCAGTGGGTTGTGTAGGCTTCCTGGTGGAGGGGACTAATGCCGGTGTTCTGGTGGATGAGGCTGGATCTTGTCTTTCTGGTGGGCACGTCCACGTCTGGTGGTGTGTTTTAGGGTGTCTGTGGCCTTACTGTGATTTTAGGCAGCCTCTCTGCTAATGGATGGGGCTGTGTTCCTGTCTTGCTAGTTGTTTGGCATAAGGTGTCCAGCACTATAGCTTGCTGGTCATTGAGTGAAGCTAGGTCTTGAGATGGAGATCTCTGGGAGGTTTTCGTCGTTTGGTATTACATGGAGCTGTGAGGTCTCTTGTGGACCAGTGTCCTGAAGTTGGCTCTCCCACCTCAGAGGCACAGCCCTGATGTCTGGCTGGAACACCAAGAGCCTTTCATCCACACAGCTCAGAATAAAAGCGAGAAAAAATAGAAAGAAAAAAAAAAAAGAATGAGGATAAAATATAATAAAGTAAGATAAAATAAAATAAAGTTATTAAAATAAAAAAATAAAAAATAATTATTTAGAAAATATTTTTTAATTAAAAAAAATACAAAAACAAAAACAAAAAAAATGGATGGACAGAACCCTAGGACAAATGGTGAAAGCAAAGCTATACAGACAAAATCTCACACAGAAGCATACACATACACACTCACAAAAAGAGGAAAAGGGGAAAAAATAATATATCTTTCTCAGAAAGTCCACCTCCTCAATTTGGGATGATTCTTTGTCTATTCAGGTATTCCACAGATGCAGGTACATCAAGTTGTTGGTGGAGTTTTAATCCGCTGCTTCTGAGGCTGCTGGGAGAAATTTCCCTTTCTCTTCTTGGTTCGAACAGCTCCCGGGTTTCAGCTTTGGATCTGGACCCGCCTCTGCGTGTAGGTCGCCTGAGGGCGTCTGTTCTTTGCTCAGACAGTTCTGGGTTAAAGGAGCAGCTGCTTAGGCTCTGGCTCACTCAGGCCATGGGGAGGGAGGGGTATGGATGTGGGGCGAGCCTGCGGCGGCAGAGGCCTGCGTGACGTTGCAGCAGCCTGAGGCGCGCCGTGCGTTCTCCCAGGGAAGTTGTCCCTGGATCACGGGACCCTGGCAGTGGTGGGCTGCACCGGCTCCCGGGAGGGGCGGTGTGGATAGTGACCTGTGCTCGCATACAGGGTTCTTGGTGGCGGCAGCAGCAGCCTTAGCGTTTCATGCCCGATTCTGGGGTCCGTGCTGGTAGCCGCGGCTCGCGCCTGCCTCTGGAGCTCGTTTAGGCGGCGCTCTGAATCCCCTCTCCTCGCGCACCAGGAAACAAAGAGGCAAGAAAAACTCTCTTGCCTGTTCGGCAGCTCCAGATCTTTTCCCGGACTCCCTCCCGCCTAGCTGTGGCGCACTAACCCCTTCAGGCTGTGTTCACACCGCCAACCCCAGTCCTCTCCCTGCAATCCGACCAAAGCCCAAGCCTCTGCTCCCAGCCCCGCCCGCCCCGGCGGGTGAGCAGACAAGCCTCTCGGGCTGGTGAGTGCTGCTCGGCGCCGAGCCTCTGTGCGGGAATCTCTCCGCTTTGCCCTCCGCACCCCTGTTGCTGCGCTCTCCTCCGTGGCTCTGAAGCTTCCCCCCTCTGCCACCCGCAGTCTCTGCCCACAAAGGGGCTTCCTAGTGTGTGGAAACCTTTCCTCCTTCATAGCTCCCTCCCACTGGTGCAGGTCCCGTCCCTATTCTTTTGTCTCTGTTGTTTCTTTTTTCTTTTACCCTACCCAGGTACGTGGGGAGTTTCTTGCCTTTTGGGAGGTCTGACGTCTTCTGCCAGCGTTCAGTGGGTGTTCTATAGGAGCAGTTCCACGTGTAGATGTATTTCTGATGTATCTGTGAGGAGGAAGGTGATCTCCGCGTCTTACTCTTCCACCATCTTCTCCTCCAAGCCCCCTTTTCTTCCTTTTGTTTCTCATTTTTGGTCTACCATTGGCTCACTTTGTATTTTCATATTTTAACTGATTAATTTGTTGGTAGTGATAGCTCTTCTATAAATCTTGTCACCTCCACCCCCATCCCCCAAACACACACCAAATAAAACTGAGTTTGGAAAAAGTCACCAGGAAAGATTTTCATAAATTCTCCAAGGATGAAAATGAGGGTGATGGGAGCTTAGTGAGTGAGAGGCTGAGTGGTGATTAATGGGAGGCCTCAGGGAGCATACAGGGGCCTTGTTTCCCCGCAATGATGGTGAGAAGACACAGCTGCTCATTAAGGATGATGGTGGATTATTTTCAGGTATGTTAAGTTTTTAAATTCTCGTTCAACAAAATGCACATTGCTTACATTCCATCTACCTATTCAACTGTCAAAAAGTAGATGTAGGTGTAGCATGAACAGCCAGCTGGATAGCATGAACCATCTAATTTATAGTCTTTTTTTCTTGATTCTTGGGGATTTTGATTTTATGAAATATTGTAATGGATAGTAACTTAGGGAGGGTTCAGGTAAAGAAACTGACCCAGAGTGCCTACTCAATGAAATTGATCTGATAATTTCTGCAGTTTAAGAAATAATTTATTTTAAATTGTTTTATTTACCTGGATATAGATTAAAATGTGAACATTTTTATTAAAAACACTATCTTCAATTTAAGATACACAATCTTTGAAGCATTGAGTTATGAGACAAGTGTATATCACATTTTATTGTAAGAAAGCTGAATGAAAGATTCTGGAAATATTTGTTGAACTCTTCTGTATATCAGGTGCTGTTACACTTGTCTCCCACAGTTCAACCAAATCTACACGCTTTAGTTTTCCATACATTTTAGTAGTAGAATATACAAATATATACTAACACCTTCCAAGTTTTTGTGACACCATCTTATATATAAATCTTATATATACTAGACGGGGTGCACAGATGATAGTAAATCTAAATGAATGAATTTTTGTCCCTCTTGATCTTATTTTATTTGTGTCATAGGTCAGGTTCCTGGGAAACAGACTCTGAGATTCTGAGACAGTCGTTCAGAAGTTTAATTTGAGTGTGCTGTCAGGAATAGTACTTGTGAAGAGTAAGGAAAGCAGAACAGGCAAAGGGAGAAGGTAAACCATGATGCAATTGCAAAAGAAGCCTCAGCTGATCCCATGCGGAGCTTAGGAACTGGGATTGTCCTTCAGAGTTTTTCCAAACTGAGACAAAGTGTTTGGGTCTTTTTGGATGCAGGCTGTCCCCAGGGTGGAGCATAATCTTGGGCAAGGTAGCTTCCTTCAGCTGAGGACAATTTTGGAAAAGGAACTGAGTTGTGAGCCATCAGCAGCCAATATCCCTCAGCAGGAAGAGTGAGTTCCTTGATCCAAGAGGGATGTGTTGGGCACACAGCATCCACTGTCAGCACACTATGTGAGATTGTATCATTTTGTCATAAAAATAGAAGCGGCAGGATAGAAATAAGCAAAGGGAGAAATGTGGGTAAAAAGGGAAGAGAAGAAAAATAATACATCAGTATTTGGGAAAAAGGGAAAGTATAGTGGAAAGTAAATAAATCTAAAAATAAAAATTTGTGTGTACCAGCCATTATGATTTCACGCACAGCACATTCCCAGGGAAGGTAGTTGCTAAAATGGCCAAGGTCACAGAATGAGAGTTTTGGAAAACACCTGTGAATCATGATTCAGAGGATTGTGCCATAACCTTCAAAGCACATGAAAATGAATGGAAATGCATTCTGTTAAACTATTTCCTAACAGAGGTCATTCAGTCATAAGAACACTTTCAGAGCACGAAGAAGCAGGTTTGATGAATATTGATGCTGTAAGTGAAAGAACTTAAATTTAGCAAATTTGAGTCTTGGCTTATCTATGAATTGTCAACTTTTAATCATCCTATGGATGATTTTTAAATGATGTCCATTTGGCTTTGGAATTTGTTACAAGAATTTTGGGAGGAGCCCATTGATCATCTTGGTTTGGGTTTCCCCAGAAACGGACCTGAGACAAAGATTCAAGGGCCAGTAGTTTCCTGGGGAAACTACGTGGTTTTTTTTGTTTTTTGTTTCTTTGGTCTTTCAAAAAGCTGTATTTGGCATAAGCTAATGCCACTGCTAGTGCTGCCAGTGGCCAGGCACAGACACAGAAGGTCCTGAGGAGCTGGGCAGAAAGGAGAATGTGCAGGCAGAGCAGGAAATAGCCAGCTCACGTCCCTGTCCCAGGAGCCCAGAAGGATAAAGGCCGTGTAGTAAAGGGTAACATACGGTCCTCCTCTTTGGTCACGCAAAGGCCCTATCATGGGCCTGGGAGGTGAGATGGCTGAGGGGTGCAGCCTCTGTCCTTGGACTCCAAGCTTTAGGCTCATCACATTGAGACGGTGATGCAGCGAGAGGTGAGGCAAGGAGACAGAGCAGTCAGGCTGGTAATCTCCGGCTCCTAGGAGCTGCCCTTGTCCTTGTCATCCATGAGGTCATACCACTGGACTGCACCCTGGTAAAGGTCTATCTCAGCGAGGTCCAACTGCACCTTCCCCAGCAGCTCACGCTCTCTTGACATGAAGGAGGAACTAGACTTCACAGAGACATCCAGCTTTCACCGAAAGGCCTCATCCAGGGTCAGTTCCCACTCAAACCGTTCATTGAATTCAGGATTTAGGGTCCTCTTCTTCTGTGAGGTCTTCCTCTTGGTGCCCTGGTTCTTGTCTGGCAGTAGCAACAGTGACACGTAGGGGTCGGGGGGATCCCGTTCATTTTGTTGAAGGGCCCAGCAACTGTGAATGATGCTGACCAGCTTGCGTTCTTCACTGTAGTACCAAACAGTCAGTTTCACCTGGCCCACAGGCCCGGCTGGAGCCTCAAGGGGACTGTCACTGTGTGTTAGGCACTGCCGGAGCTCTGGGGCTGAGGAAGTGATGTGAGGGAATCCTCCCCAGAGCTCTGGTTCTTCGCTCAGAGATGAGGAGCTGTGGCTCTAGCTGTGGCTGTGAGCTTCCACCCCTGAGTGCTGGGACACCAGGACCCCGAGCTGTGCTCGCAGTAGCTCCTGCCCTGGACCATTGCTGAACATAAACCAGCGGTCCAAGCAGAGCCAGTCAGCCACGAGGAGCTTGGAGAGAGGCAGAGATAACAAGCCCAGTGTGCCAGTCCCCTCACCCCGAACCTGCAACTCCAGGCTCTCAGAGTTTGGTTTCCTGATGAGAGAGGAGGCACTCTCATCCCAGACAGGGGCTGACGTTTGGAAAACAGTCTTAGTTTTATGAGAAGTATCTCCCAAAGCAAGAGTAGCATAAGGGCTGGGAGGCTTGGTACCTTTTCGGAGCCGCAGGTCCTCAGCCCACTCCAGGTAGACGGAGAGCAGGGCTGTCGCCAGTTCTGCACTCTTCTGAGTCTGGATCAAACCGTTCATCTGCAGCACCTCCTCTAACTCGGCAGCAGTGGGACGGGGGGGTCAGACTCTCCAGACGCAAGTGTAGGCGGCCAGATGAGACATCCTCCAGGGTCAGCCACTCATCAAGGAAGCCATTGTTTAGGGCTGTGGTGAGACCCACTTTACACCTGCCCAGAAAGTCATCCTTGTCCAGGTCCTTGTCAAAAACCTCAACCTCTAGCTCTTGGCCTGGAATTGATGTGACGATCACCTCAAAGACCTCGTTCCAATGGGGATGGAGATCTTCCTCAACAACGTGGCTCTGGAAGCTTCGTCCTCCCAGGTTTAGGAAATGTTAGATGGTAGCAGGTGATGATATAGGGATGGAGAATGCAGCCCATCAAAGGTAGTCAGGAGCTTAACCCTACAGTGAAAAAAAAACACACTGGAGAATTATCTTGACGGAGGGGCAAGGAAGCGGGGGTACTAGTCACCAGAGCTTATTGTTCTCTCAACTTCAGATCTGCTTTGTGCACAGGGGGAGCAGTCTCTCTGGGCTTAAGGAAGTGGCCAGGGGGGACAGAGAGGCAGAAGCTGAGTATTGGAAGCCTGCAAATGAAGCCTGAGGGGTGCATGCAGGGAACTGTCAAGGCAGCCTCTGCTACATTGATGGTCTGAATGTATTTTTCTTGTTATGATATTAAAGTTGGTTTCCATCCCTGAGAATGTGCCAAGTTGTGGCCAGGGGAGAGAGAGCTGGCTGTGTGCCGAGAAACAGGAGGAAACCCTTGTGAGATTAAACATTCGGGCGTGGGCTGGGCACAGGGCCATGGAAGGTTGACAGCAGCCTGAGCAGGCACTCATGCCATAGGAAACGTCCTGTAGATGAGAGCTCATTACGGTCACCAAAGGTGAAAGGTGGGGGAAGAGATAAATTGGGAGATTGGGACTGACATATACACACTACTATACATAGAATAGATAACCAACAAGGACCTACTGTATAGCACAGGGAACTCTGCTCAATATTCTGTGATAACTTACATGGGAAAAGAATTTGAAAACGGATAAATGTGTATGTATACATACGTATGAATCACTTTGCCATACACCTAAAACTAACACAACATTGTAAATCAACTATAGTCCAATAGAAAATAAATTTTAAAATAAATAAATAAATGAGGGCTCACACAGGCAGTTTCCTCCAGTCGTCCATTTGGACCATAAGACTCCTGAGCTGGAGAATAATGGCAGAGTGGAAAGTTTTCAGGTGGCAGTTACCTTGGTCTTGTGCCAGGTGTATTACTCACTGCTCACAAAGCTCCAGCTGGTATTTACCACCCAAGAAAAGGGGAAAGAAAAGAGAAGTTCTTCTGCTGATTTTCATGTCACAGAAGGCATGAAAGAGGAGACAATGCATTGGGGAAGAATGAGAAAATTTTCCCATGGTCCTCATTTATTTTTATCACAGGATATCAGTTATTTGTACCACTTTAGGGAAAATAAGAATCTAAAGAGTTTTGATTCTTTAAATTTTGTTTATTAGCCTCATATCTAAGGAAATCACATTTAATCGGCTCACTTCCTGAAGAGCTAGTTTGATATCCTTGACTTAGATTACTGCTGTGCAGTTAGGGTCAGCTTTCCCCTCTCCTCCCATGCAGAGCTGAAGGGCAATGCTGGGGCTCCCAGGACATGCAGTAAAGGATGAACAAGAGACGTCCTGACCCTGCACATTTTCTTATGTCTTCACTAAGAAAATCCCCCTAAAAATTTAATCTGTTAAAAACCAGCCAGGATCATATTACCAATGAGGAAGTTGTTTAATTCATTCATTTATTTAACAAATCTTTATGTATTTTATGGACAATGTACAGAGAGCTGAGAGGGAGGCAAAAATGAGTGGGCCACGTCTCTAGTTCTTAGGGAACTTATTGGTATTCAACACGGAAGGCCTGAAAGCAATTAATTATAACCCAACATGAAGTGAAATGGTACTCTGATATCCTGTGAGAACATTAGTGGTGATAGCCCTTCTCTCATTAAGTCTTATTACCCTTATATTTCATGCCACATTATTTAGCAGTTTTTAAAATTTCTGCCCTCAATGGCTTCCTATGGCTTTCCCAGCTCAAATGATAACCTTCTTACGGCCGGAAAGGAGACAGTAAAAGCTGTGCTTCCTGATCTTTAAGTGTGTACAAATGCCCACAGTTCTGCACATCCAACAAGCTCCTTGGACCAGCTCTGCTATCCCTTACAGCACTTGCCACACTGTTCAACAAATCAGATTCAGACTGTAAATTACTTTTGAAACTATCAGTCACTTTTATTGCACCTGACAGGCAAGCTAGGGATTGCTAAAATACAGTAGATACTTCATGTGCTCAGAAAGTTGTAGGGCAGATTGAATGTGTTAGGATACCATCTCCCCAACATTTACCCCATGATGCTGTTCTGTGTGCACAGGCCTAAAGATTAAACAGAGACACATATCCCATGTTTTTTAAAGGGAACGAAATGTGTCTTCATATTTTACCTGTGGTCCATTTATAGAATTGCTGAGATAACATTCCCCCAGGGTTGTTATATTTGCTTTGCAGAGTAAGTTCTTTTGTAAGGAAGGGTGTGGAACTGAGTGCTGTTAACAGGCTCCAGAACAGCACTCAGGTTTCAATGCTGTGCCACAATTTTAGAACAACGGATGGCCAGAGTCTACAGCTAATCTGGTCCAGGCCTCCGAAGAAGCATGCTCAATGCGGGCTTCAGCCTGTTCTGTCTTGATACTTCTGCTCCCCACCTACCAGATTAATATTGAAGGGAATTCTACATGCCTCAATCTTCTGTATTCAAGCTCTTCCTTATACCGTGCAAGTCCCCTTCAGTTACCTAGTACCTCCCATACCTCCCCAAACTGCCCTCTACTGCCTCTCCTTTGACCCTGACTGCTCTCTCTGCCAAACTTCCCACCCTTTGGAACTTTTCTTCTTCGCACTGCAACTTAAATTTTTCTTCTTCGCACCACAACTTGAATGATTTTATACAACACAGGTCTGATCAAGTCATTCACTGTCTTAAATTCCTCTAAACGTCTCCCATTGCCCTCAGAAAATGTTGGAATTCCCTAACATAATGGAGAAAGCCCCCTCTTCCCACTTGCCAGCCCTGAAATGTGTGTTCCTGATCTAGCCAGCCTCTTCAGGTCCTGCAATGTCCCATGCTCTCCACCCCCAGTTCTTCCAGGGCTATTTCCTCTATCTACACTCTTCCTCTGGTTTTATTCCTCCTCTACTTTAGGTTTCACTTAGCAGTCTCTGTACTGGAGACTCCTTCCTTGACACCAGGACACCAGCTACCAGGGTCTGCTTGTGTTTGTATCAATGCTCTTAAACGCTGCAGGATCATTTCCTCTTTCCTTATCTGCTCTCCCTGTTAAGACATAGAGGTTCCTGAAAGGCCTTCTCTTTGTCTTGTTCGCATGCTACACACATGGCCTAGCACACAGTGGGTTCTCACTAAGGCCATCTTCAGGAACACTTGGAAGGGAGCTGAACAATTGGGGTTTAACGCTCGTCAGTGCAGTCTTGAAATTCTGAATCATTTGTCTTTGGATTTATGCTTTATAAGTGAAGTCAATGGAATGATGGAGCATGTGCCAGGGGCATGGAGCCTAGGCTCCGACCTGGTCCCACCTAGTCCCACCTGGTCCCTGGGAGGCTCCTCCACCTCCGACCCATGATCACTGTCTCCCTCGCCCATTCCCCTCCAGCACCCCGCTTTGGTGCAGGAACAATGAGGGATGGGCAGGTTCTTGTGCTCACATGTGGAGTCCTGCACAGAGTCTGCAGCATCTGTGAGGATATGCACTGTCTTTGCAAGTACCCATGTGTCCAAGGGGACACTATGCTGAGCAGCAAATAAAAAACGAAAAGACAAGTCGAGAAGGAGACTCAGAAGAAAAAAAAACACTTTTCTCCTCCTTTTTGAACAAGGTACCCTGCATTTTCACTTTGCACTGGGCCCCACAAATTATGTAGCTATCTCTGGCTCTCCATGAGTGTTTGTTGAATAGATGAATCAA
This sequence comes from Balaenoptera physalus, assembly GCF_965194825.1. NCBI lineage: Eukaryota > Metazoa > Chordata > Mammalia > Artiodactyla > Balaenopteridae > Balaenoptera > Balaenoptera physalus. The sequence continues at coordinate 54,097,291 of NC_138896.1, read as the reverse complement.
AGGAATTTGATGAGTCAAATGCATGTTTCTTCAAAGCAACCACCTTGATGAATTTTCCAGTAGTTGTAATTTCCTGTAACATTTTTGGAACTTCTTTTTGAGAAGGTCACCATTTGGTCACAAATATTTTTTGAACATTTACTACACCAGGTTCTGGTGTATAGCAGTGAACTATTCAGATAAGGCTATGGAAAATCTTCATCCTTAAAATTGCTTTGGGGTGGATTTACTTCTCTAAAGAAGTCAAAAGTCTCTGGGGGGTCATATCTGGTGAATAAAGCAGGCCATAAAACTAAGTAATATCAATAATACCACTTGGGACTAAAATAAACTTTATAACTATGGAACCATAAATTAAAAACACTGGGTTTCTTATGTGAGTAAACTGGTTCTGAAGATAATTTTCAAATATAAGTTTCAAAAACATTTTGAATTACTTTTAGTAAATGAAGAGTATCTCAAGGGGACTAACTTGAAGCATAAATTATACTTTAAATATAGAAACTCTGGAGTAAATAATTTTTGAAGAAAGCTTTTTTGGGTAATTTCTGTGTTTTTAATTTTCTTAAACATTACTTTTTCATCTAATTCCATACATAAGAGAAATCTGCAGCTGATCAAAATATGGTTATTAGTAATAACCTGCTTCCATGATCGCATTGCTCTTACAATGTCCATCATGATTTGTTTGCTTCTCTACTAGAGCTTCCAAATTATGATTTTATTCATCATTTTTGGAGCCCTGTGATAACCTACTTATTTTGCAGTACATCTCCTATCTAGGCTGGTCCCTGTTAGCTGTGTTATTTTAACCTCTTAGCGCCTTAGTTTCCTGATAGGATTGTGAGGAATATTAACACAGGCAAAGACCTTAGACTACTACCTGGCGAACAGTAAATGCCACATAAGAATTTCATTACAATAATTGCTATGATCTGGCCCCATGCATCCAGGCAAGGTGTAGGCAAAATTGTTCTCTAATGGGACAGACAGTAGATAATTGAGGCTTTGTGGGTCAGGTGATCTGTCACAACTACTCAAGTCTATTGTTGTAATGCTGAAATCACCCTTAGACCATACTTTTATGAATGGGCATGACTAAGTTTCAATAAAACTTTATTTACAAAAACAGATGGCTGGTCAGATTGTGCTCATGGGCAATTCATCTGCTGACCACCCCTGCTCCCCACCCACAGACACACCTTTTTGATAGGTGAGTGTGAAGGCTTAGCCAGGAGTCAGGAGTGAGGAGCAACGGTGACCTCAGTCCTCTGAAGTCCAGGTCACAGTAGTAACAGGCTTCTCTAGGTGTGATGGCCCAGAGTGAGGGCAGAGGCGTCATCTCTGTGGACAGTGCCATGGGGGCTGGTGGAGGTAGTAGAGGAGATAGGCTACAGCTGGAGAACTCCATGTAGCTCACTCTCCAGAATTAATTCTGTCCTGACAAGTTGATTCAATGAGCATTTTATAAACACCTGCTCAGTGGCTACATATGCAATGGTTTACTGTATTTTCATGGTAGCCTATTGTATAATTTATTTAACTATACAAGGACCATACTTCAACCAATTAATATTCAATATTCATCTCTAATTTAATCTTTCAAAAACTAGAGAAAAAATTTTTCTATAATATTCTTTGCCTATATAGTTCTTGGTGAGTCTAAATATTAGAAGAAAGTGGAACCTTATTCAGTTGTACTGGCCCTTGACCTGCTTGGCAATCTCTTCCCCCCAGAGTGGCCTCAAAGGAGCCAGGAAGTTAAGTCTTGTATTTTTTTTCCATATCAGATCAGCATGCAATATGCTTGCCTAAGTAATAAGTATTATCTAGATAGATAGGTAGATATGGACAGGATATTTGTTTTCTCTATGAATGTGATGTCTTAATGTGCCTGGCAGTCAGCATCTCCTCTTTTGCAATACTCTTCCCGTTTTGCTTGGGTACTCTCCTTAAGGTAACTAAAGGTCACTCCCTCCCAGAGTATAACATATTTTACGTTCCATTGTGCTTTCCAGAGGCAGGGTTTTACCTACAAGCTTGAAGATGATCCAGACTTAAAGTGGTCTCTTATTACATACAACAAAAGAAATTTTGATTCACTGATTGATTGATTCAAGAAATGTCTACTCAGCTGCTCATCATATGTACCACACAGGTCCTTGGAGGGGCAGGAATGAATAGATACCATTTCTGCTCTCATGGAACTTGCTGTTTGCTGGTAGAGGCACATGTTAAACAATTATCAAACAGATAAGACAGCATGTAATTAGAACTAGCAAGAACTGATAGAAAGGAAATGAAAGTTTATAATATATCTCAAATACTGCTGGTCATAGCAATAATCTAGGGCCCTTGTTAAAATAATGGATTCCTTTTGGCCCCATCACAGATCTGCTGAATCATGATCTCTAGGGAACTCCATATATTTCACAAGTAGCCCAGACAATCCTTATGAACAAGCACACTTGGAAAACCCTGGTCGAACAGAATTTAAAGCAAAGACAACAACTCTAACTTCCAACCAGGCTTTCATTCTAAAGAAGGCTTATTTGGCATGTCTTTGAAGATTGGTTATAATAAGTGGCAGAAAACTTCCAATTCAAATTTGTGTTTGCTGATGCTGATGACCTATGGACTTGAATGCCACCTTTATGAAACCTTCATTAGGTTGCTAGGCAATGGGCTACTCTACCAGCTGGATTTAGTTTCCTAGATACAAGACTTTCTGAAACTCCTGCAGTTTTCTTTCTCTTCATTAAAAAAAAAAATGCTTATCCAGAAAATATGCCATTGAGAATATTTACTTAATAATTTAACAATCTTCTCCCTTCAGAACCCCCAGCATACTCAACAGACTTCATGGCAGGCTTTAGTTTAACCCATTCAGGTTTTGACTTGGCCTCAATGAGAGAAGTGGTCTCTCTTAACAGGTTATGAATATCGTTATACTGTATTTACACTGTTTAGCTTTAATGTGTTTGGCTTTTTAAAAGTGGTATTTAAGTTTGGAATATTCCTACTGTAAAACATTGTAAAATTTCCACTAGTGTTTTAGACTATTTTGTATTAAAAATAATGTTTACAGCTTTTTTCTCAATTAAATGTAATTTATTCATAGTAGATATTTGTAGAACCTATAAAGAATGAAATTTTAAATTTAAAAATCACCCATAATCCTACTACCCAGCAACATCTGTTAGCATTTTAGTCTATTGTTAATTTTTAATATATTACTTTCAATTGATCACTCATTGATAGATAGTTATAACTGGGATTATACTCTATATCAAGTTTGTATCCAGATCTTTTAACAAAACTTGATACCATGAGCATTTTTCCATTAAAGTTTAGAATGTCTTTTTGATGAGTACATTATATTCTATCATACTGGTATGCAAACATTTATTTAATAGTTTTTTCATTGCTTCAGTTTTATATGGTTTTAAACTTTTCACTTTCACACATAACATTGGCATAAACCCCTTTGTATGTAAATCTATATCTGTAGCTATGACATCTTACAAGACAGTCCTAGTCATGAAATTGCTGGATTGAAGGATATGCTTTTTTTTGAGATTAATACATGTTGCCAAATTGCTTTTCAGGAATTGAAAGGATTCCATCCTTGAGTAGATGGATCCACAGGGACCAGTAAACACTAGGAAACAGATGTGATTTATGGATGCATCAATTAGCCTCCATGTGTTCTGTGATCCCAGACTTGTATTCCTAACTCTGACAATATATTTTCACAAATGCATACTATTGGTAGCACATGGAAAGAGCCATATCAACTTATGTCTGCTATTGCACCAAAGTCTTGAAGAACATGTCTTACTGATGATAAGTAGTCCGGCTATCTTTACATACAAAGGGCAGCTTATGACTGGAACCATGGTCTGTATCTCTGCTTATATTATAAGCACTATTGTTAATTGTTGTTTAAAGAGGAGATACAGCTAGTGAATAATAATACTAATCACTGGTGAATAATAATACTAGGATTCCTATTCGTGGGGGATATATTCTCAGTCCTCAAATGGAAACAAATTCTCAGTGCTTTTTCTTGTTAATTGTCTCTAAGAAAAGATGAAATGCTGGTGCTCATTGCTTCATACTTTGTAAAATATCTTTTTCAGCTTTCTCTCCCCACTCAACTTTCAATTGTGTATAATGTCTCCATGAACCTTAGTTATGAAAAACAAGTAAAAGGAAAGCTTACCTTTCAGTAACTTTTCAGTCCTAGTTACCCCAAGTTACAAGGACACAATTATATTTAAGAGAAGTTGTCGTGTGGGTGGGTGTGCCCAGTGACGTGTGATGAACTGCTATTCCCACCAAATGAATCAGTTGGTATAAGAAAGGTACCATAATTTACTTGAATAGACTAGGGCTTGGGTTGCTTGTGTGTGTGTGTGTGTGTGTGTGTGAGAGAGAGAGAGAGAGAGAGAGAAAAAGGGAAAAGTATGTGTCCTGTTTCACATACAAGCACAGGTCGTACCCTATATTTGGCTTCTGGCCTCAAGCAGTGAAGATTGCAGAAATCTCCAGGATGATGAGAACATTCAGAAGCATCTCAAGGGCTTATGTTCCCACTTAACCTGATTTCTTTCCACTCTCTGTTGGCAATTCCTTACCAGCCTGAGTTTAGCAAAGCTACAGAGCAATGAGAGATACTCAAACTGGTCGGGTGGGGACGAACCCTTAACCATAGGTAGCTGCCTTTAAGAGAAATCTTAAGGGAGAGGGACAGCATGGGTGTGGGACAGGAAAGGAGGCTGGAGGAAGACAGGTAGAAGTGGAAGCTGCTCCTACCACAGGAGGAGAGAGTCTCCACACCAGAGTTCTAAAAAGTAGCATCCCCAGGGCTCTCTGTGGTTAAAGTAGGTACAGCACCATTCTGTCAAATATTTTTTTATGTATTACCTTATTTGGCTTTTGCAACATCTTTGAAATAAACAGAACACGTATTACAGGTCTGCAATCCTTTATTTGAAACCCTTAAGGCCAGATATTTTAGATTTCAGAATTTATCAGAATTTAGACAAGTGATATAATGCCAGTTATGTATGTTATGAAACACCCCTAGTAGGGTCTGGGACAACATCCTGTTTTCAGACACATTAATATTTCAGTAATGAGGAATACGGGCATCCACAGTAAGGAGATAAAGACTATAAACAGCCTCATCTCAGTCTAGGTTAGGTTTTTGTAGCCAAATGAGTTATGAAAAGCCATTAGTTTTTCAGAGATTTATGAAGCTTGCAACTGAAGATAAGGAATTATGGCCTCAATTATCCCCATTTTATAGATGAGGAAACAGAAGTCCAGAGACGTTAAGTGATATATCCAATGTTAGTTTTAGATTATTTTAAAATGGGATTATTATGAATATCCCAAGATTATCTAAAACAATATAAGTACTTATTTTAACATTCACTGATGGAGAGTTTTGTTTTGAGTGTTTTGATTCCTTGGCAAAAAATGTTTTTTTCTATCTCTGCCTCCCTGGAAGTCTATTACGTTTTTGTATTATGTTTCTCAAGATGGGACCTTGGGATTTTAGATTTCCCCTTTGGTTCAGATGAGTTCTTCTCCAAAATTCATTGTAGTCTCAGTCATGGACATGGTTGAAGGGAGCACTTTCGTGAAAGGGGTAAACGTTTATCGAAACTTAACTATATATAAAGAGTGGTCCTGCGAAGAAAAAAAGTAAGCAACAAGGGTCTTTCAGTGCTTCCCTAGCCCAAGCACTAAGAGGAATAGTCTTTGGAAAGAAACAAAAATATAAACCACACTCAGATATGCCTAGGTGTGACCAAAATAGACTCTGACTTTGAAAGAACACTGCCTACATCAAAACATACAACACTCTTTAAAAGGAGTTTGCTGGCACATCTCGGAGTGCCAATCCTGTACTCACTTGCCACTTGTTCCTCAACAGTAGATGACACTATTCCAATGCCTGAGCAAACTAGATGGTGACCAGTGACTATGAACTGACTCAGAAAAACTCAGAATTATTGAAGAAACAATGAGCTGAGAGTCAGCTAGTCTAGTCCAGTCGGTCCCAGGCCCCTTCCTAACTTGCTGTGTTATTTGGCCATGATCGTGCTTACAATCTTTAGTTTCAGTAATTATAGTTACTTTTGAATATATGTGCATAAAAGAATTCAGAAACAGACACACAAAAGGTTTTGTATGTATTATTAAGAAACCAAAATCGTTGAAAAGTGTCCATTGTACAGAGATTTCCCCTACGTGACCTGCCCCCTCACAGGCACAGCCTCCCTCATTATCAACATCCCCCACGAGATGGTGCATTTGTTACAACTGATGAATCTACATTGACACATCATAATCACCCAAAGTCCATAGTTTACCTTAGGGTTCACTCTTGGTGGTGTATATTCTATGGGTTTAGACAAATGTGTAATGACATGTATCCGTCGTTATGGTATCATACAGAGTAAAAATACTCTGTGCTCTCCCTATTCATCCACATTCACCACCACCCCCACCAATCCCTGGCAACAAGTGATCTTTTACTGTCTTCATAGTTTTGCCTTTTCCAGAATGTCATACAGTTGTAATCATATAGTATGTAGCCTTTTCAGATTGGCTTCTTTTACTTAGTAATACGTATTTAAGTGTTTTCAGTGTCTTTTCACGGCTTGATAGCTCATTTCTTTTTATTGCTGAATAATATTTCATTGTATATTCAGTTTATTTTTTCTGTTAACCTACTGAAAGACATCTTGGTTATTTCCAAGTTTTGGCAATTATGAAGACAGCTGCTATAAAGCATTGGTTTATGTGTGGACATAAGTTTTCAGCTCCTTTGGGTAAATACCTAGAAGCACAATTGCTGAATCATATGGTTAGAGTATGTTTATTTTTGTAAGAAACCACCAAACTGTCTTCTAAAGTGGCTGTTCCATTTTGCATTCCCACCAGCAATGAATGAGAGTTCCTGCTGCTCCATATCCTTACCAGTATTTGGAGCGGTCAGTGTTATGGATTTTGGCCATTCAAACAGGTCTGCAGTGTTATCTCATGGTTGTTTTAATTTGCATTTCCCTAATAACATATGATGTTGAGCATATTTTCATATGCTTAACTGCCATCTCTATGTTTTCTTTGGTAAGCTGTCTGTTAAAGTCTTTGGCCCATTTTTTAATTGGGTGTGTATTTTTTTATTGTTGAGTTTTAAGAGTTCTTTACATATTTCGGATAACAGTCCATTACCAGATGTATCATTTGCAAATATTTTCTCTCTTAAAATGCTTTTTAAGTCTTGAAGGGGAAGTGTCTCTATCAAGGAAGAGGAATGGTGGTGATCGTGGTGTTACATCGTAGGTGAACTGTATGTGTACACATAGATTTCCTGTCACATTTACCTTGATCTTAGTGATCTGTATCCTTCTCTCTCTCTCTGCTTAACTCTTCGAGTAATAATAGGCTCCAGAGTGTCTGGGAGGATACTGGCCTAGGGATTTAGTGCTTCAGTGGAGACAGATAAGTTTCACAGACTATATACATCCAGCTCAGTTTTCAGTTCCAGACATGTTTATCCTGAGGACATCAAATTCAACCTGTTCATGGACATGGATCATCTTTGGTTGTTCCTCCTGCAGCTTCTAGACCTAAGGAGTCACTATATTCTATCAATTTTACTTCCAAACTATCTCTTATATCAGACTTACATTTTCTATTTCCTTTGTCATTGCCTTAGCCCGTGCTTTGCAACCCAGGGCCATCCAATAGAAATATAATGTGAGCCACATATGTAATTTAAAATTTTCTAGTAGCCACATTTAAAAAGGTCAAAAGACATAGGGGAAATTAATTTTAATGTTTATTTAACCCAACATATCCAAAATATTTTCATTTCAACATGTAATCAATATGAATAACAAGATTCCACTCTTCTCGTGTATGTCAAATCTTTTAAGCTTGCAGCACATCTCAATTAATATGTGCCATATTTCGAGGGCTCAATAACCACCATGTTGAGCAGTGCAGTTTGAACCAATCTCCTTGCTCTTAGCATCTCTCCTTTCCATCCTTTTATATGGTCTGTAATATACCATTTCCCTCCTTAATGCCCTCTGATGGTGCGTCTGTAACTGCATGTAGTAAAAAGTCCAATTTCCTTAGTGCTGTTCACTCATTCATTCCATATTTTTTATGTACTCACCATGTGCCAGGTACTCCAGGGTGTCCCCAGTGACAAGACAGGTGTGGTCTCTGCCCCTGAGGAGTGTAATAGGAATTACACTCTAATGGGAATGTAAGCTCCTCAGGGGCCTGGTGAATAAGGCCCTTCCTCTAGTATGAGCTTAAGCCCACCTTTTTCCCACCTCATGGTTTCCCAAACAGATAATGATAACGAATGTGTAATGAGTGTTTCTTGTCTGTTAGGTGCTGTGCCTTATGCTCTCATGGAACACCCATGACATTGCCACTATTACCCCAATTACAGTGTCCAGAGGGGTTCTAAAAAGAAGGCTGGCAAGGTGGGTGACTTGCCTACAGACACAACCACTAGCACAAAGGGAATCAGCCCCATGCAGTTTGTCTCCAGAGAGGGGGATGCTTCGCCATTGGGCTACCCTGCCTTTTCAGGTGATGCCATTGATTTTGTTGTTGCTTCTGCCTGTAATGCCCTTCTTCTCCCCATGCTTATTTGATGAAGTTATGCCATTATCATTCATGACTCAGTTTAAATCTGTTGTATCTCTGTAGCTTTTTCAGACACCTTCATATGCATCCTTTTCTCACAGCTGACAGTCCCCTGCCCCTTCTACCTCTAGCAAAAGTCATCCCACTCTCCTTCATTGAGATTCCCACATTAGAGTGTACACATTGCATTGTTGGCATTTGTTTCTATATCAGTTTCCACTCAGAACTCCATGAGATCAGGTCTGGTTTTTTGTCTTGTTTTAGCTTATCTGTAGGCCTAGCCTGCAGAAATAAGAGGAACAATTTTTTCAACTATTTTCCTTTTGTCTTTTCCCCACTGAGGCTGCTCTGATGCTCTTGTAAACATTATTCCAAGGATTTTGGTTTTCCTTATAGAATCAGATGATTGGGAACATTTAAATTTCAGCTAGCACCAAGAAGAGGCAATGAAGAGATAAAGAATTGTCAAAGGATCCTCTGCTAAAGGATGGTTCCAAGCTTTTCAAAATGACAGAGAAACTGCTATTTTTCTTTAAAAAATATGTTCTGGCTCATAGAGAGCTGTTGGTGGGAAGATTATTCGCACCTCAGGATGAAGATCTTGCCAAGGGGTTGTATCCAAGTCCCTGCTAGTATTACCTACTGTTCCAGAAACCCAGGAAGTGTACTAAATCTGGGATATAGCTAAATGTCATTAATTTTAGGTGCTACAAGTTCATTGTGAGTGATGAATTTAGGTTTAGATTCACCTTTGGTTAGCAAATGTTTCCCCGTGCTACATTTTGGATGAGTATTTAAAATACTAAGAGAACAATTTGCCTTTCAGAAACTTTGAACATTTTATAGCCATCACCATTTACATGAAAGCCATTTTAACACATTATCTTCTTTACTTGCTGCAACCATCACCTCGGGATGAACTCTGGCTGAATACGAATTAAGCGGGCAATTGAGAGTAATCAATTCTATAATTCAGACCTTTACTACACTATTTTTCCAGCAGGTGGGATGAACTGAGGAGTGGAAAAAGTTCATGGCAACAGAGAGGTCACTCAAAAAATAATTGTGGACTAAATAAACTAAGGGCTTATGTTTTTCTTTTCACAAGTTGGATTAAGAGAAACTCATTTTCTAGCATGGTCTCCTGAACATATATTTTTAAGCCCTTCTTGAAGTTGCCTACTTAGCTCTTTCAACTCTGGCACCAAGGGTATATGTTCCTACTTTGCTCCTGTCACTACTTTGGCCACATCCTCAGATTTCTCCCAGGATGCTCCTAGGTCTTAAAGGATGTTTGCCTCCCCCCTTCCCCACCTCCCAAATTCATTCAATTAACACAGGTACTGAAAGCTTACAAAGGCCAACCACTCTTCTAGGCATGCTGGGAATATAACAGGAAAATGAAACAGGCAAAAAATTACTGTTTGCATGAAGCTTACATGGAGCACACATTTTTTAAAATAATTAATTAATTAATTAATTTATTTATTTTTGGCTGTGTTGGGTCTTTGTTGCTGCGCACGGGATTTTCTCTAGCTGCAGTGAGCGGGGGCTACTCTTGGTTGCGGTGCGCGGGCTGCTCATTGGGTGACTTCTCTTGTTGCCGAGCACGGGCTGTAGGTGTGCGGGCCTCAGTAGTTGTGGCACTCGGGCTCAGTAGTTGTGGCTCGCAGGCTCTAGAGCACAGGCTCAGTAGTTGTGGTGCACGGGCCCAGTTGCTCCGCGGCATGTGGGATCTTCCCGGACTAGGGCTCAAACCCGTGTCCCCTGCACTGGAAGGTGGATTCTTAACCGCTGTGCCACCAGGAAAGCCTGGAGCACACATTAATCTGTGTTTAATGTTAAAATTAATCGATAATTTAAAAATTAATTGATAGTCAATCTAAGAAAGAAATGGACAATTTTATTCGAGCCAACCTGAGGGTTATAACCCAGGAGATAGTCTTTCAGAAAGCTCTGAGGACTGATCTGCCCATTAGAGGTCAAAGCACAGCTATGTAAGTTTTTGAGACAAACGGTTATATATCAAAATAACATATTGACAGTTTACATAGTCCAACAAGGTGATAGTGGGTCATTGTGACCCCTTACAGGATTGAGAAAGGAATATTATCTCCTAAGGAATTACCTTGCTGGTGCCAGGAGGATGTTGCCTTTTTTTTGGCTAGTAGGCATTCCTGTGTCTTCCAAGGGGATCTAATTAATGTGTAATGCAGATGCACAATACACACAAAAGGGGAGAGGGTAGTGGCTCAGATGGCAGAAAAAAGTGCATGTTAAATTTTTCTTGTCTTGCCTTTAAAATAATTTTGTTACGGGCTTCCCTGGTGGCGCAGTGGTTGAGAATCTGCCTGCCAGTGCAGGGGACACGGGTTCGAGCCCTGGTCCGGGAAGATCCCACATGCCACGGAGCAACTGGGCCCGTGAGCCACAACTACTGAGCCTGCGCGTCTGGAGCCTGTGCTCCACAACAAGAGAGGCCGCGATAGTGAGAGGCCCGCGCACCGCGATGAAGAGTGGCCCCCACTTGCCGCAACTAGAGAAAGCCCTCGCACAGAAACGAAGACCCAACACAGCCAAAAATTAATTAATTAATTAATTAATTAAAAAAGAAATAATAATTTTGTTACATCAGTGTGTGTGTGTGTATACAGATGATAAACATAATGAAGCATAAATATATAGAATGTTATAAAAGAATAACTGCTGTATAGAAAAATGAAGCAGAGAAAGGGAATAGAAGATGTTCTGTGTACACTAATTAGTTTTTTGGTAGGGAGGCTGCATTTTAAGAGACCCCAGAACTAATTCTTCAATATAAATCATATTTACCTTGTGATGGTATGGGTAAAAGTGATTGAAGCCTTAAACAACTTTAGGAGGCTCTTTTTTTTTTTTAAATTCCAGTTCCTCTCTTTCTCCATATTCTTTCCTTTTCATTCTTGTTTCATCTTTTCATCCCTTTTCCTTGTTGCTGTACAACTTTCTTTAACGAATCATTAGAATGGTGCAATAGAGCAGTTCCACTAACTAGGATTTAAAACCAGTTACCTATCTGAAGCTCAGCTTCTTCATCTGTAAAATGGGGATAACAGAAAACATATTGTGGTGTTGTGAGGATTAGAGATGCAGCATGTTTGCCTTAATGTACAGTGTCTAATTGTAGGCTTCTTTAAACGGTAGCACATCTGCTCTTTATACAGTAAGTGAATAATGGGTGCCCACCTAGAAGTAACTGTCTGGGAAATTTAGAAAAAAAGGGGACTAAGACCCAAACCAGGAAGGAGTCATCCAGCATACTTAACTATTTCTGACAAAGGGCTTTACTAATATCTATTTTGAGATGGATAGGGTAAGCGCTCCAGACTTGCTGGAATATAAAGTTTCCTTCCATAGCACTGATTTAGCTCTTCCCAGCTAATCTTTTTGTTCTCTTTTTTAAACACGCAAGACAATCCAGTAAACAATAATGCCTCTAATAAGCATGCTATGTTTCAGGTACGTTTAAGGATAGAAATTCACTTGATCCTTCAATGACCCTGTGTGGCAGGCACCGTCACCATGTGCAGTTAGAGCTGTGGATATGGGGGGGGGGGTGCCCCAGAGGGTGGACTCGGGTGTGGGTGCCGCAGTGGTGCCGGTCAGGGGCGCAAGCACACGAGGACACCTGGCCAGGAGTGCTCTCTGTTTCACTGGCCCCGAGTTGGGGTTCGTGCCAACAGAACAGCGAAAAAAACCTTGCAGCACTCCTAACGACCCGTTAGTTCCTTTGGGGTTCCCGTGAGCGCCCCTGTAATGGGCAGCGACCTTCTTCCCTCCTGCCACGAGGAACGTGGTTAGGAGGTAGGCGCCGTGGTGACCCCCAGCCCCCCTCGGACTAGGAAAACGAGCTACACGCTTAGTTTCGGTCACTTAAGATTTTAAAGAGGGGCGGGCCTCCTGAGGAGGTGGCGTGGCGCCGAGATGAGTGTGGAACCCCGAAGGCCTCCGAGGGGCTGGAACGCCCGTCTTCCTCCCACCCTCCCGCTCCACCTCTGGGCTGCCTGGCCGCCGGGCCGGGACTTGCCTGGAGGCCCCCGGCCAGCCGGGGGCGGGCTGTGGGCGGGGCCTCCGCGCGTCACGGCCTGGCTCCGCCCCCGGGCCTCCGCGGCGCCCTCCTCCCCGCCTCGGCCTCTCTCCAGCTCAGTGCTCGCTCCACGTCCCACGCTGCAGCCTCGAGCGCCCGCGAGAGGCAGCTTCGCGGTCGCCGCGCACGCGCCCCAGTCTCTCGCTCACGGCTCTCCCCACGCGAGTGCCTCGCCCGCGAGCGCACGTTCGTTTCTCCTCGCGCGTCCGGCTCTCGGCCGCGGCGGCGGCGGGCGGACCGCGCGGGGCAGCAGCGGATCGGCCGCCGCGGGCTGGACGGCCGACCATGGAGGCGGACGGGGCCGGAGAGCAGATGAGACCGCTTCTCACCCGGGTAACGAGAAGGGTGCGGGCGGCGGGGCTCCTCGGCAGGCGGGCGCGGGGCTCGGCGGACAAAGGCTGGGGCGCGGCGGGCCGGCCGCAGGTCCCGGGTCGGGCCCCCCCCACCGCAGGCGGCCGGCGCGCCGGGGCAGCCCCTTTGTGTGACCGCCCGGTGGTAGGGGCGGGCGGCTCGGCGCCAAGGAGGCCGATGTGGGGGGCCGGCAGCGCGCCGCCGGCATCCCGGCTGCCGCGTCCCGGGGTCTCGGCATCCGGGGGGCCCGGCAGCCCGCGGGCTCGGCCGGTCAACAGCCGGACAGGCGCCTCCTCGTCTCCGCGGGGCTCGCCTCTCCTTCCCGGCGTTCTCCCCGCCAGGTCTCGGTTCCAGTGGCCTTGGCGCTGGACTTGAGGTCAGACCCTCGATAAACCCATCTTCTTCCCGTGAGGAGGAGCGTGGCCCCACCTGGCTAAGCCACAGGCCCTGGTGAGGAGCCGGTTAAATCTTCCCCGTGTTCCCTGTCTCCCCACCCGCCTGCCGCGCGCTTTGTTCCGGGACTTCTCCGGCCGCGTGGACGAGCCGCCTGCGTTGGCGGCCAAGGCTGCGTCTCGCTGCCGACTCTGCCCGGCCAGCCTCCTCCTCTCTTGGCGAGAACCCGAGTGTCCTCCTGCCGCAGGCCAAGTGCAAAGTGGAAGGTGTTCTGACCCTGCGCGCTGCTCTTTTCAGCAGCCTAGCAAAAGCGCGTTTTCCGCTGAAGCTGGGGGTGGCTTCAGGGTGAGATGGGAGTGGGGGTGGGCTTTCAAAAGGTCGGCATTCGCGTTTGGGATGCCGGACTGGCGGCCTACGCTCAAGAAACTGACTTCCTGCTTTCGTATAGGATGCATAGGTCCCCACGGTTGTGATTCTTTCCTCCCTTCATAGTTCGTGACTCTAAGGGCATAGAGGTGTTAGAAATTTTCCTGCTTCCAGCTCTTACTTGGTGACCAGGAAAGGAGGGAAGGTTGCAGTGAAAAACTTCCAGTCTTTCACAACTAACAGGAAAATTGCTTTTCACGTATTTTTATTCAAGAATTACACTTATTCCCCCCCACCCCGCCCCCGCTCCCCCCGTCCTTTTAGAGGTTATTGTAAGGGCCTGGAGAGTAGCCATTCATCATTTAAACATGTTCACCTATAAATTCTCAAAACATGGAGAAAAAGTTAGTCTCCAGACAGTGAAGTCGTTTAGCAGTGGTTTTTGGGAAGATCACTCGTACTAATGGTAATGGAATCCTGGAAGCTCCTTCGTCCTAAGGATCTTCTGTAATTCTTTGTGTGGCCTTTGAATAAACTGTGTTTTAGATGTATTTCTTAGCACCTTCTCTGATACTATGTATCAGATACACTTGGCTGTTCTTAAATTTATTATTTGCAAACTTTCAATTCAGAACAGTAAAGAGCCTCAGCGTTTACATAAAGCTGGAGAGAAACTATTATGTGTTCTCAAATATTGCCTCCTTAGCTAGCAAAGGAGGCCTCTGATAATGCCATTGCCTTCCAAATCATTCATTCATTCATTGTGATAACACTACTTAGAACCCATTCTGAAGTATCCAACAAGACAGAACCAGCTCTGCTCAAATGAAGGAGAGACAAATGACAAAGGGATTATCAAACACTGTTATTAATGGCATGGCAGGGGAGCACTTTGGAAGGGTATACCTTCTAAATCTTGGGAAGATAAGACTTGGCTACAGTAACCATATACAAATTGATAATATAAATCAAATATGATAAGCGATCATACAGTCTAAAAATAGAATGAGAGAACAGGAGAACCGTTGGTTTAAGTAGTAGAGAACACTATTACTTGAAAACTGGGAAGAGGAACTATTTGTGTTGACAAAATTAACTCTTTCCTCACTGATTTTCCACTGGTAAATGCACGTCATAAAAGTGGAAGATTATGGTATTCATCAGTCATAACTTCTCTAACTCCTAGCCAACTGCTTAGCATAGTAAAAACAAAGTAGAATACAATTATTACTCCTAAAATGCTATCTTAGGTATGTAATTATGCAAAAATTTTTGAATAAATTGGTGGCAGTTTATATTACTCTGAAACTGGAGCCTATCTGTTTCATAAATCAGGCTCTAAGGTTTCTTCTGCTCTTAAAATTCTGTAATTTTCATTGATTATGGTTTTGAGGAAAGGCATTTATCTTACAGAAAAAAATGCAACTTTTGTTTGCTTTGTACAAAAACTCATTATCCTGGGCCTCCCTGAGAATTGATTTGAACTGTCATTCTTATTTTCTGGTATAGATTAAATCCTGTTAACAACAAATAGCACTGTTTAGAAGGTTCCCAGGTTTTAGGAAATGTTCTACTTTTAAGCACTATTTGATTTAACAGGATTCTGTTAATAATTGTTATGTAATTTCATTCATTTTCCCACTATCTATTAAGTATCTCCTAGGTGGCAGGCACTGGGGATATAAGCAGACAAGGTAGGCAGAATCCTAATCTCATTGAGTTTATTTTGGCATGTGTAGTGAATACAGTGATAGCATTTGCATTCCTGCTAATTCCACTTGTGAGTGCTAGTTAAAACATTTTCATGAGTTAGAAATACTTTTAGAAAAGTAGTTGTTAGTAGAAATGAAAGATATTAACAACCTGGTATGAATTCAGTGGTGATTGGCAGTAGAAGGTTTTTTGGTAGGTCTTTAAGTATGCATTCTCTTTGGGGAGCTCTCTGACTAGGTATGGTTAGCTCTAGAGATATTAAGCACCCCAGGCACATTATAAGGATTTTAGTTCCCTTTTGGCCTTATAGTTGGTATCTCTGGGCCATGATCTGTGGAGATGTAATAAAGGGAACAATAGCAAATCTGTCATCAGTCCAACTGAAACTGTGGGACAGTTGAGTTGGATTGAAGAATTGGTTTATTTGGTAACTGAGCCGGGGAAGTACACAGGTTTTCTTCTAAGAGAACTTAAGATATGAAAATAGAGTGTTTTGTTACACTAAACTCCTGTTAATTGGGTAGGTTAAAATCGAAAGCCAAAGTAACCTGGTGTTGGAGGAACCTGGTATGTTATTTTAGTGGTATGTGGTGTGCTAAAACCTTGGCACTTATACTTGTCAACATCCTGTAATGGGTTTTTCTTCCTCTTTCCTTCCCTTTCTTTCTTACTGTATTTTGCTGCAAATGTGATCTTAAAGTAGATAGTATCTGCAACTCACAAAATGGGCCATTTATATCAAGGAGCATACAGGTGATTCATAGGGTTAATATTATAGATTATTCAGTGTGGCTTTTGTTATAGCTTTCTCTTATTGATTAAGGATTCTTCTATAGTTACTACTTTTTTTGCATACATTATTTCCAATTTTGCAATAAGCATGTATCAGTAATAAAGATAAGTGTTTATATATGTAAAGGTTCAGTTAGCTACCTCCCCCTCTTTTTTAGCCTCCTTTTGAACAAGAGAATTTTTGATTCCTATACAAAGCGGGTAGCTATTCCAAGGTTCTAACTCAAAATGAAGTTTGCCTCTGTTTTTGTTAGCAGACAACTTTATGTATTTTGTTGAGTAGTATTCATTGAATTTTACAACTTGGGGAGACTTTTAGGATTATTTGTAATTGCAGTTGACCCTTGAACAACACAGAAGTTAGGGGTTCTGACCCTCCATGCAGTGGAAAATCCTCTGTATCTGCAGTTCCACATCCACAGATTCAACCACCTGTGGACCGTGTAAGATGTGGTATGTGTTGAAAAAAAATCCACATATAAGTGGACCTTCATTGTTAAAGGGTCAGCTGTATAATGATAATAAACCATGAAGGGGTCTGTGGTTGGCATAGTGTTACGATGGTGTCTGGTGATGCTGCTGCTGACAGTCTTCCTGAGGGCAGAGGGCCAGCAGACTGGAGTAGTCCTGGATTCCTAAAGTACTGACTTTGCTTCCATGGGCTGAATGCTTTTCAGTGACTGCTGTAAGATGAGAGTGGCCAAATACTTTTTCAGTGCTTGATTTAGGAAGATAATGAGATTATGCTATAGATTTGCATATTTATCTGGAGCTGATATGCCAGTATAGAAAGGTTCTAGTTTGGCTATTTTAAGCATATTTTCAGATTTCCTCCAAAGAGGTTATTTTTAAGTATTTTGATTTTTCTTTAGCCATAGTTTGAATTTTAATAAGTTTATTTAGAGCAGTTTTTTTGGGGGGGGCACAGTAAGTATCACAGTGAAGGGTGAAACAATCCACCTTTCATAACAAAATAGAAAAGATGCACTAATATTTTTAATATCCTTTCTTTTTCTTTGTAGAGAGTGTTATGTTGACTGGTATCATTTGGTTCTTATTCTTTTCCCATGTCGGGCAGTATAGAATCGTCTTCTCCGGATTTTAGGACTGCATTGCTTCTTTTTGTCAGATTGCTCGATTTGGAGAGCTGTTGAGTTGTATATCATCTCTCATCAGACACTTGGGAAATGGATATATCTTTGAAAATGGATTCACATGTGCAAGATGCCTATACTCATGTAGAGCATGAGAAGGGACAAGATGATACTCAAAATCTTTTTCTCATAATTTCCCATAACATATAATTAACACTTGGTGCTTTTGTGCTTGGTGCCTGTTCTCTTATATACAGAATATTTGCAGCCTAATACTACTCTTTATTCTGGAAAAATACTGACAATACTTACACAGAACTCCTCTCACTTTAGGAATTGATATATTCAACAACAACAAAAAAGGAATAAAGCAAATTTATGTATAGTAGACTCTTCCCATTGAGTTCCATGGTAGTATTGGAGATGTTTCTGTTAAAGTAAGTCTTTAAGAAACACATTTTTGATAAGAATTTAAATTAGAAGTTCCCATTGTACTATACTTTGGCCACTGGGATATTATCTTGATCTAGAAAACATCTTTCCTTTTCAAAATTTTAGCACTTTTTAATATTTGCCATGGGTGGGTGGGGTTCTGGGGGGACAAAGTGTCAGGGAAGGGAGGGAAGAGGGTATTACAGGGCTGTGTTTGTCTGAATTATGACAGATGCAACTTTAGCATCAGGCTTGATGAGAGGAGCCTGGGCTGGGCTTCAGCCCCTACTGGTTCTCTCCTCCGAATGCTCTTCTGTATCACCCTCAAAACCAAATGTGGTGGCCCTGCATGTATCACCTTTTCAGTTTAATACCTCTTCTCTCCTAACCATTATAGCATGACTGTAATCATGCTTGGGGATTCTTTGATCTGCATTTAAAACGCACAGAATTTTTTTTTGTTTCTCCTGGGCATTTACACAGTCATGTTCAAATTTGCTGCAGTTATATTTCTAGTAGATACTACTGTCTAATGTAAAATGTATTGCGTTTTTAAAATCCCAGATAAGATTACACATTGTATAAGATGAATTAAAGGCCAACTTTCTTAATCCTGTAAGAACCTAATTTATTTATTTAAAATAAGAGACACCTGTGTAAAAATCAAACCACAACCCCTTGTAAAAGTTCCCACAGTTATTTAATAGAATTTACTTTGCCTGATATCATTAATTGTTAAATATGATCCCTTTGAGTATGCTTTATTCACTTTGCACCAAGGAACACCTCATAGCGAATTTTCTGCTTTGCATGAAAAGTGCTCTGAGTTCTGTCCTAGAGCTGGGTATTGATGGTGCCATAGATAATATAGCACTGTCTATTTAAAATTGCTTCTAAAATAGATATGCCCATGGGGACTGTGGAAGGGCCTCACGGGTCCGTGAATCCCCAGAAACTGAAAAATTTTAAGTTTATATGCATTATCTAGGAGAGGGTCAAATAGCTTTACATTCAGATCTCGAAGGGGTTTATAATTCAGAAAACAGCTAAGGCCTAGTCTAAAAATTAGCTCAGTTTGGTTTTGTGCCTTCCTTGAAAGTTCATAGTCTTATATTTTGCTTAACTAGATGACAATAGTTATTACTATGTTTTTGGCAGTCACTGACTGATAAGAACTTTTTTTTATTAAAAAGTAATACAGAAATATAAATATAATTCTATTATTAGGTTGTATTTGGCTATAAGTTACATAACTTCAACTCCAAGTGATTTAACAAAAGGAAATTTACCATCTTGTTATCTCACATGATGAGAATACAGACTTGGTAACAATTCAGTGATAATTGATTTCATTAAGAACTCATATTCCATCCATTACTCTACTCTGCCATTTAGTGGGGAGGCTTTGGTCTTAGACTGGCTCTCCTCATGTTCACAAGGTGGCTGTAGCATTTCGATCAAATTTAAAGCAACATTATCCAAAGACAGCAGAGACCCTGTCTTGTGTAACTTTTTTTAGGAATAAGGAAACCTTTCCCAAAAGCCACTTGACAGACTTCCCCATATGTTTTACTGACCAGAATTCTGTTACATGCCCTTTTTTTTTTTTTTAACATCTTTATTGGAGTATAATTGCTTTACAATGGTGTGTTAGTTTCTTCTGTATAACAAAGTGAATCAGCTATACATATACATATATCCCCATGTCTCCTCCCTCTTGCATCTCCCTCCCACCCTCCCTATCCCACCCCTCTAGGTGGACACAAAGTACCGAGCTGAGCTGATCTCCCTGTGCCATGCGACTGCTTCCCACTAGCTATCTATTTTACATTTGGTAGTGTATATATGTCCATGCCACTCTCTCACTTCATAGATGACAGTAATTATTAAATTCACCCCAGTATTCGCTAAATTTTGTTTTGCAAAATACTATACACCTGTAGAAGGTTTTGCAAAAGAACCATTCTGTAGCCAAATTAAGTTCGGTAAATGTCACGTGCTATACTTTTGGGAGATTCACAATGCACAATTAAAGGCTCTGAGAAAGACATTCAGCTTTGATGGGGAGAGAATGCAGCCATGTGGGGTAGAAATTTCTGATGGTTCTTACAAAATCTGAACAGTAGGTCACTGGGAATTCCCTGGTGGTCTGGTAGTTAGGGCTCTGTGCTTCCACGGCAGGGGACACAGGTTCGATTCCTGGTCTGGGAACTAAAACCCCGCATGCCGTGTGGCGCCCCCTCCCCGCCCCCCCGACAAAAAGTAGGTCACTAATATGTTGTGTTATTATAGGTCTAAGAAAGCAAATCCTATGGTATTTATAATTCACTTTGTTACAGTAACAGGAGAGATTTGAAAAATGTATCACTTAAGAAGATACTTTGGAAGCAACATGATAGGGCACTAGATGAATAAATTATGGTATATCCACACCGTAGGTTGCTACAGCTATGAAAAAGGAATGAGGAAGATCTCTTTGTACTGATGTGGAGAGATCTCTGGGATATATTGATTTAAAAAAATCAAGGTGTGGGTCAGAAGATACTATTTCATGCCTTTTCTCTAAGGGGAGTAATAAGAATGTATATTTGTAGTAGTATTTGTATAAATACCCTGGAAATATTGTCAAAAGACTAATAAAAACGATTGCCATTGAGAGTATGAGGGAACAGGACTTGAGACAAGAGTGGGAACAAAACTTCAGTGTACAGTAAGTCCCCTACGTAGGAACTTTCAAAGATGTGAACGTGCATGTCCAATCATGTAAGTTAGTTCACGTGTCTGGCGTACATTGTCATGTGTGTGCATCCTCTACAAGTGGTTGTACTTTTGTGTACTTTACTCTACAGTACTGTATAGAGTACAGTAGTACAGTATCTTTATTTCAAGCCCAGGATGTCTGGAAGCAAGTGTAAAAGCAGCAGTGATGTAGCTGGTACTGCTAAGAAGTGCCTGGAATTGGAGGCCCAGAGAAAAGACGGAGAGAGACAAGAGGAAGAAGAAGTAACTGAAGAACCGAAGAGATTCACGATGCAGGAAATGGCAAGGGGATTTTCTTTATTTGAAGAGGCACTGTTAGTTTTTGAGGCACAGGACCCGAAAGTGGAACGGTACATGAAGGTTGCAGCAGCCATTCAGAAGGCAATCCAGTGCTACCGTATCATCTATGGTGAAAAAAAAAGAGCTACTACCCAGACATCACTGGATTGTTTTTTCAAGAGGGTAGATAGAATTGAATCCAGCAAGGAACCAGAACCTGTGCCATCAACGTCAGGCGTGAGTGAAATTGCAGCTTGCCCTCCGTCTCCTATTGCTGACGATCCTTCAGCTCTACCATCTCCCACCTCCTCTCCCTCCTCCAGTCAGTAACTCTTCTTGCCTGCTCACTTGATGCCAGCCCCTGTATGCCAGCTGTTGCACTGTACTATTGTACTTTTCAAGGTACTGGACTGTAAGATTAAAAATGTTTTTATTTTTTGTGTTTGTTTGTTTTTTATATATTATTTGTGTGAAAAGTATGATAAACCTATTACAGTACAGTACTATACAGCTGATTGTATTAGGTGGGTACCTAGGCTAACTTTGTTGGACTTACGAACAAATTGGACTTAACGAATGTGCTCTCAGAACGGAACTCGTTCATATGCAGGGGACACACTGTATACCTTTCAATATAGTTTTGATTTTTGAACCATGCAAACATATTCAGTAAAATAGGATGATTTCTTATATTGCTTTATGTCATGGGTTGACATATTTATCCAGCTGTTTCATGAAAGAGAATTGTATAGCTGTCGATATAGTGTAGTATATTATGAACTACGTAATTTTTCATGTTCTAAAGGTGCCATATAACAATACATGTCTATCAGTAAAATCAGATGCTACATGCCTAATTATGATAATGAATGCTCGATTCCTTTGGAAATTTTAAGTTTGCATGTTACCGATGTCCTGATCCTTCTCTCCCTTTCAACTTCTTTCTTTCTATCCAGGGATTTAGATTAGTGAGGAGTCAGTGGAAGAAGGTAGGATGTGGGAAGAGACTGAGGGTGATGCTGTTATAAATGAAAGTGCCTTAGGTGTAAGGAAGTAACTGCCTGGTTATATATATGTCTTTAAACTTTGTTTTCCTTTATGATTTTTATACTTCCCTTCGATTGAGGATCATATACATTAAAAAAATTATCCAGGTTAATTACATTTGTTGAGAGTACTGTGGCACAGTTGCAGGGGCCCCACTCGCATTGCTGTCCTGTGTCTGCTCCGGAAGGCAGCGTCTGCCTTGCTGACTGGCTTCTCTGGGCTGTGCAGCATGGCATTGCTCTGGGAAGACGCCCCTGTAACTGTGGGTTCCTCCTGTTCTGTATAATCCGTGTGAAACGTCTAGCCCTACACTTTAAAAAATTAGTTACACGTAAAACTAAAGAAATGATTTCCACTTAGCCAGTTTTTAGAAGCCAGTAATTTGGAAAAGAGTGATGATCATTTTTTTCCCTCTCCTGAGGGTGTTTTTATATTTCCATTTGAGTGTAAACCTCAGTGATATTCTGAGACTACAGCACCTCAGATGAAACAGTGAAACCCCACTGAAGACTGCTCACTCTTCCTTCAATCGCAGCACTGGCGGTGAAGGATGTCATTTTTCTCACATTGATGCGCGTCACTTATCTAGGATATTTGGTTTTAACCTTGCTGTGGCTAAGTTGGTGAAGAACTGGAAACTGACTTTTTACAGAAAGCCTGCTTTGAGCCATGCATTTTTTTAGGCATCTTTAAATCACTTACTATTCCTGTTGCAGATGTGAACTCATAGGCAGAGAGGGTTTCTGAAATTTCTCAGGCCATACGGTTAGTAAGAGGCTAACCTGAGATTTGAACTCATGGTTGGTGCCAGACCACTGCTTACTCCTCGTCTTCCATCTCTCGTTAGTCTGGAGTAATGAGAGATCCCTGTTTGTCAGTACCTTAACATTAAGCATACTAGGTGATTTTACTGGTGTGATAGTTGAAAGCTCTATTTGCCTCAGATAACTGTAGTTTTCTTCTATATTTAAAAGCTTTATTACTATAACTTTTGTGAATTAGTTGCTAATATTACAGAAGTTAAATATTTTAATGAAATTTGCCCCTTTGCCTCCAGGTTCTCTGAGGGCTGGGATAGAATTTTTCTGGATCATTACTCAGTTCTCAGCTAGGTCTTTTCTAGGTTTTCAAACATAGAAGGTATTCAGTGAATATTTGTTCAATGAATGAATGCTAGGATAATACCATGAACTCATAGACTTGAAGTTGAATATATTTCTAGTTAATTGTTTAATCAGTAACTTAATAAATTATATAACTTTTATTTGTGGTTAAGAGAAAGGCTTCTACTTTGCTTGATATAACTGCCAGTAGAAGAGAATAGAATGTTCCTTTCCTTGGTTCTGTTGAGGGGGAATATTGAATAAATGGTTTGGATTGATCCCAAAGTAAGAGTACTTAACCTTTTTTTTAACCTGAGCTAGGATTTTAGGCAAGTGAGCATTAAGCATCATTAAAATGACAATTTTATGACTCTTAAGATATTTTCACAAGTTTGAAATACATTTCCATTGATTGTTGGAAAACAGTAGGTATTTTACTTATATATTAATACTTCTATAATAGTTTCTTCATGAAAATCAGTGACTTTCAAAATATATGATTATAGCCAATGGCAAGAAAAGGGATCTCAAATCCCAGATATGATGTCAGCTGTTATATATATTGGTTTAAAATTGTGCTGTTTTTATTAATTCTTTAGAATGATTACTTACATAATAGAACTTTTTTGTTCATCTGCTTTTAATTTTATACCTTTGAGGTTTGTGGACCCTCTTCCTTCCTGGACTCTGCCTCCCTAACTTTGCAGTCCACTCATCACTGCCTGTGCAGGTGCTGTAAGTAACCAGTGCACTGACTCAGCATCCTTCAGTATTCTGTGCTTTTTTCTGTTTTCCTTTAATTGTTCCCAGATGACCTCATAATATGTTCAGGAGGAACTTCCTTTTCCATTTTTGCACGTGCCATTAGCAGTATCCTCAGGATAAGGTTCTGTTAGGAGCCTGTTTATGTCTGGCCAACTTGTAATAAGGGATTCATTCAGACTAAAAATTGGCCTTCATTTGGTCTTTCATTTTATTTTATTGAGCTATTTTTATTCAGTAATAGGAAATTTACTAAATAACCAAAAGCCCAAAACCTCTTTTTCAAAACAAGGTAAAATTTAGAAGTAGCTTAACTTTAGTCCCTGGTGTAACAGCTACATGCTTGGGTTTCAGACACACCTGGGTTCCGTATCCCTAATCTGCCACCAGGTGGCCTTGGGCCGCTACCATCTTTGAATCTCATTTTTCTCATCTGTAAAATTGATATTATAATACTTATAGGGCTTTTTCATGATTAAGGAAAAGAATATACTGTATAAAATGCTAACTGTGACCTTGGAAACTTGTTATGAATAATCATCCTGTGTTCTTATAAATTATCTCATGTAACAGAATTCTAAAAGAGTTAGTGTACATATTGATTGGAGAAATAGATAGAAAATAGAAAGTCAACTCCCCTTAAACCCTGGCATTGAGAGATTCTGATTAGCTCTGTGCGGAGGGACTATGTATTAGGAAACACTTGGTTTTCCTCCTGTGCTTCTTGTCTACGCTCATGCTACTACCACCCTTGCAGCAGTTCTGACATCAGATGTGTGCGGGTTGTTCCCACACCAAGCAGTTCTGTGACAGCGGCTGAGTGTCCTGTAATCTCACTCAGTTTTGACACTCTCCTTCTGGAGATGGTGTCAGGTCCCATGGGCTCAGTCTCACAAGGCTGCCTGTCCCCCGCCCCCACCCCTTCAGATGCCACTTGCAAGTCCTGATGGCCCCCTGGGCATCTGAGTCATCAGCTATAAATCAGAGGTTTCTGTGACTCCCTCCTTGGAGTTGATTAGTTTGCTAGAGTGGCTCACAGAACTCAGGAAAAGTTTACTTACCATTTGCCAACTTACTATAAAAGGGTGTGATAAAGGATACAGATGAACATCCAGATGAAAGAGATACACAGGGCCAGGTATATGGGAGGTGCCGTCTCTGGGAAGCCACTCTCCCACTTCCTCCATGTGTTCAGGAACCCAGAAGCTCTCCAAATGCCTCACTTGTGGGATTTTTATGGAGGCTTCATCATGTAGGCATGACAGTCATTAAATCCTTCTCCAGTCCCCTCCCCTCTCTGGAGAATGGGGTCTGGGGCTAAAAGTTTCAAGCTTCTCGTCATGGCTTAGTCTTTCTGGTGACCGCCCCCATCCAAGAGCCCACCCAGTCACCTCATTAGAACAAGACACTGCTGTCACCCAGGAAACTCCAAGGGATTTAGGAGCCCTGTGTCAGGAACTGGGGTCAAAGACCAAATACTAGAACAAAAGATGTTCTTAGTGCTGTATTACTTAGGAAATTACAAGGGCTTTAGGAGTTCTGTGCCAGGAACCAGGGACAGAGACCAATATATATATTTATTGGTCTCTTATCTCACAGGTTAGATAATGGGTTATTGCCTTACACCTCAAATTTAAAAGAATATAATTATATTTTGACAAAGTGTTTAGAAGTTTAAAGCATAATATAGTTATTTGTCTTTAAATAATGTTAACCATTTGACAAAACATTTAAAATGTGATATATGTCTCTCCTTTTAAAAATAGACTACTGATCATTGACTAGCTTTAGGCTTGTGGGTATTTTTAATCTTATCTTGTTTTAATTATTTTCTTTTGTCATTGAATTTCTTATCTACTATAGATTTGTTATAGATAACAAATGAAATCTTGTAGTTATTAAATGGGATGGGGGAAGGGTTTTCTGTTATGTCACTCTGGCACAAATTTTACCACCTACGATGGATGGTCTTCTAATTCTTGGCTTGTTGTAGATTGCTGGGGTTGCTAGATAGCTTAATACTGTCTTGATGAGATTTTACTGTATTTTCTTGTTAGGATATCAGAATTTAGTCTGCAGGGTATTACAATGCAAAAGAGTTTCGCACACTGCTTGGCAGGGTAGGTATAAGATAGTTCCTAGTTATTCTGCTGAGGCATGATAATAAATTATACTTTATAAAGAGTTCATAGTTTCTTCTTAAATTTAATTGTCATTTATATTATTTTTTTCTGTAATCTGAAGTAACAAGAATGTATTTTATTGGATAAAGTGAATATTCTGAATTTTGTTTTGCGTATACATACACACATACATACATATAAATGTATACACACAGTCATTTTATATATGTGATTATATGTTTATTTGAATCATTGGATAATTAAACAACATAGAGACACTTAGGAATTTTCAGATTAACTATGTAACATTGAATTTTATTGAGTTAAAATAGTCAAGTTTTCATTCTGTTTTACGAACATGTGATTTCTCATGGGAGTTTTAAAGTAAGGCAGTTTGTTTTAAGGATGTCAGTGCGGACTTAATTAAGTTAACTGTACTTTTCTGAGGTTGATGTTTTCTTACCTACATTTTTCAAGCTACTTCAAATCATTTTTAAAGACAGTTTTGATAGAGTAAGATATAAATAAATAAAAGTAATTTTATTGATTAGAAATCAAAACATAGTATTTTAACATAATGATCTCACAGCAAGGTATGACCTCCCCCAAATTTAGAATTCACATTGGAGGTATGAGGAGGGGTGGGCGATAAGGTGGTAAAGGGGGGTGAGGGAAAGGATTTTAGATTAAGTTTCATCATTTCAGATCACAGTTGAAAATTACCAGTTGCCTGTTTTACATAATTGCATCTACTCAGTTTTTATATGTTAACTTATTTTGCAAGGGCTGAAAATAGCCATTCTTATTCTTTGCATTCTTATTATTGCATTGATTTAGCAATAAATGGGTTTAAAAGGTTAAGTGCTGA
This sequence comes from Balaenoptera physalus, assembly GCF_965194825.1. Lineage (NCBI taxonomy): Eukaryota > Metazoa > Chordata > Mammalia > Artiodactyla > Balaenopteridae > Balaenoptera > Balaenoptera physalus. The sequence continues at coordinate 54,070,394 of NC_138896.1, read as the reverse complement.
ATATTGAGTGGATTAGCCATGAGGGATTGTTTTACACTTGCAGTGCTGGTGCCTCTCCCCTTATGGTTGTGAACTTCAAATAGGGGCAGTCTGAGATGACAGTTTGGTGGCAGTGAATTTCAGATCATCGGGGATTGCTTCATCTCCCTGTGTCTAGAATAGGCAGAGAGAGGTATCTGATGGAGGAGTAAATCATGTTCATTGAGAAAATTTTTGTAGAAAGCCAAAATGATAACATTTTCCAAGCAGCCTGAAGAGAATGGTCTATATACCTTAATAAAGGAGCATTGGTAGGCTAACTTTGGTTGGGCCTGTGGGTAGGGGCCAATTACTGTTTAAATGCCTTGAATCACTGTAGTGTCACAGCTTTTATCTTAGTTTGTTGTCTGAAGTAAATAAACTTGACCTGTGGTTTACAGAGTGCAGGTCTAGGGTCTTTAGTGAGAATGTTTTACTTACTGTGTGGGTTGAGAAGTACAGCTTTAACTTGCTCCTCTTCACCTTGTCCTCCACTTTTCAAAGTAGCTGTGGAGTTAAAACCCTGACGAGCCTGTGCTTGTCCAGCTTTTAAAGTACAGATCTTCCTCAACTTACAGTGGGGTTATGTTTCGATAAACCCTTCGTAAGTTCAAAATATCCTAAGTTGAAAATGCTTTTAACACATTTAACCTACAGGACAGCAGAGCTTAGCCTACCTGAGATGTGCTCAGGACACTTAACATTAGTCTATAGCTGGGCACAGTTATCTATCTCAAAGCCTCATTTATGATAAAGCATTGAAAAATATCTCGTGTAATTTATTGAATACTGTACTGAAGGTGAAAAGTGGAATGGTTGTCTGGGTACAGAATGGTTGAAAGTGTGTTGGTTTGCTTGTTTACCTTCAGGATTACGTGGCTGAGTGGGAGCTGTGGCTGCCCAGCCTTACCAGAGAGGGTCATCCCATGTATTGCTAGCCTGGGAAAAGATCAAAATTCAAAAATGGAAGTACGATTTCTACCAGATGTGTATTGGTTTAGTACCATGATAAAGTGGAAAAATTGTTAAGTTGAACCATTTGAAGTTGGGGACCATGTAAAATTTAGGGTGGGTTATCCCGCGTATTCATTGTCTCTGAATTGTCTCACTGTTTTCCAAACTGCAGGTTGTGACTTGTTAGTGGTTGCAGAAACAACTAGTGGATTATCACAAGCATTAAAAAAGAAAAGAAACAGGAGTAGAAAATAACAGTACATTGCAATAGTAAGGGCAAATATTGTTTTGTGGAACTTTTGTTTTATATATACATACGCAGACATGTAAACAGACATATGCGTACTGGTTGTGATGTAAAATGTATTCCCAGGGGTTGCTATTAAAAAATTTTTTTTAAATCCCTTTCTATAAATTAACATTTGATTGCATTCATTTAGGAATAATATTAACACTTTTTTCATTTAAAAGTTTAACATATGCAAGTAAGTATTTAGATTAGACACTGTTATTTGACTTATAAATTAATGCTACATCAGCAGTTTTTATATTGGAGAATTTAACTTCATATTTCATTAATAGTAGCTTACTGGTTCCATGTATAATAAATGAAGTGTAATGAAAAGGAAGAACTGTCAACAGATTTCTGTTCATTTTCAAACTCTCATCAACTAATTCTTTAGGCTCGTGAGCAAAAAAAAATTTATAATATTTGTAATTAGAAAGACTTTGTTTAGTCAGTTTGACCCAGAAGTACCTGAAATACTGCAATATTTTTAATGAGATTATCCTTTGGAAAGGACCTATATGGAAGATGCTGTAGAGATCTTGCCTTTACTGTTGAATCTGTACTCTATTAGTACAGTTTAAGTGCTTTGAGATTTTTTAAGAGGCAAGATGAGAAGCGTGGAATGCTTAGTGACATTGAATTAGAAGAGGCTTGAAAGAAGACAGGTATTGTTTATTGTATTGGATAATCCTTAGAGACTGAACTATAATATAAGACTCAGTATATTTGCAGATTAAGTATCTGAAAGTGAAAAAAGCAGAATATGTTCCTGTATGATTTAACTTTTTGTGTGTATATTCAATAATTATTATTAATATTGAATACTGAAGTAGGTCAAAAGTAAATATTGACGATCTCTTGGAGGTGGAATTTGAAGGTAGACAGATTATTATGTTTTAGTTTTCAAAATTTTTAGAGTGTGTAATATTTTTGTAATAAAAGTATTTTTAAGTATCTGAAGTTATCCTCTTATAGCCATTTCTCACACAAATCAGTCAAATGATTATCTCTAAAAGAGTTAAATTAATTTTTGGGGATTGGATAAAATGGTCAGTCATCTTTTTCGGAGACTGCCAACTGTATCATCATTTTTAGCACCATAGCAATGGCTTTTAATTGCTATGTGTTTTCAATACCTGTGTGTTTTGTTTTTAATGTGAAGATGGTTGTAGTGAAAACCATTTTCACATAATTGAAGTTTAGGCTTTTGAAGAGTGTGTTTAGGCATGCTTCTCATCTTACCAGAAGTCCTCTAAATTACATAGGCCATTCTAGAAATGAGTCCCTTTAAGAAGTTTTCAAGGCTAATCAATGTGTAAGTTTTTGATGACTGTTACAGAAGTTGACAATGAAACTATGATAAGAATTTATGCCCGTTTCTAATTTACAGGGTCATTAATGTGATTTGATAACCAGTATATTCCCATCATTCTCATTCTTTGAACTTTGAGGGTTCTTCGTTGCTTATTCTCCCCCCCACCCTTTATTTCCCCTCTTTCCACTGTTTGCACTTTCTTTCATATGTAGTTAGAATCTGTGGCCCAGATATATTTCATTTAAACACCTAAGCTGTTACCTAGTTTTTTCTTCCAGAATCTTTTTTTGAAGGGCATTCATTCGATACTTGTCAGGGCTTTTAAAAATAAAATTGTTAAGTTGATGGTTTTCCTTACTTTTCCTTTCTGTGCTCTTAACTGCCAGGTTTGCAGTCCCTCACCCAGACTTGCCCCACTGTGGACAGTAGTCATTACATTTCTTATTCTTTACATGGAAGCATTCACTGCTGCCAAATGCTGCATGAGAAACTGAGACAGACATTTCATAAAGATGTACTTTATGAAAGTTCATTTACTTCGCAGGATATATATTTGTAAAGTATAAACATTAAAAAATAGCATCAGGACTTACCTGGTGGCACAGTGGTTAAGAGTCCGCCTGCCAATGCAGGGGACACGGGTTTGAGCCCTGGTCCGGGAAGATCCCACATGCCGCAGAGCAACTAAGCCCGCGAGCCACAACTACTGAGCCTGAGTGCCACAACTACTGAAGCCCTTGCGACTAGAGCCCATGCTCCGCAGCAAGAGAGGGCACTGCAGTGAGAAGTCCGCACACCTCAACGAAGAGTAGCCCCCGCTTGCTGCAACTAGAGAAAGCCCACGCGCAGCAACGAAGACCCAACGCAGCCAAAAATAAATATAAAAAAAATAATAAATTTATTAAAAAAAGAAAACATACTTATGGTTTAAAAAATAGCATTTGTGTAGAGATATCTAATAGTATTAGTCACTTCGTAAAGTAATTGATTTTATATAATTTTCAATTTTTATTATAAATTAGGGTGATGTTCATATTTCTGATATTGCTAATAGTTTGTTTTTTTAATTTTTAACTTTTTTTATTTATTGATAATAGTTTAACTGAATATTTACTCATGTGCTGTGAGTAGTGTTAGAACATAACCCTGTCAGTCACATGTGATAGTGTAAAGTTCCTATTGTACAAATGAGGAAAATGAGTCTCAGGAAGATGAGGCCTCTGTGCACGTTCACTCAGCTGGTGAATCGAGGAATCAGAGTTCACACCCAGGCTGTCTGGCCCTCAAGCTGGTACAGTAAGTGCCCTTAATATCCATCTTAATATTGTGGAAAATGCTCACAAAGCAAACATAGAATACCTTTTATTTTGTGCTCAATCCTGTCTTTTTCTTAATATGAATGGGAATGTTTGTAGTGGATATATGTAGTGGATATAGCCTATGTCCTTCTAAAAGTTAAAAGGTGATGGTTTTCGTTGTTGGTATTTAGCCAGTTTTTTCCCTCTTCCTGCTGAGAGAACTGATTAAAAGTATGTTTTTATTACCTTGGCATATCTGTTGAACTTTTGAGGCTTATGCTATGTAGCCGTAGCACCCTGTATCTTTCTTCCCTGTTATCTACTAAAGTGTACTCAGCTATTGGAAATGTTGACACCTGACTCACAGTCTTCCCGTAGGTTCCCTAGGCTAAGGCCTGTTATTGTCTTAGGTTATTTGAGAGTGCCAGTGGGGTGACCCATATCAGTTTATTGATTTTTCTCATCTGCCAGGGCCCTTACTTCCATTCTGCAATGCTCATGGCCGTAGGGCCTTAACTTCTGGAGCTCCTCCTGTACAAGTGAATTCCTAAATTTAGATATTTGAGTCTAACCACAAGCTTCTTTTTTTTTTAGCTTTCTTCTCTTACTCTACTAATCCCATAATTCTTATTCTTTGAACTTTGAGGCTCTTGAGTCACATACTACCCCCATCCCCCGCTTTTTTTGGTCCACTGCCTCCATGGCCCTATCCAGTTTAGAATGCACGGCTCATATCCAGCCTCTGTCTTGTTTGAGAGAGAGAATACCATCATGTCTATTAGTATTAAATATGCTGGTAAATCCCTAATTCTTTTTTTTTTTTTAATTAATTAATTAATTAATTAATTTTTAGCTATGTTGGATCTTCGTTTCTGTGCGAGGGCTTTCTCTAGTTGCGGCGAGCGGGGGCCACTCTTCATTGCGGTGCGCGGGCCTCTGACTGTCGCGGCCTCTCTTGTTGCGGAGCACAGGCTCCAGATGCGCAGGCTCAGTAATTGTGGCTCACGGGCCTAGTTGCTCCGCGACATGTGGGATCTTCCCAGACCAGGGCTCGATCCCGTGTCCCCTGCATTGGCAGGCAGATTCTCAACCACTGTGCCACCAGGGAAGCCCCCTCCCTAATTCTTGATCAATCTAACTGTGCTGACATTGCTCAACACAAGTGGAAAAATTGTTACGCAGCCTTATAGGTTGGTACCCCTCTCCATTCAGGTTTCTCTCTGGTTCCTCAGAGATAGAAAATACTCCCCTGTCTTTCTAATTCTCTCTTATTCTCTGCAGTGGGTACATTGAACATTCCCTGCTCTCTTCAGACTGTATCCTCTCACCCCTCAATCCTAGGAAATGCTGCTACTTTCTAAACAGAATCAGTAGAAGATGCCAGAAGGGAGCTCCCATCCACTGCTATTTCCACTTGGATAACTCAGCTGAGACTTAACATGTTTTACAACTTATCAAACCTTCCCTTCTTTCTGCATTTCTTATCTCAGTGAATGGGTACCACTTTCTGTTTGGTTACTCAGATTTGAAAATGTGAGCATTATCTATGACTTTTCTCTCCCTCTACCCAAACACCAAGTCCAGTGGACTCAGCATCCTAACTGTCTCTAGTTAAGTCTGTTTCTCTCCATATTTCCTTTGACCACCGTATTTGCTATTGTCTGGAATAATGCAGCACCCTTCTAGCTGGCTTCCAGTGTTAAAGAAAAAATATTCTCTTAAGGAAAAAATTATTCAGTGACCCTTGTTAAAGAATGGTAAAGCAGACTTTTTAAGGGAGGCTGTCGTGGTGGGTGTAGGGACCACAGCAGTCGGGGAGAGATATGGGACTCAACTCTTAACAAGGACAAGTGGCCATTTATATCCAAGAAGCAGGGGTAGGGGGCAGTGGATGGAAAATTGCTAAGAGGAAACATCAGAGGGAGGCGGGTTCTTGTTAGAACAACTCAGCAGAGTTGCTGAAGGCAGGACAGGGTGATAAGATACCGACGATGAAGGATTTTCGCCAAACTGACTTAGCAAGGTTCTTGCTCACGCTGGATTCTATAGGGACAGAGAGGGAAGCTGGAGGTTGGCTCAGAGGATCCTAGTTAAAGTTTGGCCAAAGGAGAGAGTCTTTATTATAATTCTCTACACTGTTACCTTGCTAGAGAGACCTCCCCTGTTTAAAGCCCATTGCTCTCAGAATGAGTCTGAAACTTACCTAGGTCCTGAAAGGTCCTGCCCATTTTGTCTGCTCCATCTTTTTCTGTCCATAGTCGGTGTATTTTAGTTATTTGAACACAGTAGACTTTTCTCATCTCTGGACCTGGGCATGGTGTAACCCTATTCCTAGTCCTAGTACAGTGCCTGGCACACAGTAGGCACTTGATAAATGTCTGTTAGACGATTACGTGAATAAAGGAGCAAATGAAGAGTGTCTTGTAGTGGAAGGATAGGTATAACAATCTCTGAAATATATAGATGTCCAAATGATTCAGGTAGTTACAAAATATACTTAAAATCTTTTATTCAACTGCAGAATTAGTTGATAATGCAGGGACAACTTGGCTGTTCAGAATAGTGTATACTGTAATTTCAATTAGATGTAAATTTTGTATAAAATGAATGGAGAAACATTTGCATTGAGGAAGCCTTTGATATAAAAGTTGGTGCTCACTTTCCTCACACTCAGGTTTGCATGCAGTGTCATGGCTTAGTTCTTGGTTGTTTCTTCATCTGTCTCTTAGACTCATGAGGAGGTGACTTAAATTAGTATGAAACCATTATCACAACTGGAAAGGCAGTGAAGCATTTGTCTTCCCTCTGCTAGGAGATTTTTTTTTAACCTTTCTAAATGTCAGTGCTTTCGAATTAAAACGGATAAAAGCTCTATATGACTTGCTTCCAACCTATCTAGCATAGAACATTGTATTTTGTATTTATCACTAAGAATCTATTGCATACATAGAGTCAATACAATTCTGCGTAAAGAAAATTATATTTTCAAGGAGCTTGAAATGAGTTGGGAAATGGTGGAGAATATGTAGAAAATAAATTCAGTTTTACTTAAATATAAAATCTAAAAGTAACATAGTAGGGCCAGTAAAGATGATCATGTAGTAGGATAGTACTAATACTAAATATTTAATTGAGGGCTTCTTTTGTGCCAGGAACTTTTCTAAGCACATTATATTCATTATCTTGTTTAATTTTTTATCATCTATTAGTTGAAAGTACTGTTGTTATCCATATTCTACAACTGAGGACACTGAGATCCAGTGAGGTTATAGCTTGCCCATCTAGTGAGTAGAAGAGCTAGGATTTGAATTTAGGCTATCTGGATCTAGAACCTATACTCATTAATGTTTTATCTTCAGCCAAAATAAACTAGTTGACAAATTGCATTATGTGTATATTGGTACAGTTTTCAGTAAATTTCATGCTAATAAAATTTGTGGAGATAGTTTTCTGGATTAGGTCATTAATTAAAAGCTGTTTTTCACACATATGTAAATTAATAACTTAATGAGATTTTATGCAATGTTTCATTAATTAAACATGATTTTGCTTTCTGTGTCCTACTTTATTTCTTCCATAGCCACCTATTTTAAGGTTGCTGTCTATTTTCCAAATGATGTAACCATTCCTACATCCACTTTCCATCTTCCAAAAATTCTGTGAAATCTCTGATTTGTTGTAGCTTTTTCTATTGTCTTTATCCTTGTCAGTTTATCCTTTTAAAAATTAATTTACTATCATGTTAGTAATATGGGACGAAGAGATAAACCCAAACCCAAATCTTTGATTTCTCATGTTATCTTGATGACCTCCAAGTTGTTTTTCTTTACTCCTCTTCCTTCTATAAGCATAGAATGAGTTACTATTGTAAGGAAGTTATATTTTTATTCACATAAAATGTTTCTCTTGTTAGAGAACAAATATGGGACAATATTGGGAGAATATGAAATAAAATGTCTGACCATAGTGTTTGTTTGAATTGAACTGAATTACTAAAAGTGCTTAAAGTTAGATTATATTCTATTGAGCATGAGGATAATTGCCTGTGAATGAATTTTCATTCAGATTTGGGTAATTTGAAAGGTGAATATTATATTGACTCTTTTTAAAATTTATTTATTTTTGGCTGCATTGGGTCTTCGTTGTTGCGTGTGCGGGCTTTCTCTAGTTGCAGTGAGCAGGGGCTACTCTTTGTTGCGGTGCACGGGCTTCTCATTGTAGTGGCTTCTCTTGTTGCAGAGCATGGGCTCTAGGCACGCAGGCTTCGGTAGTTATGGCACGCGGGCTCAGTAGTTGTGGCTCTCAGGCTCAATAGTTGTGGCGCACGGTCTTAGTTGCTCAGCGGCATGTGGAATCTTCCTGGATCAGGGCTTGAACCCGTGTCCCCTGCATTGGCAGGCGGATTCTTAACCACTGTGCCACCAGGGAAGTCCCTATCTTGACTCTTTAAAAGTAACTAATATCAAGGAGTAAATGGCAACAACCATTTGTAATTGGTAAAGACCTGCCAGTTTGCTTGCATAACAAATTAAATTTGGCAATATTTTAATCTTAAATTCTTAAATTACTGCTGTTTCAGAAATGACAGCTTTTATCTCAGTAAGTAAAAAACAAATGGAAGGAATTGTGTGAGTGTTCCAGGCAGGGTTCTTTTGGTTGCCCGGTGTCAGAAGTATATTTAAACTTGTAGTCTTTAACTACAAGTTTAAATAAGCATTAGATACTTATTCTAAGTTTGTAGAGTTTTTGCTGAACAAAAACTTCAAAAAGAGGAAAGAGAATAGAAAACAGCTACCTCTAATCTTTATCTTTCTCATCTCTGATGTATGGCTTCTTTGTCAGGTACCACTTGAAGTCTCTTTTATTTCTTATATCTGCATCTACTTCAATCCCCCCCCCCCCCTTTTTTTTTTCTGTCAGACTGAGTCTCTAGTCTGCATCCTTCTAAGCAGGGTAGGACTATGAATTTTAATTTAGCAGATTAACCAAAAAACTGAGTTGTGGTGAAATGCACACAGGAACAAGTTACAGTGATTTTCTAGTGTAGTTAGTTGGTCTGGATGAGTCAGTGTAGAGGTGCTCTGCATTTCAAAAACCTGAGGATTCGCTCTGTAAAGTTTTAAAAGTATGCATATAAAAAAACATTTCTATCTCGCCTTTAGCTGAAAGTGTTGTAGTGAAGCTACAGTAGGAATATTTTTTAGAATACAGTTATCCACATGACATCATTTATATGTCTATACACTGAGATCAGGTAGCTTTCAGTGAAACTCTAAATGCAAGTTCAAGATGCATTTCTTAAAAAAAAAAAGATGCATTTCTTCCTGTAGAGTTCATTGCTAAATGTAGTTTTTATAAAAGGATGGAGGCTTTAGGTTATGTTTGCGTTCATGGTGACTTACGAGGAAGAATCTGGTAAATTTTTTTTCTTCACAGCATTTTAAAGTGCTGGAAGTGAGCACTTTAGCAGCTCCCAGTTATTTCTAAAGCAGTGGTTCTCAATGGGTGTGAGTGTCGGGGTGTATTTTTACTTCTTAAAGGGCATTTGACAATTCCTGGATATATTTTGTTTGTCACAATTGGGGAGAGAAGCGTTATGTGTGCTACTTGTGTGGAGTAGGTAGAGGCCAGATACACTACTGACCATGCTGCAATGCACAGGACCACCCCACAGCAGAGAAATATCCAGCCCAAAAGCCAACAGTGCTAGAGCTGAGCAGCCCTGTCTGTAGACTCAAGGATTATAGAGCAAAAAGGTCACAAGGTTCAAAACAGAGAAGACAGAGGATTTTTTGGAGTTAGAGAAATCACCCCTCACTGGTTTTGAATGTCTTAGAGGGAGTGAGAGAGGAGTTCACTTCTGCTGAAAGCTAGAGTTTAAATATATCTGAATTCACTATATTAAGCCATATTTTGACTTTGGTAATTGTGTATTTAAACCAGTTTCAGTTGTATTTAAATTCTTACCAATCAGATTATTTTTTAATTTCTTAGATTAATTTTCCTAGCTAATGGTAGCCCAAGATGAGACCTACAAGAACGAAAAACAATTAACATTTAGGAACACTGTAACTAAATTAATATTTTCTCAATGTAAATATAAATTGAGCTACATATTCTTTGTTCCTAACATTTAAATGTGGAGTATTATTAACAAAAATACAGATACACTTTGCCAAGTACACTTGCCATTTTCTGTCATGATGTGTATGTTTCTGGAAAGTTTTTGATAAAACAGACAATTTTTATCCTATGTTAACTATATTTTATCTGTGAATTAGATTCTTCAACTGTTTAATTCTCATGAAATTACAGATATACTTCAAAATATGTTTAAAAACAAAATTCCAAAATGCTGCAGGTATTTGAAACAACGTTAAAAACATGACTGTAATTCTATTTCACTGTAACACGTTGAGTATTCAGTGGTAGGTATAAATGCCCGTATGAAAAATTTGGCTCTACTACATCCTGAATATCCTGATATATAAACGGAATATTTATTCAATAGTTTTTTACCTTCTTAGTATTTAAGTGTTTTTTGAATGAAATTAAATGTCCAGATTTTTTAAAAACAACTGTCAGGGAAGTTTTTTCAAACTCAGTTTCTTTGCTCTTCATCATAAACACAGCGTGAGAGAAAAATTCCACATGTCTAATGATGGCCACCAGATGGAGAGCTTATACTACACTGCTGAAGACTAGTGATAGGTGGTGAAAACTGAATTGGTGTGAGCGGTGATATTCAGCAATGGTGAAAGGTGTGGACTGGCAGTGCTACTCTTTGAAACATGTGCTTTAAAATTAGACAGGTTTCCTTTTTTTTTTACAGGAGCTTTTCTTCTTTTCTTGGCTGCTTGCTTCAAATATCTCTGTGGAAACCAAATTAAAACAATATCTTCACGTATTTATTATAATATTGATGCTGATTTTATTTTGTTAAAGTTTTTTCTTTTTATGGTAGTTACTAGCTGTTACTGAATTTCTAATACATTTAAAGCATTCAAAAATAATTAGGTGAATGTTTTTGTGACTGAATACTTTATATTTTACTTATAATTCCCTAAATAAGGCAGATGAGCAAATAAAATTACATGTAGTATGACTTAGGGGAAGGTATGTGGCCTAGCGGAAAGAGCTTAGGCTGTGAAGTCAGATGGCCCTGGGTTGGAAAATGATCAGCCAGGTTACCTTACAGAGTTTCTTACAGTGAAAATTAAAAATAATGTTTGTAAGTGGCCTTCTGAAAAGTGCATGTCCCTGGAGGCGACGACATGATTTTAAATTCTAGCTTCTCCACGTACAGCTGTGGGGCCTTGGGAAAATTACTTAATTTTAGAGCCTAAATTTATTCTTTTATATGTTTAAGATAGTAGTAATACCTTATCCTAGAATTGTTTTATCCTTTGTAAAACATAAAAATGTGATCATAGTAAGCGTATAACTCTACAACTTGCTTGTTCCTTACCAATATATTCCTGACATCGCTTGAGTGGGAGCTCGTAGTTCTGTCTCATTCTTTATACTTCATAATATTCCACGGTAACCAGCCATGCCCATATTTATTTACTTTCAGGTTGTTTTCTGTTTTTGCCAGTTTGAACAGTAAACATTCTTGACCGTATATTTATATTTTGGTGTTTTAATTTCTGTGGAGTAGGTATCCAAAAGTGATATTGCTACACAAAGGATATTCTCAAAAATTTAAATGAATTCTTCCTAGCTTACTCTCCAGAAAATTTTGAGCAACTTACATTCCCACTAGAAAGTATGAGAGTGTTTCTGTCTCCCTGCCTTTGTGAGCTTTAGATGTTAGACTTTTTTTTTTTTTTTTGCTGATCTGATGGATAAAATTTGTTGAACCACCAGTGAGAGTATCCATCTTAATATGTGGTTATTTATTGGCCATTTGTATTTTCTCTTAAGGGAATTACTTGGTTCACATTCTTTGTCCATTTTTATATTCCTTTCACTTCCCTTTAAAATCAAGAAGTTTCTTGATTACAAATATTTAATGCCATGTCTGTTATACTGCGTATATCTCCTCGTGTTCTACCTTGTCTCTTTATTGTCTTCTTTGCTTTAGACGAATGTTGGAATTTTTTTTTTGTAGATACTATCTATCTATCTATCTAGATATCTATTTATTGCGACATTGGGTCTTCGTTGCTGCGCGCGGGCTTTTCTCTAGTTGCGGCGAGCGGGGGCTACTCTTCGTTGCGGTGCGCAGGCTTCTCATTGCACTGGCTTCTCTTGTTGTGGAGCACGGGCTCTAGGCACACGGGCTTCCGTAGTTGTGGCATGTGGGCTCAGTAGTTGTGGCTTGCAGCCTCTAGAGTGCAGGCTTAGTAGTTGTGGCACACGGGCTTAGTTGCTCTGCGGCATGTGGGATCTGCCTGGACCAGGGCTCGAACCCGTGTCGCCTGAATTGGCAGATGGATTCTTAAGCACTGCGCCACCAGGGAAGTCCGAATTTTTTTTTTTAATAGAGTAAAAAAATCTATATCAGGCTTTTTCTTTATGACTTCTAGGTTTCTCATCTTGCCGAAGAATACATCCCCACTCCAATAATATAAACTACTATTCTAAATTTTAAATACTACCCTTCAAATTATCTTTAATCCATTATAATTTATTTTTACCTGTGGTTTGACGTAGACAGCTTCATCAAATTAGAGAGCCAAATGGTCCTTCCTGCAATATATATTTAATCTGTTTCTTCATTCTGTTTTGTCTTGCAAATATTTACTATATTGAATTGTTTCCATTTTGGTACCATATGTTTAGCTTACCATAGTTTTATGGTATATTGGAATATTTATTAGGCATAGTGCCCCCTTATTTTTTTCATGATTTTATTGGGAATTCTAGTTTTTATGGAAACTTCAAAATCATTTTAAAAAGATAAACGTAACCCTTTGGGATTCTGATTTACTTTATAATTTCTATATTAATATAGAAAGTTTTATTATTATTTTTCTTGGTATATTTAAAGTCTACCCACCCAGGAGAACAGAGTATCTTTAGATTATTTAGTGTCCTTCAATAAAATTTTATAGTTTTTTTAAGATTAAATTTATTCCTATGTAGTTTATCATTTTGTTGTTATAGGGCAAAAATCCTTATAGGATCTTTTTCTACCTCTATCTCTAGTTTGCTATTGGTAGTTTAAAGAAAAGCTATTGGTGTTTATTTATCTTGTAACTGGCTGCCATCAAATGAATCTTTTCATTTGTGCTAATTGGTGGAATCTTTTGTATTTTAGGTACGCAATGATATCATCTGCAAATAAAGATAATTTTGGGTTTTTAAAATTCTGTTTGTTACATTAGCTACAGCATACAAATTGATGGATTATACTAGAGATAGTGGAGACTTATGACTCATGTGAAAAGTGAACTCTTTAGTATTTTGCACTTTAATATGTTTGCTTTTGGTAACTGGTCAATAATCTCATCATTTTTAGGCAGGTTCTTTTTATTCCCATTATACTTAAGTCACAAGGAAAGGGACCTACTTGACTTTAATGTTTGAAAGGGTCTCTTTTTCTGTTGGTCCAGTCATTAATCTTGATTCTGAATGAGATAGTATTTAAGTAATCCTAATATTCCCAATTATTATTATTATTATTATTATTATTGTTATTTTTAGTTAGGACTTCAATATAATACATTTTTAGGGGAAACAATTCAGTTCATAACAGGCAGGGAATGTAAAACAAACAAAAGCAATTATAACAGTTCCTGGAAATATGAGAGGCTGAGCAAGAGAATGTGTTCATAACTCCAACTTGATAATAGTCTCTGTCCTCTTCCTCCAGGGTTACTATCGAGAAAGACTTGTGCCAGCGTATGTTCTCTCTTCCTCCACTTCCTTCCATAACATTTGTTTTTAAACCCGCAGTTCCCTGAGAATTTACAGTTATTACCTAAAATACTGCACTTGTCACTCAGGGCCTGCTCAGTTTAAAGGCTCATATCTCTTTTTCATTCTAGCAGATTCTCATAGTTTATTTTAAGTTATAATTTCCTTTAATCCATTTTCTGTTTACCCTTTTTAGCTCTCATATTATTTGGAAGTTGAACCTTGTGAATTGGTTGATTGTTTATCTCTTTTATCTTTAATGTTTTCCAACTCTTCTTTTTATTACACTGTTTGAGATATTTTATCTTCGAAGTCTTAGCCCTTTTATACATTGAAAGTCTTATTTTTAATTTTCCAAAGTTCTTTCTTGTTCTGTTTCTTGGTGATAATGTAGTTATTTATTTTAGTTTTTTTTTAATTCAAGTAAAACATACATCAACATGTACAAATAGTAAATGTGGCCAATTATCAGAAAGCAAACAAATCCATGTAACTATCACTTTAGAAAAGAAATAGTAGAACATTGCTAGCGTTCCAGAAAGACCCTCTTCATCATCTTCCGCATCATTGCTTCCTCCCTCCCGCTGTAACACTATCCTGACTAGAAACATAACAGAATAGTTTTATATGTTTGGCTTTTTTCTCTCAAGATTATGTTTGTGAGATTTATCCATGTTCTTGCCTGTAGCAGTGGTTTGTTTAGTTTCACTGTTTCATGGAATTACATTGTATGAATATACCACAGTCTATTTGTATTCTTGTTTTTGGATATGTGGATCATTTCCAGTTTCATATTACTATGGATAATGCTGCTATGGACATTCTTTTACATGTCTTTTTGGTGCATGTATGTATACATTTTTGTTGGATGTGTTAGCGTGGGTTTTCCCAGAAGCAGATTCTGAGACAAGGGCTCTGCAGGTAATTTATTTGTGAAGTGAGATCAAGAAGCAAGAGTGAGGGACAGGGAATTAAAGAGATGCGAGGAAGCCTCTGCGAGCATAAGTGAGAGACTGGCCATTGCAGTGAGTGGCTGGCCTTCAGTCCTGCAGGCCCTCAGAGGACCGTTGTGTACTGCATCTCAGACCTGTCTGCCTGAGGGATGGAGGAGGCATGCAAAGCATTTATCAGCTTCCCAAACCCCACTGGTTAGGGGTGGCCACCAGGGCATTACCTCCATGTACTTCTGGGTAGTGCATGCATATGTGCCTTCAAATGCTTTTGAACACAGGTTTTAAAATTTTAGAATTAGCTAGAGGACACAGCTTAGAAGGCTTCATTATAAATATGGAGCAGAATGTAAGTGTTATCAATCTTGATATAAAAATAAAAATCTAATTAAAACCGAGATGTGGAAGGGAGATTGTAAGTGAAAAAGGTACATGTGGGTGAAAAAAAATCTAATTTTTCTTTTTGTAGAATAAACAGATATTGTCTCAAATGGTACATTATTTAAAATTATGATGGCAAACAAGAACAATTATAAGGCAGAAACAAAAAGTAATTATATCTGGTGAGTGGAAGTGGGATGGGAGGAATGCTTATTTGGGAACACTTCTGTAAGACTTGAATTTTTCTCCCATACACAGGTTAATTTAATAAATTACATTAAAATGTAGTTTCCATATACTGATACAGAAAAAACTTAAGGATTTTTAAGTGGAAAAAAGTAAGTTATGTATACAACAGTGAGTTGTATGTAGCTACCTTTTTTGGTAAGTGTATATATACTTATATTTGTGTTATAAAAATGGAGAAAAGGTTGAAGATTTGGCAGAGAAACCAAGGGAACAAGTGAGACTTTTTTGATTCGTGTAAACATATTTATTGCTAAGTGAAATAAGCCAGATACAGAATGACAAATCCTGTATGATTTCACTTTTACGTGGAATCTAAAATAGTCAAAATCATGGAAACAGAGAGTAGAATGGTGGTTGCCAGGGACTAGGACGTGGGGAAAATGAAGAGGTGATGGTCAAAGGGTACAGAGTTTCAGTTAAGCAAGATAAGTAATATGTACAGCATAGTGCCTATAGCTAACAGTACCACATTGTACACATTTTTTAAGAGTAGATCTTACAAGTTAAGTGTTCTTAACACGCACATGAACAGGCACACACACACAAATGATAATGATAATATGGGGCTGGGAGGAAACTTTGAGAGGTGACAGATATGTCTGTGGCCTTGAAGGTGGTGATGGCTTCATGAGTGTATACTTACCCCAAACTCATCGAGTTGTATATATTAAATATGTATAGCTTTTTTACATGTCAGTCATAGCTCAGTAGATTGGTTTAAAAGGATTAAGTATTGCTATAAAATAAAACTGAAAAGAAATCTTTAAAGGACTAGCCAGATTAAAATTCCTGAGTTTATATGTTGAGTTAATATCTTTATTTTTCAAGAAAGTAGTAGACTAAAACTGACTTTACCTTTCTATTTAACCTGTAAAACTTGATTTCAAATTTTTTATTTGAATATTGGTTTAGTAGTGCCCAGGATAGTGTCATAACAGGTAACATATTGGAAAAATGGATCTTCTGTATTTTGATGAATAACATTTTGTTTTGCAATTTGGGAAATTAAAAATTTGTATGCACCTAATTCCTCCTTTTCCCCTGAGGCCTCTTAAGCTTCTTCTTTTTCTCTCCCTCCCTTCCTTCTACCTAAGTCCCTATGCTGAGGGCTCTTGTAATCCAGTGGGCATGAGACATGTGCCACACCAGAAGATTAAGCTCTTAAATACCAGTGGCGAGGGCCAAGATTTTCCACAGTAGGTAAATTTCAAGAGGTCATTGTGGAAATTGGTGTTGAACCTAATTGTTTGTAGATGTTCTTTACTCCAGGATTGATGTATTGAGGATTTTAAAAATCAGTGAATAACATACATTATTTGTATTTGTTTCTTCAGATTTATGTTCATTTGCCAAGTGTAAATCATAGAAAGGTTGAAGTTTTTAAAATTTTTAAAAATTTTATTGTAGCTGTTGATGCCATTGGGGTCTCCAGTTCTTAGAGAAGTTTACTAAAACCAAAACTGTACTTGAAGGCTGTGTCATGTCTTTTGCCTGGTATCTACTGTCTCATATAGATCATGGAAGATTAAAATAAAGTTTTTTTTTGTTTGATATATATTATTTCAATTTAAACTTATTTTGTTATTTGGTGCATGTTGTCAGTAAATTCTACAGGATTAGCTGGTAGTAAGACTTTACTTTTGAGATATAGATATTTCTATAGAAATTACCGTTTGTTTGCTTTGTTTATCAGGAAGCAAGTCTGTCTATTCACAGAACATATTTCTAATTTAATTTAGATTACATTTTATTTGAATTCAGTAAACATTTTATTTTATTCATCTGTGTTCAGTTAGAATTTTGTTTTATTCAACTATTATCAAAATTTTTTTCTTAAATTTTATTATATGTAGTTGGAGTAGAAGAAAAGTATGAATTGAGAAGGACTAGGTTTGAATCCTAAATCCACTGCCTACTAGCTCTGGAACTTTGGAGAAGTGACTTCACTTCTCTGAGCTTTAGTCAGAGCTGAGAGGAGTAAATGAAATATCTGAATGTGCTGTATAGTATATATGATAAGATTTAGCATAGTTTTAGCACATAATAGGTATAATAAATATGTTTTATCATTTTCTAGAAACCAGAATAACAAGATAATACTTTTTAATCTTCTCTCCTTCTATACACATTAAAATATTCATTGAACAAACAGCATCACAGAGAAAATAAAAAGAATATTCACCTACAATTCTTTAGTTCTGTATTTTAAACCTGAATTTTTTAATAGTTCTCAAAGTGCTATTCAGGGACCCCTGCCAGTCCCTGAAATCCTTTCAGAGGATCTGCAAGATCAGAATTACTTTCATAATAATACTGGGACACTACTTGCCTTTTTCCCCCGGGTTGAAGTTTGTGCGGATGGTGCGGGAGCAGTGCTGGGTGAGACTCAGGGAGGCACCAGGCAGTACCACCAGGCACTCTCCGTTTAAAAGCAAAACAAAACTGTTCACTGAAGAAAAGAACGTCCTTGATGAAGCAGTAAAAACTTAATTATTTTGTTAAATCCGAGCCTTTGAGTACACGTTGCTTTAATATTCCAAATGACAGAATAGGAAGCATGCATAGAAATACATCTGTATACTGAGGTACAGTGGGTTGTTTGGAGAAAAAGCTCTGGTGTGATTGCTTGAATTGTGAGCTCCTCTAGCTGCTTTTTTTCTCAGGATGCCATTTTTACTTGAAAGAACGGACAAACTAACTATGGTTATTCAGACTTGACATTTGACAGATATTTCCTCAGAAAGAAATGAAGTGAGCCTGTCACTTCAAGAAAAACAACTCATGGTACTTGCTACTAATGATAATGAGTCTAGCTTTCATAAAACAAAATTATAATTTTGAAAAACATGTCTGTTCTCAACACTTAAAACTTACGAGATTATTGATAATATTATCAAATGTGATTTTTTAAAATATTGTATAATGAAGTGTGAAATTTTACAAATGGATGAGAGATCCATTCAAAGTATATGACAGACCAATGGATTTTAATGTAGCAGTATGTAAAACATTCACTTGAAATGGTTTCAGATTCCACCTTACAATCTAACCTTTAAGAATGACTACTTGTTGAGTTTGGTGACACATCAGAGAGGAATATCCAGTCACCTGAAAAGAGTATTAGAACATTTCTCCCTTTTCCAATAGAGTATTTGTCTGAACTTGGATTTTTTTCATATATTTCAACCAAATAACAAATCATATGAGATGGATTACAGAAGTAGATATGAGAATCCAGTCATCTTCTCTTAAGTCAGATATTAAGAGATTTGAAAAAATGTAAAAGCTATTCTCACTAAATCTTGTTTTGTTTTTGAAAATTTGTTTTTAACTAAAATGTTATTTATGTTAACGTGTAATGGCTTTATTTTTAAAAATGAATTTAAATAAATATTTTAAAGTTTTCTTAGTTTTACTTCCAATATGGTTAGTATAGATGGTAAACTTTATAAACAAAGGCCCTTTGAGGTCTTCAGTAGTCTTTAAGGGTGGAAAGAGATCTTGAGTCTGAAGGTTAGAGGGGTGCTGCTTATTCCCGTTTTCCCTTTTAGCTGTTATCCATATGAATACTTAATTTGGGAGTAAAATGATAATTAAAGCCACAATATGATTTATTAATCCTGTTATTAGTATATGGTTACAATAAGTTGGTATAAATATAGTAATGATAAAAAGGCAAAACTCTCTTCAGGCGAAAATATATTTGGATCTTTCCTGAATTTAAATGAAATTAAGAGCTAGATTTAACTATGTTGTTGAAAATTTATTCTCTAAAAAAAAAAAAATACACACACCCATTACATATATCCTTAGTGTATGCTTTCTTTTGAACTAACTGTTATAGAAAGGTTTCAGTTGAAAACTGATTGCTACATTCCTCTTTTGGTATTTTCAGTTATAACTAAATGTGTGTATTACTTGTCAGATCTCTTATGCTCTGACCCTGCGTAAGTGGTAGTTATTAGCTTGGAAGATGAGGTAACTTAGAGGACCCTGATTGGTTGTACCATGAAAGCAACTTAGAGGGTTCATCTGTGCAAAGCACAGTGACCTAAATCAGCTATGTCCTCCCTGCCCCTGGACTCTGCAAGGGACTTACTGCACTACACTATCAAAAACAAGGCATTTATATACCGCTATGGAAAGATTTCGGCTGGAGAAGAAGTTACCTGTATGTACCTAGTTATGATCTTGTGTTTTATTTACGAACAAGTTTGAATCTTTCAGAGTTTAATAGTGAAGCTTGAAGAAATGTCAGGCTTATTAGCACTGGCTTAGAATAGTATCATCCTCTGTGTCCTTGGCCGTGGAAGTCATCCGCTGAAAGGAGTAAATCCTTGTGTGATATTAACAATGTTTGTAGCATTTTTATTATTCTATAGAATGCGTCTTTTGATTAGTATTACTTGAATGAGGCTTTAAGCAGTTTTATATGGCTAAGATATTAGGAAAGAAATTACTGTGTCTTAATGGTTAAATATGTTTTGAAGCTAAACTGAAGTATTTGATAACTGTGAAATTACATGGTTAATAATCATAATTTATGGGAGGTGTTACTTTGGGGCTATAGCCATATGTCTTATAATGAAGAAATTACTTTGTGATAGGGATCTTCTGATGCTGTTTTAATAATGGATTTTGTAAACCTCAGGTGTCAGAAGAGGATAATAGCCTAGGTTTATGACTATATTGTTAAATAATCTTTTAACACTACTTTCCCCCTAATATTATGCCTTTGGCATGTTAAAGTCTTATTTTTGATCATTTGACCAAGACAGTACAAATTGTGAATTTTGTCTTTTCAGGCAGGATGAATGACTATGAGAGATATTGGTAAGACCTGTTTGATACAAAACTTAGATTTGTTTGATTTTGCTGGGAATTCCTACTAGTGAATTGAATTTTGATTTTATCATGTGTTGATGCTGGGCTTTTTTGTTTATAAACTGATTGATTAACTTCCAAACTATTGAGTACCTATCTATGTTTGAGCTTTGATTGTGTTCATAAGGAGGCCATAAGTGTATCCAATATAAATTTTTTAGCCCAGTGTCTTGTCCTTTGGAATATACACAACAGTCAATGAGTATTTAACCAAGGCCCAGGCCCTGCTTGATGCTGAGGAGACAGTGGTGAGCAAAATGGACATGATTCCCTTCTTCTTGGAGCTTATTGTTCAGGCTGGGAAACAGTTAAGCAGCTAGTTACATAAATACGTAATTATAAGTTTTAATAAAAACTATAAAGAAAAAGTACTGTGTATTCCCAGCCTGTATTACAGTGACCTTGGTCTCTTGTCTCCTGGATAAAGAACAAGTCCCTTAAGCTCTGTTTGGGGTGTGTGTGTGTGTGTGTGTGTGTGTGTGTGTGTGTGTGTGTGTGTGTGTGTGTAAAATGAGAAGATGGAACTGGAAAAGTAAAACCCATCCATACCTATGAGTCTGTGAGACCTCATTTATTCATCAGGAATAGAGAAGATAATTCATTTATGCCTTGATTTCTTATCATGGGGAGCCCCACCTTAGCTGTAAATTAACTGATAAGCTGGCCATTTGATTATATTACAGTTTTTTATTCACTGATGTATCCTCAGTATCTGGAATGATGCTCAACACATAGTGTACATTCAGTAGATATTTGTTGAATGAATGGATGAGTCCAAACTCCTAGTCTTTATTTAAGGAAATGAGACTTTTTTTAATGGTCCATCAGATTCATGCAGTCAGGGGTATTAACCATGGAAAGAATAGGCAAATAGACCATATTGCTGAGGGATTTCCTGGTTTTTTCTTGTTGATTTTTGGTAAAAAAAAATCTTGGAATTCTAAAAATACCTAGCTAACGATAACCCCTGCTGACTGAAATTGGGGAATTTTGACAGAATACCTGCTAGACCTTCTGCTACAAAACATCTACTGGATCTTTGTGTATGTGTGTTTTTCCTTTTGTGCAGAATGCCTGTGCTTTTCTATACATTTTAGTTACTGATAAAGTTGAGATAGTTTTTTAAAAAGCCCATTTCAGAAATAGATTTTATTATTATCCTCATTTCTGTTAATCAATTTATATATACTCGATAACCTAAAGTAAGTGATTCCTATGTGTTTTTTGGTGTGTGTGCTGAATTAGAACTTGGAATGAATGTAAATATCTCCTCATAGCAAGAGTGCCATAAATATTTGTGATTTATAATTTCAGATAGACCCTAATGAGGCTTTCCATTTGTCCATGACTCTTGTGCTTTGTAATAAAGTTTCTGACAATAGTGTTTCACTAATAATCTTCTTTATTATTGGAATCTGTCACTTGTGAGTTTTTACACCTCACACCTCTTTGAGTTCTCTTGCTCTTATATTCTTTGACCTCTTCACTTTTTCCCTTTGTAACTTTTTCTTAGAACTCAGATTTTCTTTAGTGTTAATCATGGTGTGTATTTAAAATAAAAATTTCTGTAACTGTGTGTTCCAGTATCTGAATCTATCCAGTTCCTCCTCTGTCTGGTGACAAAGCATTTTTCCCAGGGCTTTAAATTTTTTTCTGTCGGAATCACATGATCGCCTGAGTATAAAATTTGTGATTTTAAATTGCTTTAATTTTCCATATACCTTTTACATCTCTTCCACCTATTTTAGAGTAATGAATCAATCAAAAAATGCCAAGTGAATTCTTTAGAAACTATGAATATCATTCTTTGGCTTTTTATTTTGTGAAACAGTATTCACTGATGATTTCTCCCTTTACCTGGATTAGGAAAGATTATTTGCTTACCCTTAAGCGTTTTGCCCGTAAATTTAAAGTTTTTTTAATATTAAGTTCAACTCTTGGTAGTAGGTGGGATAAGGTTGGGAATTGGCAGTATTTGGAAGAAACTTGTATTTTGTGGGACAACATTACTATTTATATATACTTTGATAGGTTGCCCTAGGAATCTTGGGGAAAATATCTGACATACAGATCAACTTTTAGAGCACTAAATAGATTTAGGGTTGCTTGTAATACAGTGAAAGTATATAGTAACTTTACAGTGTTTTCTTGTGAATTGGAATGTATATTTCATTTTCTGAAGGATTAAAACAATGTGAATGAAGTGAGAGTAGGCCCTATAAGGCCTCCTAAAATGGTTAAGGGCAGGAAGCAGCCTCTCTTGAAGAACAATTTAAATATATATGGCTTAAGTCTGTAACATAACCAAGGACATGGTGTGCAAACTGGCGTGCAGCAGAATCACACAGAGGTTATTGAAAATATGGATGCCTGGGCTCCACCTAAACTACTGGGTCAGCATCTCCAGCACTGGGCACAGGAAACTGAATTTTAACAAACTCTCTAGGTGTGTCTGAATTTATAATATATCATAAAATCTGAAAATCTCTTAAAGTAATACAGTTCTAGATCCTTATGAGAGTTAGTTGCCTTCTCTTGGCATTTCATCCTAGATGCTTAGGAACGCATTTCCTATGAATAATTCTCCTATACAACCACAATACTATTTCAGGATATATTTTGAATCTTCATATCAGTTTTAATTAGGAAATTAATAGGTATTTGTTTCTGTAATTGTTAAGACTTTGCTGATTAATCTAGTTTTAAAGCTGTATGGTAGATGAGAAAGCATTTTTAGTCTCCTTATTTAGATTCAGTAAAATGTGGGCCTCTTCTGTGCACAGCTGTGCTTGTGCCCTTGTGCTTGGCACACACACATGGCACCTCGCCTCACAGCTCTTTCAAGGGCAAGTAACACTTGTAGATGAGGACCAAGTAGATAGGTGACAAGGCTTTCAAAAGATTTTATGCTTAAGTCTACCTCTGTGTTCACATGGTTAAAATAAATCAAAGCAATATAAGAAAAACAGTAAATACAGAAGTCAGAGGTAACCAGTTATACTGTTTGCTTGTATGTCCTTTCAGTTTCAGTGTTCATTGTGTAAATTCAGATACTCCTCTTCTGGGGACTTTCTTATACAGAAAGTAGTATGCTGTACATGTGGTTCTCTATCTACCTTGTGTGTATTTCATTTTATAATAGGTCTTAAATATTTTTAATGTCAGTACATAGCATCTTAATTTTTTTTAGTAGCTTGCTATTCCGTCAAGTACATTGCCATTCCTCTTTAAGGGCCCCTGGGGATGGTTTCCAGTCTTTTCCAGTTACAAGCTGCAGTAAATAACCTTGCACATTTGTTATTTCATATACAGAGAATTTAAATTTTCTTAGTGATCTTATATGGATAATTCTTAAATCTGTTGTCTTCTGTGTTATAGAGCAGTTGTATTCTGAATAGTTACCTTATTTTATAAATAAAAAATTGAAACCAAGGCAAAATAATTTTCTTAAGATTACAGTGAGTCAATCTTGCATTGGTATACTTAGGGTACCTTTTTATTCTTCCGTGTACTTGAGTTTTCCCAGTGCCTTGGCTTTATTTCATTTTAGGTAGGCTTTATAAGGACTGGCTTGTGTGGCTTACTCATCTGAGGTTAAGAACGAAAACATTTTGATGTCAGGGGTGGCTCTTTGCTTTTGCTATTTTTAGTTTTCCACTATATTCTTGGAGTTAAAAAACGAAGAAGAGTTTTTTTCTAGATGCAGATTTAAAAGTAACTGACATATTAAATTGAAACTTGAATTTATTCTTTTTAAAAATTACCAAAATTACGTTTATTGTTAACAGAAAATTAAACACTACAGGGTTGTCTGTTTCTGCTTCGCCAGCCATCCGTGTGACACAGTGTCAGTGGTTTGATGTTTAACCTTTTAAATATTTACATGTATTTTTTACATCTATTTCAAAAAAGAACTCAAAATTGTATTTTATATAGTGTTTTAACTAGATCTATATTTAGAAATATGGCTTAAAGCTTATCCTAAGATGATAGAATTTAAAATGCAGTGTTTTTTCAGAAATGTATTTCTACCTTGAAACATCAATCCCTTCATTCTGAGGGATATATTTATCCCTCAGAAAATATATATATTTTCAATATATAGCCATATGCACCTGCATATTTTGTTGACTTACTTGTAATATGTTGAGATGTGCAACGTGTGTGCCACTTAATATTTGCCTTTATAGCAAACTTCCTTTCTGATTCATGTTTCACAGTTGTTGAAAAGTAGATAATGTTTTTAAGGGAAGGGAGAAATGCAGATACCCCCTCCCTGTTTTGTTTGTTTTGTTTTTAACAGTGTTGTGTTGTAAATTTTCCAGACTTCCAAAATTTTCACTTTATTTTTTTCTACAAGTTACGCATGACAGCATTCTCATTGAAAACCCAAACATTAACAATAAAATTATATATTCACTTGGCTTTGAGTCACTTCCTCCTGGCTTCACAGAGGGTATCTAAGGAGAGCAAGGTGAGTGGATCATGAGAAGATGAATAGATGCACATCCTCTTTTTTACATGCCCCTTTTGGCACACGTGGCAGTATTTTTCTGTGATAGATGTTTACAGGTCAAAGAGTATGTGTATTTTAAATAAATATTGTGAGCTTGCCCAACTTCAGCTATTTCATAGTGTTAGCTGATTAGTGTTAGTACATCTAAACATGTAAGTACATCTGCATAGAAATAAAAGAGATTTTTTTGTTTGTTTGTTAAGGATGAGAGATAAGTATATTGTTTTGCTTCCTTGGCAGTTGTTCTGGTGAAATGAAAGTTTGGAATGGGAGCAGTTAATCCCTTTTAGAATACACAGTGTGCTACCTCTTGGATCATACAACATCTGTGTCTTTTGTTTGAGAGGCAGCTTCTTTTTTGTACCTACCTGTGCATGCTTAGTGACTAAATAGCATGACATCATTGGAGGAATGGTTTTAGAGTGTGGCATGCTTAATGGATGGTAATGATTAGTTCTTCATTCTTGTACGTGTGTGTGTGTGTGTGTGTGTGTGTGTGTGTGTTTCCTACTTTAGCCTTTCCTCCTTATTAAGGGAGTGCGACTGCTGTGAGGCAGGTTACCATACATACAGCTGTCTCTTCTTTCTTAGTCTACTATATGAAGATGTATAATGGTCTACACAGCCTGTTTCCAAGTCCTTTAGATATAAAGCCTTAGCAAGTCATTTAACTTCTGAGTTTCCTGTATTAAGTTGAATCCCAGTTCTTTAGAGTCATATACAAGTACCTCTTGATATCCAGGTCTATTTGATTCTACAGTTTGGATATCTAGCCTTCCTTCAGAAAGTAAGTTTGGATATTGAGATCTGCATTTTCTTAATATACTGTGTCTGTTTCCGAGTTTGGGGTAGCAAATAGTGAGGGTTTGGATAGTAGGGAATATATTTGAAAATTTAATCAAATTGATTCAGTTCCTGAGTTTTAAGATATTAGAATTAAGACACTGAGAGTTTGGATAGCAAGGAATAATTGTATATGAATTTATTTTATATGCACTGAAAAAAAAACCTATACACAAAAGTAAGATATTTTAAGGTCAAGAGTTGGAGGAGACCTTAAAAGATCATTTTACCCAACCTCCTATTTGATCCTTTCTAAAACAAACTGGCCCTCCAGTTGATGCTTGGACATGGAAAGTGGTGAGAAGCTGACTATGTTATATGTCCTTCTGGTTTATTGTTTTAAGTGGAGAGGAAGTGCTAGGCAGTGAGCAAGCACGGAGACCATGGGGGAAAATGACTGTCATCTGATGGATAAAATAACTTCCTTCTAGAAAATTGATAGTGTGGAGTACTATAAAGTTATCAATTAAAGCATAAGGACCTTCAAAGAGAACAAATTAGATTAGTTCTTTTCCTTCTTGAAAGATGCTGGGGTTTTTTTCCTCTTCTCCTTTGGGAGGTTTGTAGTACTTTGCTTCTGTCTGAGCAGGAATATCATCCATTTCCAGTTGCCCATCTTTTGCCTGCCCTGAATGACTGGTTGGGTCATCTACCTCATCATCAAGCTCTGGCTCCTTTCTGCTCATTTCTGTGTTTTTTTAGCCTCTTCCTGGGCCATCCTTTTCCTTCCGTTCATCTCTTGCTTTGATCCTTTGACAGAGGCATTGTGGCACAGGATTTCTCCAGTAAGAATGCCTTGCCAAATGAGGTTCCATATTCTGGGTTCCTCTGTACTGCACACATGCACACTCCACGAACTGATCCATGTCACTCTTGAAGTTCAGATAGGCCTTTGTCACATCAGTCAGCTCTTCCTCAGAACCTTTGTCTGTCTTTTCAGAACCTTGAGTGTCCTCCTCCAGTGTGTGTCCCAGTCCCAGGTTTGGTTGAGTACAGCGGAGTCCTTATCCACTGTCCCCCTGCTCATTGTACTCTGCTCTCTGGTCTTTGTCACTTAAGATGGAACAGACTTCCCTGAGGAACTGGAAGTGGTGGGTGCTGTCCTCCTCATCACTCTTGCCCACTGAGTCTGGGTGCACCTGTAGAGCCATGGTGGCTCTGCTCACCTCATGGTGGCTCTGCTGGCCACTCCCGTCAGCAGTGAAGGTCTATGAGGCTGCAGAGCCCTGCTGGGCATGGGTCCAGCGTGAGCCACAGCTCACATAAGACCTCTGAAGGGAAGGGGCTTCGTCCATCTGTCTCAGTCAGTGACGCAGAATCTTGTACATACTAAATTCATAATAAGTAGTTAATGAGGATTATATAATGTTCTTTTGAAAGTTAAGTTAGAAGTTGAGAAGGGAAATTTAAGCTAAAATTTTCTTTTAAAAATAGTCTGTGTAGTGTTTTACAGTAAATATGGTTAGTCTTTTTGTTGAGCTGAAGACTGGAACAAAATTGTGACGGTTGACTTCCACAACTCAAAGCTGGACTCTCCTTAGAGGTTAAATTTTGGCATGGCTTTTCCTTTGTAGAGAAATAAAAAGTTCTTATAACTTTGATTGTTTCTTGGTAACTTATGAGTGAAAGTGATACTACATGTTAAGTC
Source organism: Balaenoptera physalus (assembly GCF_965194825.1). Classification (NCBI taxonomy): domain Eukaryota; kingdom Metazoa; phylum Chordata; class Mammalia; order Artiodactyla; family Balaenopteridae; genus Balaenoptera; species Balaenoptera physalus. The sequence goes on along the minus strand of NC_138896.1, from coordinate 54,043,185 downwards.
TATGGACTTATTTTTGACCATTATATGTTTAACCATAATCCAGTGTAGCGGAGTTAAGCGGGTTTTTTTTTTTTTTTTTTTTTTTTTTTTTTTTTGGTTAAGAGTACCTAAGAGCAAAAAAAAAAAAAAAAGAAGAAGAAGGAAAGAAAAAAAGTACTCTATATTGATATCTAAGGGTTTCCCTCATCCCCGATTTTCTTTAATTTCTGATCTGGAGGATTGTTCCATTGAAGTGAGTATGTGTACCAGTTACCAGTAACTTCCATAGAAGACCAGTGAAAAATCTTTGTCATTTCAGTTCTTTCCATGAGATTTTTGAATGGTCTTCTGTGGATTTTAAAAAAAAAAAGCCTATAAACATACTTTTAAAAGAATACAGTTAGCTATATTACAAATTCAGTTCTTTGAGAGGAAGGCAATCTGTTACATATTTTTGGCTGTCTCAAATAACACACCCTAGTAAGTAGGTCCTCAGTATTTATTGATTTCATGAGTGAATGAGAATAATTTCTTTGTAGGGTCCTGATGAAGAAGCTGTTGTAGATCTTGGCAAAACCAGCTCAACTGTGAACACCAAGTTTGAAAAAGAAGAACTAGAGAGTAAGTTTGTCTAAAATAACTTGTTTAGCAGGATAAATTACTAATGAATGTTTGTTAGTGTCCTTTACCTATTATTTGTTGAAATATTTGTTGTTGTCATTGTAGAGCATACATTTAGAAGAGTGTTCAACACTTTTCTAAATATAGTTTAAAGAAGAGTAATACAGCAAAAACCCATTTAACCACTACCCATATCTGCAAATAGAACATTCCCTGAAACATAAATATCAGAATGCTTTTCAAACTTTACTCATGGTTACCATTACTTATCTTGGAAATTGAAATGCCACAATTATAAAATGAGTTAATTCTTTAATTTTTTTTCTAACAGCCTGGGTAATTTGAATTATGAGCAAATTATAGCGTGCCAGACTAATAAGCCACAGTTATCACTGGTTGTCATCTAAATGTTCGTTTTATATGTCTGTTAATCAGCCTTTTAAAGTACTTATAAAAACCTCAGCATAGAATTGTGTAGCAAATGAGTTATTTGCCAATCTGTTTTCCCTTAGCCAGAAGAAGTCCTGACAAATGGTTTGTTTGTTTGTTTCTTTTTTTTGAAATAATTTTAGATTTACAGAAGAGTTGCAAGGGTAGTACAGAGTGTCCCCTGTATACGTTTCACCCAGCTTTTTCTAATGTTAACATTTTATTTAGGTGTAAGTTTATGAAAATGAAGAAATTAACATTGATACAATACTACTAACTAAACTACAGATTTTATGCAGATTTTACTAGTTTTTCCGCTGATGTTCTTTTTCTGTCCCAGGATCCCTTTGAACAGCTCAGGTTGTGATAGGACACTTAGTTGTCAGGTCTCCTTAGCCTCCTGTAACCTATGACAGTTTCTAGATCTTTCCCCGTTTTTCATGACCTTGACATTTGGAAGAGTAGTGGTTAGATACTAATAGAATGTCCCAAAATGTGGGTTTGTCTAATGTCACATTGTGACGTTATAATCTCATAGCCCAGATCATGGGTATGTGAGGAGCATACCACACGTGATGTGCCCCTCTCACCTGTGGACAGGTGTTATCGACATAACTTAACTGTTGGTGATGTTAAGCCTGAACACTTGCTTAAGGTGGTGTTCATGGCAGATGTTTTGATAGACTTATTTTGGGGTTTTTTTGAGACCTACATTTTTGAGTTAAAGTCTTCTATGACAGCTGAATGGAGCCATTGCTTTACAAAAAGAGGTGGAAAGAGGCACAAATAGGTGTTCTCCACATTTGCTTCCTGAAATGGAAAAAACCCGTTTTTTAAAGTAACCTGTATATGTAGTGTATTTATCAGTTGATGGTATTAGCCCTTGGTGTAATTAGCCCTTGGTATAACAGAGCCCTTGGTGCTCTGTAAAATAAGAGAAGTAACAGGAGACTAGCATTGTTAATTACATGAACTTATACGTAATTCTTTTTTATCATAGTAAATTTTGGTATACTTTTGTGTATGTTACTTTTTTTCCTTTTTGGAAAACTAATACTGTCAATACTCAGAGATACTGCAGGTTTGGTTCTAGACCACTGCAGTAAAGTGAATATTGCAGTAAAGTGAGTCACATGAATTTTTTTGGTTTCCTAGTGCGTATAAAGGTTATGTTCATGCTATATTGTAGTCTATTAAGTGTGAATAGCATTATGTCTAAAAAACAATGTACATGCCGTAACTAAAAATACTTTATTGCTAAAAAATGGTAACCGTCATCTGAGCCTTCGGCAAGTCATAATCTTTTTGCTGGTGGAGGGTCTTGCCTTGATGTTGGTGGCTGCTGACTGATGAGGGTGGTAGTTGCTGAAGGTTGGGGTTGATTTCTTAAAATAAGACAACAGTAAAGTTTGCCACTTTGATTGACTCCTCCTTTCATGAATGATTTCTCTGTAGCCTGCAAGGCTGTGTGATAGCATTTGACCCACAGTAGAATGTCTTTCAAAATTAGAGTCCTATCAAACCCTGCCTTTGCCTTTGCTTTATCAACTAAATTTATGCAATAATCTAATCCTTTGTTGTCATTTCAACAATCTTCACAGCAGCTTCACCAGGAGTAGATTTCATCCAAAGAAACCACTTTCTTTGCTCATCAGTAGGAAGCAAGTTTTATCATGAACTGGCAGCAATTCAGTCCCATCTTTAGGCTCCACTTCTAATTCTAGCTCTTTTGCTATTTCCATCACATCTGCAGTGACTTTCTCCACTGAAGTCTTGAACCCCTCAAAGTCATCCACGAGGGCTGGAATCAACTTCTTCCAAATGCCTGTTAATGTTGATATTTTGACCTCTTCCCATGAATCATGAATGCTATTCATGGCATCTGGGAAGGAATGGTGAATCCTTTCCAGAAGGTTTTCAATTAACTTTGCCCAGATCTATCAGAGGAGTCACTATCTATGGCAGCTATAGCCTTCAAGACCTGAAAGTTGAAATGACTCCTTGATCCATGAGCTGCAGAATGCATGTTGTGTTACCAGGCATGAAAACATCATTAATCTCTTTGTACATCTCCATCAGAGCTCTTGAGTAACTAGGTGCCTTGTCAATGAGCAGTAATACTTTGAAAGGAATCTTTTTTTCTGAGCAGTAAGTCTCAACAGTGGGCTTAAAATATTCAGTAAACTGTTGTCAACAGATGCGCTGTCATCCAGGCTTTGTATAACCTATAATGGAAAAGAATCTGAAGCTATACACGTGAAACTAACACAATATTGTAAATCAACTAAAGTTAAATAAAAAAGAAGAAGAAAGGAAGGAAGGAAGGAAAAAAAATACATATATAGAGCACAGGCAGAATAGACTGAGCATGACTCTTTAAGGGCCCTAGGATTTTCAGAATGGTAAATGAGCATTGGCTTCAACTTCATGTCACCAGCTGCATTAGCATGCATGTCCTTTGAAGCTTTGAAGCCAGGTATTGTCTTCTCCTCTCTAGCTATGAAAGCCCTAGATGGCATCTTCTTCCAATAGAAGGCTGTTTTGTCTACATTCTATCCAGACCATTAAAACTTTCTCCTTATCAACAGTAAGGCTGTTTCACTTTCTTATCATTTGTGTGTTCACTAGCACTTTTAATTTCCTTCAAGAACTTTTCCTTTGCTTTCACTTCTTGGCTGTTTGGCACAAGAGGCCTGGCTTTATGCCAGTTTCGGCATGCCTTCCTCACTAGGCTTAATCATTTCTAGCTTCTGATTTAAGGTGAGAGATGTGCGACTCTTTCACTTGAACGCTTAGAGGCCATTGTAAGGCTTTTAATTGGACTAATTTCAGCATTGCTGTGTCTCAGGGAATAGGGAAGCCCAAGGAGAGGGAGAGAGATGGGGGAACGGATGGTCAGGGGAGCAATCAGAACACATACAACATTTATCGATTAAGTTCACCATCTTATATGGGCATGGTTTGTGGTGCCTCCAAACAATCACCATAGTAAATCAAAGATCACTGATCATGGACCACCATAACAAATATAATAATAATGAAAAAGTTTGAACCATTGCAAGAATTACTGTCAAAACATGACACAGAGACAGGAGGTGAGCAAATGCTGTTGGAAAAATAGTGCTGATACATTGGTTCAATGCAAGGTTGCCACAAACCTTCTGTTTGAAAAAAAACACAGTATCTGTGATGTGCAATAAAATGAGGTCTGCCAGTAATGTTTCCGAACATTTTACCAGGTCATCGAGCTGTGTATATAGGTGTCCACGTGCCATTTAGTAAAGAGAGTCGCCGGCGTCACAGGCATCGTGGACACAAACATCACCACCGGAGAAGAAAAGACAAAGACTCAGACAGAGAAGATGGACGGGAATCTCCTTCTTACGGTAAGAGAATGGAAAGTTCTCCATTAACAGTTTAAGGTTCTTTCCTGGAAAGTTTTTTTTTTTAATTAAATATTTCCTTTTTAAAATTGTATTTCTGTAATAACTCAGACACAGTATATGCATTGAGGAATACTAATTGAAGTAAGAATATTTTTTCTACAAGAAAAATGCTTAGTTTATTGGTTAAGATCTACTTAGGATGAGTGAAAAAAGTAAGGGGCTTTGGTTTCTTTATTGTATTCCAGCCTTGGAATTGTAAATGTTGAGTCTTGGCACTTAAAATTCAATTTAGGAGGGTTTTTATTTCCTTTTCTCTATTATATATTTCATTATTAACATATGCAATGAACAAATATCTGGAATCCTTAGGCTCCTGGAACAGATTGAAATTTTTTTTTTTCATTTTTAAATACATTTTTTGCCAGAAGATTTTTATCCATAAAGCTGGATTACTTGGTTATCTGTGCAGCAAAGAGTGCTTTGATTTGATAGTATTGTCTTTAGAAGGACAGATTTTTTTGTTTGAAAGCAGAGCAATAAAGAAGTACCAGTAGACAGAGGAAATGATGGGAATCTCAGAAAGCAAAAAAGGCATATGGTAGAGGAAAATGAATTATTATCTGATAATAAAGATTAGTAGTTATTTAAGGGCCCCTGAAAGCTGGAAAGGCGAGAGCCCGAAAAAACAGCTGTGCGGCTTGAGCAGGACATTGCACTCAGTTGACATGTAAGGCATCATTGGTTTTTTAGGACATCGTGGCCCATATGGCCATCTACACCATAGGTCCTAGTGTGTGCATTCTTGAGGAGCCATGTGAGCTGCACCCCCACAGGCACTTGTGTGCTGTGCTGGAGGAAAGTTCTTTTGACGAGGTAAAGAGGGAAAGAATTACTGTGTATACTACAGCTTATGTCATGGTCATAAGAAAGAAGATACTGATGGCCTAGTAAAATATTAAGTGCCAATTCTGTGCTAAGTATTCCACCAAGCCCTTGACATACGTGCTTTGACTTAATCTTCTCAGCATTTTTAAAAAATTAAAGATAGATATTATTGTTTTCGTTATATAGATGGAGAAACCTCAACTTAGAGAGGCTAAATGATGGGAATCTCTTAGCCAGTACTAAGAGATCCTGATGGCCTAATAAACTATTAAGTGGTCATATAGCTAACAAAAATATGTCGCTGGTGAAGGAAAAATCAACAGTAATTTTAAAAGCATCACTAGTGGACTTTGATGACATTGGTAGTTGAGAAGTATTTTGCTGTTATTTTGTGAGTGGATCGGTATGCTTCTCTATTTCATTCTGAATAAAAAGGCACACAATATTTTTTATAGGAATGCTGCTTACTAGACTGTAAGTATGTTTATATGTTCACCTGGCTAGGTGGTTTAATGTTCAAGCTGAGGTCTGAAATATGTAGTCTAAATATAGTTGTTTGAAAAATAAATTTGGTGGAGAAAATATTTATAACTTTTTCATAGAGTAATTATGCCTAGAAAAGTTTTATGCCACAGAATTGGGTTTGTTTTGGTTTTAACTCCAATCTGTGTCCTAGAAATTGCTATGAAGTACCTTCTTTCTTCCCCTCACTCTCCAAAAAGAGATTACACAGGTGTTTTGGACATGATGGACTAACAGGAATTGCATTTGTCCTCCAATTTTAAACAGTTAGAAAACTGCACAAAATATATGAAACAGTAATTTTCAGACAATGGACAACAAGCAGCATAGGATGCTGAGCTCTGTTACTACAAGCAACTGTATGCCAATAAAATGGACAACGTGGAAGAAGTGGACACATTCTTAGAAATGCACAACCTGCCGAGACTGAACCAGGAAGAAATAGAAAATATGAACAGACCAGTCACAAGCATTGAAATTGCAACTGTGATTAAAAATCTTCCAACAAACAAAAGCCCAGGACCAGATGGCTTCACAGGCGAATTCTATCAAACATTTAGAGAAGAACTAACACCTATCCTTCTCAAACTCTTCCAAAATATAGCAGAGGGAGGAACATTCCCAAACTCATTGTATGAGGCCACCATCACCCTGATACCAAAACCAGACAAAGATGTCACAAAGAAAGAAAACTACAGGCCAGTGTCACTGATGAACGTAGATGCAAAAATCCTCAACAAAATACTAGCAAACAGAATCCAACAGCACATTAAAAGGATCATACACCATGATCAAGTGGGGTTTATCTCAGGAATGCAAGAATTCTTCAATATACGCAAATCAATGAATGTGATACACCATATTAACAAATTGAAGGAGAAAAACCATATGATCATCTCAATAGATGCAGAGAAAGCTTTTGACAAAATTCAATACCCATTTATGATAAAAACCCTCCAGAAAGTAGGCATAGAGGGAACTTTCCTCAACATAATACAGGCCATATATGACAAACCCACAGCCAACATCGTCCTCAATGGTGAAGAACTGAAACCATTTCCACTAAGATCAGAAACAAGGCAAGGTTGCCCACTCTCACCAATATTATTCAACATAGTTTTGGAAGTTTTAGTCACAGCAATCAGAGAAGAAAAAGAAATAAAAGGAATCCAAATCGGAAAAGAAGTAAAGCTGTCACTGTTTGCAGATGACATGATATTATACATAGAGAATCCTAAAGAGTCTACCAGAAAACTACTAGAGCTACAAAAGCTACTACAAAATCAATGAATTTTGTAAAGTAGAAGGATACAAAATTAATGCACAGAAATCTCTTGCATTCCTATACACTAATGACGAAAAATCTGAAAGTGAAATTAAGAAAACACTCCCATTTACCATGGCAACAAAAAGAATAAAATATCTAGGAATTAACCTACCTAAGGAGACAAAAGACCTGTATGCAGAAAATTATAAGACACTGATGAAAAAAATTAGAGAGGATACAAATAGATAGAGAGTTATACCATGCTCTTGGATTGAAAGAATCAACATTGTGAAAATAAGTATACTACCCAAAGCAATCTACAGATTCAATGCAATCCCTATCAAACTACCACTGGTATTTTTCACAGAACTAGAACAAAAAATTTCACAATTTGTATGGAAACACAAAAGACCCCGAATAGCCAAAGCAATCTTGAGAAAGAAATACAGAGCAGGAGGAATATGGCTCCCTGACTTCAGACTATACTACAAAGCTACAGTAATCAAGACAGTATGGTACTGGCCCAAAAACAGAAATATAGATCCATGGAACAGGATAGAAAGCCCAGAGATAAACCCACACACATATGGTCACCTTATCTTTGATAAAGGAGGCCAGAATATACAATGGAGAAAGACAGCCTCTTCAATAAGTGGTGCTGGGAAAACTGGACAGCTACATGTGAAAGAATGAAATTAGAACACTCCCTAACACCATACACAAAAATAAACTCAAAATGGATTCAAGACCTAAATGTAAGACCGGACACTATAAAACTCTTAGAGGAAAACATAGGAAGAACACTCTTTGACATAAATCACAGCAAGATCTTTTTTGATCCACCTCCTAGAGTAATGGAAATAAAAACAAAAATAAACAAATGGGACCTAATGAAACTTCAAAGCTTTTGCACAGCGAAGGAAACCATAAACAAGATGAAAAGACAACCCTCAGAATGGGAGAAAATATTTGCAAACGAATCAACGGACAAAGGATTAATCTCCAAAATATATAAACAGCTCGTGCAGCTCAATATTAAAGAAACAAACAACGCAATCCAAAAATTGGCAGAAGACCTAAATAAACATTTCTCCAAAGAACACGTACAGATGGCCAAGAAGCACATGAAAAGCTGCTCAACATCACTAATTATTAGAGAAATGCAAATCAAAACTACAATGAGGTATCACCTCACATCAGTTAGAATGGGCATCATCAGAAAATCTACAAACAACAAATGCTGGAGAGGGTGTGTAGAAAAGGGAACCCTCTTGCACTGTTGGTGGGAATGTAAATTGATACAGCCACTATGGAGAACAGTATGGAGGTTCCTTAGAAAACTAAAAATAGAATTACCATATGATCCTGCAATCCCGCTATTGGGCATATACCCAGAGAAAACCATAATTCAAAAAGACACATGCACCCCAATGTTCATTGCAGCACTATTTACAATAGCCTGGTCATGGAAGCAACCTAAATGCCCATCGACAGACGAATGGATAAAGAAGATGTGGTACATATATACAATGGAATATTACTCAGCCATAAAAAGGAACGAAATTGAGTCATTTGTTGAGACGTGGATGAATCTAGAGACTCATACGGAGTGAAGTAAGTCAGAAAGAGAAAAACAAATATCGTATATTAATGCATGTGTGTGGAACCTAGAAAAGTGGTACAGATGAACCAGTTTGTAGGGCAGAAATTGAGACACAGATGTAGGGAACAAACGTATGGACACCAAGTTGGGAAAACCACGGTGGGGTGGGGATGGTGGTGTGCTGAATTGGGTGATTGGGATTGACATGTATACACTGATGTGTGTAAAATTGATGACTAATAAGAACCTGCAGTATAAAAAACCAAACAAACAAGCAAAAAACAACTAATACTAAACTCATTGGGTTATTGTATGGAAATATGTTAATATAAATGTTTCAGACATTACATGAAATTTCTAAAAATCTTATATGTTCTGGTATAATGTTATAAGTCATAATTCTGGTTATTACTTTAAAATGTATATTTCAGAAATAACTAAATTTTCTTGTCAATTGCATTATTATGAACTTTCATCAAATCTTTAACCATGGTCATTTTTAAGTCTTTTGTCATTTACAGACAGTTCTGGGTGTACTCTGATGCTTTTGCAAAAATGTTCCTATAAAAGGTTTTCATCTTCAAGGAATTCATGGAAAAGACTCTGACAAGTACAGGTTTCTGGTAACTGACTATACTGCTGAACTGAATGAATAAGCATTTTCAGAACTCTAATGGAAAACTGGTGAATTCATAAAAGTGCTAACAAAGATCAAGGTGAAAAAAAAATTAATTACATGGAACTGAGTGAAGTGATGAGGATGATTATAATTTTTGTGACTTTTTGTTTGAATAAAAAAAAAAACAAACCTAAAAGTAGAACTACCATACGACCTAGCAATCCCACTACTGGACGTATACCCTGAGAAAACCATAATTTAAAAAGAGTCATGTACCAAAATGTTCACTGCAGCTCTATTTGCAGTAGCCAGGACATGGAAGCAACCTAAGTGTCCATCAACAGATGAATGGATAAAGAAGATGTGGCACATATATACAATGGAATATTACTCAGCCATAAAAAGAAACGAAATTGAGTTATTTGTAGTGAGGTGGATGGACCTAGAGTGTGTCATACAGAGTGAAGTAAGTCAGAAAGAGAAAAACAAATACCGTATGCTAACACATATATATGGAATCTTAAAAAAAAAAAAGGTCATTAAGAACCTAGCGGCAAGACAGGAATAAAGACACAGACCTACTAGAGAATGGACTTGAGGATATGGGGAGGGGGAAGGGTAAGCTGGGACAAAGTGAGAGAGTGGCATGGACATATATACACTACCAAATGTAAAATAGATAGCTAGTGGGAAGCAGCCGCATAGCAGAGGGAGATCAGCTCGGTGCTTTGTGACCACCTAGATGGGTGGGATAGGGAGGGTGGGTGGGAGGGAGACGCAAGCGGGAAGAGATATGGGGACATATGTATATGTATAACTGATTCACTTTGTTATAAAGCGGAAACTAACACACCATTTTAAAGCAATTATACTCCAATAAAGATGTTAAAAAAAAAAAGAAACAGATCCAGAAATGACAAAGTTGATGGAGTTCGAAAACAAGCATGTAAAAGCAGTATAATATATATGCTTTATATGTTCAAGAAGAGAGAGGCTGAAAATATATGAAAGTCCCACATGGAACTTCTACAGATGAAAAATGCAGTATCTGAAATAAGTAGTACACTAGATAAGATTAACAGATGATTTGACATTACAGAATAAAAAAGATAAGTGATTTTTGAAGATATTGTGATAGAAACTAATCAAAATGAAACGAAAAAAAGCTGAAGACCAATAAACAGCATCAGTAATTTGTTGGACAGTATCAGGTAGTCTATCATATGTGTAATTGGAGTGCCAGAAAAATTTCCAAAATTAATAAAAAGTCTGAACTCACAGGTCCAAGGAGTTCAGCAAAACCCAAGGGGAAGAAACATGAAGAAAAAACCACACAAAGTCACATAAAAATCAAACCGCTGAAACCAAGACCTAACAGTCCTAAATGTATATAACAACAGCTTCAAAATCCATGAAGCAAAAACTGATAAAATTGAAAAGAGAAAGAGAGAAATCCACACTTATAGTTGGAGATTGCAACTCTCCTTTCTCAGTAATGGATATAACAAGTAAACAAAAAATCAGTAAGGATATAGAAGACCTAAATAACACTGTCAGTCAGATTGATAGTCACATGCATAGAACATTTCACCCAACCACAGCAGAATACACATTCTTTACAATTGCATATTGAAGATTTAACCAAGATCATATTCTAGGCCATAAAACAAGTCTTAATACATTTAAAAAGACTGAAAGTGTATTCTGTTACCACAAATAGAATTAAACTTAAAAGATATTAAGAAAAATGCCCAGATATTTGGAAATTAAGCACGAAGTTTCTCAGTAACCCATGGGTTAAAGATGCAATCACAACAGAAATTAGAAAATATATTGAATTCATGAAAATGAAAACACAGTACAGGCAGAAAATTGAGAGAAAATCTTGCAAAGTGAGGACACAGTCCTGACACACACAGGTTTCATTTAGCATGGTACTGTGCAAAGTGAGGACTGCCTACATATTAGAATTTGTTAGATATAGCTAAAGCAGTGCTTAGAGAAAAATGTATAGCATTTAGTTTTTATACTAGAAAAGAAGGGACTTCCCTGGTGGCACAGTGGTAGAGACTCCACGCTCCCAGTGAAGGGGGCCCAGGTTTGATCCCTGGTCCAGGAACTGGATTCCACATGCATGCCACAGGTGGGAATTCGGGAGTTTGCATGCCACAACCGAGGAGCCCACCTGTTGCAACTAAGACCCAGTGCAAACAAATAAATTTAAGTAAAGAAATTAATTTAAAAAACGCAGAACAAGAAAAGCCTAATCAATGATTTAAGCTTGTAACTTAAGAAATTGAAGGAAAAAATACTGCAAATTAAGCCTAAATAAGTAAAAGAAAAGAAACAATAAAAATGAAAGCAGAAATGAATAAAATAAAAATCAGACCAACAGTAGCAAAAATCAATCAGACTGAAATCTGGTTCTTTGAAAAGATCAATAAAATTGAGAAATCTAAATAGCCAGACTGATCAGGTGAGGGAAAAAAAGATACAAATGACCAGCACCAGAAATTTTCAGTAAAGATTCTACAGATATTAAAGAATAAGGAGGGAATATTATGAATGATTTTATGCCAACAAAATTGATACTTCAGATTAAATGGGAAAGTTTCTTAGGAATACATGCTATTAGGCAGAAATGGGTAACTTGAATTATCCTACATGTATAAAAAGAAATTGAATTTGTAGTCTAAAGCATTCCCACAATGGAAATTTACTCCCAAATGTCATCAAACATATAAGAATGAAATAACACAGACTCTGCCAGAAAATTGAAGATGAGGGAACACTTTTCCATTCATATTGTGAATCCAGCATTACCCTGATACCAAAACCTGATGAAGATGTTACAATAGAATAAAACTACACACTAATTATTTCTCATGAGTATAGATTCAGAAATCCTTAACAAAATAAAAGCATATCTTAACCAGCAATACTTAAGAGGGATAATACATCATGATGGTGGTAATCTGAATAGTGGCCCCCACAATGTCCATATTCCTACTGTCCGGAACCTGTGAATGTTAACCTTATTTGGCAAAAGTGAATCTGTAGATGTGACTAAGTTAAAGGATTTTGTGAAGTGGAGATTATGCTGGATTAATGCAGATGGGCCAGATTTAATCACAAGGAGTCAGAAGATCAGAGAGGAGATGGTAGTTATAGTGATGGAATGAGGAGGCATCCAGACCTAAGGAATGTAGGCAGCCTCCAGAAGCTAGAAAAGGTAAGGAAATGGATTTTCCCCTAGAGCCTCCAGAAAGAACCAGCCCATGATTTTTTAGCCCTGTGTAAAATTCATTTTGGACTTCCGGTCTCCAGAACTGTAAGAGAATAAATTTGTGTTATTTAAGCCACCAAGTTTGTGGAAATTTGTTATAGCAGCATTAGGAAATTAATATGATGAACAAGTAGAAATGCAGGGTTGGTTTAAAATTTAAACATCTATCAGTGTAAATAAACATATTAATAGTATAAAGGAGAAAAACCCATATAATCATATCAATAAGACAGAAAAAGCCTTTGACAAAATTCCTCCCCGCTAGTTTGCTAGGAGTTAAAATTCTGTCTTTAGATAAATTCTATTTATCTACATCTAACAAATTCTATTTATTTAGAATTTTTCTAAATTCTAAATTCTATTCTAGAATTTTATCTCCTTGCAAACTAGGAATATTAGAAAACTTCTTCAGTGTGATAGAGAGCATTTAGAAATGGTGGTGAAAGACTGAATGTTTTCTCCCTATGAATTGGGAAAAGGCATGGATGTCTTCTCTCACCACTTCTGTACAACATGGTACTGGCACACGTAGCCAGTATAATAAGGCAAGAAAGAAATGAAATGCATCCAGAAGGTAAAGGAAGAAGTAAAATTGTTTTTATTCATAGTTACAGAATCATATGTGTAGCAAATCCTAAGCAATCTACAAAACTACAGAACTAAGTGAGTTTAGCAAGGTTACAGGATACAAAATCAGTGTACAGAATCAACTGTATTTCTATATAGTAGCAATGAGCAATCTGAAACTGAAATAAAAAACAGCACAATAGCACCAGAAATATTTCTTGGGGATGAATTTCACAAAAGATGTGCAAGACCTAATTGTTGAAAGGTTCAAATATTAGGAAGTTCAGTTACATTGTGTTTTTATTTGTCCTGCATCGGTCTTAGAGTATTCCTTCATTATGAAGACCCATGTCGTGTACACACGGGACAAGTTTCAGATATGTTTTTCATATTGCCTCTTCCCCTGTTCTTTATATTTTCCTCTTTCTGGAGTTTTTCTTGTGCGACTTTTTTATTCTGTTTTCTATATCTCTTAACCTTGCGTGTTTTTGTCTTATTTGTCATTGATGCATTCTGTGTAACCGCCTCCTCCTTAGATCTGTCTTTTCCTTTAACAATTTTGTTTCTAATCTACTTTTTTAAAAAAAAATTATTTAATTAATTTATTTATTTTTGGCTGTGTTGGGTCTTTGGTCTTTGTTGCTGCACAGGGGCTTTCTCTAGTTGCGGCGAGCGGGGGCTACTCTTCGTTGCGGTGCACGGGCTTCTCATTGTGGTGGCTTCTCTTATTGTGGAGCATGGGCTCTAGGTGCGTGGGCTTCAGTAGTTGTGGCACGCGGGCTCTAGAGGGCAGGCTCAGTAGTTGTGGCACACGGGCACAGTTGCTCCATGGCATGTGGGATCTTCCTGGACCAGGGCTTGAACCCGTGTCCCTTGCATTGGCAGGTGGATTCTTAACCACTGTGCCACCAAGGAAGTCCTTCTAATCTACTTTTTAACCTGTTTTAATATCCCTCTTGCAGCTGTAAGTTCCTGGAGGTTTGTTTACTTAGATGTAAATTTTGAGTTTGACCTCCTCTATTATATTTGGAAGAATTTGATTTTGTTTTTAATTGATGCTTGTTGTATGCTTCAGTGTTTATTCTGGGACCTCTGGGGCTTTCAACTGTCCTGGACTAGAATGTATGCTAATTTCTCTGTTTGGGGATCCTGTACCACACAGGTAGTTTAAACTCAGATGTCATGAGTGGCAGTGACCTGTCTACCCCCCTAACCTCAGCTGACAGACTTTTGCTTCTCCATGATAGTAGGAAAAGTTAGTTTTGAGTTTTCTCATCCTTTTTTTGGAACTTGGGGATTTCTTTTTTTACTCTTGAACTTAACTACATATTGATTAAATATTTGAAATGTTCTATATTATCTAACATTTCCATCTATTTTTGGTGAGGAAAAGGTCCTGTCTTATGCATAGTGTTTTCTTGTTTTTGGATGTTGCTTACTGTTATTTGTTTGATTTACATTAGTTTGTTAAAGATTAGTGTGACTTTAACATATAATTTTTCTTTTTCATCTGTGGAGGTGATCTTTCTGTAAAATTCTTTTGTTCTAGATTGTTGGTCCTTGTTTCCTTCCAGAATTATAGTATTTTAATAATAATGAAAAGAAATTTGTTCTGATGGAATATATTTATAACAAAAGCATTTCATTTTCAAAATTTAGAATTTACCTTTGTATTAATTGAGGAAAATTTTGAGTGTATATTTTTAAATTCTGATTTTGTCAAGACACACCATCCCAGAGAGTCCAGTTCATCCTGGGTACTGAAGATGATGATGAAGAACACATTCCCCATGATCTCTTCACGGAAATGGATGAGCTGTGCTACAGAGATGGAGAAGAGTATGAATGGAAAGAAACTGCCAGGTGATGATACTCTCTCAGTTTTTAACTGCCTTTACTTGGTTTCTTTTTGTAATGAGAATATAAAATTGAAATTGAGACATCCAGTGCTTTAAAACAATGAGTAGAGAATTTCCTTCTGTCTGGAAATTTTATCTTTATTCTCAAAATTTGTTTCCTTAATTCTTAATACTATAATATAACAAAAGGAAATATGTTACTGTAGACTTACAATTAGAGGAAACAAGTTTGAAAAATCAACATCTTGCATGTTTAAAGTTTAAAATAAGATTGGAAGCTGAAACTATGAATTTCCAGAGTTTGTTTCTGTAAACTTACTACAGTGATAGCTAGAATAGAAAGAGGAACTACAAAGGTAACTTGTGCCTATTGACATTATAGGCCGTTAACCTAATTTGTAAAAATGTGTTTGTAGCGAAATTTTGTTTTGGTGGTGGTGATCTTTGTTTCTGTTTAAAAGAACAAGCTTATGTTTATCATATTAAAATAAACCAATGGAATCATTATTTGTAAAATATTGTTATACATTATACATTTCAGATGGCTGAAATTTGAAGAGGATGTTGAAGATGGCGGTGACCGGTGGAGTAAGCCTTACGTGGCGACCCTCTCTTTGCACAGTCTTTTTGAACTGAGAAGTTGCATCCTAAATGGAACAGTCATGCTGGATATGAGAGCAAGCACTCTTGATGAAATAGCAGGTGATAGCAAAGTGACTTCTTTATAGTTAAATTGTATTGAAGTTAGAGATACTTAAATAAGGAAAATAAAGTGGCATTTAGACCATTGATTTGACAGTTACATGTTGAGCTTCCATTCTGTGCAGGGCAGTATGAGGAGTAGACGTATAAATAACCCTTTTTGTCTTTGATAAGTTTGGAGTCTAAAAGATTAAATTAGAGAGATGTAACTACGGTTATCAAGAAGAAAGTGACTAGTGCCATAAGCAAGATATGGAGCCTGTTCTCTGGAAGTGCAGAGGAAGGAGCTTTTTGTTTCTTTGTTGTCTGGACCAAGGTATCTGGGGAAGATACAGAGAGTACATTAACTATACAACTTATCCATAGAATTTGAACACATGGCAATAAGGAGCAGGGTGGTGCAAGAGAAAAGAAAGTATTCTAAGGAGGAGGAAGAGAAGGAAGAAAAGTCTAGAAAGTATAGACAGCTATGAATCTCAAAAAAGTCAATTCTCTGTGAGTATACAGATTCTTGAGATATGTTAGAAAAATAAATTAGAGGTGGATTGTGACTAGCCTTGAATTACTGGGTTAAGAAATTGGATTTTATTTGGTAGGCATTTTGGCTCTCAATGATTTTTAAGTTGGAGAATAGTATGATCTCGATGTGTGTCAGGGATATCATTCTGGCAAGAAGAGGTAGGGTGGCTTTGGATAAGAAGAGGTTAGAAGCAAGGAGGTCATTTATTCTCTTGGAATGTCTAAGCAAGAAGTAATGACGATCTGATGTCTGGTAGGTAGTAGCAATGGAAACGAAGGAGAGAAAATCGAAGGATACTGTGGAGGTAGAAAGAAGGAAAAGATAGCTGTGATAAAGCTATTTGGTCACTAACTGAAGTTGCTCAAAACCAATATCCAGTTCAGTAGTAATAAAATTGATAGTGTGACTACCATTATAGATTGCCCAATATAAAAACAAAAAACTATTGTATTTGATTTTCAAGAGGACCATAAATTTATTAGAATTTCTCAGGCTAGAAATATCAATACGTTGATATTACCAGATTGATAGATTTGACCTTGTGCTGCAAATCTTTAAGTTATCAAAGTCCTTACTTTCTTGTTTTATATAAATGACTGAAAAACTGAGTTAGGATTAGGAATATTGAATTTAAATATATTCAATATGTCTTACTTTGGCTTTTAATTATCACATAATACAATATAATATTTTAGTAAATGTATAATCCAGTGTTCATTTGTATGGTAGCCTGCAGTCATGGTGTTACTGTTAATAGTTTACCTGCTAGGTTGATCCCTTCCAGTTTTCTCTCAGACGAATCTTATCATAGATTTGAAAGCCTGACTCTTTTATCTCAAGTTGCTGCCGCTTTTAAAAAATATTTATATGTACTTTATAAATTAAAAATAGTCCAGGCACCGCAGTAATGTATAAAATGTCATTGCCATCAATCTCCCCTTTTCCCACACCTCCCTCACAGCCTGATATAGTCATCTTTCTAAAACTTATTACTTCATATTTTATCTATTCAGTTACTCACTGGTTTTTCTACCTCTGGGCGAGTGAGAGCAGAAACTTGATCTGCTTAATTGCCGTATTCCCAGCACATAATAGGTACTCAGTAAATAGTTAATGATTGAATGAATGAGTAGAGATATTCATCTACAGTTTTGGGGAAAAGTATGAGG
Organism: Balaenoptera physalus; assembly: GCF_965194825.1. Classification (NCBI taxonomy): domain Eukaryota; kingdom Metazoa; phylum Chordata; class Mammalia; order Artiodactyla; family Balaenopteridae; genus Balaenoptera; species Balaenoptera physalus. The sequence goes on along the minus strand of NC_138896.1, from coordinate 54,025,771 downwards.
TGAAGCAAGAAAATACCTTCACTTCTTAGGAAGCCAATATTTGAATATCCATTTTAATAGAATTTATTGTATCATCAGTAAACCACCTTCAACTATATAGGAAGGCTATTGGTGAATAACAGTAGCTTTTCAATAAATAATAGTATTTATTAAAATAAGGGTCTCTATTAATATGTTCATTTTTGTTGGATAATGTTCATATTTATCTTTATGCATCCATTATTCAATATTAGAAGAGAATGATACTTTCTAGAGCTATTTAAGAGTCTTATTTTTCTGGTAAAATTTCACTTAAGATTTATTCTGTGTTATAGTCATCCAAGTGTTAGTTTATTTAATAAAAATGATTGTTATCTATGTATTTTTCTTTGCCTAGATATGGTATTGGACAACATGATCGCCTCTGGCCAGTTGGACGAGTCCATAAGAGAGAATGTCAGAGAAGCCCTTCTGAAGAGGCACCATCATCAGAATGAGAAAAGGTTCACCAGCCGGATTCCCCTTGTTCGATCTTTTGCAGATATAGGCAAGAAACATTCTGACCCTCACTTGCTTGAAAGGAATGGTGAGATAAGTTGTGGCATTCAATTTTTGCTAACACGTCTACACTAATGGCATTCCAGTGTGTTACAATTAGCATTCTGGAAAAGAAACATATTTTTTCTAGATAATTACATAGGCCTTTATCTTTTTAATTCTCTTTAAAATAATAATTTGTGCATTTAAAGATTTCATTTCTAAAATGTCTTTACAACGTGACAGAATTATCTGTAGAAATTACTTAGATGAAAAAATTAAGCATTTACTGTGTTAAAATGGGACATTTAAGTATTGGTAATATTTAAACACTATACTATACGTAACCCTGAATTACTCTCCTTCTTGCTTTTTTGTTTCTGCTGAAGAATTCTTGTATATTTGATAAAAGAGCCATAAATTATTATCTATAAATTTAATCTTTTGAAAATTTTAAGTCTTGTGTTTGGGCCTTTAATATTAGATTTTTCCTAGAGATTTTTTTTTTTTCTCCTGAGTATACTTTACTTGCTGGGCATAAACAAGTATTTTGGGGTTGGTCTGCTGATTTCACTGCTTTTTATTTACATAATTTGTGAAAGATTTTTGTGCTTGTTCCTGTTTTATGCTAGGGATGATGCAGTTGATTTTTTCAAGCCATTGAGAATGGCACAGACCCACACACTGCTGCTCTCCCCTCTCATTCACGGTCTAGCATGGGTTATGTGGGACATGGGGAGAATGTGTTTTTGTAGCCATTTACCTATGTCACTGTCTTAAGGCTGGCATGCTATCACTGGGGTTCTATTTTGGGTCTCAAAGATAGCTCTGATGACAGTGACTGGAAAAATCCAGGTGCGAAGAATTGGAGCTGGTTTTGAGGATCACTGCTGCCTCTAGTTGCTACCATTACCCAAGGCTTGTGAGAATTATACAGTGAAGAGGAGTGGAGGATGGGCCACAAATTCTTCTGCTCATCTTTTCTGTCTTTGAAAAGAGTATGGCTTTTAACTCTTCTACAAGCACACAGTCACAGGTGGTAGGATTTAACATGTCTAAAGTTGACAGTACTTAGTCATCGTTTGCAGCTCAGTGTAAGATAATTAAGTCCATTTTCTTCTGAGCATTTGACCAATAAAACTCTTTTTAATCTATTTAAAATTGTGCCTTTCTATATTCATCGAACCTTAAGAATGAAAGAAATCTCTTATGGACCTAAGTTCAATCTGAAAGCAAGCCATCTATGTCACGTCTTTTTTTCACCTTTCCATGTATTGCATATGCTCTACTTTAGTGAAGTGAATTTGTTTGCCTAGAGAGACCATATTAAATCTTTCTTCCCCATATGCAGTGGTTCCTGATTATTCTCCAATTGTCAGTTGATTCCTTTTAATCATAAGACAATGGCTATTTTCTTTTAGATGCCATTTTAGCATGGGCATTCTGTTATTTTGTTATATTATAGTTGTAATTTAACAATTTTTTCTGCATGTAGCTTATTTTTTAACTAAATGGTGGTTTATGGATTAAAAGTTCATATTTTTAATATTTCTGGGATCTCTTGAGCATGTAGCTTTGATTACTTAGATCATGTGAGGTTGTTATATTTCTCATGCTTTTCCTGAAAAAACAATGTTATTCCATTAAGCCACACTTGATTAGAATAACCAAGTGTTTGAAGTATAACTATACCTCACCTTTTGAAATACTGTAGACTTAGCTTCCTCATCACTCTTGTTGGTAAGAAATACTTTATTCTTAGCTAGTTAAATTAAAGATTGTATGTATTTGTTTTAATTTATCTGCTGCATTAGAAATGGAAGCATATTTTAGGACATTTATTAATATCAGATAATGAGCTCAAGAATATGTATCTTTTAAAATTGACGTTTCTCTTTTGAAAAAAGAAATTCCTATAACTTGTCTTATGTTTTTAAATTTTACTTGAGAGTGCTATCAGTAGGTGATGCCCTATTGACTTAATGTTATTGATATCACCTTTAAGTTAGGAATTATTAGATACTGTTAATGTGGACTTTTCTTATGAGAGAATATGTAGAAGTTCGGTGCAATGTAGATAAAATGCACTAAATATCAGTGCTGGTAAGTTTTGTTTTGGATTTTATTTCTTAGATTATTTTTGTGTTATATTCTCATTTGCTATTTATCATTTTTTTAAGCAGCAGCTTTCCATTGATATTATTCTTTAATTTAAAGCCACACTATTGGACATTCTCATTACTAACAGAATATCGTCCCCGACCATCTATCATTAGCATTGTTTTTTATTTTTTGTTTTGATTTTTGGATACATCTTCAGAGAACTAATTACAGTTTAAGCCATTTTTCAATGATTTTCTAATACTTAAAAATCTGATTGTCATACTAACCCTGATAGCATGAATTTGAAATTTTGGATCTTTTTTAAATCTTGCAGTTTATGGTGTAAATTGATTTTTTTTGTGTGTCATTTGTCTTCTGCAGTGAACTTCATCACTTTTCATTTATTTGTTTTATCTCAGGGGAAGGCCTTTCAGCCTCCCGCCACTCTTTGCGAACAGGTCTGTCTGCCTCAAACCTTTCATTGAGAGGAGAATCACCTTTATCTCTTCTTCTCAGTCATCTTCTTCCTTCTTCAAGAGCTGGAACCCCTGCAGGCTCGAAGTGTACAACCCCAGTACCCACCCCTCAGAACAGTCCTCCTTCCAGCCCTAGGCTCAGTCGCCTGAACTCCAGAAGTTCCCAGCAGAGGCAGCTTCAGGCCCCAGAGCTACTGGTTTCACCTGCCAGTGACGATATTCCCACAGTAGTAATTCATCCGCCTGAGGAAGACTTAGAAGCACTGCAAGGCCAGGAGCAGAAGAATGAGGAAAATGTTGACATAACTTCAGGCAACTATTCAAAGTCCTCCATGTGTGGTGCTTTCTGCCTCTGGATCACTTGCACTTGGAATGCCTTTCAAGCACATAGCTTTAGCAGCATACATAGATAATGCTTATAATTTATTTTGACTTCTGCATGTTTTTTTCTTTATAGTATATTACAGAGAAGGATAGAATTATTAAAAATTTTAAGTTTTAAAAAGACTCCAAATAAGACTACACATAATTTAATTATTTTTCAAAAATTTTCACTGAGATTTTACAGGTCAATGCATTTGAATGGTTCAAAAAAATGTAGACATTTTTACAAGTTATCTTTTAATTTGCCATGATTAAAAAAATGGTGGCCCTTCTTGTGCATTTCATTCCATAAGGTGAATGAACACATGTTTTACATAAAGTAAAATGGGGTGATATGCCTTTTATCTACTATTTGGTGCTTTTGTTCAAGGAATGCAGTATGTTTTAACCTTCCTAACAAAAATAGAATTGAACGTTCTTTTTCTCATTTTGTCTCTGAGAAGATTGAGGTTCACTAATGACTGCCTGGCATCATCATTATTTCAAGACTAGTTTTATAATTTGGAATAGACTTTACTTGTCCTTTATTTAATGCCATATCTATTTTTAATCCTAATGCACCTTGAAATTTTCAGGACTAGAGTTCCAATAGTTGTGGCTAGGATATATTTCTACGTGAATTAGAAAAATTATTTCTTAGTGGATAAAAGGTTTGTAACTCACTTAAGGGTTATTATATATAATTTTGGCTCTTCCTCTTATATATTAATTATATGCACATTTATACATATATATCTTTCTACCCAATTCATATAAAAAAGTATTCTTTAGTGACTATATGTTTTACTGACAGCTAAGCATCAGCGTGACATATGAACACTAACTATAGTGGTTTTAATCACATAATTATTATCACATTTCTGCATAACGCTGAATAATATATAACACTTCAATAGTAGCTTATAGTTATTGGCCTGTTTGATGTGTATAAAATTTTGTGTAAGTTGGGTGGATATACCTATTTTCAGAAACTCAGGCTCAGCAAAGTTAAATAAATTCCCCTGGATCATACAGCTAGTAAGTGACAGCCCACGTCCTCTGACTAAACATCCTGTGTTCCTACCAGTATATGACCAACCAGCCTCTCCTTCTCTTTATTGGCTGTATCCAGACATACTAAATACATTTAAATTTAATCAAAGCTCATTGTAGTTGCCAAAAAATGATACTTCTAGAAGTTAAAAAATAGAAGTTTTGTGGTTAAATCATTGTAACATTAATTATGATAGTACTTATAGTAACCATTGTTTCATAGGTTATCACACACAGTGATGTATACTTTTCAAATATCATGTTTCTAATTTGTCTAACAATTTGATGAGTTCATGTTATTGCTGTTTGTAAAATGAAGAAAATTAAGACTTAGAGATGTTAAGGTTATACCGTAAATGACCAGAGCAAGGAATTGAACCCAGATCTACTTACAACAAAATCTATAGTATAGAATTTCATTGTAAATTTTAATACTTTGTGGAAAAGATAGAGAATTATATAATGAGGTAACTAAACAAAAAAGGAAAAAAAAATCTAGAAATAATTACTCAGAAATAACGAACATTCTTATTTTAATTAAAAAGGACTAGCAAGGTTTACTATTTTTATTGAATAAAAATGACTTTAAAGTTACTTCCCCTTGCATTTGTTTTTACCTATATCTGTCAGTAATACTGGACATTTCTTGTTTTACCAGTTTCAATGTTATTAATGATAAGGGACTATAAATTTTATATGGGAAGGAAGGGATGTACAGGTTCACAATGGCTTATTAAGTCATGTTGTTAAGAGGATAAAAAGAGCAATTTACTGAAAATTGAGGGACACAATTAAATTATTTCCCCCTCTGCCATTAAGTATGCCATGAGATTTATTAGCCTTTCTGAAGAAAAGAAATTAGAACGTAGGGAAAAGAGGGAATTTCTGAGGAAAAGGGAGAGCTTATAATTACTGTTTAAAAAGATATTTATAGAAGGAATGTAATTACAATAACAGGGGCAGCTCTCTATTATTCCTTGCTTAGTTACCTTTGCTGCTTAGAGCAGCTGGAAACTCTATAAGTTTTCCTGAAGTCTGATGAAGAAGGTGGCCTTGGCATCATTTTTGAGAGACTAATGTCATAGATTTTTGTGGCACGGGGTCATGATTTGTGAATACCTGTAGTAAAAAAAAAAAAAAGAAAAAAGTGGTGTTTCCCATTAGTTATTTTTTGGAGAATAATTATGTAAAAGACATAACTCACTTTTAGTGTTTGTAACTGTTTTCTGACTCAGTGTTTCTCACGCTTGGCACTATTGACCTTTTGGGGTGGACACTTCTTTGTGGTGGGGGATGTCTTGTGCGTTGTGGGATGTTGAGCAGCACCCTTGGCCTCCACTCACTAGCCGCCAGTACACTCCCTAGTGGTGACAACCAAAGATGTCTCTAGACTTTGCCAGATGTCTCTGGGGGGCAGAATCTTCCCCAGATGAGAACCACTGATCCAAATACTTCTACTTTCAAACTTTTAATGACAGAAAACTGATATCTTTGATTTCTGTTTCTCTAGGTAGCTTTGCTATTTCAAGAAAAAGAATGTAAGGGCACAATAATAGATTTACCAGGGTATGATTTTTAAATCCCAGTACTGATTGTATACATACTCATATTTGTTTTTGCTTTTGCTCAAAGCAAATAAAGTCCTTCTGAGTTATCTGTGCTAATGATAGTTTTAATTTTGGGGAATTTACTCATTTAATTCTGAGCTCTAGGAATTTACTGTAGGAGCAGGGATACTTCCTTAACCTTTTGAAGAAATAGCTTTAACTTAGCTGAGAGTAGGAAGGATTGCATGGAGAAGGCGGTGGTGGGAATCTCTAAGGTGTGCCTGGCATGCTGACTTTAGCAGGTTCAAGGTGACCAGGTGAGCCCATGACTTCACATCATTTCTTCTGGCTTTGTCAGTATTGAGTTGCACATTATTTCTTCTTCCCATTCTACTGTATCCTTGTTTTCCCTCAGAGCCTTCTCCCCATTCCACTCTTCTCCCCAAAATCTGGTGGCTGGGACTGTTCTGGGAAGCTGTGCCTATGTTTTTTTTTGGTTACACGTTTGCAGGTTGGATGCATTTAGTAGTTAGCAGTGTGTGTGTGTTGATGGTCATTGCAGTTGCTGCCAGGGCCTTAATGATACTCTTCATTTTCTTGTGTGGGAGTTGGTGGAAACCACTGAAAAATACTGGTTCACTTTTTTTTTTTCCACTTGGGCATGTATTTTAATAAAGGAATGGACTCTATTATGGAAGTGTAGGGACAAAGTTCAAAGAAGAGGCTAAAATGGTGAAAAATTAGTTAAGTTTTAGGAAATAGTTTTTATTTCAGAATTGTTTAATACTTCTAGGGAATTGAGCACATGGCTAAGGGGATTGCGCATACTTTCTACACTGAGATTTTTGGGTCAGAGTGACATCCTAGCGTAGATATTTAACATAGAAGTGGGTATCACAAAGGTCTTCTTTCACTAAGTTTAAGCAGTAAACTCAAATGACTTAAAGTTACTAGTTAGTGTATGTTGTATTCTGTAAAAATGAAAACTCCCTTAGAGGCATTGAATATATCTGATATGCTTAAAATTTTGGAACTCAATTACGAATATTAACTTTAAAGTTTATAGGATCTAACCACAGACAATTTAATTGAATTTCTGTGGGTCACTAGATTGTCTTGAGTGGCAGAGTTAAAACTAAAAGTGAAGACTGTTGTTAATTGTCTAGTGCATCTTCTCCTGTGATACTCAGTGTTTTGGGTAATATTAAATCTATATTCTTGAACTAGAAAGTCTTGGGTGTTTTGAAAAAATTAGATGCATTTAATGGTAGAAATCTGTGTTAAGTACTTCAACATTTTTGAGATTTGAACTTTATGCAAAATTCGTAGTGGTAATGATTGGTCATATGCTACTGGGTATTTTTATGTTATTGTGTGAATTGTTGCTGCTGAGTGTACTTGAAATGAGTATACATAATGCGTGAACATATATCTATCATTTGTAATACAAACAAGCTAATTTAATAGAACGTGTATCTAAAATAGTAAAAACATTACTATTATGTTTTAACATATTTCTTAGGAATAATGACAGTAGGCAGCACATAAATTTTACACAAGAGAATGAAAATTCTTGAGGAAACTGTTAAGATTAGGGATGATTATGGCAAAATTAGTGTACATTTAGTTGATGTGGCTCTTAACATTTTCTGAGTTACATTTAGGTTTTAACAGAAATTTTATATTGTTATTGATGTAAGTGTGCTAGACATCATTAAGCTAACTTAATGATGTGCAGTTCACATGTCTATTGGATACATTGAAAATGGATGCCCTAAGTATTTCTAGTGGTGATCAGACCCAGGTCTTCCACCTTCTACTCACTTTTTTTCTTTTTGCAAAAGGCCACCATTTTTGTAAATGCCAATTATATTATTTAAAATGTTAAAATATATAGCTTCATTATTGCTTAAAATGTTAATCTACTCTTGCTGGTATGGTACTAACACTTGGCACCTTTTTTTTTTTTTTTTTTTTTTTTTACCTAACACATTTGCTTCTAATAAACCATCACTTTCAGGATATGAGCAGATTCAGGTTACAAAGTGAATTTTCTCCTTACTAGTTTGGAATTTGTTTGTTCTTAAATACAGGTATTTTGGCCTCTCCACAGTCTGCACCTGGAAACTTGGACAATAGTAAAAGTGGAGAAATGAAAGGTAATGGAAGTGGAGGAAGCAGAGAAAATAGTACTGTTGACTTCAGCAAGGTAATTCTGTTATTAACTATACATTTTCATAGTCATTTTTACTGAGAAAATTGTAGCAATGTGGCTTTATTAACATTGATTATAATAATTTTTTAATAACTGGTGCCTATAAACCTGCATGTGATGCTTGTGATCTGTTAATTTATGATCAGAAATTGTGAGAAAGGTAACAGTCTCATAGCACTTGAATAACGTTATATCTTACTAGTGTTAGAAATTCTGAAAAAAGAATATATGAATAATATGGTATTTTTATCTATACCTACCCATAGATATCATGAAACTTCAGTACCTTTTGAATTACAGTCGTTTGTTCTGGAGCTACCACCACTAGAAAGATTAATTCTGGTAATGATGTTACAGCAGTAATGATTCAGCTTTTTCTCAGCTGTAATGTGATCCCAGAATTATTGTCTTATGGTGTCAGTACTTTCTGGAATGTCACTGGGAAACATTGGTGCTTCCCCATGGGTAGGTAAAGGTAAAGGCATGGATTTAAAAACAATTCACCTATCTCAACTATGATTTTTAATTGTGGTAGATGAGTATTTAAATGAAATATAAAAAGAACTTATTTCAAAAGAACAGGACAAAAAACTACAAGTTCAAATTACAATTGAATTTAAAGCATACTTTGTGAGTACTGCCTCTGAATAATTGATCCCCTGTGGCCATTGTAAATTTTTTTATTGGTATTTACTATAGGATACAATGTCAGACTTTTAATTAAATGTGATTATTTCAAGTAAGGTTCATTTTTTAAGCCTTTATTTTATGATGCAAAGTCTATAAATCACATTTTGCAGAAAAGGCATTTAAATGATGATTTGCGGTAGCTTTGCTGAGCTTCATGCTCTAAAATTATAAAATGCTTTGCAAAAAAAAAGCCTTGCTTATGGGACGTTGTACTGTTCTAAGTCGATCATATTTTTACTGGTGCTCCAATTATTTCAGATGAGTGTAAAGTGTTCAGTAACTAAATTGCAATGAATACATTACTATAGTTTACGTTATACATCTCCTCTAGACATGGCAGATGCCATTTACTTTTGTTCCTCTGTCACAGTTTTCCTTTTTTTACTTGGTCTGTCCTTGTGTACACCTCCTTATCTCCTGTTGGGCAGGAGTCTGCCTCCTGGCACTGTAGTTGTGGCACACTGGGTGTGGGACTCAAGAGGCCCGCTGTAAGTGCTGGTTTTATTTTAATAGATAGCCCTGTAAGTGGTTGTTTAGTGCCTTGTGTGAAACTGCGTATAAACGAAGAAGTTGCCATACTTTGATATTATGCTCGTAACCTTTTCTTTGTAATTATACACAGACAACTGAATTTGATTATATAGCACTACCATATATCTATACCAATTATGGCTATTGTAGTTTTAAATAAACATAATTTTTCCCACTTAATGAAAATACTGGGGAATGCCCAGAGTTCTTTAAAATAAAAAGGACTTATAAAAATACATAAACTATAAAGGAACTAATTGATTTCTAAGATTAAACAATAGATAATAATTAAATGAATATTTTTAGCACTGTGTATAATTTCATGGACCACTGTTAGCTTGTGAACTATATTTTTGTCTTTAATAGTTTTTAATGAATACTGCTATATTCATTGAAAATTTTCTCTAGTTTGTATGTTTGGTAATTTAGATCTCTGAAGTAGTAAAGACTATGACAGTAAAACAGTTGGGAGTATTGTTTGGTAGATGTGTTTTGCTTGCTTTTTTGTATTTGTCTACTTCATTCTTTGTATTTGTGAGAATTTTGGCATTTTTACATCCTTTAGATCACCAGTTTTGATTAGCAAATAGTAGTCTTAAAAGCATCTTTTCTTTCCTATTTCCCTCTGGTCTTATTAATACCATGCACACTTTATTTTTAATTATTATTTATTTGTCACTAGGTTGATATGAATTTCATGAGAAAAATTCCTTCGGGAGCTGAGGCATCCAATGTTCTGGTGGGAGAAGTGGATTTTTTGGAGAGACCTATAATTGCGTTTGTGAGACTGGCTCCTGCTGTTCTTCTCTCAGGGCTGACCGAGGTCCCTGTTCCTACAAGGTAAAGAGAGGGTTAATTCCAATTAACATTCTCCCAGAATGTCCAAAATCTAAAAAATTTTATTCACTGAAGGAACATGTTGCTTTATGCAGCACAGCACAGGGAGATCGGGTCGGTGCTTTGGGATGACCTAGGAAGGATGGGAGGGAGGCTCAAGAGGGAGGGGACATGGGGACATGTGTATGCATGTGGCTGATTTGCTTTGTTGTGCAATAGAAACTTACACGGTATTGTGAAGCAATTATACTCCAATAAAGATCTGTTAAAAAAAATTGATAAATTTAAAAACTCAAATTATAAATTAAAAAAAATACATTGGATTTATATTTTTACAAGAAGTTCGGTATCTTGGGAGCTTTGGTTTAAAAAACAGTTCATCATTTTAGACATAGTATGTTCTGTACAGGCACTGAAGTCATAGAGAATGGAATTGAATCCTTGCTCTGCCACTTTTTGTGGGATGGTCAAGCCAGACTTCAGTTCTCTAAGCTTTATTTGTAAAATGAGGGTAGCAGTACCTCACAGGGTTGATTAAATGTAATAATGCCTCTGAATTAGGCAAAATGCTTTGTTCTGACCTGATCAAATCTTCTGTTCAGTATACATTATAAGTAAAAATTGAAATGGGGGTCATATCCTTAAGAATTAGCAAGTTGTGTTATAAAGGGTTATCAATTTGTTAGCTACTGATTGTATAAACTTAATTACAAATGAGAATAATTAAAAATAGTTTTTTCTTATTCATATAATAGTAAATAAGAAGAATTAATTGCAGCTTGATTGAAATATATGTGCCAGTTCTTAAGCTTTACTGAATTGCATTAACGGTATAGTATTAAGATAAATGAGAAGAATAATTTCATAGATTCACATTTAAATTCTTATAAAGCAGGAAGATGAATACTTCCAGTTTGGATTATTGTGAATATTAATATTTTACTTTAGTGTTAACAATGATATAACTAAGTAGGAAGTTAAATAATTTTTATTTAGTCACTATAAATAAAATCAAATAATAAGAGGTTTGATGTTAAATTTGGAGTCGTAAATAAAAATGCTTTTCCTTCCAAAGGGATTAGTCCCTTATTTACCACATTAGTGTCTTTATCCAGACTGTAGTTTGAGGGATCATGGATTTCTTGTGCATACTCTTAGCTATTTTATTAAGCCAAAGTAAATACTTAAATGGGATTAGTATTCACTTTATTTACTAATTTACTTTTTTTCATCAGTACAGACAAGAAAAAATTGTTTACTCAAAATTCAGAAGGATATAGAAGATGGGAACTTTTAATGTAAAACACCAATTCCTTAAGTACTTTTTTACTCTAAGGAAGATGAAAAGTAATAACTTGGTAGAAACTTATTTATGAATGCCTTTCTTAGTTTTGTGATCTGTTTTCATCTGAATAGAGTTCCATCCTCTTTTCAGCCATTGGTGTGTGAGGATGGAAAAGAGGTCTGAGTGTTGTTTCTGTGTTTACATTTGAATGATTTCTTTATGATTCCTAAATTTATATGTGTATGTTGTTTATGTTTAAATCTGTGTTTTCATGTTTCCTTAGGTTTTTGTTTCTGTTATTGGGTCCTGCAGGCAAGGCGCCACAGTACCACGAAATTGGAAGATCAATAGCCACCCTCATGACGGATGAGGTAATTAAAATGCCCTTTGACATGGACACTGATTAAAAAGCATATAATGCATATTAAATTATACTTCTCCTTTCATAGTGAAGCTTAAAAAATTGTCCTTGCTTGTCTTTACTATTTTATCTCATATTCACTATTTGCCTTTTGCAAGGTCTTTAGGACCTTTCTGTCAGGGATCAGTGGATACTGTTTGGTTTCCTCTCTCCCCCCCAAGTTGAAATTATTGACCATCTTCTTGACGTTTTGAAATTTTCTTCATCCTGCATTTCAGGATATTGGTTCTTTGGGTTTTCCTCAGGACTTTGTGTTTTCCCCTTTTTTCTCTATAATTTCTTGCTTTTGTGGACTTCATCTTTGACCATGGCCTGTATTGATCAGGACTTTTATCTCTTTGGGAGAGAGCTTTATAGTTGGGTACTTGTTAGACATCTCTGCTTTGTGTCCCTAAGGCATCTGAAACCCCACATGTCTGAACTGACCTCCTTTCTCTGTTCTGTCTCAGTCAGTAACCAGATTTTATTGATTTTACCTTTTCTATGTATTTTGCATTTAATCTACCATCTCCTTTCCATCTGCACCATCACTTCTCCCTCCAGCTTAGACTCTCTTACCTTCTTTTCTTTGGTGACAAAAGTGGATCATATGGGCCTTTCTCTTATAGTATTTTCCTCTGTACTATCAGTAATATGCAGATTCGAATAAATCATTTCCTTGATCCAGATGTATCAATGACATCCTATTGTATATTTGTTTAAATTTAGACTCTTTACTGTTGTGTTAATAGGGTCTGCCTAATCTAGCCTTTGTACGCTTTTTTTTTTTTTTGGAAATTTACATGCTATGACTGACTAGTCACCTTTTCTCTACCACTTGCTCCGTCCACATCAGCTTCCTTTTTGTTCCTCAGATGTGCTATGCTCACTGCTGCCCCTGGACATTGCTGCTCTTCCCTTTGCCTGAGTGCTAACTCTACCACCTCCACCCCACCCTGTGCATGCTTTGTCCCTCATTTCAGACAGATTCCTCCTGTAGTGTTTCCTCCTCTAAGAGACCTTCCTTGGCCACCCAATTCTTCCCCATCAGCTTCCCTTCCTTTACCCTGCTTTATTTTTATAGGCACATTTATTATTACCTGCAGTTGTGTATTTATGTAATTACCTGTTTCACTGTCTTTCCCCCTGAGTTCTTGAGTGTGGGGACTTTGCCATATCTGTGTCCACAGTGCTTAGAATTGTGCCTGCCAAATAGTAGGCACCCAGTAAATATAAATGATCAAATTAGTTATTTAAGTAAGATTGTTAGCATACCCATGATTATTCCTTTAGGATAAATGACATTAAAATGTCATAAAAGTGGAATGACGCACCTGCAGTATTATTTTATTCTGTATTTATTATTTCCCAAGTAAAATATTCTCTTTTTAAAAATTGTTGTGTATTAACACATCACTGGTTTCCTTTGTTGTTTGTTACTGTTAATTCATCTGGTAGTACTAATAGTGGGTTATTTTTTAAAGTTATTAGCGAGAGTGGGAACAAGAGTTAAGGTAATTATGTAGACTTAGTTATGATATCTAAAGTGGATTACTATGCGTAGAATTTTCTTTCAGCTTTACAATCCTTTTACTCAATATGTGTATTTTTCTTTAGATTTTTCATGATGTAGCTTATAAAGCAAAAGACAGAAATGACCTCCTATCTGGAATTGATGAATTTTTAGATCAAGTGACTGTCCTACCTCCAGGAGAGTGGGACCCTTCCATACGCATAGAGCCGCCGAAGAGCGTTCCTTCTCAGGTGAGAATCCACACAGTACTTCTTGGAGTTACTTTTTTTTTTTATTAAACATTTTCAAATAGTTTATACATTTTCAAAACTCAAAACTATATGAAGAACTACACTCAGAGAAGTTGTTCCCCACCGTGTCCCGTTTACCTTCTTACCCCTGTCCTCACCTCCTGTGGGTCACCATTTGTTATTAGTTTTTTGTTATCCTTCCAGTTTTTATTTAGTACAGGGAAATATGAACATATAGTCTTGTTCTCTCCTTTTTCTTACCAGAAGTTAACATCCTACTGTTAGTGTTCTGCACCTTGCTTTTCTCATGTAACAATATTTCCTGGGGATCTGATCATAAGAAATCATAGAAATACTCCTTCTTCCTTTCCTCACAGCTGTGTTTTATTCCAGTATGGGTGCATCATAGTTTGTCCTGTTTCTGGTGCAGGTTGTTTTCAGTCTTTTGCTATTACAAACCATATCATAGTGTTCCTATTGCCATTTTAGTCTTGTGCAGATGTGTCTGTCTATAGGATGGATTCATGGGAATAAGATTGCTGGCTCACATGGGAATTTGTTTATAATTTTAGCAGATATTAACGGAATCTCCTCTTATCGGGTTGAACTGTTGTGGACTCATTTTGGTGATGAATGAGAATGCCTGTTTCCCTACAGCCTCACTAGCACAGTGTGTTGTCAAACTTTTGAATATTTGTCAGTCTGATAGGTATCATTATCTTACTATATCTGGTATTTAATGTGGTTTTAATTTGCGTTTCTGTAATTAGTGGAGTTGAATATTCCTGAGTATTTTTTGCTCATCGCCCTCCATCACTTTTTTTTAACATTTAAATCATTCGTTGATCCTTTTGAATTTATCATGACGTCTTATGTAGAGAATGCATGCAATTTGTCTTTTTTCTAAATTGCGGCCTGGTTGTCCCTATTTATTAAAAAGTTAAGCATTTCTCCACTTGATTGGTGATGTTGTCTTTATCATTTATTAAATTTCCATATGCATTCAGGTCTGTTTCTGGAATTTCTTTTCCAGTGGTCTGTCTATTCATGGACCAATTTCACACTTTAATTTCTGAGGCTTTTTGTTATATTTTAATATCTGGTAGGTCTGCATTCATTCTCAACCTCTCTCTTACTCTTGTTTTTCTGAATTTTCTTGGCCATCTTTGCATATTTATTTTTCACATAAGCTTTAAAATCAGCTTTTTACTTACAGAAATAAAATGTGATTTTTAAAAAATTGTGATGGAAATTAAATTTCTGAATGAACTGAGGGAAAGTTGACATCTTTATAATATTGAATCTATTCAAGAACATGGTACATCTTCCCCCAGTTGTTTTCCTGTTTCAAGTCAGTTTTTGTGTCCTTAAAGAATATTGTAAAGTTCTCCTTATCTGTGCCTTACACGCTCTTGGTGAGTGTATTCATAAGTATTTTATCTTTGTTTCTATTATAAATGAGGTCTTTGTTCCATTATATCATCTGCTTGTTGCTATATATATATATATGTATATACACACACACATATATATTTATTTATGAAGGCTATTGATTATTGTATATTTCTTTTGTATCCTGCTACCTTTCTTAATGCTTTTATTGTATGTAGTAGTTTTTTAGTCATGTAATCTGCAATAAGAGATAATTTTATCCCTTATTTTCTAATTCTTATACCTCTAACAAGTTTTCTGTTAATTGTATTGATTAAAATCTCTAATAGTTTTAAGTAGTAGTTGACTTTAAAGGGCATTTCTTAATTTTTTCCTAATTGTAGTCAATATCCCTAGTGTTTCTCTCATTAAGTTACTGTGTTTGGTGCCAAAGTACACATTTTATCATGTTAAGAAATTACCCTAATTTCTGTTTTATTGAAATTTTTAATAAAAGTGAATGTTGAATTTTGTCAAAGGGCTTTTTAGCATCTCTGGAGATGATCATATAAATTTTATTTATCAGTTATCATGGTAAATCACATTAATAGGTTCTTTAATTTGAAAACACTCTTGCCGTGTTGGAATAAGCCAACTTGGGCTTTAAAGTGCCTGTAGTCTTTGTCTAATGTTTTATTTAAGTTGTTTGCCATCCTCTGTTTGTAAGTAGATTGGTATATAGATTTTTGTGTGGTCTTCACGTTTTGGTATCATCATTATACTTGTTTCATAAAAACAAATTTGTAAGTTTTCCTTTTTCTGTGTTCTTTAAACCTTAAGTGGTTTGGAATAATTTGGTTCTGAAAGTTTGAAAGATTTCTTTATTAAAATTTTCTGAGCTTGACTCTTGTGTCGTAGACTTCAACAACTTGCTTATTTCTTCTGTGGAAATTGGTTTGTGTAAGCTTTCTCTTTTTTCTGGAGTCAGTTTAGGTAAACTGTATACCATAGAAAATTACCTATTTTCTGGTGTCAATTTTGGGAAATTATGTTTTTTGGTATATTACCCATATCATCAAAATTTTTCATTTATTTGCAGAGGGTTGTGTTGTGCAGTCTGTCTCTCTCTTTGTACATATATATATATTTCTTATATATATGTAAAATTTTTGAAGTTGCCTCCTTGTCGTATCTTTGGTTGTATGTTAGCTAATGGTTTATCATATTTTTCCAGTAGAGCAGCTTTTAAAATTTATTTCAGTTCTCCTTTTTAAAAAAGTATATTGTGTTTTGTAACTCAATTTCTGCTTTTAGCTGCTTTATTTTATTCCTTTCACCTTCCTTAAAAGATTTTTTTCACATTTCCTGAATTAAATGCTTAATACACTTATTTTTATTCTTCCAATTTTCTTAATATAAGTGCTTCATTTTCTTGAATGAAGCTTTTGCTGTATCCCATAGATTGTAATATATAGTATTTTTCTTTAGATTTGTTTTCTAGGAATTCTGTACTTTTGTTTTCTCTTTCCCCTTTGAGCTATGATGTAAGTTAGTTTTAATTTTGACATTTTCAAATGGTAATCTTATGATTATAGATAAGTTGTGCTGCTCTATAAATACTGAATATGTGAACCAGGGAGTTTAAGTCTGTAGTTGAGCCAGAGTCTTTGATCCGGGGCACCTCCTGGGATGAACACCACCCCCAACCCCGTCTTTTTCTTTCTCCTCCTCCCTCTCCCTTTCTCTTTGGTCTCCTCTCTCTCCCTCTAGCAGTCTCCCACCCACCCCAACCCAAACCCCGCCCCGCCCCCCACTCCCACCACACACACACACACACACACACACACACACACACACACACACACATTTTTTAGTCCAGCAGCCTCTGACCTTTGGAGGTAACAAATTAAAAGCTCACTCTGGTGAGGAGGAGGAGATCTTTTATCATGAGAATAGTACTCTTGAATTTGTAATAAAACTTAATGGGAAATTGATTTTTATGAAAATTTGTTTAATAACTCTTGTGCTACTTATGTCTTAAGGGAAGTATTTTAAAAAGAAAAAAATGGCATTTACTCTTAATGTAAAGTATATTTTTTCTATAGTTAACATGAGTAAGATTTAAAAAATTCTAGTTGGAGAGATGCTTTATTGGATATTTTTGCTTCTGTTGCTGAGGAGTAATTTGAAATGGTGTGTGTGGGTGTTTTATAGTATATCTGATAGTAGAATATAAAGCAGAAAAAAACAATGTAAATCTGAAATATTAATAGAGGCAAATTTTAGATTCTATTTCAAAGTGCAGTTTCTTTAAAGTGGAAGTTTACATTAGGAAGCATTTTTTTCTAGGAGTACTGGTTAGATATATAATCAGTATGAGATCTCATGTTCCCTCTAATTGAAGATGCCTTCTCAGCTTCCTTAAAACAATTCTGAAAATGTGTTTTTTGTGAAATGCAGGAAAAGAGAAAGATTCCTGTATTTCCCAATGGATCTGCCCCCAGCTCGGGTGAGACCCCTAAGGAGGCCCCACACCATGCTGGGCCTGAGCTACAGAGGACTGGACGGTGGGTACAGATACTGATATAGTGTGGGTGTCTTTTAGGGGCTAGAGATTGATTTGATGGAAAAGGCATAAGCATTCTTTTTCTTTGCAAATATTTGGAAAGTAATTTTGTACAGTATTTTTTCCATATTTAAAAAAATGTGTATTATTTTATAGGTATATAATGTTAAGGATAATTAATATGCATTTTAAAGTAGTTTACTAGACTATATTGGGTTCTGTATAACAGGATTTAATTTAAAATGAAAATATTATGCAGCATATATTAAGAGTATTGTAGTTCTA
Organism: Balaenoptera physalus; assembly: GCF_965194825.1. NCBI lineage: Eukaryota > Metazoa > Chordata > Mammalia > Artiodactyla > Balaenopteridae > Balaenoptera > Balaenoptera physalus. The sequence continues at coordinate 54,007,769 of NC_138896.1, read as the reverse complement.
TAGTAGGTTAATTTAACTGCCTGTACAGAAGGTTCTTGAGGAAAGTGTGTTGTCCTGTTGCCATTCTTATATGAAGTTAGAGAATTATGGGAACAGAGAGGAATTGTAACCAATGTGTCGTGTGTGTGCATAGATGTAAAACTCTTCCATGAGCAGTACATCATGAGGTAATGTAAAATTCGACAGACAAGCATAATTAAACCATAGTAATAGTCTCTGGAAACCTAGTTAGAAAAATGGTTGCAGAACTTAATTTTTGGAATAAAGAATAGAAATATTACCGGGTGCAAACATTGTCTTAAAATATTTTGTAGAGGTAGAAAATGATATGGTATTACCATTGTGTAGAAAAAAGCATGTGGATGTTGATACTGTTTTATCCATTGGTGGTCCCTATAGAACTAAAGATCTTGAAGCTTAAATATTTGTTTAAAAAACCAGGATAGCTTATACAGGATATCTTAATTCATTGACTAATATAGTAGTCTCTGTGTATAATAGAGTAAGACTCTGTCCCCATGCGAAAGGTGCTCATTTAAGTTGTTATTATTATTATTACTTCTTCAGACTTCAAACTGAGGTAGGGTTAGTCACTGAGAAGTACCAAGCCAGACCCCCAGTGATCTCATGTTACCCGAGAGTCTCATATAAATGATTGATTTGATGATATACTTTCATTTTCTAGATTATCATTGGCACCTTTTTTATTGCAAGTTGGCACCTTTTTTTATAGTTTTCTTAGTCCCCTTGCTGTCATATTATTTATAGGATAACTTCTTCCAGGTGTCAATTTATGTTTAGGCTTTATTTCAGTATTAACTTTGGAAAAAGCTAGAATGGTAAAGCTTGAAACATCTAAAGCATTTGAAAGCATAAGATTAATCTGTTTGGTGTATTTTTCTGCAGTAGGGATTTGAATGCTATTTTATGAGTCACAAAATCTTTTTAAATTACTGATTTGTCACCAGTATTTATTGAATACCTACTATTTCCCAGGCAGTGTTCTAGACATTGGAGATAATGGCAGTGAATAAGAAAAGGTCCCTGCCCCTCACAGAGCTTATATTGTAGTGGAATGCTTTCAAATTAGATGTATCCAAAAGTCTGATTTTAAAACACACTGAAATGATAAGTCATTGAAATGATTTGATGTGCAAATATAGATTTTAAATTTACTAACTAAAACCTCTTAGTTTTATTAATATGCACACTGGTTTGACTACATATACAGTAAATTACATACACTGAAATAGTTTTTAGGTTTTTTTTCTAGACCAGAAGTATTTATGTGTTTGAAGTACTAAAATTTTAAAACTAAAATTATTTAATTCACTACTGAGTGGGCCTGAGCATACTACATTCATATTAAAGGGTATTTGGGGATTTATGATTATATTATAATTGCATTCCTGGTATTTCTGACACTTGCCTTTAAGATTTATAATATAAATAATGATTAATAGCATTGCTTATGCACATTTTCATGAATGGGTTGTTAGGTTTTATTTATTTTTATTATGTATTTCCTTGCACATTTGTGTTTGATATTTATTGCATTTATTCATATAGTCATTTGCCTGTAGTCTTTTCAGTATATAGTCCATATGATACAGATGTTTGTGCCTCTTTTAACTTAGTGAGGTCTACCTTTCCACTATCAGTGGATTAGATTAAATGAGTTTGTCTTCTATAATTTATACCATTATTTAAATAGGATATTGATTTTTGTTGACAAAACGCTAGGCACCAGCAGTTTTATGTAGCCCATAGTTTTAGTTTGAACTAGCCAGAATCCTCTAGTGTACAGTTTGACGAGTTTCATCTCACCTATTTAGGCTTTTTGGTGGTTTGATACTTGACATCAAAAGGAAAGCACCTTTTTTCTTGAGTGACTTCAAGGATGCATTAAGTCTGCAGTGCCTGGCCTCGATTCTTTTCCTATACTGTGCCTGTATGTCTCCTGTAATCACTTTTGGAGGGCTGCTTGGAGAAGCTACAGAAGGCAGAATAGTGAGTACAAAGATTGGTAGTGGCCAGGCTCTTAGCTCTTCAGAGGCAAGTGTCTGTGTGCATTTGTCTCACTATTCATACTTTTATTTGAAGAGTCTACCCACAGCATGATTAACCTGTCCCAAAGCAGACTTCCCCCAAAGGTAATTGCAATGGAAAACATGGGGAAGCCATTTGAACAGGAGAAGATGCACAGTTGAGGTAAAAAAAAAAAAAAAAAAGGAAAGAAAGAAAGAAAAAAGTTTGTCATGGCTCGCTGGATGAATGGTTTTATAAATTGAGTAAAAGGCTTGTATTGTCCTTGTGGGGGGAGTGGGTGGGAGGAGACAGATCAATTGAACTGATTCTGGGTGGGTCATGGGTGGGAGAATTTATCTGTGGGGTCACCTTGTATCCTTTAAGGCATCATAGGATTAGTTAGAGCCATGTGATTAACATTAACTAATCCACCCTGGCAGGTCCCCCGGGCTAGACTATTTGGAAGAAGGGAGCATAATTCTGGACAAATGATGGATTTTTGAAGTGGTGTTTACTTTAATTTTGCTGTTATTAAATTTGTGTGAACGTTGCCAAAGTGTTAATTGGAAAGTATAACTGAAAACTGCATCTATATTTTGATATGACTAGAATGAAAGTTTTTATGTTTTTTGTTCTTGGTGATACTGTATTGGGGCTGTGGGGGCCTGATATTGGAACAGCATTCTAGTGCTTTGTGAAATTTGGAAAGACTTTTTTGTTGCTGTTTATATACATTTTAATGGCATTTAAATGAGACAGTTTGTGATTCCTAAGTATATTTTGTTTAATGATATTTACTGTTTGGAGAAAATTTATTTTGTACAGACAAAAGGTTAAAAACCAACCAATTCTAAGTAGTAATAATTGTTCAATTAAAGTATTTCATAAGCTGAACATGAGATAAACCTGACAACTGAAATTTCCTTTCAACTCAATTTATTTTTGATTATTTAGATTCTTTTATATTATTCTTTTACATTATTATAGCAAAGATAGATATTTTTAGTAAGTTGCTTTATGTGCTGTCACAAGTTGTACATGTAACTCTGCTGGTCCCTGAGGAAGTGTGTCTTGTCTGTTACCATCATGGAAATACTGTTTCTTTCCTCTTGGACTGTCACTCACTGCCTGCCCATCTCATCCTGCTATTTAATACCCTGTGCATGTGATAGAGCTTTAGGCACTAGAGGAACATAGACAAGGGTAAGACATGGGCATGTGTCATCTGTCCTCAGGGTCCTAACCTAGGAGAAAAAGATAGGATAGTATATATGTAGTTACTATGTCGTGGTGTTCTGTGCCACACATGAGTGAGATAAAGGAAGAGCTGTAGGAGTTGTTAGAATAGAGAAATCAGAAATATTATGGAGCGAAATGATATGGAGATGATGCGTTTATTTTCAGATGCTTTATTGGAACTTCAGGTAGAAATGGAGACATTAGGAGGTGCAGTTCCAGAATTTATAGAGTGATAAGAAAGAAATATGAAGATTGGGAAACTGAAAATAGATGAGGTTAACAATGTAAAGGGAGACAAGGAGAGGAAAAAAGTGTGGGAAGTTATCCCCATTTATGAAATGGAGGAAGGATGAGAATGAAGAGAAAAATGGCCCAGCAAATTAGACACAGGCACAGTCAGGGCTCTGAAAGAGGAGTCAGGATGATGTAATTTTGTAAAAACCAAAATAGAGGTGCAGAGAAGGAGGAAGATCAGCAGGGATTGTTCAGTGCCGTACAGTGGTGAGGCGTATGGGGGAGAGTAGGGGAGGGCTTCTAGTGGGTAAAATGGAAGCTTTTGAATGTGGGTTAGTTAGGGCAGTATAGGGAGGACTGTGATTTCTTTAGGGAAAGACAGGCTTTAGTTTGGGAATGAACATAGAAACAGTTTAAAATGGGAAAAAGTAGGTCTGGGTAAAGAAACCTAGTAAACGTGGCAATGAGGGGTTTGGGGAATGGTGAAAGGAAGGTCTTCACCTGGAAGTTTCTGCTTTTTCAACACAACATTGAGGAGGAAAACTAATTTTGTGCCCAACTGCCTTCCCCACCCCATTAGCATTTCTTTATTTGCCATCTCCTTGTTTCTCTGATCAATTTTTTGCTTTCTATTTCTAGATGTTGTTTAGACATTTTTTCCTTTGATTTGAACTCTAAATTCATTACTAAGTGTACATATTATAATTGAACTAAGGATTTTCTAATAGCTTAGTAGTGTCTTCCAGGACAATCTCTTGTTTGTGGGCAAGAAAACAAATTTGTCTCATACAATTCATAAATATATTGTTAATATGAACACATTCATTTTGCCAAAAGTCTAGTTTGTATGTGGGTTTGATCCTATTTTTATATTAATAATTGAATGTTACTTTTACTACATACTATTCTTATGTTGTGATTTTGATTTTGGAACATGCTGTTATTACTGATGATGATAATTGCTACCATTTATTGAGTGCATTCCATATGCCAGGCAGTGTGCTTGCTAGTGTTTTCAGAAATGCTGCTTCTTTAAGTTCTCCTGGCTATCATCACCCACATTTAAAAATGAGAAAAGTTGGGCTGGACAAGTCTGAGATACGGCCATGGTTTAGCACCTGGTAGGAAGCAATCTTCTACTTCAGATCTGGTTCTGAAACCCTGCTCTCTGCCTACTGCTGTGCTGCCTCTCGGTTCCAGGAGGCTTGTTTCTCACAAGTGTCTTGTCTTTGCTTTACTGATGATGGGCTTTTCCTTTCTTAATTGTATATCCCAGTTGACCTTGATGTTTGTGAATGGTAAACCGTTTTCTTTCTGACCCTTCCCCTCTGTCGAGTGTCATAGCCTATATGCCTTAGCAACTGATAACCTAATCAGTTAGGATGTAATGTTGGTAGTGGAACAAAATTGGCCTACTAGCTTTGATTTAAGATTTCTATGAGTCTTTCATTTTATCGTTTTTACCAAACTTTAATAATAATATTTCCTCATTTATGGTTTCTAGGAGTTTTTTTAAGGAGATTTTTCATCTATTATTTATGTTAAGCATTTCATGTTTTATATATGTTGGTTAAGCCTATCATATTAGATTAATTTCTTTAAAATGTATGGGAAATTGCACTTTATAAGCAAGTTTGAGAATGATAGTTTCAAATTTGAGCATGCTAATTTCTTATTCATCTACTTGGAGGAGTCTTTTTTTTGTAGCACACCACATCGAGCATTTAGTATGTTTTTTATTTTCTTAAATGAACTATTTCAGACATGCAAAAATATTCAAAATAATGTATACATCTTTGTATTCACCAATGGCTTAAGAAGTAAAACATGTATAGATAGGGTTGGAGCCTCTGTGTCCATCTTCTATTTACCCCTTCCTCCTTACCTCCCGTAGTACTGAGTTTTAAATTAGGGTTGATTGTAAAAGTTCACCTTTAATATGCTAAAACAAATTTAAATTTTCCCATGTATTTAAAATATATTTGTAATTTTGCATATTTAAATTTTAAATTTGAGATTTAAAGTTGCATTTGCTTTATTTTTTTTAACCACTTGATTAATATTTTTATTTTCCAGGTGTCTTATATATATGTATTATAGTAGGATAGAGATATATTTATGATGTATTACCTTTATTCGTTTCTTTTTTCCTTAAACAGAGTGCAATAGAGTCTCTTTTTGGAGCATCATTAACTGGGATTGCCTATTCGTTGTTTGCTGGGCAACCTCTAACAATATTGGGGAGCACAGGTCCAGTTTTAGTGTTTGAAAAAATTTTATTTAAATTTTGCAGGTATGTAATAGTTACCTACTTGTCACATTTGTTTATGTATGTTTATAATTATATATTATTGTTACTAACTTTAGTTAAAAGTACATTGTATAATTAATAGCTGAAAAAGAGGATCTGATGAGTATACATATTTTCAATATTTTGGGGTTACTGTGTGGTCAACCCTACTCTGGCTCCTATTCTCATCCCCAGTCACCTTGAATATAAAATCAATGGATTCGAGTGCTGATAAGCAAATCACTTGAGGAACAATAAAAGTCCTTTGTGTTAGCAAATTTCAACCTAGTAAGAACGTAGTTAATCTGAATTATTTATTATACGGTATGTTGGTATTATAAAGGAAGGTTAGAAAGCAGTGGATCTCGAAGGCTCACGCTGACTTTACCCAGCAGGCCTGTGTCACAGAGGGAGCTGCAGCTCACAGCGTGGGGTCAGTGCAGGTTACTGGAGCTGGTAGCCTCGGAATTTGACATGACAGTACTATCCCTTTTGTGAGATAAATGCAGTTGAATATTTTAGTCTGAAACAACTTGATGCTGTTAAATGTTTGATTCACTAATTCCTCTTGTTTGGATTCTTTTGCCACTGGACAAGCTGATCCTGATTTTGATCTGGCACAGTACACACATAAATAGAGAATGTAGTGGCCTCAAGTGTTTTAGACTCACTGGTAGTAATTTCTTATTTGAAATTGAATTGGAAAATGAAGTCACTGTGGTGATACTGGTGGTAGAGGAGCCGGTGGTGGTGGGGCTGGGGCGTGGCTGCCATGTTGACACTGGAGCATCTGGGTCTTCAGAGAGAGCGACATACATCCACTTGTTCTACAGGCTGCTTATCTGTCATTTACTCCTCATAACTGATTTCTAAAGTGAGGTCTTTGTTTTTAAAATATTTATTGCCTAGTAGATTTTCACTGTAAATCTTTTGTATAAGTAAAATATAATCATTAAGTCTTCTAATAAGAAGCTAGTCTTCAGTTGAAGCAGAAAAACACATAGAGCTTTCTTTAGTCATTATTTTGTTATTCTGTAATGTGTTCTCTTTTAGAAATCTTAAGTTTTTATACTGTTCTTATTGTTTGTTATGAAAATTTTAAGTACCAATACTGTTTGGCATGTATATGTTGATCATGTCCACATTTTTCTTTCTAAACAGAGATTATCACCTTTCCTATCTGTCTTTGAGAACCAGTATAGGTCTGTGGACTTCTTTCTTGTGCATTGTTTTGGTTGCGACAGATGCAAGCAGCCTTGTGTGTTACATCACCCGGTTCACTGAGGAGGCTTTCGCAGCTCTCATTTGCATCATATTCATCTATGAGGCTTTGGAGAAGCTCTTTCATTTAGGAGAAATATATGCATTTAATATGCACAACAATTTAGATGAACTGACCAGCTACTCGTAAGTGTTTCTGTTTCCCCTAATAGTAAATGTATTTTTGCAGAGGTGTCTGAGCAAAAGAAAATGGATTTTTTGCAATGTGATGCTCACTATATATCTAGCTATAACTACCCAACTAGCAATACGGAGGTTGACTTGTTTGTTACAGATGAGATCTTACCAAAGCACGCAGTGGATGTAAATGCGGTTGAACAAATTCAGTCATTTTTATTCACCGAAACAATTTGTCCAAGTGTGTGTATTTTTGGTTTTATGTGTAAATTGGATTGGCCAATTTAAATTCAGTTGTTTGGCAACTAACCACCATATATTTATATATTCTTCATGTTTTGCATTTTCATTAACGTTTTTGAAACTTGATAATTTTTATTGGAAGTTATTTTAAAGTGTAATTTCAGTGCAGTGTTGTATGTTGTTTAGTGGATTATTTTCTTTGTGATAAGAAAAGCATGAAATGAAAATATTTTAGGACTCTAGAATAAAATAGGATTTGAGAAGTAATTATAGTAGTTACAAAGGGTTGGCAAACTTGTTTAAACGTGAAAAAGGTTATTAAACTTAGACATACTGAGGTAGATGCCTGTATTTGCCGTCTTGAGCACAGTTGGTATGAGCGTGAGCCTGCATTTGATTAACTTACATGGAGGAACGTGGTTACCAAAAGCCTTCCTTCCTCCTGCCCCCCTCGGCCCCAGTCCCTCACTTCACACCCCTCCTCCTCTTGCTGTCCTCACACACTCTCGACTTTGATGCACAGAGGAGGGAGGGATGTGAAACTTCCTATAAGACATTGACCTATTTGAAAATATTAGTGACACTTTGATGCCAAGTCTATTTTGTGTCATTTTCTTTGCTCTTAAACTAGTTAATTTTTTAAATGTTATTTGTTGTCTTCTCTCTTTTCCTGCTACTTTGATGTTTAAGAAGCATGGTTTTTATAGCTAGTGCCAGCCAGTTAGAGTACTGTTTCCTACATGTGAACATCATTTGTTCAGCTAACATTCTGTGAGCAGGCACTGTGTTAGGAATGTTGCGTAATATTCATGTCAGTGTTCGTCATTCATATTATAGCCCCTTTTGTGTATGAAGAAACTGAGGCTCGTGGAGGTTAAAACTTGACTTGGGTCAAACAGCTAGTAAATGATAGAGCTTCAGTTGAATCCAAAGTCCAGCCACCTGCCTTTTCTCAAACAGCTCATAATCCAATTGAGAATATTCTTGTTTGTTTCTTTTCATTTTTTAAATCCATATTTAGAGATTTCTTTGCTTATGTATGTGTTTCTAGCTTTTTCAGGCAGGTGAGATAGTTCTGGATATGAACTGAACTCTCTGATTGCTTTGACTCTCCTAGTCCTGTCCTGAAAAACTATGTTTTACCTATTACTTTAAGGATGGATCTTAAGATGAATAAGGGATGAGCATGAGCAGGTAGGGCTAGAATTAGTAGGAGTATAACTTATACTGGTTCCCAGTGCATGTTGTGTATGTGTAGATGGGAAGGCAGCAGCAGCTCCTGTGGAGGGTAAGTGGTAAGATTTAGTGGAGGCTGACCGTGTTATACGTGGTGTCTTCTCAAATTTTTAAAGAAAATAGTACTGCCCCAAGGGATATATCTAACCAGTTTCATTAAGTAAACATTTTATTGGTATTTCTATTAGCTTTGTTATATTTATATAAGCCAAACTTTATTCCATTCCATTGTTTCTTATATTTTCACTTTTTAGTCTCCATGCTTTGCAACATGGAAAAAAGTTAAGAAGTTGAAAGCTACTCTATTGTGTGACTGATTTAATAAAATGTAAACATGAAATGCAGAATGGTTAAAACTATCCAATTCTGGTTTCTCAGATGTGTATGTGTTGAGCCTTCTAACCCTGGCAATGAAACTCTGAAGGTGTGGCAGGAAAGGAATGTAACAGCACACAACATTCCCTGGGGGAACCTCACTGTCTCTGTGAGTATATGTGAAGTGAAGGCTGGTGCAAACAGTAACCTTGTTATTTAGCTTTTCCTTAGTAAACTTAAATTTCCTTCTTGATTGATGGATATCGTATGTTTTCAGAATATAGAGTTGTGTTGACCAAATAGAAGTTACCACATTTTTATTTATCATGTACTGAAGCATACAGGTTGAAAAGAATGAAGCTGGTAGGAAGGGAGATCAAGATGGACTGTATTTGGCTTCCAAGATATTAATTATTAAAAAGATGTGAATAATCTTCTGGTTTCTAATTCCTCTTGGATTCATAAGTTCATAGGCCTGTGGTTGCTGGTCCGCAAGTCGACAGTTCCAGCAGCTCTTACCCACTTGTGCCTTCTGTTGATCAGTCCATCTGTTCCGGGAACTGCTTATTTAGAAGATGAGGAATGCTCAGACTGAAACTGTTTACCTTGTAGAGACTAGTGTGACTTCAGCACTGAAGGAAAGGAAAGGAAAAAGGACAGAAACATATAATGAGCACCTACTGGGTACTGAGCACTATTACATACATATTTTTGTATTCTGTTGGGAAATGTTGTCCTAGCCCTAGAGTATCTGTTTTGGACACTTCCCAGGTTGGGATTTAGAAATAAAGATGTCCAGTGATGCTGGCAATATCAATTAAAACCAAGATCCCTTGAGCTTCTCTGGTGCTTTTTATATCATGTAAGCAATTGTAGGTCATTCTTTTCTCTAAGGGTGATAGCTCCTAAATATGTAACTGGAGGGATTTCATCTGAAATTTTATCCCATTGATAATTTACATCTGCACTGTCTGGTACAGTAGTCACTGCCACATGTGTCTATTTAACTGTACGTTCAATAAAATTAATTAAAAGTTCAGTTTCTTGGCTTCACTAGCCATGTTCCAAGTGCTCAGTCCCGTCAAGTGACTGACTGCTGGCTGGCTGTACGGGACGGTGCAGATACCTGACATCTTATCATCACGGACAGTTGTGGGGGCAGTGCTGATGTAAAGCACTGTGTGTCAGTAATCAGCTTAGAATAACACTTTACTGTTTTATATTAGAATAATACTTTATTAACTCTATCTCTTTTGTTGTGAAAGAGGTAGAGTTAATAGAGGTGCCCAAATGAAAGTGATTTGTTAAAAAAGCTCATTTCATGATGAATAGGATGTCTTAATATTTTAGATTATGTATATGGTCTTTTCAGTGTATTTTCTTGATATCCATCAGGGCCATGTTAGGTTTTTTTGTGTAGCTATAGCTTTTATTTCTATGATCCATGTTGTAAATTGTAGGATTACTAATCTTAGCACGTAGAAATTGAGAATAATGGAAACTTTGACTGTTTTTCTTTCAGTAAACCTGAGTTGTATTTTTAAAATGAGTCTCATTAGAATCTAAGTAAGGAAAAAAAGGACTTCAGTTGCATGTGCCTTTGTTAATCTCTGGTTGCCTTTCAGTTATTTTTCCCCCCAAAGGAAAATCAAGTCAATATATTTCTATAATTGTATTGTATTATGTTATATTATTGACTATATTATTGATTTTATTAATGGAAATATTTCAGTGGTCACTTTACTGCTCACAGTCCCATGCTTTAATCTCACCATCAGAAAAGTCAGAAAAAAAGTCAGAAAAGCCAAACACAGTTTTTATTATTGATTTGAATTTAATAGTATAGCCATCTCTTATTCCACATTATAAAGGCAGAGTCGTAATTTTCTGTCTGTCGCTTTTGTTTTAAGCAACTTGTTCAGAGGTAAAGGAAAGATAGTGAAATTGTTGAACAAGAATGCAAACAAATATTTGGGAATTAATAAAAGGCTTATATATTGAGATATATAAGCCTTTCACTAAAGGAAATAAGGAGTTGAAAGAAAGGAGTGTATGACGTTAATAACTTGACAAAAATACAGTATTTCATTTCAGTGATTTAAGATGCACAGATTTGTCAAACCATGACCTCTCTGAACTCAGGATATGTTTTAAAATTGGTTGTGTATTAATGTTGACTTGATAGTGTTTTTTCTAAGTGAAACATAAAATAATGGTGTGCCTTATGATCAGTAGCATCTTAGAGTCAAAGAAGTTCTTAGTAATTTATTAGCTATCTGAGAATCCCTTTCATCCCTTCCTTTTCTGTTTTTTCCCCTTTTTTCAGGAATGTAAAATCTTTCATGGTACATTTGTAGGATCAGCTTGTAGTCTCCATGGACCTTATATTCCAGATGTGCTCTTTTGGTGTGTCATCTTATTTTTCACAACATTTTTTCTGTCTTCATTCCTCAAGCAATTTAAGACCAAGCGCTATTTTCCTACCAAGGTAATTGGGGTTTAATTTTGGAGTTCTTGTAAGAGTCATGTTTTTAGTTTTCATTTCCTTGGTTTGGTTTATTTCAAAACAATAAGATATTGTTTGAAGTTAGTACTTTATGTCATATAGCTATAAAGAGATTATTCATAGTGAAAAGTGTATATTCCATGTCTGAGCTAACAGTAGGAAGACAATGGTATCATGAGAGATGATAGGTTAGTTGTGAAATGTGTTTCTTATCTTTTGCAAAAAATATTAGTTATAAATGTATTTCACTGATACATTGTCACTAATTTAAAACCTCATTCACACTTTCTAGTGGCATATTTTAATCTGTGAAAGATATGAATTATTTAGAAAGGACACATAGTATTTCTGTGTTTATACTAACGAAACCCCTTTAACATAGGTGCGATCGACAATCAGTGACTTTGCTGTGTTTCTCACCATAGTAATAATGGTTGCAATTGACTACCTTGTAGGAGTTCCATCTCCTAAACTTCATGTTCCTGAAAAATTTGAGGTAAGGATTAAAACACTTGGCTATTTGTTACTTGAGAATACCAAACTACTTTAAAGTGAGATACCGCCTCCTAAGTAGTTATTTCTAAAATATGCATAGTCCCTCTGAAGAGCTGATGCTTTGAAAGCAAAAATTATATATATGCCTCATGTATATAAAAAAATGAAAGGATGAACAGAGACAAGTGAACATATTTAGGAAATAAGCAAGAAGGTATCAAAGCTGGCCCATCAGGGAGAGTGAATGAAAATATTCATGGTGAGGAGTTGGGAGTCATTTAAAATTTTTGACCCTGCTCTCATAGCTGGAGTTCACAATATACTTTCCAGGTGAAAGAAACATTCTTTATTCCTTTATAAAGGAGTAACTCAAACTTGAATTTATAAGAGTGGCAAGGGGATCCTCATTAAAATTTTTAGAAGGGTGGTATATCTGACAGTAATTGGAAAGCTTTGTGTAACACTTCCCAGCAGAATCAAGAGAGAATCAATTTTTTTTTTCCACAAGAAAAATGATACTTAATCTGAGCATCCATGAACTCTTTGGTTTCATTAGCAAACTACAGTTCTTTTGTATACAGTATATCATGTGCATAACACAGAATCTGATAATTATTTTCCCTTCTAAGTTAGAGGTGGTAGCTTTTGAATACTTTCTGGAAATTTTTAATAGTCAAGTATTTGTGTCACTGCTTATATTTACATTTAACTAATTATATGACTTCTTTTATAAGCAGAAGATTTAAAGGGAATTAGGAATAAGGAATATAACGAAGATAAATTTAGTCTCTTCTCTCTCTCTCTCTCTGGGATTGAAAAATAACATTATTTTAAAAACCAGGGTCCTCAAAAGTAGAGGTGGAAAATGATCCAGCAAAATTATATAAATCTATTTATATTTTTATCTAAAAATAAGAAAAATTAAGCTTTATAATATTTATTGTATGAATTTTACTATAAGGATAATTATAAGTAACATAATACATAAAAGAGTATAGCGTCATTGGGTACATATTTTTTTGCTGCTAAGAGTATATAATTTAAAAAGTTTTGGAGACCTTTGTTTAAAAGCATAGATATTGAGCCACTAAAGATTTTAGGCCGTTAAGAGGTGACTATATCAAAGTCATTCTGTTTTTACCAAGTCTTACAAATAGACAAAACTGTAAATTATATTAATGTAATTTCCTGTAATCCTGGTCCCATTTCCTTATTCTGGTTCCAAATATATCCTTGTTATTCATTTATCCAGCTTTCAAGTAGCAAACTGATTTCAAGGGGCTTAAAATACACTTGGGGAAACAAATTAAGAAACAGTTAAGAATATATGCATTGTATAGATAAAACATATTTATTCATGTGCAGTATTAAATATAAAGCAGTATAATGTATATCAGTGTGGGAAAATTATAATATCTGAATTCAAAAACAGTAGATTTCCCTTTTGTATTGACAAATGTTTTCATGTAGAAAAAACAGTCAATATGAAGTCTAAGTAATAGAAGCATTTAAATTTCAATATATCCAATATCCTCCAAGAATGCTGAACTCTTATGATCTTTAAAAATGTTTTATTATAAAACAAATTTTATGTTACAGCATTGAAATAGATTTTTAAAGTGCCAGATTTTTGTCAGCCAATGCTTTGGAAAAATAGTGTAGCGAGGCCCAGTTCTGCTTTAGTACTGACCCTGACAAGATCACTAGTCTGTAGGATCTCCAAAGCAGTTTAGTTTAGGAGTTGATCTAGTAGGTAAATTGATTTCACTTTATATGAAGTAGATAGGCGTGTGTTGAAAGGATACTCTACTTCACTTATCTATTCCTGCATAACAAACCTCCCAAAACATCATACCTTTAAACGACAACACTTTTTTTTGTTCATAAATCTGCGACAGTTGGGACTAGGCTTAGCTGGTTAGTGCTCTGGTCTCCTGGTTTGAGATCTTTTACGTGGCTGCAGTCTTTATTGCCTTGATGGGAGCCTGTCTGGGAGCTCAATTCAGACGGCTGAAGGAGCTGGGTAATTGCCTCCCCCCGCCCCCGTCTCATCACATTGTGTCTCATCCTCAAGAAAGCTTATCCAGGCTTACTCAGAGCTTAATCTCAGGGTTCCAAACGGGTTAGAGAAGAAGCAGCAGGGTCCCTTGAGATCAAGACTCAGAAAGCACAGGGTTACTTTGGCCTTATTCGCAGGTTCAAGGGGAGGAAATAGACTCCCCTTCTAGGTGGAAAGAGTGGCTGAGTCACGGGGACAAGAGACCTGCCTCTAGGGATGAGAAGAATTCCTATGGCTGTCCCTGCAAATAATTCACAATATATCCCAATATTTAATCCAGTCCTTTCCAGTCCCTTGGCATTTCTTGGGGTAGACACAGTCTGTGCTGTGGAAATTTTGTGCAGTAGGAGAAGGAAGCTTTTTTTTCTTTCCTTCTTTTAATCTTTAAATGTTTTAACAGCCTACTGATACAAATAGGGGCTGGATCATAAGCCCGTTGGGAGAAAATCCTTGGTGGACCTTATTAATAGCTGCTATTCCAGCTCTGCTTTGTACCATTCTCATCTTTATGGATCAACAAATTACAGCTGTAATCATAAACAGAAAGGAGCACAAGTTGAAGGTAATTTAAAAATTTTGTCCCAAGAATTGTTTCTTTGAGTTGGAGGTGGTGAAAATTAATTTCTTCTCTCTTTATAAGTAGTATAGAGTTTTAACCTAAAAGAACAATATAGGCTTACAAATATTCATGTTTGTTTCACTTTTCAGAAAGGAGCTGGCTATCACCTTGACTTGCTCGTGGTTGGTGTTATGTTGGGAGTTTGCTCTGTTATGGGACTTCCATGGTTTGTGGCTGCAACAGTGTTGTCAATAAGTCATGTCAACAGCCTAAAAGTTGAATCTGAATGTTCTGCTCCAGGGGAACAACCCAAGTTTTTGGGAATTCGTGAACAGCGGGTTACAGGGCTAATGATTTTTATTCTAATGGGCCTGTCTGTGTTCATGACTTCAGTACTAAAGGTAAAAATCTCTTTATTGCAATGTTTTAAAATCTTTCTTTATCATAAAATTTACACTTGGTTGTATGAAAGTGAAACATTAAAATATCTAAAATTAGTTTCATTTCCTAGAATTTACTTGGAAAATAATATTTTGGAATGGTGGTTAGTATAGTAGGCATCAGTGTTAGATTGTATCCTTTTAAAAAATCATGTAAAAGGGTAGTATTAAAGACTATAGAGTTTTGGAAGGAGTTAATCCATGGCTTAGTTATGATGTAAAAGAAGAATATACCAGAGGATTTTATAAGCATATTAGAAGAAGTAATATTGAAAGATAGATGAAACAGTTATTTGACCAAAATGTAAAAAATAATATTGCTATTAATTGAATTAATACATTCTTCCTGACAAAGAACGTGTTAATGAAATGAATGTATTAAATGAAATATAAGTAGTAGCACTCATTAGGAAAACAAAAAGAGCTAATACTATAAATGAAGCATGTAAGAAATTATACTTTATGATAAACATCTTTTAGTCACATCTGATCTTTACTGTACACATTCTACCTAATCTAGTGATTTAATAAAAAACAATAACCATAGCAAACGTAGCTAAGTATCTAATCTTAAATTTTCTATTCATCATGGAAGAGCTCAACTCCATTTCTTTTGATGTTTCAGTTATGTTTGTTGTAAAGAAAATTAATAAGTAAAAAGTTCTAAACTATTTATAAATTAGGGTACAAACGTGGAGTGTGTATGTGTGTGTGTGTTACATATTAACTAGAAAAATTGTAGTTAACACTAGAATTCTTTGGCCTCCTTTCATGGAGCCAATTAATTGACCAAATATTTGTTGAGTACTTTCTGTGCTATTAAGTACTGAGGCAACAATAATAAATAGGACACATTATTGTCTACTTTGAAAAACTTGGCAATCTACTTGGTGAAACAGATAGGCAAATGGGCAATTACTGCATAGTGGTGAGTATATTGTTAGAGGTGCTTGGGACAAGAGGAGAAATATGTAGTGCAGTCTTATGGGGATGCTGCGTCTCCTGATGAAGGTTGCCCTTTACATTTTTTAAGTAGTTCTAAAAATTTTTAAGTATTAACTGCATATAGGCAAAAAAATTCAAGTAGAATATCAAGAAAACTCTAAAATAAAAAGTTAGTCTATTTTCTCTCACTTTCCAAAAGCAACTCTCCAGAGGTAAACTTTTTACTCCTTTGTTTTTTAAGTTATTTTGTTAGTTAACACCATTATAGATCTATATACTTTTATAATTTTATTATTCACTTTATTATCTTTAGACTGAATCTCTTTGCCTAAGACAGTGATTCTTAAAGTCTAGTCCAAGGACCTCTGGGAGTCCCTGACACTCTCTCCGGGGTCTGCAGGAGCCTCCCTTTCCCAGTTATGTGACTGTGTTGAGGCCAGGTTGTCTTCATAGACTTTGGCCAGAACGATGTATTGTAGCAGATTTAATGCAGGTGCAGATATGAGAGTGTAGTTGTCTTCTGTTAAGCCACCCACTAAAGAGATTTACAGAAATACAGAACAGCGCTATCCTTCTCACTTAATCTTATGTTCTTTGGAAATTATAGTTTTCCAGTAAAAATATGTTTTTTATATTAACTTGTAATAGGTTTATTATTATTTCAAAATGAGTTTAAAAATAACCATTGGGACTTCCCTGTTGGCGCAGTGGTTAAGAATCTGCCTGCCAATGCAGAGGACACGGGTTCGATCCCTGTTCTGGGAAGATCCCACATACTGTGGAGCAACTAAGCCTGTGCGCCACAACTACTGAGTCCACGTGCTGCAACTACTGAAGCCCGTGCGCCTAGAGCCCGTGCTCTGCAACAAGAGAAGCCACTGCAATGAGAAGCCTGCGCGCTGCAACAAAGAGTAGTCCCTGCCCTCTGCAACTAGAGAAAGCTCGCATGTAGCAACCCAATGCAGCCAAAAATAAATAAAATAAAAAATAAAAAAACTATTTAAAAATTTTATTTTAATTTCTAATATGGTGAATATCTATCTATTTCCCACATACCTATATACCTAACTATTTATATATCTATATCTATGTCTATATATATATATATCTCTATATATAGAATCCACATAAAAGTATTTGGGGGGAGGGTCCTCAGTACTTTTTAGGAGTATAAAGGGGTCCTGAGACCAAAAACTTGAGAGCCTCTGACCTTAGTTTATGTCTTTCATGAGGATTTACCCCAAACATCCCATTCTCCCTTTCATCAGTTGTTTTTGGTTGGCTGTGTTTTTAGTTTTATTATTATTGTAAAGGTTACCAACATTTACACTCTGTGCTTTTTCTGTAAGTTAAATTATAGCAATGTAAGCCCTCTGGGAACACGTAATCAGTATTATGATGAAATAAATATTCGCTGAGGACTAGGCAGTGTGATCAGCCTGCGTGGAGGCAGAAATAACCCTTATTTCCCCAAACTCCTGCTGTTTCAGAATAATAGCCCAAGCCGCAAGACCTGAGAAGTTTTCTTAATATTTGTTGACTTCTCTTACTTAAAAAAAAGTACATATACAGGTTCCACTTTTTCTTGTATTTCTTTTTTGTATTGCTAAAGGAATTCCTTGAGTAATTTTTTCATGTCTGGTACCATAATTAGTAAACTTTCAGAGTTCTTGCATGTTTCAAAATTACCCTCTATGATTGATAGATGGATATTCATTTCAAGGTTCAAATTTATTTTTCTTTGAGTCTTAAAGTTATTGTTGCCTAGAGATCAGTGGTTCTAGTAAGAGGTCTGATATCTATTTGGTTTTTGTGTCTTCGGAAGCATCTTTTTCCTTTCTAGAAGCTACCAAAATGTCCTTTTTACTCTTAGAGTTTGGAAATTTCACTAGGATATTTAGGTAAATAGAGACTTTTAATTCACCTTGCTTCTCTCTCTGTGGGTCATTTTACTCTAGAAACTTGTGCCTTTAACTGTGGGAATGTTCTTCAGTTGTTTATTTCCTCTTCTCTATTTACTCTTAGGTATTTCTTCACTTTCAATTAGACAGATACTAGACTTTCCAGATATGTTGTTACATTCCTCTTCTCTACTCTCTCTCTCACTGTTAAAATTTCCTCCATTTTCCTTATCATTTTATTGATCTCTTTAGTCTTATCAAAATCATTGTTACAAAATTCTTTTAAATTATTTTGATAATTGTATCTTTAATTTCTGGGAGGTTTTTTTTTTCATTGGTTATTCATTATTCGTAGCATTCTGAAGTTGCTTTATGGATTAAATATTTTCTTGAGATTCCCTGAGGATATTGATTAGATTTTTGACATGTTTTCTTTTCTCCCACGGTCCTTAGTTAAGGACATACGAGGTTGTTTAATAGAGAACGAGTGTGATTCTCCTCTGGCTGTTAGGTCTTTTTTCCTTATAGGTCTCTCCCTTGGGTGAGTGCTGATTGTGGTGTTTGAATCAATGAATGGGGCCTGTTGCTGGCTTTCCTGTGGGATGCCTGGGCATGGACTAGGTAGGCAATTTGGGATCCCCCTAACTGCCAAAGTAACAATGACATTTTTTTTGCAGGATGGTGTTTATTTATTATACGTATTCAGTAAATGGTATTGTATAGCAGTCACTGTAGTGGTAGTGATAGTAATAATAATGGCTAACAGTTTTTGAGTGATTGATATGTACCATGTGTTTTTCTGAGTATTTTATGAGTTTGAAGTTTTTTCATCTTCAAGGCAATCTGATACAGAAACTAAAACAGAGAGGTTAAGGCTCAAGAAGAGGTTAACTGGGTTTTTAAGCCAAGTAGTCTGATTGTAGTGCCTGTGCTCTTAACCACAGAACACAGTCCCTTCTTAGGGGGAAACATGTAGATGGTGAATGATTCTTCAAGGAGGTGGTGATTGTTTACTGGCATTTTTCTTTGTTATAGAAAAGTCTCATCACTGAAAGATCTTTTAACTCTATCTCATAGGCACTGACTATGTTTTTATGTATTTTTTATGTGAAATTGTTCTGGTAACATGGGTTCTAACTGTGGTCATTTTACTTACAGTTTATTCCAATGCCTGTTCTATATGGTGTTTTCCTCTACATGGGAGTTTCCTCATTAAAAGGAATCCAGGCAAGTCTTAAGCATTTAATAACTTTGTAAAAAAAACTTAAACATTTTATATTTGCAGTGATTGTTTTTGTGATGGTAGTGATTTATCCTCTGATATTTTGGGGGCAGGTTAACTAGTGACTTCAAATCCACATTTTCCAAGTAATTATTGCTTACTGCACATTTTTTTTTTCCCCCGAGAGTGAGATCATGAACTGTTATGTCCTTACCTATTTTTAATTGAAGCTAATGAAAGGTAACTATCAATGAAGACTAGTATAGTAAGAGGGAGGATCAAAAGGATTGGAATGGGGGAAAAGGGGCTGTTTCTGACATGTTAGAACAGCAGTTTCAGTTGCTTAAAAAGAAAATGTAGGTATTAGTCTTCTATAACCATGGTAATACCTGCCATTTGTATGGTGCAGTACAGCTTATAGAGCCTAGTATACAGATGATTTTCTGTGATCCTCAAAACAACTTTGGGATACGAAAGGAAGAAATACTAATTTTGTAAATCATGAAACAGAAATAGACTTACTGAAGGTTTTTAAGTAAGCAATGGAGCCAAGGCTAGAATCTAGTGTTTTCACTACTGTTTTGTCTTATTTATAGTATTTCTTGGGAAACAAGCTGATAGAATGAATTAGGATTTGTGTGAATCCAGCCTTAGTGTGGAACGTGTAGCTGCTCAGGCAGGGTTGGCACCACTCACCCAGTCCTGGCCTTGAGCAGCGTGTGGTCCCGAGCTGCCGGCTTCTGGCTGCCGGGTATCTCAGACGCACCAGCGTTTTTTTTTTCCAACACAGTCCAGTATCTACTCTCCGGTGGTCAAGAGATGATCTCATTAACTCAGTTGATTGTTTTACAACAATTTTGTGAGGTATGTAGGGCTGATCTTATTCCCGGTTTATAAATGAGGAAATTAAAGCTCAAAAGGACCAAGGAATTGGCTCATAGTTTCCTTTTCACTGGGTGAAAAATTAGTAATTGTTACCTCAGGTTATTTTCATAAAATTGGTAATGTTAGACTTAGAAAGTACCTTGGGAGATTGTTACTCTTTTATTTTACATGTTAGAAAACAAGGTCAGAGAGATTAAATGACTTGTGCATTTGATTATAGCAGATAAATTTATCGAAATATTTTAATTCCCCAATTTAAAACATTTTGACTTGAGTTTTCTGATTAATGAATTACATTTGTTTAAGTGGTTGCCTTGATTTTTTTTTTTTCCTCCTTGGATCAAGATGTTGCAAACTGAAACATTCTCCTGTGTTATCACGGCATATCAGGGAAGTTAGAGTTTAAATCACAAAACTCTAAAGTAGAATACAGTTTCTTTTCCTAAGTAGCAGAAATGAAATTTTTGTTGAAAACTTTTTCTTGTTTTGCTTTCCATTCGATATGCAGTTTTTTGACCGTATAAAATTATTTGGAATGCCCGCTAAGCACCAGCCCGACCTGATTTACCTCCGCTACGTGCCGCTCTGGAAGGTCCACGTCTTCACAGTCGTCCAGCTCACCTGTCTGATCCTCTTGTGGGTGATAAAAGCTTCGGCTGCTGCAGTAGTTTTTCCCATGATGGTAAGATTTTTTTTTTTCAGACTTCATCAGTAATTAATAACATTTTTGTGTGTTTTGGTAGTACTTATCTTACTAATATTTATAATTGACTTTCAGAAAAGGATTTTAAGCACCTTAGGTGTTTTGAAATGTGAATTAGCCCTTTCTAGCTATGAAACCAATAGTTTTCAAAATTGAATTTGCTTGTCATTTTCTAATTTTGGTTTGTTTTTGATTTTTAGTCCTTGGGTATAGAACACTGTTCTGTATTTTTAAACAACTTCAGAGTTTAGGACGTTTATGAAGCAAATATGATAGCCTAACTTAAAAGCCAGAGCAACCAGAGCAACATGGTTCTTTAATAGGTTATTTCAATACATCTTTTTCAGAAATTAATAGATCTAGAAGTCAAAAAGTAATAAAGATTATAGATGATATTAATAATTCATTACATTATCATATAATTTAATAATTATTCATAATTTAATCATTAAATTATCACATTTCAAAATTGCATTTTGCAAATAGGGAATATTCATCCTTTGTAAATATTATGCAGAAGTTGCTTTATGTACATGGCCACAAAGAAAATCTTTAAAAATTAAAAAGTTGAGAAAATTATGCAGTTAATATTCCCTGATCACAAATAAATTAAATTACAAATGAATAGTGAAAAGTCACTAAAAAATATTCAGTATTTAGAAATTAAATTCTGAAATAAGCCCTGGGTGGAAAACTGAGTTAAAAAAACCATTGTGGAGATACTGAAATGAATAACTTTTTATCTATGAGATAGAGCTAAAGTTATACTCGTAGGAAAATGTGTACCCTTCGTTGCCCTTATTTTTTCAAGAAGACTTAAAATAAATGCAACCAAGTTTTTTATTTGTAAAGATCAATAATGGATGAACTCATTAGTAAAGAAGAACATGAGAGAGCAAAATATACAAGATTAAGAAAGAGAAAAGATACATAATAACCACAGCTATGGAAGAGATTTGAGGGGTTTTAAGAAAACAGTACATGAATCTATAGCAGTAAATATGAACATCTAGAGTAGAGGTCAATAAACTTTTTTATGTAAAGGGTCAGATAGTAAATATTTTCGGCTTTGTAGGCCACTAGAATATTATACAGACACTTATATAACGAGAGAAGTTTCCACAATTTTTTATTGATAAAATTCAAAATAATTGTACGGTTTTAGTTTTTTTTTTTTAATGAAAGACTGCTAATGAGAAGAATGGAAATTTTTCACTTGGGACAATATTTCACTTAATTGGAGTTAAAAGTTTACTGTTCCTCTCATCAAATCAGTTCTAAATGTTCATCTGTAAAAGCTAGTCTTAGCTCACAAGCCATACAAAACAGGTGGTGGAAAGGATTTATCCCAGGGGCTTGTGGTTTGCCTACCCCTGATGCAGAGGAAAAAGCCCACTATTTACTACTGTTATTTGATATGAATTGAAAGTTCTAACTGTGATGTGAGATAAGAGTAATATAATAATTGGTATAAAGAGAAGATAACATTATTTGTTGGTAATGTGATTGTATACCTATTAACCCAAATGACTCAAAAAAGACTAAAATCTCTAATAGAATTAATTAGAATTTTGTTAGGGTGGCTGGATACAAGAAAACATGAAAATTAGTATGCAGGCTCTATCTTAGTAATAATGCTAAAAATTGAAATGAAAAAAATTTTATTCACAATAGTGGCCAAACACTATAAAATAGTTAATAAATTTAAAAGGAAAAACCTACTTAAAGAAAAAAAACTTTATAATAATATTTGTATTAGTTTCTTAGGGCTGCTATAACAAAGTATCACAAACTCGTTGGCTTAAAGCAACAGAAATTTGTGCCACAGTTCTGGAGGCCAGAAGTCAGAAATCAAGGTTTGGACAGGGCCCTGCTCCCTCCAGAACCTGCTTCCAAATAAAGTCATATTATGAGGTATTAGGGGCTGGGACTTAAATATTTTCATGGGAGACACAAGTCAACCCTTAACAATATTGAAGGACATAAAATTAAGACCTGAACAGATAGAAATATATACCATGTTCTTTGTTTTGCATACTTAGTATTATAAAAATGTCACTTCCAAGTATGAAGCCTACTGGTTTTATTTGCATGTGTGTTTGTGTGGGGGTGGGGTTGGTATCAGTGTGAACTGGGTAATTTTAAAGTTTATAGAGAAAAATAGATACCAGAGCCACAACAACATGGATGGTAGACATACTCTGTGTCTTACTGGGGTGTGCTTTATAAGAGTACATGTATTTTTCAAAAGCATTAAACTCTACACCTGATATTTTTTTATTTACTATATTTAAATTGTATATTAATGAAAAGATAAAGATATAATAAATACCAGAGAATAACAAAACAAAGATAATTATAATTCAGAATTCCTGGCTGGGTCCGGGGGTGAGGGGCTTCGCTGTTCCTGTGCTGATACCATAGTGTTTTGATAACTGAATATTTACAAATTGCTGTCAAGTCAGCATAGCTAATACAGTATGAAATTGGCATAGGAATTGACAAATAGATCAGAAAAACAGACTAATGAGTCCAGAAATTTGTAAGAATATATGAGAATTTACCACCCGAATAACATAAGCGGATTATTTCATTAAAGGCGGTAATTCATTTAAATGGGAAAATTTAGTATATAGTGTTAGAAGATTTGACTGCATACTGGGAGCTAAATAAAGTTGCTATCTTATATCATATTCAGAAAGAAATAATAAATCAATTCAGGATTTAAATGTTAAAATGAATTGTAGTAGAAAATCTTGAAGATTATTTGTATAATCCAGTGATTGAAGGTAATTTTTCAAAGAAGGTAGAGAAATCCAACAGTAAAAGAAAGATGATATATTTGACCACATGATAATTGTTTTGTATGTCCTTATTAAAATCAGATTGTGAACTGGGAGAAAATATTTGTAACATATAAGACAGATAAAGTGTTTCTGTCCAAACCACCCAGAACTTTTAGGAGTTCATGAACAGCAGTCAATTGAAAAAACAGGCAAAAGACAGGAAATAGTGAAAACAGAAGATGGAAAACATAGTTAGAACACTGACATAAATCGCAGCAATGTCTATTTGGATCCACCTCCTAGAGTAATGAAAATAAAAGCAAAAATAAACAAATGGGACCTAATCAAACTTATGAGTTTTTAACAGCAAAGGAAAGCATAAACAAAATGAAAAGACAGCCCACAGAATGGGAGAAAATATTTGCGAACTATGTGACTGACAGGGATTAATCTCCAAAGTACAAAAACAGCTCATGCAGCTCAATATCAAAAAAACAAACAACCCAGAACATCTAAATAGACATTTCTCCAGAGAAGACATACAGATGGCCATAAAGCACATGAAAAGCTGCTCAACATCGCTAATTATTAGAGAAATGCAAATCAGAACTACAGTGAGGTATCACCTCACACTGGTCAGAATGGCCATCATCAAAAAGTCTCCAAACAGTAAATGCTGGAGAGGGTGTGGAGAAAAGGGAACCCGCCTACAGTGTTGGTGGGAATGTAAATTGGTTCAGCCACTATGGAGAATAGTATGGAGGTTCCTCAGAACCTCCTTTAGGTTCTAACTAAAAATAGAGCTGCTACCATATGATCCAGCAATCCCACTCCTGGGCATGTATCCAGAGAAAACCATAATTCGAAAAATACATGCACCCCAGTATTCACTGCAGCACTATATAATAGCCAAGACATGGAAGCAACCTAAATATCCATCAACAGATGAATGGATAAAGATGATGTGGTATTTATATATACAATGGAATGTCACTCAGCCATAAAAAAGAATGAAATAATGCCATTTGCAGCAACATGGTTGGACCTAGAGATTATCATACTAAGTGAAGTAAGTCAGATAGAGAAAGTCAAATATCATATGATATCACTTATATGTGGAATCTAAAAAAAAATGATACAAAGGAACTTCTTTACAAAACAGAAACAGACTCACAGACATAGAAAACAAACATATGGTTACCAAAGGGGAATGGTGGTGGGGAGGGATATATTAGGAGTTTGGGATTAACGTATACATACTACTATTGTATATATAAAAGGTAATCCACAAGGACCTATTGTATAGCACAGGGAACTCTACTCAATATTCTGTAATAACCTCTGTGGGAGAAGAATCTGAAAAAGAATATAGATATATGTATATGTATAACTGCATCACTTTGCTGTACACCTGAAACTAACACAACATTGTGAATCAACTATACTCCAATATAAAATAAAAATTTTTTTTAAATAAAGTAAAAAAAAAAAAAAAAAAAGAGGAAATCCAAATGTCCAGTGAACATTTGAAAACATCTTCAACCTCAGCAGCAGTTGAAGAAAAGCAAATTAAAGAACAATGTGTCTTTTTCACAAATATAATTTGAAAGTTAAAACCTAATGCTGGAAAATGGGTTCTCTAACGCATTGCTGAAGAGATTTTTAAAAATTATATCTACTTAAATAATGTACATAATGTAAAGTCATCATAAAAATTAATAATCATGTTTGTGAAGACTCATCATGCTTAATCTGCTTTATAGTTTTATGCAGAGTTCAAGGGATTTATATAGGAAAAGGCTAAAAATGTCATTTCCTTTATGTCTTTGAGCAGAAAGTTGAAAAATATAAATAGGTGACTCAGTTTCTTTGGAATAAGATAGTGTATGAAATCATTTTAAAATAAAATATGTGAAGTACTTTTCAATTTACGATTTAATAAATACTTTTTCTCCAAGTGATATAATTTGTATATTTTTAGATGTTACTTAATATTCTCTCCATCACTTTTTAAAGGTTCTTGCGTTAGTCTTTGTACGCAAACTCATGGATCTGTGTTTCACAAAGAGAGAGCTTAGTTGGCTTGATGATCTCATGCCAGAAAGTAAGAAAAAGAAAGAAGACGACAAAAAGAAAAAAGAGAAAGAGGTAAAAAAAGAATTTTAAATATACACTATTCACTTATTGTTTAATATTTTGTACCAAGTAGCAAGCACTATTATAGTCACTTTGATGGAATCAACTCCTTCAGTCCTCCTAAGAACCTTATTATTATAAAGTGTAGGTACTTTTATTATCCCCAATTTACAAATGAGGAAACAGAGAGAGAGAGAGGTTAGTAGGTAGTTTGTCCTAAACACAGGCTCTTACCCATTTTACCAACTTGCCTTTAGCCCTTGCACAAAAATACTTAAAAAAAAAATTACATATCATGTGTATACTAAATCAACAGAAG
Organism: Balaenoptera physalus; assembly: GCF_965194825.1. Lineage (NCBI taxonomy): Eukaryota > Metazoa > Chordata > Mammalia > Artiodactyla > Balaenopteridae > Balaenoptera > Balaenoptera physalus. The sequence goes on along the minus strand of NC_138896.1, from coordinate 53,981,830 downwards.
AATTTACCAGTATTAAAACATAGGTAACACAAAATAATTCTACATCATAGTCTCTCATCTAATATAACCTTAAATGTACATAAGTACATTTTAGCATACATTTTAATTTTAACAGCATTTTAATAATCTGGCATATTTTGGGTTGGCCAAAAAGTTTGTTTGGGTTTTTCCGTTACATCTTACAGAAATGAACTTTTTGACCAACCCAGTGTAAGGACAAAAAGGACTTTAAGTAAATATCTTTTTACAGAAAGTATAGTAAAACTTTAGTTTTTATATTCAATATTATGTACCCTTAGTTGATTTGTATATTGAGATTTACATGAATACTCTTTTCTGAATTTGATTTTTTTTAAATAACCAGCTCAATACTATAACCTAGTAAGAAGGACAAATAAATACTTGAGTATGTAGCATAGGTGATTTTGTTGATTTTAGTGCCTCACTTAATTTTCCCATTCAGAATATTGTTTGAAAATCAAAGATAAGAAGATATGCATTTTTAAAAGTTGTGGTCCTATTTAAATAGATCTCAAAATTGCTGGGGTTTTTTTCTAATTTTTGAGGGAAATCAGCATAATTTATAATTTAAAATGTATTAATTTATAACTTATATTGCATAGTTATTATGGAAAAACATTTATTAAAGTTTTGCAGACAAATGCGTTTAGGGCTTGTTGGCATTTTTTCATGGTTTCGATTGATTTTTCAGTGCTGATTTATGGCAAAATTACTGGTTGTGTATTTACTTTTCAACAAAAATTTTGCCTTTTTAATTAGACACTAATTAAAACATTTGGATTGAGTCTGCAAAATTTTTAAGAGCTTTGTTTCCTTCAAAGCTATATATGTATGTAAATGTTTATGAACTTGATGATTTTTCAAATAGGATATAATCTATTTATAAAATACTTAGGTAAAATTGCTTGCTTATTCCTATATCAGGGAGAATAAGGTTATTTGCATATCACAAAACAAAAGTAAAGCTGGCTTAAACACAAGAGCTTATTTTCTCCTATAGAAGGAATCTTGAAAGTAAGTGATCTGGTGTGATGGCTCCACAAAGTTATCTGGAACTCTGCTGCTTTTCTCCCAGCTCGGCATAGACTTTCCATCCTCAGAATCCCCTGATGGGTCAGAAGGGCTGCTGAGTTTGAGCTGTCATGTCAGCATCAGAGACAGCAGGAGGTAGACCGTGGGCAGCTCCACCCTGCCATCCAGAATGGCATCCAGGAATTTCCACTGACACCACACTGAGTTACAAGGAGTGCTGGGAAATTTAGTTTAGGTTTTATTTTTTAATCTTTTATTATTTTTGTTAAAACTGGGTGCATCGCCACCCCCAAGTACTGGGATTTCTATCAGTAAGACAGAGGAGAGAATGCTCTTTCTGTCTCTGCTGTACTGCCCACCCTCCCCATTATAATTGTGTCATGATTTTGGCTGTTTCTTAGCTAAGGTGTTCTCAACCTGGGGTGACTTTCTGATGGTCAAAAAGGGGCTGCTACTGGCATCTAGTGGCCTGCTGAACATCCTGCATACACAGGACTGCCTCCCAGACAAAGAATTGTTTGGCTCTAAATGTCAGTATCGCTGAGATTGAGAAACCCTGCCTTATCCAAGTGAGGTTTTGCTTATACTTTAATGAGAGTTATGAGGTTTCACAAAATTTTGTTGCTCATTGTATGCCTGTGTAATAATTGATAATAAAATTTATGTAGCTAAATTGATATTTAAACAGTATCAGTGATTATTAACTTATAGGGGTGAAAGTTACAACCTCTTAAAATTAATCTTTACAAGTGGTTGTTTTCATCTTGTGCTACAAGTATGTGTTCATGGAAAAATTTTCAGTCATGGCAGATTAAATAATATTGTCAGTTTGGTTTTCTGATTCTTTAAGATACTAATATATTAATTGGTCCTCCTGGAAATATTCTGGGAAAAGTAATCTCTTCATGTATGTGCTTTAAAGGAAGCTGAGAGAATGCTTCAGGCTGGTGAAGATACAGTGCATCTTCCATTTGAAGGGGGAAGCCTCTTGCAGATTCCAGTTAAGGCGCTAAAATACAGGTGAGATGCAGCTTCATCCTTTAAAATGTGCTTCATTTACATGTCAGATGCATGAATAAGCCATGCAATGTTTCTTTAAAGTCATGTTACCTGTTTTTTAAAAGATGACAAATACTGCATCTGACATGTGGGCTAAAGGAGGGCTTCTGCAGGTGGAAAAGAAAGTCACTGGCTCATCCTCCTTCTCGCTTGCACGAAGGAGTGAAGGAGACCTTGGCATCCATTGCAAGCAGAGATTGTCTTGTCGTTCATCACTCCTTCTGTTTCAGTGACGTTTAAAATCAGTCGTAGAATATTCCCATTCTCTCAGTAGTACAGCTTTTTTTTGTTCTGCCTTTCATTATGGCTGGGGTTGGTGTATGCTGGAAAAAAAACATTTGTAATCCATTTTTTGATAACCTGTGACAATGTGACTATGTTTAGAGGCCCTAGAACTCTCCTGCGGTTTCCAAAGGTGTGATTTGACCATTGGCAGTGAGGGCTAATACTAGGGAAAAATTATTGTTTCATATATAGTTTATCACGTATGATTTTGGCGATTTATATTTGAATCTAAGAACTAAATATAGAGGTTGGGAAATGTAAGCTTTTTTGTAGATTAAAAACCTCTATTATTTATGTACACATCTGATTCTTCTACACATTTATTCTATTTATGACTGGCCATTTATAGAAGAAAGATCTGTTTTAGAATATATATAGGTTCCTTCCTTGACCAGTTAATGGAAAATGTTTGTTGATATTTAATTATCTTGCTTCAACCTTTTTTCATTTTTAACTTATCTTTATAGTTTTTATAAGGGCACATTTGGACTTATACATGTTTATTAGTTTTGATAAATGAATTCACAAGTAATTTTTCTCTAATACTTTTTATCATTGGTATTATTAACTTTTATCATTGGTATTATTCTTTGTCACCTTTATCATTGGTATTATTCTTTGTCACCTTTCATGATTTTGCCTCAAATTTGTATATACCTAAAATTAAATGTCAAGTATAGACGTTTTGATATATCCAAATAGAGTGCTCTGCTTCTCTAGATTCTGTCAATGTTTCTTAAATGAATTAATGTATTGACTTTGTTGCTAAAAAGAGTATAGGGGGGCTTCCCTGGTGGCGCAGTGGTTGAGAATCTGCCTGCCAATGCAGGGGACACGGGTTCGAGCCCTGGTCTGGGAAGACCCCACATGCCGCGGAGCGACTGGGCCTGTGAGCCACAGTTGCTGAGCCTGCGCGTCTGGAGCCTGTGCTCCGCAACAAGAGAGGCCACAATAGTGAGAGGCCCGCACACCGCGATGAAGAGTGGCCCCCGCTCGCCGCAACTAGAGAAAGCCCTCGCACAGAAACGAAGACCCAACACAGCCATAAATAAATAGATAAATAAATAAATAAAAATTTAAAAAAAAAAGAGTATAGGAACTGCCGTGATAGTTACTGGTGACTCACCAGTTTGCTGAGGTTGTTTGCCACTTAATTTCTTCAGGTCCTGCATTATCTCTTCCTCACTGTGATTACACTTGGATCTTGACAAATTTAAATGGAGTCCATGCTTACACTGTCTAATATTTAACAAAAAGAATGGGTATATATATATTTACTTTTGTCTTTTAAATGATGACGTGAACCATGATTAATGTCATTTGGATTAAAACTTGAACATCCAGAATGCCAGGAACTGGCTGACCTGTTTATTTGCCAGAATTTTAAATCTTAAGTAGCTTTGGATTACTTGCCATGAAAATGGAGTGAGATAACATATGAAAGCATCTGGAAACTGTAAAGTCCTATAAAATATGAAAATAATTTATTTAATGTAGACAAAATTTTTCCCATCTAGTTTTATTTTGGGGAAAAACAAAATGTATACTTTCTTCAAAAAAGGTCTCAATTTCTATAACGGGAAAGTTCTTGCTTAGAGAAGATCATTTAGAAGCTAGAAAGTGCTTCAAGAACTTCTCTCTTCAGTTATTTGAAGTTGGCAACTGAGCAAAAAAACGTTTTCTTGGGGTAGACAGGGTTTCAAGTTGGATGGCTCTGCCATGGTGAATTTGGGTGTTCAAATTTGTGCACTTTTAAAAACTTCACTTGGTGAAGCAGCCATTCCTAGAGAGTCTCCAGTGGCCACGTCACTCTTTACTGCAGTCTTACATCATAAACGACATGCAGATTTAAAGTGTGAACAGATGACTGCTCTTTAGTCATAACCTGGCTGCCAGCACATTGTTAATTTAACATCTCATTTGACATTTGTATTTGTCGCTTGTTTACATGAAATGTTTTCCTTTTGGTGAAGAAAAAGGACTTGCAAATATATTCCTGTTAACTTCCTAGTACTTTCATGTTACTCCAAACTGACAACCTTGAACCCAAAATTATTATGGATATCTTCATTATTGGATTTGGGGTCTTGAGGTAATTTTTGCAATATTTCACAGAGACATGGAATGGTTACATTTGTTTCTTATAATGAAAGGACAGTATTTGGATTTTGATAAATTTTATATAGTAACACCTTCATACTAAAAATATTACTGATATGGTAATACCAGCTAAAAGCAGTACTTATAAACCTTTTTTGTGTGTTATCTGTTGAAGTATTTTAATTTCTAATTTTAAAGTGTCCCATTTCCCAGAATTCTTTTTAATGATTTTTAAAAGCTATGAAAAAAATTTTTTTAATCCTGATTGTAATTTTTCTTTACATACTTTGGATAGTTGTTTGCTGCAATTGAAATTCGCGCAGATTATAAAAGTTTTCTAACTGACTTGAGGCTGTATCACTTTTTATATTTATAAGCACATTAATATATTCCTTTATGTTATTTCAATAGTATACTTATAGCCAAGATAATCACCTTTGGGCATCATTGCCAATTTAATTAGTCTCATTGCTAGTTTTGATTATAAAGAAAAATGCAATTCCCCTTGAGACCTTTATAATAGAACTCCAAAATACTGCTATCTTGCTAGATCTCGGTTTAAGTGCATGACAAAGAGTTTTCTCAATTTTAAGTTGATGAAAGCAAATATGATATAGATAATAGGAATGACAATATTAATGCTTTTGCAAGTACTGAATACTAACCAGAAAGTGTATTTGTTCTTCAGTGTTGATCCCTCAGTTGTTAACATATCAGATGAAATGGCCAAAACTGCACAGTGGAAGGCACTGTCCATGAATACTGAGAATGCCAAAGTAACCAGATCTAACACGAGGTAGCTGTAATGATTTATGCATTTTCTAACTATAGCCAACTTTCAGTTTACTTATGGATAGCTATTCAGGAAAACCATTAAATTTAACTCAGTTTACCTAATTTATATTCTCTTTACTTAACAAAACCAACCTTTTTTTCTTCCTCTTTTTCTTCCTTCTTCCTTTCATCTATCCATCATTCCACTGTATACTGGAAGCAGATATAGGTGCTGATTGTTTTGTTATTTTTTAAATTTATAGTTGCCTATTTCAAAAAAGAATTGTTTTGTAATAAAAATGAATATATACGTATGGAATAAATATATAAAAGATCAGAAACCATATAAAGAAAGATAATTACTAGGGATTGAATACTAAAATAGAATACTACCTCAATCATGCTTTCTGATGGTCCAAAAAAAAAAAAGACTTTCTTTTGTTTTGCTTTGTTTCAGCCTACTATTTCTTCGGTGAGGTAAACATTTTCCTAGAAGATATTTGTAAGAAATTTAATCCATGGGTGTAAAGGCCATTCAGTTTTATAATGGACCATGTATTACACAACTGTTTCATAACCCCTTCCTTATATTTCTTGTTATGTAATAACCCTTTTTTCTTTCTTTCCCACTCACTTCAAGACCTAAACCTCAGGAATTCTGGCTTGATAATGATTAGTACATTGATCCCTTAGGTCTCTGGAGAAGTTAGGTATTATCCTGTAGAGTACTCAGTCATTCATAGTCAACAAATATTTTTTTTGTTGTACACTTTGTGCCAGATGCTGTGTTGGGTGTCAGTATATTCTGCTTGGGTGTCAAAAATTAAAACTTTTCCAGGCAAGCAATCACATAGCTATTTCTGTTTAGTTATTGTCTTTCTGGCAACTGTCTTTTGATAATGATTGATTAGGTTTTTCTCCAAGATATCTTTCCCTACCTCCTTTTAGAACCTTGCTCCTACTTAATCTCAGTTATCAACTCTTTTGGTTTTCTCTCATCATTTCTTGAGTTTGAATTCTCTAAGCTAGACTGTTTCCTTCACTTCTATGTTTGATCTCAAAAGTTTTTAAGTTAAACTTTTTGTCATTTTGGATTATTTCATGCAGCCAGAATTTCACTAGATACTCTTTTTACTCTTAGTAATTTTTCACACCTTGTCAGCACCCCTGGCCCAGAATGTTAGTATAGTTAGGATAAATAGAAAGACCTTACAGTAGTATTATTTTGTCTTTTATACTTCTGCCTTTCATTCAGGTTGCCCCTCAATTCAAAATCACATGGGAAGAAAGGGAATGTTTTGTTACATTGTTGAACAGAAAAATGTTTGGGTTATCTTCCTTCAGTTTTGTCTGGAGAAGGCAGCAAACCATAGCGTGTTTCTATCTTTCGCAAAATTTTCAAAGCCCAGATATTCATGTTACAATTAAATCAGTTAATCAGTTAAATCCATATACATGGAATCATTGTATTTGATATTAACTTGAAAATGTAGAATTGTATTTTGATCTTGTATTTGTGAACCAGATTTGGGGAGATAAGATTTGTTACATTTTGCAGGAAATTATTTGATGCTTATTTATATTGACAAAGATTAATTTTTAATGAATTTGTCAGTAAAATAAAAGTCAAATGCTACAACTGTTCACATATAAAGTAAAACTATTAAGTCAAGCACAGTCATCATACACTGACCAATTTTAAGGAGCTCCTCTTCAGTTGTAAGAAAAATGTGAAATTTAGTGGCAAAAATATCTTTAAAAAGCTAAGACTTTTTAATATTTGCCTTTCCAGTTAAGTTTACTGATATGAAAAGAAAGCAGTAAGATAGTAATAGCAAGTTGTATGTTTATGGTACTAATAGTTGTCTCAAAAGGCTCTTATGGATATTTACTGTTGGCCATGTTTGAATGTAATATTTAACCACTTCAAAATTATTTATTCTCATTCTTTGTTTTAAATAGCCCTGAAAAACCTGTAAGTGTGAAAATAAGTTTTGAAGATGAACCAACAAAGAAATACATGGATGCTGAAACTTCATTATAGAATTGAACCAAGAGGAATTATTTATAGATATATATATACATATATATGTGTATGTATATATAATATTTCATGTCACTATATATAACAATATTGTATGTCATGCCATTTATGCATGACTACGGGGTTTTTTGAAGTAGTGTCTGAAGTTTGTTAGGAGCACCATGGAGACTGTGTGTATAATGAAATGGTCTCTTAGAAGTGAGGTACATGATTCTTACTACTCAAATATTTATTTTTCTGTTGGAAAATTTTTTTCTGTTCTTCAATAGAAAAATGTGGGGAAATGCATTCAGTCTACTTTTCTTTACATCTGTTTGTTCATCAGTGGCAGTCCGTACCAACCTTAAGTGATACGTATTTAAATTTTTTCATTGAGTTGCTAGAAATGTTCCCATATTACTTCCTTTCTGCTAGGGGCTTTGTGGGAAGAACAGGGCGTCTCTGCCAGTGGTGGGGCACAGATGGGGCCGTATCCTGGCTGCTGTGTGTGTGTTGCATTACATACATGTCCATCATGTTTCACAGGTGAAGGGAACTTTTTCGCTATAGAGGTAGAACAGTGGAAACTTTCTAGATAAGAACTATAATTTTGACCTTTATGTTTTTGAAATTTATTTTAAACTTTAAAACCTCCACATCTAGGTCTCCATTCTGATAGACAAGTATAACTGCAGGTGATTTTATAATTTAACTCCCATACCACTCATTAGTTTATGAATTTTAAAAGCTATAAAATACCAATGTACAATAGTTAAATTTTGTTGCCTTTGTAGAAATTTTTTTCTGAATCCTAGTACCCTGTTAGAGCCCCAAATGCCCACTCTATTCTCTGCCTTTGCTGTCCTTTACTTAAAATGTGGTTTAGTTTGTATCAGGTTCAAGTTCTTGATTATTTTTCTATTATAAGTAGTATGACTAAATAATCAGGAGTCAGAATTCTCTTAAGTGGGTTTATGATCAGTATTACTTTATTATGAATTACCTTTCATTTCCTGTTTACGTTGTTCTTTCTGTTGTATAGGTAATATTTAATAGATTTCATTTTAAAATATTTTATTTATTTTAATTGATATGATGCTTAAATATTATATAAACATTTGAAAAGGTAACAAATATAGAGTAAATTGTTAATGTAAATAGTTGGTGCTCACTTGCATTTATGGTTTATTATCAGAGCAGTTGATAGATTTTACATCTTTGATATAAAGCACTGCCATATTTGTATTTTAAAAGAAATTTAGACCTATTATGTATAGCTCAGATTGATGACATTCTTCCTAGTTTGTGTTTGTATGTTTTATTTAGATTTTGCTTTTCTGAGCTGTCTTTTTAACTTCTAGCAAATCTTTTTAGTCATCTTTTATATACTTTTACCTCCATATGAAATAAATAAATGTTGTTCTTGTTAAGCCTGTAGGACTGGATGAATGGGGTTGTGAAACTGATTTGGCAAGAGGATGATTTCTAAAAACCAAATGAGTATTGAGAAGCCACTGAAATATCAAAAATAATAATATGAAAGGATGAAAATTTTAATGAAATTCTGATGCTTCCTTTAATCATTTTTAATTAAAGTACAAAAGTATGAAGAATTGATCTTATAGAAGATCATGAGCAATGCCAAAAGCTGATATTTTAGCAATTCTAGCAATGCATTCTAAACTACTTAACTAATAAAATTTCCACATTTTAAGACCATGTGATCCGATTCTAGTTAAAATAATGGATTCAACTTCTGCCTCATATGGGAGGTTGGAAATGTAGCTGATTTTCTTTAGAAAATGTAGCTGGCACCATTTGGTACTGCCTAAAGAAGAGAGATGCTGTCAGCACTTGATGAGAGAGTATTACCCACGGTGCTTGTTAGTGTTTATGAGCTTCCATTGAAGTGATTCCTTTTTATTCATAGCAGCATAATCATTTCCAAAGACCCCAGTATTTGCTGCTATGATTTTGTAATCTCCCCTGATGAAGCTGAACAAGAGGATTTCCTTACATCATTCCCTAGTGTCTGGATGTCACAGGGTTAACAAATGTGCTTTTTTATGGGAAGTAATTTTAAAATTTGAACTGAAATCTACCTGGGATCATAGTGTTTATGTGATTTTATTTATGAATACTAGTTGTCCAGTGCCAGAAAAACCATGATGTGCAAAATGGCTTGCACTCAGTGTTTTTACTATGTTTCTAATTGTTAATAGTTTCTGCTTTCTTTTGACTACTTGACTTACAAAATGATCTGATTGACTACTCCATTGAAAAGCAAAGGTAACTCATGTTTTAGTAATAGCTTGTTTTATGTGGTTATAATATTTTTCTACTATTTTTGAAAAATAACAATCATGGATAGCATTCTTTGAAAGACAGTGAAAAATGTAATTTACTACATATATTGCTTTTTAAATGTTGCCTTAAACAGGTATAGATGAGCAGTAGTAATTGCTATGTACTGATTTACCTCAAGGTGAAAAAGAATTAAACCTGTGCATATTCCATTTATAAAATAAATTCATATAAACAGCCCTGCACTTTTTCAGATGCCTTGGTTTCCAGGATGGAGCTCAGTGCTACTGAGTACCCTGGCCGCAGGGCCACCTCAGGATATTCTTTCCTCCACCTATTTTATTTATTTATAGACATCTGTTTACAAGGACTATAATACATCCTCATGTTGACCATCTGAAATTCACTTTCACTTGAATGCTATTTCACTCTAAAATTGCCGCTTTTGAGAAGACAATGAACTAATAACTTCCTTATGATAAAAGGATGATGCTATATATTCTCTAATGATATTAGATATACGAAGTGAGGCACAAGATCTTTCTAATGGGTGTTGTATATGTGAGTGTGCTTGTGTGAATGATGTTGTCAATCATAAATCTCTCAAGTTGTTTAAAAAAGCTGTGGCATATCATTGTTCATATTTGCCAAGCATATAAAATGTGTAGGACAGAATTTTTTATGTGCTAACACATGTATTTATAAAGCAGATTTCTTTACCACTCAAAATTACTAACTTTTGTTTTCTCCATCTAAAAAAAATGTTTCTTCCACATACCTTAAGTTTGTGTATATATATAATAGCTTTATAACTTTTACCTTTTGCAAAAGCAGGTTCAAAATTCTGTAAAAAGAAAAATGGTTTCCGAAACAGAGGTATGACACCAGAGCTTGCTGTTTTTAAAGGATTGTATCATGTATATCAGTTCTGTAAATGTGCTCAACAGTGTAACATGTGAATCCTGTTTTAAAGTGCTCAGATTTCGGATGTGTAAGCCATTAATATAACATTGTAATTCAAAAATGTTTAAATAATTTAATGTTTTAAATTTATTTATGTAGATCACATCATTGTTATCATATGCAGTAGAACTATGTGAACTGTCTTTTGGTTTAGTCCAACAATTATTTATTTTTTTAGAAAGTAAACTTAAAGAGTTTAAGGACATCCAAAATTTAAAATAGTGTTCATACTTCAAAATTTGGCAATTTTAATGTAAAGTTGGTTCTTTTCTAACTTTTCAAAAAGTATTGTGAGTGTCAATAATAGGAAAACATAGTTGGAAATGGAATCATCTAAAGATCATTTTAAAAAATTTAATTAGTGTATATTGACTTCTACAGTTGACTTAGAGTAATTGTTAACAGTTGTTTTTTTAATCAGATTTTTGTGCGTTGATTGATTCTTGTGTTGTGGCTTTTCTTTTGTTACTTTCATATTAAGAGTTTTTTTTTTTTTTTGTAGGGGGGTTCTCTTCCAATGTTTACTACATTTAAATAAATAGAAATTGAATTTTATTGTTCATTTATGCAGTATTTGATAGCTTGGTATAATAACAGTACAGTTCTAATTTTTATGACTTTTATAATTATACAATGATAATATTTTCTTTTATAATAAAATCCAAAGTAAACATTTAAAATGTAGAAGTGATATTTTTCATCTATATGAAGTACAAGTATCTACCAAGTCTATAATGTGAATAATCCTGCTTTTCAAATCTGTTTCATAATATTAGAAGAAAACTATTTTTGGAGATGTTATTGAAGTTGAAAGATCAATAAAAGTCTACTGAATCAGTTGTTGAATATTGTCTTTATTTTGATATTAGAAGAGCTGCATGTCTTTCTTATGAGAACTGATAGGGGATGGAGAAAAATAAGTGATTTCTATTTCCTGCCTCCTAATTTTCCTAAGCAGAAGACAGAAAAGAGGAAACAGTGAGAAAAGAAGATGAAACAAAATAGTGTGTGTTTCACAATGATTTTTTGATAGTTAAGAAATACTGAAATTAAAGCCCTTTAAGATAGGCTGGTCCATTATTTTCCCTATTTTAAAACACATCTGTTTAGAACAGAATTTTGCAGTGGGATATGTAATAAACACACATCACATTACACGATATGTAATGAGCATGTTAATACTGAACTTTCATAGACTCAAGGCTTTTTTGTTTTTAATGGCTAATTTCATTATGAAATTTTTTTAGTAATAGCTAATGACAGGTCTTGGTTTGTTTTCCATTAGGCACGTATGTAACAATTTCCTCCTGTGTTTTCTGCACTGTATAGTTTCTGATATCCCACAATGAATTTGTCAATTTATTATTCCCATCAACAGAACTTTGAGATTTTTGTGGGGTTGGGGGCGGGAAGAAGGGAAATAGCGAGTTTCTCACTAGTTTTTCTTTGATCTTGCTCCTTAAGGTATATCTGATCTCTCCAGTATCAGTTCTGTGACCTTTATCTCACTACCTCTATGCTTTTAATGAAAACATTCCTATTGTTTGGAAAACCTTCCTTCCTGTTTCTCTGCTATTCTTGGAAAGCTCAATTTAAGTTCTGCATTTTCTTCAAATTGTGCTCTGCCTTGTGCTGTGTTCTGTAAGATCATTCTTCTGCCTCCACTCAAGAGTGTGTCTGTGTTTAAAATGCCCTCTTTTTGTTTTTGTTTTTTGTCCTAGACCAGTGGTCCAGGGGTATTTTAGAAATTTGGGGAATTATTTTTTTCTTCTTGTTGATTCTGAGTATTTATTTTAATACCTATTTAAGTTAATTTTATTTGTTCCTTATGTTATAGTTACCACGTTACACTCTTTTACTTCCGAAGTATGTAATTTACCTTATCTGTGGATTCACCTCAGGATAGTAAAAGGGATATTCAAAAACACCAGATTTTACAGATTTGGACCCTACCACATTAGCCATGAGCTTAATGCAGGCATGACCCCTCTGGGGTCGTGTATATTTCTCACTTTACAGAGTACAGTGTGGGCCCTGGATGGGTGTGGTCTCCTCTCCTGCAGAGCCCCGTGTCTCCCATGCCGCATAATCACCTCTGCAACTTTCAGTTACATTTAGGGAAGGCCAAAACATTGGTTTAAGATTTTATTTTAAGAGAGGAGAAGAAGAAAGGTGGGAAGCACATTAAATATTCTGATGAAGAAAAGTTCAGAGGAGTAATTTTGTCTCCTGCATAATATTTAAAATGTCTGTAGAGAATACTTTTTCTACTCAGCATCAGTCTGCCTTCCCCTATCAACTTTTTGTGTTTTGATCGGTAACATTATTTCTGCTGGTTTTATGTTCTCTGAAGTATAATTAGTTCTGCTCCATTCACCTGAGTTTGACTTCCTTCTCACCTTTCTGTATTTCCAAAATGGTACCTTACTGTTTTAGTTTTAAATATGTATTTTCAAGTACTCAAACCTAAGTGTTGTTATTCCATTAGGCCTACTTTTCATTATTATTCAAAGCAGAGAAACATCAGGGAAGCGGTTCACGGTATTCATTTTAAATCAGGTTTTGGGAGATTGAATCACCACACTAATTGACATTCCTGTGGGCACTTGGAGCAACATTAAGATGGGATTGAGTAGGTCCTAGATTAAATTGTCCAGGGGACAGACAGCATGGTGGTTAAGGCTGGGCTCTGGATTGAAGTTCTAGGTTCTCCCCTGCCTCCATCACTTACCAGCTCTGCCCTGTTGGGCCTCCATGTTACAACTCTAAACTAGGATGAAAAATAACCAGATGGAAGCTTCCTTGGTGGCGCAGTGGATAGGACTCCGCCTGCCAATGCAGGGGACACGGGTTTGAGCCCTGGTCCAGGAAGATCCCACCTGCTGCAGAGCAACTACGCCCGCGAGCCACAACGACTGAGCCTGTGTGCCTCAACTACTGAAGCCCTCACGCCTAGAGCCCGTGCTCTGCAACAAGAGAAGCCACCACAATGAGAAGCCCGTGCACTGCAGCGAAGAGTAGCCCCCGCTCGCTGCAACTAGAGAAAGCCCGGATACACCAACGAAGACCCAACGCAGCCAAAGAAAAAAAAAAAAAAAAAAAAAAAAGCAGATGATGTGAAGTGTAGGTGAAATAACGAGGAAAGAGTTTGGAACAGTCCCTGGCACAAAATAAGCGCTCAATATTTTTCATTTTTTGAAGCTTCATAATGTAAAATTGAGTATTTTTTTTAAAGCTTTAGTAAAATTAAAATTTTTTCAATAAAAAAAAGCTTCAGACTTTCACAAAAGGTGAAGAGCCTTGCCCAATGCCACAAAACGAACTAGTGACAGGTGTCCCACACAGCTCACTCGTACTGTCACGCCGGAGTCCCTGAAACTGTCTCCACGTTACACGAAAGCTATTCAGCAGGTACCGTTGATCCTTTTCAAACTAAATATCTGCTTTGGAAGATAACTGATTTTTAGTTCATAGCAATTCTTGAAATTAAACACCCCAGAATGAAGCTGCTCTCTCTCCTACCCATTTTATTTCAAATGCTGAAGGTTGGCACACCGAGTCCAGGAAAACCGACAGCGTTTAGGAAACCCTGGCTGGCAGGCAGCCCGAGGTCGGGGTGAGGTGGCTGCCGCCGTGAGGCCCTCAAGCCCCACCCCACAGCGCGCGCTGCGGCCCGGCCCGGCGCGTCTCCGGTTGCTACGGCAACCCGAGGCCGGCGGGCCGCAGCACGGCTAACCCTGATTGGCTGGGGCGCCCTGCCGGTGGAAGAAGAGGTGTCGGCATTGGCTGAGGACGCGCCGGTTTCGTGGCCGGAAGGAGGATTGGATTGATGCACCAACGGTGCTGCTGGTAGCAGTGCCCCCGAGGTGGAGGGGACCAGGCGCGGGCTAGGGGAGAGGAGGACGGGTTCCCGATCCAGAGCAGCGTGACAGTAGCAGAGACGATGAGAAGGGTGATTTCGAGCTTGGCCTGAAGGAGGGGCCCTCCCTTGGGCGCGGTGAGTGGGGCCGGAGCGGGCGTTCCTCTGCCGGCGCGCGGTTTCAGGCAGGGTCTCCAGGGAGATGTCCTCAGGTGCTTGTGGAGCAGCCCGAGGCCTCGGAGTGAGCTCCCCTCGGCAGGAGGCAGGGCAGAGAGTGCGGGCTGTCGGGCGTGCGGGAGTCACTGTGAGCCTGTCTCATAGCGGATGGGTTGGTGTTGGCGGATGGATGGTGGGAAAGTGCCATCAACCATGCGTGATGGTCCTTTCAGTTCCATAAGGACTTATTCTGGTTACAGGAAGCCTGAGTGTGTCTCTTCCAATCTGCTCCTACACTCCGGAGGCTCCTTCATAAAACCCTTTATGAGCGTCGCTTCTCTGCCTTCCCCTTATGTTATGATGCTGCTCTGACAGTCCCTCTGCTTCTCTGCTCAAAGTGAGTGAGCCTGTTCAGTTCCATGCCTTCAGGCACCACATGTCAGCTGATTACTTGAAAACCTCCACCTCCAGCCTAGGCTGCTCCACTAAGCACCAGACCCCAAAACCCAACCGCGAGTTAACTCCACACGTGCGCAACCCTAAACACCATCTTCCCCATTCCCACAGAGTGCCTCGCCCTTGGATTCCCTGTCTTGGGCACCAAGATACAAAAACCACATCTGGACAATATCTTTGACACTTACTGCCTCTTCTAAATTTCCACCGGTTATCAAGGCTATACCTTCTTAATAGCTGTCAAATCAATTCCCACATCACTAAATCCCTTCTCTCTACATTAGAATTTCCACCAGTTTCTTAGTTAAATTCAACACCCATCCACCTTCCCTGATGGCAGTTTGGCCCTATCTAATCCATTTTCCGTCTATTGTTAGACTGATCATTCTAAAAAATATATAAGGGCATTTCACTTCCTGCCAAGACTCGCTGTCATCCTCACCCACACTTCTTAGTTAGGCCTTCCATCAGCAGTTCCATCTTTGTTCCCAGAACATGCCACATTCTCTCCTGTGTGTGCTGATGTCACCTGTTGCTCACACTGCCTTCAATGGACTCCACTTTTGCACCTTCCCCAACCTTGCTCTCACTCCCCAGTCATTCTCTGCGTGTTGCCTAATTGCTTTTCTGCTTCCTCCTCTAGACTCTCTCTCTGAGCGCAGAGGCCAGGTTTGTCTTCCTCACCATTTGTTGTGTCTATCATAGCACTCTGCAAGTAGCAGGGGCTCAACAAATACTGGTTAAATGAATGATTCTCTAAAACAAGAAGTTACTGTTTTTCATAGCATCCAGTAAAGCTTTCACTTATAAAAGATGAATGTTGAATTTCCAGGTTTTACTTTAATTTCAAGATCCTTGGTTTGGAAACTATTTCAATTCACAGTCTATATTTCATGCCATAATCATTTTAATGGTAGCTGTTGTTATATGGCATAAGTTTAACATGGGAAAGAGAGAGAGTACAGTGCAGTTTGCAAGAGATAGGCTTTGAGTCAGACATGCGTGGGTTTGAATACTGGCTCCAACATTTTAGCTCTGTGGCCGCTTATCTGTGGCTTCGTTATCTGTACAATGGGCTAATAATAACCCCCACCTCATAGGATTATTTTAAAGACTAAACGTGTATAACCCATATCAAGTGCACAGTGCCTTATACTTAATAAGTTTTCACATGTGTAAAGAATAGAAACATTCACATGAATGTTTGTAGCAGCTTTATTCACAATTGCCAATACCTGCAAACAACCAAGATGTCCTTCAGTGGGTGAATGGATAAATTAGCTGTGGTACATCCAGACAATGGAATTGCTGAAAAGAAATTAACTATCAAGCCATGAAAAGACATGGGGGAACCTTAAGTGCATATTACTAAGAAAAGAAGTCAGTCTGAAAAGGCTATGTACTGTGTGATTCCAACTACATGACATTCTGGAAAGAGTAAAACTTTGGAGACAGTGAAAAGATCAGTGGTTGTCAGGGGTTAGCGGAGGTTGGGGGAGAAATGAATAGGCAGAGCACAAGGATTTTTAGGACAGTGAAAATACTCTGTGTGACACTATAATGATGGATACGTCATTATATGTTTGTCCAAACCTACAGAATGTACAACACAAAGAGTGAACCCTAAGGTAACCTATGGACATTGGGTGATTATGATGTGTCAATGTAGGTTCATTTATTTATTTATTTATTTATTTATTTATTTATGGCTGTGTTGGGTCTTCGTTTCTGTGGGAGGGCTTTCTCTAGTTGCGGCGAGCGGGGGCCACTCTCCATCGCGGTGCGCGGGCCTCTCACTGTCGTGGCCTCTCTTGTTGCGGAGCACAGGCTCCAGACGCGCAGGCTCAATAGCTGTGGCTCACGGGCCTAGTTGCTCCGCGGCATGTGGGATCTTCCCAGACCAGGGCGCGAACCCGTGTCCCCTGCATTGGCAGGCAGATTCTCAACCACTGTGCCACCAAGGAAGCCCCTGTAGGTTCATTCTTGGTAATAAATGTACCATTCTGGTAAGTAATTTTGATAATGAGGGAGGCTCTGCAGGTGTAGGGGTAGGGAGTATATGGGAAATCTCTGTACCTTCCTCTCAAATTTGTTGTAAACTTACAACTGCCCTAAAAAATAGTCTTAAAAAAGAAGTAAAAGAAACACTGAAGGTTGGAATTGTGAAATTTCCATGGTCAGCTCACAAAAGGTAAAAATCAATCTTTTAATTCAGTCAAGTACAGTTTCTAGGACATCATCCTGCTACCCAGTCACACTATACTACTTGATCACAAACTTTGTTCTGATACAGGTAAGAGACTCATTCAGTGACAACTTATTGACCGTCTGATGGATCCAGGGCACTCTGCCAGATAAAGGCGGGGCAAAAGAAAGTGTAACCAGTAAAGTCTCAAGTAAGTGAAAGAAGGGCCTGGAATGTCACTCTGCCTGTCTCAGCCGGTCAGACTTTGAGGTCAGAGTCAGAGTGGACTGAGTGGAGCCCTTGGAGAGGTGGAGAGGAGGTAGAAGTTTACTGGGCATCCAGAAGGGAGCATGACCAAGTCCCTGTGCCCTCAGAGCCCAGGATCCCAGGGGTGGTAGCCCAGAGTCCATAGAATTCACACTCTCATGCTAGGTTCATGGGTTCAAATTCCAGCTCTGCCACTGCTGGACACAGGGTGTCTGCCAAGTTGCTTCATCTCGGCACCTCAATTTCCTTACATATACAGTGAAGTTGTTGTGAGTATTACATGAATCACTAGAGACAAATTTCCTAGAACTATGGTAGGTACATAGGAAGTGCCAGGTACATGTTAGCTGTTTCTGTTATGTTTTACCTGGGGGAGAGAAATAAGTTAAGAGATAACAAT
Source organism: Balaenoptera physalus (assembly GCF_965194825.1). NCBI lineage: Eukaryota > Metazoa > Chordata > Mammalia > Artiodactyla > Balaenopteridae > Balaenoptera > Balaenoptera physalus. The sequence continues at coordinate 53,963,946 of NC_138896.1, read as the reverse complement.
AAAGCAGGATGGGGGGGATAGAAAGTGTCACCTTGGGAACAGGTTATGTGGCTTGGATTTGGAAATGAGTCTTACATTTTTCAGACTTGGTCTTCCACAGGAAAGTGAACTCTATGTGTACTCATATATCCGCCTGACATGTGTGATTAAAAAAAAACATGAAAATGAGCACTGAATAAAATAGATGGTTTTTCATTTGGTAAAATGATTGCTCATTCATATCTAGAAGTCAAACTTCCCTTCATCTCAGCTGAAATCTGCAACAGTCATAATAAAGGTCATGCACTCACGTCCATAGGGGTGGCTCAACTCAGAGCTTATTCAGTCTTGTATTAGGAATAGTTATAGTTGACAGGGAGTCTAGCTTCACAACCCTCAAGAGAGTCAAAGTGACAAAATCACAATCAAATGGCACATATCTAGAAGAGAGACTAAAAAACCCTCCTACAAAAATTGAAATAAAAACAAGAGGCAGAATGGATAAAGCACAGCAGCCATAACATTGATCCTGGGCCATCAGGAAAAAGTTACCCAGTATATAGTGTATTTTGCATAAATGACAGGGAATTGTTACTTAATTTGAGAAAAGTGTGTCTGAAGTAATATTTGATTATTAAGGTGATAAACATTTACCTAGAAAATTCACTTAGGCAGATAGAGAGCTGGATAAAGGCCACCAATAAGTGAAAGTTAGTATAACATTCAATTAACAGGGAAGGCCCTGCCTGGCTTTAAATTCCTGCTCTTCCACCAGAGGTTTAAAGCTCTGTGACTTGGACAAATTACTTAACCTCTATGGGCCTCAGTTCTGTCATCTGTGAAATGGGGACAGTAAAGGTAGTTGCCTTATAGCTTTGTTAGGAGAATTATATTAGTTAACGTATGGAAGCAATTAGAATGGTGCTGGCACAGGGTAAGCCCCATGTAAACATTTGCTTTTATTATTGTTGTTACTGTTACCAGATACGAGATCTTAGCCAAGTTACTGAAGCTCAGCACCTCAGTTCCTTCATCTGTGAGTTGGAGATACAACACAACCATCTCCTAGGGTTGTTTTAGGATTAAACAAATACATGAAAGTGCTTCTAATTGTAAACCCGAAATAACATCAGGTGTAACAAATTAAAATGAAGACTATTTGTGACATTAAAAATAAAACTTTTTTTTTCATTTTATATCTAGTATTTGTCATCAGTGAACCAAAGTCAGTGAATATAAGCAAATGACTTAAAATAAGCATGACAAGCTCTTCAAGCTGAAGTAATAGTAATATTACCAATGATAGTATTTACAACAGCTGTCATAATAACAACTTAGCTAGCTAAGGACAGTTTTTTGTTTTGTTTGTGCCACACCACATGGCGTGTGGGAATCTTAGTTCCCCGACCAGGGATCAAACCTGGGCCCACGGCAGTGGAAGGGCAGAGTCCTAACCACTGGACCACCAGGGAATTCCCCTGGACAGTTTTAAAGGCGTTTGACTTTATTTAGTTCCAACTACCATCTTATAATGGGGATATAATTATGTCTATTTTTTGGTAAATGAGGAAACTAATAATCAGAGAGGCCCGGGGACTTTCTGAGGTCACTCAGCAGGCAAGTAGAAACCAGGTCTCCTCCATCACTGCTGCTCCTTTCACCTGCATCCCAGCCGTGTAACAGGAAGACTTCATAGTCCCAAGCCTGTTAGCTCTCATCAGTGGAGACCACAGCATTCATATAATGTGCGTGTGTGTGTGTGCTACACTTGACATAAATGTGAATACTCATTCCTGTAGGAAATGTTATTGTCCTATCATGTATACTTGAGGTAGCCCATATTTAACACGAATATCTTATTTACCTTGTGGCTTCCCTGTGTTTATAAAGAGATTTTTGTCAAACCAACATTCTGTAATAACTAGATGCTGGTCAGCTGGGGCAAATGTATCATTTGCTGATAGTTTTTTTCATAATCTTTATTCTCCATCTATAAACAATGATCCTCCAGTTATACCTGGAGCTTCCCAATCACATTTCTCTTGGGATTTGTTTATTCATTCATTCATTCAGCAATCATTTATTGAATACTTCTTTTGTTATAAACTAGCAATGCTGTGCTGGATGTTGGGGATGAGCAAACTAGCTGTCATCCACATCCCTGACTAGTTTATAGTAAGCTGGAGGAGACATATGCATAGTTATTGAATTATTGCCTGACTCTGCCCCTTTATTAAGAGCTTCAAGACAGGGAGGTCAGTGAAAATTTCCTTAAAGAATGAATACTTGAGTTGAGATGGATGAGCCTTCCAGGCCTTTCTGCACTAATCTGGCCCTTGAGTCTAGGAATAAAGGTCTCAGGAGTGCAGGAAAAGCAGGCCTGGGGCAGGGACACATGGCCCAGGTCTGAGTGGAGCTGTTGGGGGCAGAGGCTTCATCTCACAGGACACCTCAAGTCCTCCTTACATTTGTTTTTATGCCAAGAGAAATGGGAAGCCCACGAAGGCTCAATTGGTCAGATTTGTACCATAAAAATGGTGCTTTTGATGCTGTGTGGAGAACAGACTTCTTGTTGTTGGGAGGAGAGAGAAATTGGAAGTTGGGAGTCCATTTAGAAAGTGGTTCCTGTAGTTCAGGTGGGCAATGATGAGGACGAGGGTGTTGGCAGTGAGGACGGAGAGAAGTGGGCAGACAGGGACTGTACTGAATAGAAAAATAGTGAGCTAATGAGTAAGGACCTTAGGAAGAGGAAGTGTCATTTTCCCAAGGTTCATGCCCAAGGGCTCTTCTTGAGTTGAGATTATTTGAGGATCTTCTGTTCTATGAGCTGGCCGTAGCCTTGGAGGCCACCATCAGCCCCAGCCCAGCTCATCTGCTCCCTGTCTCCCCAAACCACTCTCAGGATCTGGCCTTCCTCCCTTTGTGCATCCCCTGGAGTATTCTTCCCCTGCCCCACCCATTCTCCTTGACCTGCTTCACAGCCCTGTCACATGTGCCTTTCCATGGCTCTTTCTTCAGCCCACAGTGGTCTCTCTTTCCCTTAAATTCATTCAATTTATAATCTCCTTGGGGAACTAATTTTCTCTGCTTTTTGACATTTCCAGTGTTCTTATTTAATCCCTTGTATTAGGCCGAACCATAAGAAATTGTTCTTTTTTTTTTAAAGGCCCAATATCAGCAGTTTCATGTTGTTTAACCTACATATTTCTCATTTCCCACACTTGCTGAGTTATGGATGGATGTTCTTGCAGCATCCAGTAGTGTCTTGTGCACGGTCAGCACACAATAAATTAAAAATACACTTAAAAGAAGTGTTATTAGATGAAACAAAAGTAATTCAGTGCCACCAATTATTAGGAACATCAGTGTGTTTACCCGGTGTTCTCTTTACTCTTTGAGGGTCTAGGGGATTGGGCTGAATCCATACTCACTTATTATCATGACTTATTTCCATGATGGCTAACTTTGGAGAGAAGGCATTTTTTTTACCATGTCTTATTCAGTGCAGTATCCTCAGTGCCTGGCATATATGAGGAGATCAAAAATTGTTTCTTGAAGGAATGAATAAATATTGTCACCTTTCTCTGTCTCACAGAAACAGAGAATTGAATGTAATCTTACTATGTTTGGAGGTCAATGAATAAAGAGAAATTTGGTGTGCTGCTTTATTTATTTTCATTGACTGGTTAATATAAATTCTTTCTTCATACCATCTGGACCTTTTTTCCCCTTTACAATGTCACTACTTAATACATGGGTCTTAGGTTCATTCCACCCTTTGTCACGAATAGACTTGGGTGAGCAGCCACAAAAGGCATGAGCACAGACTATCACAAATATTGTGCAGTGGCAGTTGAGGGGGCCCACAGGAAATCCATTCCTATCTGCAGGCATTACCCTTTATCACAAAAGATATGAGTTAAAATGGGAATACATCTTGAAAACAGGAAACTGATAATGGTGCCTATTGTCATATATTCTAGTTGACTTTGGAACAGCACTCTCAGTCCACTTTGGGTTACTATTCATCAGAAGAAGATGAAGGCAAACTCCTAAAGGAGTGTCTAACCTGTAGCAGGTGCTCAATAAATATTCAGGGGAATGAGTGGGAAACAGTCAGAATACTCTTATCATTTTTTATTCTTTTACCCCCAAGTGCTTGTTTAACTAGAAAATAGAAGGTCGTTTAAAGAATAAAGTGTGCATAAGGAAAGTGTCAATTCTGCTGACTAGGGAGCAAGGCCATGACAGTACTTGCCCTTGGCTGATGTCACTTCTGCCAATGGCAGTTCTGTAGCAACTGCATCTTTGTTTGGCACAATACGATGGTATTAAAATACAACACCTACCGAGTTCTCATGAGTGAACCAGGATGAATGGATGTGTATTTGTAAGCACGCCAGGGTCCAGTTGCATTTAACCAATACATTTAAACACATTTCCCTTATTTCTGGTTGCTCTATGTGAATTATATCTTATTTAAAATTATATCTTATTTTAACCACTTTTTTCAAATTTTAAAGGGATTTTAAGGAAATATGTCTACAGTAAAGGAATTGGAGTAATGATTTTTCATTTTGCATTTCCAGCTATTTGTGGGGCTGAAAGTTCTGTAAGATTTTAAAACCTACCTGAGCACAGACAGACTGCATCTTGACATCTAACACGGAGGTTAGCCGTCATTCAGCCAAGGAAAGAAGGACTCCCTGTTGTTGGTACAGGAAGTTCTAACTTCCATGGTAGGGTTCATGACACTTTATTTTAGTGCCTTTTCAAAAATAATAAAGCTGATGTAGCAAAGTGGTAATTAACCTTAGTCATGCCAAACTCTTACTGCTATTATGTTCTAAGTGCTGGTTTTATTTTTTTTAACCATTAGTAAAGGTAGTAAATAAAATGGCATAGTTACAAAGATGCAGCCTAAGTGATTAGAAGGAAAAACATGTATCTGTGGGATATGAAGCTATTTCCCAAAATGAATCAAGTGATTTTTCTGTTTTATCTTTAGAAAAGATGAGGCCATTTAAGGATCTCTTCAGCAGCTAAGGCAATTGTCGTATAAAAAGGAATTTCTGGGCAGAGAATCTGAAAACCATATCACAAATACTCGCCATGTTATTTAGTTAGTGGGTTTATATTGTACAATTTAGATTAATTACAATCAATTAATTTTACCATGGCATGGATAATCTCTCTGTCATACATGTTTACCCTGCAATTACCGAGTGAGGTATGTGTCTCTGGGGACTTTCTTTTAGTATTAACCCAAATTTCAGGTGACATCAGGAGATATGAATTACTTTCGAGAGTTTCTTTTTTAAAATGGTTTTAAAAATTCAACAATGAGTCAGAACTGTGATTATACCTGTAGTTGACTAGGGCTGTAAACACCAAACTATTTGACTATCTGATCTGAGATAGTGTTTGGGTTACATGACTGACAGGTACAGAGGAAAGATACTGAATGTTTCTGTTCTTATAGTAATATGCACTTGTGTTTTATATGTAATCTTTCACTTCTATACCCATTCCATTTTAAGAAAAAATACTAAATTTCACCTTTTCCATTTAGAATCAAAGGAAAATCTCCATATGAATATTAGTGAATACAAGTGTTTGCGTCGCAAGTATCATAATCTCTGGCCTCATCTCATCTGTAAAATAAATGTTAGAAAATGAGTGGTTTTCTATTTTTATTTTTAGCAGTGGAACCTTGTTTTCAAATGAAACTGTACAGAGACCCTCAGAGAAATAGGACTCTTGGGTTTCAGTGAAGAGCCTGCATTCAGCCACTCTCACCCTCCCCTGGTTGTCCTGGAATTGACAACGACTGGGTTAGTCCTTTCAGGCACTCCACGTAGGGCAGTGATTCTCAGAGGATCATCTAGGGTCACTGTGAAAACAATATTGTTATTTGAAAGGAGAACCCTCAGGTACCTAGGCCAGTGCTATTGAGGTAATCTTCAGACTAGTATGTTACTGGTCCATGAGGGAGAAATACAAGATTGAGAGCAAGCATTGAGAAATGTTTATAGCAATTTGACATTGCTGTGCTATCCAAGCACATGATCAGTGATGGGCTTATTTTCCTGGATACGATATGGACCAAAAGTGTTGGTCCATAATAGACTGGAAAAAAAAAAAACTTTATGGAGAATTTGAGAAACACTGTTCATGAATATTTTCTTATTTAGGACTCCAATTTTCCTCCTAAAGATTGAATAAGTTAGATCATTCCTGAGTGTGTTCAATATTATTATAACATTAAAAATACTTACCAATTGATTTGATTTATAAGGAAGCTTTATGAAAGATCTTTGAACTAAAGGAATAATGACATTAGTTTTTAAAAATAATTCTTTTATTTATTCATCCATTCATTAATTTTTTTTCAATAAATATTTATTGTTTGCCTACCATGTGTCTGGTGTACACAGGAGGCCCAATCCTGCCTTATGGGGTCGTCAGACAATTGCCATACTTTTTGCACAGGTTTGCAGTATGGGGAGTACAGGCTTCCCTGGGCTCTGAGGAGGAGCACCAGGCTTGGTTGGGGGCGGGGGGTGGTGGGTGGTCAAGTGAGGTTCTAATCCCAAAATCAGTAATTGTTAAAAAGCAAATAATTCACAAACTTTGGTAAAAATACCTGAGCCACTCCTTACTGTGACACAAATATTTTTTGAGTCCATACGCTGTGCTTACCCTGTGCCACTTGCTGTTCTGTGTGTGGGGATAAAGCAGACACAGTCCCTGCCCACATGGGGCTTATTATCAAGTGCACGGAGACCAGTGAATGGCTAGGAGTTCTGATGTTGATGAGCCCCACAAGGAAGTAAAACAGGGTAGAGTAGTGAGTGTGAGCATGTGGTGGTGAATAGGTCACAGAGTAGTCCTCAGCAAGGAGACGACATCTGAGCTGAGGCTGAGTGACCTGAAGGAGCTGAGCTGCAGTGGGCTGAGGGTGAGGGAGACGATGGAAGAGCTCAGAGAAGTCAGAGTCAAGGCAAGAGGGAACTGCCTTCGACTCTGCTCTGTGTGCATCTGCAGCCGGGCCCTTGCAGCCCCATCACCCACGCTCATCCTTGGGGGACGTGGGCATCCACAGAGCCCCCATCCCTAAGGACTGTTTGTGTGCCCCAGGTATTGGATTCAAAGTTCTTTTTCTTCTAACAGCCAGCTCCTGGGTCTCTTTTTGGGAGGACTGCTCAAGCTACTGGAGTCTCTTTGCCCCCAGTCAGCAGTGCCTGTGTCACAGAACCAAACTCAGGTCTGCTTGTCCACTCACAGTAAAGCCAATCTACTGACACCCAGCTGTGGTGAAGAAAAGTGCAGCCTGTATTGCAGGGGCCAGCAAGGAGTCCAGGCAGCTAGTGCTCAAAAAGCCTAAACTCCCCGGATGTGTTTCAGCAAAACATTTTTAAAGGCCAGGTGAGGGAGGGGAGTCCCAGGGTATATGATCAGCTTATGCACAATTGTCTGGTTGGTTGATGGTGAGATTACAGGGTATTAACATTATCAATCCTTAGGTGCCAATAGGTGCTTACAATCATCAACTAGTTAATTTCTTCCTTTTGATGGTGGTTTTAGCTGCTTACCATCATCAACTAGTTAATTTCTTCCTTTTGATGGTTGTTTTAGCATCTGTAAAACAAGTCAGGAAATGTGCATCAGATAGTAAGTACTTCAGAGAGGAGCTACAGCAGAGGACGGGGGAGGGGTCTGCCCCAGGAAGGCCCCATAGGGTCCTGCTCCCTTACACCTGAGGGGCTAGGACCTCCCTCAGGGCCCTTTACCAACCACTCCTTCCCTCAGGTTTGGACACTGGCTCTGAGGCAAACTCTACCTGCAAGTGAGGTTCTTGCCCTCACTTGCCCTCTGAGGAACACCTCCTCAGAAAGTTGTTTGCTTCTAGGAAATGACTTAAGAGATGAACTGCCCTCCCTGCTGCCCACCAGTTTTGAATTATAGCCTTTGGTATAGTGTTATCATTTTTGTTAATTAAAGATGGGATTAAATTAAATATTTTATAGTATTCCCAAGTTCTTGAAGTATTTTTTTGGAACAGTTTCCATTTTAACAGCCATCAAATGGAAAGGATTTTGTTTTTTATCCTAAAGGCAATTGCCTATTTCTTCTGATTTTGGTGAATTTGTTTACTGTTTAATTAAGTGAAACATTTCCAGAGAGTTATCTATTTTCACTCTTCCAGCTCAGAGAGTAGAAGCTAATCTTAAATTGATAAAACTATTAGAGGATTATTTCCTGTTCACACACTGGGTCAATAAAATTACAGAGATTAAACAAGGGAATAAGACAGTGTTTAGCAGGGTTTGATTGTGGGAGATATCATCTAGCATCAGAAGCCTGTGAGCTTTTCCACACATTTTCATGTACTAATCACTGTGACTTTCATGTCCCTGTTTCTAAAATGGTCTGGAGCTATGGTTTGAGCAGAATTTGAAGCTGACAGGCCAGTGTGTCTATGTGGAATTTTCCCTCTGTCCTTCAGGGAAAAGTAAAGTTAGATTATATTTATTTTGACTGGATTTCCATTTATTTTAGAACTTTTGGGGCATTTTAATATCTATATATGAAAAGCACTTGGATCTCTTGCTTTTGAAAAATTATGTACAGATCATCCATTCTTCCTCTTTTCCTCCCTACTCCTCCCTTTGTTCCTTCCTTTTTTCTTTCTTTCTTTTAAACAGATGCTAAATCATCTCTCTATCTGAATAACTCACAAAACATAGTTTAAAGTTCCTAAGTGGGTTTTTCTTTGCTTGTAGTAGAACCCTATATCTGGGATAGCCTCTTTTATCTTTACTAGTTTTCAGTCTGAGATTGGACATAGTAAGCATTCAATAAATATTTGTTGAAGGAATGAATCCATGGTGCTAGGTCCTGGGCACAATCCTAAAATATTGATATTGTGCTTTTCTTGGTGTGCATCTGTGATGAGAGCCTTGGTTTTCAGCTCTTAGTTCCAGCTCAACTATTTGTCACAAGTGTGACAACAATATTGGGAAAATGATTTTTAAATTATTAGATAAACTGTGTTTGTTCATTTCACAAAACTAAATTTCACTAGATTCTGTTGCAGTAAAGCACCCATTGGCACATTCCTTTTGCCTCTAAATACCTCTGAAACACTTGGATTTTGACCATCAATTTCATAATACATTGAGGCATACAATTATAGGACAATAATGCATGATTTTTCATGCCTGAAAAACACTCTGAAGTCAAGCAGTAGCATTGAAGCACAACTGGAAAATTTTACATCCAATCAAGAATTAAACCAATAGTGCATTTAATTTTGTATTTGCTATGTAATTGAAAGTATGAGTATCTTCAACTTTCTTTTTGTTTCTATTCTGGAAGCTAAAACAATTTAGTCAGAAATTGATTAAGGAAAAAGGGTAAACGAATAAATTGTTCTGCATTGGTGAACTCATAATAACCTTTTGAGTAGGAGTGGGAAATAGTATTAAAAGTTATCCTAGGAAGGGTGACCAACCATAATGACTACAAAGCCTAATTCAGAATAGTGAGATGCCTATTGGGTTGTGTTCCCAGGCTGGCAGCCTCACTGTCTGGATTGTTAAAAAACAAAATTCAATTGAGTACATTTTAAAGATCTTATTGGCTTTAGTGAGTCATGGATGGGCAGCATTCAATCTAACAGATAGAAAGGAGCTCTGAGGAACTGTACAAATGAAAGACTTTTATAGGCAGAAGAGGGCAGGAACGAGGAAGTTATTCCTCATTAGGAGTCAGTCAAAAAATGGATTGGTTATTGCAAGGTTACTTTTCCTAAAGAGGATAGAGGGTTTTATCAGGCAGCTTACCTAACTAGTGCTGATCAGGAGATTCCTGATTGGCTAGTTTAAGTTTCCATTTCTGGGAGAGACGAAACTGTAATTAAGTTAAGTTTGGTGACCCAGGGATTAGCATAAACAACTCCATTTTGATTGTGCCCATTGTCTTAGTTTTAGCAGGATGTTTGAGTGAGTTCAGGGGCTGTGCAAGACTGACCCAATTCTTGCAGAAGAGGTTATGACTAGAGTTGACCCACATGGGGATTCAGCTCGAAAACTTTAGGAATTCTGGAAACCCAAGGACATTTTGTGTGTTGCCCTTGACACTGTAATGCTTATTTGCAAGTGGGTGGGGCTTTCTCTGGGATTTTTAGGGGCATGACCCATGATGAGAGAGGAACTCCCTGAAGTAGCAGCATACTCTACTGTTAAGGAAACTTGCCGAGAAAGACAAGTAAGATGGCATAAAAGTGTCAGTTGGACTTCAGGTATTTGCTTATGTATATTTTGGAAACCCCAAATCGGGGCACTTTTTCTGACAAGCAGAACAATACTTGTTGGGGTAATGGGTCAGAATATTTGAAATCAAGAGTGACTCAGAAAATATAGGCTAAGTTACTACTATAATTATAAGCTATGCCCTAAATGTATCCAAAGGCCTTTGAATGATAGATAGTAAATGTTATTCATATTAACATTTTTATTACTGTATTACAAATAAATGTTAGTTTGTGCATATTTAAATAAATGTTATAAGTGAATTTTGCCTGCATTAATTGAGAATATTTTGGAGCACATAACCCAACTAAAGTTTTTCCTTCTAGTTTACTTTGAAAGGAATGTGATGTTAATTCTGGGGCATTGATGTTTTACCATGCCTGATCAAGACAAAAAAGTGAAGACCACAGAAAAATCAACCGATAAAAAACAACAAGGAATCATCACCAGGTAACTCCCTTCTGAGTCTTTGCTAATTATTAACTCAGGCAGTGACCAGCAACCAGATTTAATGGCTTTTTGAGAAATAGAATAGATCCTTGACAACTGCTGCTCTGGGGTACAGTGTTTACTGAAATGTTTGTGCATTTCTAGAGTTCTACAGAAACGTTTAGCATGTATATGTTTCAATCTATAAAAGCAGGCCTCCAAGTGGCAGTGCTCCATGTTACTAGTGGGTAACATGACATGGCTAGTTCACCTGGAGTCTTCTGTTGGTTGACATTGTGTTATTCTTTTTTTTTTTTTAACATCTTTATTGAAGTATAATTGCTTTACAATGTCATGTTAGTTTCTGCTGTATAACAAAGTGAGTCAGCTATATGTATACACATATCCCCATATCCCCTTGTGTTATTCTTTCTCCTAGGGACTATTCAGATCTTAAAAGACTTCTGTGCCTTTTGAACGTTCAGTCAAGCAAACAACAGGTAGTGTTTTCAAAGAATGTGCGTCCATTAACGACAGAGAAATCACATGTTTCCAAAGGGATCCATTTAACATCATATGAACGATAAGTCTATTTTTCTTTGTTCTTTCGTATGTTTTGTCTTTCTTCTAGCTGTTTCTTTCATACCTGGTTCAGGTTCAGGATGCAAGACTCTGTATCCACAGCTTTTTCATTCTTTTGCTCTCATGCCTGGGGCCCACTTTATCCTCTGTTCAGTGCCATGTGTCCTAATCAGCAAAAGCATTTCAGTATAGAAACAGAGCTCTCTTCTTTTGAATGCCCAATGTTTGACTCTGCAGAGCTCTAGGGAAGTTGATTTCTCCAAAACACTGTTCATCACCTTTCCCTTCGTCTCCCCTTCCCCACTTCTCAGGCTGCCCACTTGCTACAGCACCACTTTTGATGCTTGCTGCAAATTATATCTCACCAAAAACAGGGGAAAGGAAGGAGTGAGTTTTGGCTATTTTTACAATAGCATTTTTATTTTTTTAATAGACAGAGAAAGAATGGTACTGCTGCTTGAATTTATCTCTAAATGTTTCTTTTTGGTTTAGCTTCTGTAAGACTTTAGAGAGTCAAGAGATTAGAGGCTATCCATGGAGGTTTAGGGAATAACACAGAAATGCTAATAATAATGCTTATTTAGCACAGTCAATTAGTAAATGGCAGGGATGGGATTTGAACCCCGGGAGCCAGACTCCAAAGTCAACTGTGGTATACTTGTTAAGTAAATTTGTTTATGAGCTCATGTGGTAATACAGCCCTACTGGCTTTTGTTATATCCACTAAACTTACCAGAGAACTACAGCATTTACAAAATTTTTTTTATTGAAGTATAGTTGATTTACAATATTATATTAGTTTCAGTGGTACAACATAATGATTCAATCTTTTTAAGATTATACTCCATTTATAGTTATTGTAAAATATTGGCTATGTTCCCTGTGCTGTACAATATATCCTTGTAGCCTATTTATTTTATACATAGTAGTTTGTACCTCTTAATCCCCTACCCCTATATCACCCCTCCTCACTTCCCTTTCCCCTCTGGTAACCAATAGTTTATTCTCTGTGAGTCTGTTTCTGTTTTATTATACATATTCGTTTGTTTATTTTTTAGATTCCACATATAAGTGATAACATACAGGATTTGTCTTTCTCTGATTTATTTCACTAAGGTTAATATTTTCTAGGTCCAACCATATTGTTGCAAATGACAATATTTCATTCTCAATATTTCATTCTCTTTTATGGCTGAGTGAATTCCATTGTGTGTGTGTGTGTGTGTGTGTGTGTGTGTGTGTGTGTGTGATATATACGTGTGATATGTATATCATCTACATAAATCTGTTGATGGGCACTTAGGTTGCTTCCATGTTATGGCTATTGTAAATAATACTGCTATGAACATTAGGGTGCATGTAACTTTTCAAATTAGTGTTTTTGTTTTCCTTGGATATATACCCAGGAGTGGAATTACTGGATCATATGGTAGTTCTATCTTTAGTTTCTTGAGGAACCACCATACTGTTTTCCATAGTGGCTGCACCAGTTTACATTCCCACCAGCAGTGTTCCCTTTTCTCCACATCCTTGCCAACATTTGTTATTTGTTGTCTTTGTGATGAGAGCCATTCTAATGGGTGTGAGGTGATATCTCATTGTGGTTTTGATTTGCATTTCCCTGATGATTAACAAGGTTGAGCATCTTTTCATGTCCCTGTTGGCCATCTGTATGTCTTCTTTGCAAAAATGTCTATTCAGGTCTTCTGCCCATTTTTTAATCAGATTGTTTGTTTTTTTGATATTGAGTTGTATTAGCTATTTATATATTTTAGATATTAACCCCTTACTGGTCATCATCATTTGTGAATATTTTCTCCCATTCAGTAGGTTGTCTTTTCATTATGTTGACAGTTTCTTTGCTATGCAAAAGCTTTTAAGTTTAATTATATCCCATTTCTTTAGTTTTGCTTTTGTTTCTTTTGCTTTAGGAGACAGAACCAAAAAAATATTGCTACAGGTTATGTCAAGGAGTGTTTTCTTCTAGGAGTTTTATGGTTTCCAATCTTACATTTGGGTCTTTGATCCATTTTGAGTTTGTTTTTGTATATAGTGTGAGAAAATGTTCTAATTTCATTCTTTTACATGTACCTGTTCAGTTTTCCCAGCACCACTTATTGAAGAGACTGTCTTTTCCCCATTGTATATTCTTGCCTCCTTTGTCATAGATTAATTGACCGTAAGTTTGTGGGTTCTTTTCTGGGCTCTTGATCTATGTGTCTTTTTTGGTGCCAATACCATACTGTTTTGATCACTTGTAGCTTTGTAGTACAGTTTGAAGTCAAGGAGTTTGATCCCTCCAGCTTTGTTCTTTTTTCTCAAGATTGCTTTGGCTATCCAGGGTCTTTTGTGGTTCCATACAAATTTTAGGATTATTTGTTCTAGTTCTGTGAAAAATATCATAGGTGTTTTGATAGGGATTCCACTAACTCTGCAGATTGCTTGGGTAGTATGAGCATTTTAATGATATTAATTCTTACAATCCACAAACACAGGATATCTTTTCATTTCTTTGTGTTGTCTTCAATTTCCTTCATCAGTGTCATATAGTTGTGTTTTTTTTTAACATCTTTATTAGAGTATAATTGCTTTACAGTGGTGTGCCAGTCTCTGCTCCATAACAAAGTGAGTCAGCCATACACATACATATGTCCCCACATCTCCCACCTCCTGCATCTCCCCCCTCCCACCCTCCCCATTCCACCCCTCCAGGTGGTCACAAAGCACTGAGCTGATCTCCCTGTACTATGCGGCTGCTTCCCACCAGCTATCTATTTTACGTTTGGTAGTGTATATATGTCCATGCCACTCTCTCACTTTGTCCCAGCTTACCCTTCCCCCTCCCCATGTCAATGTCATATAGTTTTTAGAGTATAAGTCTTTTATCTCCTCAGTTAAGTTTATTTCTATGTATTTTATTCTTTTGGATGCAATTATAAATACGATTGTTTTCTTGCTTCCTCTTTCTGATTGTTCATTATTAGTGTATGGAAAAGCAACATTTTTTTGTATATTAATCTTGTATCTTGCAACTTTACTGAATTCATTTATTAGTTCTAATAGTTTTTGGTTGGAGACTATAGGGTTTTATATATATAGTATCATGTTATCTGCAACTACTGACAGTTTTACTTCTTCCTTTCCAATTGGGATGCCTTTTATTTCTTTTTCTTGTTTGATTGCTGTGGCTAGGACTTCTAATACTGTGTTAAATGCATGTGAGGAGAGTGGACATCTTTGTCTTGTTTGTGACTTTAGAGGAAAAGCTTTCAGCTTTTCACCATTGAGTATGATGTTAGGTGTGGCTTTGTCATATATGATCTTTATTATGTTGAGATATGTTCCCTATACCAACTTTGATGAGAGTTTTTATCATAAATGGATGTTGAATTTTGTCAGATGCTTTTTCTGTCTACTGAGGTGATCATGTGATTTTTATCCTTCCTTTTGTTAATGGGGTGTATCACATTAGTTGATTTGCAGATATCCTTGTGACCCTGGAATAAATCCCAGTTGATCATGGTGTATGACCCTTTTATGTATTATTGAATTTGGTTTGCTAATGTTTTGTTGAGAATTTTTGCATTTATTTTCATCAGAAATATTGGCCTGTAAGTTTCTTTTTTTGTAGTGTCTCTGTCTGGTTTTGGTATCAGAATAATGATGGCCTTGTAGAATGAATTTGGGAGTGCTCCTTCCTCTTCAATCTTTGGTAGTAGATTGAAAAGGATAGGCATTAGCTCTTCTTTGAAAGTTTGGTATAATTCCCTCGTGAACCTGTTTGGTCCTGGACTTTTGTTGGCAGAGAATTGTTTAAACTACTAATTCAATTTCACTGCTAGTGATCTGTATGTTCAGGTTGTCAATTTCCTCCTCATTCGGTCTTGGAAGATTGTATATTTCTAGAAATATATCTATTTCTTCTAGGTTTTCCAATTTGTTTGCATATAACTGTTTGAAGTATTCTCTTTAGATTTTTTGTATCTCTTTGATATTGGTTGTTATTTCTCCTCTTTCACTTCTTATGTTGTTTATTTGAATCCTCTCTCATTTTTTCTTGATGAGTCTGGCTAAAGGCTTATCAATTTTATCTTTTCAAAAAAAAAAAACCAGCATTGGATTCATTGATGTTTTCTATTGTTTTTGGTCACTATTTTATTTATTTTCTCTCTGATCTTTATTATTTCCTTCCTTCTGCTGACTTTAGACCTTGTTTCTTCTTCTTTTTCTAATTCCTATAGATGAATGGTTAGGTAGTTTATCTGAGTTTTTCTTGTTTCTTGAGATAGGCCTGTATCACTATAAAATTCCTTCTTCAAACTGCTTTTGCTGCATCCTATATAGATTTTGGAAAATTGTGTTTTTATTTTCATTTGTCTCAAGGTATTTTCTAATTTCGTCTGATTTTTTTTTTTTTTTTTAGTGACCCACTGATTTTTTTTAGTAACATGTTGTTTACTCTCCAGTGTTTGTTTTTCTATTTTTCTTCCTGTAATTGATATCTAGTTTCAAACTATTGTGGTTAGAAAAAATGCTTGATATAATTTCTATCCTCTTAAATTCGTTGAGACTTGTTTTGTGGCTTAGCATGTGATCTATCCTGGAGAATGTCCCATGTGTAGTTGAAAATAACATATATTCTACTGTTTTTGGATGAAATGTCATGTATATATCTATTAAGTCCAACTGATCTAATGTGTGATTAAGACCACTGTTTCCTTATTGATTTTCTCTCTGGATGATCTGTCCATTGATATAAGTGGGGTGTTAAAGTCCCCACTGTACAGTAATACAGTCCCTTACTGTTACTGTATTATTGTAACTTCTCCTTTTATGTCTGTTAGTATTTGCTTTATATATTTATGTGCATCTATAATAGGTGCGTTATGTGTTAATGAATTTTTATCCATTTCTTGTATTGATCCCTTTATCATAATGCTCTTCTTTGTCTTTTGTTATAGACTTTGTTTTAAAGTCTACTCTGTCTGATATGAGTGTTGCTACACCAGCTTTCTTGTCGTTTCCATTTGCGTGAAATATTTTTTCCATCCCTTCACTTTCAGTCTGTTGGTGTCTGTAGCTCTGAAGTGCATTTCTTCACTAAGCAGCATATAGATGGGTCTTGTTTTTTTATCCTGTCAGCCACCATATGTCTTTTGATTGGGGCACTTAGTCCATTGACTTTTAAAGTGATTATTGATAGGTGTGTACTTATTGCCATTTTGTTCATTGTTTGCTGGTTGTTTTGGTAGTTCTTCTCTGTTCTTCTTTCTGTTTCTTTCCCTACGGTTTGATGATTTTCTTTAGTAGTATATTTGTGTTACTTTCTCTCTTGTTTTTGTGTACCTATTGTAGGTTTTTGATTTGTGGTTACCATGGGGTTTATATATATCTTGACTTATAACTATATCTACTTGTTTTAAACTGATAATTATTTAAGTTCAAACACATTCTAAAAGATCTACATTTTTTACTCCCCTCCCCCATGTTATGTCTTTTTGATGTCATCTTCATGTTTATCCCTTAACAGTTTGTTGTAGTTATAGTTGATTATACAACTTTTTTTCAAATCTTTCTACTAGCTTATTTAAGTGGTTGATCCACAGCCTATACTATATATTTGCCTTTACTAGTGGAATTTTTTTCTTTCCTCTAAATTCTTACTTCTTGTTGTAGCCTTTTCTTTGCCACTTAAAGAAGACCCTTTAACACTTCTTGTAGGGTCATTTTAGTCCTGATGAACTCTGTTAATTTTTGCTTGTCTGAAAAGCTCTTTATCTCTCCTTCAATCATGAATAATAACCTTGCTGGGTAGAGTATCCTAGGTTTTAGATTTCTCTCCTTTCAGCTCTTTAAATATATCTGCCACTCCCTCCTGGCCTGCAAAGTTTCTGCAGAAAAATCAGCTGATAGCCTTATGGAGGTTCCCTTGTATGTGACTGTATTTTTCTCTTGCTGCCTTTTGAATTCTCTCTTTCTCTTGAACTTTTGCCATTTTAATTATGATATGTCTTGGTGTGGGTCTCTTTGGGTTCATCTTGTTTGGGACCCTATGTGCTTCTCATACCTGAATATCTGTTCTTTCTAAAGGTTTGGGAAGTTTTCAGCCATAATTTTATCAAATACATTTTTGACCCCTTTCTCTCGCTCTTCTCCGTCTGGGATCTCTATAATGCGGATGTTAGTATGCTTGATGTTTGTCCTAGAGGTCCCTTATTCAATTGTCACTTTTAAAATTTGCTTTTCTTTTTGCTGTTCTGATTGGGTGATTTCTATTATTCTATCTTCCAGATCACTTATACATTCTTGTGTATTGTCTAGTCTGCGGTTTATTACTTGTATTGTGTTTTTCATTTCAGGTATTGTAGTCTTCAGCTCTGACTGGTTCTGTTTTATATTTTCTAGTTTTTTTGTTAAAATACTCACTGTGTTCATCTATTCTTTTCCCACGTTCAGTTAGCATTCTCATTAATAATGCTTTGAACTATTTACCTGGTAAAAGCATTATTAAATTATAATGCTTTGAACTCTTTACCTGGTAAAAATTATTTCATTAGTTGTTTTTTTTCAGGTTTTTTTTTTTCTTCTTCTTTCATTTGGAACAAATTCCTCTGTCTTCTTATTTTGCTTAATTTTCTCTGTCTCTGTGAAATTACGTGAAACAGTTACCTAATCCGGTCTTGAAGGCATGTCCTTGAGTGGGAGCATACCTATGCAGTCTGTGTGTGCCCAGTGGCTTTGGTGGGAGAGCTGGATCCGATGTGAGCCCAAGGTCATGTCTTCCCCCAGAGTGTGCTGGCAGCTCTCACTATGGTTGGAGGTGGGGCTGGAGACAGAGGGGATAGAGCCAGAACCAGGTGTGAGCCAGGGCTTCTCCTGTACTTAGTGGCCATCACTGCTCTATCACGGGCAGGGTGGGGCCCGAGTTGCTGGAGCAGAAGCCCTGAGGGTTGGGTCTAAGCTAGACCCACCGCCCCTATGAAAGCCAGTAAAGGCCACCCTCACTCTGTTTAGATGCTGTGCTGGGTCCAAGCTGGCTCTGTCCCCCTCCAAGTGTGAACCCTCCTCAACTATGGCAGCCTTCACTCTAGTGGGGGACTGTGCTGGATCTAGAGGGGCCAGAGCAGGCATGCAGCATGGGTTGGGGTGTGCTCTGGGGTGGTCGCGGGAAACCAGCCGGAGCCACAGGCAGCTTCAATCTGCTTCCTCTGCCTTGTTCCCATGAGTAAGCAAGCATGTGAATGCTCTTCATGGGCAGAGTCTTGGTTTCTTACAGCCCTCCTGTAGGTCCCACTGGTTTTCAAATCAGCTAAGAGGACTCATCTTTCCAGTGTCGGCCCCCAGGTCTGGGGTTCCCAGTATGTGGTTCGAACCCCTCACTCCCCAGGGAGGATCTCTGAACCCGTGATATTATCCTCCTCTTCTGTGTCTCCTCCCAGGGGCACAGGTTGACCCCATCACTTCTCCTCCAGTTGAGGCACAGAGAAGTTAATGGCTTTCTCAAGATCATACAGCCAACTAATGGTAGGTACAGATCTAACCAAATACTCCATCTTTGCAATGTGTGCCTCTAACCACTGAGATATCTTTTAAATGATTTGGGAAGTTAAATTCAAAAAATAGCTGGATAAGCATTGATTTGAAGAAAACATGGCCTTAAAATATTTTTCTCCTCTTCCTTCTTCTCTGTTTTTAAGCCTATAACCCCACCCTCGCCCCAGGAACTCTTTTCTTCTCACCTGTCTATTTCAGCATCACTTACTCTTTGTCCGTCTCCACACTGCTAAAACAGTCTTCCTGGCCCACTGCTTACTGATAGTCATGAGTGGGTGCCACACATCAAGTTCACTCTTTCTTAGTAAAGGAAGCACAGTGACTCAGCATTCAGATTTGGTTGTATCAATAGTTTCCATTCTTTCTCACTGTACATCCTAAGATGTAACCAGAATGTCAAATATTTCTACTTTTTGCTTTTTCTCAAATTTGTCCTTCTCCCAAGTTTCTTTTCTATAAAACCTTACCTATTTCCAGGACCAAGATCTAATGATAGCACCTCCATAAAAAAGCTTTCCTTTATCTTCCATTCCAGAAGTGATCCCTTTCTTCCCAAAGTACCTTCTTTCAACATTGTAGCATTATTTTTTTCTGTGCTTTGGAAAGACTTGTCTACATTTCTAATTTCCTGAGAGATTATACGTTTCCAACTTTGACTTTTGGTTCCGGTTCACTGTATCCTCTATTCGGTGAGCTCTTGGTCAGTTTTCACCAAATTGAATTGTAACTTAAAAATTAGATGACCTCATGGGTACGTATAACCACCTGGCTAGTGTAAAAGAGACACCAGTGGTGGGTTTGGGCTCTGCTTGTCCAGCTTTGAAGTCCACGCTCGCTGGATCTGTTGTGCCTTCTCTCAACACCACTCCCTTGCTAACACCTGGCAGGCTTAAAGTAAATTTAAGAGTTTTCCCCCCTTTAACCAATTTTAGAATTTGCAATCTGTTGTCTGACAAGTTCACATGGCATATCTTTTTGTAAAGTATTTCACACATTTAAAAACGCATGTTTGTAATGCTTGAATTATTCAGAAAGTGCATAGTTCTAAGAAAAAAATGAAAATAACTGCTCATTTATATAAATGTCCTGAGGGTGACAAAATTCATTCTTAATTCTGTTTATAAAACTTTCATGCATTTGTGATTTTGAAATAATAAATGTTATCCTAAACACCCTATTCTCCTTTCTGTAAAATAATGCGGAGACATTTATAGGAGAAGAAAGATATTGGAGAGGATAAATCAAGAATTTGTTTATATCTTGATTGCTCCAGAAAGAGTGTAAGGTGGCTTATGAAGATATGTAAAGTACTGAGATTATCATAAAAGAAAAACAAGGTTTGGGAACAAAGTAGACTCAGAGTCCAGAGGAAATGACCATCAAAATATGCAAGTTGGCCACACATTAGGCTCTAAGATTTTTAGCAGTCAGTTTGAAAAGGGAAGCCTGAGGATTAAGGCCCACTCACCTGAATTTCTGTTCTAACAAGACCTGACCTGTCACTTACAAATGAACCAAGATGGCCAATTAAGCAGTTGCAGAGGGAAGTGTACTTTGTGGGTTTGGGCAGAGAATTACAAGAACTGGATGTCCTTCATCTGAATCTCTAATGAGCCAAGCCCTTCCTCATTGTTGCGTCTGTTTCCCTGTTCTACTTTCGCTCTCATCCTGTTTGCTCTGTGAGTCTCTGCATACCTTGCTTCACCACCTTAGAGACTGCTGTTCTGAGGACAGTTCTGTTGTCACAGAAGTGGGGACAGAGACACACTGAGGCAGAGGAGCCCCTTCATCGTAAGCAGGATAAGAATAATCATAATCCAGTAAAACCAAATACTTCAAGAAAAAGAATTGCCCCAGGGTTGTTGAAGCAAAGTAAAACCATAAAGTTGGTTGGAGGTTTCACCAGAGATTTTCAGAAGTCTTGAAATAATTTGCCTTGAGCTGGAATTAAATTTTTTTCCTACATTTAAAACCATAGGGAGCTGAGAAATTGGTTTGCAATTAGGAAAAAAAAGATGAAAGAAAGATAGAAAAATAATTCATTACAGGCCCATTAATTGCCTTGAAATAAAAGAGGTCTTGATAGATGATGTGGAAAGAAAAAGTCTAAGGCACTGTTGTTGTGCTCTGAGACACCAGGACTAGGAACGGCAGTTATGGTTTCCACGGCCAGTGGACACTTGAATCCTGTAGGAGAGGCACGGGAAGTGGCTGGGTGGATTCTGAGGAGGATGAGGAGTCCACTTTTAGCTCAAGTCACAAGAAAGGACATGATTCTTGGAAAATGGGCTGGCTGTCCTCTGGTGGAATTGCTGGGAAAGGCAGTCTGGGTGAAGCGAGTAAAATAATCAGATATCTGAAGGAAAGAACATAACACGCACTGAAGCAAAATGGTGACTAGACATTTCTGTTGAAAGTAGTGATAAATAAAGATGTAAGAAACTGTGCAATGTCTGAAGGCCTATCTACAAATTTTGTATCTATCACATAAGCAACAGAGAAGGTTGAAATTTCCAGGCAGAAGTGACATGATCAAATTTTTAGGAAGGTCCTTCACTTGAATCTCTAGTCTCTTTCCTTTCCACTCATGCTACTCAAGCTGCACAGGGACCTGCCACTTTCTAGAGCACATGTAGTTTTTCTCTGCCTTCCAGCCTGTGTAAAAATCTGCCTGGAATACTCTGGAATATTCCGGGCATCCTGGTCCATGACCCACCCTATCTCTCTTTTACTTTCTACCACAACAAACCCTTGTTCACTCATTTTGCTGTGTGTTCTAGTGCTAGTTGACCCCCAACCCCCCCACTGGACTGTAAACTTTTTGAGAAGGAAGAGGCTGTGGCTATCCTGCTCACTATATACCCAGTGTCTCACACATCTGGCAAGTGATGTGTCTGCAACACATGCGCTGAGCAAATGAACGTGTCTGGAGATGAATCAGTTTAGCAAAGAGACTGGGGATGAAGTGAGCTTCCCATTCCACAGTAGGTAAAGTAGGTATCCCATTCCCACTGGATCTGTGAGAGGTGCTAAGAACACAAAGACAGACAGATGTGATGCTGCCCTCAGGGTGGCCAAATTCAGGGGGAAAGGCTGATGTGTCGTGCAGACGTAGTATGAGATTGTGATAAGTGCTGTAAGAGAGATTGGCACAGTAATGCCACTGGGTAGGGAGTGACTGGCTCCACCAGGGAGGCTGGGGCAGGTGATCTCCAGGAGCTGTGTGTGCTGAGCCCTGAAAAGTGGTAAGCAACTGTGGCCACAGCATGCTCCTGGGCAGGAGTGGATGCATGCTTACACTGCATGCTTTCTGGGATGGGTGACCAGTTTAATGCACCTACAACTTAGGGAGTTGTTTTTATTCACCCCAACTTTTTGTTTTTTTATTTTATGTGGACTTATAGTCAAATCTAACGTTGTAAAAGGAGATGACGCTGGGCTGAAAGACAGGGAAAGAACACAGGGGGACAGATTTTCATCTCAGCCTGAAGGAAACCTTGGGCAAGAGTAGGACTCTGAAAAGCAAATGGGCTGACTCAAGATAGTGTTTCTCATCATTGGCGATACACCAGAGATGTTGGAGGAATGAGAGTGTTGGAGAGGAAGGGTGATTGCCTGGATTTGAATCCCAGCTGTGCCCCTTGTGAACTATGGGCCCTAAGTCACTTAGCCCTCTGTGCCTTAGTCCTCTCATCATAAAATGGTATTTACCTCATACGGTCATTATGAGGATTAAATAGATTTAAACCTGCAAAACACTTAGAGCAGTGCCTGGCATGTGGTAACTACCACACAAGTGTTATCTGTGTTGATGGTGATGATGATGATCATGATGGTGATCATGATGATGATGATGATGATGATCTTTATGATGATTATGATGGTGATGATGGTGATGATGATTGGTGGCTGAATCCTATGCCTTTCGAGGAAGTTTTAAAATCTGAGAGTCTATAAGTCTGTCACTTGTAGGAAGGGACACACTTAAATTATATATATGAATTTGTGTTATGCTACATTTATGATGCTGAAAATTCAGATTTTGAGTTGCCCAAAATAACCCATCGGATGTAGTGTATCTTAACAGAACTATTGGCTTAACATGACAGAAGTCTGTAAGGCGCTGCTCACCTGGCAGTCACTATTCTGGCAGTTGTGGTGACAGCAAGGGGGTTTGAGAGCCCTTGGGCCTGGAAAACCTATTTCTTGTTTGCTGCATCATTCCACATCCTGAGTAACACAGGACAATCTGCTCATTGCTATGACTTCATGCCTAGCATCATTTGGGTTATCACATCTAATCATCTAATTTGGAAGGTCAAATCTCATTTATTTAGCAAATTCATCTGTGCAATGAGAATAATTTTGGGAATTAAAAGAGTATAAAGCACTGAGAACTATGCCTGGCACATAGCAAGTGCTTTATAAATTCTAAGTCATTTAGTTTTCATAATAACTCTGAACTACATAGAATTATTATGATTTTCATTGTAATGATGTGGAAACTGATGTACAGAGAGATTAAGTAGCTTTCAAGATCATGCAGCTGTCTAAGAGTAGATTTCAACCCAGGGCATCTGGCCTAGAGTTCATTCTCTTAACCCCTGAGCATTGTGCCTCAAGTGCCTGTGGCCTGTTGTCATGTGGTGGCTGTGGATTGGCCCACTGAACTGAGACAGA
Source organism: Balaenoptera physalus (assembly GCF_965194825.1). Classification (NCBI taxonomy): domain Eukaryota; kingdom Metazoa; phylum Chordata; class Mammalia; order Artiodactyla; family Balaenopteridae; genus Balaenoptera; species Balaenoptera physalus. The sequence goes on along the minus strand of NC_138896.1, from coordinate 53,940,406 downwards.
AATGTAGTTTTACAGGATATAAGATTTATTATTAATATTTTGAGAATTCAACTATGGGTGGCATATGATGAAGAAGGGTTTGCTTCCTATTAAAGAACGTCCTTATTAGAATGTATCTATCAGCTGCCTGCCTTGTGGGAAGTCCAGCATGTTCTCTTTAGATGAGGAAACCATGTCTTTATGCAGACTTCTATCAAATGCTTTGATGAAATAGGACAACAAGCACAGCGTATTGTAGCATTATTTGATAATTATAATATATAGGACAGAATGATTTACTGAAAATAAAAGTTTATTTTGTTATACTATGCTTTCCGTAACTCATCTGTAACAACTTAGCTAGTTATAGAACATTCCTCATTTGTACTTTGGAAAGAATAGGGTATTTGTTTGCACTTTGTTCAGCTTTACTGTGGTACAAGAAACAATTCTCAGGGTTATCCCAATTATACGTAAATGTTGGTAAGTGAGACTACTTGAATACTGATAACATCACAATTTACTATATAAATAATTACCGGTTAATATTGTAAATGGGGGCATACTCAAATTGTTTTAGTTAATGTAAGTAAATTTTTCCTTTTCTTATGGTTAATTCTAAAATATATTTTCATGACTTTTATAAACATGATTGAGGAATTAGGATATTCAGACTGATTAAAAGTGATAGAATCTCTTTACCTTTATAACTCTAACAGTTGGCAAGCAGTGTACGTGACTGGTAAAGATGAAGAATGAGTGGAGATGACTCATTCTCAGTTTGGGGCTCCACTCTAGGCCAGAGAGTTTCTAGCTGTATCTGTCAGCTCTCTGTTCTGATTGCACGTTGGAATCGCCCAAGAAGCTGCAAAAGTGCCTAATGCCCAGGCCTCCCCCAGGTCTGGATCCCCAGGACGGTGTAAGGTACTAGGGATACAACATTGAACAGCAATAGGCAAGCTCCTGCTTGTGTCGAGCTGACAGTATAACCAAGGGATACTGAAAATACATAAATAACTGTAAGATATCAGGTGGTGTTACAAGCTATGAAGAAAAAGCAGCATAAGATAGAGAGAGTAAATGTTTATGTCAAGGATGTCTAAATCTTGGAAAACCCCTACATTTGACATAGCTAACTTGTTAATTGTTGGCTTGGGGAAACACTCATTCCCTTTACCGTCCCCTCTGCTTTTGTGACTGTCTTTATCCTGTGCTGAATTGTCATCCTCAAGTCCTCTGTGCCTTTATTTCTGTAGCTTCCAGCCATTAACTTCGATAGTGCCAGAAGCAACATGATGAAATCTGAGCCTGCCAGGGCGGGTGGACACAGAGCTCGAGGTCAGTGGCACGAGTCCACAGAAGCCATTGAACTTGAAAATTTTAGGTAAGAAATCCAGTATGTCCCTTACCTTCAGCAGCCTGGGCCACTAATTAGCCCAAAGATTTATTTAAGTTTGTCACAGGAGCTAAAATTTAAAACCCATTTTAAAATTTACCGTGGGGATTCTTAGTTTAATAATTTTAGTTAGTGCTTAACCTGTTCCCATAAGTACTGTGTGAATAGCAGGCTGAATGGCTGCAGGTGAAAGTGACGTGGGAGTTTCAGGATACCCTCTTGACATACATTTAAGGTTTGCTCCATGAGGAAGTGGCTCAGGCTGTTGACCTGGCGAGGCTGATAACAAGCTTTGTCTTTAGCTTTTGGCCGGTGCATATCTTGCCAGCTGTGAGGAAGCATAAAGAAGCACCTGCTGTGAGCAGATGTGATGGCTGAAGGCTGTGGTTGTCAAGGCCATGAGGCTTCCAGTTGAAGCATCACCCTCCCCTTTCACATTGAAAGTGTCAACCCCTGTTTTGCTCTCCTGTTGCCATGGAGACCTCTTAGAAGCTGCACACTGTCATGGGCCACCGTCCTTCCAGGAGCTGGTTCTCTCCATTTTACAGTTTGTTAAGGTCATTTGGCACCAAGTGTCATGTAAATAATGAATGACATGAAATATCAATATATATATTCTATGGCCATCATCAAAAAATCTACAAACAATAAATGGTGGAGAGGGTGTGGAGAAAAGGGAACCGTCTTGCACTGTTGGTAGGAATGTAAATTGATACAGCCACTATGGAGAACAGTATGGAGTTTCCTTAAAAAACTAAAAATGGAACTACCATATGACCCAGCAATCCCACTACTAGGCATATACCCTGAGAAAACCATAATTCAAAAAGAGTCATGTACCAAAATGTTCATTGCAGCTCTATTTACAATAGCCAGGACATGGAAGCAACCTAAGTGTCCATCAACAGATGAATGGATAAAGAAGATGTGGCACATATATACAATGGAATATTACTCAGCCATAAAAAGAAACGAAATTGAGTTATTTGTAGTGAGGTGGATGGACCTAGAGTCTGTCATACAGAGCGAAGTAAGTCAGAAAGAGAAAAACAAATACCGTATACTAACACATATATATGGAATCTAAAAAAAAAAAAATGTTCATGAGACCTAGGGGCAAGATGGGAATAAAGACGCAGACCTACTAGAGAATGGACTTGAGGATACGGGGAGGGGGAAGGGTAAGTTGGGACAAAGTGAGAGAGTGTCATGGACATATATACACTACCAAACGTAAAATAGATAGCTAGTGGGAAGCAGCCGCATAGCACAGGGAGATCAGCTCAGTGCTTTGTGACCACCTAGAGGGGTGGGATAGGGAGGGTGGGAGGGAGGGAGACGCAAGAGGGAAGAGATATGGGGACATATGTATATGTATAACTGATTCGCTTTGTTACAAAGCAGAAACTAACACACCATTGTAAAGCAATTATAATCCAATGAAGATGTTAAAAAATTAAAAAAATATATATATAAATATTTAGAATGATTATTTATTTGGCCTAGGTTTTGTTTCCCTGTTATTTTATGACAATGACTTTAATAGTCCACAAACATCACATGATGTTACATGAGTTAATATTTTTAAAATACGTGTTTAGTGAGGAACACAAAATTCTTTAAAAATTGTTACATATTCAGTCTGCCCATGTCCATGTACTAAGAAATGACAGCCCTGGCTAGCTTAGGGACACACAGTCAGTCCCATGACACCTGAAAGACTGTGAAGGCAGAACAGAACAAACAGCAATAATAAGGATACAAAACCTGCCTCTGAGGTGGTGCATCCATGTAATTCCAGCGTATTTCTCCTAGATCTTAAAATTGGTCTATTTTAATGGGCACAAAAATATTGTATTGTATATTCCATAGTGATATGACCCTTTTGTGCATTACCTCTTATCCTTTCCCAGTTTTAAAGTGGAATGCTTTGGGATGTTTTTAACCTCTCTGATGGCTGTAATATCAGGAAAGAAAAAACTGAAGCTCGAATATCTCACAACTTTGTTGTACACACACCCACCCCCACAATCCACAACCACAGTCGAAGTGGTGTTGACCAAGAGGAAATATGCATGGCGTCCAGTGGTGTTAACAACTAGAGCGGCCACGAGCCATTGTGGGTAGTAAAGTAAAGGGAGGGATCCTTGTCTACCTGTTTCATGGCTGTCTAGATCATGTGCCCAGTCATTCTTTCTCTCCATATGCCCTTTTCTTCCCTCCCACCAGTTTTAGCTGTTAAATGTTTATAGGGAATAATTTAGTTAATGTGGTAAAATGAAATATATATGCTATAATCTTTATTATTAACTTTATAATTGAATTTCTACTTCCTATTTTAACAACTGATACTTGCTTTGGTGATACATTGAATCCCAAAAATCCTTCAATATCTTCATGCATACAGGTGATCTTTCTCTGCATTGTTAATTTTGAGGCAGCCTAAATAATTTTTACTATAAAATGCTTTTCTGTTTGTTTCATCTCAGTATAAACTACAAGAATGAGAGAAATTTCAGCACACATCCCCAGCATAAACTATTTCAGGAGATTTTTACAGCCTTGGTGAAAAATAGACTCATATGCAGGTAAGATTGTCCCAGGAAAGAAAAAGACATTTACCCAAGAATGGCATATTTTATATATCTTATTTCTAGCATATGGTTTGAAGCAGTTTACAAGACTGAACATAGCATGCTCAAAGGACAAAACAGAGCAAAGACCATTTCGAAGGAGGTGAATGAACAGGCATTGCAGATGACCTCATTTAAATCCCTCTGGTTAGGCCTGAATTTAGCTGAATTTTATGATAGACAGGCAAAATGAGAAAACACCCAAATCACACTGTTTTCCTTGTCTTGAGTTTGGATTCTCAGAAGGCATTTATTGCAGAGACATCTGGTAGCACCGTGGCCAGCATCCTCATGGTATAGGTTTGCAGTCGATAACAAGTGCTGATTAACTGGGCCGCCTCAGCCTGGACCTTGGGGAAAGGATGGGGGTGAGACATCCAGTCACAGCCTGGGGACGACATCTCTTCTCAGGACCAGATCAAATGTTCTTTCCTTTGCTCTCCTTTGTCTTAACACAGGTGCAGTGTGGTGCTGTAGGGAAGGGCTCGCTAGCAGGTCCTCGAGATTCTCTCTCGAAAATTCCAGGGGTTTTCAGTGAACCATTGACTGGTGCTGGATTGCAGTCAGGAATGAATTTTCTCTCTGTTCTGGGTTGCTTGCAGTGAGAGCTATGCTGCTGCCAGACTTTGGGAGCAGACTTTGTTGGGAGAAGGAGGCTCCCAACATCCTTCATGGTCGTACATGGCCTTATACTCTTCCCAGGAGGCCCAGACTCTCTCCCCACAAGCACTGGCTGAAAAGCCCATGAAGAACCTTGAATCTTCTCCATCACTTTGGGACTTGATTGAGATATCTGAATTCTGTCCCAGTGAGATAGGAAAAATTACCCTTATTCTGGAAAATAGGAAAAATCTTAATAATTTAATGCCTGACCGAAATAAAACTCTGACTTGGTCCAGTGCTGTAGGTGACTGTAAGTAGAAAAGCATCCCTAAATACAGTCTAAGTGGTGGTCTAATGATTTGATCTTTTGGATGGGTTATTTAGTATTGCGTATTTATGTACTGGACAGTGACCGCCAAGTACATTGGTTTAGTTTAAAACAATCCAAGGTTGGGACTGCATCTGTCATGCCTTTTTACTTGGTTTAAGCAGAAGATTATTAGACTTGCTCAGATGATACAAGAAGCCTAGAATCTTTACCAAGGTTATATAATTTGGTCACAGCTCAGCTCTTGACAATATACTCAAAGATTGTTAAAAGATTAATGACCATTGCAAAGGACCTGAGGTTGTCCTAGACTGTTTCTTCTTGAGCTTGACGAGAGTAGAGCAATGGTTAGTAGCAGAGTAATTATGTCTGAAATGGTATTGGAAAATGAAGTTCTTTAATTTGTTTTGAAGACAGCTATCATAGACTCCTCAGGGAATGTCCAGTAGGCCATTTGTCAGGTTGGTACTTTGGGTGAAGGCAGAAGATTTCCTATATTAAGGATGTAGAGACCTTACTGTGTCTCTGCACTGAAGGCACTGGGTGCAGGAATTGTTAGGGAAAACAGCTGGGTAGGGGTTGGCATCCAGCCATTGAAAGAGATCTTAACAATTCTGAAGTCAAGAGGTCTCTTGTCAGGACCTTTTCAGATTCTTAGTGATTAATGAGGCATCTTAGATTGGATGGAGTTACTGGCTTGCAACATGATCGGTCCCTGGAAATCTTTAAACCAGGAAGTGATGATTATAAATGTCTTTGCTTTCATAGTAGGAGAAGGAATTTAGCAATGTTGAACATCAAGAGCATCCTTTTATGTCATCCTTTCACTGCTGAGAGGTTGTTTTGTTCAGTTCTATTCTAAAAGCGGGGTTGGGTAAAAGATGGATTAAGTATAAAGGTCTTCCATTGTTTCTCACCCCAGATAACCTCGTTTGTTTGGTCAGAACTACCTTTTTTTGTTTCTTTACCCTCTAGCTTTAGACTAATAGAAGAATTACATCTCAGGGCCTTTCCTGGTATGGCTTCCTATCCCCTTTCTTTGTGAGCATCAGATTTGATGTTGCCTGGAAGGCTTGGATTCAATTCAGTAAACAAATTATTGATCATCACTATGTGCAAGGAAGAGAGGGAGCACATGGTGGAGAAGGAAGGGAGGGTAAAAATACAAAGATGAGTAGGACATGTGGTCCCTTTCTTCCTAGGGACTCACTCTGATCAGCCAGTTACCCAGCATCTCAATACAAAGAAAATGTGATAAATATAAACTATTAATACAACCAAGGGATGGATGAGATTGCGGGAGTGGGGGTGTGGTCTTTGTTCCAATTCTGGTTATAGATAAGGTTGGGCATATTCTGGATGTTATGCTGTTCAAATTTACTCTGAGAATATGGCTGGTTGGGAATTTAGTCTCATTTACTTATGCCCAATTGACATTCTTCTTGTTGTCCCTCTTCTATTTCACTTTCCCCACCTGCAGTCTCCCCTAAACCACACTTCTGGATACCCCCTTTTCTGGGTTTTTTCCCTAAGGTTGACCTGTGATTGAGCCTTTGTTCTCAGAAATAAAATTGCCAAGCAGCATCTGAAATGAGACAAGAATTGTTAACCCAGAGTCAGATAAGGCAAGATCTCATGGTAGATCTCAAAGGGCAAGCGCTGAACCTGAGGTTACTCTGGGTTACACATGGCAATGAATCTTGATGTGTGGCAGGGTATGGAAATGAATTTTCATCTTCTAACTTTTCTTTCTGCCCTAAGATCATTTGTCCACAGTAGAGTCTGCCATTAGAAAATACCCACCTCTTTTTCATCTCATTTGCCTGTGCAGGAAAGCACAAAGGGTTATGAGGTTGTGTAGGGAAGTAAAAATTGTTACAAAGCTGACACATTTCCCAGTTAACTGACTACGTATACAATCGGCCTCTATTCCAGTATCTCTTTTGTGTAACTGTTCCTCCGAGGCCCCTGTCGGTCCATTCCCTGCTTATTGCCAGCTGATGTGAAGATTCTGTAATATAATACAAATAAAACATAATCTGATTTGTGAAATGAACTAGGGAATCTGACTAAAGATGTAGAATTTCATGAAGTTACTGAAAGTGATGGTGCTGAACTGGTGGGATCTGACAGATGAGGCCCTGCCAGAATCAGACGGCTTGACAATTGTAGAAGTTACAAGGAAGGTGACAGGATGGAACTTCAGAAAAGCATGTTTTGAATAGCAAAGAATAGGAGAGGGCATTAGGAAAACTTGATGGATCTTTCTAATATATTTGCAGAAATGAACCTCTTTTATGCTGCAAAAGTGAAAAGTAAATTTGAGGAAATTGGATCATGTTATATGACTTTGTCAGAAAACATATGCCAAAAAGTGTCAGCAGAACCCATTCTTGCTTTGTTCTAGTCATTAGGGCAGAGTTGCATTATAAGTTAAATTTTGTTAAATGTAAGATAAAATATATCTAAGTTTCATAGTTATTTTTTAAAATAATATTTTAATTACATCTTGTCCCCTGCTATTTAATATGAAATTTGGAGTTATTTTAAAGTGGGGTCTCAGGAGTTCCCTGGTGGACTAGTGGTTAGGATTTTAGGCTTTCACTGCCATGGCCCGGGTTCAAGCCCTGATTGGGGAACTGAGATCCCGTTAGCCACATGTCACAGCCCCCAAAAAAGAATAAATAAATAAAGTGGGTTCTCTTTTGGGTACTATTATCCCAGAATTGCCAGGATATCTCCTCTTCTCCCACCTGTAACTTTTGTAGAGGTATGTTCCAGGTTCTCTAAGTTCCGTTAAAAGAGAACCACCTCGTCTAATTAAACATGACTTTATTTTTTTGTCCAAAAGTGCAGTCACATTTCTGATAAGAACAAGTTGGCATCCTTATTATTTTACATCACATTTCCTGAAATATCTGCTGCAAATTTGAAATATTTTGGAAATGGGTCTATAGGAAGTCTAGATTGGGAAGCTATTTACATTCTCTACGGGAGCTCAAGAACTGCTTGAGCTAGGGGAAAATATCTAGTCCAAATCATCACAATCCTGTTAAAAAATGCCATTAAGTGTTCTGGGAATGTCACAGAAACCTCTAACCAAGAAGGCCTACATAGTTATTTGTTTGCTAGTCATACCGTGGTTGTCCGTGTCCACACGAGGACCGAGGTCATGATGCAAGTGAGTCTTCTTTGGAACTTTTACCTGATCTTCAGCCTTGGCTCTCTTGACCCCATCACAGGGGATGAGGGGAGAGGACAAGAAGGTCAGAAACAGCAGCAATCTCTTCAGTGTCTCGATTAAGTTCTTAAAATTGTACAAAGTTGATGGAGAGATGCTTTTTCTGTGATTTTATCTCATCAGGTAGTAGAGAGGCCAGTAGGGGCCTTTGAAGACTTCCTCCTCGCCTAGAAAAAGAGAAGCCTGGTCCCTTTGGTAAAGTCTATCAGATAGTTCAGAACTTCCTAGAGAGATATTCAACTCAGCCCCACAAATTAGATAGAGATAAACGTTCATTAAGGTCCCCAACATCTTAGGTTTGTGTCTTTAGGTACTTTAAAAAATCTGATGGTCAGGGTAAAATTCCTTGACTGCTTCACAGTTTTCCTTAAGGTCTTTTTCCTTCTTGGCCTCATCTCTCCCTCCTGCCCAGTGCATCCTTTGGGCTCACCAAGGTCAGACTGCACCCTTTGTTGTTTCTTGGAAAGTTATTCTCTCTCTTGCCTCTGAGCCTTGGCCCCTGCTCATCCTTGCCTGAAGCCTGCCATCCCCACCTCTTTGCCTTCCTGGCTGTTCTGGCCCCTCAAGTGGCCCTGGGCCCGTGTCCCTCCCACCACACCCTGAGCTGAGCTGAGCTGTTGGAGAACAAGGCTTGGGTCTTTTTCCCCAACTCAAGCCATTGACATTGGTTTTATTGGGGAGTGTGGAGGCTGAGAGTCTTCATAAAGTCGAATTTCTTTGCATTAAATTCTTTTTATCACTGTAAAAAGTTTGAAAAACACAGAAAATTATAAAAAATGAAAATTTACCCTTTATACCACTCTTAGAAATGGCTACATTAACTCTGGCTACATTTCCTTGTAATTTTAAAAAAGTATATGCTTTTTTACTTCACATATGTGAGAGATTATTATGCACATACAAAACTGTATGTGCTTTTTTAAAAAATTTATTTTATTTTTATACAGCAGGTTCTTATTAGTTACCTACATTATACATATTAGTGTATATATGTGAATCCCAATCTCCCAATTCATCCTGCCACCACCACCACCCCCCCTTGCTTTCCCCCCTTGGTGTCCATACGTTTGTTCTCTACACCTGTTGTCTCTATTTCTGCCTTGCAAACTGGTTCATCTGTACCATTTTTCTAGATTCCACATACATGCATTAATACATGATATTTGTTTTTCTCTTTCTGACTTACTTCACTCTGTATGACAGTCTCTAGGTCCATCCATGTCCCTACAAATGACCCAATTTCGTTCCTTTTTATGGCTGAGTAATATTCCATTGGATATATGTACCACATCTTCTTTATCCATTTGTCTGTCAATGGGCATTTAGGTTGCTTCCATGACCTGGCTATTGTAAATAGTGCTGCAATGAACATTGGGGTGCATGTGTCATTTTGAATTATGGTTTTCTCAGGGTATATGCCCAGTAGTGGGATTGCTGGGTCATATGGTAGTTCTATTTTTAGTTTTTTAAGGAACCTCCATACTGTGCTCCATAGTGGCTGTATCACTTTATATTCCCACCAACAGTGCAAGAGGGTTCCCTTTTCTCCACACCCTCTCCAGCATTTGTTGTTTGTAGATTTTCTGATGATGCCCATTCTTACCGGTGTGAGGTGATACCTCATTGTACTTTTGATTTGCCTTTCTCTAATAATTAGTGATGTTGAGCAGCTTTTCATGTGCCTCTTGGCCATCTGTATGTCTTCTTTGGAGAAATGTCTCTTTAGGTCTTCTGCCCATTTTTTGATTGGGTTGTTTGTTTTTTTAATATTGCATGAGCTGTTTATATATTTTAGAGATTAATCCTTTGTCCATTGATTCATTTGCAAATATTTTCTCCCATTCTGAGGGTTGTCTTTTAATCTTGATTATAGTTTCCTTTGCTGTGCAAAAGCTTTTAAGTTTCATTAGGTCCCATTTGTTTATTTTTGTTTTTATTTCCATGACTCTAGGAGGTGGGTCAAAAAAGATCTTGCTGTGATTTATGTCAAGGTGTGTTCTTCCTATGATTTCCTCTAAGAGTTCTATAGTGTCTGGTCTTACATTTAGGTCTTTAATCCATTTTGAGTTTATTTTCGTGTATGGTGTTAGGGAGTGTTCTAATTTCATTCTTTTACACTTAGCTGTCCAGTTTTCCCAGCACCACTTATTGAAGAGGCTGTCTTTTCTCCATTGTATACTCTTGCCTCCTTTATCAAAGATAAGGTGACCATATGTGCATGGGTTTATCTCTGGGCTGTCTACCCTGTTCCATTGATCTATATTTCTGTTTTTGTGCCAGTACCATACTGTCTTGACTACTGTAGCTTTGTAGTATAGTCTAAAGTCAGGGAGTCTGATTCCTCCAGCTCCATTTTTTTCCCTCAAGATTGCTTTGGCTATTTGGGGTCTTTTGTGTCTCCATACAAATTTTAAAATTTTTTGTTCTAGTTCTGTAAAAAATGCCATTGGTAATTTGATAGGGATTGCATTGAATCTGTAGATTGCTTTTGGTAGTACAGTCATTTTCAAATATTGGATTCTTCCAATCGAAGAACATGGTATATCTCTCCATCTGTTTGTGTCATCTTTGATTTCTTTCATCAGTGTCTTATAGTTTTCTGAGTATAGGTCTTTTACCTCCTGAGGTAGGTTTATTCCTAGGTATTTTATTCTTTTTGTTGCACTGGTGAATGGGATGGTTTCCTTAATGTCTCTTTCTGATCTTTCGTTGTTAGTGTATAGGAATGCAAGAGATTTCTGTGCATTAATTTTGTATCCTGCCACTTTACCAAATTCATTGATTAGCTCTAGGAGTTTTCTGGTGGCATCTTTAGGATTGTATGTTTATAGCATCATGTCATCTGCAAACAGTGACAGTTTTACTTCTTCTTTTCCAATTTGGATTCCCTTTATTTCTTTCTCTTCTGATTGCTGTGGCTAGGACTTCCAAAACTATGTTGAATAATAGTGGCGAGAGTGGACATCCTTGTCTTGTTCCTGATCTTTGAGGAAATGCTTTCAGTTTTTCACCATTGAGAATGATGTTTGCTGTGGGTTTGTCGTATATGGCCTTTATTATGTTGAGGTAGGTTCCCTCTATGCCCAATTTCTAGAGAGTTTTTATCATAAATGGGTGTTGAATTTTGTCAAAAGCTTTTTCTGCATCTATTGAGATGATCATATGGTTTTTCTTCTTCAATTTGTTAATATGGTGTATCACATTGATTGATTTGCATATATTGAAGAATCCTTGCATTCCTGGGATAAATCTCGCATGATAAAAGTATATGATCATTTTAATGTGTTGTTGGATTCTGTTTGCTAGTATTTTGTTGAGGATTTTTGCATCTATATTCATCAGTGATATGGTCTGTAATTTTCTTTTTTTGTAGTATCTTTGACTGGTTTTGGTATCAGGGTGATGGTGGCCTTGTAGAATGAGTTTGGGAGTATTCCTTCCTCTGCAGTTTTTTGGAAGAGTTTGAGAAGGATGGGTGTTAACTCTTCTCTAAATGTTTGATAGAATTCACCTGTGAAGCCGTCTGGTCCAGGACTTTTATTTGTTGGAAGATTTTTAATCACAGTTTCAATTTCATTACCTGTGATTGGTCTGTTCATATTTTCTATTTCCTCGTGGTTCAATCTTGGAAGCTTATACCTTTCTAAGAATTTGTCCATTTCTTCCAGGTTGTCCATTTTATATGCATAGAGTTGCTTGTAGTACTCTTTTATGATGATTTGTATTTCTGTGGTATCTGTTGTAACTTCTTTTTCATTTCTAATTTTATTGATTTGAGTCCTCTCCCTCTTTTTCTTGTTGAGTCTGGCTAAAGGTTTATCAATTTTGTTTATCTTCTCAAAGAACCAGCCTTTAGTTTTATTGATCTTTGCTATTGTTTTCATTGTTTCTATGTCATTTATTTCTGCTCTGATCTTTATGATTTCTTTCCTTCTACTAACTTTGAGTTTTGTTTATTCTTTTTTCTCTAATTCCTTTAGGTGTAAAGTTAGATTGTTTATTTGAGATTTTTCTTGTTTCTTGAGGTAGGATTGTATTGCTATAAACTTCTCTCTTAGAACTGCTTTTGCTGCATCCCATAGGTTTTGGATCATCGTGTTTTCGTTGTAGTTTCTCTCTAGGTATTTTTTGATTTCCTCTGATTTCTTCAGTGATCTCTTGGTTATTTAGTAACGTATTGTTTAACCTCCATGTGTTTGTGTTTTTTATGTATTTTTCCCTGTAATTTATTTCTAATCTCATAGTATTGTAGTCGGCAAAGGTGCTTGATATGATTTCAATTTTCTTAAATTTACTGAGGCTTGATTTGTGACCCAAGATGTGATCTATCGTGGAGGATGTTCCGTGTGCACTTGAGAAGAAAGTGTAATATGCTGTTTTTGGGTGGAATGTCCTATGAATATCAATTAAATCTGTCTGGTCTATTGTGTCATTTAAAGCTTGAGTTTCCTTATTAATTTTCTGTCTGGATGATCTGTCCATTGGTGTAAGTGAGGTGTTAAAGTCCCCCACTATTATTGTGTTACTGTCGATTTCCTCTTTTATAGCTGTTAGCATTTGCCTTATATATCGAGGTGCTCCTATGTTGGGTGCATATATATTTGTAATTGTTATATCTTCTTCTTGGATTGATCCCTTGATCATTTGTAGTGTCCTTCCTTGTCTCTTGTAACATTCTTTATTTTAAAGTCTATTTTATCTCATATGAGTATAGCTACTCCAGCTTTCTTTTGATTTCCATTTGCATGGAATACCTTTTTCCATCCCCTCACTTTCAGTCTGTATGCATCCCTAGGTCTGAAGTGGTTTTCTTGTAGACACATATATATGGGTCTTGCTTTTGTATCCATTCAGCGAGCCTGTGTCTTTTGGTTGGAGCATTTAATCCATTCACATTTAAGGTAATTATTAATATGTATGTTCCTATTACCATTTTCTTAATTGTTTTGGGTTTATTCATTTATTTATTTATTTTTGGTTGCATTGGGTCTTCCCTGCTATGCACAGGCTTTCTCTAGTTGCAGCGAGCAGGGGTACTCTTCATTGCGGTGTGTGGGCTTCTCACTGCGGTGGTTTCTCTTGTTGTGGAGCACAGGCTCTAGGTGCATGGGCTTTAGTATTTGTGGCTTGTGGGCTCTGGAGTGCAGGCTTAGTAGTTGTGGTGCAAGGGCTTAGTTGCTCCACAGCATGTGCGATCTTCCCGGACCAGGGCTCAAACCTGTGTCCCCTGCATTGGCAGGCAGATTCTTAAACACTGCACCACCAGGGAAGTCCCTTGGGTTTGTTTTTGTACGTCCTTTTTTTCTCTTGTGTTTCCCACTTAAAGAAGTTCCTTTAACATTTGTTGTAGAGCTGGTTTGGTGGTGCTCAATTCTCTTAGCTTTTGCTTGTCTGTAAAGCTTTTGATTTCTCCATTGAATCTGAATGAGATCCTTGCTGGATAGGGTAATCTTGGTTGTAGGTTCTTCCCTTTCATCATTGTAATATATCGTGCCACTCCCTTCTGGCTTGTAGAGTTTCCGCTGAGAAATCAGCTGTTAAGCTTATGGGAGTTCCCTTGTATGTTGTTTGTAGTTTTTCCCTTATTGCTTTTAATCATTTTTCTTTGTCTTTAATTTTTGTCATTTGATTACTCTGTGTCTGTGTCTCGGCATGATTCTCCTTGGGTTTATCCTGCCTGGGACTCTCTGCGCTTCCTGGACCTGGGTGGCTATTTCCCATGTTAGGGAAGTTTTCAACTATAATCTCTTCAAATATTTTCTCTGGTCCTTCCTCTCTCTCTTCTCCTTCTGGGACCCCTATAATGCAAATGTTGTTGCATTTAATGTTGTCCCAGAGGACTCTTAGGCTGTCTTCATTTCTTGTCATTCTTTTTTTCTTTATTCTGTTCCACAGCAGTGAATTCCACCATTCTGTCTTCCAGGTCACTTATCCGTTCTTCTGCCTCAGTTATTCTGCTATTGATTCCTTCTACTGTATTTTTCATTTCAGTTATTGTATTGTTCATCTCTGTTTGTTTGTTCTTTAATTCTTCTAGGTGTTTGTTCTTTAATTCTTCTAGGTCTCTGTTAAACATTTCTTTCGTCTTCTTGATCTTTGCCTCCATTCTTTTTCCGAGGTCCTGGATCATCTTCAGTATCATTATTCTGAATTCTTTTTCTGGAAGGTTGTCTATCTCCACTTCATTTAGTTGTTTTTCTGGGGTTTTATCTTGTTCCTTTACCTGGTACATAGTCCTCTGCCTTTTCATTTTGTCTGTCTTTCTGTGAATGTGGTTTTCATTCCACAGGCTGCAGGATTGTAGTTCTTCTTGCTTCTGCTCTCTGCCCTCTGGTGGATGAGGCTATCTAAGAGGCTCGTGCAAGCTTCCTGATGGGAGGGACTGGTGGTGGGTACAGCTGGGTGTTGCTCTGGTGGGCAGAGCTCAGTAAAACTTTAATCCACTTGTCTGCTGATGTGTGGGGCTGAGTTCCCTCCCTGTTGGTGTTTGGCCTGAGACAACCCATCACTGGAGGCCACAGTGTCTTTGGTGGGACTAATGGTGGACTCTGAGAGGGCTCATGCCAAGGAGTACTTCCCAGAACTTCTGCTGCCAGTGTCCTTGTCCCCACGTTGAGGCACAGCCACCCCCCACCTCTTCAGGAGACCCTCCAACACTAGCAGGTAGGTCTGGTTCAGTCTCCTATGGGGTCACTCCTTCTTCCCCCTGGGTCCTGATGTGCACACTACTTTATGTGTGCCCTCCAAGAGTGGAATTTCTGTTTCCCCCAATCCTTTCGAAGTCCTGCAATCAAATCTGGCCAGCCTTCAAAGTCTGATTCTCTGGGAATTCCTCCTCCCGTTTCCGGACCCCGAGGTTGGGAAGCCTGACGTGGAGCTCAGAACCGTCACTCCACTGGGTAGGCTCCTGTGGTATAATTGTTCTCCAGTTTGTGAGTCACCCACCCAGTGGTTATGGGATATGATTTTATTGTGATTGTGTCCCTCCTACCACCTCACTGAGGCTTCTCCTTTGTCTTTGGATGTGGTGTATCTTTTTTGGTGAGTTCCAGTGTCTTACTGTTGATGATTGTTCAGCAGTTACTTGTGATGCTGGTGCTCTTGCAAGAGGGAGTTAGCACAGGTCCTTTTACTCTGCCATCTTGAACAAATCTCCTCAACTGTTTGTGCTTTTATGCAGAGTAGAATCCTTTAGAATCTTGTCTTTTTGTCTCCCTTTTGTTCTAAGTTTCACAACGTTAAATGTAGAAAGGAAGAAAATAAGCTTGTAGGCCTCAAGCTGATTCCTAACTTGGAGGAAATATCTAGCTCTTACATGTTAATTTCTCCTAAAATGTTATTTAGAGTTTATCCCAAACTTAAATTGTGTATACACGCACACTATATGTATATACGCACACACAAAAGTGTCATCCGATTAGAGCTGGAATGGACCCTGAAGACAAAATCCATTCCACCTCTTTTGAGAGATCCAGTAGCTGAGGGGCTGAGGTACAACCTTGACTGGTACTGTGTTCTCCTCCGCCTTGCTGATTCCCTGGTTCTTTATTAGCCAAAGTATTGGGTTTGCCAAAAAGTGCCTTTGGTTTTTAAGAAAAAATAAAAGACACATTTTTCATTTTCACCAAGAACTTTATTGAACAATGTATTCACCCTTTTGTTCCACTACCTTCTGCCAGTTTTCAGCCAACTTCATAATTCCATCTTCCCAAAACTTTTTATCTTTTTGAACAAAGAACTGTTCCAAGTACCTTTTACAGTCTTCCAGGGAATTGAAAATTTTTTCCATTAACAGAATTTTGTAAAGACTGAAATAAATGGAAATCTGAAGGTGCAATGTCCTTTGAATACAGCGGTTGAATCAGAACTTCCCAGCCAAGCTGTAACAGTTTTTGCCAGGTCATCAAAGAAACATGTGGCCTTGCGTTATCCTGATGGAAGATTGTGCATTTTCTGTTGACTAATTCTGGATGCTTTTCATTGAGTGCTGCTTTCAGTTGGCCTAATTGGGAGCAGTACTTGTTGGAATTAATTGTTTGGTTTTCCGGAAGGAGCTCATAATAGAGGACTCCCTTCCAATCCCACCATACACACAATATCACCTGCTTTGGATGAAGACCAGCCTTTGGTGTGGTTGGTGGTGGTTCATTTTGCTTGCCCTATGATCTCTTCCATTCCACATTATTGTACAGTATCCACTTTTCATCACCCGTCACAATTTGTTTTAAAAACGGAATGTTTTCATTACTTCTAAGTAGGGAATCGCATGTGGAAATACAGTCAAGAAGGTTTTTTTCGCTTAACTTATGGGGAACCCAAACATCAAAGTGATGAACATAACCAAGCTGGTGCAAATGATTTTCAACGCTTAATTTGGATATTTTGAGTATCTCCCATGTGGTAAAATGTTGATTGTTCTCAGTTAATGTCTCGATTTGATTGCTATCAACTTCAACTGGTCTACTCAGCTGTGGAGCATCGTCCAACGAGAAATCGCCAGCACAAAACTTTGCAAACCACTTTTGACACGTCCGATCAGTCACAGCACCTTCTGCATACACTGCACAAATCTTCTTTTGCGTTTCAGTTGTGTTTTTACCTTTCTTGAAATAATAAAGCATAATATGCCGAAAATGTTCCTTTTTATCTTCCATCTTCAATATTAAAATCGCTACACAAAAATTCGCCAATTTTGATGTCTTTTTTTAAATGCATGCTGATATGACAGCTGTCACATACAATCTAACAAAATTGTTTCGAATGAAGTTAAAGACAACTAAGTGCTACTAGAGCCATCTTATGGAAAAAACTGAACAAACCTTTTGGCCAACCCAATATGTTTAAAATTGGTTTTCAGGTTTGCCCCACAGAAAAGTGTCACTTGAGTAATTATGTTCTCTCTTTTCTACTATTTACTACTGCTTCTTGTGAAACTCATTCACTTGGATGTCTAACAGGCATGAAATTAAAATGTTCCCACCTTCCCAGGAAAGGACTGCTTGTTCTTTGGCCACACATAAGCACCAGAACCTGTTTTAAACCTGACCAAATCAGTAAGTGACAACTTCCCATCAGTACATGAGCTTCTGAGAGCCAGGGAGTAAGCTGGAACACATTCCAGGAACCCCCTTTCCATGGCTAAAATCAATCAGTCCCCCAAAACCCCCACTTATGAAAGTCCACCCGTTCCTGAACTCCTCTATCAGCTTTGCTTTGAGAGACTAAAGTACAGCTCTCTCCTGCTATAAATTAGTCTTTTCTTTCACATATTGATTGGTGGACTTCTTTGGGCATCTCAAAGCTAACATGCCTAAAATGGGACTTTTGATTTCTCTTACTCAACTTGCCTTCCTCTCAACTTTAGTCTTTCCCAGCTATTAACCTAGTCCTAGCTGCCACTGTCTCTTGCTTGGACCATTGCAGTGGGCTAACTGGGCTCCTGGCTTTGACCCTTGACTCCCTATGGTATGGTGTTCCTAACAGCACATCCAAAATGGTCTTTTCAGAATTTCTGTCCCATAATGTCAGTCCTCTGCTTAAAGCCTTCCCGTGACTTTCCAGAATAAAAAGTCCAAAATCCCTATTCCTATTCTACAAAAGACCTACAGAACTGGCTCCTACCACCTCTGTAACTTCAGCTCCTATTACGCTGTCTTTGCTCAGTTTGTTCCAGCCCCCAAGGGCTTACTTGCGCAAACCAGTGCACTCCTGCTCAGGAACTAGATAACTTAACTCTTTCGCTGTTCTGACCTTGACTCACTCCTCAGTTCACTCAGATGCTAACCGTATCAGAAAACCCTTCTCTGACTCTCCTTAAATAGCATTCTCAGG
The DNA here is from genome assembly GCF_965194825.1 of Balaenoptera physalus. Taxonomy (NCBI): domain Eukaryota; kingdom Metazoa; phylum Chordata; class Mammalia; order Artiodactyla; family Balaenopteridae; genus Balaenoptera; species Balaenoptera physalus. Next base: position 53,922,395 of record NC_138896.1, on the reverse strand, counting down.
ACTCCCTAAACCCTTAACTTTAGGGTTGTTTTTCTCTGGTCACCACCTGATGTGCAGTTTTGTTTGTTTGTGTGTGTTATTGGTCTTCTTTCTCTAAATGGTAACCTCGGTGAACACAAGGGCATGGTTTTGTCCAGGCTGTAGTCCTGGGCGTTTAACAGTGCCTGGCTCCCAGTAGGTGATCAGCAAATATCTGAAAGCATTCAGTCTCTGAAACTTTCACCAGCCATGGAGAAGAAACAGCTAGAACAGTCCTTTCTACTCAATATCTGTCTGACTTCTGGGACCAACATGACGAATTGGATGGACCTCTGACTCGGTGTCTCTTCTGGGCCAGGTTTAATTGATGACACTACCCATTAAGAATAGTGGAACAAGTCAGTAAAGATTCCTTGAATACTCATTTATAATTCATTTCTTCACGTTTTCTTATTCCTTTTAAGTTTTACATGTCTATTTTGATGTCAATTTTGCTTTTACAACTATCCAAAAAAATAGGGCTCCGTCGTATGAATTTGAGGTAATATTTATACTGAAACAGGTTTGAGTTTCTCCACTTTTAAACTTTTAGTGGAACGTGGTAGTTTTTTGGTGGTGGTTGTTTTGTGCGTTAATGAAAACGGCAATCTAAATAACGCCTCATCTGAAGACGCTGCTTTTTCTGGGTGAGAGCCAGCTGAGGTTGTGACCTCTGGCATTTGCATCAGCCCCTGGATGGAGTTAAACCCAGACCGTGTGACTCTCAGTGCTCAGTCCTGCAGCTTTGTGACTCTCACATCACATACTGGTTTCTTTGACTGCATGGGAAGGTGAAACCCCAACTACCCTTTCTCTTTTCAAATGCTATGTCTCTGGTGGTACCATTTTTCCTTCTCTTTTTTTATACTGATAGCAGAAAATGGCATCTGATGCCTAAAGCGATGTGGCAGGTGGTCGTGGACAAAGGCCGTGGGGCCTGGTCATACTGCCATGTGGTAATAGTCCTGTGAAAGCAGTGGCAAAAGTTCAGTCACAAGAGGGGATAAATATTTGCCTGGTCATGAATCTGCTGCTGTGCAGCTGCTCTATTGGAACACAGCCTCCAGGGAAACACTGTCTTTGCCGACAGACAAGGTTTTCAGAGCTACCTCAGGAGATCCCTCACCACTGTGCAGATCATGCCTGCCTCCGCAGTAGACGTATCTAAGAGCCCCTTTCTGTGCCGGGTGGAGGTGGGGGATGCGGGAGCCCTGGCCTGGGAGTCAGGGCCCAGCTCTGCTACCTATGCGCGCTCTTGGATCCGTCACCTGGCTCCTCCTCAGTCAAATAAAGGCAGCCATCTTTAGAGTCTGTCATTATTATTCTCTGTAATCCTCTGCTTACACTAGACTCAGTGTGTTTCCTAGTCCCCCGACTCTTGACAAACAGAGCTCTATATCACCTTACAGAACATGCCATTCCTCATGAACAGCAGAGCTCCAGCCAGTGAGCCAGGTCCTTGGGTGAGGGGGGAGGTTGAGGGCTGGAAGCCATGGAGGGAACAACTGCTCCTCAGAGGTCAGCGCTCAGAGGGGAGGCCCTGCAGGACCCAGACACCAGGAATTCTATTTACATTTACAACAGGCCAGAATCATATAGAAATATTAATAGCTTTGGGCCACAGTTCCTAAATTGTAGAGCAAAAAAATGCCATTTGCTTGGAACAGAACTTTGAGACTTTTTTGGAACTCTTCATTTGTTTACACTCCTTTTATGGTAAAAACAAAACAAAAACCGTTCCGGAATTCTTTTTCTTTTCTTTTTTTCTTTTAGAGGTGAGAAGAAACAGAACAAAAAAACCTTTTCATATTAAATGTGAAAAAACATTAGAAAGGCCATGGACTTTCCTCATGAAGATTGTATATTCTTAACAGGAAAAATTTCAAGTACACACATATTTGTAGTGTGAGTCATCTTTCAATATGTCCCATGGCTTCTCCTCTTAAGTAATGAAGAGCAGCCAGCATTAAACCTCGGGAGGTTACCAGCAGCTGTTGCAACTGGATCATTATTCCTGTTAGATCTTTGGGATGTACTGTCTGCACTGCACTGCAGGCTACACGCTATCTTTAGCTGACCCGAGCACCTGGAAGGGAGACTAGTCATGCGCCATCCCTCTACTTATGAGATTAAAGGTATTCTCTCTCTAATAGGAGCCTCAGAATAACCACATCCTTACAAGTGTTCCCAGAGGTGATTGTTTTAAATTCAAAATGTACTTCAAATTTGCATTATTTTTCCCAGTACAAGGAACTTAGGATGAAATATAGTGCAGCTTCCCACTGTGGCCTTGGATAATTCTGCCTGGCTGCAGGCCTCAGATGGGTTGAGTCCTGCCTTTATTTTCAGAAGAAACTGAGCTTTGCCTCCATAGCAGAGGTGTCACTGTCGTGGTGCCCTGGCAATAGGAGGGTTGTGATGTTGCTGGTGGCTGTGGCAGGCAGCTCTTGCTAGGAGCCTTGGTGATGGCAGGAGGAGTGACTCCCAGCCAGTGATGTTCTTGGGACATCTTGCTCAACCTCTATTTGCAGAGCCAGGCCTCTGCTGGGGGCTCTAATTTATAAGAAGCAGTCAAACATCCTTGGGAATATAAGGCTACGGGAAAAGCATATTTCCAACTTCCTTCCCATGAGCTAAGTTAGTAGATGGAAGGAACAGTGAGTGGCTTGGGGCGGAGTGTAAGGGGGCTGGGCTGGAGGTGACACCTCCAGTGGCAGGAACCACAGATGTTTGGCTTGCCTTCTAGGAGGGTGTGTCTCGTGTACTCAGGTCTGAGATGGGCAGGTATGGGACAGAGTTGAATTTCTCAGGATTGTGGAAGAGTCAAAGCTGAATTTCCCACCAAAGGTCAAGGATCAATATCGGACAAGCCAGGCAAGGGTTGGCTTGGGACTGCAGCTCAAATAAATGCTCCACTTGACTAAGGGGCAGATCTTTAAAGTATCCTAACTTTACTGGATGTACAACCAGCTCAGCAGTGGAGGTGGGAGAGGGTAGGAGAAATTATGTGGATTCTAGTCCAAAGTAGCTTCCATTATCTTTCTCTGTTTTTCTTGGCTATGTATGAAATAGCAGACACATTTTGTTTTAGGTTTTTGCTAACATTTGCACCAAGTGCCACTGTTGGACTAGTTTGGAGAGCAGTGTAAGACGTGTCACCTGGCAGGGACTAACTTCCGCAGGTGATGCAGGCAGGTCCAGTGCTCGGCAGTGCTCAGACCCCCTTCCTCACCTCAGGAGTCCAGGCTGTGCTGTGTTGGTGGCTTCTGTACCTTGACATACACTTTGGTTAGAACAACTGCATGTGACTGGCCTCATGTCACGTCGGAGGACATCTATATAGTTGTATGGGAGGTTCCAGTGTTAAAAAGTCACACCAAGGCTGCTTCATGGGAAGCACCAAAGGCACAGGCTCCCAGCCCAGCCCAGCCATGTTATGAGAGGGTCAGTGTGTCTGAGAGAGCATGGGTGGGGGCAGTGGAGAGCGGGGGGAATGAGGTCCGAGAGGCAGTGTGGAGGCCGGGTCCTGTAGGGCCCCAGGGGCCATGAGGACTGAGTGAGAGGAGAACTGTTGGAGGAGGGCAGGGGAGGTTGTTTGTCTCCTTGGCAGACGTGTGAAGATTGAAGTTGGGGACAAAGATGGAAGCAAGAAAGCCAGATGGGAGGCTTTTGCAATAGTTCAAGCAAAAGATAATGGTGGCTTGAACCAGGGTCATAGAAGACGAGGGAGTGAGAAGTTGATCTCAGAGAGACAGCGGTGAGTGGTCTCGAAGCGGGATCTTATTTCCCTGCCCAGGAATTGGAGCTGAGTAGCCTGGATGAAAACCAGGAATCCTAGCCGCTAGTCCAGCAGGGGCTGGAGGCTAGAAGCAAAGTTCCCCTGGCTCTTGCCCCTGTTTGAAAGCAAGAATGATTCAAGGAGGCAAAAACAGGTACGAAGTTTATTATTAGAGACACAGCACAACATGTGGGAGAACACACAGAGAAACAGTGTATTTAGACAGAAACAAAACAGGAGTACACACCTGGAGAGAAAGGGTGTGGGCATCCTCCTGAATGAGGAGTGCAGTAAAGAGGCGGTTAAATCATTTATATGGGGCGGTTCTTCTGGGTCTTCCTTCTCCTCTGGCCAGTTATCTCGCTTCTTTCCCCACGCCTGACCTGTCCTACTGCCCTGCCTGATATGTGTGCACATCTTTTTGCCAAGATGGATTCCAGTGCAGAGGCTAACGGAGGTTTGACAGCACGTGTTATGGGATGATGTTGCCCTTTTTTGACCCCAAAGGAGCCTTCCTGCGCATGTGCAGTCAGGGAGGTTTCCTTGACTTCAGTAGTGATAGATGTGGTCGTTTTATCTCTTTACTCCCCCTCAGAGCTCAGCTCCTGCCACTAGCTTTGTCCTTGGCGTGTCCAGGGAAAACAAAGCTCCAATTTATTCTGCTTGACGAACTCCAGCTGCTCAGCCCAGGGGCCCATCTACCTCCTACCTCAAAGTGGTGGGAATGGGGAGATATTTTAAAGGTAGAGCAGACAGGATGTGCTGAGGGATTGGATGAAAGAGGTGAGGGAAGTAGAGGAGGTGAGAAAACACCCAGGGTTTCGGTCTGATCAACTGGAGGCCTGGAGGGGTGAGGCGTGTTTGTGTGTGGGGACCGGCGGGGCATGAATTCAGTTTCAGACGTGCTAACTGTCAGCTGAGACTCAGGAAGCCATGGGTCCCGGCCTCAGCCTGGGCTCTGTTCCTCCAGGTTCTTGGGCAGAAGCGTCCTCACAGAGTGCCATGAAAGGCCCGTCGCAGTGTTCACTCTCTGCAGCCTGAGTGGCAACACTGGAGCAGCCTGAAAAATTTTCCCAGTTTGAATTTTTTTTACTACTAACTCTAACTGGCACAGAGCAGCTGAGCAGTGAAGTAGAAGCTGCTCACGGAGGCACAGCAGCTGGGACGGGCGCTGGGTGTGCCGATGACCCCACCCCAGAGCGACCGGGGTGCCGCGCCGACCACTCTGCTCCCTCGAGCTGGAACCACTGAGCGAGCCATGCCTGCAGTGAGCCCCAGCCGTGCTGGTGGCCCCTGTGACTCGGGTCGAGGACTGGGTGGCAGCGCCCATGTGAGCGGCTGGGCCCTGGCACCCCGCTCTGGTGTTTTGAGTCCACTTTGCCCGCAGGCCCGGAGAGCAGCAGTGCCTGAGAACTTGCTCCCTCGTCCCTGCTGCAGCCCCGCCCCCCCCACCACTGTGACAGCCGTTTTGGGAGCAGGAAAGCCAGGGTGCTTGCCTCCGTGGGGGTGGGAGGTCCTTGGAGGTGAGGCTGGCGCAGAAGGGCCCTTGCCCACTTGGCTTCCCCACTCCTCACCTCCTGCTCTCCACTCCAGGTGGACTCCCCGGGAGCATGTCCTCAATCACTCACGTGCACACCAATCTTCATGGAAGAGTCTGCTTCCGGGGAGACTGATCTAAGGTGTAAGAAAATAGTTCATCACGATGTTTCCCACAGGGAGCGCTGAAGTGCCCTGGGGGCTGCAGAGAACCCCCAGGGGTGTCGTGGGATATTTTTAAATTTCAAGGAAAACAGTAATGATACACAACATCTGTCAGACACAGTGCAAACTACTCCAGGTAGTTACAGTTTCCACATTAGATTGTACCGCCTTCCCTTAGATGATGGCTTACTTTTCTGTAGCTGGGTTTTCAGTGGTTACTGTGATAAAAAGCAAGTGCCCTGGGAAAGTCAGGTGGAAGAGGGAATGGAGGTAATAGTGTTAGATCTGATTCCAAGGCTGGAGAAGTTGTTTTCTGTCCACAGGTGCACACACCCCATTAGTAAGTAAATGTGATTAAGAATAAAATAAAAATACTTTTCTTTTAGTGTCTGTGTATTATTTTTTCAAATGGATACTAAGTTATCAGGGTATCAAGTCTTTTAAAGTTGAACCCTTTAGCTATTTCTTTTGGTCAGGGGCTGCCGTGAGTCAGTAAGGGCCCTGTGAACCAAATAATTTTGGGGGCCTCTACTTTGTAGTGACAGTGACAGTTTCTATGTGTTTTGCATTAAAATGGGTCAAGTGTTCAAGAATCAAATAACAGTCCCCATTGCAGACTGTTTGAGATAAACTAATGCTCTTCCTTTAGATGTTTTTTATTCTTCTTGCATTGTTCATGAACTGTCACGTTGGCCTTTAAACATGAACGAACATGTTCTCTCTTGTTTTCTTCTTTCAGAGAGTGGGTTGATCGAGCCCCATCTCTTCATTTTCTGAGAGTATTAATTTGTCTGAGACTTCTAATGAGGGATCCATGTTATCAGGTTGGTTGCAAAAAATAAAAATATTTTTTACTTGTTCGAAGATGAAGAAAAACCTGGTGGGCTTTTCTTTGAAGCAGAGCATGGTAACTTTTTTTTTCTCCTCTCTCACAACTCAGTAGTTTCCAAATTTGGGAAGTATCTCACCTGCTGTTTAAAATGATAGGAGAGAGGTGATTTAATGGGGACAAAAACACCTGTATATTTCTACTCTATTACCTATGGGATGAAGTGGATTGAACTTTGGGTCTATGTTTGTATTATCTCCTGGCATTTTAAACCATAGTCAGTTTGGAGAGGTGAACACTTGGCCACACCTTCGAGCATGTTGATGCCAAGCAGCTCACTAGGTCAAAGTCAGCAGCGACAAGTGGGGGCTTCCTCAGGGGGCTCCAGGGGCAGTGAGTGGGAAAGGCAGGGCCTGCAGCTTTGGTAGCTGCTCCAGAGCCATGTTTGTCCCAGAGTCCAGCCTCAGACCCTGAGTTAGAGGTGAGCTAGGGGCCTCCCACTTGTCTCAGAGGAGGTGTCTGCAGGCAGGAATCTCCCCTCCAATCATTAGTTAGTTAAACATGCAGCTGTAGTTTAGTGCCTCTCAAACTTTAAAGGGCAGAGGAATCACCTGGGGATCTTGTAAATGCGGATGTGGATTCTGTAGTTGTACCCTGAGACCCACGATTCTGCTGAGGCCACTGGTTCATGGCCCACATTTTGATTAGCAAGAACTTAGTGTTTTAGCAGTGAGGCTCTAAAGAAAGGCTTACCTAACACTTCACCTGGATCGTGAAAGTTGTTCCGTCCAGTCTTAGCTGCTAAGATAGCTGCTTTTATAAAGCAGAAGTTCCTAAACTTTCTGTACATCAGGAACACTTGGAAGACTTAAAGATTGCTGGCACCTGCCCCCACAGTTTCTGATTCAGTAAGTTTGGGGAGGGCCTGGAAATCTGCATTTCTAACAACTTTTCCCAGGTGATGCTGATGCTGCTGGCCGGGGGACCACAGTTTGAGAACACGGGCAGAACCACTGCCCAGCCAATTTGGAGAAGCCTCCAAATTGCTTATGAACCATTACTGTTTCTTCTTGCCAGTGTTAAATATCTAAAGAGCATTCTTACTATCCTTATTATTCATACATGCTTCAATCATTTTCACAGATTATTTCTTTTCCTAAGAGGTATCTCCTTTTATGCCCTGTCCTGATAAGCTACTGGGATGCTCAGACCACTCTGAAGCTCTTTTATTTTGGATTCAGTTTTATTGATGAATTATTATTTGAGTCAGAATAATAATAATAATAATTTCATTACCCCAATAATCATCTTTTCCAAACTTGGCATTTAAAAAAAAAAAGTGTTCTGGTACTAGCCAGCTACAGAGCCTGCTCTGATTTGAGTCTCCTGGGATTCATGATGGCTTCAATCTTTTCTTTAGAAGAGTCACTCCCTTCCTCATTCCGTATTCTAAGCTGTCTTTGTGCTGTTCTAGTTTAGCCAACCACAGTCATTTGAATATATTACATACTTCAAATGGCTTTCTGTCCTGGTTGCTCACAGTTTTCTGGGAATTTTCCTTTTCTCCTGTGACACGCAGACAGAGCTGTGTGGGCCGCGCATGGTGAGGGTGGGCCACGTGCTGCGCTTTGCCTGGGTCACCCACATGAGCTCCTTGTCCGCAAGTCATTATTAATAGCCCCCTGTACGCCCCACAGGCCTCAGCTTGGGTAAGAACACTGTGTATATAATATTAATATAACTATTCATGGAAGAAGGTGGATTTTTAGCAGAAGGTCTAGTTTTTTGACTTATAGAAGTTAGCAAAATATTTGCCTTCGACATGTTTGCTCAGAGAATTGATGGCCCTTGTGTCATACTCTGCTGATCTTCATCTAAAGTAGTGCCTTTCTTAATCTAGTTCTTGATGGGCTGGAACAAGGTTGACTGGATTGCCCTCTAAAGGAAAGAATTCCGTGACCTCTTTGCTTATGGGATTTTATGACCGAAACACGTATGAAGCCAAACCTCCCATTGATTTCCAGTCTTTCCATAGAAGGGGGGTGCTGCCTGAATCTCTCCTCCTGGCACTCTGTCCACAAAGAGGAGCAGTTGTTTAACATCTTGAGTTGCCAAGAATTTTTGTCCGAAGTCACATAGCAATGCTGGGGTTTAATACAACCTGTGCCAACAAATGTCAGCACGCCTCTGCCCTCGCGAGGCCTTCCCTTCCTCTCTTGGTGAATCAGTACTGCAGGATCCACAGTGGCTGTTCCAGACCATCTCCACTTCTCATACCCAGACCCCTCCTACCCCTGTCATTCTTAACAGATTACAGCATTACCTGTTTTACAGGCAAAACTGAAGCCATCCCAGTAGGAGTGTTCGTATTTTCTTTGTTGCTTGAAATATTCATATTATCATGCACCTTTACGTCCCTTCTTATTTCTGAAGAAAGCCCTCCTCCTTGCCAAGGTTCAGCCTTCCATCTGTTTTCTTTGTTACAGTGTCAGTGGCTCCCTTTCTGTTTTCTCTTATCGTAAAATGCCCTTTTCTTGACCTGCTATCCCCTCAAGCCTTCATCTCACCTTCATCACTGCATTCATTGAAAGGTCAGACTATAGGTCTTGAACTCACTCCTTTTCTTTTACAACTGATGTGTTGTAGAACTTTTCATTGAATATTATGCACAAGGTTCTCTCTGGAAGTCATTTAAGAAGACCATGGTGGGCCATGATCCAGTCATCATTTCTTGACCCAGAGGCTCCAGTATATGCTTAATGGAGGTTCCAGCAAGAAAAGAGTGGAAGGGATGAAAGAGAAGCCATTTTTAAAGATAAAATTGCTTAGTTTTCCATAATTAAAGGGCAACATATGTTTGGAGATTTCAAGTGTAGTTGGAGTCCCAAGCAGGATAAAGGTAAAAGTCCACCTGGACTCCTTACAGTAAGCTGTCATAGCACATTGCTTATCAAGGATAAAGGGAAAATCCCTTTTTTTGTTAAATTTATTTATTTATTTATTTATTTTTGACTGCGTTGGGTCTTCGTTGCTGTGCACGAGCTTTCTCTAGTTGCGGTGACCGGGGGCTACTCTTCGTTGCCGTGCTCAGGCTTCTCATTGTAGTGGCTTCTCTTGTTGCGGAGCATGGGCTCTAGGTGCGCGGGCTTCAGGAGTTGTGGCATGTGGACTCAGTAGCTGTGGCTCGCAGGCTCTAGAGCGCAGGCTCAATAGTTGTGACACACGGGCTTAGTTGCTCTGTGGCATGTGGGATCTTCCCGGACCAGGGCTCGAACCCATGTCCCCTGCATTGGCAGGAGGATTCTTAACCACTGCACCACCAGGGAAGTCCTAAGAAAAACTCTTAAAAGCCCCTAAACTACATTTACATCAGCTACAACAATAAAAGGAGAGTGGAGCTGGTTGGCCTTCTCCCCGCTGCCCTTGCACCGCCAGCCTCTCTTTAGCAACCCATACCCTTTGCCACATTTTCTGTTTGCCTTCACTGATCCTGAGAACCTCTAGCTCTTACTCATTACTTTTTCTTTTTCTTTTTTCTGTATTATTTACTTGCTCCTTTTTAAAATTCTGCCTTCCTAAATGTGAACCTTCCCCAAAGTTATTTTCTTTGTCATCTTCTACCCTATCTTCTGAGCTCTTGGCTTCAACTATCATTTTGTTGTTGTTGTTCTTTGCTCACAAGCACATATCTCCAGCCTCAGACTTTTCCATTCATTTAAGTCCCAAATTTCCAGGTATATGTTGGGCAGCGATCCTGATGACACAGTAGCACAGTGGTTCTCAAGTGTGATCTGGGGACCGTCGTCGGTCTCTGAAACTCTTCCAGGGGTCCCACAAGGTCAAAACTATCTTAAAAGTGATGCTACAGTGTTATTTGCCTTTTCACTCTCACTCTCTTACAAGTGTGCAGTGGAGCTTTGTAGAGGCTACAGGATGTGTAATGACGGAACATATGCTTGTGTACTCTTGTGTTCTAAAAATTCCTCACTTTTAATGTCTAATATGGTATATATAAGTAGATAGAACCCATGTAAACAGAAGCTCTTTGGGATTCTCAGTAATTTCTAAGTGTGTAAAGGAATACAGATGCCAAAGGGTTAGAGAGGCTGATATGCACAGGACCCTCAGTAACTGCACAGGGTCCTCTTCGTCCTCCCTCTCCTCCAACCTGCAGAATCAGCTCCTGATTCTGTTAATGGCACCACCTTTCCTCCAGACTCCAAGGCAGGAAACTTCTCCTCACCCCCTACGAGCCTTTTAGAAGAGTAGTTACTAATACAACTGGAAAGATAAGTAAAGGCCAGGGCATAGGGGAGCCTTCAACTGAGATGGAGGGATGAGAGGTGTGGAACCCTGACGGCAGAGGCGTGGGTGGTGGGTCAGGGCGCAGCGCTCAGAGCTCACTGCTCTGCTGGCCGAGAGACACAGGGGAGCGTGTCTAAGGGCCCCGATGCTCTGGGCCGCAGTGACATCGTGCTGGACTGACAACAGCCAGATTGGTGTTGCAGGGTGCTCCATTGTTCTATATAGTTTTTATCAGTATTATGTTATTGTATCATTTTTTTTTTAAAAAGAGAAAAATTCTGGGAATGGGTAGAGCAAGGACATTTGTTCACATGTGGCTCATTGAACTGAAGTTCAGATTGATGGGGACTTTCTCCAGGCCATTAGCCTCAGAAGTCCAGAGCCCAGTCCCATGAGCCTCCAGCCCATGCCGGGGAGGAGGGCTGAGGTGGGGAAGGGCATGCTAGTCCTGTTTGCTTTTCAGATCAGTAACCAGGACTGCTGAGCCCAGGGGTGTGCGTGCCTCGAGGTCTTCTCTCCCATAGACACGGGCAGGTTAGAGCAGGTGTGTCCCCGCCGCGCTCCAGTCTCTGTCGGGGCCTCGGGCCTCTGGGAAAGTGTTTGTTTAACAAATGGAGGGTAACTGCTTGAGTGCATTTTCCCCTTATTGTACTTCATAGCAGCGCTTCTCTCACGGTGCTCCACAGGACTTGGTCAGTATTCTGTGAAAAGAAGTGTGCTCTGCCCGGTGATATGTAGGAAAGCTGCACACGGGTTCTCCCACTAGAGACTTACAGTGCACGGCAGCATATTAAAGCTCTGAGGAGTTTTTAATTTTACTGAGGAGTTTTAATCTACAGTAAAATAATTTGTTACATTCTGTTTAACCTACCATTTGATCATGAAATTTTCTTTTTTTTTAAGAATACCAAGTACCACCCACTGCACAGAATAAAATGATTATTCCCAGGAGATAGTTTGGGAAACATGGGCTTAGTTCCATATTGTTAACATTGATTATTGGATAGATATATTTTTGTCAAGGTAAACATTTAAAGATGACCATGACTAATCATTTAACCATTATTCTCTCCCTGGTGTCTTCTCCCTCCCAAGCTTCAAATTTAAATTTCCTTTATGTCAGCGATGCCAGATTTCAGTCTTCTGCCCTGGCCTCATTTTTCCCCAGCCTGTTGTTCTTTTGTCACTTGGATACACCACCAGCAACTCAGCATGTCCAGACTCAGTCTCCTTGTCTACCCAGCCTATTCTCCCCTTCCCGGGTTCATCGTGTCCTTGCCCCCAGTCACCCTGGCTCACAGACGGAGATGCCTCCTGCACTCCCTTCCTGCCCTTGGCCCTTTCACGCCCAGTTGGTCACACCACTGCCAAGACAGCCCACCTGTCCACTCCCTTCTCGCTGCCTCTGCCAACCCACAGGGCTTCTCTCCACGTCCCTGCCTCTCCAGTTCATTCTAAGAGTAGAGGGACAATGTGCTCACGGCTGATTCTGATCGGCCTTTGTTCGCACCTTTTCATCAGGCCCGAATGGCAAAGTTCAAATTCAGGCTCATGTCCAAGTCTGAATGGACATGTCCAGTTTATCTCACCCTATTTTTCTAACATTATTCCCAAAGATTCCCTTCATGGTGTTAGGGAGGTGCTTTTCACAGTAATAGAACATCTTGATGTTCTTTCTACGCAACTTCTATGCACCTTTGAGCCTCTTTGTTCTCTTTGCTTGGAATCCCCTTTATTTCTCCCTCTCCCCCCACGTCTTCTCAGCACATCTATCCATCCTTCTAAGCCCATTCAGAGGCTACTATCCTTACAAAGTTTTCCTTAGTCCTCTCAGCAGGCTATTATATGTCCCTTCTCTGCAGCATCACAGCACCTCATGTATAACTTTCTTATAACACTTACCAAATTCTGTCTTAAATTCCAGTTATTTGTATATCTGCCTTATGCTTGCTTGCAGCTCAGTGAAGTCAGCCTCTGTCATCTACATATTTGTGTCCCCTTCAGAGCCTAACCCAGGGATCTTACCTAACAGGAATGAAAAAAAATATTTGTTGAAAAAATATAAGTGGTTTTAAAATGTTATTTTTATCTTTATATGTATAAAATTTCTGCCATAATTAGCAATAATGTATACAATATTCTTACGTTCTTTAATTATAGCTCTTCTAAAGTGAATAGCAATCATGGGAATTCAAATTAATAGGTGGTCATAGAATGATTTTTAATTGAGTTATAAATGTATCTTTATTCTTAATTTAAACAAGTGTATGTTGCTTCCAAATTCCCTTCACACAGAATAAGGAAACCTTGACCCAGGAGGCCTTGAGCCCCTGAGCCTTTCCTCAGCTGCCCACTCAGCTTCCGGGTAGAATGAGATGGCGCCCCCACAGTCACGTACTTATTGCCCTGAATTTTCCAGAGTTGGAATGTTGGCTAATGTTTGTATTTCAAATAACTCCCTTGTGTGCAGAGAAAGTAAGGAGAGAGGTGTCAATACAGAGTTACACAGGTTAGCCCACCTGAAACCCATTAACCCCAAGATAAATGTCAGTGTGGGTAACCTGAGAGCATCGACTGTTAGGAGAGCTCCAAACCAGTTCTTTTCACAACTCCAGCCTCCCAGCACTCTCTCTTTTAATTAGCACTTTTCAGAAGTTTCATGCAGTGCCTTGTTATTGGGAATTGATTTTAAAGACCTATATCTGAGGACATTTTGCAATGATTATCCTTACATTAGTTTAGGGTATGGGTGTAATAAGACCATAAGCCACATCATTTTAAGGAGAAGCCCTGTCGTCTAGTCTACTAGAGCAATGCTGCTCAGATTTTATTGGGCGTGTGAATTACCCAGGGATCTTGTTGAAATTCATAGTGTCATTCAGCAGGTCTGGGGGGAGTAGGAGATTCTGCATTTCTAATCAGCTCCAGATAATGTTTTTGCTGCTGGTCCATGGGCCACACTAGGCAGAGGCCTAGAGGAAGGTCCTGGGATTCAGTGATGCTGGATTCTTATCCAGGCTCTGTCACTTAGGCAAAATGGTTTACCATTCTGGGTCTTAGTTTTCCTACTCTGTAATATGAGGGCGTTGAAGGGAATGATATCTAACAGCTTTTTCCAGCTCTAACATTTTATGATGACATGAGAGGAAGTAAAAAGAATTAGGAGGCAGGCTGCAGTTCTGAGCATACTTACATTCTCTTAATCTCAACCCAACTTTCATTCATATTTATTAATAACTTATCTTAAATATAGTATGACTGGCGAACATTAAAGTTTTCCATATTTATGTTAGAATGTGGGCCTTAAAAAAATAATTAAAACTCATAACTTAATAAATAGATTGCATGTAAAATATATTCCCCCCACCACTCTCATCTTTCATGTGTGTTCTGTTGTTTTTATTTTATCAGGAAATGCTCCATAGCTTGGGTGGGATTGAAAACCTAGCTCAGGTAAGATTCCTTTTGTGGTGGCTGGTTTTGCCTTTCTCTTTTAGGCAGAGATTACATAGGTGTGTGACAGAAGATGTCTTTCTTACCTTAGCTGCCTGCCAAGGAGAGGAGTAGGCAGGGTTGTGAGTGTGAGCATGAGGCAGGATACACACAGAGCAGGGAGGGACTCGTGACATTTTCTCTTGGCTGATTGGGGTCACTTTACCCAGCCTGTTGAAACGAGAAAGTTCTATCAATATAAGAGGTCACCTGTCTTTAGTTAGTAAAGAAAATAAATAGGTGTCGTCTGGCAAGCCCCAGGCCTCAGCACTGCACACACCAAATGGTGGGAGAAAATATTGGTTATGAAGATGTTCATAACTTTTTCACACAAAAAAGAATTGCTGTGCTCACTAAAATATTAAAAATAAATAACAATGTGAGGAATGATCTTGACTTAATTTATTTTTCTGCTTTGGTAACTACTGAGGGAAGGTAAGGAGGTGAATATATATGCTGAGACAGTCCAATGTTTGGGCTTATTAATACAATAAAATAAAATTTCCAGGCATGGAAACAGTTGAAAAAGCCCATTCTCCTGAAATCTATACCATGTATGGAAAGAATAATTTTCATAATAAACCCGTGGCCCTGCAAACTCATTCTGAGTTATTAATGGATGATTAATTTTAATGGCAATTTAATATTAAATCTATTTTATTATTTTTTTATTCTTGGGAAATTGATAAAACATATCTTGTTTTTATTTTTAAGAAATTTTTTAATTGGCTAGAGGTTTAGCTCATTTAATGAAATAATCTTTAATAAAATTATATTGTAAAGGATCTTTTTATCCATTTTACTTTCATTAAAATGTCAGAAATTTATGTGTGTTTCTCTGAACTTATTTCTTATTACAATCAGTCATCCACAGTGAGGGATTATTAGACTACCCCATACATTTCATTCTAATTATTGCTATCTGCTTGTATGCTGGTTAGATATAACTTAGGGTATTATAAAACATAAGGTCGATAAAATATATGCAGTGTGTTATTAAAATTCTGCTGAAAAGTTACATTGAAGAATTAAAATTCTATGTACTATATTATTGCATCTTATTTGTATCTTGTATTTGGAGGTTAAATTGCAACACAAATTTATTCAGTTAGGAGTCATTTTGGGACTTTTGAGAGTTTAAACAATCTTTCAGGTCCTTCCCTCCACTTTGGGGCGTTCCACAGAAGCCAAGAACCCAGAAACCCACCCACTTCTGCACTTGAGCGAAGCAGGCCCAGGGCCACCAAGTATTGTTTGGTGAGCCTGTTGTGCCACCTACAGCTCATTTTCAGAAGTGCACAACCTTTCCCCTCACCTGCTGTGTGCTTGAGCGTCCTCCCCTCTGACTCGCCTGTCGGTCTCCCCCTCTCCCCACCGCAGTACATGGAGATCGTGGCCCACGGGTACCTCGGCTCCGGGGAGGCGCAGCACAGCGTGGACAAGCTGGTCAACATGACGTGTAAGCGCGGTCCCGGGACGCAGCTGGCCATCCCGGGCATGGCTTTTGCAGCAGGGAAGGGGGGACGCTTTGAATACTCACGGGGGTCCCCACACAGCTATGGGCTTGAGAGTCCATGCCAGCTGTTTTGCTCAGAGGCAAAATGCACCCAGAGGGGAGATTTTTAGATCACAGTTCTTACCTTGAAAAACCCGATTTCATGTTTTAAAAGATTTTCATTGAGCCCAAGCTTAGTTTATTTAGTGCAAGAGAGACTTCCTTCCATAAAAGCAGATTTTGGTAAAAATATTTTTTGCCTCCTTCGATTACTATTAAAATGTCAGAGACTATTCATTTTTCATCTATAAAATTGGGGTAATAACAATACCCACTTCCAAAGCTTCTCTTTTTGGAAGCTCTTCCCAGCCCACCTTCCGTGCTCTCTGGATTTGATGAGTGCGCACTCCTGCTCTCGTGGGAGTGAGCCCACTTTCTTTGTGTGCACAGGACTGGACCTTAATTCTCAGTTCCAGGGAGAGAGGAATCTGTGGTGAGCCTCAGGCACCAGGAAGGTTCTGTGAGGCCAGCCGTTCCCCTCCACTGAGGAACCTTGCTAAGTCCAACACATGAAATCTTTATGGGGGCGATCTTTGAAGAGTAGGTTTCACTTTGAACTTGTAATGATATTAAGGAACTCATTCAACTTTAAGTGGAAGGGAAGGTTTAATTTTCTTGCTATCTCCAAATTTTATTATTGTGATAGTAATATATAATAAATACTAGTTGAGCTTGAAACGTGATTCTTGAAGTAAAAAAATCAACCCTGTCCCTCCTCCCTCCATTGTCCTTTTTGTGTGGCCTGTGTTCCCATTTGTCCTTCCTTTCCTTGCCCATCAGTACTTGAGACCTGAGGCTCTATGAGCACTGACCCCCTTTAAGCTTCAAATCCCTCGTTGAGATATTCCATTCTTTTATAGATATTTTTCAAAAACTTGCTGCTGTCAAAGACCAAAGAGAATGGGTCACCACAAGCGGAGCCCACAAGGTGAGTGGTCCCAGAAGGAGTTCCTGCTTCAGCTTCATATGGTGGTGGTTCACATGCTAGAGTCCAGAGCCCTTGTGGTCAAGCCACGTGTAATTATAATTCTCAAGCCTGCTAACCTAGCCTAAAATTGCCAATCTCTGCTAACCGCCTAAGGAGTAAATATAGAAAGAGCAAATAAAGGTTTTCTGAAACTTTTTTCTTTTTTCTATGTCATTTAATTCTTTATTGCTTAATCAACTAAGTTTATTGCTTAATTTAAATGTTGCTTGTAAAACCTTGACTATATATAAACTGATCCTGGGTGTGTGTTTACAAATAAATAAATAAATACATATATATGTATGTATACATATAAATACATTCCATTTGGCACATGAGGTTATATTAGTTTGAACCATGTGAAATTACCCTGGTGTGTAGGTCAGTTTCATATGGTTTAACCTCATAATAAGATGGTTTAGTATTATAAGCCCATGGGTCAAATACATATTTCGAGATGAATGAATGCAGGTTTAATCAAAACAGACTACATTTATATTTATAGCAAAGCTATTTAGCTGGTAGCTGCCTAGAACCAGGTTTCAATAATTTGTTGAGTTTTTATATCCCAGGAAGCCACTTTCCAGCATATATTAGAGCAAAGTTGCCTAAAATGTGTTAACACATGCTGCTCATTGTATGGGGGGGGGTGATTCTTAGTGATAATACAGGTCAGCATTTTTTATTTCAATAGCTATATATTTCACTGATCTCACTTAGAATTTGAAGAACATTTTTGAGTAGCATTAAGGTGTTAAGGGTGGACATGACAAAAATTGTGAAATGCTATCTCAGTGACTGGAGTTTGGGAAACACTATGTTAGAAGACAGAAAGGAAAAAGTGAGAGAAGAAAAAGAGGGAGGGATCTGAGAAACAAAGATAATAATAGCTCCATAGAAAATGCATGAGATCATAAAGGGGAAAAACCCACATAATAGAAACCCAAAATCAGCCTAGTAGTTGTTATACAGGTCACAACTCTGGTCTGAAGTATGTTTGGGTGTGTGCTTTGGGGGACCCTGAGTTCTAAAAATGTAGAGGGAATATACATAAATTTGCAGTAATGGGAATCCCAAGAAGGTGACTGATAAGATATATACGACTCCCAACTCAGTGATGTTACTCAGAAATTTGAGAGGCAAATGAATTGTCTGGTAGTGTTAACATATCTTGCTTAGTTTGGGGAAAAAAGACAGTCTTCAACATTTTGTTGAAAAAGTACTTTCATAATTTGGAAAGTGCCTGCCACAATGCCAATGCCCAACTCAAAATGAGTGCTCAGTGACTGGTCGCTACCAGAAGACAGAGAGCAGACAGCGTGGGCACCTGGAAGTAGAGGGCCATGTATCTTGGTCCCTTTGCTTCCTGTCCTGGGCAAGGAATACTTACAAGGAGCTCATCTGAAGAGGGTGTGGATGCCTGCCCCTTAAGAACTGGAGATCGTGAATGTTTAACAAATTTTGAGGTTAAGCCTCTATGATCTTTAGAAGGAAACATACTGTTCAAGAAGCTTGTAGTACTTACATAATTAAACCTTATTTTACTTCATTTTTCAGACATTAGTAAATTTACTCAGTGCCCGAGATACTAATGTTCTGTTGGGTGCCCTTCTGGCTCTGGCTAGTTTAGCTGAAAGGTGAGTGTATTTTAATAAGTTCTGCTGCTTTAACAACTCAGATGGAAGAAATGCAAAATAGATCAGTTTCTCTATTTATTTTGCCATCTACTTAGTTAAAATTTGTGAAAAATAAACATGAAGTACCATAACTGTACTGAAGAGGATCCGGGATGGAAAAGCATCATTTTAGAATTTAAGTTGGAGCAGCAAAGCAGTTTAAAATTTTCTTTTTTTTTCCTGACTAGAAATATTTACCTAGTCTTTTCATCCAACCCTCAGTTACTTCTACTTTCACAATTACACAATATGTCTTGGACAGTTGAATCTCCCTGACTTGTTTTCTTCATTCTCTCCCCTATATATATTTTAACATTTTCAAACATTTTTGCCCTTTAAAAAATTCTAGATAACCCCTACAGATGTTATGATATTTTAAATAAAAAAGCTTTAAATATGTTTTTATACCAGTAAGTGGATCACTGCTTTTTTGTTTTTTTGGGTTTTTTCCAAGTTAATTGAGGACTAATTGACAAATATAATTTTATGTATTTAAAGTGTACAACATAATGATTTGATACACATATACATTGTGGAATAATTACCAGGATCAAGATAATTAATACGTCCATCACCTCTCATAGTTAACTCTTTTTTTGGTTTTGTGACGAGAACATGTAAGACCTCGCAACAACTTTCAAGTGCACGACCCCATATTATTAACTGTAGTTGCCATGCTGCACATTGGATCCTTAGTGCTCATTCTTCTTATAACTGAAAGTTTGTACCCTTTAACCTACACCTCCCTGTTTCCCCCTACTTCCAGCCACTTATAAACACCCTCCATTCTATTCTGTTTCTATGTAGTCGGTTTTGTTTGTTTATTTTAGATTCCACATATAAGTGATACCGTATGGTAGTTGCCCTTCTCTGTTTGGCTTATTTCATTTAACAGATTGTTCTCTAGGTTCATCCATATTGTCACAAATGACAAGATTTTTTATGGCTGAACAATATTCAATTATGTATATATAATTATATTCAATTATAACTATATATAAATATTCAATTATATATATAAATATGTATATCACATTTTCTTTATCCACTTCATCTATCAAAGGACATATAGGTCATTTCTATATCTTGGCTATTGTGAATAATGCTGATCATTGCTTTTTTGTGAACAGCATATGATTCCCTTTCTCCAAAGGGAATCATGTTATCATCATACTGTTATTAAACAAATTTAAATTTATGACATATAATATTTATTGAATGTTGGAGTTTAATGTAGCCCTGCCCCATAGAGCTACATTGCATTTTGTTTCTCCTCCTGGGATAATATGAGGGCTAAGATATTAAATACGTGGATATGGTAAAATACATTTTTCATAGTTACTAATACTTTTCAATTTGTAGTCCAGAATGTAGGGAGAAAATAAGTGAACTCAACATTGTAGAAAATCTGCTGATGATTTTAC
The DNA here is from genome assembly GCF_965194825.1 of Balaenoptera physalus. Classification (NCBI taxonomy): domain Eukaryota; kingdom Metazoa; phylum Chordata; class Mammalia; order Artiodactyla; family Balaenopteridae; genus Balaenoptera; species Balaenoptera physalus. The sequence continues at coordinate 53,902,650 of NC_138896.1, read as the reverse complement.
ATGAATATGACTTGCTTTCCAAAAGGTAGGATTGCTAACAGGGGAAAATGACAGTGTCTGACATATAATGAAAATGATTATTATTATTTTACTTATGTCATGTTATTTACATTGTTAACTGAATATCATGAGTCAACTTGGCATTTATCTTCTATTTAAGTTTATATAAAGTAACCAATAGCAAAGAGATATATCGATCTATCTTTGGTCCTGCTTTACTTCTAGAACTGGTCATAGATTTGAAATATATAAGTCTCATGATTACATCTTTAATATTTTTTTTATTACATTTATTTACATCCTGTCTCCTTAAGGAAGGAAACTCTGAGATGGCTCTACTTTCAGTAATTTCAGATTGTGTGTTGAATAAGTGATTAGATTCCTAAAATCTATTTTGCTTAAGGCAAGTAAAATACATTAAGATAGCTACTGACTTATTTCATGACCAAAACAGAATCTAGAGTAAAATGAAATCATTTTCACTTGAACTACCTATTGCCCTAAAAACTTATTGTATCCAGATATTTATTAGGTTACCTGCATCATTTGATATTTAGTCGAGTAAGTCATAATTTTCTAAAGAGGCAAAATAGTTAACAGAAATCCCAAGCAATAAAACACTGACATTTAACTCATAGTAAATCCCTTGAATTCTTCGTCTAAGCCAATTTAACCCTCTTTTACAAACTATACTTAGACTTGGTTGTCTGAATTGATTCACCCAATAGCCTCTGCACAGATGTTGGAAAACCAAAGATGAATAAGATATGGTTGCATGGTGTAGGAGAGGGGCAGACACACAAATCATCAGTTTCACCACAACATTGTAGGTGGTGTGGTCAGTGGATGCACAGGATAGATACCCTGGGGGCATGGAGCAGCACCTCCAATCAGAGCGAGGGGTCATGCCAAGTCTCCTAAAAGAAGGAGCAGTTGTCTAGGCAGAGGAAGAGAGCAAGTGAAAACAGAATATGCTCCCACCTGGAGGCCTGCAGTGGTGTGTGAGAGAGGAGCGTGCATGGGTGGGCGCAGCTACAGCAGAGTGCAGGAGGGAGGGTGCCAGAAAACTAGTTAGATAGTTGGTGATAAGTTAGAAATAGAGCTAATTTTGGCCAGGCCTTCTACATGCCAGGCCCTGCTCTAAGCACTTTTGTGTTTTAACTTGTTTGATCTGCAATTCTCTTTCCATATTTTATAGATGAGATACCTTTAGCAAGGTCATGATGGGCTCTTTGTGCCTAATAGTGTGGTTTTTATCACGAACATTATGGAGACTCACAGATTTTAATCACGATCAGATTGATTTTGGGGGGACAGTTATTCTGATTGCAGTGTGTGGGGTGTGGAGTTTAGCCACACAATGAGATCCACTTAGAACAAGGAGGGAATGTTTGGTGTAGAAAGTTTGAGAAGGTGAAGAATACTATCTACCAAAGAACATATGTCAGAGCATAAAAGTTTGGGAGGGAGAGGAGCCATGGAAAATTAGCTCAGGGAAAGGAATTGTGAAGCAGGGTAAGAATGGGAATATTGGAGAGGAGGGTGACAGAGAAGCTTATATCTTGAGCATAATCGAGGCTCACAAGGATGGAAGGGCAGTGGGTTTAGCTAGCTGCAGGACTCACAGAAGAATTAACCCCAGTGCTTGCTTAGGAAACAGGGGGAACCAAAGGCTCTCCACTGGTTGGAGAAGAAGGGAGTGTCTTGGAGGATTCCCAGTCTTTGGCTTGGAAATTGAAAAGACTGTGGTGTCCTGAGTCCAGATTGGGGACATAAGTAGAAGGGCTGACTTGGGGAGGAGGATAATGACTTTGAGTTTAGAAACAGTGGGGTGAGTGCCTGTGGAACAGTTAAGTGACTGCTGGAACCTCTATAGGTTGGGAGTGATGCCTGGGCTGAGATCACAGTGCCAGGGTAGAGGGAGTGTTTGAAGCCATAGGAATAAATAACACCGTCCAGGAAAGTGTTCAGAGTATGAGCCTGGAGGATTCAGGACAGCTCTATGAAACGTCTATCATCATAATGTTTCAGAGCTTAGTTGAACCTTATGTCTTATGCCATCATTATCTTTATTTTACTCTCCAGATATTCACTGAGCACTGTGCATTTAATTTCCCTGGATCATAGTGTTTTTGCCATCAGGTATTAATGTCTTATTTTTGCAATCACATAGTAAGTTTCTGAAGACTAGGATAAAACTTTTATATTTCTTTTGTCTTGAGCATAATGCAGGTCCCATTGTATGTACTTGATGCCTGTTTGCTGGTTAGTAGGTTTTTAGCCAGACCAATAGGGGTACCATGAGGATATGACTTAGAAAGTTGTCCAGAAACTATGACCTGCAGACTAAATTTGGCTCCCTGGCTGTTTTTGTGAATAAAGGTTTATTGGCACACAGCCATGCCCGTTGGTTTTTGTGCGTTGTCTGTGGCTGCTTTTGCACATGTTGGCATGGCTGGGTAGTCATGACAGAGACTGTGTGGCCCATAGAGCTGCAAACACTTGGCTGTGATCCAGCCCTCTACAGAGAACATATGCTGACTGTGACATAGAGCCTGTTAGCGCGACCGTCCGTGCGTGTCGGCAGCTCCGTGTGAATAAACTCAAGCCGTCACTGAGCTGAGTCTCCCCTCCCGCCCATCCCTCGCAGGTTGACAGCTGAGCTGCTGCGCCTGCTCTGTGCCGAGTGCCAGGTGAGAGAACAGGTGAAGCTCTACGAGGGGGTCCCCATCCTCCTCAGCTTGCTGCACTCAGACCACCTACAGCTGCTGTGGAGCGTCGTCTGGATCCTGGTTCAGGTTTGTGAGGACCCTGAGACCAGTGTGGAAATTCGCATTTGGGGAGGCATCAAGCAGATTCTTCATATTTTACGAGGGTGAGTCAGAGCAGGCTTTGGCCTGCTTCACTCTGGCTGATGAAGGCTGGGGTCTCAGCTGTTCGAGGGCAGGGTGGGCATGTGCTCAGCTGGCTCCCTCCCATTCTTCGGTCATTCATGTTCTACAGAGTCATTTTTACTTGTTGCAAACAGGCTCTAAATCAATGTTGGGAGCATTCATCTTTTCAGCTCCTTGGGAGCCCTGACGTATTTATCTTTGAATCACCAGCCTGCATTAAAGGAACAGATGTATGATCCTTAGTTAAAATAGGAGGAAATACTGTTATTCAAATGATTCCATGTTACTGACCCTGGTCCAGTTGCTCCTCTTTTCTCTCTAATCTCCGTGGCAGTGCTCTGAGGTGGATTAACACCTTGTTGTCTCTCTTTTAAAAGTAGAATCTGGTGGCATTCAAAGCCATGAATCTGGGGAAGGAATGGCTTGTTAAAATAGTTTCAAACTGAAATTCTCTTGAATTATGTTGCAAAAACTATAACAAAAGCAAAAAATAGTAGATATGGTATGTATTACATGTATTGAAGTATTGAATAACAATATTACTGGTACCACCAGTGGGAAGGATCTATTACCTAAAATTATTATAGAGCATAATTCATCCCCCTAGGTGCTGAATCAAAGTTGAAAAGGATTATATCTGCCTGGAAAAAGATCACATTTATCTGTAGTATGTAAATAAAGTTCATTCTAATAAAAGCAGAGTAACATCAATTTTAATATGACTTGTTATCAAATCAATATTATTCAGACTTTGTGCTTGTTGTGCCTGATAACTTGATATTGTGGAGCTATGTGTCATCAGCTCCATTCTCTGAAGGAACTTTCCAAAGCATAAGAACAGACTAGAGATATGAGCAGTGGCTTTGTTAACAATTTCTATCATTACCAAAACCAAGTAAATAATGTGTAGACTGTTGACAATCTACTTGCTTTTATGAATATCACATAAAAATCTCAAGTACTTTAAAGTATAAATTATAAATCTTTCATTAGTATTGTGGCATAATGAGCTAGTCCCACAGTCAATGTAATTATGATTGCAAAGGTTTTTTTCCACTTGAGTTTATAGGATGATGACAATGATGGTGGTGGTTATTTTTGGTCCATCATACGTATTACAGTGGCCGTGGGTAGCCCTCGTGGAGGGCAGCTATTTTCTTGATGATAAAATTAAATTATATAATAGTTAAGCAATACTTCAAGGACAAAACCTCCCTTTTGACCACATAGAACTGAGTTTAATATAAAGTACTAGTTTTCCTCTTTTGCTCAAGCCATAACCATTCTTGATAGAAAAGAGTTCTTTCACATCTAAAGAGTAACTTTCCCAGTCCACTTCTATGGTACAATGTTAGAAATCTCTTCCCTGGGAAGAAGATGTATGTCAATACTTATTCCATGTTAAATATGGCTCAGTGCTCTGGGAGAATTTATTACCCCAGCTGGGTAAACAATATCCTTTCAGAGCTGGGCTGCCTAGAGCTGGTATAAAGGGTGAGGTTGCCAGGTTGTCTGCTGGCTTGAGTATGAACAGGCTCTGTTGTCAGGGTGGTTTATAGGAAATCTGTTCATGCCCATTCACCTGCAGTCCCAAACTCAAAGGCAGTTTCTAAAATGTTACATACTCTTGATCAGGTAGAGTGATCCCTAAAATTCAAGTTTTAACATAATTAAAGATCATTGACTGCGACTATTCCATTACGTTCCCTATGCTCCCCGAAAGAAGGGCAGAGGGCCCAGATGACACAGGACGGAGGCCAGGGAGACTCCATCCACTTTACGTTTGGGCATATAGAAATCTACATAGAGCTGCTGCCATAAAAATAAATGCACGAAAAAACATGGCAACCATGTAAAACAGAAGGGAACATAGCAGATAAAGACAGACGAATGATCTATTGTGGAAGATGTTGCACTAAGTAAACAGAAAAACAAATGCTTTATTTTATCAAACACATTAAACAGAACATGAAGTTTATGGAATGAGATTAAAGATGAGATGATAGGATAGTAAAAAGGAGAACAGAATGATTGTGAAGCTGGGAAAGAAGATGAGGACTGAACAACATGCAGAGACTGAGTACCAGAAAGAACGTGGAGTTAGTGAAAGGAAGGGCACGCTTGAAAACTTACACACGATGCAGAGGAGGAAGACAAGGGAATAAGAGCAACGTAAAATGAAGGATATGGCCCACAGAAGATGGGTTTTCAACACGTGGATAATTGATATCCCTAAGGTAGAGAATAAAGCAAAAGGAAATTTTGAAAAGCCTCAATGATCTAATAGAAGAGAACTTTCCTAAAATAAAAGAAGATTGGAATTTAATGGAAAAAGACAAAACTCAGAATGATGAAGACTGAGATGTATTCAAGTAAATGGCAGAAGAATAACGTTCAAAACAAAGGGGGCCATGTGAAAAAGAGAGAGATGACTCCTACCTCACACTGCACACAAAAGTCATGTCTGAGTGGATTGGAAGGTTACACAGGAGAAAACTTTATGACTTGGGGAAGGCAAAGATTTATGAAACAGGAACCAGAAAGCACTGACCATGAACTACCATTGATAAATTGGTCTGTGCATTAACTTTTCTTTTTCAGGGACAGAAATTTTGTTTCTGATCATTCCTCCATTGGAAGCCTGTCTAGTGCCAATGCGGCAGGCCGAATCCAGCAGCTTCATTTGTCAGAAGATTTAAGCCCTCGGGAAATACAAGAAAATACTTTCTCTCTTCAAGCAGGTATTTATATCATATTATTATGTTTCATTATTTGATATTGTTTAACCTTATATTATTCTATTATAAAATTATAATGATAATATTAATTAGGCCCAATTGATAACTTAAAAAATGTGATGTTAAATCCATGTGGATGCCTGAAACTTCTTGGTACCAGTGTTGGACTTGCAGGTTAAGGACACCCCAAACTTTCCTCTGCTTGCCAAGTTCTGTGGCCTAATCTGTTAGCCCTCTAAAGTAGTTCATACTTGGATTATAAGGGTTAACTTGGATAATATATTTAAAGTATGCACTATTTATCTGACCATTGTTGATGTACATTGAGCACGTGCTCCACACCAGGCACATGTTGGGTATGAGGCTGACGGTGCCTGCCCCCCCTCCCCCCCCCTCCATGCACAGCGGGGTGCATTGGGGGTGCCCCACAGGCTGCCGTGGGGTGTGCATGCATGTGAGCTACATGAAGAGGAGAGGTACCAGCCAGCACAACTCAAGTGCCTTTCTCCCAGAGACGTGCCAGAAGGAAAGTTAGTGTTTTTTGAGGGATGGCTCTGCCAACAAAATTCTCTGAGGCAGGGAGCGAGAGTGCTGATGTGCAAGTGCCGCCATGGCCACGACAGACACGGCATTTGGTGGTTTTCGTTGCAGCCTGCTGTGCGGCCCTCACGGAACTGGTGCTTGACGACACCAACGCCCACCAGGTGGTTCAGGTGAGAGAGCTGGGTGCCAGGACCTGTCACGATGGAGGGAGCCCACCTCAGGTGACACCTGTATCCTGGAACATGGCTTAAAAATATTGTAATATGTCTTATTTAACATGTAGAATTCCATTTTATATTCTTGTCCTTCCTCTTTCAACTCAGCTTAAAAAGAACTGCCATGTAGGTAACTGATGGTGTTTATTCCCTATATTATGTGCAGTCTATTTCATTTTCTTTATCTTTTTTTTTAAAGCTATTCTGAATTGTTTTAATTTAATTGTTTTAATTCCTATGGCACATAGGACACCATGAGTTAAGGATAGCAGTCACTTTAAGAGGACATGAAGTTATTCAGCTAGAGGTGATTGAAACACACCAAACAAAATATTTATTGTCAGGAAACTGATTTCACAAAGCACACAAAGCATAATTCATTAACCAATTCACTACATATACAGTCATATGTATGTGTGTGTGTGTATGTGTGTGTGTGAATACACACATTTATATACAACCCTTGTATGTGTTTCTATTATAAAAGTTGTTTCCTGCTTGTTGAATTTTACAGAGAAAACTTTTTTTTTGTTCAATACATCAACTTAAAAATGCATAAATTCATAAAGTTAGTAAAGGGTCAGGTCAACAGTGATCAGAGTCCCTGGGGAAGCTCAGCAGGTCAGGGTGGCTGCTGAGGCAGGCGGAGGCTCAGTCCTGTTATCGTTGCTTGCTCTCTTGGCCCCTAGAAAAATTATTTAGCCTAAGTTTTGACTTTGTCATGTATAAAACAAGGAAATTATAGACTAATTCACAGAACAGCTCTGAAGACTAAATGTAGTAAGGCAGGTAAAGCTCTTCACAGTTATAATATAAATGCCCACATAGAGTAGAATTCAGTAAATTATGTATTTAATAGATAATAAAAAATGTAGCAATAAGGTAATACTTTTTGTTCATTCCTCCATGTCTGTATTTGTATTAGAATAAGGCTAGAAAGATGTTAACCATTTATACAAATAACTTTCATTTTTTAAAATCTCTTATTTTTCTCTTATTTTTCTATTTTCTTTTCTATACTAGTTTATCTACATGTATTGTTTAATTAACAAAACAATAAAGGGAGAAATATTTCATAATTAGATATTTAAAATGCAAAATATAAAGACATTTGGATCCCTTTACTCTGCCCCTTTTTTTGGCCCCTACTCTTTGTTTTTAAAGTATTTAAATCACTTTTAATTGATATACTTTGTTATTTATAATCTTTAACGACAGTTGAGATTTTACGATGTGGTTATAGTCTTTGATGTTTAAAAGTAATACACTGACATTTTTACTATTGTCCTGTAATATTTACTCCTGATTCCAAAATTATACTAACATTTCTTCTTTAATATTTTAAAATTGTTCCTTCCTTCTTTATGCTGTGTATCTCCCTGGCATTGTGGCTGGTCACCTATAACATGGCATCTTTATTCTTCCAGGAAAATGGTATATATACAATAGCAAAATTAATTTTACGAAATAAACAAAAGAATGCAGCAAAAACTAATCTATTACAGGTAATAAACATATCCATTATTCTTTAATATCAAGTTACTGGACTCTGGGGAAATTTTGGTAATATAATCTATGATTTTTAGAATTTTTAGGTTAGCACTGGTCCCCTCTACTGACCAAGAGGGAAAAATATCTGGTGAGGGAGGCTGGCATGGAAACAAATGCTGTTAAAACAATGTAGAAGGCTTAACAGTAGTTTCTCCGTAGGGTATTAGGTGATTTTATTTAGATATTTCTTTGCTTATCTGTTAAGTTCTATGTTTTAAAAACATTGCTTGTGTATCAGAAAATAATACTAAGGGGAAAATTATGTGCCATCTTTAAGCACAGACCACAGTCAGTAGCATTTCACCTTTACAAAGGCAAACTTGTAAAATGGATCTTGATGGATGAGATGGTGCTGGTCAGGTGAGTAAAGGGATAGAGGTGGACACCCATGACATCTGCTCCAGGGTGGACGGGCATCCGCATAGGGAGAAGAGCGTGGACAAAGGACGGGAGCCTGGCAGCGTAGAGTGTGCTTAGGCTGCTCAGTGAGGTGGGTGTAGGGTGTGGGGCAGAGGGAGTGCCTTAGGACAGCGGTCCCCAACCTTTTTGGCACCAGAGACTGGTTTTGTGGAAGACACGTTTTCCATGGATGGGGGTGGGGGTGGGGGCAGAGTTCAGGCAGTAATGTGGGCGATGGGGAGCAATGGGGAACGGCAGATGAAGTTTTGCTCGCTCACCTGCCGCTCACCTCCTGCTGTGCAGCCCAGTTCCTAACAGGCCACGGACTGGTACCGGTCCATGGCCCAGGTGTTGGGGACCCCTGCCTTAGGAGATAGGCCTGGAAGGTAAGACAGGGCCACATTATGCAGGGCCCTATGTGCTTTTTTGAGGATTGGACACCAGGGGGCAAGTGTCCCCAAAGACATTGGCATGATAAAATCAATTTAAAGTAAGCCTTTGCAGTAGCTGCAGCTTATCTTTTTTTCAAGTCGTTAGAACAGGAAGTAAAAAACAATGTTTGCCTTCAATCTGATTTAAGAGCTTTCAGCCAGAATGATGGTCAAACCTAGCAGAGAATTTTTGGTGGTATCTGTGGGCTGGCAGGCAGAGATTTTGGAGGGCTACCACTGAGAACACACAGGCGTGGGACTTACTTCTCTAGTACAGCACTGATGCATGACACTGTGCTGGAACATGGTAAAGTACACTCCCTCCTGCGCATGCATTCTGTTAAGCCAGTAGAGGCTTTTAAAGAATATGTATGGAAATTCTTTCGAGGCACATGCATGTTCCTCACTTCTCACAGTCTCCACTGCTTTCTCACCAGTCTCCTTCATGTGGTCCTGTTATCTGCCTGGCTTCTCCAGACAGTCTTGTTTGTGACCCTTCTATATTCAGATCACTAATTTTATGAAATGATTCCAGATTCGAATTCAGCAGACCCTGGTCACTCCAGTGGTGGCCTATTGTACAGGTACAGCTGCAAGCCTGGGGCTCTCTCTTTTTTCTCAGCACTGCAAAACGTCCAGTGTTTATTTTTCTTTGTTAAAGTCTCACAGGCCTCTTTCTGAGTGTTCTCAGGAGTTACTGTAGATGGTTCTATCTGGGGAATGCTTTAGACCTTACTCAAGAGACCAATTTGTCAAGTTTGAGTCCAGTGTGCCTGTGGCTATTTTTATATGTCATTGTTTCTAGTGTTTATTTTCTCACAGAAACTATATAAATATTGAGGCATACATAGCAGGCTAGAAAGAAAATAAACCTTGAGCTCCTGGAAATCTTGGGACATTTGGTTTTCTCGGTGTAGGAGTTTTATTTCTTGTCTCTCTGCTCCTTCTGTACTTTCTAGAAAGGAACTAATGACAGGCACTGAGTGAAACAAGGCCCAGATCCCTAGCCTTCCACAACGCAAATGCTTTTTAAACATGAGAACCGGTCCAGGTGTTGATGTTGTCTGCTTTCAGTTACAAGCTGTGGCTCCCACAGAGACCAGCCACACTCACCAAAAAGCCACGTTAATGTTCGCTTCATGATCATGCTATCCTGAAAATGTTTTACTTTGTTGAGCTACCATTTGAGAATCACATATCCTTTTATTTCCAGTGTTATGCGTTCAGAGCCTTGAGGTTTCTCTTCAGTATGGAAAGAAACAGACCACTCTTTAAAAGGTATGACCCTAGAGAAATTTAAGTGACCAGTGATCATTAGTCAACTGTTTTCATGTACCTGATTTAGATGCAAACAGTAAGAGACGCAAGAGTCAGTATGCAAAACATGTGTCTTCAGATTTCTTAAAATCCACAGATAATACTGAGCAGCCCTAGTGATATCTTAACACTGAAAATTCACAAAATGATGAGGAAAGCACATGAATCACATCAACACAACTCTTTTAATTACATGTAACTGCTGTGGGTTTTAGTTTTTCTCTCTTTTTTAAGACATTAACATTTTTAATGGATGAAATAAAAATATGTGCTTGTTTTTGCCGATTCAGAAATGTCCAGAGTTGATCTAGTCATTTCCTTTTAATCAATAGAATAGAAAGTATTTGTCTGGATGTCCTTAACAGGATAGGAACCCATTTGAAGGGGAGGAGGCTGGATGTTCCTGGATCAGAAGGTTGTGTGGTGAGCATGACAGAAAAACCACCACCTTGGGAAGCAGACAGCAGTTACCTACAGGTGTGGTCTGCGTGCCATAGAGGTGGCAGGTTAGCCAAATCATAGGCCCAAGTTCTTACTAGAATTTTATTCATAAGGGAAAATAGAAATAAAATCTTGAGTTAATATACCATCTTTTGTTCTGAAGAATGGGGCATTTTATGTTTTTATTTTATTTCTATATAACAGTTGAATTTAGGGGAAGAAAAGGAAGTATTCGTTATTCATTATAACCTTTCATTTCAAAGCCCTAAATCATCCACATCAGTGGACTTAAAGATTTTAATAAACCTAAACCCTTGAAGCCAGTAGCTTGGAAATGATGCATAAATCTCTTCATTTTTTTAATTCACCTGTATTTTAATTTTATTTTCATGAGGACTAAATCAAATAGTATTTGTGAAAGTGCTCTGTGCACAATAAACACCCAATAAACATTCATTCCTAGTATGTTTAATACTACACCCCCAAATGTCTTACAAATACGATTTTTGTAAAATCTGTATCATATCTTATTGTAGCAAAAAACATATAACGTGACATCTACCCTCTTAAATTTTTGTGTGCAGTACAGTGTTCTTAACTATAAGCACAGTGTCATACAGTAGATCTCTGGAACTTTCCTTTCCAGTTGTTTTCCCTTACCTCTTAAGAACTGTGTCTCTAGTTTATTTTCGTGAGATAAGTTGGTGAGTATTATTTTCCCCCATTTGTTGGACAGTGTATTTAATGTAATTAACCTATAAGTGAGCCAGGTCCAAAAGGGAAGGAACGGGCCAGAGTTTCCAACTCCTATAGGAAGTATGTGTGTGTATTTTTCTCTGTAGACTTTTCCCCACCGACTTGTTTGAGATCTTCATTGACATAGGACATTATGTTCGTGATATCAGTGCTTATGAAGAATTAGTATCAAAGTTGAATTTATTAGTGGTAAGTCTTGAGCTTTAAATATTTTGTCAGGCTGCTATGCAGTTAGGATGCATGTATCATAGCAACCCATTTCCTTTTCATTTTTTGGTTAGGAGGATGAACTGAAGCAAATTGCTGAAAATATTGAAAGCATTAATCAGAATAAAGCTCCTTCGAAATATATAGGCAACTATGCAGTTTTGGATCATCTTGGAAGTGGAGCTTTTGGCTGTGTTTACAAGGTGACCTTGCCCTTGAACAACATTTCCAATGTTCCCAAACAAACTGCATGTCTCCCTGCACACCCACACACAAGTGAATTGGAGCCCTTGTCAGTGAACAAATAGATATAAAAATTAGAATGACTGTTTCTGTCCAACAGATAGCTGCACTGATGTTGTCTTACCTTAGCTCTCAGCTCTAGAAATTGGTCACTGACCTTCTAAGACAAAAGCTGTCACTAATCTCTCATACAAATAGTCAAAATGGCTTGTCCCAATGTATGACACATTCTCCAAGTTCACACCAGTGTTTCTGTATTTACCCAGTAAAATCCTATGAAATATTGCAGACTGATCCAGAATATACCAATTTTTTTGAGGTGAGCTTAGTGTAAATACAAATTTACTTTTTAAAGATATATGACTTATTTAGATGACTTGGCTTAATCATGTGACCTTATTAATCTAATCACTTTCTTCCCCTCTCTACTCCCAAACCATTCTTTTTTTTTTTTTTGTCTCCTTTATTTTAGGTTAGAAAGCGTAGTGGTCAAAATCTTTTAGCAATGAAAGAAGTCAATTTACATAACCCAGCATTTGGAAAGGATAAAAAAGATCGAGACAGCAGTGTAAGGAATATTGTTTCTGAATTAACCATAATTAAAGAGCAGGTAAATGCTTTTGTTTATGAAGACGGTTTCCTTAAATAAATGTCATCAAAAAAAGTAGAGTTCATGTGCTGTTCTTGTCCATGCTGTGTTAAGAACTGGTTCTGTTTAATATAATTGGCATTGAGGTGATATCAATCACCAAGTTTTCTCCTAAGGCTTGACACTGAACCATAGACATAACTATATCAGGGCCAGGGATGCAGAACAATTGAGTTCACAGCACAGAGAGTATTATATATGAGAAAGCATATTCGTTTCCTTCTTATTATATTGTAGAATATTTGGTTACTTTGTTACATGCATAAGAGTATGACTAAGACTTCCCTGACTTTTGTCAAATGGAACCAAGTTGTTAACATTCCTCAAATATGGCTTATATAATCTAAAATGTGAATTTTTCAAGATGGGTTATTATTTATTGACATGAGCAAAACATTCTAACATAATGTTCACAACTCATGTATCATTATGAAGGTTTGTTTCAGGAGAAAGAATAAACGTGTCAGAGAGAAATGGGAATTCTTTTTGTGATCAAAGAACACATTGGTTTCTTTTAAAGCTTTCTTTATTTATACATTCATTATGAATACTGTTCATCTATAACTCCTGGGGAGACCTATCAGTTCATGGCTCTTTGTTTTCAAATAGTTAAATTTGCATAACATCTGTGCTGGGACATAAAGAACCATAAATATGATGATCTTTATTCATTGAAATCTCTAGTTCCACTCCAATTTATAATTTACAGTAAATATCATTAATAGGTTGTTTTATAGTTGACTTTTATGTACAAAGAGATTAGGTTTTGAAAAGTTAGTGTTTGCTCATGTTCCAACACTGTAGCCGTGGGCAGTGTGCTGTTTCACAGCACAAGGTTAGAGCATGGCTTTTGCCCTAGGCTGGTCTAGTATCTTCATTTGAACCCAAATCTGGATGTAGTCCTGGCCAGTGAGCTAGGTCCAGAATATGGTTCTGTTGCTTACCTAGTTCCATATTGTTAAAAATCTTCTGGCCATTTGCTAGTTGATGAGGTAGACTATTGGTTTTAGTATATTTTCTAAGAAAATAAAGTGTCAGGGTGGGGCCATATAGGAGGCCTCTGCTTGAACTTTGAGGGAGCTCAAAATTGTAGAACTGTGCTTGCACCATGGGCTTAAACCAAGGAAAGGACAATAAATTGAGGTCAAAAAGGAGGAGGTAATGGCAGACAGAAGTGAGAGAAATGGGACTAGAAAGGGAGAGTGTATTTGTTAATATTAAGACTAAGCTGCAGTAACAAAGAAGCCCCAAAGTGCGTGGGCTTGAAGGAGATATCTCACCATGCAATGGGCTTTGTCTTCCTGTCAGTCCAGGGTGTGGTGCTCTGCTCCATGAGGTCACACAGGGATGCCCACTCCTCCTCTCCCATTGCAGCTGCCGAGGCACATTTATATCCGCTGGTGCACCTGGCGTTTTGGGTTCAGACACAGGATTCCCCTCACACTCCACTGGGGAGAACTGAGTGATGAGCCCCTTGAGGCTGCGAGAGAGGCTGAGAGGTGTGATCTGTGGTGGGGAAGCACGTCCTGCTACAAGTCGATGGACTGGAGGAGTGTGAGAGCAGGTTTTTGGTGGATAGCCAGTGGATTCTCCTTCAAAAGAAGGCAAGAAGAAAGGCCAGAAAGAGATGCAAGCCATTTATGATGTACCAGTGACTATTCTGAGATAAATTTCAGTTTATGTAGAAACTCAAATTGTAAATAAACAACCTCAAAAATTTAGTATTCTTGTAGAAAATTATTATGTTATTAAAAAAATAGAATTTCCATGTTACCTTCTGAGGTAAACTATGCCAAAGAGAAATTGTACTGGACACTTTTTGTTGAGGTATAATTGACATATGACTGCATATTAGTTTCAGGTGTACAACATGATGATTCAGTATTTGTATGTATTGTGACATGATCACCACAGTAAGTCCAGCTGACATCTATCACACGTAGTTACACATTTTTTCCTTGTGATAAGAACTTTTAGATGGCAAGGAAGACCTTATTCAGGACCACTGCAATAGAAGTCAAACTATTAGAGTAGAGGAGAGAGATTGAACTCAACTCTGAACACAACAGGGATGGCTGGGGATTTACAACCAAAAGGCAGGGCTAGGGGGGTCAAAGGATGGAAAGTTACTAAGAGGAACTTGGTTAGTTATCAGGTTGGGGGAAGAAAAACTTGATTAGATAACAAAGATGGGGAGATGAGGAACTTGATTGGATATCCAGAGGGCAGAGATGCTCACTAAACTGGCTTAGCAGGATTCTTGCTGAAACGAGGCAGGCCAAGGAGGAGGCCTGGTCCAGAGGAGGACTCCAAGGAGCCTGACCTAAGTTTGTTTAAGGAGGGAGTCCTTGGCAATTATTATTATAATTTTAATGGAGTTAATAACTCTTAGATTATTTCAGTTTCAAACTGATAATTTTGGAGAGCATAGAAAGACACCACTCGTGTAAATAGATACAGTGTATATAAACATTTAAGTGGCAGGGGGAGGTTAAGAGCATAGGTATATGTATTCAAAATTAATTGCTTCATTTCAGTTTTCTCCTCTATGCAATCTGTGTGTGATGTTGGAACAGGAAGTGTTAAATTAATTCTTAAGATAGCTTCCAGTTCTGCAGTCCTCTAATTTAGTTAAATTAGGTGATAAAGCACAATCAGCTTTCAATTTTATTTGGTAAGGCTATATGGGAGATTGCTATTTTCAGAACAGTTTTGTGAGCAGCAAATAAAAAGAATCCTGAAAAATTAGATGATATCTTGAAATGCTTTGTTTTATAAATAAATATAAATATGATGATTTCTTTGTTGTTTTCAAGTATGAAATCCAACTAAATTGTCTGCGAACACAAGTTTACATTTTGAAGTAGTATAATGTTTGTTATTTATTTTCTTATAGCTTTATCATCCCAATGTTGTACGCTATTACAAAACATTTCTGGAAAGTAAGTGTGATTTTCCATGATATTTCTAATAATGTATCTATGTTACTTACATATTTTTATTTTAGAATGTCACAAAATAAGCTTAGTCAACTATTTTCTCTACCTTTTTTGTTGTCTATATGACAGTGGATGACATTATGCATCACTTTCTTGAGCAGTGAAACACTGATAATCAATGATCAAAAGATACATACAAAATTCTTAGATCCCTATATGTAAGACTGCATGAACAAAGCAAAATAATAATTATTGCTATTTTCATGTCTAGGTTTTTTGAGATTTCTTTTTCTTCAAGTTCAGGTAATTGCCACAAGGTGGCGATGGAGCCCTGACTGATTCTGCGTCATCATTGGGATGATGGAATACGGAATCAAATCTTGAGGTGAAACCAAACTCAGTCACTTGTTTTAAAAAAATAGGACATTTGACTGAAGTAATATACATATTAATAGACCTTTATGTGCTTCACCTGTGAAATTTCAAAATAAATCTCCTTTAAAGGGGCTTCCTTGCTGCCTCTTTATCAGTGCTATTGTTATGCAAACCTGTTGTGTACTTTGGCATGTTATGATTTTACCCATCTCCCTTCCTCTGGTTGACTCAGAGGAACTCAGTGCTGAAACTGTTCAGTAAATCCTGCCCCCTTGGCCATTTGTTCTTGATATTAGAATAATTTCCCATAATTTAGTGCATATCCCATCATAAAGAGACCTAGACTAGCTTCTGACTTGTACTGAAGTAACACAACTTGTCTTAATTTAAAAACAAAATAACTGGGGCTTCCCTGGTGGTCCAGTGGTTGAGAATCTGCCTGCCAATGCAGGGGACACGGGTTCGAGCCCTGGTCTGGGAAGATCCCACATGCCGCGGAGCAGCTGGGCCCGTGAGCCACAATTACTGAGCCTGCGCGTCTGGAGCCTGTGCTCCACAACAAGAGAGGCCGCGATAGTGAGAGGCCCGCGCACTGCGATGAAGAGTGGTCCCCACTTGCCACAACTAGAGAAAGCCCTCGCACAGAAACGAAGACCCAACACAGCCATAAATAAATAAATAAATATTAAAAAAAAAAAAATAACCTGACTTCTTCCAAAAAGAATTGGCAGTGGCTTAAAAATACATAAAATAAGATAAAATAGATTAAGAAATCATGATAAAAGGTGAGAAAATTAATGCTAGAGGCAAGGTTAATACATACAGTAAATATTTCTTGGGATTATGAAAAATTGGAAACAATATAAATGTCAACCTTTAGGAGAATGATTAAATTTATGATACATCTGTATCGTGGAATACTATGTAACCAACAGAAAGAATGGCGTGGGTCTGTGTGTACTGACGAACATATAAGAATGTTGAATGAAAAAAGTATAAGTTGCAGAATATGTATGGTGTGGCTTCAATTTTGTAAATGTTGTATATATACATATTTTACATACATCCAAAACATTACAGAAGATACATATCACATACTGTTGTTAATAGCTTCATATTGACTTTGGAGGAGAAAGTAGAATTTACTTCTGTTTCTTGCATCCAAAGCAAAGAGACAAACCCAGTCAGTTATGTGAGGTTCCTGGGATCCATGAGCTGAAATCTGGAGAAGGCCAGCTTTCTCAGCTCTTGAGCTGGCATCACAGAGACTTCCGTCATGGGTGGTATATCCAGTTGGGTCATTGCTAAACCACGGTATGATTTCATTGTAAAATACTGTAAGGTAAATCTACGAGACTGAAGAACAGTGCAGTTTAATGTCTGAATGTCTGGCTTGATTTAAGGGTAAATTTTAGACCATTGAGAGGAAAGCTGGGTTTACCTGTTCTTCAGGGACTCCTCCATGACTTGGGATCATTTACTTGCTCTCTTTGGTGCCTCTCACCCCTTCCACATCCTGGTGTACATAGAAAATGATAAAATTTGCCAGCGTAAACTTATGCTAGGAGGTTGCCTGTAGCTGAAAGAGACTGTTGCTGGGCTCCAGTTGTCCCCAAGACCCCCCTCGCCCCCAGCCCCTCCAGAGCTGATTGAGTCCATGTCTCTAACTCTTTTGTGTTGTGCCCTCAACACCCATTGGGAAACTTGGATTCTAATTCATAAGTTTTTTCAAAATGTCTATATTGAATTTATTTCTATTACCTTTTCTTGTTTTTTATATAGATGATAGGTTGTATATAGTTATGGAGCTTATAGAAGGGGTCCCTCTTGGAGAGCATTTCAGTTCTTTGAAGGAAAAACAACATCATTTTGCTGAAGAGAGACTATGGAAAATATTTATACAGGTATCTTTTATCTTCATTAACTTTTTCTATGAAACAGTAAAGTTCTGAGCTGATTTCCTAGAGTTGTGTGTAGCAGTCATGAGTGGCTGTCTATCTGTATATATCGGGGAAATAACATTTGTTTGTTCTTTGCTGTTTGAAGCTGTGCCTAGCTCTTCGGTACTTACATAAGGAGAAGAGGATCATCCATAGAGACCTGACGCCAAACAACATTATGTTGGGGGATAAGGACAGAGTAACAGTTAGTAAGTATAAAAATCTGAAAATTTTCAACTTGAGAGTCTCTGAATATTATTCTAGGACAGAGTTGTTCGATAGAACTTTCTGCACTGAATGGCATGATCTCTGTCTACACTGTCTGGTATGGCAGCCACTGGCCACATGTGGCTATCAGGCACTTGAAACGTGTCCGATAGCCTGTGTGCCTGAGGATATGAATTTTAAATTCTATCAAATTTTAGTTAATTTAAATATCCCTATGTGACTAGTGGATACTGTATTGGACAGTGACTAGTGTAGTTCTTGATGACTGAGTTGTATTTTGCCTGTATGAGAGAATAAAATACTCTTAGGTTGCTTGGGCATTTAATTCCTAAATCAATGGTTTCTAGGTTTTTTTCTTTTCTGTAGAACACTTCTTCGTCAACAAAGCCTTTTAGAACCACCACATGAGCACATTGTTGAACTATTTTAATATAGTCTGTGACATATGGGTGACAAATGTACATATCAAGGGCTGTAAAAATTCCAGCCATTTGTATACTTCAACATTTTCACTTTTTATCACAATATTTTCAACTGTAGCAGGTAAGTTGTCTAATTCTTAATCATAACTTAAAATGAACTTTTTAGCTTAGAGCGATATGTTAGCTTTCTCCTGCCCTCTTCACTCACGAACACTTAAGTTACTCTCATGGACTATTAATGGTTTGCCAACTGCAAGTAGGGAGACATCTCTAAATCAGTGGTCTGCGAATATTTGTGATCATGAAATTCCATTAGTAAATTCTTTTGATAGTACACTGCCAGTATATCAATATGTATGCTTATTTATGAATTCTGTACACATATCACTGTATAATTATTCTATAGTACATACCGTCAACAGAAATAAAATATAAAGGGGTACATTAAAATTCAAAATAGGGGTTTTGATATTTTTCACCCCACCCCCACCCGCCAGTGGATTGCCTTAGGCACACAGCTTTGGAGGCCACTGCCCTAAATTTTATTGATGTGAAAGACATTTGACAACATTTTAAAGCTGAGTCTCTTAGTTTTGGAAGAATCTGATTCCTCATGAAGGCAATTCCAAATGTACACATTTACCTATAACCACATCCTCAGTAACAACAATTAGATTCACTGTCCAGATTTTTTAAAGTAGAACATGTTATATCAGTTTAAAAAATAAAAAATATCCTAAAACAGAAGTTTTATTGATAACTTTCAATGCAAAGTTACTTGGAAATATTTCAAGCCAGCGCTTTGTGAAATGTAAGATGAGACCAAATAATTGTGACTCTTCATCTCAGATACACATTTGCTTAATCATTAGAAATTAATCATAGTTTTGTTCATCATAAGCTTTTTACTTTTTATAAATTACACTTGTGTTTCCTTAAGAATATTTACTATTTATATGCTTGTAGATATTTTAATTTATAAGTTAATAAGGATTATTATAAATTGTGTGTTTGAATTTCATAGCAAACAGTATATATACTTTTAAATAGTATTAAACAGATTTGTTTAATAGTTTAATAGATCTGTTTAATCCTTCTAAGATGACTATTCAGGTCATATTTTCAGAGGAATAGCCAACCCCGCATTCCATTTTCTTACTAAGATTAGCTGCAGTCATTTCCTTTGGTTACATTTAAATACATTGAGATTAATCTTTTATTGTAGTAGCCTGATTTATTTTCTTACTAAACTTATTTTAAGTAATTTTTATATTTATTTTCTTTAACCGGTAGCACACATAAAAATGGTTTACATAATAAAATAGTGCTAAAAATCTTATGAAGAAAAACCTACCTCTTTGCAACCCCCAGTTCCATTTCCCTAAAACAACCACTTTTCAGTCTTTTTAGCTCTTTCTTCTGGTATCTGGTTTTCCATTGTGATAGCTGAAGATTCAGTTTTCTTATTTTTTCTTCGTCCCCATCCGCCATCCTGCAAACAGTTATAGCACAATTTGGGGTTAAATCAGCATTCAGTATTTACATTATTACTACTGTGTGATTATTATTATTATTTTTATTTTATTTTATTTTTTTAATTTATTTATTTATGGCTGTGTTGGGTCTTCGTTTCTGTGCGAGGGCCTTCTCTAGTTGCGGCAAGTGGGGGCCACTCTTCATCGTGGTGTGCAGCCCTCTCACTATCGCGGCCTCTCCTGTTGCGGAGCACAGGCTCCAGACATGCAGGCTCAGCAATTGTGGCTCATGGGCCTAGTCGCTCCGCGGCACATGAGATCTTCCCAGACCAGGGCTCGAACCCGTGTCCCCTGCATTGGCAGGCAGATTCTTAACCACTGCACCACCAGGGAAGCTCCACTACTGTGTGATTATTGTTCAATGTTGATTACCTCTCCTTGCTTATAGACCTTTTGTTTTTTCTAGAGTTAATAATTGCCTTCTTGTTTATTTTCCTAGTTTTCTGTGTACCTTTTATTTCTTCTTCCCAAATCTTCTAAAAGGATTATAAAAGCCCTCTCTGTACTATTTCCACATGGTCAAACATGACAGTTACTCTCAGTTTTTTTTTTTTCCTGGACACCCATTTCCTGTACCTGTTGGCTGTAATGTAGACTGGGTTTGACTTTAGGTCTGCTGCACAGCCATTGTCCTGGAACTTTCGTGCTCCTTTTTTTTTTTTTTAACTTGGCCACACCGTGTGGCTTGTGGGATCTCAGTTCCCTGACCAGGAATTGAACCTGGGCTACTGCAGTGAAAGCACCAAATCCTAACCACTAGACCACCAGGGAATTCCCATGCTCCTTTTCTGATCAGAGTCTCTATTTCCTACATCCTGTCTCTTTCTCTTTCTTTTTTAACTCCCCTATTTTGCCAAAGTGTATCTTCTAGTACTTTCCTAAGAAAGAGTGCTTTGGAAGTTATAATTTTTACTTTAAAAAATTTTTTTCTTATTTAGAAATTTTTGAGGTATAAGTGACATTTAACATTATATTAGTTTCAGGTGAACAACATAATGATTTGATATTTGTATACATTAGAGCCTGCAGGCAGTTGGGTGGAGCTGGGTCTTGGTGTCTAGATGGAGACCTCCGGGAGAGCTCATGTCAATTAATATTCCCTGGGGTAGGGAATTCTCTGGTGGTCCAGTGTCCTGGACTCCCACCCCAGACAGAGGCTCAGGCCTGACCCATGGCCAGGGAACCAAGACCCCACAGGGCACGTGGCGCAGTTAAAAAAAAAAAAAGGAAAAGAAAACAGACAAACAAAACCCAAAGGCAAATGATAAAAACAGACAAAGAAAGAAAAAAAAAAGAAAACTAAAAACAAGAGAACAACCAAACAAAAGAACCCCAAAGTGAAAATGAACAATAAAAACAAAACTGACAAAAACAAAAGCAGAAAGCACACTAAAAAAAAAAGAGCAAAGAAAACATAAAACACACAAAAATGATCAAAAATGTTTATATCTAAAAACAAAACAAAGAACAAAAACAAGAAAAAAACCACAAAATAACAAAAAGTAAAGTAAAAGTAGAAAAATAACAAATATTAAAAAATGTTTTAAAGAAAAGAAAAAAATGAATAAAAAAATAAACAATAACAACAGAACAAAACAAAACATAACAGTAATAATAATATTTTCCTGGGGCCTCAGCTGTTAGTGTCCTTGCCCCCACCATGAGCCACAGCCAACCCCACCTCCCCAGGAGGCCTTCCAATACCTCTAGGTAGGTCTCTGGACCCACTATGGGCACTGTGGGGCCAGCTCGGTCTCTGACATGGCCTGACTCCTATGTGTACTTGCCCCCAAAGACCACAGCTACTAGACCTAGACTGGTCTCAGTTGTGGGAGCACTCGTTGTCCCTTAGATATTCCATAGACACAGGGTTTACCAAGCTGATCATGGGGATTTAATCCACAGCTTGTGCAGCTGCACAGAGAGATTTCTATTCCTCTTCCTTAGTTGCACCACCCCTGGGGCTCAGCTTTGGTTTTGGCCTCACCTCTGCATGTGGGCTGCCCTCAGGCGTCTGTTCCCTGCCCAGGCGAGAGAGAATGAAAGCAGCGGCTGATTGGAGCACACTTGCTCACTCAGGCCAGGGAGGAATAAGGCTGCCACAACTGGAGTGTGTGAGAAGTGCCTCCGTTTTTTTTGGGGTGGGGATTGTTTGTTTGGTTTTTACCATCCACGTATAAGTGAGATTATGTGGTATGTCTTTGACTTATTTCACTTAGTAGAATGCCTTCAGGGTCCATCCACGTTACTGCAAATGGCAAGATTTCATTCTTTTTTATGACTGAATCATATATGTATGTGTGTATGTGTATATATGTATGTGTATAATGCATATATACATATGAATAAATATATGTAGATATAGATACATATATACACATACATTTCACATTTTCTTTATTCACTCATTTGTGATAGGCTCTTAGGTTGCTTCCATATCTTGGCTATTTAAAGTAATGCTGCAATTAACTCTTTTCAAATTAATGTTTTTGTTTTCTTTGGATAAATACCCAGAAGTGGAATTGCTAGGTCATATGGTAGTTTTATCTTTAATATTTTTAGGAACCTCCATACTGTTTTCCAAGGTGGCTGCACTAATTTACATTCCTACCAACAGTGCACAAGGGTTCCCTTTTCTTCACATCCTCACCAATGCTTGTTTTGTTTTGTTTTGTTTTTTGCCTTTTAATGATAGCCATTCTAACAGGTGTGAAGTGATATATCTCATGTGGTTGTGATTCATATTTCCTTGATGATTAGGAATATTGAACATCTTTTCATGTACCTCTTGGCCATCATATGTCTTTTTTGGGAAAATATCTATTCAGATCTGCCCATTTTTCAATCAGACTGCTTTTGGGATTTTTTTGTTTTTGCTACAGAGTTGTATGAGTTCTTTATATATTTTCGACGTTGACCCTGTATTGGATGTGATTTGCAAATCTTTTCTCCCATTCAGTAGCTTGCCTTTTTATTTTGTTAATGGTTTTCTTTCCTGTGCAGAAGCTTTTTAGTTTGATGAAGTCCCACTTGTGTATTTTTGCTTTAGTTGCTTTGCTTTGGGTGTCAATTCTAAAAATCATTGCCAAGATCAATGTCAAGGAGCCTACGTTTTCTTCTAGGAGTTTTATGGTTTCAGGTCTTACATTCAAGTCTTTAATCCATTTTGACTTAATTTTTGTGTATGGTATAAGATAGCAGTCCAGTTTCATTCTTTTGCGTATGGCTGTCCAGTTTTCCCAACACCATTGGAAGTTTTAATTTTTAGATGCTTGCATGTCACAAAATATTTTTGAGGGACCCTCATATTTGGTTGTTAGTTTGGCTAGGTGTAATATTCTCAGATGAACATGATTATCCTTCCAAATTTTGAAGGCATTACTCCAGTCTTCTAGTATCCCGTTTTGCTGTTAGAAAATCCAATGGTATTCTAATTCCCATTGCTTGATACATGAGTTGTTTTATGTCTCTGGAAACTTGTAGGATGCTCCCTTTATCCACTGCTTTGGGTGGGTCTCTTTTCATTCAGCATGTCTGAAACTAGGTCTGCTCTTCAATCTGGAGACTTAAAACTTCACTCCTGGGAAATTTTCCTGCACTGTTTTTTCATTACTTTTCTTCCCTCTGCTTTCTCTGTTTTCTCTTCTAGAATTCCTATTATTCTTAGATGTTGTATATTCTAAATACATAAGTCCCTTATATACGAACCTTCAAGTTGTGAACTTTCAAAGATGTGAACGTGCATTCCATTGATGTCAGGCGTGAGTAAAATTGCAGCTTGCCCTCCATCTCTTATTGCTGACGACCCTTCAGCTCTACCATCTCCCACCTCCTCTCCCTCCTCCAGTCAGTAACTCTTCTTGCCTGGTCACTCGATGCCAGCCCCTATATGCCAGCTGTTGTACTGTGCTACTGCACTTTTCAAGGTACTGTACTGTAAGATTAAACATGTTTTCTTTATTTTTTTGTGTTTGTTTTTTATGTATTATTTGTGTGAAAAGTATTATAAACCTATTACAGTACAGTACTATATAGCCAGTTGTGTTAGTTGGGTACCTAGGCTAACTTTGTTGGACTTACGAACAAATTGGACTTACAAACGCACTTTCGGAATGGGACTCATTCATATGTCGGGGACTTGCTGTAGTCTAATTTTTAAAATAATTGTTCTCTTAGTTTTCAGCTCTTTGTACTTTAGAGTTATTTCTATAACTTTATTTTCTAGTGATTATATTGAATATTTAATTTTGATTAATATATTTTTAATCCCCTCAAATTTCATCTTGTTCCTTATTCCATTTTCATGGAATCTTGATTTTATTCTCTCTCAGTATAATATAGACTTTTCTCTTCCACCCCCTGCATTGTTTCTGTATCTTTTGGATCCATCTTTTTTTTTTTTTTCCTAGTTCATGTGCTCTCTATTTCCTGTTGGAGATTTTCCTCAAATGTCTGTTGATCTAAGCTGGCCCTTAATACTTATGAGAAAGACACTAAAAAGGCTGTGTGTTCCAGTTAAGGGTGTCATTTGGTGGACTTTAGAGCACAGCGGAAAATTTCCTTAGGAGACCCCCCAATGTCATTGCTTAAACTTTTTCCAGATAATGTACCCCCAATATCTTGCCTGAGATGATGTCCTTCTGTCTGCTGTCATTCTGGGAGCAGTGTGGAGGAAGAGGTCTCAGGGAGCCACGTTCAGTTGATAGATTTTCACTGAATTCCCATGAGTTCAGCCTCACTCTGCTTGGTGCTTTTCTGGTTCAGTTTCTTTGCAAAATAAATGTCTATTTTTCTGCTAGTGAAAAAGAGAACTCAATTTACTGGTAGCGCCATGTGTGAGTATGGGACAGGACCTGGGGACTTGATTTTAATTCCTGGGGACTTGATTTGTACTTCACTTCTGCCTTGGGCAGCACCCTTTTGGCCTTTCTATTCTCAGGCACATGGGTTAGGACGCCTGCTGTGTACCATCCTTCATCTACTTCCCATCTTCCAAAAATTCCTTGGAATATATCATCCTCTGTTGTCACATCTCATTGTCCCTATGGGTAACTTTTCAAGGAAAATTCCTTTCTCTTCACTTTAGCAAGGTTTTGAGAGCTAGAGGAGATAAACACATAAGTCACTCCATCCTTTAACCCAAAATGGGCAGGCTAGTTACATTATTAAGTCCACACATTAAACTTAACAAAATACCCCACTTCCCATGTTTACTCTATAACTTTAATAAATATACTTATATTTTACTCACACTCAAATTGTAAAGGATTCCCTAGAAAGAGTTACTTTGTTTTACAAAAATAATAAAACCTTAATTATTTTTCTTTGTCCTGCCCCTCATTGCAAGTCTGCCTAACCTTATTCTTATTACCATTTATTAGACTTATACTTAAGTGTTATTAATTTTAAAATTATTTTCAATTTTTAAGACTTTTTAGCTTTAAGTGAGGCAATATTTTTCTAGTTTCAAATAAAGAAGCAGTGATAAATCTCAGAACAGAATTTTATCCTAGTTCACTTTCTCTTCACTAAAGTAATTATTTGCAGGACATGAATAGGCTGCCATTATTTTCAATGAGTATAAAATGATTTTTTGACTAAGAAGATAATCCATAGAGAACTGACATCACTATTTAAAAATATTTAAAATATAATGATGAAATATGTTTTTCAGTGCCTATCACTATTGATATAAATATGGACATTAGAGACTCTTGTTTTTAAGAGGGGTTATTGTTAAATTAAAATCTTATGGCATTAATTTGAAACCAAATGTATAAGATTCCCATAATTTGAGAGGTTTAAATAAAGTTGCAATTCATAAAGCCTATAAAAATAGGCTGTGGTACACATGTGAAAGCATATCACCAAAGAGGGACAGCCGTATCGTATTTTATTTTTCTCTTTTCTTTTGCTAGGTTTATTTACTCCCAGAAAAGAAGCACAGAATTACCAAGTGATGTTTAAGATGCATGAGACAAAATATATTGAAAACGTGACCAGAAA
Source organism: Balaenoptera physalus (assembly GCF_965194825.1). Classification (NCBI taxonomy): domain Eukaryota; kingdom Metazoa; phylum Chordata; class Mammalia; order Artiodactyla; family Balaenopteridae; genus Balaenoptera; species Balaenoptera physalus. Next base: position 53,876,821 of record NC_138896.1, on the reverse strand, counting down.
AAAGAGTTGTAGAAAAACTAAAATTGCCTTCTTCTCCTCTTTTTTCTCAATGTAGGTGAATGAGATGATTTAAGATTGAGGTTGGTTTGCAGTTATTTATATAGCAAGTGGAGTTTGCCTTCATGAGGCAGTAGAAAGTAATAACATATTTGGGTATGTGTGGTTTTACAAATGGTAACTAATTTAATGTCTAAACATGTTTACATTTAAAAGACTGGATTTTTCAATGACTTGTGCCATGGAACATGCCCAGGTCTCACCCCTGAGTTTATTTACAGACTTGGAGACCACACAAGGGAGCAGACCCTGACTCAGGGGCACACCAGGTGAAGCACAAAGTTGGGCCTAAATGCTGCCAGCTGCCTGCTGCCAAGTAGGAGAGAATCTGCTGAAAGGGAACTTGCATCTGAACCCACCATTTCACATTTCTTGGCTTTTCAAATACACATTTTAATGTAAAACCTGCATGCCCCCTTTTCTTCCCTGCTCCCAAATATAAAAGGAAGAAAAAGGAAAAAACAAAACTCATTCAAGTATAAATAATAGATTTCAGACATGGACTTTGGCGCATTACTCAAGAGGTCACATGTTCATCCTGCAACCAAACAGGCCGTGCATATTTCTAGATGTTTCTCCAATGACATGTGGCTGTTGCTACTGGTAATAACAACAAGAGCATACTCAAGTCGATGGAACATTTATCAAAGGCTCAAATGCTCATCAAATGCCATCACATGCTAGACATGTGGGGGTGGGTAGAAGATGAAAGCCATGGTCTCTGTCCCCCGATTCTTATGGGAAAGACTTTCAGTTCTTCACTCAGCAATTATTTTCTGAGCTGCCGTATCCTGTGGTGAACAAGGCAAGCATGCCAGACATGATCACTATCTTCATGGAGCTTATAGTTGTATTACAGGGTGATAAAGCCTAGAGTATTGTCTATGCAAAATATATTAGTCAGGATGGGACATGTTATGCTGTAGTAACAAGTAATGTGAAAGTCTCAGCAGCTTAAAACAGTGGCAAACTACAGCCTGTGGGACAAATCCAGCTGTGGCCTGTCTTCTAATGTCCTGTGAGTTAAGAAGGGTTTTACATTTTTAAATGGCGTTAAAAGGAAGAATATGTGGCAGTTACCATATGTGGCCCCAACAGCTTAAATATTTATCATCTGCCCCGTTATAGAAAAAGTCTGTCCACCACGGCTTAAAACAGCAAGGTCTCTATCTTGTTCATAATACATGAGCATTGTAGGTCAGTAAGGGAGCTGTGCTCAGAGATCAGGCTGGCTGAAGACCTCCATACCTGCTTCCACATCAGAGGTAGGGAAGAGAGAGCATGGCAAACCATACCTCAGCTCTCAAAGCTCTTCCCCAAAGTGTCAGATATTACTTCTGCTCAGAATTCATTGGTCAAAGCAAGCCAAGTTCACCAGGGTGAGGATATGTTCCTCCTCCAGAAAGAATGTGGGTGAGCAGTTATATAGTCTTCCACAACTATCATGCACAGGAGAAAATGTGACTAGTTCTGCCTGGGGGAGCCTTCTGGTGAGGAGCTGGGCAGGATAGGTAACAGCGTTTCAGGTAGGGGTACAGCAAATGCAAAGGATTAGAGACCCAAAGCAGTACAGTGTGCCGAGGGGCTAGCAAGATGCTCAGTAGAGGCTTTGGTGGGTGAGAGCTGGGACTCTGACGTCTGTTCAGAGATTTAGCTTCAAGATTTCAGACTGAAAACTATGTGATCAGATTTGAGATGGAGAGATCATTGTGATGGCAGGTGAGGGGGCACCGTGGAGAAGGACTGGAGACAGATCCCCAGTATAGGAGGTAGATTGGTTTGGATATGTTTGGGTGCAAAAAGCCAGGATGCCAATGGTTTAATCCATGAGGACACGTAGTTATCTCATAATAAAGGGACTGGAGGTGAGCAGTGCCAGGTCTGGTTCAGCAGCTCAAGGAGGTCAGCTACAATCTAGGTTTTTCTGTCCTTTCTCTCCATTTTCCTCAGCAGATTGGCCAAAGCTCCAGGCATTATTACCAAATCCAAAGACAGGAATCAGGGTGGCAGCTAGGGTGAAAAAATAGATTCTTCTTTTTGAATAGCTACTCTTTTTATCATAGAAGAAAATCTTTCACAGGGGTCTTTCACAGGGATTCATGTTAGAGTTATTACATTCTTTTGGCCAAAGCAAAGTCATGCAACCACCCCTGGCTGTAAGGGAGACTCTCTAGGTGAGCTCCCAGCCTGTACAGCTGGAGATGGGAAAGGGAGGTGGGGGTGGTCAATGGCTTTTGGAGAGCTAGCCTGTGGTATTTGCCGCTAAAGCTCTTGCAGTTGCCCATAAAGATGTGTAAGTTTTACCTATGGCAGCAGGAGAAGAGGATATGGCAGAAGGATTATACTCAGCAGTTATTTGGGACCCAGAGTTAAAAAGGTTGCTGACCAGTTAATGAGGTGTGACAACAGTTGAGAAAGAGTCTGAGTTTATGAAGATTGTGACACCATTGACAGAGAATTAGGTGAGGAAATTTAAGGTGTGAGATTTCTAACATGCTAAGTTAGAAATGCGATTATAGTCTTTTCCTGGTTAAAATTCTTAAAGTAGCTCCCCATGACATTTAAGAGAGTTTAGATTCCCTAGGGCACCCAAGGCCCTTTTCTCCTGATCTCTCCTTGCCTTTTGCTCTGGACTCATGAGACATATTTCTGTTTCCTGAATAGACCAGTCTGTGCTTTTATTGCTCTGTGGCTTCCAAAGTGTTGCTCTCTCTGTCCAGAATGCCCTGCTGCTACTCACTTCTAATGCTACTCCTCCAGGTGGCATCTTTGATGTCCACATCCAATAGGTTCTGAGTCTGTGCTCCCTTAGTACACTGGCCTGGCCTCGCTCATTGCATGTAAGACATTGGTTTATTGCCAATCCCTCCTTGAGGTAAGGGAAACCAATTTCCTTGACTTTGTTCCTCTGAAAGCATTTAATAAATATTTGTTGAATAAATAGATAGAAGAATGAATGAACAAGTGAATGAATGAATTTTGAGATCTTGATATGATAGCCAAGATTGCCTAAGAAGAGTGCTTTAATGCAAGAGGAATTGGGGATTAAGGTGGAAATCAGGTCCATAAATGGGGGAAGATACAAGCAGTTCCCACTATCATCTCAGCAAACAGTGTAACCCAAAGTTATCTAAAGGAAAGATTTTACTTTCTGAATGCCACCAAAATTTGAGAAATCAAATTAGACCTGTCTTGCTATTGAAGGATCCCTGGCATTTTAAATGTTTCTAAAGGATTAGAGGATTTTAATTATTGTTGGTTGGCTCAACTGCTGCTGAGAAATCTGTGTCATTAGAGGAAAAATGAATTAATTAGGTCTCTTGACCTGTTCTTGTTTTTTGAGCCTGTTCTGTGGTTTATTTCCTATTAATCAGATTTAGTGTCTATATGAGTTTGAGCTGACACAGAACCTTGAGTGCTCTCAAAAGTCTATAGAATATTGAGCCACTTGTACTGCATACCCTCATAGCATCTGTTGTTGGAAGGGTAGCCACAGAATTTCTGGAATTTCTCTCATGTCGCCTTCATGTTACTTAAAAAGCGAGAATGTTTTCTGTCAAGTCCACCACAGTTTCCTTATATTGCCATGAAGAGGTATTGAAGCAAATTCAGTCAAATCCAACCTCTAAAAAAATTTTAAGATTATTGATTTTATGACCATTAGTGGGTCATTCTGCAATTCTGAGATTTGAATAGCAGTTGCATTGAGGAAAAGATGAGAATAGTAATTGGGAGAAAGTCAGAGCAGGGTGAGTTCCTAACGCTGGTGGTTAGTCTCTTCTGGTGAGACAGTAGGCTGGGTGAGAGAATATGGAGGCACCAAATCTTTACCACCTTAGGAAAAACTTAGAAATAAAGACTTTCCAATGTTGGGTTAATCAGGCCTTTTGGGTTTATATGTCCATATAAAAGCACCAAAGATGAAAGATAATAAAGTAGAGATTATTTTAGTGTGTGTTTTCATATGGGCATATTGGGATATAATTTAGTTCTTTGAGAAAATTTTTAATATAGGAAGTAGAATCTGATGTGTTCTGGACACATTATTTTTATCCTGGGAGATTTCCCAAAGTGTGTTCTCTGAAGCAGCATTGTGAATAGGTGGGAGTGTCTGTTTTTACAGAGACTAATTCAGCAATGTATGGTACTACACATCTGATTTTCTGATCAGTCTGCCCACCTTCCTAAGTGTAATGAAGGCATTGGAGCCTTTTAGATTCTTGAATCATGCCACAAACAGTGGCAGGCCATATCCATTTGTTCTCTTTATCTATGAGTTTGTTATCATTTTGTTTTGTTTGTTTTGATTTTTAGATTCCATATATAAGTACAATCCTATGGTATTTGTCTTTGTCTGACTTACTTCACTAAGCATAATGCCCTCTAAGGCTGAGTAATATTCCACTGTGTGTGTGTGTGTTTGTGTGTGTGTGTGTGTGTATATATATATATATATATATATATATCTCACACCTTCTTTATCCATTCATCTCTTGATGAGCACTTAGGTTGCTTTCATATCTTGGCTATTGTAAACAATGCTTCAGTGAACATAAGGGTGCATATATATTTTTGAGTTAGTGTTTTTGTTTTCTTTGGGTAATACTCAGAAGTGAAATTGCTGGATTGTATCGTAGTTCTATTCTTAATTTTTTGAGGAACCTCCATACTGTTTCCATAGTGGCAGTACTAATTTACAATCCTATCAATAGTACACAAGGGTTCCCTTTTTTCTACATCCAACATTTGTTATTTGTGGTCTTTTTGATGATAGCCATTCTGACAGGTATGAGGTGATATCTTATTGTGTTTTTGATTAGCATTTCCCTGATGATTAGTGATGTTGAGCATTTTTTCATGTGTCTGTTGGCCAGCTGTATGTATTCTTTGGAAAAATGTCTATTCAGGTCCTCTGCCCATTTTCTAATCAGTTCTCTTTTCTTACGTTGAGTTGTATGGCTGTTTATATATTTATATGTCATTTGCAAATATCTTCTCCCATTCAGTGGGCAGCCTTTTCATTTTCTTGGTATCTCCTATAGCTGTGCAAAAGATTTTTAGTTTGATGTAGTCCAATTTGTTTATTTTTGCTTTTTTATTTCCCTTGTTTGAGGAGACATATAAAAAAAAATCCTAAGACCAATGTCAATGCCAAACAATGCCTGTTTTCTCCGAGGAATTTTATGGTTTCATTTAAGTCTTTAATCCATCTTGAATTTATTTTTTTGCATGGTGTGAGAAAGTAGTCCAGTTTGATTCTTTTGCATGTAGCTGTTCAGCTTTCCCAACACCATTTATTGAAGAGGCTGTCTTTGCCCCATTGTATAATCTTGCCTTTGTCATAGATTAATTCACCACATAAACATGAGTTTATTTCTGGGCTCTCTATTCTGTTTCATTCACTTATGTGTTTGTTTTTGTGTCAGTACCAGACTATTTTGATAGCTGTAGTTTTGTAGGATAGTTTGAAATCAGGAAGCATGATACCTCCAGCTTTGTTCTTTTTTTCTCAAGATGCTTTGGCTATTCAGGGTCTAATTTCCATAGAAATTTAGAATTATTTGTTCTAGTTCTGTGAAAAATGGCTTTGGTATTTTGACAGGGATTGGATTGAATCTGTAGATTTCCTTGGGTAATATGGTCATTTTAGCAATATTAATTCTTACAATACATGAGCACGGTGTATCTTTCCATTTGTTTGGGTCGTCTTCAATTTTCTTCATCAGTGTATTATAGTTTTCTGAGTACAAGTCTTTTAGGTCTTTGGTTAGGTGTATTCCTATGTATTTTATTCTTTTTTGATGCAATTGTAAATGGAATTGTTTTCTTAATTTCTGTTTCTGATAGTTTGTTGTTAATGTAAAGCACACAATGGATTTCTGTATATTAATTTTGTATTCTGCAACTTTACTCAATTCATTTATTAGTTCTAATAGTTTTGGTAGCATCTTTAGGATTTTGTGTATATAGTATCATGTCATCTGGAAACAGTGAGTTTTACTTCTTCCTTTCCAATTTGGATTCCTTTTATTTCTTTTTCTTGTCTGATGGCTATAGCTAGGAGTTCCAATGCTATGTTGAATAAAAGTGGCAAGAGTGGGCATCCTTGTCTTGTTCCTGATCTTAGAGGAAATTCTTTCAACTTTTCGTCATTGAGTAAATGATGAAAGTAAATAAAGGTCATATATGGTCTTTCTTATGTTGAGGTATGTTCCCTCTGTGCCCACTTTGTTGAGAGTTTTTATCATAAGTGGATGTTGAATTTTGTCAAAAGCTTTTTCTGCGTCTATTAAGATGATCATATGATTTTTATTTTTCAGTTTGCTAATGTGGTGTATGACATTGATTGATTTGTGGATGTTGAACCATCCTTGCATCCCTGGGATAAATCCCACTTGATCATGGTGTATGATCCTTTTAATGTATTGTTCAATTCAGTTTGCTAATATTTTGTTGAAAATTTTTGCATCTATATTTATCAGTGATACTGACCTGTAAATTGTGTGTGTGTGTGTGTGATGTATTTGTCTGATTTTGGTATCAGGTTGATTCTGGCCTTATATAATGAGTTCAGAAGTATTTTTTTCCTCTTTAATTTTTTGGAATAATTTGGAAAGGATACATGTTAATTCTTCTTTAAATATTTTATAGAATTCACCTGTGAAGCTGTCTGGTCCTGGAATTTAGTTTGTTCAAAGTTTTTTTAAAATTATTATTACTGATTCAATTTCCTTACTGGTAATTGGCCGGTTCATATTTTCTATTTCTTCCTGGTTTTGTCTTGGGAGATTGTATGTTTCTAGAAATTTATCCATTTCTTTTAGGTTACCCATATTATTCACAAGTAATTGTTCATTGTTATCTCTTATGGTTCTTTTATTTCTGTGGTGTCAAGTGTAACTTCTCTTTCATTTCTGATTTTATTTATTTGGGCCCTCTCCGTTTTTGCTTGATGAGTCTGTCTAAAGGTTTATCGATTTTGTTTATTTTTTCAAAGAACCAATTCTTTATTTCATTGATTGTTTTCTTGTATTGTGTATTTAGTCTCTATTTCACTTATTTCCACGCTGATCTGTAATATGTTTTTCATTCTACTAACTTTGGGTTTGGTTTGTTGTTGGTTTTTTTTTCCTAGTTCTTTTAGGTATAAGATTAGATTTTCTTTTAGGGTTTTTCTTGTTTTCTGAGACAGACTTATATTGCTTTTAGAACTGCTTTTGCTGTATCTCATAGATTTTGGATTGTTGTGTTTCTGTTTTCATTTGTCTCAAGGTTTTTTTTTTTTTTTCTCTTTGATTTTTTTCACTGACCCATTAGTTGTTTAGTAGCATATTGTTTGGACTCCACGTGTTTGTGCTTTTACAGTTTTTTTTTTTCTTTTTTAGTAGTTGATTTCTAGTCTCATACCATTGTGGTCAGAAAAGATGCATTATGTGATTTCAATCTTCTTAAATTTATTGAGACTTGGTCTGTGAGCTAGCATGTGATCTATCCTGGAGAATATTCCATGTGCACTTGAAAAGAATGTGTATTCTGCTGCTTTTGGATGGAATGTTTTATATATAACTATTAATATACAGATTAATATATCTAATCTATACCAGATTGCTGGTATAATGTGTCATTAAGACCTTACTGACTTTATGTATGGATGATCTGTCCACTGATGTAAGTGGGGTGTTAAAATCCCCCACTATTATTGTGTTACTGTCAATTTCTACCTTTATGTCTGCTAATATATACTTTATATATTTAGGTTCTCCTATGTTGTGTACGTATATACATATGTATACACAAGTATATATTCTCTTGTTGAATTGATCCTTTTCTCATTATGTAATGCCCTTCTTTGTCTCTTGTTACAAATCTTTGTTTTAAAGTCTATTTTGTCTAATATCAATATTGCTTCCTCTGCTTTTTTTTTTCATTTCCATTTGCATGGAATATCTTTTTCTATCCTCTGATTTTCAGTCTGTGTGTGTCTTTAGGTCTGAAGTGAGTCTGTTGTAGGCAGCATATACGTGAGTCTTGTTTTTGTTTCCATTCAGCCATTCTGTGTCTTTTGATTGGAGCATTTATTCCATTTACATTTAAAGTAATTATGGATAGGTATGTTCTTATTGCCATTTTGTTAACTATTTTCTGGATTTTAGGAAATTCCATTTTAGACTTGATTAGACTTTCACTTGTTAAATTAGAAATAATATTGTAAATATCAGCTGTACTTCATTTGGAGGAAGGTCAGAGGGAAGTTTTGGGGGTAGGGATTAGAAATCTGCATGATCTACAGAGGCAGATGTGCTAGTGGGACAGGGATTTTCTGAGGAAACCTTTCTGAGCATCTTTCTGGGAAACACTTATCCCCTGTGCAACCCTACACTGATAGGATGTTACTGATAATTCCATTGCTATGGAAATTGAAGGTTCCCTCTGCATTTACTGAGGCAGAAGGAAAGGGAAGAATGGTGGATGCAGTGGGGTTGCAAGGTGGACATCTTTCTTCTGGCTTCTTGTACAGTTATGCTCAAGCAGAATCTTCTGTCATTGCCAAGTATTATGGGGATCTTAACTTATCACTTCCTAAGATTGTAAGAGTCACTCCTTGTTTTTATTTTGCTCAGGGAAGATATTTTAAAATGACACAAATTTTAGCTATGCTTTGAAGGATAGGAGAAACTGCCCATAACTACATCTCTTGATTATTTAATATGGGATAAAAGTTATACATCCTTTATCTCCTCTAATACTCTCAAGCACATTCCCATCTTTACAGATAATGAAGAGGTTTAGAGGGGTTAGGAAACTTGCTTAAATCACCCAAGTAATTGGTTGACAGAGCCAGGGATGAACCATGTCTGCTTCTAGAGTTCATCTTTTTTTTTTTTTTTTAAACATCTTTATTGGAGTATAATTGCTTTACAATGGTGTGTTAGTTTCTGCTTTATAACAAAGTGAATCAGTTATACATATACATATGTCCCCATATCTCTTCCCTCTTGCATCTCCCTCCCTGCCACCCTCTCTATCCCACCCGTCTAGGTGGTCACAAAGCACAGAGCTGATCTCCCTGTGCTATGTGGTTGCTTCCCACTAGCTATCTATTTTACGTTTGGTAGTGTATATATGTCCATGCCACTCTCTCACTTTGTCACATCTTACCCTTCCCCCTCCCCATATCCTCAAGTCCATTCTCTAGTAGGTCTGTGTCTTTATTCCCGTCTTGCCACTAGGTTCTTCATGACCTTATTTTTTTCCCCTTAGATTCCATATATATGTGTTAGCATACTGTATTTGTGTTTCTCTTTCTGACTTACTTCACTCTGTATGACAGATTCTAACTCCATCCACCTCATTACAAATACCTCCATTTCATTTCTTTTTATGGCTGAGTAATATTCCATTGTATATATGTGCCACATCTACTTTATCCATTCATCCGATGATGGGCACTTAGGTTGCTTCCGTGTCCTGGCTATTGTAAATAGAGCTACAATGAACATTTTGGTACATGATTCTTTTTGAACTATGGTTTTCTCAGGGTATATGCCCAGCAGTGGGATTGCTGGGTCGTATGGTAGTTCTATTTGTAGTTTTTTAAGGAACCTCCATACTGTTCTCCATAGTGGCTGTATCAATTTACATTCCCACCAACAGTGCAAGAGTGTTCCCTTTTCTCCACACCCTCTCCAGCATTTATTGTTTCTAGATTTTTTGATGATGGCCATTCTGACCGGTGTGAGATGATATCTCATTGTAGTTTTGATTTGCATTTCTCTAATGATTAATGATGTTGAGCATTCTTTCATGTGTCTGTTGGCAATCTGTATATCTTCTTTGGAGAAATGTCTATTTAGGTCTTCTGCCCATTTTTGGATTGGGTTGTTTCTTTTTTTGTTATTGAGCTGCATGAGCTGCTTGTAAATTTTGGAGATTAATCCTTTGTCAGTTGCTTCATTTGCAAATATTTTCTCCCATTCTGAGGGTTGTCTTCTGGTCTTGTTTATGGTTTCCTTTGCTGTGCAAAAGCTTTTAAGTTTCATTAGGTCCCATTTGTTTATTTGTGTTTTTATTTCCATTTCTCTAGGAGCTGGGTCAAAAAGGATCTTGCTGTGATGTATGTCATAGAGTGTTCTGCCTATGTTTTCCTCTAAGAGTTTGATAGTGTCTGGCCTTACATTTAGGTCTTTAATCCATTTTGAGTTTATTTTTGTATGGTGTTAGGGAGTGCTCTAATTTCATACTTTTACATGTACCTGCCCAGTTTTCCCAGCACCACTTATTGAACAGGCTGTCTTTTCTCCACTGTATATGCTTGCCTCCTTTATCACAGATAATGTGACCATATGTGCATGGGTTTATATCTGGGCTTTCTATCCTGTTCCATTGATCTATATTTCTGTTTTTGTGCCAGTACCAAACTGTCTTGATGACTGTAGCTTTGTAATATAGTCTGAAGTCAGGGAGCCTGATTCCCCCAGCTCCATTTTTCATTCTCAAGTTTGCTTTGGCTATTCGGGGTCTTTTGTGTTTCCATACAAATTGTGAAATTTTTTGTTCTAGTTCTGTGAAAAATGCCAGTGGTAGTTTGATAGGGATTGCATTGAATCTGTAGACTGCTTTGAGTAGTAGAGTCATTTTCACAATGTTGATTCTTCCAATCCAAGAACATGGTATATCTCTCCATCTATTTGTTTCATCTTTAATTTCTTTCATCAGTGTCTTATAGTTTTCTGCATACAGGTCTTTTGTCTCCTTAGGTAGGTTTATTCCTAGATATTTTATTCTTTTTGTTGCAATGGTAAATAGGAGTGTTTTCTTAATTTCACTTTCAGATTTTTCATCATTAGTGTATAGGAATGCAAGAGATTTCTGTGCATTAATTTTGTATCCTGCTACCTTACCAAATTCAATGATTAGCTCTAGTACTTTTCTGGTAGCATCTTTAGGATTTTCTTTGTATAGTATCATGTCATCTGAAAACAGTGACAGCTTTACTTCTTCTTTTCCGATTTGGATTCCTTTCATTTCTTTTTCTTCTCTGATTGCTGTGGCTAACACTTCCAAAACTATGTTGAATAATAGTGGTGAGAGTGGGCAACCTTGTCTTGTTCCTGATCTTAGTGGAAATGGTTTCAGTTTTTCACCATTGAGGATGATGTTGGCTGTGGATTTGTCATATATGGCCTTTATTATGTTGAGGAAAGTTCCCTCTATGCCTACTTTCTGCAGGGCTTTTATCATAAATGGGTGTTGAATTTTATCGAAAGCTTTCTCTGCATCTATTGAGATGATCATATGGTTTTTCTCCTTCAAGTTGTTAATATGGTGTATCACGTTGATTGATTTGCATATATTGAAGAATCCTTGCATTCCTGGGATAAACCACACTTGATCTTGGTGTATGATCCTTTTAATGTGCTGTTGGATTCTGTTTGCTAGTATTTTGTTGAGGATTTTTGCATCTATGTTCATCAGTGATATTGGCCTGTAGTTTTCTTTCTTTGTGACATATTTGTCTGGTTTTGGTATCAGGGTGATGGTAGCCTCATAGAATGAGTTGGGGAGTGTTCCTCCCTCTGCAATATTTTGGAAGAGTTTGAGAAGGGTAGGTGTTAACTCTTCTCTAAATTTTTGATAGAATTCACCTGTGAAGCCATCTGTTCCTGGGCTTTTGTTTGTTGGAAGATTTTTAATCAGAGTTTCAATTTCAGTGCTTGTGATTGGTCTGTTCATATTTTCTCTTTCTTCCGGGTTCAGTCTAGGCAGGTTGTGCATTTCTAAGAATTTGTCCATTTCTTCCAGGTTGTCCATTTTATTGGCATAGAGTTGCTTGTAGTAATCTCTCATGATCTTTTGTATTTCTGCAGTGTCAGTTGTTACTTCTCCTTTTTCATTTCTAATTCTGTTGAGTTGAGTCTTCTCCCTTTTTTTCTTGATGAGTCTGGCTAATGGTTTCTCAATTTTGTTTATCTTCTCAAAGAACCATCTTTTAGTTGTTTTTTTTTAACATCTTTATTGAAGTATAATTCCTTTACAATGGTGTGTTAGCTTCTGCTTTATAACAAAGTTAATCAGTTATACATATACATATATTCCCATATCTCTTCCCTCTTGCACCTCCCTCCTTCCCACCCTCCCCATCCCAACCCTCTAGGTGGTCACAAAGCACCGAGCTGATCTCCCTGTGCTATGCAGGTGCTTCCCACTAGCTATCTATTTTACATCTGGTAGTGTATATATGTCCATGACACTCTCTCACTTTGTCATATCTTACCCTTCCCCCTCCCCATATCCTCAAGTCCATTCTCTGGTAGATCTGTGTCTTTATTCCTGCCTTGCCACTAGGTTCTTCATGGCCTTATTTTTTTCCCCTTAGATTCCATATATATGTGTTAGCATACTGTATTTGTGTTTCTCTTTCTGACTTACTTCACTCTGTATGACAGACTCTAACTCCATCCACCTCATTACAAATACCTCCATTTCATTCCTTTTTATGGCTGAGTAATATTCCATTGTATATATGTGCCACATCTACTTTATCCATTCATCCGATGATGGGCACTTAGGTTGCTTCCGTGTCCTGGCTATTGTAAATAGAGCTACAATGAACATTTTGGTACATGATTCTTTTTGAACTATGGTTTTCTCAGGGTATATGCCCAGCAGTGGGATTGCTGGGTCGTATGGTAGTTCTATTTGTAGTTTTTTAAGGAACCTCCATACTGTTCTCCATAGTGGCTGTATCAATTTACATTCCCACCAACAGTGCAAGAGGGTTCCCTTTCTTCCACACCCTCTCCAGCATTTATTGTTTCTAGATTTTTTGATGATGGCCATTCTGACCGGTGTGAGATGATAACTCATTGTAGTTTTGATTTGCATTTCTCTAATGATTAATGATGTTGAGCATTCTTTCATGTGTCTGTTGGCAATCTGTATATCTTCTTTGGAAAAATGTCTATTTAGATCTTCTGCCCATTTTTGGACTCGGTTGTTCGTTTTTTCGTTATTGAGCTGCATGAGCTGCTTGTAAATCTTGGAGATTAATCCTTTGTCAGTTGCTTCATTTGCAAATATTTTCCCCCATTCTGAGGGTTGTCTTTTTGTCTTGTTTATGGTTTCCTTTGCTGTGCAAAAGCTTTTAAATTTTATTAGGTCCCATTTGTTTATTTTTGTTTTTATTTCCATTTCTCTAGGAGCTGGGTCAAAAAGGATCTTGCTGTGATTTATGTCATAGAGTGTTCTGCCTATGTTTTCCTCTAAGAGTTTGATAGTGTCTGGCTTTACATTTAGGTCTTTAATCCATTTTGAGTTTATTTTTGTGTATGGTGTCAGGGAGTGTTCTAATTTCATACTTTTACATATACCTGTCCAATTTTCCCAGCACCACTTATTGAACAGGCTGTCTTTTCTCCACTGTATATGCTTGCCTCCTTTATCACAGATAATGTGACCATATGTGCATGGGTTTATATCTGGGCTTTCTATCCTGTTCCATTGATCTATATTTCTGTTTTTGTGCCAGTACCAAACTGTCTTGATGACTGTAGCTTTGTAATATAGTCTGAAGTCAGGGAGCCTGATTCCCCCAGCTCCATTTTTCATTCTCAAGTTTGCTTTGGCTATTCGGGGTCTTTTGTGTTTCCATACAAATTGTGAAATTTTTTGTTCTAGTTCTGTGAAAAATGCCAGTGGTAGTTTGATAGGGATTGCATTGAATCTGTAGATTGCTTTGGGTAGTAGAGTCATTTTCACAATGTTGATTCTTCCAATCCAAGAACATGGTATATCTCTCCATCTATTTGTTTCATCTTTAATTTCTTTCATCATTGTCTTATAATTTTCTGCATACAGGTCTTTTGTCTCCTTAGGTAGGTTTATTCCTAGCTAGTTTATTCTTTTTGTTGCAATGGTAAATGGGAGTGTTTTCATAATTTCACTTTCAGATTTTTCATCATTAGTGTATAGGAATGCAAGAGATTTCTGTGCATTAATTTTGTATCCTGCTACTTTCCCAAATTCATTGATTCGCTCTACTAGTTTTCTGGTAGCATCTTTAGGATTCTCTATGTATAGTATCATGGCATCTGCAAACAGTGACATCTTTACTTCTTCTTTTCCAACTTGGATTCCTTTTATTTCTTTTTCTTCTCTGATTGCTGTGGCTAAAACTTCCAAAACTATGTTGAATAATATTGGTGAGAGTGGGCAACCTTGTCTTGGTCCTGATCTTAATGGATATGGTTTCAGTTTTTCACCATTGAGGATGATGTTGGCTGTGGGTTTGTCATATATGGCCCTTATTATGTTGAGGAAAGTTCCCTCTATGCCTACTTTCTGCAGGGCTTTTATCATAAATGGGTGTTGAATTTTGTTGAAAGCTTTCTCTGCATCTATTGAGATGATCATATGGTTTTTCTCCTTCAAGTTGTTAATATGGTGTATCACGTTGATTGATTTGCATATATTGAAGAATCCTTGCATTCCTGGGATAAACCACACTTGATCTTGGTGTATGATCCTTTTAATGTGCTGTTGGATTCTGTTTGCTAGTATTTTGTTGAGGATTTTTGCATCTATGTTCATCAGTGATATTGGCCTGTAGTTTTCTTTCTTTGTGACATATTTGTCTGGTTTTGGTATCAGGGTGATGGTAGCCTCGTAGAATGAGTTGGGGAGTGTTCCTCCCTCTGCAATATTTTGGAAGAGTTTGAGAAGGATAGGTGTTAGCTCTTCTCTAAATGTTTGATAGAATTCACCTCTGAAGCCATCTGGTCCTGGGCTTTTGTTCTTTGGAAGACTTTTAATCGCAGTTTCAATTTCAGTGCTTGTGATTGGTCTGTTCATATTTTTTATTTCTTCCTGGTTCAGTCTTGGCAGGTCGTGCATTTCTAAGAATCTGTCCATTTCTTCCAGGTTGTCCAGTTTATTGGCATAGAGTTGCTTGTAGTAATCTCTCATGATCTTTTGTATTTCTGCAGTGTCCGTGGTTATTTCTCCTTTTTCATTTCTAATTCTATTGATTTGAGTCTTCTCCCTTTTTCTCTTGATGAGTCTGGCTAATGGTTTATCAATTTTGTTTATCTTCTCAAAGAACTAGCTTTTAGTTTCATTGATTGAGTCTGGCTAATGGTTTATCAATTTTGTTTATCTTCTCAAAGAACCAGATTTTAGTTTCATTGATTTTTGCTATTGTTTCCTTCATTTCTTTTTCATTTATTTCTGATCTGATCTTTATGATTTCTTTCATTTTGCTAGCTTTGGGGTTTCTTTGTTCTTCTTTCTCTAATTGCTTTAGGTGCAAGGTTAGGTTGTTTATGCGAGATGTTTCCTGTTTCTTGAGGTAGGCTTTTATTGCTATAAACTTCCCTCTTAGCACTGCTTTTGTTGCATCCCATAGGTTTTGGGTCGTCGTGTCTCCATTGTCATTTGTTTCTAGGTATTGTTTGATTTCCCCTTTGATTTCTTCAGTGATCACTTCGTTATTAAGTAGTGTATGGTGTAGCCTCCATGTGTTTGTATTTTTTACACATCTTTTCCTGTAATTGATATCTAGTCTCATAGCGTGGTGGTCGGAAAAGATACTTGATACGATTTCAATTTCCTTAAATTTACCAAGGGTTGATTTATGACTCAAGGTATTATCTATATTGGAGAATGTTCCATGAGCACTTGAGAAAAATGTGTATTCGGTTGTTTTTGGGTGGAATGTCCTATAAATGTCAGTTAAGTCCATGTTGTTTAATGTATCATTTAAAGCTTATGTTTCCTTATTTATTTTCATTTTGGATGATCTGTCCATTGGTGAAAGTGGGGTGTTAATGTCCCCTACTATGATTGTGTTACTGTCGATTTCCCCTTTTATGGCTGTTAGTATTCGCCTTATGTATTGTGGTAATCCTATGTTGGGTGCATAAATATTTACAATTGTTATATCTTCTTGAATCGATCCCTTGGTCATTATATAGTGTCCTTCTTTGTCTCTTGTCATAGTCTTTATTTTAAAGTCTATTTTGTCTGATATGAGAATTGCTACTCCAGCTTTCTTTTGATTTCCATTTGCATGGAATATCTTTTTCCACCCCCTCACTTTCAGTCTGTATGTGTCTCTAGGTCTGAAGTTGGTCTCTTGTAGACAGCATATATAGGAGTCTTGTTTTTGTATACATTCAGCCAGTCTGTGTCTTTTGGTTGGAGCATTTAATCCATTTACATTTAAGGTAATTATTGATATGTATGTTCCTATTCCCATTTTCTTAAATGTTTTGGGTTTGTTGTTGTAGGTGTTTTCCTTCTCTTGTGTTTCTTGCCTACAGACGTTCCTTTAGCATTTGTTGTAAAGTTGGTTTGGTGGTGCTGAACTCTCTCAGCTTTTGCTTGTCTGTTAAGGTTTTAATTTCTCCATCAAATCTGAATGAGATCCTTGGTGGGTAGAGTAATCTTGGTTGTAAGTTTTTCTCCTTCATCACTTTATATATGGTCTGCCACTCCCTTCTGGCTTGCAGAGTTTCTGCTGAAAGATCAGCTGTTAATCTTACGGGGATTCCCTTGTGTGTTATTTGTTGTTTTTCCCTTGCTGCTTTTAGTATGTTTTCTTTATATTTAATTTTTGATAGTTTGATTAATATATGTCTTGGTGTGTTTCTCCTTGGATTTATCCTGTATGGGACTCTCTGTGCTTCCAGGACTTGATTAACTATTTCCTTTCCCACATTAAGGAAGTTTTCAAGTGTAATCTCTTCAAATATTTTCTCAGTCCCTTTCTTTTTCTCTTCTTCTTCTGGGACCCCTATAATTCGAATGATGGTGCCTTTAATGTTGTCCCAGAAGTCTCTGAGACTGTCCTCAGTTCTTTTCATTCTTTTTTCTTTATTCTGCTCTGCAGTAGTTATTTCCACTATTTTATCTTCCAGGTCACTTTTCCGTTGTTCTGCCTCAGTTATTCTGCTACTGATCCCTTCTAGAGTATGTTTAATTTCATTTATTGTGTTTTTCATCGTTGCTTGGTTCCTCTTTAGTTCTTCTAGGTCCTTGTTAAATGTTTCTTGCATTTTTTCTATTCTATTTCCAAGATTTTGGATCATCTTTACTCTCATTATTCTGAATTCTTTTTCAGGTAGACTGCCGATTTCCTCTCTTTTTTATTTTCCTCTTCATTTGTTAGGTCTGCTGTGTTTTTACCTTGGTCCTTCATCTGCTGTGTGTTTTTCTGTCTTCTCTTTTTGCTTATCTTACTGTGTTTGGGGTCTCCTTTTTGCAGGCTGCAGGTTCATAGTTCCTGTTGTTTTTGGTATCTGTCCCCAGTGGCTAAGTGGGTTGTGTAGGCTTCCTGGTGGAGGGGACGAGTGCCTGTGTTCTGGTGGATGACACTGGATATTTTGTTTCTGGTGAGCAGGTCCACATCTGGTGGTGTGTTTTGGGGTGTCTGTGGCCTTACTTTGATTTTAGGCAGCCTCTCTGGTAATGGATGGGGCTGTGTTCCTGTCTTGCTAGTTGTTTAGCATAGGGTGTCCATCACTATAGCTTGCTGGTCGTTGAGTGAAGCTAGGTCTTGGTGTTGAGATGGAGATCTCTCGGAGATTTTCGTCGTTTGGTATTACATTGAGCTGGGAGGTCTCTTGTGGACCAGTGTCCTGAAGTTGGCTCTCCCACCTCAGAGGCACAGCCCTGATGCCTGGCTGGAGCACCAAGAGCCTTTCATCCACATGGTTCAGAACAAAAGGGAGAAAAAATAGAAAGAAAAGAAGAAAGAGGATAAAATAAAATAAAATAAAGTAAGATAAAATAAAATAAAAAGTAAAAAATAATTATGAAGAAAAAAAGAAAAAAAATTTTTTACGTAAACAAGAAAAACAAAAAAACAAAAAACGGACGGACAGAACCCTAGGACAAATGGTGAACGCAGAGCTATACAGACAAATCTCACACAGAAGCAAACACATACACACTCACAAAAAGAGGAAAAGGGGAAAACATAATATATCTTGCTCCCAACGTCCACCTCCTCAATTTGGGATGATTCGTTGTCTATTCAGGTATTCCACAGATACAGGTACATCAAGTTGTTTGTGGAGCTTTAATCCACTGTTTCTGAGGCTGCTGGGAGAAACTTCCCTTTCTCTTCTTTGGTCGCACAGCTCCCGGGTTTCAGCCTTGGATTTGGCCCCGCCTCTGTGTTTAGGTCGCCTGAGGGCGTCTCTTATTCGCTCAGACAGGACGGGGTTAAAGGAGCAGCTGCTTCGGGGGCTCTGGCTCACTCAGGCCAGGTGGCAGGAGGGGTACGGATGCGGGGCAAGCCTGTGGCGGCAGATGCCTGCGTGATGTTGCAGAAGCCTGAGGTGCGCCGTGCGTTCTCCCGGGGAAGTTGGCCCTGGATCACGGTATGCTGGCAGTGGCGGGCTGCGCAGGCTCCCGGGAGGGACAGTGTGGATAGTGACCTGTGCTTCCACACAGGCTTCTTGGTTGGCGGCAGCAGCAGCCGTAGCGTCTCATGCCCGTCTTTGGGGTCCGCGCTGATAGCCGCAGCTCGCGCCCGTCTCTGGAGCTCATTTAGGTGGCGCTCTGAATCCCCTCTCCTCGCGCACCAGGAAAGAAAGAGGCAAGAAAAAGTCTCTTGCCTGTTCGGCAGCTGCAGACCTTTTCCCGGACTCCCTCCCGGCTAGCTGTGGTGCGCTAACCCCTTCAGGCTGTGTTCACGCCGCCAACCCCAGTCCTTTCCCTGCAATCCAACTGAAGTCTGAGCCTCAGCTCCCAGCCCACGCCCACCCTGGCGGGTGAGCAGACAAGCCTCTCGGGCTGGTGAGTGCTGGTCGGCACTGATTCTCTGTGTAGGAATCTCTCTGCTTTGCCCTCCGCACCCCTGTGGCTGTGCTCTCCTCCGTGGCTCCGAAGTTTCCCCCTTTGCCACTCGCAGTCTCCACCTGCGAAGGGGCTTCTTAGTGTGTGGAAACCTTTCCTCCTTCACAGCTCCCTCCCACTGGTGCAGGTCCCATCCCTATTCTTTTGTCTCTGTTGTTTCTTTTTTCTTTTACCCTACCCAGGTACGTGGGGAGTTTCTTGCCTTTTGGGAGGTCTGACGTCTTCTGCCAGCGTTCAGTGGGTGTTCTATAGGAGCAGTTCCACGTGTAGATGTGTTTCTGATGAATCTGTGGGAAGGAAGGTGATCTCTGCGTCTTACTCTTCTGCCATCTTCTCCTCTCCTCTGGAGTTCATCTTTTAACCGAGTTTCTTTATAGTATTCCCTTAGGGAAGCCATTTTGGGCAAAGAAAAAGGCAGGCTTAAGGGCACCCAGGTGCTCATAATCAAGTGTGGTACAGGCGTGAGGCCAATACTTTTTTGGAGTGGACATTTTAGATTGGCTGATAATGAGAGAGCTCAGTCATCTGAGCATGGCCTGCAGAGTCCTTTATCCCTGATTCTCTACTCTCTGGCAAGCCTGGCTTTTTCTCAGTTCCTCAATGGACCATGCTCCCTTGATCACAGGACCTTTGTATATGTAGCTTCCTCAGCCTGGAAGTCTCTTCTCCACTTTCTTTTCTTACCTAGTTAACTCCTGCCCTCCTTCATATATTCATTCAACCACCATTTTATCACAGAAGCTTTTCCTGATCAGCTGTGTCCCCTACATTACCCTCTCATAATATCATATATTTACCTGTTCTTTAATCATCTTATCCTAACTGTAAATTTACATTTATATGTGTGATTCTTGGTTTAATGTGTATCTCTGCCACTGGTCCTAAGGGTTGTGTCAATATGGATGGCTTCTGATGTGGTTACCATCTTATCTTTAGTACCTAGCCCATTACCTGGAACATAGTATATACTTAGTGGATATTTGTTGGACAAATGAGTGAATCAGTATGTACATGTACCATCTTGAAGGCCAGATAGGGCAGCTGGAAACTTTATAAAGAATAGTAATCAGGAGACCTTCTGGTACTTAATGGGGACCTACTGTGCTGAAGACAGGGGTTGGTAGATTTTTCCACTGTTAAATACTTTGTAGAATGGATTATAAGGAAAAGCTTTCTAATGAGGTACACCTGGGTTATTGCAGGAGTAGAGAGTGCCTGGGCTCCTGGCATATTTAAACTGTGATCACAGAAACAATTGGAAATTCAGATATAAGACCTGGTGAGTGAGTAAGTGTAGGAGCAAGAGAGACGTGTCAGAGATTTCAAGCCTAGGAAATGGGGAAGATGTGATGTCATCTGTGATTTGGGATATCCCAGATGGGGTGTGAAGAGGCAGGTGCTTCATAGGGCTGGGGGTGAATCCCCAGACAAAGACTGGGGCTTTCTGGCTTGGCTGTGAACTTGGGAGTTTCTGACAGACATGTGATGGATGAATGCTCATGTGGAGAGGAATGGGAACACCTTATATCTGTGCAGTATTTCCAAGTGCTTCTCATCTATTGTTATACTGAGCCTACATGCCTGGAGCATGTGCTCCGCAACAAGAGAGGCCGCGACAGTGAGAGGCCCGCGCACCGTGATGAAGAGTGGCCCCCACTCGCCACAACTAGAGAAAGCCCTCGCACAGAAACGAAGACCCAACACAGCCAAAAATAAATTAATTAACTAATTAAAATGTCCTTGTTCAAAAAAAAAAAGAGTACTTCTTGACCGTCGGTGATTTTGCAGACAGCTGTCCAAGTTTCTGCCATTATCTCAATTAACTGGAGTGAGTAGAGTCATTGTGAGTGCCAATCCTTGGTTTTTTGCCTTTCAAGATCAGTGGCATTTTTATAGAAACAGGATAATTTCTATGTAGCATTAGAACTAAAAGTCAAAGTATTATTTTAGATAGTAAGTTGGTCAAAGTTTATGTATATCAAAATTATAGTGAGCTCCCAAAAATATTGAAACACTATGCTATTTCTACCAGTTTTCTCCATTGCACTATAGAGAAATGGAAAGGTTATAACAAGCCATCTAGCTTTTGCATAGTTCTTAAAAACACTTTGTAGAGCTTAGCCCTCTCATTTGTCAGTAGTACTACTGTATCGAGAGGACAGATAGATAAATATACTCATACATATGCATATATGTCTATATATGTATCAAAAGATACATCTCCATCTGTCTACAGTGATAAACCACACAAAATCTTTGCTCTCATGAATCTTGCATTCTGGTTAGGAATTACAGACCCCAATATGTAAATGAATATTAAGTAAATAAAAACAAAGAAAGTAATTTCAGATTAAAAGATAGTAAGAATTCAATAAATATAATAGGAGAGAATTGAGGAAAGGGATGAGTTTTTGATAGTACGGTCAAGAAAGACGTTTCTGAAAACCCAGATCATGTGTGGCCTTTTATGCCTGGTAGGAGTTTGGTCTTTATTCTTAATATCTATCAGAAGCCTTTAAAGAATTTTAACCTTTAGGTAGTGATATCTGCTTTAGGTCTTTCAAAGACCACTGTGACTCTGGTATGCAGAATTATGTTTCGGAGGGTAGTGATGGCTGTGGGGAGTCTGCTTAGAAAGTATAGTTCAGTAGCCTGGATGAGAGTTCGTGGTGTCCTGGACTAGGTGATAGTGGTTGTATTAATTATCCATTATTGTGTAACCAATTACCACAAAGCTTAGTGGCTTAAGACAACAAACATTTATTTTCTCACCATTTCAAGGGACAGGAATCCAGCAGCAGCTTAGCTGGATGATTCTGGCTCAGGGTCTCTCATGAGGCTTCAGTCAAGCTGTCAGCCAGGGCTGCATCATCTGAAGCCTTGACTTGGCCTGGGAATCCACTTCCAAGAAGGCTCACTCACATGATGGGCAATTAGTTCTGGCTTTTGGTTGGAACTTGACCTCTCATTCACCAGGACCCCTCTTCTCTATGTGGCCTCTTCAGCAGAATAGCCTGGACTAGACAAATATTTCTTAACTATAATATCAAGGGACTTCCCTGGTGGTCCAGTGGTTAAGTCTCTGTGCTCCCAATGCCGGCGGCCCAGGTTCGATCCCTTGTCGGGGAACTAAGACCCCACATGCTGCAACTAAGCCTGTGTGCTCTAGAGCCCACACACCGCAACTAGAAAGCCCACACGCTGCAACTAGGGAGGCCCACGTGCCACAAAGAAGACCCAGCACAACCAGAATAAAATAAATAAATGAAAATAAACTATAACATCAAAACCGTAATATATATATATATAGATTAATTCATTGAACTTCCTTAAAGTTTAAAATTTCTGTTCTATGAAAGATATTATTAAGAGGATGAAAAAATAAGTTGAAGACAAGGAGAAAATATTTGTAGATCATCTATCTGACAAAGAATTAGTATCAATAATACAAATAATAAGAAAGCTCAGTAATAAGAATACAAACAACCCCATGAAAAAATGGGCCAAATTTTGAACAAGCACTTCACTAAAGAAGATACACAGATGGCAAATAAGTACATAAAACATGTTCAGCACAATTAGTCATTAGGGAAATGCAAATGAAAGCTATACTGGGCTACCAATACATGCTAGTTAAAATGGCTAATTAAAAAACCCCTGATAACTTCAAATGCTTGTGAGGAGGCAGAAGCAACTAGAACTCTCATACATTTCTGGTGAGGACACAATGGAAAATATTTTGGCTTGGTAGTTTTTTATGAAATTAAACATACACTTATCATAGGATCCAGTAATCCCACTCCAAGGAATCTATCAAAGAGAAATAAAAAATTATCTTCGCACAAAAATTTGTATGCAATTATTGTACTTGCTTGGACCTGTAGTACAATCTTGAACAGGAATGGTGAGAGTGGACATCCTTGCCTTTTTTTCTGTGTATCCTGAGTTTATACTACCTTGTCTTAATTACTATAGCCTTGTAATAATTCTTAATATACTATAGAAAACTCTGTCCTCTTTTATATTAAAATCCATGGCTCCTCTTGGCAGTTTCTATTTCTATATGAATTTTATACTCAATTTGTGAATTTCTGCCCAAAATATGAAGACATTTGATTAGAATTACATAAATTAGTTTAGGAAGAATGAAATCTATATAATATTGAAAATCCCAATCCATGAATTTGGACTTTCTCTCCATTAATTTTAATCTTCTTTAATGACTCTGTAACAAAATTTTATAATTTTTCCTGCATAGGTCTTTCATGTCCTTTGTCATATTATTCCTAGATATTTGTTCCTATGATGGTATTGTAATTAGTATGTTTTCTTTCTTTTATTTTTTTTTTGAAAGGAAAGAGAAAATAATGTTTTCTGATTTATTTTTAAAATTCAGTTATCAAGGCACATTAAAAATGTTCTTATATAACAATCTCTTCAAAATATCTATCAATATATTAACAAGATAGCTATATCTTTTATTTCTTTTTTATTTTTCTTTTTTGCTTTAATTGAGATATAATTGACCTACAACATTGTATTAGTTTCAGGTGTGTAACATAATGATTCGATATTTGTTATATACTGTGAAATGATCACCATAAGTCAAGATAACATCCAGCCTTGTTTTTCTGATCTTAAGGGAAAGACATTCAATCTTTTAACATTAACTAGAAAGTTGGCTGTAGGTTTTTCATAGATGCCCTTTATCAGATTAAGGAAATGCCTGTCTATTTTCCACTTTGCTGAAAGGAATAGATATTGAATTTTCTCAAATTCTTCTTATACAACTATTGAGATGTTCGTATGATTTCCTTCTCTAATGTTCTGATCTGGTGAACTATATTGATTAATTTTTAAATGTTGGATCAGCGTTGTATTTTTGGCATAAACCCCACTTGGTTATTATTTGTTATCCTTTTTAATATATCCCTAGATTGGATTTACTTATTTTTTGCATCTATTCTCATGGGGAATATTGTTCTGTGCTTTTCTTTTCTTGTAATGTCTTTGTCTGGACTTGTTCAGGGTAATGTTGACCTCATAAAATGAGTTGGGAAGTGTTCTCTCCTCTTCTATTTTCTGGTAGAGTTTATGCATAACTGATATTTATCTTTTAAGTGTTTGGTTGAATTTGTAAATAAAATGGTTTGGGCCTGATTTTTCTTTGTTGGCAGTATTATATTCTGTTTTGATAAGAATTTGGGGCTTTAGATTGAGCAACCTCAAATTCATGTCTAACTCTGTTCATTTCTCCCTGAGAAACCCTGAGCAAGGCACTCATTCTCTTTGAGCCTCAGTTTCCTCATCTATAAAATGGGTGGTTGTGAAGATTAAATAGCGATATACATCAGTTGATTATCACTATGCTATACTACATTTGCATATGTTAACTTATTCAGATTTTAATATTATAGTACTACTATCTATATTATTACAATCCCTATTTTACAGATAAGAAAACTATTGCAAAGAGAGATTAAATAACTTGCCCAGGGTTACTCAGGTAGCACATAATGAAGCCAGGATTTGAACTGAGCCTGTTCGGTTCCAGAGTCCTTGCCTTTAAGCACTAACAGGCACTAACTATAGTAATTCCTATTGCACTGTGAGTATTAAAATAGACAATATATGTAAGCAGCTAAATCTGTGCTAGTTCAAGGTTGTTGTTTTGTAAATGGATATTGTTATTAATAACATGAATTAATATTACTTTGAAGTCAAGGTACTTCAGAATATTTTCAACCTGTCAAAGACACTTTAGTATAGATAATCAAATACTTTTTATTAAAATTCATTACAGTGAAATTCCATACATATTTAGTACACTTAAAAAAGTGATATTGTGAACATCAAACTTTATTAGGAATAGCAACTTGAATTTTTGCCCTGGTTCAACACTGTCTTTTTGTTTAATTCTAGTAATTAAGCCTCTTGAAATGTTTGTAAATCCATACAATGATAATAGGAATAATATCTGTTTCTACCACTTTGACCTAAGTTATTGAGTGGCTTAAAAAAGAGAAGTATGTGAAGGTGCTTTGAAAAATATAGCTAGTGATAATATTAAATATAAATATTCAGTGTTCTAGTTTAAAAATTAGAATCCATTGTATTAACATAATTATATTATTATATAAGTATTTTGAGATGATTGTGAACATTGTTATTTACTATGACTTTGTACAAATAGATACCATTAATTTCAGGTTTTCAGACCTTCATGGTGATTATTTAGGCTTACCATATTTGTTTACATTTTTAGCTGGATGAGGTGATGACTGCCATATGCCAAAACATTAGATTCATTTTATTTATTTGAAAATTATAAAGGGTAACCTAAAAAAGTAGAATCACAAGTTCAATAAGTACTTTGTCCTATCTTCCAGTCAGAAAGACTTATTTTAATATTTTTTAATGAAACCTCATCATGTCAATATATATAGATAGCATAATGACCTAATGTATGTACACCATTAATGAAGGCTGGGAGTGGTTCAGAAGATTGGCGCATGGGGCATTTTGACAGGGAAAACAAGAAAAGCTTTCTCTTGTAATTGTAATAGCTTTTTGCTTTGTTTTGTTTTGTTTTTGCAGAATGTTAAAAGCTAAGGAACAATGCTAATTCTGGGAAAATGTAATCAAATTGTTTTTCTTCTTGAATTGTAGCTGACTTTGGCCTGGCAAAGCAAAAACAAGAAAGCAGTAAACTTACATCTGTTGTAGGAACAATTCTGTATTCCTGGTAAGGACAATTATTTTATAGCTCTCTAACACCATTTTTTAACTGGTTTGGGCTTTCATTTCTTTTCTTGGCTTGCAAAGGAAAGATATTTACATATTTAATAAGTTTTCCTCAATTACCCAGGTAATACACATGTATAGAATCATACCATTATGTGTTTAAAATAACAAACTATCTTTCCTTTAAGGTAACTCTGCCCCTCGATTACTTGTAATTGAAGTGATCTTTGGCGCACAGTAGGTGTACAGTCGTTGAATGAATCTGTGAATGAATTAGTAGACTTGCTACGCAATATGACACTTGGAACATTTTATTGCATCTATTGTATATATGATTCTTTTGCTCTCTTTCCATCTATAGACATTCAAGGTCAAGGAAAGGGTTTTTATGTCCTAATACCTATCCCAGCATCTGGCAAATAATAGGTGCTGAATAAATTTTATTATGTGAATGAATAAATGATGATATGTATACTTACACATATATTTACAAAGTTGGTGCTTCTTGGGTAAATGAGCATTATTTTGATGAATTGAGGCTTTTTTAGCATGCTTTTTAGGGTTCCTTTGCAATCCATTAATTATCATGAAGTGAGAATCTTCTTTTGCTGATCACATATCATTTGTCTGAATCTGTCGAAATTAGCAAACAGATATGGTAGTCCGTAGATGCAGCAGATTTCAGGGAAATATTCTGAAATTTCATTCATCGGGTCAAGCAATCAAGACACTTCCATCTTCTTTTTTTAATCTAGTCTATTGTTCATCAGAGTCCTGGATGTAGGATTCAGAATGAATCTTCTCCAAGGAGGGTGGAATTTGGAAATAACAGCCCTATTTTACAAAGTCCTTTCATACAAGAATGTGCAAAATAGTGTTTTTAAGGGGTGAATTTTCATTTATTTTGCTAGAAATTTCTTACATCTTTGTTTTTGAAACTAACTTCATGGGAAGATGCAGAGATTGGTGGCCAGGTTAATATTGTACCTTGAAAACTGATAGTTTATCTGCGCACTTAATCTCTTAATAATAAGGATATGAATCACCCATTACTTGTTGCTGGAATAAGAGTTTTCATTTGTTCTACTTTGTATTCTTTTTCAAAAATAATAAAAGCTTAATCATAAAAGTGTTAAATAATCATATATTCCTGAACAGATTTGATTGTCAATCAAAATTACAGAACAAATAAAATACAAACTAAAAATAAGCACATTTATTCCCAAGACTGTGAATTCAGTTTAGAATCGCTATTATGATAATTTTGTGTGTGTGTTGAGGTGGGGGGCAGGAAATCTATAGAGTATGTAAGAAGAAATCTAAAACATGATAACTATTTTGTTTTATTAGCCCAAAGATGGATTCATATTTTCTTTTAATTTTTAAATTAACTACAGAGTTAGGAAAGCTGAACCTCCTAATACAGTTAAGGTATTATTTCACTTAGGAATATCACAAATGTATGACCATTCATCTTTCTATCAAGCTCTTTGTTCTTTTAAATTGCTTTAAAATATTTATTTCTACTCCCTTATCCCGCCTTCCTCTCTCCTGGTTGTTAGAAATGCCCCTTGTATTTTAAAATACACAATAAACTTAGGCTCACAAGCCAGAGTTAAAAGAACTCAGTTCTAAATTACATTCCATTACTTTCTTACTTTGGGATTTTCCAAAAGACAAGAATCCAAGTGAAATAGTTTATTTAGTAGGTGGTTCCATGAAATAGTGGTGGGGGGTGGGGGGTAGGAAATGAGACAGAGAAGGGAAAGCAGCCAGTACAGGAAACATTAATAATCAGGTCCAGGCTTCCCCGGTGGCACAGTGGTTGAGAATCCGCCTGCCAATGCAGGGGACACAGGTTCAATCCCTGGTCCGGGAAGATCCCACATGCCGCGGAGCAACTAAGCCCATGCACCACAACTACTGAGCCTGTGTTCTAGACGCCGTGAGCCACAACTACTGAGCCTGCATGCTGCAACTACTGAAGCCTGCGTGCCTAGAGCCTGGTGCTCCACAGCAAGAGAGGCTACCACAATGAGAAGCCTGCACACCGCAACTGAGAGTAGCCCCCGCTCGCCTCAACTAGAGAAAGCCCACATGCAGCAGCGAAGACCCAACACAGCCAAAAATAAATAAATAAATAAATTTATTTTTAAAAAATCAGATCCGTAGATTATTATCTGGGATACAGTGCACGAGATGTTTCAGAGTTGTCCTATATGCCAAATTAAAGGTAGGAGTTTTTTTTTTTTCTTTTCTCAGTCACAAGTGGCTAAGGGCTACTCCATGGGTGACCTTCAGTCACTCCTGGCCTCCTGGGGTGGCTGGGAGGAAGCCCCCAGGCAGAGAATCATGGGACCTTGTTCACTGCATGATGTCAAGGACATGCACTGGAAATGTCAGCTGTAAATCTCTCAAATTCTAATTGTTCCAAATTTAAGATGTTTCCTAATATATTGTTTGACATGTCCAGTTACTTTTGAATATTTTTATATCCTTCCCTTTGTGTTTTCTCTGAGTTTGTGAATTGAACAAAAGTAAAACAAATATCTTTCACATTCTCTGCTCTGAGTCTCATACCTTCATGCCTTTTCTTGAATTGTCCTTTTATCTATTTCCAGGGTATTTCCCTCCACATTCTGTAATCTTTGTGTAATTCTTTTGAGCTCCTCTGAGCCAATTCATGTGGACCTGGGATGCCTGCCCCGGCTCTCCACGTTCCCCAGAGTTTGATGTTCCCATGTCATTTTGCTCTTTGCTTTTGCCTTTGCTTCCTCAGGTATTAACTTATTTAATAGCAGAAAGTTCTTTATCAACATTTGCAGGAAGTGCCTGGGAGCATTCTTTTTTTAAAAATATTTGTTATTTATTTATTTGGTTGCACTGGGTCTTAGTTGCAGCCGGTGGGCTCCTTGGTTGTGGCTTGCGGACTCCTTAGTTTCAGCCAGCAGTCTCCTTAGTTGCAGCTGACAGGCTCCTTAGTTGCAGCACATGGGCTCCTTAGTTGTGGCAGGCAGGATCCTTAGTTGTGGCTCTCCTGCTCCTTAGTTGTGGCACGTGTGCTCCTTGGTTGCAGCCAGCAGTCTCCTTAGTTGCAGCTGGAAGGCTCCTTAGTTGCAGCACATGGGCTCCTTAGTTGTGGCAGGAGGGATCCTTTGTTGTGGCATGTGAACTCTTAGTTGTGGCATGCATGTGGGATCTAGTTCCCTGACCAGGGATCAGACCCAGGCCCCCTGCATTGGGACCTTGGAATCTTACCCACTGCACCACCAGTGAAGTCCCATCCGAGCATTCTTTATATCTCAGCTGCTAGATAAGTGGTTTGTGGGCACTGGACTGATTGTGCTATGGGCACTGGACTGATTGTGCTGGAACACAAGTTCCATAAAACCTTTTCTTATCTGATTATTATCTCATATTATTTCTTATCTGATTATTATCATTATTAGGCAGGTCTTTATTATCCTTCTCATGGAGAATAATCTCTAAATATGGTCCTTGGTTCCATTTTTTATCTCTGCATCTTACTCCAATTACAGAGTCCAAAACTGTACACTTCCTTCAACTGCATTTTCAGAGCAGATTTTAGAGTCTGACGCTCTGAGAAATATTTTGGGTTAGTTCTTCACAGAATGTATATTTGGGATTTCTGGATAATAAACAAGTATGATCTAATAAAAATAGAAAACTTTGACTAATCCTGGAATGGGAATTCTTTGGGACTTTATTGCTTAGTGTAATCCCATTCATGTTATTACATTAGATAATTTTTTTAAAAGCTGCTGAAGTTTTCATTGGATGGATCAAAATAAACCTGTAGGAAAACCTGAACAAGTAGAGACACAGTGAAACCTGCTGTACTTCTCAAGTTCTTAAGGAATCTCCAAGCTCTGAGACTCTTAACTGACTTAAAACACTTCGGTAGCCTCCAGCTGCTCACAGTTCACAGACCACGTCCTCAGTCAGGCTACACGAGGACAGCCCTGCATGCTCTGCCTCTGCCACGTCTTCCTGCTCTACCTCCACCCAGACTTCACTGCTCTTAGCTGCTCCCTGCATGTTCCCTGTGACCACAGGGCTTTTGCACATGCTGCTCTCTCTGCCTGGAATACTGCTTTTCCCACTTGTCACTGGGTTAACTCTTCTCACCCTTCACCTCTCAGCTAGAATGTAGCCTCCTCAGGCAAACCCCCCAAAACAGGGCAGGATGCCCCTGGCCTACACACACCATGCACTTGTCCTTCACCAGGTGGAATTTTATATTTGTTTTGTGATAGGCCACTGTCCCCAGCACTGAGCCCAAGTGTGGTTTATAGGCTCACGAGAAACATTTACTATATGAGTGATCCAGTACTTGTATGACTATGAACAGTACCCGAAATAATGGAAATATAATAAAGGAAATTTCTCCCTCACACTGTAACAAACCTTCCACCCCATCAACCGCCCCCTCAGCTATGCCTTCAGATTTCCAATGTGTGCCCACCGGATGCTCCCCTCCAGAGCTGCAGTTCACCTCCTTTCTTCCTTCTGCTCTCTGTTAAATGTCCCCTTCTGTAGAGAGGTTTTCCTGATCATCTGCCCCAAATAGCAACCTCCTTCAGACGCTATCCCTTTATTTTTTCATAGCATTTGTGTCTCTCTGGCATTATGTTGTATTTTGATTGGTGTATCATGTGTCTCCCACTAAAACACAAACTCCACAACGTAGAGCTGTTAACTGTTTTGTTCACTGTTGTTTCCCTGCTCCTCTAGGAGCAGACTGACAGAATCCTAATAAATCTTTTGAATTATTAAAGTGAAAATAAGTTATTCTGGTTTTGTCTTAAAATGTCTTTTTTGAACTTTATTGAAGAGTAATTGGGAAAAATTGACAAATATAATTGTATATATTTAGAGTGTATAACACGATTTGATATACATTTGTGAAATGATTACCAAGATCAGTATAATTAACAAATCCATCACCTCACATAATTAACTCTTTTTTGTTGTTCTGAGAATGCTAAGATTTACTCTTGGGACTTTTAAGTACACAGTAGCATGTTATTAACTATAGTCACCATGCCATACATTAGATCCTCAGAACTCATTCTTCTCATAACTGAAAATTTGTACCATTTGACCTGTATCACCCCATTTCTCCCTACCCCCAGCCTGTGGCAACTACCATTCTACTCTCTCTGTTTCTACGAAATCAGTTTGTTTTTTTTTTGTCTTTGTCTGGCTTATTTCAACTAGAACAATGTCCTCCAGGTTCAACCATGTTGTTGCAAATGACAAGATTTCCTTCTTTTGAATGGTTGAAAACTATAAATATTCCATTGTACATATGTATACCACATTCTGTGCTTTAATGTGACTAAAATCCATGTGCATTTTTATCAAGCTCTAAGGCACTAACATATTTTTTTAATTGAAGTATAGTTGATTTCCAATATTGTTAGTTTCAGGTGTACAGAAAAGTGATTCATATTTTTGCAGATTATAATCCATTATATGTTATTACAAGATCATTGGTATAATTCTCTGTGCAGTACAGTATATCCTTGTTGATTATTTTATATACAGTAGTTTGTTAATGCAGTACCCCCACTTCCTCACTTCCTCTCCTCTTTGGTAACCGTAAGTTTGTTTTCTATGTCTGTTGAGTCTGTTTTTCTGTTTTGCTATACACTTATTTGTATTAGTTTTTAGATTCCACATATAAGTGATATCATACATGACGTCTTTCTCTGACTTATTTCACTAAGCAAAATAATCTCTAGCTTCATCCACATTGCTGCAAATGGCAGAATTTTATTCTTTTTTTATGGCTTAGTAGAATTCCATTGTATGTATGTATGTATATATATATATATATATATATATATATATATATATATATACCACATCTTCCTTTTTTATTTAAAAAAAGTTATTGATGTAATATTGGTTTATAACATAAGTATCATGTGTAAAACATTATATTTCTTTTTCAGTATACAGTAGAGTGTGTTCACCACCAAAAGTTTAGTTTCTATCTGTCACCGTACAACTGACCCTCTTTGCCCATTTCACACCCCCCTCCCACCCCTTACCATCTGGTAACCACTACTCTGTTCTCAGTATCTCCAGGTTTGTTTGATTTGGTTATTTATTTTGTTTTGTTTGCTTGTTTGTTTTTATATTCCATATGTGAGTGAAATCATACTGTATTTGTCTTTCTCCATCTGACATTGAATTTAGCATAAGATGTTCAGGGTCCATCCATGTTGTTGCAAATGGCAAGATTGCATTGTTTTCTGGTTGAGTAGTATTTCATTGTATATATATACCACATCTTCTCTATCCATCATCTGTTGATGGGCACTTAGGTTGTTTCCATATCTTGGATACTGTAAATCATGAACATAGAGGTGAATATAAATTTTGACATTACTGTTTTCATATTCTTTGAATAAATACCCAGAAATGGAATACCTAGATCATATGGTAGTTCTATTAATTTTTTGAGGAATCTTCATACTGTTTTCCATAATGGCTGCAGCAATTTTAAATTCTCTAGTTTTATTATTTATACCGGCTACATACTTTCTCTCATAATTCTTTTGTTAAAGTGAAGTCTAGTTGATTTACAATGTTGTGCCAATTTCTGCTGTATAGCAAAGTGACTCAGTTATGGAAATATATGCATTTTTTTAATATTCTTTTCCATTATGTTTTATCCTAGGAGATTGGATATAGTTCCCTGTGCTGTATAGTAGGACCATATTGTTTATCCATTCTATATATAATAGTTTGCATCTACCAATCCCAAACTCCTAGTCCACCCCTCTCCCTCCCACCCAACCCTTGGAACCCACAAATCTGTTCTCTATCTCTATGAATTTCTGCTTTGTAGATAGGTTCATTTGTGCCATATTTTAGATTCCACATGTAAGTGATATCATATGGTATTTGTCTTTCTCTTTCTGACTTACTTCACTTAGTATAATAATCTCTAGTTGCATCCATGTTGCTGCAAATGGCATTATTTTGTTCTTTTTTATGGCTGAGTAATATTCCATTGTATATGTGTACATCTTCTTTATCCATTCATCTGTCGATGGACATTTAGGTTGTTTCCATGTTTTGGCTATTGTGAATAGTGCTGCTATGAACACAGGGGTGTATGTATCTTTTTGAATTATAGTTTTGTCTGGGTATATGCCCAGGAGTGGGATTGCTGGATCATATGGTAATTGTAATTTTAGTTTTCTGAGGAACCTCCATACTGTTCTCCATAGTGGCTGCACCAATTTACATTCCCACCAACAGTGTAGGAGGGTTCCCCTTTCTCCACACCCTCTCCAGCATTTACTGTTTGGAGACTTTTTTGATGATGGCCATTCTGACTAGTGTGAGGTGATACCTCACTGTAGTTCTGATTTGCATGTCTCTAATAATTAGTGGTATTGAGCATCCTTTCATGTGCCTACTGGCCATCTGTATGTCTTCTTTAAAGAAATGTCTATTAAGGTCTTCTGCCCATTTTTTTATTGGGTTTTTTGTTTTTTTGTTGTTGAGTTGTATGAGCTGTTTGTATATTTTGGAGATTAAGCCCTTCTCAGTTGCATCATTTGCAAATATTTTCTCCCATTCTGTATGTTTTTTCTTTTTTCTTTTTTATGGTTTCCTTTGCTGTGCAAAAGCTTGTAAATTTGACTAGGTCCCATTTACTTATTTTTGTTTTTATTTCTATTGCCTTGGGAGACTGACCTAAGAAAACACTGGTGTAATTTATGTCAGAGAATGTTTTACCTGTGCTCTCTTCTAGGAGTTTTATGGTATCATGTCTTATGTTTGAGTCACTAAGCCATTTTAAGTTTACTTTTGTGCATGGTGTGAGAGTGTATTCTAACTTCATTGATTTACATGCAGCTAACTTTCCCAGCACCACTTGCTGAAGAACATTTTCCCATTTTATATTCTTGCCTCCTTTGTCAAAGATTAATTGACCGTGTGGATTTATTTCTGGGCTCTCTATTCTGTTCCATTGATCCGTATGTCTATTTTTGTACCAATACCACACTGTTTTGATTACTGTAGTTTTGTAGTATTGTCTGAAGTCTGGGAGAGTTATGCCTCCTGCTTTGTTTTTTTTCCTCAGCATTGCTTTGGCAATTCAGGATCTTTTATGATTCCATATAAATTTTTGGATTATTTGTTTTAGTTCTGTGAAAAATATCATGGGTAATTTGATAAGGATCACGTTAAATCTGCAGAATGCTTTGGGTAGTATTGTCATTTTAATAATATTAACTCTTCCAATCCAAGAGCATGGGATATCTTTCCATTTCTTTGAATCCTCTTTAATTTCCTTTAGTAATGTTTTATAGTTCTCAGCATATAAGTCTTTCACCTCCTTGGTCAGGTTTATTCCTAGGTATTTTTTTTTTTGGTGCAATTTTAAAAGGTTTTTTTTTTTAACATTCCCTTTCTAATTCATTGTTAGTGTAAAGAAATGCAAACAATTTCTGAATGTTATGCTTGTATCCTTCTACTTTGCTGAATTCATTTATTAGATCTAATAGTTTTTGTGTGGAGTCCTTAGGGTTTTCTATATATAGTATCATGTCATCTGCATATAGTGACAATTTTACCTCTTCCCTTCCAACTTGGATACCTTTTATTTCTTTTTCTTGTATGATTGCTGTGACTAGGACTTCCAGTACTATGTTGGATAGAAGTAGTGAGAGTGGGCATCCTTGTCTTGTTCCAGATTTTAGCAGGAAGGCTTTCAGCTTTTCACCATTAAGTATTATGTTGGCTGTGGGTTTGTCATAAATAGCTTTTACTATGTTGAGATATGTTCCCTGTATACCCACTTTGGTAAGTGTTTTTGTCATGAATGGATGTTGAATTTTGTCAAATACTTTTTCTGCACCTATTGAGATAATCATGTGGTTTTTTGCTTTTCTTTTGTTAATGTGGTGTATTACACTGATTGATTTGCATATATTGAACCATCCTTGTGAACTTGCAATGAATCCCACTTGGTCATGGTGTATGATCTTTTTTATGTGTTGTTGGATTCAGTTTACTAATATCTTGTTGAGAATTTTTGCATCTATATTCATCAAAGATATTGGCCTGTAATTTTCCTTTTTCGTGGTGTCTTTGTTTGGTTTTGGTATCAGGGTGATGGTGGATTCATAGAATGTGTTTGGGAGTGTTCCCTCCTCTTCAATCTTTTGCAAGAATTTGAGAAGAATTGGTGTAAGTTCTTCTTTGTATGTTTGGAAGAATTCGCCTGTGAAGCCATCTGGTCCTGAACTTTTGTTTTGTAGGGAGTTTTAAAATTACAGATTCTTTTTCAGTTCTAGTGATCAGTCTGTTCAAATTATCTGTTTCTCCTTGATTCAATTTTGGTGGGCTATATGTTTTTAGAAATTTGTCCATTTCTTCTAGGTTGTCAAATTTGTTGGCATGTAGTTGTTCATAGCGTTCTCTTAGGGCTTTTTGTATTTCTGCGGTATCAATTGAGATTTCTCCTTTTTCCCTTCTTTTTTTGTTTATTTGGGTTCTCTCTCTTTTCTTCTCGGTGAGTGTGGCCAGAGGTTTGTCAATTTTGTTTACCATTTCAAAGAACCAGCTCTTGGTTTTATTGATCTTCTCTATTTTTTAATCTCTATTTTATTTATTTTCTCCCTGATCTTTATTATTTCCTTCCTAATACTGACTTTTTGTTGTTGTTGTTGTTGTTGTTCCTTTTCTAATTCTTTTAGGTGGTAGGTTAGGTTTTTTATTTGAGATTTTTCTTGCTTTTTAAGGAAAGTCATATTGCTATGAACTTCCCTCTAAGAACTGCTTTTGCTGCATTCCATAGATTTTGTATGGTTGTGTTTTCATTGTCATTTGTCTCAAGGTATTTTTAAATTTCCTTTTTGATTTCCTTGTTGACTCATTGGTTTTTTAGAAGCATGTTGTTTAGTCTCCATGTAATCATTTTTTCCCCTCATTTCTTGTCCCATGGTAGATTTCTAGTTTCATGCCCTTGTACATACTACAGCTTCTTAATCCAATCACTGTTGATGGACACTTGGATTGTTTCCATGTCTTCACTATTGTAAATAATGCTGCTATGAACATTGGGGTACATGTATTTTTTCAAATTAGTGTTCTCATTTTTTCCAGATATATAACCAGACATGAAATTGCTGGATCATATGATAGTTCTATTTTTAGTTTTTTAAGGAACCTCCATAATGTCTTCACAGTGGCTGCACCAATTTACTCGCACCAATAGTATAGGAAGGCTCCTTTTTCTCCATACCCTCTCCAGCATTTATTATTTGTAGACTTTTTGATGATGACCATTCAGACTGGGGTGAGGTGGTACCTCATGCAGCTTTGATT
This sequence comes from Balaenoptera physalus, assembly GCF_965194825.1. Taxonomy (NCBI): domain Eukaryota; kingdom Metazoa; phylum Chordata; class Mammalia; order Artiodactyla; family Balaenopteridae; genus Balaenoptera; species Balaenoptera physalus. The sequence goes on along the minus strand of NC_138896.1, from coordinate 53,840,779 downwards.
TACATTTCTCTAATAATTAGCAGTGTTGAATGTCTTTTCATGAGCCTGTTAGACATCTGTATGTCTTCATTGGAAAACTGTCTATTTTAGACTTCTGCCCATTTTTGTTTGGGTTGTTTGTGTTTTGATATTGAGTTGTATGAGCTGTTTGTATATTTTGGATATTAACCCTTTGTTGGTTGCATTATTTGCAAATATTTTCTCCCATTCTGTAGGTTGTCTTTTAATTTCATTGACAGCTTCCTAGCACTAACATATTTTTGAACTTTTCTGACTTTTGCCTCAATGAAGCCTCGAGTGAGAATGTTTTTAGTTTGAAACAGTAAGTACATACTTGGTGCTAGGGTCTGTTTTATTTTTTTCCCATTTATTTGCTGTATCTTTATATCTTCCATAGTTAATAGAACAGTGAATAATGAGTTCAAGTAAGATGTTATCATTTTTTTAAAAATGTGGAATGGTTATAAATTACTGTGACAAGTATTCTTCTGTGACTGATATATTGGCCCTGAGGGAAATTGCTAAAGAGGAATTTGCAAGTATAAGAGCATAATTGGAAAAAGAATGTAATATTGGGCTTCCCTGGTGGCGCAGTGGTTGAGAGTCTGCCTGCTAATGCAGGGGACACGGGTTCGAGCCATGGTCTGGGAAGATCCCACATGCCGCAGAGAAACTAGGCCCGTGAGCCACAACTACTGAGCCTGTGCGTCTGAAGCCTGTGCTCCGCAACAAGAGAGGCCGCGATAGTGAAGAAGCCTGTGTACCACGATGAAGAGTGGCCCCCGCTTGCCGCAACTTGAGAAAGCCCTCGCACAGAAACGAAGACCCAACACAGCCAAAAATAAATAAATAAATAAAAGATTACTATTAAAAAAATTGTAATATTGACAGGCAGGTTGGTAGGGTCATTATTAAAAGCACAGGCTCTGGAGTAATACTGGGTTTAAGTCCTGGGTCTGCTGTTGAGGGTTAAAAATTATTGGACTTCTCTGTGCCTCAGTTTCTTCATCTGCAATCTGGGAATATTAATGGTGCCCACCTTCCAGGATTATTGTGAGATTAAAAGTGGTGATGCATGTTGAGTTCTTGTAACAGTGCCTGGCTGGCATATGGTAAGCACTCACTAGACAATAGTGATTGTTTGCTGTTAGTCTGAAATGTGAAAGGATAGTGCTCATTTGAATATATAAGATTGTATTGTGCCTAATAATCAGATTAATTTCTTAATAGTCACAGTAGAGAAGAATTACTTATGCTGTGTATACGTATAGCTCCTTCTCCCTCTCCATCTCTATATTTGCTCCCTGTGAGGCTGCCTTGGTACTAGTAGGGACTAGGATTTTTCTACCTGCAAGGCCCAAGCAGCTGAGGAGTGTGAAAGGGAAAAAAGTGCTAAGCATGCAAAGGCAAGGAATGAGAGGAACAGAGCTTTCCATAATCGTGCCTTGATGGGTGGGATGTGAGAATACTTTCGCTTGTAATTGCTTCTGTTTGTGGCTTCTCTGTCCGGTGGGGTAAGATTTACCTGAATAATAGCACCCTTCCCTGAACTCAATAACTGCTCCTCCCCCACAGAATTGTTTTATTACATTATTTGCTTTGGAGGCAATTTTGAGTGAATTCAGGATTTAATTGCACAAATTGAACTCTAAATATATCTATTTAAAATTTATTTTTTATCGAAGTATAGTTGATTTACAATGCTGTTGTTAGTTTCAGGTGTACAGCCAAGTGATTCAGTTATATATACATATATCTTTTTCATATTTTTTCCCATATAGGTTATTACAAAATATTGAATATAGTTCCCTGTGTTATACAATAGGTCCTTATTGTTTACCTATTCTAGTGTGTATATATTACTCCCAAATTCCTAATTTATTGCTTCCCTGCTTTCCCCTTTGGTAACCATAAGTTTGTTTTCTATGTCTGTGAGTCTGTTTCTTTTTTGTAAATAAGTTCATTTGTATCATTTTTTTAGATTCCACATATGAGTGATATCATATGATACTTGTTTTTCTCTGTCTGACTTCATTAGTATGATAATCTCTAGGTCCATCCATGTTGCTGCAAATGGCATTATTTCATTCTTTTTATGGCTGAGTAATATTCCATTATATCTATATCTATATATATTTATATATCACATCTTTATCCATTCCTCTGTTGATGGGCACTTTGGTTGCTTCCACGTCTTGGCTATTGTAAATAGTGCTGAATGAATATTGAGGTGCATGTATCTTTTTGAATTACGGTTTTCTCTTGGATATATGCCCAGAAGTAGGATTGCAGAATCATATGGTAGCTCTATTTTTAGTTTTTTAAGGAATCTCCATACTGTTCTCCATAGTGACTGCACCAATTTACATTCCCATCAACAGTGTAGGAGGGTTCTCTTTTCTCCACACCCTCTCCAGCATTTATTATTTGTAGACTTTTTCATCATGGCCATTCTGACTGGTGTGAAGTGATATCTCACGGTAGTTTTGATTTGCATTTCTCTAATAATTAGCAATATTGAGCATTTTTTCATGTGCCTTTTGGCTATCCGTATGTCTTCTTTGGAGAAATGTCTATCTAGATTCTGCCCATTTTTTGATCAAGTTGTGTGTTTTGTTGATATTGAGTTATATTAGCTCTTTATATATTTTGGATATTAAGCCTTTATCAGATGTATCATTTACAAACATATTCTCCCATTCAGTAGGTTAACTTTTCAATTTGTTGATTATTTTCTTCACTGTGCTAAAGCTTTTAAGTTTAATTCGGTCCATTTGTTTATTTTTGCTATTGTTCCCTTGCCTGAGGTGACAGATCCAGAAAGATATTGCTAAGACTTATGTCAAAGAGGGCACTGGCTATGTTTTCTTCCAGGAGTTTTATGGTTTCTGGTCTTACATTTAGATCTTTAATCCATTTTCAGTTTATTTTTGTATACAGTGTGAGAAAATGTTCTAATTTTATTCTTTCACATGTAACTGTTTTCCCAACACCACTTATTGAAGAGACTGTCTTTTCCCTATTGTATATTCTTGCCTCCTTTTTCATAGATTAATTGACCATATGTGCATTGTTTCATTTCTGGGCTCTCTATTCTGTTCCATTGGTCTATGTATCTGTTTTGTGCCAGTATCATAGTGTTTTGATTACTGTAGCTTTGTAGTATAGTCTGAGGTCAGCAAGTGTGATACCTCCAGCTTTGTTCTTTTTTCTCAAGATTGCTTTGGCTCTTTGGGGTCTTTTGTGGTTCCATACAAATTTTAGGATTATTTGTTCTAGTTCTGTGAAAAACGTCATTGGTATTTTGATAGTTACTGCATTAAATCTGTAGACTGCTTTGGGTAGAATGAACATTTAAAAAATTTTAATCCTTCCAATCCATGAACATGTGATATCTTTCCATTTATTTATTCAATTCCTTAATCAATGTCTTACAGTTTTCAGAGTATGGATCTTTCACCTCCTTGGTTAAGTTTATTTGTAGGTATTTTATTCTTTTTGATGCAATTTTAAGTGACATTATTTGCTTGCTTTCTCTTTATGATAGTTCATTATTAGTGTTTAGAAAAGCAACAGATTTCTGTATATTAATCTTGTATCTTGCAACTTCAGTGAATTCATTTATTATCTCTTATAGTTTTCTGGTGGAGACTTCAGGGTTTTCTATACATGTCATGTGAAAATAGTGACAGTTTTACTTCTTCCCTTCCAATTTGGATTCCTTTTATTTCTTCTTGTCTAATTGCTGTAGCTAGGATATCCAATATTATGTTAAATAGAAATGGTGAGAGTGGGCATACTTGTCTTGAAATAGAAATGGTGAGAGTGGGCATACTTGGCTTGTTTTAGTTTTTCACCATTGTGCATGATGTTAGCTGTGGGTTTGTAACAAATGGCTTTTATTTTGTTGTGGTATGTTCCCTCTATATCAACTTTGTTGAGAGTTTTTATCATGAATGGGTGTTGAATTTTGTCTAATGCTTTTCTGCATCTATTGAGATGACCATGTGATTTTTACCCTTCTTTTTGTTAATGTGGTGTATCACATTGATTGATTTGTGGGTATTGAACCATCATAGCATCCCTGCTATAAATCCCACTGGATCACGGTGAATTATCCTTTTTATATATTGTTGAATTCAGTTTGCTAACATTTTGTTGAGGATTATTGCACATTTATTAATCAGAGATATTGGGTTGTAATTTTCTTTTTTCTGTAGTGTCTGTCTGGTTTTGGTATCAGGATAATGGTAGCCTTGTAGAATGAATTTGGGAGTATTTCTTCCTCTTAAGTTTTTGTGGATATTTTGAGAAGGATAGGTATTAACTCTTCTTTATATGCTTGGTAGAATTCCCCTGAGCTGTTTGGTCTTGGACTTCTGTTTGCTGGGCGTTTTTTGTTGTTGTTGTTGTTCCAATTTTAGTTTCACTACTAGTGATTGGTCTTGTTCAGATTGTGTTTCTTCCTGATTCAGTCTTGGCATGTGTATTTTTCTAGAAATTTGTCCATTTCTTCTAGATTGTCCAATTTGTTGGCATATAACCATTTGTAGTATTCTCTTATGATTTTTTTGTATCACTATGGTATTGGTTATTTCTCCTCTTTCATTTCTTAGTCTGTTTATTTGGATCCTTGCAATTTTGTTCTTAATGAGCATTGCTAAAGGCTTACCAATTTTGTTTTTCTGTTAAAAAAAAAACAAAACTAGCCCTTGGTTTCATAGACTTATTCTATTTTTTTTTTTTTTTTGGTTTCAATTTTATTTATTCCCACTCTGATCTTTTTTAAATCTCCTTCCTCTGCTGATTTTGGGCTTAGTTTGTTCTTCTTTTTCTAAGGTTAAGATGTTTATTTGAGAGATTTTTCTTGTTTCTTGAGGTAGGCCTGTATCATTATAAACTTCCCTCTGAGAACTTCTTTTGCTTTTTCCCATAGATTTTGGAAAGTTGTGCTTTTATTTTCATTTGTTTCAAAGTATTTTCTGATTTTGTCTTTGAATTCTTCATTGACCCATTAGTTTTTTTCGTAGCATGTTGTTTAGTCTCCCCATGTTTGTTTTCCCCCTTTTTTTTCCTGTAATTGATTTCTAGTTTCATACCATTGTGGTTGGAAAAGATGCTTGATATAATTTGTATCCTCTTAAATTTCTTGAGACTTGTTTTGTGGCCTAGAATGTGACCTATCCTGGAGAAAATTTTATGTGCACTTGAAAAGAATGTGTATTTTGCCTTTTTTGGATGCAGAGTCCTGTAATGTCTATTAAATCCAACTGGCCTAATGTGTTATTTAAGGCCAATGTTTCCTTATTGATTTTCTGTTCGGAAAATCTGTCCATTGATGTAAGTGGGGTGTTAAAGTCCCTTAATATTATTGTATTACTGTCAGTTTATCCCTTTATATCCGTTAATACTTGCTTTACTTATTTAGGTGCTCCGTACTAGATGCGTATATGTTCATGAATGTTCTATCTCTTGTATCGATCCTTTATCATTATATAATGTGCTTCTTTGTTTTTTATTATAGACTTTGTTTTAAAGTCTATATTGTCTGATATGAGTATTGCTACTGCAGTTTTCCTTTTGTTTCGCATGGAATATCTTTTTCCATCCCCTCACTTTCAGTCTGTGTGCGTATTTAGCTATGAAGTGAGTCTCTTGTAGACAGCATATAGATGGGTCTTTTTTTTTTTTTCTATCCAATCAGCCACTCTATGTATTTGGATTGGGACATTTAGTCCAAGTGATTATTGATAGGTATGTACTTATTGCCATTTTGTTATTTGTTTTCTGGGTTTTTTTTTTTTGTAGTTCTTCTCTGTTCTTTTCATTTTCTTTTAGTCTCTTACCTTATGCTTTGATGACCTTCATTAGTGTTAAGTTTGTATTCCTCTCTAGTGTTTGTATATCTATTATAGGTTTGATTTGTGGTTACTATGCAGGTCATGTATGTTGACCTGTATCTACTTGTTTTAATTTGATAGTCATTTAAATTCAAATACATTCTCTAAAAGTGCTACATTTTTTACTCCCTTTCCCAAATTTTGTGTTTTTGGTGTCATATTTTAAATCATCGTGGCTATCCCTAAGTATTTATTGTAGTTATAGTTGATTTTACAATTTTTGTGTTTTAATCTTTTAACCTATTAATCTTATTTAATGGTTGATCCACAGCCTTTAGCAGAAGGATTTCCCCCTTCATATAATTTCTTCCTTCTTGTAGTAGCCTTTTCTTTTTCACTTAAAGAAGACCCTTTAACACTTCTTGCAAGGTTGGTTTGGTAATGATGAACTCCTTTAGTTTTTGTTTGTCTGAGAAGCCCTTTATCTCTTCTTCAGTTGTGAATGACAGCCTTGCTAGGTAGAGTATCTTAAGTGGTAGGGTTTTTTTCCCTTTCAGTACTTTAAATATATCATACCACTCCCTTCTGACCTGCAATCTTTCTGCAGAAAAATCAGCTGAAAGCCTTATGGGAATTCCCTGTAACTGTTTTGACTCTGTTTTTCTCTTGCTGCTTTTAGAATCCTCTCTTTAACTCTTGCCATTTTAATTATGATAGGTCTTGGTGGGAATCTCATTGTGTTCATCTTGCTTGGGACCCTCTGTGCTTCCTATACCTGAATATCTATTTCCTTCTTTGGTGTCAGGAAATTTTTGAGTCATGATTTCATCAAATACATTTTGTACCCCTTTCTCTCTCTCTTCTCCTTCTGGGGCCCATATTATGTGAACGTTAGTATGCATGATGTTGACCTAGAGGTCCCTTAAACTAGTCTCATTTTTTAAAAATTGCTTTTCTTTTTTGCTGTTCTGATTGGGTAATTTCCATTATTCTATCTCCCAGATCACTAATATGCTCTTCTGTATCACCTCATCTGTTGTTAATTCCCTCTACTGTATTTTTCATTCCAGTTATTGCATTCTTCAGTTCTTTTTTTAAAAAATATTTTCTAGTTCTTTATTAAAATTCTCACTGTGTTCATGTATTCTTTTTTTCCCCAAGTTCAGTTAGCATTTTCATTACAATTGCTTTGAACTCTTTATCAGGTAAATTATTTACCTCTGTTTCGTTAAGATTTTCTTTTCAGGGTTTTTTCTTGTTATTTCTTTTGAAATGTATTCTTCTCTCTCTTCTCATTTTGTTTGACTTTCTCTGTCTCTGTAAAATTAGGTGAAACAGTTACCTACTCTGATCTTGAAAGTGTATCCTTGTGTGGGAGTGTCCCTATGAAGTCTGTGTGTGCCCAGTGGCCTTGGTGGGAGAGCTGGGTCTGACATTAACATAGGCCACGTCTTCTCCCAGTGTGCGCTGGCAGCTATCGCCTTGGTGGGAGGTAGGGGCAGAGTTGGAGGGGCTAGAGCCAGAGCCAGGTGCAAGCTGGGGCTTCTCCTCTGCTCATTGGTCACCACCACATCAAGGGAGGGGTCAGAGCCACAGGGGCTGGAGCAGGAGCCCTGAGGAAGTTGGGTTTCTTCCAGGTGTGATGGCAGTCTCAGCCTTGGTTTGGGGTATAGATTCAGGGCCTGAGGGCTTGAGGCTGTACTTCTTTTCTGATTTCACTTTATCCCTGATGTGCTTGCTTGGCTAGAGGCTGGGTTGTGGCTGGAGGGGTTGGTATCACACTACTGAGCTGAGTTTGCTCCCTCCCAAGAGTGCACAGGGACACACGTGCTGGCAATAGTTGCCTACACCCTGGTCAGAGGCAGGGCTGGGGTCCAAGCCAGCTCTGTTCCCTCCAAGTGTGCACACTCTCGTAGTTAGTGGCACCCTCTGCCTTAGTGGGGAGCAGTGCTGGAGCAAGAAGGGCTAGAGCAGGAGCCAGGTGAGGGGTGGGCGGGGGGTGTGATGCAGCAGTCCTGGCTATCTGGCCAGAGCCCCTGGCAGTTTTCAGTGTGCTGCCTCCACACTTTGACTGGGAGCAAGCAAGTCTGTGTGCTCTTCAAGAGCAGAGGCCCAGTTTCTCACAGCCCTTCGGTAAGCCCCACTGGGTTTCAAACCAGCTAAGGGGCTTGTCTTCCTGGTGTTGTATCCCAGGGCTGGAGTGTCCAATGTGGGGCTGGAATCCCTCACTCCCCAGGGAGGATCCCTGAGCCTGTGATGTCCCCTCCTCTCCTGTGTCCCTGCTAAGGGTGCAGGTCCCGACTACATCGCTTCTCCCTTCCTACCAGACTCCATGTGGATCTTTCTTTACAGCCTTGGTTGCAGAAGAGCTGTTCTGCTTGTCCCCAGGTTGATTTCAACAAGAGCTATTGTTTGGATGTGTTCATGAGTGGATGTGAGCCCAGCATGCTCCTAACCTGCTACCTTGATCATGACACCTCCTGTGATCCATTTGTTTAATTGCCCAAACTCCTCACTGTATTTATATTTAATTGGTTTCCATTATAGGCCTCTTAATAGCATCCATAAAGCATTAGGATTAGAGGAACCTGAAAAAGACCATTTAATTTGTTTTCCTTTCTTGAAGCCAAGACCTAATAAATGCTTATTTGGTTTATTTTTCACCATCTTCATGACAGGTTAAGGGGAAAACATCTTTTGGAAAGGTGATTTATAAATTCTTTTCATTTTGTCGCTATAAAAATTTCTATACCCAGAGAGACAAAAAACCCAAAGTGTTCTTATGTCAAATAAAGCCCTTCTCTTATGACTTGACGTTTGTTTTGGATTTTAGTGGCCATGCAAAGCAGCTGGTCACTACTTACCATCTAATAATTTTTCACATAGTGAAACATTCTTTAAGTCTTTTTTTCTAAATTTATTTCCTATTTATTCATAGTTCTAACAATTTAAATCAGACTTATCGATATTCCACAAAAGAATCTTCTCATTCCAAACCTTCCATGTCTTAGGAAAGTTGAATGAATTAATCTGATAAGGAGGAATCCCAGTTGCTTTTTTAAAGTGCAATTTCAGTGTAGCATTTTTGACTCAAATATATATTTTTACTTCAGGACTGATGGAGCAAATTAAAATTCTAAATGCCCCCAAAAGATTTTCCAATCTTTCTTCTCTTCCCAGTCTCCTTCCCCATGATCACCCTCACTACAAATCCTGGAGTTCCATACACAGTTGGGCTTCAGGCAATTTGGAAAGAATTTGATCAAAAGTAAATTGGTTGTGGTGATAATATAATCAAAATAAAGAAATTACTATGAATAATTATTTTTCATCACTGATTTTTAAAATTTATTGCTAATTTTCAGGAATTTTTACATTGTTTTTGGACATATAAACATTTTAACCTATTTTAAATATTTTCCTTTTATTCCCTGTGTATTTGGTATTTTATTTAATTCATTTTCAGTTATTGTGGCTATTGTACAGTTGAAATATGAGGCTGGTTGGGTTGTTTAGGTGAATATTGGTAAGTGATAGTAATGTTTTTGTTGACCTAGGAGCTATCTACAATATATTAATTGAAAAGTTAGATTACCAATTATACATATATATATATATATATATATATATATATATATATATCCTATTTAAAACAGAATTATCTAAAAGTATTGTCAAATCTGGCAGGCTTTCTATTGTTTCTTTATTACAAAAGCAGTGTATTCTGTTGACCTGAAATAAATAGACTGCCAGATATTTCTCCAACCAAGATGAGTTTATTCTGGATCAGCAGAGAATTGCAGCTTTGGGGTCTACAACCATGGTGAGCTACATGCAAGTCCCAGCACACTGGGGGAAGGAGAACACTTTTACAGAGGGGAAGAGGAAGTCAGGAGGGCTGTAGTAAACAGAGTCCATAGATTTTCATGGACTGAGTCCTTGCTGGGAAAGAAGAGGAGTCTTTCTTCTTGTTGGGCTCAGCTATCTTTGCAGGGCACTAGAACCACTACTCTGGTCTCTCAACTCTATTTAATTGAGGTTTCTATATATCAATTTTTATATTTTTCCCTTTTGTTCAAGACCTTTCTCTGAAAGTATCACTGATCAACAGTCAGGTTTTCTAGTTTCAGCAGCTTTTTTGTCCTTCCAAGTCAGAAAGGACCTTTCCTGGGTGTGGTTTCTCACGTCAGAAGGAAAGTACACAGATTGGAAACCTACTGAAGTCACACTCAAGTAACAAGGAAGGGTGGGAGGGAGAACTCTCAGGCACTTTTTATCTAAAGCTCATATGTTATCAAGACCAAGGACACTGGCGATCACGTGATGGTGTTTTGTCATCATCAAACATTTGGCGACAAACTTCCAACAGACCTGGTCCAGCTATCTTGCAAAAGCTGTGTCGTCAGATGTCATCTGCTCCAATTCTGGGAAATCTTTACTCTCAGGTCACCAGGTGATGTGCAGGTTCAGTCATGGTTTGGTGCTTTCTTTGGGTGTGTCATGAGAATCCAAAGAGAGTCTTTTCCTTGGAGTTTTGTGGCACAAGGGTTGGTTAACAGTACTTCATGGGGCCTTTACAGCAAGAGTGAAGAGCATTTATTCTGGAGGTGTCTATTTCAATAGATAAAATCTCCAGGTTGCAATGTGTGATGCTTAAGGTCTTTGTCTCTTGAGAGCACACTGAGAAAAGATTGCTTTACCCAAAATATGGTTATTTTTAATAGAAGCAATTAGGGCTTTTCAGTGTTGGAGCACCTCTCCTTTTATCAGTTGTGGGTCAAAAGAAGCAGGAGCCTAGTGCATTGGGTGTCCTGTGACCACCTCAAAGGGTGAGAGTTTGAGTTCCAAAAGGGTCGATCTGAGATTTAGAACGACCAACATGAATGCTGTTGGCCAAGGTCTTTGGAGGGCTTCTAAAAATTTTGCCAGTTGAGTCCTATAATACCATTATTGCATTCAACTAAACCAGAAGATTGAGGATGGTAATCACAGTGAAAGTGCTATAAGACAAGCCAAAGAGTACAGATGTGCTGAAGCACCTGGCCAGTAAAATGGGTTTCTCAATCCCTATGAAGTTTGAGAGGAGTTCCCCAGGTAGGGATAATCTTTTCCAAAAGGACTTTAGCCACAGAGGAGGCAGTAGCCTGTCTGCAAGGGAAGGCTTCAGTTCAGTGTGAAAACATACAGACCAACATATTTACATATTTACATAAACATAAAACATATTTACATCCATGAAACAGAGGCAGTTGTATGAAATCCATTCGCCAGAACTTGAATGGTCCATTAGGCAACTTAAAATGTCCGGGAGCAGTATGAACAGTTTCTCTGGGTTGTATTTTAAGTGGGACAAGTGAGGCAGGCACCTTTTGCAGCCTTATTTATGTTTCCCCACTAGTATTGATTCATGAAGGCCGTCATTTTGTCAGTAGACCAGTGGTTGAATGCATGCACAGTGGTGAGGAGTGAGAATTTTAGAGTCTTAGGTGGGACTGGGTTGTTATTTGGTTCAAACCAGAGCTTTCTCTTTTATCAAACCAAAAATTGTTGAATTTCCAACAATTTCCAATTGTTGTTTTTCCTTTCCTGAGGCCAGTTGTTGGGCTCCTCTAGCCAGTTTTTCTAAACTATCATTTGGAGAAATATCCCTTTGGACTGTGACAGAGGTTTGGCTACTGTTGGTCCCTTTAAGGGCAGCATTCCTTGCAGAAATGTCAGCAAGGTTATTTCCCCTGGCTTCCAGAGAGTCAAGTTTAGAATGCTCTGGAATCTAAGTGGCAGGTAGGAGTATTACATTTAATAACTCCTGAACGTAGGGGCCAGTTTAAATTTCATTACCTCTGGAAGTAAGGAAGACACATTTCTTCCACCTCATTTCAAAATCATGAGCTACTCTGAAAGCATATCAGTATAAATATTGGCAGTTTTGTCCTAGGCTAAAGTACAAACCCATGTAAGAGTACAATTCATCCTGTTGGGCTGAAGGAGCCATAGGTAAAGATGCTGACTCAACAACATTAAAAGAAGTTGTAATAGCATCCTCAGCAGAGTATTTGCCATTGTCACCTTTTAAATAAGAACCACGAGTGAACCATGAAAAGTCACCTTTACCCAAGGATTTCCTGTAGGTCATTTCAAGGAGTCAGGAGGTGGTCCATCAGCGTTAAACAGTCATAAGGGAATTAATCAGTGATGGAGGGAAGAAAAGTAGCCAGGTTAAGGTTATTACAATGTAAAAGAATTATGTGAGGGACAGGTAACAAAAAGACTTCATAGGAGGTGAGGTGCCTTGATGAGAAGTGTTGGGCATGATGAGAATTCCAAAGGGATTCTGCTGCATGAGGTACAAAAATGGTTAAAGGGTATCCTATAATTTTCTCAGTGGCCTTCACCAAAAGAGCAGTAGCTGTAATGGCTCTAAAGCAAGGCGGGTATCCCTGTGCCACAGGGTCCAGTTGCTGACTATAATATCCTATGGGTTGATGGTGGTCCCCGTGTTTTTAGGTCAGTACTGCAAGGGCATTACCTTCCTTTTCATATACAGAAGGAAAAGGGAAATCTGATAATTGGGATACCCAAGGCCTTGAAAGCTATGTCGTCCAGTTCTTCCCATAAAATTGAGTTCGGGTTTTTATTGTTGAGAGGTTTGGCCGTAAGAGAGAAATTTGGAATCCAGTTTTGGCGATCACCAACTAGCCTGAGAAAACCTCGAAGTTGGTGCTTAGTTTTGGGTTTGGGGAAACTTAGGACAGCATGAAGTCTATCTGGATCTGGGTGTAGCCCCTGTTCTAAGATGCCCTAAAAGTGGAACCTGGGTTTGGGCAAACTGCAATGTTTTTTTGGTGACCTTTTGTCCCTTTAAGGCTAAAAGCTGTAGCAAGTGAATGCTGTCTTCCTGTGAAGAGGCTTGAGAAGGAAAGCAAAGAAGCAAGTCATCTACATACTGCAACAAAGTAGAAACTCTAGGGAATTTTATATCACTCAGGTCAGCCTTCAGGATTTGTGACAAATAAGAAGGACTCAGCAAAATCCTGAGGTACTACTGCCCAGGTGAATTATTTTCTTCCCAAGTGAAGGCACAAGGGTATTGGCCAGCTTCATCATCTAGAATACTAAAGAATGTACTGCATAAATCAATTTCAATAAAGAGCTGACTTCCAGTGGGAATGGATGTTAGTAATGTACCAGGATTAGGAACAACAGGGTACCCAGAGATAACAATGTTGTGTATTGCTCAGAGGTGTTACTGACCAGGGTTCTTGGCCTCCTTAATCCATAGAAATTGATAAAAGGCCAGATGAGAAATTCAGGTAAACTTTATTGGGACTCATGCTGCAGCAGGAGGGAACAAAAACAAGTAACAGGGTCCCTTGCTCGCTCCCTAAGCCAGTGGAGGAGGGGCGAGCTGGTCCCTTAAATGGGGTGAGCCTAGCGGGAGGTACATGGGTCAGACTGGAGGGGTGGCTTAGGTGGTCTGCCCCCCACTTGGTGGTGCTGTGTGCACGGATCATGCAGAGGACCTGCTTTTGCTCCTGACATCTCAGAAGTGGCAGTTGGGTTTTTGGTCTTTTTGTATCTTGTTGTTCATAATTTGCACCAACTGCACATATAAGCAGTTATTTTTAGTCCCTTATAGTTTCTTTGTATTTTGTTGCTCAAGGAGACTAGGAGACCTTTGCCCAGGTGTAAGCACTGCAGCAAAGGGTCCCAGGACCCAGGTCCCACCCTATCTCAGAGGTCCTGGACAAACCTCCACCCTCAGCCCTTAAGTTTTCTTACCAGTAAAATAGCAGTGTTATAGGAACAAGGGATAATGAGGCTTTGAGCCTTGTAATTTTCTATTATGGGTTTTATGCCTTTAAGGGCTTCTTTACTTATAGGATATTGATTAATTATTGGAAGAAGTTTTGAGGGATCATTTTTTTTAAACACCTTTATTGGAGTATAATTGCCTTACAGTGTTGTGTTAGTTTCTGCTGTATAACAAAGTGAATCAGCTATATGCATACATATATCCACATATCCCCTCCCTCGTGTGTCTCCCTCCCACCCTCCTTATCCCACCCATCTAGGTGGTCACAAAGCACCAAGCTGATCTCCCTGTGCTATGCAGCTGCTTCCCACTAGCTAGCTATTTTACATTTGGTAGTATATATATGTCCATGCCACTCTCTCACTTCGTCCAAGCTTACCCTTCCCACTCCCCGTGTCCTCAGTTCCATTCTCTATGTCTGCGTCTTTATTCCTGTCCTGTACCGAGGTTATCAGAACCATTTTTTTTTTTAGATTCCATATATATGTGTTAGCATACGGTATTTGTTTTTCTCTTTCTGACTTATTTCACTCTGTATGACAGACTCCATGTCCATCCACATCACTACAAATAACTCAATTTCATTTCTTTTTATTGCTGAGTAATATTCCATTGTATATATGTGCCACATCTTCTTTATCCATTCATCTGTCGATGGACACACTTAAGTTGCTTCCATGTCCTGGCTATTGTAAATAGTGCTGAATGAACATTGTGGCACATGACTCTTTTTGAATTATGGTTTTCTCAGGGTATATGCCCAGTAGTGGGATTGCTGGGTCATATGGTAGATCTGTTTTCAGTTTTTTAAGGAACCTACATACTGTTCTCCATAGTGGCTGTAGCAAATTACGTTCCAACCAACAGTGCAAGAGGGTTCCCTTTTCTCCACAACATTTCCAGCATTTATTGTTTGTAGATTGTTTGATGATGGCCATTCTGACTGGTGTGAGGTGATACCTCATTGTAGTTTTGATTTGCATTTCTCTAATGATTAGTGATGTTGAGCATCTTTTCATCTGTTTGTTGGCAATCTGTATATCTTTTTGGAGAAATGTCTATGTAGGTCTTCTGCCCATTTTTGGATTGGGTTTTTGTTTTTTTGTTATTGAGCTGCATGAGTTGCTTGTAAATTTTGGAGATTAATCCTTTGTCAGTTGCTTCATTTGCAAATATTTTCTCCCATTCTGAGGGTTGTCTTTTTGTCTTGTTTATAGTTTCCTTTGCTGTGCAAAAGCTTTTAAGTTCCATTAGGTCCCATTTGTTTATTTTTGTTTTTATTTCCATTTCTTTAGGAGGTGGGTCAAAAAGGTCTTGCTGTGATTTATCTCATAGAGTGTTCTGCCTATGTTTTCCTCTAAGAGTTTGATAGTGTCTGGCCTTACATTTAGGTCTTTAATCCATTTTGAGTTTATTTTTGTGTATGGTGTTAGGAAGAGTTCTAATTTCATTCTTTTACATGTAGCTATCCAGTTTTCCCAGCACCACTTCTTGAAGAGGCTGTCTTTTCTCTATTGTATACTCTTGCCTCCTTTATCAAAGATAAGGTGAGATATGTGCATGGGTTAAGCTCTGGGTATCTATCCCGTTCCATTGATCTATATTTCTATTTTTGTGCCAGTACCATACTGTCTTGATTACTGTAGCTTTGTAGTATAGTCTGAAGTCAGGGAGCCTGATTCCTCCAGCTCTGTTTTTCTTTCTCAAGATTGTTTTGGCTATTTGGGGTCTTTTGTGTTTCCATACAAATTGTGCAATTTTTTGTTCTAGTTCTGTGAAAAATTACATTGGTAGTTTGATAGGGATTGCATTGAATCTGTAGATTGCTTTGTGTAGTATAGTCATTTTCACAAAGTTGATTCTTCTAATCCAAGAACATAGTATATCTCTCCATCTGTTTGCATCATCTTTAATTTCTTTCATCCGTGTCTTATAGTTTTCTGCATACAGGTCTTTTGTCTCCTTAGGTAGGTTTATTCCTAGCTAGTTTATTCTTTTTGATGCAATGGTAAATGGGAGTGTTTTCATAATTTCACTTTCAGATTTTTCATCATTAGTGTATAGGAATGCTAGAGATTTCTGTGCATTAATTTTATATCCTGCTACTTTCCCAAATTCATTGATTCGCTCTAGTAGTTTTCTGGTAGCATCTTTAGGATTCTCTGTGTATAGTATCATGGCATTGGCAAACAGTGACAGCTTTACTTCTTCTTTTCCAACTTGGATTCCTTTTATTTCTTTTTCTTCTCTGATTGCTGTGGCTAAAACTTCCAAAACTATGTTGAATAATAGTGGTGAGAGTGGGCAACCTTGTCTTGTTCCTGATCTTAGTGGAAATGGTTTCAGTTTTTCATCATTTAGAACGATGTTGGCTGTGGGTTTCTCATATATGGGCTTTATTATGCTGAGGTAGCTTCCCTCAATGCCTACTTTCTGGAGAGTTTTTATTATAAATAGGTGTTAAATTTTGTCAAAAGCTTTTTCTGCATCTACTGAGATTATCATATGGTTTTTATCCTTCAGTTTGTTAATATGGTGTATCACATTGATTGATTCGCGTATATTGAAGAATCCTTGCATTCCTGGATTAAACCCCACTTGATCATGGTGTATGATCCTTTTAATGTGCTGTTGGATTCTGTTTGCTAGTATTTTGTTGACGATTTTTGCATCTATGTCCATCAGTGATATTGGCCTGTAGTTTTCTTTCTTTGTGACATCTTTGTCTGGTTTTGGTATCAGGGTGATGGTGGCCTCATAGAATGAGTTTGGGAGTGTTCCTCCCTCTGCAATATTTTGGAAGAGTTTGAGGATAGGTGTTAGTTCTTCTCTAACTGTTTGATATAATTCACCTGTGAAGCCATCTGGTCTTGGGCTTTTGTTTGTTGGAAGATTTTTAATCACCGTTTCAAATTCAGTGCTTGTGATTGGTCTGTTCATATTTTCTATTTCTTCCTGGTTCAGTCTCAGCAGGTTGTGCATTTCTAAGAATTTGTCCATTTCTTCCAGGTTGTCCATTTTATTGGCATGGGGTTGGTTGTAGTAATCTCTCATGATCGTTTGTATTTCTGCAGTGTTAGTTGTTACTTCTCCTTTTTCATTTCCAATTCTATTGATTTGAGTCTTCTCCCTTTTTCTCTTGATGAGTCTGGCTAATGGTTTATCAATTTTGTTTATCTTCTCAAAGAACCAGCTTTTAGTTTTATTAATCTTTGCTATTGCTTCCTCCATTTTTTTTCATTTATTTCTTATCTGATCTTTATGATTTCTTTCTTTCTGCTAACTTTAGGGTTTTTTTGTTCTTCTATCTCTAATTGCTTTAGGTGCAAGGTTAGGTTGTTTATTCGAGATGTTTCCTGTTTCTTGATGTAGGCTTGTATTGCTATAAACTTCCCTCTTAGAACTGCTTTTGCTGCATCCCATAGGTTTTGGGTCATCGTGTCTCCATTGTCATTTGTTTCTAGGTATTTTTTGATTTCCCCTTTGATTTCTTCAGTGATCACTTCGTTAAATAAGTAGTGTATTGTGTAGCCTCCATGTGTTTGTATTTTTTACAGATCTTTTCCTGTTATTGCTATCTAGTCTCATAGCATTGTCGTCGGAAATGATAATTCATACGATTTCAATTCTCTTAAATTTACCAAGGCTTGATTTGTGACCCAAGATATGATCTATCCTGGAGAATGTTTCATGAGCACTTGAGAAAAATGTGTATTCTGTTGTTTTTGGGTGGAATGTCCTATAAATATCAATTAAGTCCATCTTGTTTAATGTATCATTTAAAGCTTGTGTTTCTTATTTATTTTCATTTTCGATGATCTGTCCATTGGTGAAAGTGGGGTGTTAAAGTCCCCTACTATGATTGTGTTACTGTCGATTTCCCCTTTTATGGCTGTTAGTATTTGCCTTATGTATTGAGGTGCTCCTATGTTGGGTGCATAAATATTTACAATTGTTATACCTTTTTCTTGGATCAATCCCTTGATCATTATATAGTGTCCTTCTTTGTCTCTTGTAATAGTCTTTATTTTAAAGTGTATTTTGTCTGATATGAGAATTGCTACTCCAGCTTTCTTTTGATTTCCATTTGCATGGAATATCTTTTTCCATCCCCTCACTTTCAGTCTGTATGTGTCCCTAAGTTTGAAGTGGGTCTCTTGTAGACAGCATATATATGGGTCTTGTTTTTGTATCCATTCATCCAGTCTGTATCTTTTGGTGGGAGCATTTAATCCATTTACATTGAAGGTAATTATCGATATGTATGTTCCTATTCCCATTTTCTTAAATGCTTTGGGCTTGTTATTGTAGGTGTTTTCCTTCTCTTGTGTTTCTTGCCTAGAAAAGTTCCTTAGCATTTGTTGTAAAGCTGGTTTGGTGGTGCTGAACTCTCTCAGCTTTTGCTTGTCTGTAAAGGTTTTAATTTCTCCATCAAATCTGAATGAGATCCTTGCTGGGTAGAGTAATCTTGCTTGCAGGTTTTTGTCCTTCATCACTTTAAGTATATCCTGCCACTCCCTTCTGGCTTGCAGAGTTTCTGCTGAAAGATCAGCTGTTAATCTTACGGGGATTCCCTTGTGTGTTATTTGTTGTTTTTCCCTTGCTGCTTTTAGTATGTTTTCTTTATATTTAATTTTTGATAGTTTGATTAATATGTGTCTTGGCGTGTTTCTCCTTGGATTTCTCCTGTATGGGACTCTCTGTGCTTCCAGGACTTGATTAACTATTTCCTTTCCCATATTAGGGAAGTTTTCAACTATAATCTCTTGAAATATTTTCTCAGTCCCTTTCTTTTTCTCTTCTTCTTCTGGGGCCCCTATAATTCGAACGTTGGTGCGTTTAATGTTGTCCCAGATGTCTCTGAGACTGTCCTCAGTTCTTTTCATTCTTTTTTCTTTATTCTGCTCTGCAGTAGTTATTTCCACTATTTTATCTTCCAGGTCACTTACCTGTTCTTCTGCCTCAGTTATTCTGCTATTGATCCCTTCTAGAGTATTTTTAATTTCATTTATTTTGTTTTTCATCATTGTTTGGTTCCTCTTTAGTTCTTCTAGGTCCTTGTTAAATGTTCTTGCATTTTGTCTATTCTATTTCCAAGATTTTGGATCATCTTTACTATCATTATTCTGAATTCTTTTTCAGGTAGACTGCTGATTTCCTCTTCATTTGTTAGGTCTGGTGTGTTTTGACCCTGCTCCTTCATGTGCTGTGTGTTTTTCTGTCTTCTCATTTTGCTTATCTTACTGTGTTTGGGGTCTCCTTTTTGCAGGCTGCAGGTTCGTAGTTCCCATTGTTTTTGGTATCTGTCCCCATTGGCTAAGGTTGGTTCAGTGGGTTGTGTAGGCTTCCTGGTGGAGGGGACTAGTGCCTGTGCTCTGGTGGATGAGGCTGGTTCTTGTGTTTCTGGTGAGCAGGTCCACGTCTGGTGGTGTGTTTTGGGGTGTCTGTGGCCTTATTGTGATTTTAGGCAACCTCTCTGCTAATGGATGGGGCTGTGTTCCTGTCTTGCTAGTTGTTTGGCATAAGGTGTCCAGCACTGTAGCTTGCTCGTCGTTGAATGAAGCTGGGTGTTGATGTTGAGATGGGGATCTCTGAGAGATTTACACCATTTGGTATTACGTGGAGCTGGGGGGTCTCTTGTGGACCAATGTCCTGAAGTTGGCTCTCCCACCTCAGAGGCACAGCCCTGATGCCCGGCTGGAGCACCAAGAGCCTTTCATCCACATGGCTCAGAATAAAAGGGAGAAAAAATAGAAAGAAAGAAAGAAAGAAAGAGGATGAAATGACATAAAATAAAACTATTATAACAAAAAATAAGAAAAAAATTATTAGGAAAAAATTTATTAAGAAAAAATTTTTTTAATTTTTTAAAATAATTTTTTTTATTTTTTATAATAAAAATAAGAAAATTATTGTGAAAAAAATTTATTAAGACATTTTTTAAAATATATTTTACAATGAAAAATAAGAAAAAATTTATTAAGAAAAAATTTATCAAGAAAAAAATTTAATTTTTAAAATAAAAAATAAAAAAAGTTGTTAAGAAAAAATATTTTTTAATTTTTTAAAATAAAAAATAAGGAAAAAAGTATTAAGAAAAAATTTATTAAGAAAAAAAATTTTTAATTAAGAAAAAAAAAAGGATGTACCGAACCCTAGGACAAATGGTGAAGCTAAGCTATACAGACAAAATCTCACCCAGGAGCATGCACATATACACTCACAAAAAGAGGAAAAGGGGAAAAATTAATATATCCTGCTCCCAAAGTCTACCTCCTGAATTTGGGATGATTTGTTGTCTATTCAGGTATTCAGCAGATGCAGGTACATCAAGTTGTTTGTGGAGCTTTATTCTGCTGCTTCTGAGGCTGCTGGGAGAAATTTCCCTTTCTCTTATTTGTTCATACAGCTCCCGGGGTTCAGCTTTCGATTTGGACCCGCCTCTGCGTGTAGGTCACCTGAGGGCCTCTGTTCTTCGCTCACACAGGATGGGGTTAAAGGAGCAGCTGCTTCGGGGGCTCTGGCTCACTCAGGCCCGGGGGAGGGAAGGTCTGGATGTGCGGCGAGCCTGTGGCGGCAGAGGCCAGCGTGACATTGCAGCAGCCTGAGGCACGCTGTGCGTTCTCCTGGGGAAGTTGTCCCTGCATCTCGGGAGTCTGGCAGTGGCGGGCTGCACAGGCTCCCAGGAGGGGTGGTGTGGATAGTGACCTGTGCTCGCACACAGGCTTCTTGGTGGCGGCAGCAGCAGCCTTAGCATCTCATGCCTGTCTCTGGGGTCCGCGCTGGTAGCCGCGGCTCGCTCCCGTCTCTAGAGCTCATTTAGGCGGCGCTCTGAATCCCCTCTCCTTGCACACTGCGAAACAAAGAGGCAAGAAAAAGTCTCTTGCCTCTTCGGCAGCTGCAGACTCTTTCCCGGACTCCCTCCCGGCTAGCTGTGGTGCACTAACCCCTTCAGGCTGTGTTCACGCAGCCAACCCCAGTCCTCTCCCTGCGATCTGACCGAAGCCCGAGCCTCAGCTCCCAGCCCCCACCCGCCCCGGCGGTTGAGCAGACAAGCCTCTCGGGCTGGTGAGTGCTGCTCGGCGCTGATCCTTTGTGCGGGAGTCTCTCCGCTTTGCCCTCCACTCCCCTGTTGCTGCGCTCTCCTCCGTGGCTCCGAAGCTTCCCCCCTCTGCCACCCGCAGTCTCCGCCTGGGAAGGGGCTTCCTACTGTGTGGAATCCTTTCCTCCTTCACAGCTCCCTCCCACTGGTGCAGGTCCCATCCCTATTCTTTTGTCTCTGTTATTTCTTTTTTCTTTTGCCCTACCCAAGTAAGTGGGGAGTTTCTTGCCTTTTGGGAGGTCTGACGTCTTCTGCCAGCGTTCAGTGGGTGTTCTGTAGGAGCAGTTCCACGTGTAGATGTATTTCTGATGTATCTGTGAGGAGGAAGGTGATCTCCGCATCTTACTCTTCTGCCATTTTGCCCAGACCTCCCCTGTTTGCTCTTTAGTTCTTCTAGATCCTTGTTAAATGTTTCCTCTATTTTCTCCATTCTGTTTCTGAGATTTTGGATCATATTTACTATCATTACTCTGAGTTCTTTTTCAGGTAGCTTGCCTCTTTTGTGTTCATTTATTTAGTCTTGAAGGTTTTGTACCTTGCTCCTTCATCTGTAACAAATTTATTTGTCGTTTCTTTTTTTTTTTTTTGGATGGGTGGTGCTGTGTTCCTGTATTACTGGTTGTTTGACCTGAGACGTCCAGCAGTGGAATTTGCAGACAGTTTGATAGAGCTGGGTCTTGGTGCTGAGATGAGGACCTCTGGGAGGCCTCACTCTGATTGACATTCCCTGAGGTCTGAGGTTCTCTCTTCCTCCAGTGGTTTGGACTTGGAGCTCCCACCACAGGAGCTCGGGCCCAACCTCTGGCCTGGGAAGCAAGATCCTGCAAGCTTTGTGGCGTGGTAAAAAAAAAAAAAAAGGAAGAAAGAAAGAAGAAAAGGAGCAGTACAATATCAAAGAATAAAAAACAAAATAAAATTAGAAAGATAAAAAATATAACTCTAATTGAAACAAGTTAAGATAAAACCACAACAGAGGGGCTTCCCTGGTGGCGCAGTGGTTGAGAGTCTGCCTGCCAGTGCAAGGGACACGGGTTCCGGCCCTGGTCTGGGAAGATCCCACATGCCGCGGAGCGACTAGGCCCGTGAGTCACAATTGCTGAGCCTGCGCTTCTGGAGCCTGTGCTCCACAACAAGAGAGGCCACGATAGTGAGATGCCTGCGCACCATGATGAAGAGTGGCCCCCACTTACCACAACTAGAGAAAGCCCTCGCACAGAAACGAAGACCCAACACAGCCAAAAATAAATAAATAAATAAATAAATTAATTAATTAATTAAATTTTAAAAAACAAGAAAAGAAAAAACCAAAAAAAAACCACAACAGAAAAAAGAAAAAAAAAGGCGGGAGGGAAACAAGCCAAAAGGAGAGATCGCTAACAAAATATAAAGAATAAAATAAAATTAGAAAAAAGATTTATTAGGAAAAATAAAAATATAAAAGAATCAACAACAATGAATCAAGAAGGTAAAACAGAACCACAATCTAAAGGAGGAAAAAAGAAAAGAAAAAAAAAAAGCCCTGAGTATGGGGGCAGAATTTAGGCGGGGGTTGGAACTTAGGCAGGGGTGTGGGTTTGGGTGGGGCGGGGCAACGTTCAAGCATGGGGCGAGGCCTCTGCTTACGATCTCTGCAGAAGGGGAGAGGCAGCAAGTCAAAAGGTGGGCCTCTGGAGTGTGGGGTTCCAGAGTTTGGAGGTGGGGCCCTGAGTGAGGGTGTGTGGATGGGATTTAGGCCCAGGTCGTTGGAGGGGGTCTCCGAGTGTAGAGGTAGGCCCTGAGTACGGGTGTAGGGGTGGCGCTTGGGCTCTGCCCTCTAGGAGGGAGGCTCCAAGGGCAGAGGATTAGGCCTGGGAGCCCAACAGACTCCCCAGTGCCTAAGTGGACAGGGAAAGCACTGGCCCCATTCCCTTCTGTTCCTTCACGCCCCTCCCCCACTGTCTCCCCATCACAGCTGGATCCCTAACCGTAAGTGGGTCCCACTGGGTGTAGGAACTCCTCCCCTCCCCCAGCCACCCCTCAGGACTGCGCGTCCTAGAGGTCTGACCTTTACTTTTGCTCCCCCTTCCCGCCCTCCCACTCCCTCAGGACCTGCAGGGCTGGAGGGGGCCTCGGTGAGCAGAGAATCAGACCCAGGACCTCAACAGGTTCCTGGGGGTCCAAGTGGGCAGGGGAGATCTGGCCACACTCCCTTTTGATCCTCTGCCCTCCAATGGTTCCCCAATTTCCCCGTTTGGGTGTGGGATCCCTTCCCCTCCCCCAGCCGCCCCTCAGGGGCGCCAATCTCGTCCTGCTTCCACTTCTCCTCCCCCTTCACTCCCCCCATGCCCCACATCCTACCCGGTCGCTGGGGGTTCCTCCCGTCCCCTTAGATGTCCGTGGTCCCCACTGATGCCTGGTAGGTGCCCTAGTTCGAGGGATCTGTTTGAATGTTGATGGGAGGTGCACTGAGAATTTTGCCAACATCAGTTTGAGATTTTGCCTATAAGGAAGGTGGTAGCTGATTAAGTAGAGACAAATGATCGGTATTTCCAGAATCTGCTCTAGTACCATCAGAGATGGAACAAATAAAAGATGTAGAGGGGTCATTTAATTCACCTGGAGAGTTACTTTGATGACTACTGTCAATTTATAGAACTATTTCCCCCTTTTAGGAGAAAGAAATTCCAGCATATTAGTTCTCTAAGAATTCTAGGCCTAATAAATGAGTAGGAGTGGAGGAACTAAGGAGAAAAGGGTGTGTATCTTTCAAAGGGTCTAAACAAAAGGGAATAGGTTCAGAGACAGGAACCTCTTGAGGTTCATTATGAGTTAGGAAAGACAGGGCCAGGCCCAAGGACAGACTCCTCATGCTAGGCATTAGGCAGAAGGCAAAGCCACCTCCTTATTTTGCACTTAATGAGGCATGGAGGAATGGCATCTAAAACGCAACTTTGTAGTATCTGAGCAAGAAACTCTGACCATGGAAACCGTGGAGCATGTGCAATCAAAATGCACAGGTTGCTGATTACCCTGTACGACCTTCCACGTGTGGTGCTCGACTAGTAAGGGATGGTTTAAGGGAAAACAGCTCTTGTATGGTGGCTTCAGGAGACAAATGTGCAGGACTGCCTAATGCCTATACATGAGGAGGGTGTCCTTGGGCCCAGCCCTGTCTTTCCTTCTTCAATTAGAGATGCCACTATTTGAAGTGTTTTAGTACTCCAGGGCAGGGGCTGCTTCATAGTAGTGGGGTTGAGCACCAAGAGTGTGGCTCTAGTGTCAGCCAGGACTGGAAGAGATTCATCCCCAATCTGGAAAAATGTTTCTCCAAGTCAATTAAGGAGGAGGATTGGGAAGAGGCCCTGTAGTTCCTCAGAGCCCCATCACTGAGAATTGGGAGGACGATGGAAAGGCTGGTTAGAGGGCTGAAGGCACCTAAAGTGTAGATTTGTAACAATCATTTTTCCAATGTCCTGGCTCTTTGTGATAGTAGCAAAAACTAGAAGGGTTTTGGTTTCGTTTAGGAGCCTTCAGTTGCTAGAGTGGAAGAGTAAGAATTTTGGCGACCTTCCTTGGAGGTGACTCATTTGAGTACAAGAGAGCTGGTTTGCCATTAACTAAATCTGGAGTGGGCATAGTTTCCCATTCCATCCTGGTCCTTTTTACTAAAAGGGAAAAGTCCCTGTTCAGCCCATTAATAAACATAGATTTAAAAGCTACTAAGGTAGAATCATCATCTGAAGGAAGACCAGAATTTTCTTTAGAAACAGTCTGCAGTTTATTGTAATAGTCATGAACAGGCTCATCAGATTTTTGTGTTCAAACCTGAATTTTGTTCTGATCAACAGGCTTTGGAAAAGCCCTAGAAATTGCTTATTGAAGTCACCTAGCAATTGCCTGAGCGTGATCATATAATAAGTTAGGGGGCTAGGCTCCCAGTTGTAATTCTAGAGACCTTTCAGGACTTTCCCAATTAGCAATTTTCATCCAATACTGGGCCTGGCCTTTACCAGCAAGCACATGAACTAGGTGATATAAGTCAGAGAAACCAGGTTGATCAGTCTGAATGACTATATTAAATCCCTCAGCAAATCTGTATAGATCTTTAGTTACTTTGGGAAAATCCTTGACTATGGCTCTCAGCTTCAGTCCAGGGAATATAAGAAATTAAAGGTTTAGCCTCTGGATCCTCAGAAGGCTTGATATTAAAGGGACCATTTCTGTTAACTTCAGAGGAAAAATGAGAGGGGAGAGTTTCAGAGAAAAGGGAAGTTTGGTGAGAGAATTAGTATTGTTGCCAAAACCTGGCTTCTGTTCACCAGTGCCAAATAGAGACGCTGAGACAGAATTTGGAGAAGTAGAAAAGAGTATCTTTATTGCTTTGCTGGGCAAAGGAGGCCATAGCAGGCTAACACCCTCAAGACTGTGTCCCCCTTCCTGGGAAATAGGAAGGGGTTTTATAGTTTCAGGGTGGAAAATAGGGCTGTAGGTAAGGATCGGGTCTGATGTAGTCTTGCATTTTTCTTTCCTCGTGGAGACACTGAGATCATCAGGGCTGGCGTCAGGTGGTTCTGGTGGTCCTTGAGGTTATTGTTCCATGACCTTCTTTCTAGAATGAAGAGTGCTCACAAAGGAAAGGAGTGTTAGGGAGTGTTGTCTTGGAGAAGTAAACACCAGGTGCACAGTACAACTTTAACTAGAAAGCAGTCATTTTCAGAGTGCAATTAAACAAGAAATAGAGGGGGGGAAAATCTGAAAGAATAAGGGCTGAACAAGGGCTAACAACCTGGGGGGTGTCTCATCTAGTTTCTGCTACAGCAGTGTGGGGGGACTGACAGTCTAGGGGAGGCATGTGCAGCACAGAACACAGAGAGACAAGATGTCATCAGAGGGAGACAAAGAAGCTGAGGGAGAGGAATCTGAGACTTTGGAAGCCATTTTATCTTTTTATATTCATTTGTTTGCCTTAATTAATCTTAAAATCTTATTTTACCAAGAGGCAATTCGAGACTCTTGATAACATTGGGAAGCCTCAAAATACCAGTTAAAATCAACATTCCAGTTAGTTCTGGAAATTTTTGAGCTACTGTAGTCCAATCTGGATTTAAGGAAATTAGGTTTGAGGATTTCAAAAGTTCTCCATAATGGCCATTGATGTTCTAAATTGCCTTTGGTCAGGTCAGTCCATTTAGTTAGAAATGCACATGAGGAAGGGCCATGGTTTTTAAACATAAAATTGGCCAGAGTGCCTATGGGGGAGACATCTTCAAAATACTTAGATAACTGGGATCCCATTTCTTAGAGGTTTTTCCTCTAGAGTAAAGAATAATTTTCAAACAGCTTAAACAGTTTACAGCACAAGTAGCATAATTTAAACAGCTTGCCAGTTAATCCCAGCCGGTCCTAAGGAGGAGACAGCATGGTCCTGGAGGAGCCTGACTGAGGCTTTTTTTTTTGTCAGTCTCCACAGGCATCCAAAGGAATAGGCTGAAGGCTGAAAAACCCAGCACCGGTTCAGGGAAACAACAATAGGTTGAACATCTCGGCCTGTTTCCATGAAATAGTCTAATCTCAAAATCAGACCCAAGTGCCAAACAAGTACTCACAGAACAGGGCCTTGACCAGAAAGATGAAACCTTTAAAGAGATCCTAAATAAAGCCTGGAGAGCTTCAAATGCAAAGAGGGCCTGAGCTTGGATCCAGGAGAAAGATGTACTTTCAACCTCCAAGGTTGGTGAGAAAGGCAGAGAGTGACAGTGGGCTCAATTGAGGGTACTACAGCTGTTTGCTCACCAGCCTCACAGCTGTCAGGGGTCTTCACTGATCCCTATATGGGCCACCAAAATGTTTACCTGAAACAAAAAGACTGTTAAGTTTTTTTGCCAGCAAAGATGGGTTTATTTGGGATCAGCAGAGAATTGCAGTTCGAGGTCTGCAGACATAGCAAGCCACATGCAGGTCTCTACACGAAAAGGGAAGGAGAACACTTCATAGTGTTGCCGACCTCTCAGCTTCTGTGCACCAATGCCGAACAGAAATATGGAGACAGAGATTTTAGAGGATAAAAGAGATGGCTTTATTCCTTTGCCAGGCAAAGGGGAAAACACATCAGGCTAGTGCCTCAAGAACTGTGCCCCCTTCCCTGGGAAATTGGAGAGGATTTTATAGGTGGGGTTCGCAGTCTGGGGTATATGATAAGGATCAAAGTAGTGAAGGTCTTGCATTTTTCTTCTTCTTGCATTATTTCAAAACAGTCATAGCTGGCATCAGGCAGCTCAGTAACTGGGTCCATTTATCTCTGGTTTATCAGCCTTCGACTTTCTTTCTGAAAAGCTACAGGGGTGATTTGTTACAAGGGAGTGCAGAGAATGTAAACACCAGGAGCAGGATGTAATTTACATAGAGTTAGGGAGTGATAGGTTAGCTTTGTGAAGTACAAATCTATTTACAGACACTACAGATTAGTAACAGTTAAAATAAAACTATGAGTGAGGGCTTCCCTGGTGGTGCAGCGGTTGAGAGTCCACCTGCCAGTGCAGGGGACATGGGTTCGAGCCCTGGTCTGGGAGGATCCCACATGCCACGGAGCAACTCGGCCCGTGAGCCACAACTACTGAGCCTGCGCGTCTGAATCCTGTGCTCCGCAACGAGAGAGGCCGCGACAGTGAGAGGCCCGCGCACCGCAATGAAGAGTGGCCCCCGCTTGCCGCAACTAGAGAAGGCCCTTGCACAGAAACAAGGACCCAACGCAGCCGAAAATAAATAAATAAATTTAAAAAAAAGAAAGAAACAGCACTCCCAGAGGGATTTCCTTTAAAAAAAAAACAAAAAACTGTGAGTGATTAACTCTTTCAGGCCTGTTCCTTCTCTAGCCTGTTCACTGTTCCCTTTATTTTCCTTGTCCTCAGGAGAGGGAAAAAAACCTCACCTCTATTTTTATTGCAACAATAGGGAGGAAAAGGAATTCAGGAGACTGCAGGAAACAAAGAGTCCAGGGCTTGTCATTGGCTGAATCCTGGCCAGGAAAGGAGTCTTTCTTCTTCCTGTTGGGCTCTGCTGTCATCAGAGGGTGTGAGAACCCCCACTTTGGTCTCCTGACTCTATTTATATGAGGTTTCTGTTTATTAATTTTTACGATTCTCATTGCTGAAAATAAGGAAAAAAATTCCATTAAGAACACTTATAATCCTACTAATCCTGAGGTGGGGAACAAACTCACAGAAGACAACTTGGTATCCCAATATCAAATCCTTTCTTATGCAAACCATACACACACACACACTGATGTTAACGAATGCTTTCCTGTACCTTCAGTTTTAATATCTGAATTACATTTTATTGTCTGGATAAATCATAATTTATTCAACCAGCCATCTTTTTTTAAGACATTCAAATTCCAGCTTCTCCCTAATTCATATAACATAGGACTTATATAATCGGCTAAAAATTAACTTGAAATAAGAAAGCAAAAGAATTTTTAACAGCAAAATAATTATCAATATATGGAAAATCCAATGACTGGGAATATTCATTGGTGATCAATTTCTCATTTTCTAAAGAAATTTTCATTTTCACCAGATTTTTTTCTTGACCACTAAAATAAAAATAGCTAACTAGAAGTTCCTATGCCTTTATATATGTGTGTCAGAGTTTGAACTAGGTCAGTCTTAACTTGAATGCTTTTTGTCCAGGTCGTTTCTGACCAAATTGTTGGCCACTGGCAAAGTAGTCACGCGTATGGCACTTCCCCAATTAACAAGGCCTCTTCTCATATCTGTTCATATACAGTTAACAAAAGATGTGTATGCTCTTGTCATATGAGTAAAATTATGTTTCCTTAGTTACTGCTATCACCTACCTAGTGATATATATTTTCAAGTGTTGTACTGTTGACTGAAAAAAATACACAACCTAAAAGTTGAGAATTATGTTTAGCTTGGTGGACAAAACTGAGGACTTCAGCCTGGAAGACAGCCTCTCAGATAGGTCTGCTCCCAAGAGGTAAGGGAGAAGCCAGGATATATAGGGGTTTTTGCAAAATAGTCAGAAAATCAAAGATTACTGTTACTGAAAGAAAACCAGACATCTTAAGTTAAGGAATTTAGTGTTTGTCTAGGTATGGGAAGAACAAGAGTCTGAGCTTGCTGAAATCATTCCTTTAATATACACCTTAGCTATCTGGGGCCAGTATCCTGTTCTTTCCCAGCCTGGGTCTCCTCAGGGCTCACCCTAGGGGTCAGTGGTAGTGGCAGAGGGCTTAATGGCCTCAGCATCCTTTGTTTGCTGATATGGCAGGCAACATTTTTTATTCACAGTACTAATGAATGAATGGCAAATAATCCGTGTTTTGATGGAATCCAGTGTTTATCACAACCCCCCTCTGCTGCCACGTAGATGGGGAATAGCAGAGCAAGCCTGGTGGAGGACACGGGTAGTTGAAGGGGCATCAGGAGATTAGTGAAATGGGAATTCAGTGTGTGCAGAGGCTTCTGTGGAGAGGGTGTTTGACCAAGTAAGGTTTGGATTAATGGCAAGAGGGAGGAGTTTGAACTTCACCTTTACACTAGCGACTCTGCTCCCTACTTCAGAAGAGAACTTCCACAGGCTTTGCTTCCATGTCCTCCCAGCTGCCTGCCCCCATGCCCCTGAGTGGCCTGAACTCCTGCAGTCCTAGTGGGGACCATTTTCTCCAGACAAGCCCTCTCAATTCTGCATCATTAATTTCTCTGCCTCCAGTGACTCATTCCTACCAATTGACTAGCATACTGACATTTTTTTCC
This sequence comes from Balaenoptera physalus, assembly GCF_965194825.1. NCBI lineage: Eukaryota > Metazoa > Chordata > Mammalia > Artiodactyla > Balaenopteridae > Balaenoptera > Balaenoptera physalus. The sequence goes on along the minus strand of NC_138896.1, from coordinate 53,811,265 downwards.
CATCTTAAAAAACAAAAACTCATATTCTTCCCTTTCTCTTCCAGCTACTGACCCACTTTTCTCTGTTCTTTCAAAACAAAACTCTCTGAAAGACAGGCATATAGTAGGTGCTCAGTAAATAATTGTTCAGTTAATGAACAAATGAAAACACTTTTAAAGGAGTAAGGCTTTTATGATAATCCAGGTGTGAGCTGGTTTAAGCCTGCTGTTAATGAGAATAAAAAAGAAAGGGGATGCGGGGGAAGGAAGTATGTTGAAAATCTCCATAACTTCCTCTCAGTTTTGTTCTAAACCTAAAAGTGCTCTGAAAAATTAAGTCTTTAAAAAAGAGGAGGTAGTATATAAACTTCAAAGGAAAAATTAAAAACCTTTGATGCCTTATGTTGTATACAGTTGATTCTTGAACGACACAGATTTGAACTATGAGAGTTTTTTTCAGAGACATGAGTTTTTCACTAGTTTTTTTCACTTCACTACTGGAGTTTTTACTCCAGTACTACACGACATGGTTGGTTGAACCTGAGTGTGCAGAACTGCGGGTACTGAGGACCAGCTATAAATTAAATATGGATTTTCAACTGCATGGAGGGTCGTACTGATCTCGGAGAGACAGCAATGAGCAGTCCTGAAGAGACATCTTAGTTCTCTGCCCAGGAATTGAACCTGGGTAGCCTGGATGAAAACTAGGAATCCTAGCCGCTAGTTCACCAGGGGCTAGTGGCTAGAGGCAAAATTCTCCTGGCTCTTACCCCCATTGAAAGCAAGAATGTTTCAAGGAGGCAAAAACTGTAAAAACAGGTACAAAGTTTATTATTAGAGACACAGCACAACGTATGCGAGAGCACACAGAGAAACAGTTTATTTTACTTAAGCCAGAAGCTACGCAGAAATACACACCCAGAGAGAAGGGGTGTGGGAGTCCTCTCTAATGAGGAGGAGCACAGTAAAGAGGTGATTTAAATCCTGTATATAGGACAGTCCTTCTGGGTCTTTGTTAACCTTTGGCTAATTATCTTGTTTCTTTTTCCACACCTGACCAGTCCTAGGACCCTCCCCAAGATGCATGTGCAACTTTTTGTTGAGATGGATCCCACCACAGAGGCCTGTGGGTGTATGTCCACACTTATTATGGGGTGGCGCCCCCTCCCTTTTTGACCCCCAAGGAGCCTTCCTTTGCGTGTGCAGACAGGAAGTTTTCCTTGACCTCAGGAGTGGTCATCTTATCTCTTTACTTCAGCAGAGCTCAGCTTCTGCCACTAGCTTTGTCCTTGGAGTGTCTGGGTGAGAACAAAGCTTCAGTTTTACTCCACTTGACAGACACCAGTTGTCTAACCCAGGGACCCATCTGTCTCCTACCTCAGTACCCCTAAACCCTGCATTGTTCAAGGGTCAACTGTATATGTAACATAGGAGAGGAAATAGCCTGTAATTTTAGCATTCTATGTTTGATAATAAGATTAATTGGTGGCACAATGGATGGATATACTTGATAGAAGTGATTTGTTTTCTTGCTTCAAATATTTTCATTTTCAATTTATCATATACCTTTTCTTCTAAGAATAAAAACCCTATCATCTTAATATTACAGATACTTGTTGACCAGGTAATCTTTTATTTCTCCTTAGACTCCTCTCAGTTTTGGCAATTTCTCAGATTTTTCTTGTGTTTAATGACCTTGGAAGTTTTGAGAATTATTGGTTAAGTATTTCATAGAATTTCCTCAATTGGGATTTGTCTGATATTTTTCTAACAATTAGACTGGAATATGTTTGGGGAGGAAGATCACAGGTGTAAACTGCCATTCTCTTATCTTATCATGGGTACATACTATCAATATGACTTAACACTGTTGATGTTAATCTTGATCAGCTGGCTGGAGATAGTGTTTATCAGGTCTCTCTACTGTACAGTTACTCTTTTTTTTTTTCTTTCTATAAGGTACTTTTTGAAAGAAAGTCACTACATGCACCCCAAACTTAAGGAGTGGGGAGTTATGCTTCATCTCCTTAAGGTGGAGTCTCCACATGAATTATTTGTCATTTTTCAAGAGATTTGTCTATTGCCTCCTGTTTATTTATTTATTCGGTTTTTTAAAATTTATATCAGTAGGGACTCATGGATAATTATTTTATACCCTGGGTTATAATCTATAAAACTTTCAGTGGGCTGAATTGTGTCCCCCTCCCAAATTCATACGTTAACACCCTAAACCCCAATGTGATGTTATTTGGAGATTGTTGCCTTTGGGAAGTTAAGTAGATTTAGATGAGGTCACGAAGGCGGGGGCCTCATGATGGGATAAGTGGTCTTATAAGAAGAGACACCAGAGACTCTGCTCAATCTCTCTTTCTCTTTCTCTGCCATGTGAGGACACAGCAACCATCTGTAGGCCAGGAAGAAGGCCCTGATTGGGGAACAGAATTAGCCAGCACCTTGCTCTTGGATTTCCCAGCTTCCTGAATTGTGAGAAATAAATTCCTGTTTATTTCTGTTTAAGCTACCCCGTTATTGGTATTTTATTATGGCAGCCCAAGCTGACTAATACAATACTTTATTTTGTTCAAACTTTTCTACATTTGGCCACTGGGAGCTGGTTGACTTGTCTTCCATATCCCTCTGGCATACCCCCATCATTGTGCTTTTTTTTTTTTTTTTTAGACTAACTTTCTGGAACTATAAGATACTACAGGTTCATTTAGTATATTTCTTGCCCCAGTCCTATTATCAGTCATTTCTCCAATGGTCCTGATTCTTTTTATTGGAGAATGGTGTTAAAAACCAAGATCTGGTGCTAAGTGTGCTCATTGCTACTAGGAAGTCATCAATTCTGGGCCTTTTCATCTGACAGAACAAGGATATATATGTGCATAGTAACCTGTGTATATTCACATAACTATAAATATTTTCATATGTAACCATCTACATTAATATTAAGCTAAACATGGGTTTATACTGTTGTCTCCAACTCTAATCTGTTACCTCCTTGTAGAGTAGCCCTACTCCTTTCCTTGCTTATCTGTAACCTTTCTTCCACTCCAATAGTGAGAAACCTGGCTTCTGCCATCTGCCACTCATTTACTTAATTGTTGAATTCTGGTATACATGTACAGCAGTATCAAAATTGTTAATCTTTACCCCTATGGGAAACAACTTTATTAACTAGAGTATAGTCTTCATCTTTTGCCTGTCATCTTACTGCCTCTAAAATATGGAATGCGTCACAGATTTGCATGTCATCCTTGTGCCGAGGTCATGCTAATTTTCACATGTCATTCTAATTTTAGTATATGTGCTGACAAAATGAGGACAATAATCAAACTTTTAACAAAGATGACAACATGACCACTGTAGGAAAGAAGAATATACTGTCTACACTCAGAACCTTTTAACATATCATTTCATTTCATTTACTTTGTGGATGTTCTTTGTTGAATTTAAAGGAAAGAAGTACCCCCTCCCAACTTATATAAATCATCATAGTATTGAATTATTTGTGAAATAGCAAAATGTTCATATTTTAAACTGTTTTGAAAAACATCTAGATTCAATACTTTCCTTGTTTACCTCAATAATGAGTAAATAAGAATCTTTGGCAATTAGCAACCTAATTGTTCACATCAGTGAGGGACTACTAATGGAATTTAAAAATCTAAACAGTTTGTCTTTTTAAAAAATTATATTAAGCATCCTTCCTTCCTCATCTTTCTTCCACCTTGTTTTCATTATCAGTTTGTGAATTTATGCCTTTTTAAAACAGAGGTAGTATTTAGATAAACTTTCCTCCAGCCCCCTCTCAAAGGCTGCTGATTATGAGCTATGTTGACTTATTTATTAAAATATAGTAATAAGTGAAGAATGTCCTTGCCATCTACCTAACTATACTATCCCTGGCTTCACTTAAAATTTTTTCCAGCTTTATTGAGGTATTATTGACAATTAAAAATTGTATATGTTTAAGGTTTACAATGTGATGTTTTGATATTTGTATACATTGTGAAATGATTATACAACCAAGCTAATTAATATATCTATTACTTCAATAGATTCAATTATCGCATTACTTGTGATGTACTCTCTTAGCAAATTTCAAGTATACAATACATTATTATTAAATATAGTCACCATGTACGTTAGGTCAGCAATAATAAAAATGATAATATTTTAATTGAAGTACAATTTAAAATGGCTGTAATTTTTTACACATTTAATTGCATATGTTTAATCTTTACCAGAAAAGCCCTTATTTTTATTAAATATCATATAAATTATGCTCTACTTTACCATTAAAAGATTTTAGATGACCAAATCACATAGGAATATCCAGTTTTTAAAATACAGAGTAATATTTTTGATTGGGAAAGAGAAAACCCATTTTAAAGTGTGTGTGTGTGTGTGTGTGTGTGTGTGTGTGTGTGTGTGTGTCTGTGTGTTTACTATTTAACTTCTTTCTCTTAAGGGAGCATTGCTAGCTGTAACTCTGTATTTCTTTAAATGTGGTTGGGCTCACCTTAAGTGGAGAAATTGGAAATTATTACAAGACAGTGAATTATTTTACAATCGTCTCTAAACAATAATCACCAAAATAAGTAGTGATTGAATCATTACTTTAGCCATATTTCCCAAAGGCTGGGTTCTTTTTAAAGATGAAAAACACATGAATAGGTTTTTTTCATAGAACCTGCTGCCATAAAAAATACCACAGCCTGGGTGGCTTAAACAACAGAAATTTATTTGAAGGCTGGAGTCCAAGATCAAGATGTTGGCAGGTTTGGTTTCCTCTGAGGCCTCTCCTTGGCTTGCAAATGCCAGCCCCGCCTTCTTCCTGCCTCTTCCCATGGTTGTTCCTCGCACACTCCTGGTGTCTCTTCCTCTTCTAATACAGACACCAGTCATACTGGATTAGGTCCACCCCAATGGCAGCTCTGATCAGCTCATGCAGGCCTTATCTGCATATACAGTTACACTCTGAGGTACTGGGGGTTGGGACTCAACACATGAATTTTGGGGGGACACAATTTAGACCATAACAGAACATTTTGTGTGGTTTTTGGAAATCAAACTCTGTCTGTGTTTGCCATTGCTTTTAATTGTAATTATGAAATTCTTTTATCTTAGAGAATATTTGAAGTTGGACCCCAGAAGCAAAGTGATAGTTGGCAACCGTGTTGTCTTTTATTGCCCTTTCTTGTTCTCTTCCAGAGAAGTGATTCTCTGTCTTTTTCAGGGAGGCATGGGCAGCTTTGAGATTCTGATGAAAGCTGTCATGTCAGTTAACTTTGACTAAGGACCTCAAAACTTAGTGGATTGATACAATAACCTTTTTCTTCTTCTCAATATACTGTGCACTGGCAAATTGTGGGCTGGTTTGAGCTGGGATTGCTTATCTGTGTTGTCTGGGCTCACCTGTGCATTGTGGTCACCTGGTTTTCAAAGGCTTCACTGATGGATGTGGTGGTAGAGTGGCTGTGGGTAGGGGCTCTGGAGGTAACTGAGCCATGTGATGCTCATCATCCAGCAGGCAAGCCTGGGCTCAATCACCTGCTTGTGATCGTAGGGTTTTCAAGAGCAGGAAGAGAGAGCAAGCCACAAAGAGTAAGTGCTTTTCCGTTCTCTCCTTGCATCACTTTCCCTGATGTCTTCTTGGCCAAAGCAAGTTATATGGTTAAGCCCGGATTCAAGGGGTACAAAATAGACTCCATCTTTTATTGGGAGGAGCGGCACAGCCATATTGCAAAGGGGCATGCCTGTGGGGATGAAAGGAGTGTGTGGTCTCTAGTGAGATGAAGGAAGAGGTGTAATGATGAGAAAAATAAACTAAGTAAATTCTACTCTTACAAGAGTTTTCCTCTACAGTGAGTAGTTATCTTTTGAGGAAAAATGAAGGCTGTCCTCCAGAGAAGTACACACACTGGCTGTTGAGAGTGAAAGCACACAGGAAACAGGAAATGGAAAAGAGATCTGAGTGGGTGATGGGTGGCGCACTCACATCACCTGCTTCATGAGCTTTTGGAAATATGAAACAAATCTTCTGAGTTCTCAGTAGATTAAAACATGAGCCATTTGTGCGGAGCCAAGGATTTTTTTTGTTGAAAGCACTTTTTTCCTTTTATGGTATTTTTAAAATTTATTTATTTATTTATTTATTTATTTATTTATGGCTGTGTTGGGTCTTCGTTTCTATGCGAGGGCTTTCTCTAGTTGCGGCAAGTGGGGGCCACTCTTCATCGCGGTGCTCGGGCCTCTCACTTTCGCGGCCTCTCTTGTTGCGGAGCACAGGCTCCAGATGCGCAGGCTCAGTAACTGTGGCTCACAGGCCCAGTTGCTCCGCGGCATGTGGGATCGTCCCAGACCAGGGCTCGAACCCGTGTCCCCTGCATTAGCAGGCAGATTCTCAACCACTGTGCCACCAGGGAAGCCCTATGGCATTTTTTAATGTGAGCAGTTGATCGAGTGAGAACAGGGGACACTTTTATACACTTAGGACCAGTAGAGCCCTGGAAATTTCACCCGGATTCCCCCATTGCCATATTATTGAACTCAAAGACAGTACCTATGAAAATGCTTAACTGAGACATCTTGAAATCACACTTCCTCTGTAAATACATAATGTAAATCTTAAACCAGGAATCATTCTCCATAATCTCACAAGAATTGCTACTCCTTGGTTATTCTTAACAGCCAATACTTACTCTGTTCTGATACCAATTTATGAGTTTCTCTGTATCTTAATCCCACTGCCCAAGTTAACCATTAATTCCTACTCCATTAATTTAGAAGGTTGAGCACAGTCCTAAATACATACTTTAGAACTGAATTATCAAACTACTTAATTTAGGGTTGTGTGTGTGCTGAGCGCTTTTAACACTTTGCTGAGTTTCAGTCTAGAAATATGAGAGAGGAAACTTCTATCAGTTCAAAATATCCAAGGGAACTACCCACCCCTCCACATTAAAAAATATTTCAAACCCATAAACCCTCACAGCTTAACTTCATTTAAAGGCTGACAGCATCCTTATTCAGACTAGATATGAAATTTCAGAAGAGATGAACATGATGGAAATTGTCATTTTCTGCAACACATTTAAATATGGTCTTGCTTCCTACTTTATAAGCTAGCATTGAATAGCAAAGGGATGGTGCTATGTCAGTCAGTTTTGCTCATAATAATGCTGCATAACAAATCACCATGAAATCTCAGTGGCATTCAACAATAAGCATTTATTGTCAGACTCACAGGTCTGTGGGTCTCCTGGGCTGGGTCTCCTTCAGGATGCAGGTTTATGTGTGCAGATCTGCTCCATGTGTCTTGTGCTGGGCCTAGGCTGGGCTATCCTAGCTACCTGGGATACAATGTTCTTTTGGACAGAAGCTCCTGGAGGGACAAATGGAAGCACTCAACACCTGTTAAGACTGAGGCCCTGATCTGTTGCACTGCCACTTCCACATTCCACTGGCCAACACAACAAAAGCAAAGGCAGGAGTGGGTAGCAAACACTGCCCACCAAGAGGAAAGAGTGGGATATTCAAAATCTCCAGAATAGTGAGAACTGGGGCCAATCATTCCGTCTACCACGGAGGGGTAGTTTTTTCTGGAAGTAAAAGGACATTTAATAGGAGTTGTTTATTGACATTTATTGCTTAAATTAGAATTGCTTGGTTGTGCTTCTTGATTCACATGAGTCTGAGAGAATTCAAAAATATATTTTAATATGTTTACTTGAAATGGTGATCGAGTTTCCATTTTTTTCTTATATCTCCAACTATAGCTTGAAAATTGAACTTTTTTCTGTACTGACTCCTCCCTTTTTCATTGAGCATTAACATCCTTATTTTAATTCAGCCCTGAGGTGCTGAAGAGTGAGCCGTATGGGGAGAAGGCTGATGTCTGGGCAGCAGGCTGCATCCTTTATCAGATGGCGACTCTGAATCCTCCCTTCTACAGTACAAACATGCTCTCCCTGGCCACAAAAGTAAGCAACCTTGGAAGACAAAAGGGTCTCATATTGCCAAAAACACCATTCCTTTTCTTCTTAAATAGAACCTTTGTGATTTTAATAAAACTGTCACTTAAAAGCAGTCATTGTTTTATTAACCACATGATCCAGTTTATTTTTCTTCCTTTCTTCTAAATCTACATCATGTGCTAAGGCACATTTCCCCTTATAATTGTCTTCAATTTATCATAGAAAATTATAAAAATAAATATATCAAACTGCTTTTGGTCTTTTATTCTTAATTGTGGTTTGAACTGCCCTCAGTCTAGCATATTGTATTATCCTACACATCATTTATTATGAATCTGAGGTTAACTTTAACTCAATTTGAAGAATACAATTCTATGCTCAAGAACTGTTTAATTAATGCTAATTTTTAATTTGCTGGGATATTTTTGTTTCTGATGAAAATGTGTGCATGAAATTATGATGCTTGTTAAGTAACTCTTGTGTATGGCCAAGTATCACCACTCAAAGGCGCCTGTGACTCCTTTACTTCCATCATTCTAGTCTGTTTGTTTTGCAGATAGTGGAGGCGGTATATGAACCAGTGCCAGAAGGCATCTATTCTGAAAAGGTGACCACTATCATCAGCAGGTAATTAGTCTCATAACTTCAAACCTATAGGGATTGTCAAGAAATACCTCATATCTATGCAAATTCACTATGTAAATATTAAGAGGAAGAGGAAGGGCTCTCAAATAATCCAAAGCTAGAAAAATGTTTGTGCATCACCAGTCATAAGGACCATTTGGAAGCCAACCAAGTGTCCAAGCGGAAGTAGTACATTCACTTGAAATATTATGCAACCATTAGATTGATTATTCAGAAGGCTTTATATCAACCTGTAAAATAAGTATGATCTGCTAAATAGACATTTCTCCAAGGAAGGTATACAGATGGTCAAGAGGCACATGAAAAGATGTTCAACATCACTAATTATTAGAGAAATGAAAATCAAAACTATGAGGTAATCACCTCACACCGGTTAGAATGGCCATCATCAAAAAATCTACAAACCATAAATGCTGGAATGGGTGTGGAGAAAAGGGAACCTCATACACTATTGGTGGGAATGTAAATTGATACAGCCACTATGGAGAACAGTATGGAAGTTCCTTAAGAAACTAAAAATAGAACTACCATATGATCCAGAAATCCCACTCCTGGGTATATATCCAGAGAAAACCATAATTTGAAAGGATACATGCACCCCAGTATTCATTGCAGCACTATTTACAATAGCCAGGACATGGAAGCAACCTAAATGTCCATTGACAGAGGAATGGATAAAGATGTGGTACATATATACCATGGAATATTACTCAGCCATAAAAAAGAAGGAAATAATGCCATTTGCAGCAACATGGATGGACCTAGAGATTGTCATAATGAGTGAAGTAAGTCAGACAAAGAAAGACAAATATCATATGATAGTGCTTATATGTGGAATCTAAAAAAAATGGTACACACGAACCTGTTTACAAAACAGAAATTGAGTCACAGATGTAGAAAACAAACTTATGGTTACCAAGGGGGAAAGGGAGGGGCGATAAATTGGGAGATTGGGATTGAAATATACACACTACTATATATAAAAGATAATAAATAGGAACCTATTGTATAACATAGGGAACTCTATTCAGTGCTCTGTAATGACCTATATGGGAATGAAGTCTGGAGGAGAGTGGATATAAGTACATGTATGGGTGATTCACTTTGCTGTACAGCAGAAACTAATGCAACATTGTAAATCAACTATATGCCAGTAAAAAATTAATTTAAAAAAATTTTTAATTAAAAAATGAAAACAAACAAGAAAACCAAGTATGATCTGAAACTAAGTAAAACAAACAAAATGTACACGTATTTATAACTATGAAAAAAACATAAAATGTGCATGAATATGGAAAAGAGTAGACAAGAACATATGAAACTGAAAAAGGCCATGTTAGATGATAAAATGGCAAGCATTTTTTCCTTTCTATTTTTAAGAAGTATTTTAATTTTTCAAAGAAAGTCAGAAAGAAGTGCTCCATATATCCATATAGTAGGAGTTTAATGAAAGTCCTTATCCCTATAGAGTCTCAAAGTTCTGCCCCCACAGATCTTGTCCCAGCTGATCCCTCACCCTTCCCCTCCCACTTTCCCTCTGCTCCCTCCACTCCAACCACAGGGAGCTCCTCGCTACTGCTCTTCCCTTTTCCTGGCACTTTCTTCCCTCTGATACACGCAGTGGCACAGGCCCTTACTTCCTCCGGTTTCTGTGGAAACTGGGTCTCTGCATAATCAGGGCACCTGCCCTGATGCCCCCACAACCTCTCTAGACTCTCTTGTCCCCTTGACCGGTTTATAAAGTTCACAACACCCACCACCCCTAACACATTATACATGTGCATGCAGACTTGTTCCTTAATTCTCTCTCTTTCCCACCAGAATGAAAACTCCACAAAAATGGGGACTTTTTCAGTTTAGTTTATAGCTATTTAGTGCCCAGAGCAATGCCTAGTACAAAGTAGACCCTTAACAATTTACTGGTTGTATGAATAAATGACTCATTTACCTGGCTGATCGTTATTTCTGGACCATTTTATGACCTTAAATTGGCCCAAGATTACTACTCTGCCCCATCAAGCTGAGTCAAATCCTTATTGTGATAATAGAAATCCTAGGGTCACCCCAGATGGAAACTATACCTATCCCCCTGCCCAGTTCCTTTAAATCTCAATTCTGTATCTATCCTAGCTCTTGGCACCACCTCTGATGCAATGTAATAAATGTATTTTCATGGCTGTGTCCCTTTCCCTTTGGTTTCTCCTTCCAGCCCATTGTTTAGCATTAATAGATACTCCTCACGTTTGTAGGATTATATCTTGAATCTTTCTTTGCTCAGCACAATGCTGCCCTACAATATTAAGTACCTCAGGCCCAGCTGGGGCTGAGTTTCACTAACTGTGGACTCTGAGCAGACAATTTGACTATTCTTTCAGCATCTGTTTCCTCATCTGGTAAAATGGGGGTCGTAATAGTACCAACCTCATCAAGCCGATGTGATGATTATAACATGCAAATCACTTAGCATAGAGCTTTGGCAAATGGTAAATCTTGAGCAATGTTGGCAGTTATCATTATAAATATTGTGGGAAATGAGCTGAAACCCCTTTCTAAATCATCTGAATTCCACGTTACACTAGATCCACCCTATTGCTAATGAATCCAGACAAATGTATTTAAACTGCTCATCTCCTGTTCTCTGCTATTTGTTTTCTGGAAAGTGCCTTAAAAATTCAAGAAGTCTCCAGAGAGGTCAAGACAAGAATACCAGAGTTACTCATTTAATTTCTCCTTTTCTTAGGTATTTGAGTGCCACGAAAAATAGGAGAGGGTAGTACAGAGACATTATTCTGATTTTGTGGCATTGGGCAAACAGGACCATAATTTGCTTATGACAGGCTTCCTGGCTATTGGTGTCCATGCCTCTTGGGGCTAGGAGGTTAGTGGAAAAGTCAGATATCAGCATTATCATGAAAAGGTTAAGAACATCAGTAGGTTCTAGAATTGAGTGGATTCTAATCCCCACTTTTCCACTCACCTTAACCTTCCCAAGCCCCACTTTCCTCATCTGTGATATATAGGTAGCAATAGTAACTACTCATGGGCTTGTTTTGAAGCCTAAATAAGATCATGCTTGTGATGGTCTTAGCACAGTTCCCAGCATGTAGTGAGCCCTCAATTAATTTAGGTATTGTTATTAATAATATTATTATTTATGGAATGAAGTATATAAAAATTATGATAAATTTGATGAAGGATGGTAAAAGGGACAATGAGAGATTACAGAAGGACTTGGTCTAGTCTGGGGATTTGGGAAAGTTTTTCTCTGAAGAAAGGACATGTAATCTGAGACCTGAACTTCACTACTTCTCAAATAGTAAACAGAGTGGAGAAAGCATTTCATAGACCCACATCTCTGAAGGTTTTCCTGAGCAAAAGAGCTTGTTAATTTGAAGAACTGAAAAAAGTTGGAGATGCAGCATGTCAAGTAAGGGAGAGAATAGCCAGCAAATGGACCTGGGAGGCTGACAGGACCCAGGTTGACAGGTTCTACAGGCCACATTGAGGGTTTTGAATTTTTATCTCCAGTATTGAGGAGAGGACTGAAGGGTTATTAACAGGTTAAGACATAGTGAAAATTTCTTTAGCAGAGATCATTCTGGCTGATCTCCAGGGAATAGACTGAAGGGAATGAGAGTGGGAAGGAGAACCAGGTTCAGCTGTCCACTGAGAGATGATGGCGGCTTTGACTAGAGTGGTGGTGTTGATGGAGAGAAGTGGGTTGTTCCCACTGTGGGCTGGAAGTTGAGTCAACAAGTTTTGGAGTACAATCGTAAGAGGTTTAAAAAATACTTCAGTTAACTGGGAAAATGGAATGGCATCGAGAATATGAAAACAATTGGATTTATTATGTGGAACCTCAGCAAATGGAGCCAAGACCATGGAATGGAAGTTCTGGGGTGGCCAAGGTGACCTCACCATTAGGAAGTGTGTGTCAGAATTAGAGATATCCACAGTGGAGCAGGCTGCTGATGGGTGGTGAGTTCCCTGTCACCAGAGTGTTTAAGAGGATGAATGAACACTATTAGGGGGCTCCAGATGAAATGTTCTGAGTACACTTTTAATTCAGAATACTAAGGTGCCATAATTAGTAGGAAATGACAATTTAATTTTAAAGCTGACTACAAATTAAGATTGCAGTGTGCAGCCTATAACAGATGTAGTTTTCATTTAAAGTTATTCAAGACAGTAGGTTCACATTGTGAAGTTTTATCTTTAGAAAATTTGACATAAAACCAAAATCAGTTGTGAGTTGCATGCAATTACATACTTGAATTGCTTTGGATTTTCAGTCTTTAAAAATTAAGTTTCAGGGACTTCCCTGGTGGCGCAGTGGTTGAGAATCTGCCTGCCAATGCAGGGGACATGGGTTCAAGACCTGGTCTGGGAAGATCCCACATGCCGTGGAGCAACTAAGCCCGTGTGCCACAACTATTGAGCCTGCACTCTAGAGCCTGCAAGCCACAACTACTGAGCCCACGTGCCACAACTACTGAAGCCCACATGCCTAGAGCCTGAGCTCTGCAACAAGACAAGCCACCGCAATGAGAAGCCTGCACACCACAATGAAGGGTAGTCCCCGCTCACCGCAACTAGAGAAAGCCCGCACGCAGCAATGAAGACCCAACAACGACGACCCAATGCAGCCAAAATAAATAAATAAATAAATTTTTTAAAAAATTAAGTTTCAAAAGAACTAGAGAACAAATTCAATTTCCTGTTTTCTTAGTTTCTTACCTTAGCAGACTTTTAAATTGGGAGAATAACTTAGTAACTCTGAAGAGTTTGAGGCAGAAAATAAATATATTTTACTGCTCTGCTCAGTACCAGCATTACTGTTTTTACCTTCCAGTACACTGTTAAGAGAATGTTATCTATTTACTTTCTAAAGTAAGAACTTCCTTTAAAGTAAAGGAAGAACATTTCCTTTTATGCACACAATATTCCCATTGCCTAAGTTTTCTCTGTCTGTGCTTGGTTGCATAAGCTGTCTGGCACTTTGTTTCAGAGGCAGTCATAAGGACTAAAGAAGTTAGTTTTGGCTAGTTCTAAGGACAGTGGATCTTTACATTTTCCACCCTATCTTCAACTCTTTGTTTCTTTTTTTTTTTTTTAAAGATTTAATTTTATTTATTTTTGGCTGTGTTGGGTCTTCGTTGCTGCACGCGGGCTTTCTCTAGTTGTGGTGAGCAGGTAGGACTATTCTTTGCGGTGCACAGGCTTCTCCTTGCGGTGGCTTCTCTTGCTGCAGAGCACGGGCCGTAGGCACGCAGGCTCAGTAGTTGTGGCACACGGACTTAGTTGCTCCGTGACATGTGGGATCTTGCCGGACCAGGGATCAAACCTGTGTCCCGTGCATTGGTAGTCGGATTCTTAACCACTGTGCCCCTGGGGAAGTCCCACCTCTTTGTTTCTTAAAACATGAAATGAAGACAGTTGAACATTGTATCCCTTTACTTCTTTCCATCTGGTCTCTCAGAGTAGAGCGGGGATGAAGTGGGTAGCATGAGTGGAATATCCCAGATTTTTTTCTAGAACGTGATTTTATGCTTATTTGATTAGAGAATCATTAAAGCATTCGGTTGCTCTTAAGAATTTCTCTGAAATATCCAAGCAGGGAGGCATTTCACAGCAATGAGGATAAACTGGAACTTCTGGTAGGAGATATTCCTAGGATTCCAAAAGTCTATACCGAAATATTTTAGGTTATAGACGGGTAAATTCTTAGATGTTAGGCTTAGTTCATTTGTTCATTCATTTGTTCATTCATTCACTTACTGAGTACCCATCAGGACCCAGATTCCATTTTACGTGCAGGGGAGATCATGGTGAAGGAGACACAGGTCCCTCCTCTCAACGAGTTTCCAGTTTCCAGTGGTGGAACAGACCATTATGATACAATAGTTACAGTCGTTTTACATACTTAAATATAGACAGTGCAATGAGAACATGTAAAAGGCGGACAGTGAGTCTGTCTAAGGGTGGTCCAAGAAGTCTTCCTAATGGAGACTTGGAAAAGAGTGGTAAGCACATAAGGGATGTGGTTTGGGAAAGAGTAGATATAATCAGCAAAAACCAAATTCAAGCAGAGTGAATAAAATAACCAAGAAATGGGGGCATAGGTGAGCCATGGGCTGTTTGCGAAAGAACAAGTAGGAGCATTTGGTGTGTTGCTGGCGGGGGGAAGAGGGGGTGAGGCTGTGGAGGGAGGTAAGGGCTAGTTCAGGAGGGGCTTGTATCGCATGCAGGGAGTTTTAATTTTGTCCTCTTGGGCCATGAGGGGATATTGAGGAATTCTGAGCAGAGGAGTGATGTCATCAATTTTGGAATGTTTTTCTGGTAGCAGTTTACAATATGGATCAGAGGTGGACAAGAGATGTGCATGTCATTTAGGAGACTGTTTCAGTGGTCCAAGCAAGTGATGATGAAATAGGCCAATAGCCATGGGATTAGAGGGGAATGATACGGATTTGAGAAATATTTGGGAGGTAGAAGCCACAGGATTTGGTGTTGGCTGAATGAGGGAGGAGATGGAAGAGAAAGAAAATTGTGGATTTTCTTTTTAATTTATTGGGCACTTTACAGGGATGGCTTCACTTAATCACCATACCAGCTTGATGTGGTAGATACTATGATTATCCCATTTTACAGATTATAGTCCCAGGCTATCTGGGATTTAGAAGCTAAACCTTGCCCAAGATCAGAGTTAATAAAGGGCGAGCCAGGATTTAACCCCCAACAATCAGACCCAGGGCCTGCAGGCCTAATTATGATGCTAAACTGCATCTCCCAGGTGGTTCCTTTTCTGATGATGGCAAACATAGGAAGGGGAGTAGCTTTGGGAGAGGAGGGGATGACTAAATGCCAGCACAGAGGCCATTCTGGATTCCATTTACCATAATATATAACTGTATAATTTGTAAAACTAGCTTACATTGCTTTTTTATTAAAAAAAAATAGCTCAGCTGATCATTCAACTGACAGTACCTTGAATTTAGAACTTAGAATTCAGACTAAGACTTTAGAATATCTGCACTAATGAAAGGGGTTTTTGTAGTCATAATCAACACTTGGTCAACTGAGCATTTTTATCTGCTTTCATCCCTTTTGCTAATTAAGTGAAGGTGAGGAACCAGATTTAATTAAAAGTGAAGTTGAACACTTAACTTCTTTTGTGATTATGAGTGAAAGTAAGAAACTTGAATACAGTATTCAAGGTCATGAAACTCTCAATAATTTTATCTTTGAATTTGTGTTTTAGAAGTGAAGTCTGGTGGGAAAAGAAGCATGTGTGTTGGGGGCTTGGACCCTAGTGCACGTGTGGTCCCTCCAGCTCCCTGGCTTAAGTTCTCAGCCACCTGCTTCCAGCCCTCTGGGCCTCTGCCTGGCCTCCAGCTCCACCTCCCTGTCCCTGTCCCATTGCTGCTTCCCTCTACCTGGTATGGTGATTGGGTGTGTCAGCAAGGGAGGACTGTGTTCCACCTTTACACTTCTCCCCCAATAGGATATGGAGGCAGGCAAGGAGATGGTCAGGGTGGAGCAGGTGCCCTGCTGCATCTGGGGTGGGGCAAAGAGGAGGCCATCCCTGACCAGGCTGGTGGCACCCTGGCTTGTTTGGAGGGTGATTCAGTGGGGGCCTCTTGCTGACCTCTAATCCAGGTACCAATTGCATCCTGCTGTCATGGAGGTTGCAATATCTTGGGGGGTTTCTTGTCTACCATCAACTGGGATGCTGGACTGTGGGAAGGGGAGATTGACTTCCTCACTCCCTGCTGGCGCCTCACAATTTATATTATGTGGGACACTCCCCAAATTATGTAGTTGGCCCTTTCTCCTCAATCTCTTGCCTATTTTGTATATAATAAATGCATAGACTGAACTTTGTTAAATAAGAATTCAGCAGATATGTCTGTCATAACCATAGTGCAAGCCCCCTTTGTTAGAACTTGAAAACAAATAGCATAAAGATAAAGCATGAAATGATAATGACTTAAAATTTGATTAAGACTTGTGTATTATACTCATGGTTATTAAAGTCAAGAAAGGAGAGAGAGATCAAAGTGGCAGATTAGGAGGATGCTGGGCTCACCTCCCCTCATCCAAAAAACAGCTCTTGTTGAAATCAACCTGGGGACAAGCAGAACAGCTCTTCTGCAACCAAGGCTGTAAAGAAAGATCCACATGGAGTCTGGTAGGAAGGGAGAAGCGATGTGGTCAGGATCTACACCCTTAGCAGGGACACAGGAGAGGAGGGGACATCACAGGCTCAGGGATCCTCCCTGGGGAGTGAGGGATTCCAGCCCCACATTGGACACCCCAGCCCTGGGATACAACACCAGGAAGACAAGCCCCTTAGCTGGTTTGAAACCCAGTGGGGCTTACCGAAGGGCTGTAAGAAACTGGGCCTCTGCTCTTGAAGAGCACACAGACTTGCTTGCTCCCAGTCAAAGTGTGGAGGCAGCACACTGAAAACTGCCAGGGGCTCTGACCAGCTAGCCAGGACTGCTGCATCACCACCCACCCATCCCTCACCTGGCTCCTGCTCTAGCCCCTCGTGCTCCAGCACTGCTCTCCACTAAGGCAGAGGGTACCACTAACTACGTGAGTGTGCACACTTGGAGGGAACAGAGCTGGCTTGGATTCCAGCCCTGCCTCTGACCAGGGCATAGGCACCCATTGCCAGCATGTGTGTCCCTGGGCACTCTTGGGAGGGAGCAAGCTCAGCTCAGTAGTGTGATACCAACCCCTCCAGCCACAACCCAGCCTCTAGCCAAGCAAGCACATCAGGGATAAAGTGAAATCAGAAAAGAAGTACAGCCTCAAGCCCTCAGGCCCTGAATCTATACCCCAAACCAAGGCTGAGACTGCCATCACACCTGGAAGAAACCCAACTTCCTCAGGGCTCCTGCTCCAGCCCCTGTGGCTCTGACCCCACCCTTGACAGGGTGGTGATGGCCACTGAGCCGAGGAGAAGCTCCAGGTGGCACCTGGCTCTGGCTCTAGCCCCTCCAACTCTGCCCCTACCTCCCACCTAGGTGGTAGGTGCCAGCACACACTGGGAGAAGACGTGGCCTATGCTAATGTCAGACCCAGCTCTCCCACCAAGGCCACTGGGCACACAAAGACTTCATAGGGGCACTCCCACACAAGGACAGAATAGGTAACTGTTTCACCTAATTTTATAGTGACAGAGAAAGTCAAACAAAATGAGAAGACAGAGAAGACTATGTTTCAAAAGAAATAAGAAAAAAAACCTGAAAAGAAAATCTTAATGAACTAGAGGTAAATAATTTACCTGATAAAGAGTTCAAAGCAATAGTAATGAAAATGCTAACTGAACTTGGGGGAAAAAAGAGTACATGAACACAGTGAGAATGTTAACAAAGAACTAGAAAATATTTGTTTAAAAAACAGACAGAACTGAAGAATATAATAACTGAAATGAAAAATACAGTAGAGGGCATTAACAGCAGATTAAGTGATACAAACAGAAGAGCATACTAGTGACCTGGGAGATGGAATAATGGAAATCACCCAATCAAAACAGCAAAAAGAAAAATAGATATTAAGAAATGAGGCTTGTTTAAGGGACTTCTAGGACAACATGTATACTAACGTTCACATAATATGGGTCCCAGAAGGAGAAGAGAGAGAGAAAGGGGTAGAAAATATATTTGATGAAATTACGGCTGAAAACTTCCTGATGCTGAAGAAGGAAACATATTCAGGTACAGGAAGCACAGAGAGTTCCAAACAAGATGAACACAAAGAGACCCCCAACAAGACCTATCATAATTAAAATGGCAAAAGTTAAAGATAAAGAGAGGATTCTAAAGGCAGCAAGAGGAGAGACCTTCAAGATGGCGGAGGAGTAAGATGTGGAGATCACCTTCCTCCCCACAAATACATCAGAAATACATCTACATGAGGAACAACTCCTAGAGAACACCTACTGAACGCTGGCAGAAGACCTCAGACTTCCCCAAAGGCAAGAAACTCCCCACAAACCTGGGTAGGGCAAACGAAAAAGAAAAACAGAGACAAAAGAATAGGGATGGGACCTGCACTTCTGGGAGGGAGCTGTGAAGGAGGAAAAGTTTCCACACACTAGGAAGCCCCTTTACTGGCAGAGACTGGGGGTGGCAGGGGGGAAGCTTCGGAGCCATGGAGGAGAGCACAGCAATAGGGGTGCAGAGGACAAAGCGGAGAGATTCCTGCAGAGAGGATCGGTGCCGACCAGCCCTCACCAGCCTGAGACGCTTGTCTACTCAAATGCCAGGGTGGGTGGGGGCTGGGAGCTTAGGCTCCAGCTTTGGAGGTCAGATCCCAGGGAGAGGACTGGGGTTGGCTGCATGAACACAGCCTGAAGGGGACTAGTGTGCCACAGCTAGCTGGGAGGGAGTCCAGGAAAAAGTCTGGACCTGCCTGAGAGGCAAGAGACCATTGTTTTGGGGGTGCACGAGGAGAGGGGATTAAGAACACCACCTAAACAAGCTCCAGAGATGGGTGTGAGCCGCGGCTACCAGTGCAGACATCAGAGATGGGCATGAAACGCTAAGGCTGCTGCTGCAGCCACCAAGAAGCCTGTGTGCAAGCACAGGTCACTACCCACACCTCCCCTCCCAGGAAACTGCAGCCCGCCACTGCCAGGGTCTGGTGATCCAGGGACAACTTCCCCGGGAGAATACACGGTGCACCTCAAGCTGTTGCAACATCATGCTGGCCTCTGCTGCCACAGGCTCGCCCTCCATTTCATACCCATCCCTACCCCCTGGCCTGAGTGAGCCAGAGCCCCCTAATCAGCTGCTACTTTAACCCCGTCCTGTGTGGGAGAGAACAGACACCCTCAGGCGACCTATACGCAGAGGCAGGGCCAAATCCAAAGCCGAACCCCAAGAGCTGTGCGAACAAAGAAGAGAAGGGGAAATTTCTCCCGGCAGCCTCAGGAGCAGTGGATTAAATCTCCACAACCAACTTAATATACTCTGCATCACTGGAATACCTGAATAGACAAGAAATAATCCCAAATTTGAGGCAGTGAACTTTAAGAGCAACTGTAGACTTGGGGTTTGCTTCTGTATCTAATTTGTTTCTGGTTTTATGTTTATCTTAATTTAGTATTTAGAATTTATTATCATGGGTAGATTTGTTTATTGATTTGGTGGCTCTCTTCCTTTTTGTTTTCTTTTTTTTATATGTAGATTTTTTTTCCCTTTTTCTCGTTTTGTGAGTGTGTATGTGTATGCTTCTTTGTGTGATTTTGTCTGTATAGCTTTGCTTTTACATTTGTCCTAGGGTTCTGTCAGTCCGTTTTTTTTTCTTTCTTTTTAATTTTTTGTATAGTTTTTAGCACTTGTTATCATTGGTGGATTTGTTTTTTGGTTTGGTTGCTCTCTTCTTTCTTTCTTTCTTTCTTTTCTTCTTTTTTTATTACTTTTCATTTTTTTAATTATTAATAAGTTTTTATTTTAATAACTGTATTTTATTTATTTTTCTTTCTTTCTTTCTATTTTTCTCCCTTTTCTTCTGAGCCGTGGGGCTGACAGGATCTTGTTGCTCCAGCCGGGTGTCAGGCCTGTGCCTCTGAGGTGGGAGAGCCAAGTTCAGGACATTGGTCCACCACAGGCCTCCCAGCTCCACATAATATCAAACAGCGAAAGCTCTCCCAAAGACCTCCATGTAAGTGCTAAGACCCATCTCCACTCAAGAACCTGCACTCTACAGTGCGGGACACCCTATATCAAACAACTAGCAAGAAGGGAACACAACCCCACCCATTAGCAGAGAGGCTGCCTAAAATCATAATAAGGTCACAGACACCCCAAAACACACCACTGGACATGGTCCTGCCCACCAGAAAGACAAGATTCAGCCTCATCCACCAGAATACAGGCACCAGGCCCCTTCACCAGGAAGCCTACACAACCCACTAAACGAAACTTAGCCACTGGTGGCAGACAGCAAAAACAACAGGAACTACGAATGTACAGCCTGCGAAAAGGAGACCCCACAGTAAGAAAAGCAAAATGAGAAGACAGAGAAACACACAACAGATGAAGGAGCAAGGTAAAAACCCACCAGACCAAACAAATGAAGAGGAAATAGGCAGTCTACCTGAAAAAGAATTCAGAGTAATGATGGTAAAGATGATCTAAAATCTTGGAAGTAGAATGGAGAAAATACAGGAAACATTTAACAAGGACCTAGAAGAACTAAAGAGCAAACAAACAATGATGAAGAACACAATAAATGAAATTAAAATTTTTCTAGAAGGAGTCAATAGCAGAATAACTGAGGCAGAAGAATGGATAAGTGACCTAGAAGATAAAATAGTGGAAATAACTACTGCAAAGCAGAATAAAGAAAAAAGAATGAAAAGAATTGAGCAAACTATCAAAAATTAAGTACAGGGCTTCCCTGGTGGCGCAGTGGTTGGGAATCTGCCTGCCAGTGCAGGGGACATGGGCTCGAGCCCTGGTCTGGGAAGATCCCACATGCCACGGAGCGACTAAGCCCGTGAGCCACAACCACTGAGCCTGCGCGTCTGCAGCCTGTGCTCCGCAACAAGAGAGGCTGCGACAGTGAGAGGCCCGCGCACCGCGATGAAGAGTGGCCCCTGCTCGCCGCAACTAGAGAAAGCCCTCGCACAGAAACGAAGACCCAACACAGCCAAAAAATAAATATAAATAAATAAATAAATTTATTAAAAAAAATTAAATACAAAGAAAAAATATTAAAAGCAGCAAGGGAAAAACAACAAACAACATGCAAGGGAATCCACACAAGGTTAACAGCTGATCTTTGAGCAGAAACTCTGCAAGCCAGAAGGGACTGGCAGGACATATTTGAAGTGATGAAAGTGAAAAACCTACAACCAAGATTACTCTACCCAGCAAGGATCTCATGCAAATTTGATGGAGAAATTAACACCTTTACAGACAAGCAAAAGCTGAGAGAATTCAGCACCACCAAACTGGCTTTACAACTTTAGCTTTACAAATGTTAAAGGAACTTCTCTAGGCGGGAAACACAAGAGAAGGAAGAGGCCTACAATAACAAAAACAAAATTATTAAGAAAATGGTAATAGGAACATACATATAGAAAACTACATAAATGTAAATGGATTAAATGCTCCAACCGAAAGACATAGACTGGCTGAATGCATACAAAAAGAAGACCCGTATATATGCTGTCTACAAGAGACCCACTTCAGACCTAGGGACACGTACAGACTGAAAGTGAGGGGATGGAAAAAGATATTCCATGCAAATGGAAATCAAAAGAAAACTGGAGTAGCAATTCTCATATCAGACAAAATAGGTTTTAAAATAAAGTTTATTACCAGAGACAAAGAAGGATACTACATAACGATCAAGGGATCAATCCAAGAAGAAGATATAACAATTATAAATATATATGCACCCAACATTGGAGCACCTCAATACATAAGGCAAATGCTAACAGCCATAAAAGGGGAAATCGACAGAAACACAATCATAGTAGGGGACTTTAACACCCCATTTTCACCAGTGGACAGATCATCCAAAATAAAAATAAATAAGAAAACACAAGCTTTAAATGATACATTAAACAAGATGGACTTAATTGATGTTTATAGGACATTACATACAAAAATAACACAAAACACTTTCTTCTCAAGTGCTCAAGGAACATTCTCCAGGATAGATCATATCTTGGGTCACAAATCAAGCCTTTGTAAATTAAGAAAATTGAAATTGTGTCAAGTATCTATTCCAACCACAATGCTATGAGAATAGATATCAATTGCAGGAAAAAAATCTATAAAATACAAACACATGGAGGCTAAACAATTCACTACTAAATAACCAATAAATCACTGAAGAAATCAAAGAGGAAATTGAGAGATACCTAGAAACAAATGACAGTGAAAACACGATGACCCAAAACCTATGGGATGCAGCAAAAGCAATTCTAAGAGGGAAGTGTATAGCAATACGATCCTACCTCAAGAAACAAGAAATCTCTCAAATAAACAACCTAACCTTACTCCTAAAGCAATAAGAAGAACAAAAAACCCACCAAAGTTAGCAGAAGGAAAGAAATCATAAACATCAGATCAGAAATAAATAAAAAATAAATGAAGGAAACAATAGCAAAGATCAATAAAACTAAAAGCTGGTTCTTTGAGAAGATAAACAAAATTGATAAACCATTATCCAGACTCATCAAGAAGAAAATGGAGAAGACTCAAATCAATAGAATTAGAAATGAAAAAGGAGAAGTAACAACTGACACTGCAGAAATACAAAGGGTCATGAGAGATTACTACAAGCAACTATATGTCAATGAAATGGACAACCTGGAAGAAATGGACAAACTCTTAGGAAAGCACAGCCTCTGAGACTGAACCAGGAAGAAATAGAAAATATAAACAGACCAATTACAAACCCTGAACTTGAGACTGTGATTAAAAATCTTCCAACAAACAAAAGCCAGATGGCTTCACAGGCAATTTCTATCAAACATTTAGAGAAGACCTAACACCTATCCTTCTCAAACTCTTCCATAATATAGAAGAGGGAGGAGCACTCCCAAACTCATTCTATGAGACCACCATCATCCTGATACCAAAATCAGACAAAGATGTCACAAAGAAAGAAAACTACAGGCCAGTATCACTGATGAACATAGATGCAGAAATCCTCAACAAAATACTAGCAAACAGAATCCAACAGCACATTAAAAGGAGCATACACCATGTTCAAGTGGGATTTATCCCAGGAACGCAAGAATTCTCCAATATATGCAAATCAATCAATGTGATAAACCATATTAACAAATTGAAGGATTAAAAACCATATTATCATCTCAATAGATGCAGAAAAGCTCTTGACAAAATTCAACACCCATTTATGATAAAAAACCCTCCAGAGAGCAGGCATAGAGGGAACTTACCTCAAAATAATAAAGGCCATATATGACAAACCCACAGACAATATCGTTCTCAATGGTGAATAACTGAAACCATTTCCTCTAAGATCAGGAAAAAGACAAGGCTGTCCACTCTCACCACTATTATTCAACATAGTTTTGGACGTTTTAGCCACAGCAATCAGAGAAGAAAAAGAAATAAAAGGAATCCAAATCGAAAAGAAGTAAAGCTGTCACTGTTTGCAGATGACATGATACGATACATAGAGAATCCTAAAGATGCTACCAGAAAACTACTAGAGCTAATCAATGAATTTGGGAAAGTAGCAGGATACAAAATTAATGCACAGAAATCTTTTGCATTCCTATTCACTAATGATGAAAAATCTGAAAGAGAAGTTAAGGAAACACTCCCATTTACCATTGCAACAAGAAGAATAAAATACCTAGGTATAAACCTACCTCCGGAGACAAAAGTCCTGTATGCAGAAAAATATAAGACACTGAAGGAAGAAATTAAAGATGATACAAATAGATGGAGAGATATACCATGTTCTTGGATTGGAAGAATCAATATTATGAAAATGACTATACTACCCAAAGCAATCTACAGATTCAGTGCAATCCCTATCAAACTACCAATGACATTTTTCACAGAACTAGAACAAAAGATTTCACAATTTGTATGGAAAAACAAAAGACCCTGAATAGCCAAAGCAATCTTGAGAAAGAAAAATGGAGCTGGAGGAATCAGTCTCCCAGACTTCAGACTATACTACAAACCTACAGTAATCAAGACATTATGATACTGACACAAAAACAGAAATATAGATCAATGGAACAGGATAGAAAGCCCAGAGATAAACCCACGCACATATGGTCACCTTATCTTTGATAAAGGAGGCAAGAGTATACAATGGAGAAAAGACAGCCTCTTCAATAAATGCTGCTGGGAAAACTGGACAGCTCCATGTAAAAGAATGAAATTAGAACACTTCCTAACACCATACACAAAAATAAACTCAAAATGGATTAAAAACCTTAATGTCAGGCCAGACACTTTAAAACTCTTAGAGGAAAGCATAGGCAGAACACTCTATGACATAAATCACAGCAAGATCCTCTTTGACCCACCTCCTAGAGAAATGGAAATAAAAATAAAAATAAACTAATGGGACCTAATGAAACTTAAAAGCTTTTGCACAGCAAAGGCAACAATAAACAAGACGAAAAGACAACCCTCAGAATGGGAGAAAATATTTGCAAATGAAGCAACTGACAGGGATTAATCTCCAAAATATACAAGCAGCTCATGCAGCTCAATATCAAAAAACAAAAAACCCAATCCAAAAATAGGCAGAAGACCTAAATAGACATTTCTCTGAAGAAGATATACAGATTGCCAACAAACACATGAAAGAATGCTCAACATCACTAATCATTAGAGAAATGCAAATCAAAACTACAATGATGTTTCACCTCACACCAGTCTGAATGGCCATCATCAAAAAATCTACAAATAATAAATGCTGGAGAGGGTGTGGAGAAAAGGGAACCCTCTTGCACTGTTGGTGGGAATGTAAATTGATACAGCCACTATGGAGGACAGTATGGAGGTTCCTTAAAAAACTAAAAATAGAACTACCATACGACCCAGCAATCCCACTGCTGGGCATATACCCTGAGAAAACCATAATTCATAAAGAGTCATGTACCACAATGTTCATTGCAGCTCTATTTACAATAGCCAGGACATGGAAGCAACCTAAGTGTCCATCAACAGATGAATGGATAAAGAAGATGTGGCACATATATACAATGGAATATTACTCAGCCATAAAAAGACACGAGGGCTTCCCTGGTGGCGCAGTGGTTGAGAATCTGCCTGCTAGTGCAGGGGACACGGGTTCGAGCCCTGGTCTGGGAAGATCCCACATGCCGCAGAGCGGCTAGGCCCGTGAGCCACAATTGCTGAGCCTGCGCGTCTGGAGCCTGTGCTCCGCAACGGGAGAGGCCGCGATGGTGAGAGGCCCGCGCACCACGATGAAGAGTGGTCCCCGCTTGCCGCAACTAGAGAAAGCCCTCGCACAGAAACGAAGACCCAACACAGCCATAAATAAATAATAAATAAATAAATAAATAATAAATAAAAGACACGAAATTGAGTTATTTTTAGTGAGGTGGATGGACCTAGAGTATGTCATGCAGAGTGGAGTAAGTTAGAGAGAGAAAAAAAATACCATATACTAACACATATATATGGAATATTAAAAAAAATGGTTTTGAAGATCCTAGGGGCAGGACACGAATAAAGATGCAGACGTAAAGAATGGACTTGAGGACACGGGGAGGGCGAAGTGTAAGCTGGGATGAAATGAGAGAGTGACATGGACATAGATACACTACCAAATGGAAAATAGATAGCT
Organism: Balaenoptera physalus; assembly: GCF_965194825.1. NCBI lineage: Eukaryota > Metazoa > Chordata > Mammalia > Artiodactyla > Balaenopteridae > Balaenoptera > Balaenoptera physalus. The sequence goes on along the minus strand of NC_138896.1, from coordinate 53,785,316 downwards.
ACTGGGAAGCAGCCATATAGCACAGGGATTTCAGCTCAGTGCTTTGTGAGCACCTAGAGGGGTGGGTTATGGAGTGTGGGGGGAAGGAGACGCAAGAGGGAGGAGATATGGGGATATATGTATATGTATATGTATAGCTGATTCACTTTGTTATAAAGCAGAAACTAACACACCGTTGTAAAGCAATTATACTCCAATAAAGATGTTTTAAAAAAGAATAAAAAGAAAAAAATAAAATAAAATAAAGGCAGCAAGAGAAAAACAGTCAGTTACAGGGAACTTCCATAAGGCTTTCAGCTGATTTTTCTGCAGAAACATTGCAGGCCAGAAGGGAGTGGTATGATACATTTAACGTACTGAAAGGAAAAAAACAAAACAAAAACAAAAACCCTACCCCTACCACCTAGGATACCATCAGGGTTATCATTAGATTGTCTCTAAAATCAGGTACAAGACAAGGATGCCCACTCTCACCATTTCTATTTAACATAGTACTGGAATTCCTAAGCACAGCAATCAGACAAGAAAAAGAAATAAAAGGTATCCAAATTGGAAGGGAAAAAGTAAAATTGTCACTATTTGCTGATGACATGATACTATATATATAAAACCCTAAGTTCTCCACCAAAAAACTATTAGAACTACTAAGTGATTCAGTAAATCAGGATACAACATTATTATATGGAAATCTGTTATTTTTTAAACAACATATAATAATGAATTCTCAGAAAGGGAATGCAAGAAAATAATGCCGTTTATGGTTGCTTCAAAAAGAATAAAATATATAGGAATTATATCAGCCATAAAAAAGAACGAAATTTCGCCATTTGCAACTACATGGATGGACTTAGAGGGTATCATGCTAACTGAGCTAAGTCAGACAGAGAAAGACTAATACTGTATGTTATCACATATATTAATCTAAAAAGTAAAACGAATGAGTATAACAAAATAGGACAGACTCACAGATACAGTGAACAAACCAGTGGGTAGAGGGGTTGGGGGAGAGGCAAGATAGGGGAAGGGGATTAAGAGGTACACTACTAAGTATGAAATAGATACAAGGATATATTGTACAGCACAGGGACTATAGTCAATATTTTATAATAAATTTAAATGGAATACAGTCTATAAAAATATTCAATCACTATGTTGTATACCTGAAACTAACATTGTATATCATCTACAATTTAAAATAAAAGAAAAATAAAATAAATAAATGCAAAGAAAACTCAAGGACGAATAATTAGAAAAATAACAAGTTAGAGTGTTATTTTCACTTCTGTTATTAATAGTAATTGTGAGTAATAATTCTTAAATCTTGCCTGGAGACATTAGTATAGTTGAAAGTTGTATTAACTTTGGGTTGCTAAGTCAAATACAAGATGTGAAAATTAGATCTTTTAGTCAAAGTCCAAATAAGTTAAATTTTATTGAGAAGTACACATAACTTCATTGAAATTAGAGCTTTTGAATAAAAAAGATAGACAAATATTTTAGTGAGTGGCAGAATGTTTTAAATTATGCTAACCAGTGATCTTGATAATTGGTTCCACAAGCATCTAGAATAGCCTTCTCTTAGTGTTTAGCTGTGACAGAAACAATGCTCCCTTTAGCAGGCTGATTGATATTTTCTACCGCCAAAATTCGAGAAAATTTTAGCATGTGATGTGTCAAATTATCTACTGTTAAAAATTATGAAACACACCTTAAACCTCTAAGTAACTGGGTCGAATTTTATTTTTATGACATCATGCTTTGTAAGACTCTCACTAATCAAAGTTGTTGACATTGCCCCTATACAGCTGGAAAAGGCCAAAAAGTTGTTATTCCACCCCCAAGAATCCTGCCTTCCTTTTGGTGCATCAGGTGTGATCATCAGGGCCTATATTATTGAGATCATTCTTTGTTTAACTGGCCAATGAGTTGGAGTGGTTTTAGAAAATAACCAGTTACACAAGGAGACGCAGACCCCACCTGCCCATCCTGAGACTGGGAGCAGCTTCCTGTGCAGCCTGTAACCCTTGCCCACCAGCCTAGCTGCAAAGAGAACAGTGCTGCTCCCTCTCCTCCCCAAACTTTCCAAATGCCTTTTGAGAGGTCTTTGATGCAAAGCTATGCTTGATGTCCACCTTGCCCAGGTTCTCTTAGGCGCAAACATCATGGGGGATACATAGCAGAATTTAGACTTGGCCCTTCACACCCCATGGCCTGGTCCCGATTTTGACCAGAGGGCTGTAATTAGGTTATCTTCCCTTAGATGCCTCACTCCTGATGCAGAAACCCGCCCAGATATTGTAGAAGTCAGCTCCATGATATCAGATGTCATGATGAAGTATGTAGATAACTTATCCGCATCCCAGCTGGCCTTGGAGAAGAAGCTGGAACGGGAACGGAGACGCACACAGAGGTATTTTATGGAAGCCAACCGGAACACAGTCATGTGTCAGCGCAAGCCGGCTCTGCTCTCTCAAGTAAGTGGAAATCTTTCAATCTCTTCAGGATGCATTCTGATGGACTGTCTGAGGCTGTTCTTGCTTGTGTTGAGGAAAATTCATCTTAAGTTAGAAAAATATTAATTGCTACTGTAATATTTCACTATTATAGAGATACATATTTGCATCCATTTTGATATCTTATAGTTAAAATTGTCAATATAATTGATGTTCCAAAGAACTAACCCATAATTTGTTGTATATTACAAAACCAGAGGTATCAAAAAGATATTTTAGAAATTCATTAAGTTTGTAATATGATCTTTGTATAAGTAGCAGTGACTGCTTATATTCAATTTATTCAACAATCTTGGAAATATAGATGAAAATATTTATGTCAGTTTAAAGAAGGAAATAATATTTGCCTTAAAATTTTTTTCTTATTAGTCTGTAATTGATTTCATTACTGTTTTTGGTGGTAATAATTTTTCCATGGTACAAATCAGAATATGTGCTTTTATTTTTCTTGACATTAACCTTTAAATTATTTTGATATTTAAGTTTATTTCTGAGTATACTTGAAAAAGGGATGCCAAAGCCACAGATTTCCGCAAGTGCATGTGATGGTGCCTGTGACGCCCTTGTTCTATTTTCTCTCTGCCTTTGTTGTATCATGACCCATGACTTATCCTTCACTCACGCTCTGGGTTCCCTGAAAGCAGGGATTTAGTAAGGGGCCCTTCAACCCATAAATGTTCTTTTTTAACCCTCCTGGGGATGGGCCCAGCACAATAGGGTCACAAAGCCCATCCTTGATCCGGATACCTGCTCATTAAATTCCTTTCCAGGATCTGCCTCAGCTGGGAAAATTATGTAAGAATTAGTCCCCAAGAAGAGCCAGTTTTGATTTCTTGAATAACAGCATTTCCAGCAAACTTTTTTTTTTTTTTTTTAGAAGGAAAGCAATACTATTTGGTGGGTTTATCTTGCCATACTTGGAATCCGGAAGTTAAAGATTCAATCAATATAATTTTGGTGGGTTTCTAAAAATTTTATTTCATTTTTTATGTTTTTAGTACAGTCATACCTTTTATTTCACTTTTCTTTTTTTTTTTTAATTATTTATTTATTTATGGCTGTGTTGGGTCTTAGTTTCTGTGTGAGGGCTTTCTCCAGTTGCAGCAAGCGGGGGCCACTCTTCATCGCGGTGCACGGGCTTCTCACTATCGCGGCCTTTCTTGTTGCGGAGCACGGGCTCCAGACGCGCAGGCTCAGTAATTGTGGCTCACGGGCCTAGTTGCTTCACGTCATGTGGGATCTTCCCAGACCAGGGCTCGAACCCGTGTCCCCTGCATTGGCAGGCAGATTCTCAACCACTGCACCACCAGGGAAGCCCCTCTTTTTTTTTTAAGTAGAGTTGATTTACAGTGTTGTGATAGTTTCTGGTGTACAGCAGGGTGATTCAGTTTTTCTATATATATGTTATTCTTTATCAGACTCTATTCCATTATAGGTTATTACAAGATATTGAATATAGTTCCCTGTTCCATAGAGTAGGTCCTGGTTGTTTTTCTACTTTATATATAATAGTGTGTATTTGTTAATCCCAAACTCCTAATTTATCCCTCCTCTTTTCCCCTTTGGTAACCATAAATTTGTTTTCTGTGTCTGTGAGTCTGTTTCTGTTTTGTAAATAAGTTCGTTTGTGTCACTTTTTTTAGATTCCACATATAAGTGATATCGTGATATTTGTCTTTCTCTGACTTCACTTAGTATGATAATCTCTAGGTTCATTCACGTTGCTGCAAATTACATTATTTTATTCTTTTTTATGTCTGGGTAATATTTCATTGTATACATATGTACCATATCTTTTTTATCCATTCATCTGTTGATGGACATTTAGGTTGCCTCCATGTTTTGGCTATTGTAAATAGTGCTGCTATGAACATTGGGGTGCATGTATCTTTTCAAATTAGAGTTTTCTTTGGATATATGCCCAGGAGTGGGATTGCTGGATCATATGGCAACTCTATTTTTAGTGTTTTGAGGAACATCCATACTGTTCTCTGTAGTAGCTGCACAAATTTACATTCCTACCAACAGTGTAGGAGAATTCCCTTTTCTGCACACCCTCTCCAGCACTTATTATTTATAGACTTTTTGATGATGATCATTCAGACTGGTGTGAAGTGATATCTCATTGTAGTTTTGATTTGCATTTCTCTAATAATTAGCAATATTGAGCATCTTTTAATGTGCCTTTCGGCCATCTCTATGCCTTTTTTAGAGAAATGTCAATTTAGATCTTCTGTCCATTTTTTGATTGGGTTGTTTGTTTTTTGGATATTGAGTTGTATGAGCTGTTTGTGTATTTTGGAGATTATTCCCTTGTCGGTCGCATCATTTGCAAATATTTTCCCAGTCTGTAGGTTGTCTTTTTGTTTTGTTTCCTTTGATTAGGTCCCATTTCTTTATTTTTGCTTTTATTTATTTTGCTTTAGGAGACAGATCCAAAAAAATATTGCTACAATTAATGTCAAAGAGTATTCTGCCTATGTTATCTTCTGGGAGTTTTATGGTGTCATGTCTTATAGTTAACCCTTTAAGCCATTTTGAGTTTATTTTTGTGTGTGGTTTGAGGATGTGTTCTAAGTTCATTTATTTACATGCAGCTATTCAGCTTTCCCACCACCACTTCCTGAAGAGACTGTCTTTTCTCCATTGTATTTTCTTGGCTCCTTTGTCAAAGATTAATTGACCATAGGTGTGTGGGTTTATTTCTGAGCTCTCTCTTCTACTGCATTGATCTATATGTCTCTTTTTGTGCCAATACCATGCAGTTTTGATTGCTGTAGCCTTGTAGTATTGTCTGAAGTCTGTGAGGGTTATGCCTCTAGCTCTCTTCTTTTTTCCTCAGGATTACTTTGGCAATTCTGGATCTTTCTGTGGTTCCATATAAATTTTAGGATTATTTGTTCTAGTTCATTGAAAAATGTCATGGGTAATTTGATAGGGCTTGTATTAAATCTGTAGATTGCTTTGGGTAGTATGGCCATTTTAATAATATTAATTCTTTCATTCCAGGATCATGGGATATCTTTCTATTTCTTCTAATCATCTTCAATTTCCTTTAAAAATATTTTATAGTTTTCAGGATATAAGTCTTTTACCTCCTTGGTCAGGTTTATGCCTAAGTACTATTTCGTTTGTTTGGTGCAATTTTATTTTATTTTATTTATTTATTTTTTAACATCTTTATTGGAGTATAATTGCTTTACAATGGTGTGTTAGTTTCTGCTTTATAACAAAGTGAATCAGTTATATATATATACATATGTTCCCATATCTCTTCCTTCTTACATCTCCCTCCCTCCCACCCTCCCTATCCCACCCCTCTAGGTGGTCACAAAGCACCGAGCTGATCTCCCTGTGCTATGTGGCTGCTTCCCACTAGCTATCTATTTTACGTTTGGTAGTGTATATATGTCCATGCCACTCTCTCACTTTCTCATACCTTACCCTTCCCCCTCCCCATATCCTCAAGTCCATTCACTAGTAGGTCTGTGTCTTTACTCCCGTCTTACCACTAGGTTCTCCATGACCTTTTTTTTTTTCCTTAGATTCCATATATATGTGTTAGAATATGGTATTTGTTTTTCTCTTTCTGACTTACTTCACTCTGTATGACAGACTCTAACTCCATCCACCTCATTACAAATAACTCCATTTCGTTTCTTTTTATGACTGAGTAATATTCCATTGTATATATGTGCCACATCTTCTTTATCCATTCATCCAATGATGGACACTTAAGTTGCTTCCATGTCCTGGCTATTGTAAATAGAGCTGCAATGAACATTTTGGTACATGACTCTTTTTGAATTATGGTTTTCTCAGGGTTTATGCCCAGTAGTGGGATTGCTGGGTCGTAAGGTAGTTCTATTTTTAGTTTTTTAAGGAACCTCCATACTGTTCTCCATAGTGGCTGTATCAATTTACATTCCCACCAACAGTGCAAGAGTGTTCCCTTTCCTCCACACCCTCTCCAGCATTTATTGTTTCTAGATTTTTTGATGATGGCCATTCTGACCGGTGTGAGATGATATCTCATTGTAGTTTTGATTTGCATTTCTCTAATGATTAGTGATATTGAACATTCTTTCATGTGTTTGTTGGCAACCTGTATCTCTTCTTTGGAGAAATGTCTATTTAGGTCTTCTGCCCATTTTTGGATTGGGTTGTTTGGTTTTTTTTGTTATTGAGCTGCATGAGCTGCTTGTAAATCTTGGAGATTAATCCTTTGTCAGTTGCTTCATTTGCAAATATGTTCTCCCATTCTGAGGGTTGTCTTTTGGTCTTCTTTATGGTTTCCTTTGCTGTGCAAAAGCTTTTAAGTTTCATTAGATCCCATTAGTTTATTTTTGTTTTTATTTCCATTTCTCTAGGAGCTGGGTCAAAAAGGATCTTGCTATGATTTATCTCATAGAGTGTTCTGCCTATGTTTTCCTCTAAGAGTTTGATAGTGTCTGGCCTTACATTTAGGTCTTTAATCCATTTTGAGTTTATTTTTGTGTATGGTGTTAGGGAGTGTTCTAATTTCATACTTTTACATGTACCTGTCCAGTTTTCCCAGCACCACTTATTGAATAGGCTGTCTTTTCTCCACTGTATATGCTTGCCTCCTTTATCAAATATAAGGTGACCATATGTGCGTGGATTTATCTCTGGGCTTTCTATCCTGTTCCATTGATCTATATTTCTGTTTTGCAGAGAAAGCTTTCGACAAAATTCAACACCCATTTATGATAAAAGCCCTGCAGAAAGTAGGCATAGAGGGAAATTTCCTCAACATAATAAAGGCCATATATGACAAACCCACAGCCAACATCATCCCCAATGGTGAAAAACTGAAACCATTTCCACTAAGATCAGGAACAAGACAAGGTTGCCCACTCTCACCACTATTATTCAACATAGTTTTGGAAGTTTTAGCCACAGCAAACAGAGAAGAAAAAGAAATAAAAGAAATCAAAATCAGAAAAGAAGACGTAAAGCTGTCACTGTTTGCACATGACATGATACTATACATAGAGAATCCTAAAGATGCTACCAGAAAACTACTAGAGCGAATCAATGAATTTGGGAAAGTAGCAGGATACAAAATTAATGCACAGAAATCTCTTGCATTCCTATACACTAATGATGAAAAATCTGAAAGTGAAATTAAGAAAACACTCCCGTTTACCATTGCAACAAAAAGAATAAAATATCTAGGAATAAACCTACCTAAGGAGACAAAAGACCTGTATGCAGAAAATTATAAGACACTGATGAAAGAAATTAAAGATGATACAAATAGATGGAGAGATATACCATGTTCTTGGATTGGAAGAATCAACATTGTGAAAATGACTCTACTACTCAAAGCAATCTACAGATTCAATGCAATCCCTATCAAACTACCACTGGCATTTTTCACAGAACTAGAACAAAAAATTTCACAATTTGTAATGAAACACAAAAGACCCCGAATAACCAAAGCAATCTTGAGAACGAAAAATGGAGCTGGAGGAATCAGGCTCCCTGACTTCAGACTATACTACAAAGCTACAGTAATCAAGACAGTATAGTACTGGCACAAAAACAGAAATATAGATCAATGGTGCAATTTTAAAAGGGATTTGTTGTTTAACTTTCTTCTTCTGATATTTCATTGTTAGTGAAAAGAAATGCAACCAATTTCTGTATGTTAATCTTGTATCCTGCTACCTTGCTGAATTCCTTGATCAGTTCTAGTAATTTTTGTGTGGAATCTTTAGGGTTTTCTATATGTGTATATGCATCATATCATCTGCATATAATGACAATTTCACTTCTTCCCTTCCAATTTGGATACCTTTAATGTCCTTGTCTTGTCTGACTGCTGTGGCTCAGAAATTTTATACTATGTTGAATAGAAGTCATGAGAGTGGGTATCCTTGTCTTGTTCCTTGAATTTAGTGGGAAGGCTTTCAACTTTTCACCACTGAGTATTATGCTGGTTGTATCTTTGTCATAAATAGGTTTTATTATTCTGAATTATACTCTATACCCACTTTGGTTAGAGTATTTTTCATGAAAGGATGTTGAATTTTATCAGATGCTTTTACAGCATCTATTGAAATGATCATGTGGTTTTTGTCTTTTCTTTTGTTGATAATGGTGTATCACATTGATTGATTTACATATGTGGAACCATCCTTGTGACCCTGGGATGAATCCAGCTTGATCATCGTATGTGAAAAAGGAGTTTTATGTGTTGTTGGATTTGGTTTACTAATATTTTGTTGAGGACTTTTGCATCTATATCCATCAAAGATATTGGCCTATAATTTTATTTTTTGGTAGTGTCTTTGTCTGGTTTTAGTATCAGGGTTATGGTGGCTTCATAGAATGACTGTGTGAGTGTTCCCTTCTTTTCAGTCTTTTGGAAGATTCTGAGAAGGATTGGTATATATTCTTCTTTGTATGTTTATAGAATTCCCCAGTGGAGCCATGTGGTCCTGGACTTTTGTTTGCAGGGAGGTTTTGTTTTGTTTTTTTTAATTATTATTACAGATTCTATTTCACTTCTAGTGATTGGTCTGTTCAATTATCTATTTCCTTTTGATTCAGTTTTGGCAGGCTCTATGTGTCTAGAACGTGTCCATTTCTTCTAGGTTGTCCAATTTGTTAACATATAATTGTTCATAGTATTCTCTTTTATTTTTTATGTTTTTGGGTATTTCTGTGGTATTGGTTGTTATTTCTTTTCCTTCATTTTCTTATTTTCTTTCTTTGGGTCCTCTATCTTTCCTTCTTGGTGAGTTCCTCACTTTGTTAATGTGGTGTTTCACAGTGACTGATTTGTGTATTTGGACCATTCTTGCATCCCTGAGATAAATCCCACTTGATGAAGATGTATGATCCTTTTAATGTATTGTTAAACACGGTTTGCTAATATTTTCTTGAGAATTTTGCATTTATGTTCATCAGTGATATTGGTCAGTAGTCTTTTTTATTATATCTTTGTCTGGCTTTGGTATAGTGTGATATTGGCCTTTTAGAATGTGTTCAGAAGTGTTCCTTTCTCTGAAACTTTTTGGAATAGTTTGTGAAGGATAGGTGCTAACTCTTTTCTAAATGTTTGGTAGAATTTACCTGTGAAGCACCTGGTCCTGGACTTTAGTTTGTTGGATTTTTTTATTACTATTTTAATTTAATTACTGGTAATTTGTCTGTTCATGTTTTCTATTTTTTCCTGGTTCAGTCTTGGGAGATTCTACATTTCTTGGAATTTGTCAATTACTTCTTGGTTGTCCATTTTATTGGCATACAATCATTTATAGAACTCTCTCATGATTCTTTGTATTTCTGTGGTGTTTGTAACCTTTCATTTTTCATTTCTGATTTTATTGATATGAACCCTCTGTCTTTTTCTAATTTTTTTCATAGTGAATCTGGCTAAAGGTTTATTAATTTTGTTTATCTTTTCAAGACAAATGCTCTTAGATTCACGGATCTTTTTTATTGTTTTGTCTTGGGTGTTTTTAAATCTCTATTTCATTTATTTCTCCTCTGATCTTTATGTTTTCTTTCCTTCTGCTAACTTTTGGTTTTCTTCATTCTTCTTTTTCAAATTCCGTTAGGTGTAAGGTTAAGTTGGGTTTTTTGTTGTTTTTTTGGGGGGGGGTTGTTTGTTAGGTTTTGGTTTTGGGTGGGTTTTTTTTTTAATTTTTTCTTGTTTCCTAAGGTAGGCTTGTATTGCTATAAACTTCAATCTTTGAACTGCTTTTGCTGCATCCCATAGATTTTGGACTGTTGTGTTTCATTTTCATTTGTCTACAAGTATTTTTTTATTTCCTCTTTGATTTCTTCAGTAATCCATTTGTTGTTTAGTAGCATATTGTTTAGCCTTCATGTGTTTGTGTATTTTGCAGTTTTTTTCTTGTACTTGTTTCTAGTCTCATAACATTATGGTCAGAAAATACGCTTGATATGATTTCATTTTTCTTAAATTTACTGAGACTTATTTTGTTGCCTAACATGTGATCTATCCTGGAGAATGTTCCATGTATGCTTGAAAGGAATGTGTATGCTTCTGCTTTTGGATGGAGTGTTTTATGTATATCTATTAAGTCTATTTGGTCTAGTGTGTCATTTAAGACCAGTGTTTCCTTATTGATTTTTTGTCTGGATGATCTCTCCATTGATGTAAGTGGAGTGTTAAAGTCCTTTGCTATTATTGTGCTACTGTCAATTTTTCTACTTATGTTTGTTAATATTTGCTTTATGTATTTAGGTATTTATGTTGGGTGCTTATATATTTAAAATTGTTATATCTTCTTCTTGACCCTCGATCATTGTAAAATTCTTCTGTCTTTTTACAGCCTTTGTTTTAAATTCTATTTTTTCTGATATAATTATTGCTACTCCAGCTTTCTTTTCATTTCCATTTGCATGGAATACCTTTTCCATCCCCTCACTTTCAGTCTGTGTGTGTCTTTAGATTTGAAATGAGTGTCTTGTAGGCAGCATATATGTGGATCTTGCTTTTTTTATCCATTCATCCACTCTGTGTCTATTGATTAGAGCATTTGGTCCATGTACATTTAAAGTAATTATTGATAGGTATGTACTTATTGCCATTTTGTTAATTGTTTTGTGGTTGTTGTTGTAGTTATTTTTGTGTTCTTTCTTCTTTTGTTCTCTTCACCTGTGGCTTGAGGACTATCTTTAGTGTTATGTTGGGATTCTTTTCTCTTTTTTGTGTGTGTCTATCATAGATTTTTGTTTTGTTATTACCATGAGGTTTATATACAGCTATATGCACATATATATACACACAGATATACATTTTTTTAATTTTAAGTTGCTGATCTCAATTTAAATTGCATTTTAACAATCCTGCAATCTAAGTTCCATGTTTTTGACATCATATTTTACATCTTTTTTGTTTTGTGTACCCCTTAATTACTTATTGCTGGCCAAATGCTTTTATTGCTTTTGTCTTTTAACCTTCCTACTATCTTTGTACATGTATATTTACCTTTACCAGTGAGCCTTTTCTTTTGTAATTTTTCTGTTTTTAGTTGTGGCCCTTTTCACTTGGAGAAGTCCCTTTATCATTTCTTTTTTTTTTTTAAACATCTTTATTGAAGTATAATTGCTTTACAATGGTGTGTTAGTTTCTGCTTTATAACAAAGTGAATCAGTTATATATATACATATGTTCCCATATCTCTTCCCTCTTGCATCTCCCTCCCTTGCACCCTCCCCATACCACCCCTCTAGGTGGTCACAAAGCACCGAGTTGATCTCCCTGTGCTATGTGGCTGCTTCCCACTAGCTATCTATTTTACATTTGGTAGTGTATATATGTCCATGACACTCTCTCACTCTGTCACATCTCACCCCTCCCCCTCCCCATATCCTCAAGTCCATTCTCTAGTAGGTCTGTGTCTTTATTCCCGTCTTGCCACTAGGTTCTTCATGGCCTTTTTTTTTTCCTTAGATTCCATATATATGTGTTAGCATACTGTATTTGTTTTCCTCTTTCTCACTTACTTCACTCTGTATGACACACTCTAACTCCATCCACCTCATTACAAATACCTCCATTTCATTTCTTTTTATGGCTGAGTAATATTCCATTGTATATATGTGCCACATCTTCTTTATCCATTCATCTGTCGATGGACATTTAGGTTGCTTCCATGTCCTGGCTATTGTAAATAGAGCTGCAATGAACATTTTGGTACATGACTCTTTTTGAACTATGGTTTTCTCAGGGTATATGCCCAGTAGTGGGATTGCTGGGTCGTATGGTAGTTCTATTTGTAGTTTTTTAAGGAACCTCCATACTGTTCTCCATAGTGGCTGTATCAATTTACATTCCCACCAACAGTGCAAGAGTGTTCCCTTTCCTCCACACCCTCTCCAGCATTTATTGTTTCTAGATTTTTTGATGATGGCCATTCTGACCGGTGTGAGATGATATCTCATTGTAGTTTTGATTTGCATTTCTCTAATGATTAATGATGTTGAGCATTCTTTCATGTGTCTGTTGGCAATCTGTATATCTTCTTTGGAGAAATGTCTATTTAGGTCTTCTGCCCATTTTTGGATTGGGTTGTTCGTTTTTTTGTTATTGAGCTGCATGAGCTGCTTGTAAATCTTGGAGATTAATCCTTTGTCAGTTGCTTCATTTGCAAATATTTTCTCCCATTCTGAGGGTTGTCTTCTGGTCTTGTTTATGGTTTCCTTTGCTGTGCAAAAGCTTTTAAGTTTCATTAGGTCCCATTTGTTTGTGATCTTATTTCCATTTCTCTGGGAGCTGGGTCAAAAAGAATCTTGCTGTGATGTATGTCATAGAGTGTTCTGCCTATGTTTTCCTCTAAGAGTTTGATAGTGTCTGGCCTTACACTTAGATCTTTAATCCATTTTGAGTTTATTTTAGTGCATGGTGTCAGGGAGTGTTCTAATTTCATACTTTTAGATGTATCTGTCCAATTATCCCAGCACCACTTATTGAAGAGGCTGTCTTTTCTCCACTGTATATGCTTGCCTCCTTTATCAAAGATAAGGTGACCATACGTGCGTGGGTTTATCTCTGGGCTTTCTATCCTGTTCCATTGATCTATATTTCTGTTTTTGTGCCAGTACCAAACTGTCTTTATTACTGTAGCTTTGTAATATAGTCTGAAGTCAGGGAACCTGATTCCCCCAGCTCCATTTTTCGTTCTCAAGATTGCTTTGGCTATTCGGGGTCTTTTGTGTTTCATTACAAATTGTGAAATTTTTTGTTCTAGTTCTGTGAAAAATGCCAGTGGTAGTTTGATAGGGATTGCATTGAATCTGTAGATTGCTTTGAGTAGTAGAGTCATTTTCACAATGTTGATTCTTCCAATCCAGGAACATGGTATATCTCTCCATCTATATGTATCATCTTTAATTTCTTTCAACAGTGCCTTGTAATTTTCTGCATACAGGTCTTTTGTCTCCTTAGGTAGGTTTATTCCTAGATATTTTATTCTTTTTGTTGCAATGGTAAACGGGAGTGTTTTCTTAATTTCACTTTCAGATTTTTCATTATTAGTGTATAGAAATGCAAGAGATTTCTGTGCATTAATTTTGTATCCTGCTACTTTCCCAAATTCATTGATTAGCTCTAGTAGTTTTCTGGTAGCATCTTTAGGATTCTCTATGTATAGTATCATGGCATCTGCAAACAGTGACAGCTTTACTTCTTCTTTTCCGATTTGGATTCCTTTTATTTCTTTGTCTTCTCTGATTGCTGTGGCTACCACTTCCAAAACTATGTTGAATAATAGTGGTGAGAGTGGGCAACCTTGTCTTGTTCCTGATCTTAGTGGAAATGGTTTCAGTTTTTCACCATTGAGGACAATGTTGGCTGTGGGTTTGTCATATATGGCCTTTATTATGTTGAGGAAAGTTCCCTCTATGCCTACTTTCTGCAGGGCTTTTATCATAAATGGGTGTTGAATTTTGTCAAAAGCTTTCTCTGCATCTATTGAGATGATCATATGGTTTTTCTCCTTCTGTTTGTTAATATGGTGTATCACATTGATTGATTTGCGTATATTGAAGAATCCTTGCATTCCTGGGATAAATCCTACTTTATCATGGTGTATGATCCTTTTAATGTGCTGTTGGATTCTGTTTGCTAGTATTTTGTTGAGGATTTTTGCATCTATGTTCATTAGTGATATTGGCCTGTAGTTTTCTTTCTTTGTGACATCTTTGTCTGGTTTTGGTATCAGGGTGATGGTGGCCTCGTAGAATGAGTTTGGGAGTGTTCCTCCCTCTGCAATATTTTGGAAGAGTTTGAGAAGGATAGGTGTTAGCTCTTCTCTAAATGTTTCATAGAATTCACCTGTGAAGCCATCTGGTCCTGGCCTTTTGTTTGTTGGAAGGTTTTTAATCACAGTTTCAATTTCAGTGCTTGTGATTGGTCTGTTCATATTTTCTATTTCTTCCTCGTTCAGTCTCGGCAGGTTGTTCATTTCTAAGAATTGGTCCATTTCTTCCAGGTTGTCCATTTTATTGGCATAGAGTTGCTTGTAGTAATCTCTCATGATCTTTTGTATTTCTGCAGTGTCAGTGGTTACTTCTCCTTTTTCATTTCTAATTCTATTGACTTGAGTCTTCTCCCTTTTTCTCTTGATGAGTCTGGCTAATGGTTTATCAATTTTGTTTATCTTCTCAAAGAACCAGCTTTTAGTTTCATTGATTTTTGGTATTGTTTCCTTCATTTCTTTTTCATTTATTTCTGACCTGATCTTTATGATTTCTTTCCTTCTGCTAGCTTTGAGGTTTTTTGGTTCTTCTTTCTCTAATTGCTTTAGGTGCAAAGTTAGGTTGTTTATTCGAGATGTTTCCTGTTTCTTGAGGTAGGCTTTTATTGCTATAAACTTCCCTCTTAGCACTGCTTTTGCTGCATCCCATAGGTTTTGGGTCGTCGTGTCTCCATTGTCATTTGTTTCTAGGTATTGTTTGATTTCCCCTTTGATTTCTTCAGTGATCACTTCGTTATTAAGTAGTGTATTGTGTAGCCTCCATGTGTTTGTATTTTTTACACATCTTTTCCTGTAATTGATATCTAGTCTCATAGCGTTGTGGTCGGAAAAGATACTTGATACAATTTCAATTTCCTGAAATTTACCAAGGCTTGATTTGTGACCCAAGATATGATCTATCTTGGAGAATGTTCCATGAGCACTTGAATAAAATGTGTATTCTGTTGTTTTTGGGTGGAATGTCCTATAAATATCAATTAAGTACATCTTGTTTAATGTATCATTTAAAGCTTGTATTTCCTAATTTATTTTCATTTTGGATGATCTGTCCATTGGTGAAAGTGGGGTGTTAAAGTCCCCTACTATGATTGTGTTGCTGTCGATTTCCCCTTTTATGGTTGTTAGTATTTGCCTTATGTATTGAGGTGCTCCTATGTTGGGTGCATAAATATTTACAATTGTTATACCTTCCTCTTGGATCGATCCCTTGATCATTATATAGTGTCCTTCTTTGTCTCTTGTAATAGTCTTTATTTTAAAGTCTATTTTATCTGATATGAGAATTGCTACTCCAGCTTTCTTTTGATTTCCATTTGCATGGAATATCTTTTTCCATCCCCTCACTTTCAGTCTGTATGTGTCTCTATGTCTGAAGTGGGTCTCTTGTAGACAGCATATATATGGGTCTTGTTTTCATATCCATTCAGCCAGTCTGTGTCTTTTCATGGGAGCATTTAATCCATTTACATTCAAGGTAATTATCGATATGTATGTTCCTATTCCCATTTTCTTAAATGTTTTGGGTTTGTTATTGTAGGTGTTTTCCTTCTCTTGTGTTTCTTGCCAGAGAATTTCCTTTATCATTTGTTGTAAAGCTGGTTTGGTGGTGCTGAACTCTCCCAGCTTTTGCTTGTCTGTAAAGGTTTTAATTTCTCCATCACATCTGAATGAGATCCTTGCTGGGTAGAGTAATCTTGGTTGTAGGTTTTTCTCCTTCATCACTTTAAATATATCCTGCCACTCCTTTCTGGCTTGCAGAGTTTCTGCTGAAAGATCAGATGTTAACCTTATGGGGATTCCCTTGTGTGTTATTTGTTGTTTTTTCCTTGCTGCTTTTAATATGTTTTCCTTATATTTAATTTTTGACAGTTTGATTAATATGTGTCTTGGCGTGTTTCTCCTTGGGTTTATCCTGTATGGGACTCTCTGTGCTTCCAGGACTTGATTAACTATTTCCTTTCCCATATTAGGGAAGTTTTCAACTCTAATCTCTTGAAATATTTTCTCAGTCCCTTTCTTTTTCTCTTCTTCTTCTGGGACCCCTATAATTCGAATGTTGGTGCGTTTAATGTTGTCCCAGAGGTCTCTGAGACTGTCCTCACTTCTTTTCATTCTTTTTTCTTTATCCTGCTCTGCAGTAGTTATTTCCAGCATTTTATCTTCCAGGTCACTTATCCGTACTTCTGCCTCAGTTATTCTGCTATTGATCCCATCTAGAGTATTTTTAATTTCATTTATTGTGTTTTTCATCGTTGCTTGGTTCTTCTTTAGTTCTTCTACGTCCTTGTTAAATGTTTCTTGCATTTTGTCTATTCTATTTCCAAGATTTTGCATCATCCTTACTATCATTATTCTGAATTCTTTTTCAGGTAGACTACCTATTTCCTCTTCATTTGTTAGGTCTGGTGTGTTTTGACCCTGCTCCTTCATCTGCTGTGTGTTATTCTGTCTTCTCATTTTGCTTATCTTACTGTGTTTGGGGTCTCCTTTTCACAGGCTGCAGGTTCATAGTTCCCATTGTTTTTGGTATCTGTTCCCAGTGGCTAAGGTTGGTTCAGTGGGTTGTGTAGGCCTCCTGGTGGAGGGAACTAGTGCCTGAGTTCTGGTGTATGAGGCTGGATCTTGTATTTCTGGTGGGCACGTCCACGTCTGATGGTGTATTTTGGTGTGTCTGTGGCCTTATTATGATTTTAGGCAACCTCTCTGGTAATGGATGGGGCTGTGTTCCTGTCTTGCTAGTTGTTTGGCATAGGGTGTCCAGCACTGTAGCTTGCTGGTCGTTGAGTGAAGCTGGGTCTTGATGTTGAGATGGAGATCTCTGAGTGATTTTCGCCATTTGGTTTTACGTGGAGCTGAGAGGTCTCTTGTGGACCAGTGTCCTGAAGTTGGCTCTCCCACCTCAGAGGCACAGCCCTGATGCCTGGCTGGAGCACCAAGAGCCTTTCATCCACACGGCTCAGAGTAAAAGGGAGAAAAAATAGAAAGAAAGAAAGAAAGAGGATATAATATAGTGAAGTAAAATAAAGCTATTATAAAGCAAAGGTATACAGACAAAATGTCACCCAGAAACATATACATATACACTCACAAAAAAAGGAAAAGGGGAAAAATTAATATATCCTGCTCCCAAAGTCCACCTCCTGAATTTGGGGTGATTCGTTGTCTATTCAGGTATTCAACAGATGCAGGCACATCAAGTTGTTTGTGGAGTTTTAATCTGCTGCTTCTGAGGCTGCTGGGAGAGATTTCCCTTTCTTTTCTTTGTTCGCACAGCTCCCGGGTTCAGCTTTGGATTTGGACCCGCCTCTATGTGTACGTCGCCTGAGGGCGTCTGATCCCCGCCCAGACAGAACGGGGTTAAAGGAGCAGCTGCTTCGGGGGTTCTGGCTCACTCAGGCCGGGGGGATGGAGGGGTACGGATGCCGGGCGAGCGTGCAGCGGCAGAGGCCGGCGTGACGTTGCACCAGCTTGAGGCGCGCCGTGCGTTTTCCCAGGAAAGTTGTCCCTGGATCACGGGACCCTGGCAATGGCGGGCTGCACCGGCTCCCAGGAGGGGCGGTGTGGAGAGTGACCTGTGCTCGCAAACAGGCTTTTTGATGGTGGCAGTGGCCGCCTTAGCGTCTCACGCCCGTCTCTGGGGACCGCACTGATCGCCGCAGCTCGCACCCGTCTCTGGAGTTCGTTTAGGTGGCGCTCTGAATCCCCTCTCCTTGCGCGCCGCGATACAAAGAGGCAAGAAAAAATCTCTTGCCTCTACGGCAGCTGCAGACTTTTTCCCGGTCTCCCTCCCAGCCAGCTGTGGTGCGCTCACCCCTTCAGGCTGTGTTGACGCCGCCCACCCCAGTCCTCTCCCTGCGATCCGACCGAAGCCCGAGCCTCAGCTCCCAGCCCCGCCCACCCTGGCTGGGGAGCAGAGAAGCCTCTCAGGCTGGTGAGTGCTGCTCGGCCGAGCCTCTGTGCGGGATTCTCTCCACTTTGCCCTCCGCACCCCTGTGGCTGCGCTCTCCTCCTTGACTCCAAAGCTTCCCCCCTCTGCCACCCGCAGTCTCTGCCCGTGAAGGGGCTTTCTAGTGCGTGGAAACCTTTCCTCCTTCACGGCTCCCTCCCACTGGTGCAGGTCCCATCCCTATTCTTTTGTCTCTGTTATTTCTTTTTTCTTTTGCCCTACCCCAGTACGTGGGGAGTTTCTTGCCTTTTGGGAGGTCTGACGTTTTCTGCCAGTGTTCAGTGGGTGTTCTGTAGGAGCAGTTCCACGTGTAGATGTATTTCTAATGTATCTGTGGGAAGGAAGGTGATCTCCACCTCTTACTCTACCGCCATCTTCTCTCCTCCCAGACCCTTTTATTCTATCATTTCTTGTAAAGCTGGTTTGGTGATGCTGAACTCTTTGAGCTTTTGCTTGTCTGTAAAACTCTTCATCTCCATCAAATCTGAATGAGAGCCTTGCCAAGTAGAATATCTTGGTTGTAAGTTTTTCCCTTTCAATATTTTAACTATATCATGCCACTCCCTTCTGGCCTGCAGTTTCTGCTGAAAAGTCAGCTGATAGTCTTATGAGAGTTCCATTGTATGTAACTTCTTGCTTTTTTTTTTTGCTGCTTTTAAAATTCTTTCTTTATCTCTGATTTTTGCCATTTTAATTACAATTGTCTTGTTGTGGTCCTCTTTGGGGTGATCCTGTTTGGGACTCTCTGTGCTTCCTGAACCTGGATACCTATTTCCTTTCCCAGGTTCAGGGAGTTCTTCAAATATGTTCTCTGCCCCTTTCTCTCTCGTCTTCTTCTGGTACCCGTATACCCTGTAATGTGAATGTTAGCATGTTTGACGTTGTCTCAGATGTCTCTTAACCTATCCTCATTCCTTTTTTTTTCTTTTTTCTCTCCAGCTTCAGTGATTTCCACTACTCTGTCTTCCAGCTCACTGATCTGTTCCTCTACATCATCCAATCTACTGTTGATTCCTTTTAGTGTTTTCTTCATGTCAGTTATTGTATTCTTCATCTCTGTTTGGTTCTTCTTTATATTTTCTAACTCTTTGTTAAAACTTCTGCTTCTCACTCTGTTCGTTCAATCTTTTCCTCACTTCTTTGATCATATTTACCATCAATCATTACCTTGAACTCTTTATTGGGTAGATTGCCTCTCTCTACTTCACTTAGTTCTTCTTCTGGGGTTTTATCATGTTTCTTCTTTGGGAACATGTTCCTCTGTCACCTCATTTTGTCTAGTTTTCTGTTTCTATTTCTATGTATTTGGTAGGTTTCTTAAATTTCCTGACTTTAGAGAAGTAGCCTTTTATAGGAAACATCCTATGCATCCCGGCAGCACACTCCCCTCTGTCAGCAGAGCTATGTGCTCTAGGGTTGCCCCCTATGTGGGCTTCATGGGTCTTCTTTTGTGGCAGGCTGAGTACTGTGAGTGCTCTGGTAGGTGTGTCTGGCCCCCGGTCTAGTTGGTTGCCTGTCAGCTGCTGGTTGTTGGGGCTTGGTCATGACACAACTGACTGCTGAGCCACTGGGGGTGACATGGCTAGTGATGGCCCATTGGTGGTGGAGCTGTGGGTCCTGGGGTGGGTGTTGTGGAGCCTGTGTTCCGGTGTCTAGTGTTGGCCTGCTTTGGGGCTGATTCCTGACACAGCTGGCTGTGGGTTCTGAGGTTTCCCAAAGCTGTTGCTGGCCCACTGGTGAGTGGGACTGGATTCCAGCGTAGCTGGCTTAGGGGCCCAAGATTTCTCAGAACTGGTTTTGGTCTATTGGTGGGCAGGGCCCAGGCCCAGGAGGTCCTAGGGCTGATGTAGGCTTGCTGATGGGTTGGCTGGATCCTGACAAGGCAGGCTGTAAGGTTTCAGTGGTTGTGGTACTGGTATCTGCCCACTAGTTTGTGGGACCAGATCACAGTGTAGCTGGCTGGAAGACCTGAGGGTCCCTGGTCTAGTGCTTGTGCATTGGTGTATGGGGCTGGTTTCTGGGCCCTCTGGTGGACAGGGCCTTGTTCTATGGCAGCTGTGGGCTCAGGGGGTCTTATGGAAACTGGCCTGCTGATGAGTGGAGCTATGTCTTCTCCTGACTATCTGCTTGATCTGAGGCTTCCCAACACTGGCTTCTACAGGCTGGTGAGCAGGGGTGGCGCCAGTCCTGGTGCTGATAAGCTGGAGGGAGGACTCCACAGTGGCACTTGCAACAACAGTGTCCACATGGTAGAACGAGCTCCCCAAAGTGGCCACCGTCAATGTCCATGTCCCCAGGGGAGCTCCACGTGCCTCCTTCTCCTCTGGAAGACTCTCCAAGATCAGTAGGTTGGTCTGACCCAGGCTCCTTTCAAGTAATTTCCTCTTCCGTAGGTGCTGGAGTGTGTGAACTTTTGTGTGTGTCATATAACAGTGGAGTCTCTGTGTCCTCCAGTCTTCTGGCTCTCCTGAAAGTAAGCCCAGCTGGCCTTCAAAAACAAATGTTCTGGGGGCTCATATTCCTGGTGCAGGACCCCCAGGCTAGGGAACCTGATGTGGGGCTCAGACCCATTGCTCTTTGGTGAGAACCTCTGCAATTGTAATTGTCTTCCCGTTTGAGGGTCACCCACCAGAGGTATGGGTCTTGACTTACCGTCTCCCTGCCCCTCCTACCTGTCTCGTTGTGGTTCCTTCTTTATATCTTTAGTTGTAGAAGATATTTTCTGTTAGATTCCAGTCTTTTTCTTCAATAGTTGCTCTGTAAATACTTGTTGTTTTGTTGTGTCCATAGGAGAAGGTGAACTTAAGGTCTTTCTACTCCTCCATCTTGGCCACCTACCTCCAGAATTATTCTACATTTCTATTCCTTAGTGCTACATTTTCTTTCATCAGATTGCACAGACTTTTGTTACTCAGCATCTTGCCACATCCATTCTTTTTTGTCCAGTGGTAGCTTGCAGACCCACTTTTTGTAGTCATGGACTGAATGAATTCTATAGCATATGTATAGGTGGAACTAATGATGCCACTTCAGCACAAATATTTGTAATAATATTTTAGCCATTTTAATATATATTCTAATGAGCTTTAAGTCCTGCAGAAGAAAGGAAAGAAGTGGGTATTACAAACTGAATTTCTCTTTCAGGAATCCTTTGAGAAGGCAAGCTTGAGTAGAAGCAGCAGTGGAGCAGGAAGCCTGAAAAGTGAGCTTTCAGAAAGCACAGACCTGCCGCCTGAGGGCTACCATGCCCCCTGTGATAAGGACGAAGACCGAGCCTGTGCTGGAATCTTGTCAGATGATAACTTCAACTTGGAAAATATTGAGAAAGGTATTTCTAGTGAAAGGGTTACAACATGAATGAACTCTTGACTCCTTTCTGTTTCAAGGTTCATTTGCTCTTTATTTTTTTTTTATTAATGTGCAGATATATGTTCAGAGTTCGATGATGAATTGGACACTTTGGATAACTCCAGCAGCTCCAGTTCAAACCCTTTGAAGGAATCTACATTCAGTAAGCTTTCTTTTAACCAGTTTGTGGGATTCCAGCAGGTAGAGGTCTGGGAATCATACTTGGGAGTCAAGTAGATGTCATCACACTTACATAAATGAGTAGTTTGTTTCCCAGGTGTAATGCTAATTAGGACAGGTGTGTCTGTCACTCTTACAGAGCTCAAAGGCCAGCGGACACTGTGGTTTTCCATTGCCTCCTGTCAAATGAACAGTTTCATTATTTCTTCCAGCAAATGCAGGTTCTAACTGGGGAGTGGAGATAACTTATTTGGAGACAGACTAAATAACCGCAGGAGTAATGGAAGTGACCTTTCTTGAGTCTGTTGAGTAGAGGTTAGAAACCTGGAGAAGAAATTAGTCTTGGTGTAGACTAAGTTTTGTACAATTTTATTTACATTAATATAAAGGGATATATTTTCCTTAAAGCACTAAAGTAAAATAAATGTTTTAATTGTTTAGAATTATGAAAAAATGCTATGTAAATTCAGTAAATATGTTCATCTTTACTCTTAATTTGAAACAGTAAAAAAAAAAAAAATCCGACTGGGGTATGAGAAAGTAAAGATATATTTAGATAAAATTTAAAGAATCTTCCTCACAGAAAGATAGGATTCAATTCCCTGAACAAATCTGAAATTGAAATAAAAGATCAGTTAAAATAGAAAATGGAGAGAAAAGAATAACTCTTTTAAAAGAGTAAGTTGATGGACTATTAAGTAAGATAGGTAGAAATACTCTGAAATAAATTAAGTCTAAATAATACCCTCTCATCAATGACTATACTGTGAAAATTTCATTAAAAAATGGTTTAAAATAGTGTCCCTAAGGATGAGAGTAGAACTCTAAGGATTTTGCTTCATTCTTTGTCCCTTTCCAAAATTAATTGGTCCATCAAAATGGAGAATAGATGTTCCAGATTTTCTGGGGCAATCCCAAATTCCAACACTCTGTTCTGTTTTCCCTATAAATTCCTGCCTGCTAAATAAAATGTCTTGATTTGCGATTGGGAAAACATGAATATTATGCAGTAAAAATATTTGTGCATTTAAACATATGTAGGAAATTCTAGAAGCTAACTGTTTGAGATGAATTTTGAGATGATGGGATATTATGTATCCCCAGTAACAAGGGTGGGGAGGGTCAGTGGGGAAGTGATAAAGGAAAGTTGGACCCTTACACTTGCATGTGGTTACTTCTAGCTCTCTTGGTTAGGGATTTAGGATGATTATGACACAGATATTTTATGAACTTTTTAGCTACTAACAATGGAGTTTCTTTGTTTAGCACCTTTTCTTTGAGAAAAGACCCTTAAACAAACCTGTCAAGTAAATAATAATATGCAATGTTATATTTTGCTGATGCTATAATAAATGAAGACAGTCTTTACAGTAGGTACAATTGGTTAGATATTTTTTAAACAAACAAATGAGTGAATAAATAAAAGATTTGCCACAGGAAAATGTGAAGTTATTTTTATTTTCTTGTTTCAGTAACTTTAAAGAGAAGTTTTAGTGTTTCAGGAGGAGAAAGACAATCCCAAACAAGGTATGTAGACATTGAGCTCCTAGAAATATTTTTAGACTCTGAAGAGCTGAGCTTTTGGTGGCTAAATTGATGCCTGATATCAGAAGTTATGTGGGCATGTGGTACCAGAGGCTATTGGAGCCCACCCTCCCAGAACTGATTGTACTTTACCAAGGAGTGTACTGGGAAGAGCACTAAGCTTGGGCCTGGGTTTTATTCTGGCTTTGTGATCCTCAGCCACTCAGTTAGTCTCTCTGAGCCCAAGGGTGGCCCAGGGAGGTAGGGCTTCATGAGATCATCTGGAGCTGTGGCTCCTTATACCTTGTTTTTCTACACCCCTGGGGTATAGGTCTTATGCTCATTGCAAATGTGGCAAATGTGGATCACATCACACCCACATCCAGCCAGCAGGAAGTGGGATGGCAAGTAGAGACATGCCCTTCATTTTACGGATGTGACCCAGACGTTGTGTTCTTCCCTTCTGCTCACAGATCAGTGGCCACATCTAGCTGCAAGGGAGAATGAATATGTTTGGAGGACTCTGTTTTAAAAGAAGGAATTGTTATTTTGGAATGACTAGCAGTTTCTGCAATAGTTGTCTCTTGGGCTAAGAACTAAAATGAAACTCTTTGATTTGGCCTTTTGCAAGTCCCTGGTAACCTTCATAAGAGCTGTTCAATGGCCTTGGGTGAGGCTGGTGGTGGGAAGCCTGATCGTGGTGGTTTTAGAAGTTACAGAGGCAGAGATGGAGAGCAGTTGAAGAAAGGAGTGGGCTGACAGTGAGCTGGTGGGGAATGTTTGGTGGAAAAGGGCCTTCTAGGATCAGGATGACTGTGGGGTGAGTGGACTGAGGAGAAGCAGCTGATGGAGAGGAGAGATTGAAGATGGTTCCCAGTCTCAGAGCAGCTTGGAGCTAGAGAGCAGGCCTGAAGGGATAGCCATCGACTGTGTCTGAAGAAAGAGAGGCAAAGATAAAATTAAGCTAGAGAGTCAGAGAAGAGGGATATTAGGGAATATTATACTTGGTGGTTTTGATTTTGGACACACACAGCAGTGAGCGGTAGCTTGCAAGTGAGCAGCGGCTGGAAGTGAGACCTTAGTTCCCTGACCGGGAATCGAACCCTGGTCACCTGGGTGGGAACCAGGAATCTTAACCGCTAGACCACAGGGACAGCAGCTAGAGTCTAAATCCCCAGTCCTTGTCTGCCTTGTCAGGAGGAATCTGACAAGGAGACAGTAGGTATAGAAGAAAGTAAAGTGTTTACTAGAAAAGCAGAGTACATGCAGAAAGACACACTGGTGAACTCAGCAAGAGAGTTGCAAAAGTCCCGCCTTTGGGAAGTTTAAATCCTTTATAAGGGGGCAGTCTTCTGGGCCTTTGTCTTCTTGCCAATCGACTTGCTTTGACCCCATGGCTAATTTGTCTCAGGACCCTCCCCTCCGTATGCACACACACCTCAGTCAAGATGGATTTCATCGCAAGGGTGTCTGGGAGGGAAAATAGCAAGACATTATGGTCTGGCCTCCCCTGCCTTTTTAACCCCATGGAGCCTTCCTGCATACATGTAGTGTTTTCCTTGCTCCAAGGATGGGAAATGTGTGACTTCTTGATCTTCTAACAGGGTTTAACCCCTCTCTGTTCCTGCCATAAAAGTGTCCAATGTCTAGTATTTACCCTATTCCTGTTGTTGTTTCTTATATTGAAGTGTAGATCTCAAAATGTAGACAGGAGGCTGGTCATAAATATGTAGCCCAGAGCCCATTTGTCTCTTGCCTCAGGAAATGTAAACAGGAGGCTGGTAGTGAATGTCTGGCCTGGAGCCCATCTTTTTTTGCTCCAGGAAGTGTGAATAGGAGGCCGGTTGTAAATGTCTAGCCTGGAGCCCATCTACCTCCTGACTCAGTTTCTGTTTATTAGATAATGTTCCAGCTAACTGCTGAGAAGACGGTCTAGTCTGAGGAGTGTGATCAACTGGGAAGAGCCAGCATTGAGATGGCAGGGGACTAAGCAGCGACAGGCAGAGGGCTGCCAACAGCTCTGGGTCTACGGCAGCAGTGCAGGCCAGGCCATGTGTAAGTGGGTGTGCTTTACCAGTCAGGCTTTGTGGATGCAGGAAAAAACCTGACTCAGGCTGACTTATGCCACAGGGGCGTTCATTAGAAGGCTTTCAAGGACTCACATAATTAGGGAACTTGTAGAATCAACCTACGAAGGGATAGGAGCCAGGTCAGCCCCTGAAGTCTGTGGAGGAGGCACTCCTGGAAGACTTGTCAAGGCTCTAATGCGGGCCTGAATGAGCTCCCAGCTTGTTTGCTTTGTTTCTGCGTCGCCTCTCTTAGGATCCAGTGTCCTGCAACAAAGTTGGGTTGGCCTGGCTTGAATCAGGCCCTATTCCCTGCTGTGGAGAGGTCTGAGCCCCTTCACTGACAGCCTCTTTGGGTCCCTTGGGGGCCTTGCCACAGGGAGCAGGTGTGGATGCCAAGCAGTCCAAATGGGACCACAATCACTGCTGGGTTTGAGGGTGCCAGGAAGAGCATAATGGAAATGAATTTCAGAATGAAGAACCTGCCTAGTGAAATCTTGAGGGCTTCAGTTAGGTGGCAAAGGAAGGCTCACATAGAAAATCTTTTTTTTGTTTTGTTTAGTCAAATACACAACATCACTGATAACTTTATCTTTTCCAAGTGAGGTTCAGGAAGGGTTAGGGTGGAGCCTTTTTACTTCCTAAATATTTTCTGGTGTCACTAGAAACAAAACCCAAGGAAACCTATCAGACTGCATAATACACCAGAAGGATCATTATATCCTGAGGGACCTCTCCCACTTCCCATTTCTGGGTGCCCACCCCAACCCAGAAGCTCTGCTTCTACTTGCTGTGGACAAGGAAGCCACACACAGCAGCCTGGAACATGAGAGCTCTTGCCTTCTCAGCCCAGGAAGTGAGGGGACAGGTGTGGGAGATGTGAGCCTGGCCATGGAGCTGGGGGTCTGAGCGACACCATGGAGTGGGTATGTCCTCCTCAACTCTGGCACCAGAGCTTCTCTACCTTAACCACATCATGAGTTCAGTAGACTTTTGTGAGCTGATCTGGAAATCTGTCCACTGCCTGCATGGGGAAATGTTCCATGTGTTCTTCTCAAATAATTAACAAGTGCTCTTTGGAGTCTAACTACTCCCTTTTAAGGTTTGCGATTATTTATATGTTTAAGAAAATCATAAAAAGGTTTTTCCTCTATGATTGGATGCTTTACTCAGTGATACAAAGTTGCATAAATATATAGAAGAGATGCAAAACAATTATTTTAGTACAAAAATAAATTATGACATATGGGTGAACTCCCTAATTAAGAGAATTTTATATTAAGATGGAAATTTTCAATCAGGTGAATTTAGGAATCTTAACATTGCCAAATAAATCTAGTCCTTTTTTCTAAAAGGATTCATGGAAAATTGTCTTGTTTGCAAGAGTTCAGCTCTTTAAAAACAAAGGAAACATATGTATTAGAGCTTGAAATGCTTTTTAAAACCTAGTCATTATCTAAACATTTTTAGCAAATTGGGTAAACTAGAATCATCAGAAAAAGGAAGTTCAATCTGAATCTCATTGAAAGAGAGATAGTACAGAGTGGGCTTTAACTTGGGGTTAACGACCAAGTTAAACAGGCAGAAAATGGAAGATGGTCCAGATGTTGAGGTTGATGAATCAGCAGGAGCAGGCATAAGTAAACAGGTGAATAAGGTCTGAGCTAAAATAACATGTGCAAAGCTGTGCCATGTGTGGGACAGTGTGACATGCCATCAGGGAACACATGTTGGTTTAAGGCAAGCTCTCTTCTCTCAAGGAACTTATGATGGAGGGCGGACAAAGGCAGACTTGAGAAGAAAATAAATGACAAAAAGCCTGTGATTCATACCAAATAAGAGGAGAGAAAAGTAATAACTTTTTGACTTCCTTCCAGGTATTCCCCAGAGCTTCAACGAATTAAAAGGAGACAATTCTAAAATATATTTAGAATTTCTTCAAAAGGCATTGAATAAGGCTAAAGTTATTTGCAATCTAATTTGTTTAGAATTATCCTGGGTTTCTTGGTTTAGTAATATTAACTGTAAACCCCTCCTGCAAAATATTTAAAAGCTAAATGAAAAGTTAGAATCTAAAAGAAGATAGCAGAGCTACAAAATATAATAAAAATCAATTGAAAATCAAGCCTGCAGGTATTTTTGGCTATTTGGTGCCACATATTAAATGGTAGAAGAGTTACATTGAAACCTGATTAGCTCTCCCAAGAGCTCCTTATTGGCTCCTAAAACAAGGGAGTTGGTCCCAAAAAGAAAAAGCCACAGAGAGGTGCTTACTTGATCTGAGAGCAGAGTTTAGAATTCAGACATGGTCCTGGCTACATGGTACACAGAGAAAGCTTAAGCATAAACTCGCAACTTTGGTCATCTCAGATATCAGGAGCTAGATTTAAGCCAATTGCCTGCTAAAGATCCAAGGTACCTCCCTAGTAACTTGAGGTAGACTTTCTTGAGCAACTGGGCGAGGCAAATGTACAAAACATGAGCAAATGAAACTAGAAAGGGCAGCTCCTGCCTCCTCAGAGAGGTATTGAATTCTTAAGGCTCATGAAAGGAAACATGATATTAGAACTGGAAGGCATCCTGGTGATGTGATCCAAGCCGTCCCGTCATCAGATTATAAAACTTTTTTCAGGAATGTAATTACATATAACATAATTACATTAATTAATGGCAAGACCCAGAAAGAGTCTCCAACTCTTAGATGTCCATGTTCCTTCTATGAACTATTTACCAGAATTCACTTGAAGCCAGAAAATAATTCCTTTGGGCTCCTTTTCTTGCCAAACTCCTCCCAGATCTCAGCCCTCCATCCCCAAATCACCAAAAGTCCTGAAAGCCAAACTCAAAGCTGAGATATTAGATCAGCAGAGAGTGCCCCATTCCTTGGCTCTGGAAATGCAGCCTTTCACTCATTTGCAGCAGAGGTGAGTCTCCAAATCTCCATTACCAGGTCTCCAGATACTAACTCTCTCCCACCAGGATGCCATGTAGCAGCCATTTCAGGGCTCTCCTGGACCCCTAGAAGACCTGGAGATGTCAGTGTAGCATTTTTAATATTACAGAAGTAGCCCATGGGGAATCTCCAGTTGACCTGCATTCCGTAACAAACTACAAGTATATTACTAAGGATAATTTGCTTTTAGTTATGCCTTTGGTTTACTAGAATAGAGATTTGATTTTACATCTTTATTCTTTGCATGTAATTGAAGAGTCATAAATAAGAGTGTCACTTGGGATACTCCTCCAGATGTTTATTAATCTGAGTGGTCACCAAGTAGCTGCTTTAACTTCAATCGCTCATACTCTCTCAAGGGCTAACTAGTTAGCTGTCCTGAAGATACAGAACCATGAGATAAACTTACATTTAAGTTTCATTTAGTAAGTAACAAAAGGCAGATGAAAGTTAACTTAATTTTGTATTTTCACATATTGTTTTTAATGAATGCACACAGATCTTGTGATGGTCTATATGAATAACTTTCTTGAATGAGAATGTGAGAAATTATTTTGTTCTAAGAGCTTCAGTGAGGTATAATTCACACAAAGTAGATTACACCTATTTAAAGTGTGAGACGTGATGTTTTGAGTATGCATATCCCTGTGAAAACACAATTAAGAGAGTGGACGTATCCATCCAGAAGTGTCCTTATGCCCAATTGTGCCCCTCACTCCTGCTCCTCACTCCCACCCCAGGCAATCATTGATCTGCTTGCTGCACTGTAGAGTAGTTTACATTCTAGAATTTAATATGAATGGGACTAAATAGGACCTACTCTCATTTGTCTGGACTTGCTTCCAGTCGGCATAATTAATTTTAGCATAATTAATTTGAAATCTGTCTATATTGTTTTGTGTATCAATAGTTCAATCCTTTTTATTGTTAAGTAGTATACCATTATATGGATATGCCGTGGGCTGTTTATCCATTTATCTGTTAGTGGACATTTGAGTTCCACTGTTTAGCTGTTACAAATAAAGCTGCAATGAACATTTGTGTCTGTATGAACACATACTCCTTTCCTTTGGGGTAAGTGCCTATAAGTGAAATGGCTGGGTCATATGGTAGGTGCATGCTTAACTTTTTAAGAAACTGCCAAACTGTTTTCTAGAGTGGTTGTATCATTTTTGCATTCCCAGTTTGAGAGATTTGAACTCACATGTTGAAGTTAATTATGGTATTTGTGGAAATCATCTTTTATTTTGATGTTTGCATCCCTGAAATCATAAGGAGTAAGAGGGAAAATGGAATTGACATTTTTTTAAAATTTATTTATTTATTTATTTATTTATGGCTGTGTTGGCTCTTCATTTCTGTGTGAGGGCTTTCTCTAGTTGTGGCAAGTGGGGGCCACTCTTCATCGCGGTGCGCGGGCCTCTCACTATCGCGGCCTCTCTTGTTGCGGAGCACAGGCTCCAGATGCCCAGGCTCAGTAGTTGTGGCTCACGGACCCAGCTGCTCCACGGCATGTGGGATCTTCCCAGACCAGGGCTCGAACCCGTGTCCCCTCCATTGGCAGGCAGATTCTCAACCACTGTGCCACCAGGGAAGCCCTGGAATTGACTTTTCATGGTCAAACTCTCACAAAATATTATCTACTTCGAAATAATCATATGAAATAAATATCCTTATTGTTGATGTTTGTTTGATGTTTTGTGCACATTGACAGAGCTAGCCAAAAGCTGAGGTAATGTCTGTGTCAAGAAAAAAACAATTAAAAATTCAATAATTAGGACTTTCTTTGAAATTTCCAACTTTAATCATTTTCAATTATCTAAGTGATGTAAAAATCTCCTGCCTCCATTACTACTTGCTGGAAGAAAATTACAAATAGGCTTGGCCTTACCAGTTTCTGTCTGGGTTTTATATTCTCACTCAGTTGATATATATGTTGATAGTTCTAATTCAATAAATCATAACATTTTATTTCAGTTTACAAATAAATTGTCCTGTATAATGGAATTTGGTAATACACACAGGAGCTTCAGCCTCTTTGTCACATACACTAAAGTCCCAGTAAGCTTTGGTTATTGTATTATGACCTTCTATAAAATCCATTGATTCATCAATTAATATTTATTACTGTGTGCTGGCACATACCAGACTATGCCTGGTCCATCTTTGCATTCCCCAGGGCACAGTGTATTGCACATAGGTGCCAGTCCACAAATATTTGTCAATTAATAGAGGAATGACTGTTTTAGCATAAATTCTGTAACTCTCTGTAATTGGACTAAAACCTCACCCCCTGGCTTGAACCTACAGCCTTTGCCACAGTCAACAGCTTAAGCCCTTTTAAGACCCTGTTGCTCAGGCAGTAAGATTTTGCCATGCATCCTTGCATCCTGTTGCCAAGGCAACAGTGTACAGTTGACAGGCTGGTTTGAGACATCAGATGTTTGCAGTATCAGAGATGCCTGTGGTTCACAGCTTCTTTGATGAATCAATGTATGCATAATTGTATTCAAGGATGTGTGCCTGACTCTAGTCTTTGTGTATAAAGATGATTGTGGGCATTTGTGGCCATCCAGTATCATACATGTGACTGGGAAGACCTTGTGTGATCTCAGGACCTACAGATCTTGCCTCCCTTTAGCAGAAGTCTTGCTTATTTTGACTTGCAGCTATAGGGAATGGAGACCACCCACTCTTTTTTCATAATCCAGTTTCTAATAATCCATATCTAGTTTCACTTAATTGAATAAATACTCCTACTCACTGCTTGCCAGAATTAACCTGGCCTAGTAGCCAAAGTCACAGTCAAGCAGCTTACAAAAACAATTATCAGTAAGACCATTGTATCCCTTTTCTATGGCAGTTCTAAAATTTCCTGGCTTATTGCTTATTAGTTTCTAGCTGTTATTGGAGCCCCAGGAGCACTATGACACCTTCCTGCAGTGATACCAACTCCATTAACATTAAAAAGCCCTTAATGAGCAGGAGAAGGCAACCCTACATAATGTCACTTATTCATGCGGGACATGTTTATGAGTGTCACTACCTGAAAGAGACTTTCAAGCTGTAAAATGCTAGTGAGCTCAGATGGTGTGTTTGCATCATCTTAATGTTTTAAGCCATACCTCTCATTTCATAAGGTTAAATATTTCTTTCTATCAGCATCAAATACTATTGACTACTTTTCATAATTGAATTAAATGATGTGATGCACTTACAATGCATGTGAAAATATTTCCTTACTTCAGAAATATATTTAAAAGAATTTTGTGAGGCACAAAATTTTAGACTCCATCTCCTTCATGACCAGCACTCCTCTGACAAAATAATTATCCAAATAATTTACCTCATACTTGAATTAATCAGTGAAAACTTGATTTAAAAAATTACAAAGCTAATACCTCCAATTGCCACCTTACCTGTAGTAGTCAGCTAAGGTGAAAGTAGTAGGCTAACACTCATATTCAGCGCTTCAATTTCTGTTTTGACTTATGAATTCTGCATGAAGTCACACCATTTCCTTAAACAAAATATCTTTTTTACTGAAGTATAGTTGATTTACAATATTGTGGTAGTTTCAGGTGTACAGCATAGTAGCTTGTACTTCGTTATAAGTTATTACAAGATAATGGCTATAATTCCCTATGCTATACAATATATCCTTATTGCTTATCTATTTTATACATAGTAGTTTTTATCTCTTAATCCTATATCCTTAGCTTGCCCCTCCATTCTTCCCTCACCCCTTTGATAATCACTAGTTTGTTTTCTACATCTGTGAGTCTGTTTTGTATAAATGTTCATTTGTGTTATATATTAGATCCACATAAGTGATATCATGCAGTATTTGTCTTTCCCTGTCTGACTTATTTCACTAAGCATATTTTCTAGGTCTATGCATGTTGCTGCAAATGGCAGACTCTCATTCTTATAGCTGTGTAATATTCATACATATATATTACAGACAAGTATATATACATATATACATATATATATATATATATATATATATATATATATATATATATATATATACATATACCACATCTCCTTTATCCATTCATCTGTTGATGGGCACTAGGATTGCCTGGCTATTGTAAGTAGTGCTGCTTTGAACATTGGGGTGCATGTATCTTTTAAAATTAGTATTTTTGTTTTCTCTGGATATATCCAGGAGCAGAATTGCTGGATCATATGGTAATTGTATTTTTAGTTTCTTGAGGAACCTCCATATTGTTTTCCATAGGGCTGCACTAATTTACATTCCTATCAACAGTTTATGAGGGTTCCCATTTCTCCACACCCTCTCCAACATTTGTTATTTATAGACTTTTAAAAAATTTATTTATTTTATTTATTTTTGGCTTCATTGGGTCTTCATTGCTGTGCGTGGGCTTTCTCTAGTTGTGGCAAGTGGGGGCAACTCTTCATTGGGGTGTGCAGGCTTCTCATTGTGGTGGCTTCTCTTGCTGCAGAGCATGGATTCTAGGCATGTGGGCTTCAGTAGTTGTGGCATGCGGGCTCAGTAGTTGTAGCTCGTGGCCTCTAGAGCACAGGCTCAGTAGTTGTGGTGCAAGGGCTTAGTTGCTCCACGGCATGTGGGATCTTCCCTGACCAGGGCTCGAACCCGTGTCCCCTGCATTGGCAGACAGATTCTTAACCACTGTGCTACCAGGGAAGCCCTATTTGTAGACTTTTTGATGATGGCTATTCTGACTGGTGTGAGGTGATATCTCATTGTGGTTTTGGATTTCTCTAATAATTAGCAATGTTGACCATCTTTTCATGTGCCTGTTAGTCATCTGTATGTCTACTTAGGAAAAATATCTATTCTGATCTCTTTCCAGTTTTTGATTGGGTTGTTTGATTTGTTTTTTTTTTTTTTAATATTGAGTTGCATGAGCTCTTTGTATATTTAAGATATTAACCCCTAGTTGGTCATATCAATTGCAAATATTTTCTCCCAGTCCATAGTTTTTTTTTTCCATTTTGTCAATGATTTCCTTTGTTGTGCAAAACCTTTAAAGTTTGATTAGGTTCCTTTGTTTATTTTTGCTTTTATTTGCTTTACCTTAGGAGAAAGATCCAAAAGAATATTGGTACAATTTATGTCAAAGAGTGTTCTGCCTATGTTCTCTTCTAGGAGTTTTATGATATCATGTCTTATATTTAGGTCTTTAAACCATTTTGAGTTTATTTTTGTGTATGGTGTGAGGGAGTGTTCTAATTTCATTGATTTACCTATAACTGTCCAGCTTTCCCAACACCACTTGTTGAAGAGACTGTCTTTTATCCACTGTATGTTCTCAACTTTTTTTGTCATAGATTAATTGGCAGTAGGTGTGTGGATTTATTTCTGGGCTCTGTATGCTGTTCCATTGATCCATATGTCTGTTTTGTGCCAATAACACGCTGTTTTGATTACTGAAGCTTTGTAGTATTGTCTGGAGTCTAGAAAGGTTATGCCTCCAGATTTCTTCTTCTTGCTCAGGACTGCTGTGACAATTCTGGGTCTTTTGTAGTTCCATGTAAATTTTAGGATTATTTGTTCTATTCTGTGAAAAATGTCATGAGTATTTCGATAGGGATCGCATTAAATCTGTCGATTGCTTTGAGTAGTATGGCCATTTTAACAATATTAATTCTTCCAATTCAAGAGCATATTTCCATTTCTTTGAACCATCTTCAGTTTCCTTTATCAATATTTTATGGGTTTTGGTGTATAGGTCTTTCACCTCCTTCATTAAGTTTATTCTTAGCTATTTTATTTTATTTTTTGACATGATTTTAAATGGGATTGTTTTTCACTTTCTATTTCTGATATTTCATTGTTAGTGTAAAGAAATGCAACAGATTTCTGTATATTAATCTTGTATCCTGCTACCTTGCTGAATTCATTTATTAGTTCTAATAGTTTTTGTGTGGAGTCTTTAGGTTTCTCTATATAGAGTATCATGTCATCTGCAAATAGTGACAGTTTTACCTCTTCCCTTCCAATTTGAACATATTTGTTTCTTTTTCTTGATTTTAGACTGCTGTGGCTAGGACTTTTAATACTATGTTGAATAGAAGTGGTAAGAATGGGCATCCTTGTCTTTTTCCTGAATTTAGCAGGAAGGCTTTCAACTTTTCATTGTTGAGTATTATGTTGGCTTTGGGTTTGTTGTAAGTGGCTTTTATTATGTTGAGATATGTTCCCTCTATACCCACTTTGGTGAGAGTTTTATCATGAATGGATATTGAATTTTGTCAAATGCTTTTTCTGCGTCTATTGAGATGATCATATGGTTTTTGTCTTTCCTTTTGTTAATGTGGTGTATCACATTGATTGATTTGTGTAAAGAACCATCCTTGGAATGAATTCAGCTTGATCACAGTGTATGATCCTTTTTATATATTGTTGGATTCAGTTTGCTAATATTCTGTTGAGGATTTTTACATCTCTATCCATCAAAGATATTGGCCTATAATTTCCTTTTTTTGGCAGTATCTTTGTCTGGCTTTGGTATCAAGGTTATGGTGGCTTCATAGAAAGAAATTGGGAGTCTTCAATCTTTTGAAAGAGTTTGAGAAGGATAGGTATAACTTCTTATTTGTATGTTTGGTAGAATTCCCCAGTGAAGCTATCCAGTCTGGACTTCGTTTCAGGAGTTTTGTTTTTATTACATATTCTATTTCACTTCTACAGATTGGTCTGTTCAAACTATCTATTCCTTCTTGACTCAATTTTGGCAAGCTGTATATTTCTAGAAATTTTTCCATTTCTTCTAGGTTGTCCAATATGTTGACTTATAACTGTTCATAGTATTCCCATATGATTTTCTATATTTCTCTGATATCAGGTGTTATTTCTCCTCTTTCTTATTTTGTTTATTTGGGTCTTCTCCCTTTTCTTCTTGGTGAGCCTGGCTAGAGGTTTGTTGATTTTTCTTATCTTTTCAAAAAACCAGATCTTGGTCTTATCGATCTTTTCTATTGTTTTTTTTTTTCTATTTTATTTACTTCCTTTGTTTACTATTACCTTCCTTCTTCTAACTTTGGGTTTTGTTTGTTCTTTTTCTAATTTTTGTAAGTGGTAGTTTAGGCTGTTTATTTGAAATTTTTCTTGTTTTTTGAGGAAGGCCTGTATCACTGTGCACATTCCTCTTAGCACTGCTTTTGCTGCATTCCATAGATTTTGTAAGGTTGTGTTTCATTGTCATTTGTCTCGAGATAGTTTCTGATTTCTTCTATGATGGCATCATAGGCCCATTATTTATTTATTTATTTATTTATTTATTTATTTATTTATTATTTTTGGCTGCGTTGGGTCCTTTTTTTATATATATACACCTTTATTGGAGAATAATTGCCTTACAATGGTGAGTTAGTTTCTGCTTTATAACAAAGTGAATCAGCTATACATATACATAAATCCCCATATCTCTTCCCTCTTATGTCTCTCTCCCTCCCACCCTCCCTATCCCAGCCCTCAATGTGGTCACAAAGCACCGAGCTGATCTCCCTGTGCTATGCGGCTGCTTCCCATTAGCTATCTATTTTACATTTGGTAGTGTATATATGTCCATGCCACTCTCTCACTTTGTCACAGCTTACCGTTCCCCCTCCCCATGTCCTCAAGTCCATTCTCTAGTAGGTCTGCATCTCTAATCCCGTTCTGCCACTAGGTTCTTCATGACTTTTTTTTTCTTTTTCGATTCCATATACATGTGTTAGAACACAGTATTTGTTTTTCTCTTTCTAACTTACTTCACTCTGTATGGCAGACTCTACGTCCCTCCACCTCACTACAAATAACTCAATTTCGTTTCTTTTTATGCCTGAATAATATTCCATTGTATATATGTGCCACATCTTCTTTATCCATTCATCTGTCGATGGACACTTAGGTTGCTTCCATGTCCTGGTGATTGTAAATAGAGCTGCAATGAACATTGTGGTACAAGACACTTTCTGAATTATGGTTTTCGCAGGGTATATGCCCAGTAGTGGGATTGCTGAGTCATATGGTAGTTGTATTTCTAGTTTTTTAAGGAACCTCCGTACTATTATCCATAATGGCTGCATCAATTTACATTCCCACTAACAGTGCAAGAGAGCTCCCTTTTCTCCACACCCTCTCCAGCATTTATTGTTTGTAGATTTTTTGATGATGGCCATTCTGACTGGTGTGAGAGGATATCTCACTGTAGTTTTGATTTGCATTTCTCTAATGATTAATGATATTGAACATTCTTTCATGTGTTTGTTGGCAATCTGTATCTCTTCTTTGTAGAAATGTCTATTTAGGTCTTCTGCCCAGTTTTGGATTTTTTTTTTTTTTTGATATTGAGCCCCATGAGCTGCTTGTAAATTTTGGAGGATAATCCTTTGTCAGTTGCTTCATTTGCAAATCCTTTCTCCCATTCTGAGGGTTGTCTTTTCGTCTTGTTTATTGTTTCCTTTGCTGTGCAAAAGCTTTGAAGTTTCATTAGGTCCCATTTGTTTATTTTTGTTTTTATTTCCATTTCTCTAGGAGGTGGGTCAAAAAGGACCTTGCTGTGAGTTATGTCATACAGTGTTCTGCCTATGTTTTGCTCTAAGAGTTTGATAGTGTCTGGCCTTACATTTAGGTCTTTAATCCATTTTGAGTTTATTTTTGTGTATGGTGTTAGGGAGTGTTCTAATTTCTTTCTTTTATATGTAGCTGTCCAGTTTTCACAGCATCACTTATTGAAGAGGTTGTCTTTTCTCCATTGTATATTCTTGCCTCCTTTATCAAATATAAGGTGACCATATGTGCGTGGGTTAAACTCTGAGCTTTCTATCCTGTTCCATTGATCTATATTTCTACTTTTGTTCAACTACCATACTGTCTTGATTACTGTACCTTTGTAGTATAGTCTGAAGTCTGGGAGCCTGATTCCTCCAGCTCCGTTTTTTTTCTCAAGATTGCTTTAGCTATTCGGTGTCTTTGTGCTTCCATACAAATTGTGAAATTTTTTGTTCTAGTTCTGTGAAACATGCCAGTGGTAGTTTGATAGGGATCACACTGAATCTGTAGATTGCTTTGGGTAGTAGAGTCATTTTCACAATGTTGATTCTTCCAATCCAAGAACATGGTATATCTCTCCATCTATTTGTATCATCTTTAATTTCTTTCATCAGTGTCCTATAATTTTCTGCATACAGGTCTTTTGTCTCCTTAGGTAGGTTTATTCCTAGCTAGTTTATTCTTTTTGTTGCAATGGTAAATGGGAGTGTTTTCATAATTTCACTTTCAGATTTTTCATCATTAGTGTATAGGAATGCAAGAGATTTCTGTGCATTAATTTTGTATCCTGCTACTTTCCCAAATTCATTGATTAGCTCTAGTAGTTTTCTGGTAGCATCTTTACGATTCTCTATGTATAGTATCATGGCATCTGCAAACAGTGACAGCTTTACTTCTTCTTTTCCAACTTGGATTCCTTTTATTTCTTTTTCTTCTCTGATTGCTGTGGCTAAAACTTCCAAAACTATGTTGAATAATAGTGGTGAGAGTGGGCAACCTTGTCTTGTTCCTGATCTTAATGGATATGGTTTCAGTTATTCACCATTGAGGATGATGTTGGCTGTGGGTTTGTCATATATGGCCTTTATTATGTTGAGGAAAGTTCCCTCTATGCCTGCTTTCTGCAGGGTTTTTTATCATAAATGGGTGTTGAATTTTGCTGAAAGTTTTCTCTGCATTGATTGAGATGATCATATGGTTTTTCTCCTTCAAATTGTTAATATGGTGTATCACATTGATTGATTTCCGTATATTGAAGAATCCTTGCATTCCTGGATTAAACCCCACTTGATCATGGTGTAAGATCCTTTTAATGTGCTGTTGGATTCTGTTTGCTAGTATTTTGTTGAGGATTGTTGCATCTATGTTCATCAGTGATATTGGCCTGTAGTTTTCTTTCTTTGTGACGTCTTTGTCTGGTTTTGGTATCAGGGTGATGGTGGCCTCGTAGAATGAGTTTGGGAGTGTTCCTTTTTCTGCAATTTTTTGGAAGATTTTGAGAAAGATAGGTGTTAGCTCTTCTCTAAATGTTTGATAGAATTCGCCTGTGAAGCCACCTGGTCCTGGGCTTTTGTTTGTTGGAAGATTTTTAATCACAGTTGCAATTTCAGTGCTTGTGATTGGTCTGTTCATATTTTCTATTTCTTCCTGGTTCAGTCTCGGAAGGTCGTGCATTTCTAAGAATTGGTCCATTTCTTCCAGGTTGTCCATTTTATTGGCATAGAGTTGCTTGTAGTAATGTCTCATGATCCTTTGTATTTCTGCAGTGTCAGTTGTTACTTCTTCTTTTTCATTTCTAATCCTACTGATTTGAGTCTTCTCCCTTATTTTCTTGATAAGTCTGGCTAATGGTTTATCAATTTTGTTTATCTTCTCAAAGAACCAGCTTTTAGTTTTATTGATCTTTGCTATCGTTTCCTTCATTTCTTTTTCATTTATTTGTGATCTGATCTTTATGATTTCTTTCCTTTTGCTAACTTTGGGGGTTTTTGTTCTTCTTTTCTAATTGCTTTAGGTGTAAGGTTACGTTGTTTATTTGAAGTGTTTCTTGTTTCTTAAGTTAGGATTGTATTGCTATAAAGTTCCCTCTTAGCACTGCTTTTGCTGCATCCCATAGGCTTTGGGTCATCGTGTTTTCATTGTCATTTGTTTCTAGGTATTTCCTCATTTCTTCTTTGATTTCTTCAGTGATCTCGTTGTTATAAGTAGTGTATTGTTTAGCCTCCATGTGCTTGTATTTTTAACAGATTTTTTCCTGTAATTGATATCTAGTCTCATAGCGTTATATTTGGAAAAGATACTTGATATGATTTCAATTTTCTTAAATTTACCAAGGCTTGATTTGTGACCCAAGATATGATCTATCCTGGAGAATGTTCCATGAGCACTTGAGAAGAATGTGTGTTCTGTTGTTTTTGGATGGAATGTCCTATAAATATCAATTAAGTCCATCTTGTTTAATGAATCATTTAAAGCTTGTGTTTCCTTATTTATTTTCATTTTGGATGATCTGTCCATTGGTGAAAGTGGGATGTTAAAGTCCCCTACTATGATTGTGTTACTGTTGATTTCCCCTTTTATGGCTGTTAGTATTTGCCTTATGTATTGTGGTACTCCTATGTTGGCTGCATAAATATTTACAATTGTTATTTCTTCTTCTTGGATCGATCCCTTGATCCTTATGTAGTGTCCTTCTCTGTCTCTTGTAATAGTCTTTATTTTAAAGTCTATTTTGTCTTATATGAGAATTGCTCTTCCAGCTTTCTTTTGATTTCTATTTGCATGGAATATCTTTTTCCATCCCCTCACTTTCAGTCTGTATGTGTCCCTAGGTCTGAAGTGGGTCTCTTGGAGACAGCATATATACAGGTCTTGTTTCTGTATCCATTCAGCCAGTCTATATCTTTTTGTTGGAGCATTTAATCCATTTACATTTAAGGTAATTCTCGATATGTATGTTCCTATTCCCATTTTCTTAATTGTTTTGGGTTTGTTATTGTAGGTCTTTTCCTTCTCTTGTGTTTCCTGCCTAGAGAAGTTCCTTTAGCATTTGTTGTAAAGCTGGTTTGGTGGTACTGAATTCTCTTAGCTTTTGCTTGTCTGTATAGCTTTTAATTTCTCCATCAAATCTGAATGAGATCCTTGGTGGGTAGAGTAATCTTGATTGTAGGTGTTTCTCCTTCATCACTTTATATATGTCCCGCCAGTCGCTTCTGGCTTGCAGAGTTTCTGCTGAAAGATCAGCTGTTAACCTTCTAGGGATTCCTTTGTGTGTTATTTGTTGTTTTTCCCTTGCTGTTTTTTTTTTTTTTTTAACATTCAGTTCTTTGGGGAATTATTTATTTATTTATTTTTGGCTGTGTTGGGTCTTCATTTCTGTGTGAGGGCTTTCTCTAGTTGCGGCAAGTGGGGGTCACTCTTCGTTGCGGTGCGCGGGCCTCTCACCATCGCGGCCTCTCTTGTTGTGGAGCACAGGCTCCAGACTTGCAGGCTCAGTAATTGTGGCTCACAGGCCTAGTTGCTCCGCGGCATGTGGGATTCTCCCAGACCAGGGCTCGAACCCGTGTCCCCTGCATTGGCAGGCAGATTCTCAACCACTGTGCCATCAGGGAAGCCCATCCCTTGCTGCTTTTTAATATTTTTTCTTTGTATTTAATTTTTGATAGTTTGATTAATATGTGTCTTGGCATGTTTCTCCTTATATTTATCCTGTATGGGACTGTCTGTGCTTCCTGGACCTGATTAAATATTTCCTTTCCTATATTAGGGAAGTTTTCAACTATAATCTCTTCAAATAATTTCTCACTCCCTTTCTTTTTCTCTTCTTCTTCTGTGACCCCTATAATTCGAATATTGGTGTGTTTAATGTTATACTGGAGGTCTCTGAGACTGTCCTCATTTCTTTTCATTCTTTTTTCTTTATTCTGCTCTGCAGTAGTTATTTCCACTATTTTATCTTCCAGGTCAC
This sequence comes from Balaenoptera physalus, assembly GCF_965194825.1. NCBI lineage: Eukaryota > Metazoa > Chordata > Mammalia > Artiodactyla > Balaenopteridae > Balaenoptera > Balaenoptera physalus. Next base: position 53,744,524 of record NC_138896.1, on the reverse strand, counting down.
TTACTCGTTCTTCTGCCTCAGTTATTCTGCTATTGATCACTTCTAGAGTATTTTTAATTTCATTTATTATGTTGTTCATCATTGTTTGTTTGCTCTTTAGTTCTTCTAGGTCCTTGTTAAATGTTTCCTGTATTTTCTCCATTCTACTTCCAAGATTTTAGATCATCTTTACCATCATTACTCTGAATTCTTTTTCAGGTAGACTGCCTTTTTCCCCTTCATTTGTTAGGTCTGGTGGGTTTTTACCTTGCTCCTTCATCTGCTGTGTGTTTTTCTGTCTTCTCATTTTCCTTTACTTACTGTGTTTGGGGTCTCCTGTTTGCAGGCTGCAGGTTCGTAGTTCCTGTTGTTTTTGGTGTCTGTCCCCAGTGGCTGAGGTTGGTTCAGTAGGTTGTGTAGGCTTCCTGGTGGAGGTACCCATTGCCTGTGTTCTGGTGGATGAGGCTGGATCTTGTCTCTGGTGGGCAGGTCCACGTCTAGTGGTGTGTTTTGGGGTGTCTGTGGCCTTATTATGATTTTAGGCAGCCTGTCTGCTAATGGATGGGGTTGTGTTCCTGTCTTGCTAGTTGTTTGGCATAGGGTGTCCAGCACTGTAGCTTCCTGGTCGTTGAGTGAACCTGGGTCTTGGCGTTGAGATGGAGATCTCTGGGAGATTTTCACCGTTTGATATTACGTGGAGCTGGGAGGTCTCTTGTGGACCAGTGTCCTGAAGTTGGTTCTCCCACCTCAGAGGCACAGCCCTGACGCCTGGCTGGAGCACCAAGAGCCTTTCATCTGCATGGCTCAGAATAAAAGGGAGAAAAAATAGAAAGAAAGAAAAAAAGAAGATAAAATAAAATAAAGTAAAATAAAATAAAATAAAGTTATTAAAATAAAAATTAAAAAATAATTATTAGGAAAAAAATTTTTTAAACTAAAAAAAAAAAAAAGAACAGACAGAACCGTAGGACAACTGGTAAAAGCAAAGCTATACAGACAAAATCACACACAGAAGCATACACATACACACTCACAAAAAGTGAAAAGGGAAAAAATGTATATCTCTTTGCCCCCAAAGTCCACCTCCTAAATTTGGGATGATTCATTGTCTATTCAGGTATTCCACAGATGCAAGGTACATCAAGTTGATTGTGGAGATTTAATCTGCTGCTTCTGAGGCTGCTGGGAGTATTTTCCCTTTCTCTTCTTTGTTCGCACAGCTCCCAGGGTTCAGCTTTGGATTTGGACCCGCCTCTGCGTGTAGGTCTCCTGAGGGAGACCTCTGTTCTTCACTCAGACAGGACGGGGTTAAAGGAGCAGCTGATTTGTGGGCTCTGACTCACTCAGGCCAGGGCGAGGGAGGGGTACAGAGTGCGGTGCCAGCCTGCGGCAGCAGAGGCCATCATGGCTTTGCAACAGCCTGAGGTGCGCCATGTGTTCTCCTGGGGAAGTTGTCCCTGGATCACGGGACCCTGGCAGTGGCGGGCTGCACAGGCTCCTGGGAGGGGAGGTGTGGAGAGTGACCTGTGTTTGCACACAAGCTTCTTGGTGGCAGCAGCAGCAGCCTTAGCATGCCATGCCCGTCTCTGGGGTCCACACTGATAGCCGTGGCTCTCGCTCATCTCTGGAGCTCCTTTAAGCAGTGCTCTTAATCCCCTCTCCTCGAGCACCAGGAAACAAATAGGGAAGAAAAAGTCTTTTGCCTCTTCAGCAGGTCCAGACTTTTTCCTGGACTCCCTCCCAGCTAGCTGTGACACACTAATCCCTTCAGGCTGTGTTCATGCAGCCAACGGCAGTCCTCTCCCTGGGATCCGATTGAAGCCTGAGCCACAGCTCCCAGCCCCTGCCCGCCCTGGCGGGTGAGCAGACAAGCCTCTCCGGCTGGTGAGTGCTCCGGGCACTGTCCCTCTGTGCGGGAATCTCTCCGCTTTGCCCTCCGCTCCCCTGTTGCTGCGCTCTCCTCCGTGGCTCCAAAGCTCCCCCCCTCCGCCACCTGCAGTCTCTGCCCGTGAAGGGGCTTCCTAGTGTGTGGAAACCTTTCCTCCTTCACAGCTCCCTCCCAGTGGTGCAGGTCCCATTCCTATTCTTTTGTCTCTGTTTTTTCTTTTTTCTTTTTCCCTACCCAGGTACGTGGGGAGTTTCTTGCCTTTTGGGAGGTCTGAGGTCTTCTGCCAGCGTTCAGTAGGTGTTCTATAGCAGCTGTTCCACATGTAGATGTATTTCTGATGTATTTGTGGAGAGGAAGGTGATCTCCATGTCTTACTCTTCCACCATCTTGAAGCTCCTCCAATCCATTGAAATTTAAAGTAATTATTGATAAGTATATACTTTTAGTCATTTTAAATCTTGTTTTCCATTTGATTTTGTAGTTCTTCTTTGATCATTTCTTCTTTTTGTTTTTCCTTTTGTGGTCTGACGGTTTCCTGTTTTATTATGCTTGAGTTCCTTTCTTTTTGAGTTTTGTGAATCTATTGTATGTTTTTGATTAGTGGTTACCCTGGTTTTCAAGTATGTTGACCCATAACTATATCTACCTGCTTTAAACTGATAGTCATATAAGTTCAAACACATTCTAAAAGATCTACACTTTTTACTCTCCTCCCCTACATTTTATATATTGATGTCCTATTTTACATCTTCATGTTTATCCTTTTTCTGTTAATTATAGCTATAATCACTTGTACAATACTTTTTTGACTGTTTTTTAATCTATGTGCTGGCTCATTTATGTGATTTTTCAATCATTTTGTATATTTGCCTTCCCTATTGTGATTTTCCCTTTCCTATAGATTCTTGTTCCTTTTCCTTTAGAGAAGACCCTTCAACATTTCTTTTTTTAAAAACCATTTATTTATTTATTTATTTATTTATTTATTTATTTATTTAGGCTGAGCTGGGTCTTAGTTGTGGCACACAGGATCTTCCTTGAAGCATGTGGGATCTTTAGTTGCAGCATGTGGGATCTTTTAGTTGTGGAATGTGGACCCTTAGTTGCAGCGTGCGGACTTCTTAGTTGAGGCATGCAGACTTCTTAGTTGCAGCGTGCAGACTTTTAGTTGTGGCAAGCATGCAGGATCTAGTTTTCTGACCAGAGATCAAACCTGGGCCCCCTGCATTGGGAGCGTGGAGTCTTACCTACTGGACCACCAGGGAAGTCCCCAACCTTTCTTTTAGGATAGGTTTACTATTGCTGTTCTTTTAGGTTTTGCTTGTCTAAGAAGTTCTTTATTTCTCCTTCTATTTTAAATGATAATCTTACTGGATACAGTATTCTAGGTTACAGGTTTTTCCCTTTCAGCACTTTTAATATATCATGCCACGCTATTCTGGCCTGGAAATTTTCTGCAGAGAATCAGCTGATAGCCTTAGGGGATTCTCTTGTATATGACTATTGTTCTCTTGCTGCCTTTAGAATACTCTTTATCTTTAACTTTTGCCAGTTTAATTATTACATGTCTTGGTGTGGGTCTGTTTGGGTTCATCTTGTTTGGGACCCTCTGTGCTTCCTGTACCTAAATATATGTTTCCTTCTTCAGGTTTAGGAAGTTTTCAGCCATAATTTCTCAAATATCTTTTGGCTCCTCTTCTCTCTCTGTTCTCCTATAATGTGAATGTTGGAATGCTTAATGTTATACCAGAGATCTCTTAAATTTCATTCATTTTTTAAATGAATTTATTTATTTTATTTATATTTATTTTTGGCTGTGTTGGGTCTTTGTTGCTGCACACAGGCTTTCTCTAGTTGTGGCGAGCAGGGGCTACTCTTCGTTGTGGTGCACAGGCTTCTCATTGTGGTGGCTTCTCTGGTTGAGGCGCATGGGATCTAAATGCACAGGCTTCAGTAGTTGTGGCTCGTGGGCTCTAAAGCGCAGGCTCAGTAGTTGTGGTGTACAGGCTTAGTTGCTCCATGGCATGTGAGATCTTCCAGGACCAGGGCTCGAACCCATGTCCCTTGCATTGGCAGGCAGATTCTTGACCACTGTGCCACCAGGGAAGCCCTGCATTCATTTTTTAAACTTGTTTTTCTTTCTACTGTCTGATTCAGTGATTTCCATTATTCTATCTTCCAGGTCATATATGCATTCTCTGTATCACCTAGTCTGCTATTCGTTTCTTCTAGTGTGTTTTTTATTTCAGCTATTGAGTTATTTATTTCGGATTGGGTCTTTTTTATATTTTAAAATGTTCAGTGTTGAGATCAGTTCTTTTTCTTTATTCAGTTAATTTTTTATTTACTGTGTTTTAAATTCTTTTCTGGTAAATTGTTTATTTCTCTTTCATTATTTTTTCAGGGGTTTTCTTTTGCTTTTCCAATTGAGAGTAGTTCCTCTTTTTATTTAGCTTAACTTTTCTCTGCCTCTATGTATTTAGGTGAAACAGTTATCCGTTGCAGTCTTTAAATGGCTGTTTTTATGTGGGAGCATCCCTTTGCAGAGTGTGTGTGCCTGCCTTTGATGGGAGAGCTGGATTTGATGTGGATGTGCTGGTAGCTATCACCTTGGTAGGGGGTGGTGCTGGAGATGGAGGGGCTAGAACTGGCACCAGATCTGAGGCAGGACTTCCTCTCTGCTCAGTGGCCATTACTGCCCTGTCAGGGGTGTGGTCTGCTTTCAAATTGCCAGAGCAGAAGCCCTTACAGTCGAGCTCAAGCTGGCTCTATTCCCTTTAAGTGTGCTTTTTTCCCTCTTTTCTGCACCAGGACCTTTGCCCCAGTGAAGTGGGGTGCTGAAACAAGTGTGGTCTCTACATTGACAGAGGTCTAATTCACTGATTGTATAGCATCTGCAGCTACACTCAGATGCAGACTCAGGTGCAAGCCCCCTTTGTCTCTCATGACCAATCACTTCCCCCTGCCTCCGCCACCACCCATCCCCCGGCATTTGTGGAGCCACTCCACTGGGCTAGCAGAGATTTATGTGGACTCTTGGTGTGTGTCGGAGGTTAGCTGTGGTAGAGCAGCCCCCATCAATATCTGGGAAACTTCTGGGATGCTGCTTGAGTAAGTGCCAACAATGGCCACTGCTGCCACTCCTGTGCTCCACCCTGGGACCAGGTTGCCTATGTGTCTCAAGGTCAAGTCTTTTCCCTGGTCCTGGCCACCCTAGATCCAGTGCCATGCTGTTTTGTGGAGTAAGCAAGGCCAGAGCATGCGCTCCTCAGGAGCTTACCAGCACCTGCTTCTCCCAGCTCTTCTAATTTTTGCACTGGACCTCCACCAGCAAACAAGACTTGTCTCCTCTGTGTAGAAATCCCAGGGCTGACACACCCAGTGTGTGGCTAAACCCACTCACTCCACAGGGTGGTTGTCCACCTGTGCAATCTCCCTTTTCCTCTGAGTCCCCTCCCAGGGGCACAGGTCCTGGCTCAATCATTTCTCCTCCCTTCCTATGTGATTTGTGTGTAGCTTTGGTTGTAGCAGTCCTTCTGCCAGTTTCTATTTAGTTTTCAGTGAGAATTGTTCCACATGTATTTTTGATGTGTTCATGGGGGGAGGTGAGCTCTGTCATCTTGATCACACATTTTTTAATATGTAAAAATGTTTGAAATTTTGGATTTTCAGGACCACTGGAATGCCATCTAGTTAACTCAGCATGTTCATGGTCACCAGCTATCAAGATCACCCAAAAACTTATGAATAAAGGACTTCCACAAGCTACATTTTTATTCGTTTTTCTTTTTTTCTGGAAGAAGAAGGATTTATTACTTGCAGCAAGTAAGGAGAACACTGGGGATCTTTCCCAAAGCAGTGTCTCACCGAACAGCAAAATTGGGGAAGTTTCATGAAGGGGCTTGGGTGTGACAGAGTCCAGGCTTTAGTTGATAGAAGTTATGAGGGTCAGAAAAAGTCAACATCATCATTCCTTAGGTTCCAGTTGATCTACTGGTTGAACACTTCAGGCCAGTCTTTACCGTTGAAACAAAACTGGAAGTCTTTCCAACTGATATATTCTCTTTGCTATTGTTACTTGCCTGATAACAATGATGTGTCCCTGCATTCTTTTGTTCCCTTAAGATCATTAATTACTGAGGCCTGTTCAAGGACAAGCATTGTGGCCAGGCTTAGATCACAAAATGGCTTAGGCCAAAAATGGATTCTTTTCTGTCAAGAAAGCCATGCCTAGTTCTCTTTCTCTGAAAAGCCCCTACCCTATCTGCTTATAAAATCCCCCTTTGAGATATTTCACTACTCAATCTTGAGGGGTACAGGGCTGAAGGCACGTCTTCTGAAATTGCTTCCTGTGGAGAATGTGCATTGTAGTCTCCCTATTTAGAGGAGTGAAACTCTCTCTTGCTTCTAGAGCTAAATAAATATGGGGATCCATTGAAGTAGTGCCTGAACCTCACTTGGATAGCATTATTCTAACAGGTGTAGGAGAGGCACAGCAGGAGAGACAATTAACAATGACCTTGCAATATCATTAGCAGAGACTTGAGCCAAGAGCCCCCGAAACCAAACTATTTTTCTAGTATTTTCCCTAATCTGGGAAGGGGATTATTCAGAGAGGTTTGATTTTTCATATATGTATAGGGTGAGTCATATTAGAAGACTCTTCAGGTATAAAAAAACAGCATTTAATATATATTATAGCATAAGCACCTCCTTGCTAGGCTGTTAAAATATCAAGAACCACTTTATAGGGCCACTTTTTTCATCATAGAAACTTCTGAGTTCAACAGATTGACAGCCTGATTACTATCGTTTTAAGGCTTGCTGGGTAAATTTCATTAAGGCCTCCTGTGAGTGGTGAGGTCCTCTATTTTTGAGGTCTAAATGCATTCCCCTCCTTAATGGCCAAAGCAAATGTATGATGCATGTTTGATAGGCCACAAAACAGGCCGCTGTAGTCAGTAAAGTTTAAGTTAAACCATGTATAAGCCAGAATGACTTCCCCGTACCTCAAAATGAAGATTTTTCCATCACTTCCCCTTTTGATTACAAATCTTTCAATAAACCAAAATATTTGTCCTTTGGTGCCAGGGTGGTTTCTGCCAACCTTGGGTCCATCATGTCCCTTGGTGCTGGGCCTCCTTTTTGTTAATACATAGATATTTGCCTAGTTATCCACATTGGAGGGAAAATAATCAGATATCGTAAACAAGCTCAGAGGTATACTAATGGAGAAATATAGGGCCTCGTCCCAAGTCGTGGGGCATCTGATCTTCCTCTAAAAATAGATTGCTGTGGTAAGCTTCAGAAACAAACTTAGGGGACTTCCCTGTGGTCTAGTGGTAAAGAATCCTGCTTCCAATGCAGGGGACTTGGGTTCGATCCCTGGTTGGGGAACTAAGATCCCACATGCCATGGGACAACTAAGCCCACATGCCACAACTACTGAGCCCACACACTACAACTAGAGAGTGAAAACCTGCACACCACAACTAGAGAGAAGCCCGTGCACCACAATGAAGAGCCCGCGCACTGCAACAAAAGATGCCGTATGCCACAACAAAGATCCCGCATGCCGCAACTAAGACCCGAAGCAGCCAAAAATAATAAATAAATAAATAAATAAATAAATAACTTGATTAATTAATTAATTAAAAAATAATATAAAAAAGAAACAAACTTAGAATATATATTTTTTTTTTTTTTTTTTTTTTTTTTTTTTTTAGAGATTTTGTGTATATTTTAATAATCGCCACTAGTCATTTACAGTGAATTAAGATTTCTTGGCATCTTTTCGGACCACCGATGACTTAGTGAAAAATGGTGCACTTGAATACAGTATATGCAAAGTGAGAGAAACTAGAGGGCTACAGAGAATCATAGTCCCCGCCTCTTGGAGCTTAGAGGCCAGAAGTACTATCATAAAAGGCAGAAGAAGTGAAGTGACAAACATAGGTATACATGACACTTCCTAGAGGCACAGTTGAAGATGGAGGGACAGAATGTTTTGTTATGTTTTATTTATTTTCTTTCATAATTTATTTGCTTTATTTTCCTTCATAGCTCTCATTACTCTCTAACATTATATTTTGTGCTTGATTAGTGACTTAGCATCAAGCTTCCCTACTAGAAAATAAGCTCTGGTAAGGGCAGGAATTTTGCCCATTTGTTCAAGAACATATCCCCCATCCTGTAAGAGTGACTAGCACGTGGTACGTGCTCATTAAAGTTTGTAGGCTTTGGGAGCTGTTGCCTGTATCCACAGAGTAATGTCACCTGAACTGAGCTTTAGGTAGCAAAAATTAGAACTACAGGAATAATACAAATAAAAGAGGGTAACTGAAAGATATTGTTTATGGATTTACTAATATATAGTTTATAAAAATTAATGAGTTTAGGAAAGGTAAAGTCATTTAGCTCATATAATTAAACAAGGTAGAGGAAGCATAGGATAATGCACAGGGTTGAGGGAGGATAAATTTTGATATTGTTTGACTATTGCATAAAAGTATGAATTTTACATAATCAATATTTAGAAAATAGGTTGTCAGTATTTTCTATATGTGACTATTATAAGAAATACTATCTTTAACACTTGCACTGTACTGAGAAGCCAGGGTTGTTAACCACATAATTGTCCTTTATGCCACTCATTGCTATTATTGTTCAGTCTTAATCCATGAATAAGCTCCTTCTCACTCTAAGTCCTAAGTGTTCCTCATGGAATGTGCTTACTTTATTTCCCATGTATATTTTCATCTTAAGTGATCTCATCCATTCCCAGGACTTCAGATATCACCCATGTGCAACAATTTCTAAATTCCAACCCTCTCTTCAGAACTGCAGACTTACATAGCTAACTGCCGGTCTTCTCTACTTACATGTCAAACGGGCAAGATTGTCCTGAATTCTTTTATCTTCCTGCTCCCATCCTCATCCTGCTCCTCTTTCATTGTCCCTCCATTACATCTTTCCAGTTGCTCAAAAGAGCAATTTGGCAAGGTCCCCGCCTGCCACATCCATTCTGTTAGCATGGTCTGTAGCCACCTAAAATACATTTTAATCTTTCTACTAATCCCATTTTTACTGCCTTTACTCTAGGCAAGTCATCATCATTCCCTTGCCTTGACCACTGCAGTAGCTTTCTAACTCATGTGTTCACAGTCTTGCCCCCTATAATCCATCCCATAGCACCCAGAATGATCTTAACCTGTAAACTGGAACCTGTCATTCCCCTGCCAAAAAAAAAACACCCTTCGGTGGCTTTCATTTACCTTTAGGATAAAATTTCAGAATTCTTAACATGGCTACAAATTCTTCCAGGTTTGCCTGTGTCTACTTCTCCAGCCTCATCTTGGACTGCTCTTTACTAAACTGTAACTATACTGGCCTGCTTTTTGTTTTTTTTTTGTTTTTTTTTTGTTTTTTTTTTTTTTTTTTTTTAACATCTTTATTGAAGCATAATTGCCTTACAATGGTGTGTTAGCTTCTGCTTTATAACAAAGTGAATCAGTTATACATATACAATATGTTCCCATTTCTCTTCCCTCTTGCATCTCCCTCCCTCCCACCCTCCCCATCCCATCCCTCTAGATGGTCACAAAGCACCGAGCTGATCTCCCTGTGCTATGCGGCTGCTTCCCACTAGTTATCTATTTTACATTTGGTAGTGTATATATGTCCATGACACTCTCTTACCCTGTCACATCTCACCCCACCCCCTCCCCATATCCTCAAGTCCATTCTCTAGTAGGTCTGTGTCTTTATTCCCGTCTTGCCACTAGGTTCTTCATGGCCTTTTTTTTTTTTTTTTCCCCTTAGATTCCGTATATATGTGTTAGCATACTGTATTTGTTTTTCTCTTTCTGACTTACTTCACTCTGTATGACAGACTCTAACTCCATCCACCTCATTACAAATACCTCCATTTCATTTCTTTTTATGGCTGAGTAATATTCCATTGTATATATGTGCCACATCTTCTTTATCCATTCATCTGTCGATGGACATTTAGATTGCTTCCATGTCCTGGCTATTGTAAATAGAGCTGCAATGAACATTTTGGTACATGACTCTTTTTGACCTATGGTTTTCTCAGGGTATATGCCCAGTAGTGGGATTGCTGGGTCGTATGGTAGTTCTATTTGTAGTTTTTTAAGGAACCTCCATACTGTTCTCCATAGTGGCTGTATCAATTTACATTCCCACCAACAGTGCAAGAGTGTTCCCTTTCCTCCACACCCTCTCCAGCATTTATTGTTTCTAGATTTTTTGATGATGGCCATTCTGACCGGTGTGAGATGATATCTCATTGTAGTTTTGATTTGCATTTCTCTAATGATTAATGATGTTGAGCATTCTTTCATGTGTCTGTAGGCCATCTGTATATCTTCTTTGGAGAAATGTCTATTTAGGTCTTCGGCCCATTTTTGGATTGGGTTGTTCGTTTTTTTGTTATTGAGCTGCATGAGCTGCTTGTAAATCTTGGAGATTAATCCTTTGTCAGTTGCTTCATTTGCAAATATTTTCTCCCATTCTGATGGTTGTCTTTTGGTCTTGTTTATGGTTTCCTTTGCTGTGCAAAAGCTTTTAAGTTTCATTAGGTCCCATTTGTTTATTTGTGTTCTTATTTCCATTTCTCTGGGAGCTGGGTCAAAAAGAATCTTGCTGTGATGTATGTCATAGAGTGTTCTGCCTATGTTTTCCTCTAAGAGTTTGATAGTGTCTGCCCTTACACTTAGGTCTTTAATCCATTTTGAGTTTATTTTTGTGCATGGTGTCAGGGAGTGTTCTATTTTCATACTTTTACATGTACCTGTCCAATTTTCCCAGCACCACTTATTGAAGAGGCTGTCTTTTCTCCACTGTATATGCTTGCCTCCTTTATCAAAAATAAGGTGCCCATATGTGTGTGGGTTTATCTCTGGGCTTTCTATCCTGTTCCATTGATCTATATTTCTGTTTTTGTGCCAGTACCAAACTGTCTTGATTACTGAAGCTTTGTAATATAGTCTGAAGTCAGGGAGCCTGATTCCCCCAGCTCCATTTTTCGTTCTCAAGATTGCTTTGGCTATTCGGGGTCTTTTGTGTTTCCATACAAATTGTGAAATTTTTTGTTCTAGTTCTGTGAAAAATGCCAGTGGTAGTTTGATAGGGATTGCATTGAATCTGTAGATTGCTTTGGGTAGTAGAGTCATTTTCACAATGTTGATTCTTCCAATCCAGGAACATGGTATATCTCTCCATCTATTTGTATCATCTTTAATTTCTTTCATCAGTGTCTTATAATTTTCTGCATACAGGTCTTTTGTCTCCTTAGGTAGGTTTATTCCTAGATATTTTATTCTTTTTGTTGCAATGGTAAATGGGAGTGTTTTCTTAATTTCACTTTCAGATTTTTCGTCATTAGTGTATAGAAATGCAAGAGATTTCTGTGCATTAATTTTGTATCCTGCTACTTTACCAAATTCATTGATTAGCTCTAGGAGTTTTCTGGTAGCATCTTTAGGATTCTCTATGTATAGTATCATGTCATCTGCAAATAGTGACAGCTTTACTTCTTCTTTTCCGATTTGGATTCCTTTTATTTCTTTGTCTTCTCTGATTGCTGTGGCTAACACTTCCAAAACTATGTTGAATAATAGTGGTGAGAGTGGGCAACCTTGTCTTGTTCCTGATCTTAGTGGAAATGGTTTCAGTTTTTCACCATTGAGGACAATGTTGGCTGTGGGTTTGTCATATATGGCCTTTATTATGTTGAGGAAAGTTCCCTCTATGCCTACTTTCTGCAGGGCTTTTATCATAAATGGGTGTTGAATTTTGTCGAAAGCTTTCTCTGCATCTATTGAGATGATCATATGGTTTTTCTCCTTCAGTTTGTTAATATGATGTATCACATTGATTGATTTGCGTATATTGAAGAATCCTTGCATTCCTGGGATAAACCCCACTTGATCATGGTGTATGATCCTTTTAATGTGCTGTTGGATTCTGTTTGCTAGTATTTTGTTGAGGATTTTTGCATCTATGTTCATCAGTGATATTGGCCTGTAGTTTTCTTTCTTTGTGACATCTTTGTCTGGTTTTGGTATCAGGGTGATGGTGGCCTCGTAGAATGAGTTTGGGAGTGTTCCTCCCTCTGCAATATTTTGGAAGAGTTTGAGAAGGATAGGTGTTAGCTCTTCTCTAAATGTTTGATAGAATTCACCTGTGAAGCCATCTGGTCCTGGGCTTTTGTTTGTTGGAAGGTTTTTAATCACAGTTTCAATTTCAGTGCTTGTGATTGGTCTGTTCATATTTTCTATTTCTTCCTGGTTCAGTCTCGGCAGTTTGTGCCTTTCTAAGAATCTGTCCATTTCTTGCAGGTTGTCCATTTTATTGGCATAGAGTTGCTTGTAGTAATCTCTCATGATCTTTTGTATTTCTGCAGTGTCAGTGGTTACTTCTCCTTTTTCATTTCTAATTCTATTGATCTGAGTCTTCTCCCTTTTTCTCTTGATGAGTCTGGCTAATGGTTTATCAATTTTGTTTATCTTCTCAAAGAACCAGCTTTTAGTTTCATTGATTTTTGCTATTGTTTCCTTCATTTCTTTTTCATTTATTTCTGACCTGATCTTTATAATTTCTTTCCTTCTGCTGGCTTTGGGGTTTTTTTGTTCTTCTTTCTCTAATTGCTTTAGGTGCAAGGTTAGGTTGTTTATTCGAGATGTTTCCTGTTTCTTGAGGTAGGCTTGTATTGCTATAAACTTCCCTCTTAGCACTGCTTTTGCTGCGTCCCATAGGTTTTGGGTCGTCGTATCTCCATTGTCATTTGTTTCTAGGTATTTTTTGATTTCCCCTTTGATTTCTTCAGTGATCACTTCGTTATTAAGTAATGTATTGTGTAGCCTCCATGTGTTTGTATTTTTTACAGGTCTTTTCCTGTAATTGATATCTAGTCTCATAGCGTTGTGGTCGGAAAAGATACTTGATACTATTTCAATTTTCTTAAATTTACCAAGGCTTGATTTGTGACCCAAGATATGATCTATCCTGGAGAATGTTCCATGAGCACTTGAGAAAAATGTGTATTCTGTTGTTTTTGGATGGAATGTCCTATAAATATCAATTAAGTCTATCTTGTTTAATGTATCATTTAAAGCTTGTGTTTCCTTATTTATTTTCATTTTGGATGATCTGTCCATTGGTGAGAGTGGGGTGTTAAAGTCCCCTACTATGATTGTGTTGCTGTCGATGTCCCCTTTTATGGCTGTTAGTATTTGCCTTATGTATTGAGGTGCTCCTATGTTGGGTGCATAAATATTTACAATTGTTATACCTTCCTCTTGTATCGATCCCTTGATCATTATATAGTGTCCTTCTTTGTCTCTTGTAATAGTCTTTATTTTAAAGTCTATTTTGTCTGATATGAGAATTGCTACTCCAGCTTTCTTTTGATTTCCATTTGCATGGAATATCTTTTTCCATCCCCTCACTTTCAGTCTATATGTGTCTCTAGGTCTGAAGTGGGTCTCTTGTAGACAGCATATATATGGGTCTTGTTTTTGTATCCATTCAGCCAGCCTGTGTCTTTTGGTGGGAGCATTTAATCCATTTACATTCAAGGTAATTATCGATATGTATGTTCCTATTCCCATTTTCTTAAATGTTTTGGGTTTGTTATTGTAGGTGTTTTCCTTCTCTTGTGTTTCTTGCCTAGAGAAGTTCCTTTAGCATTTGTTGTAAAGCTGGTTTGGTGGTGCTGAACTCTCTCAGCTTTTGCTTGTCTGTAAAGGTTTTAATTTCTCCATCGAATCTGAATGAGATCCTTGCTGGGTAGTGTAATCTTGGTTGCAGGTTTTTCTCCTTCATCACTTTAAGTATATCCTGCCACTCCCTTCTGGCTTGCAGAGTTTCTGCTGAAAGATCAGATGTTAACCTTATGGGGATTCCCTTGTGTGTTATTTGTTTTTTTTCCCTTGCTGCCTTTAATATGTTTTCCTTATATTTAATTTTTGACAGTTTGATTAATATGTGTCTTGGTGTGTTTCTCCTTGGGTTTATCCTGTATGGGACTCTCTGTGCTTCCAGGACTTGATTAACTATTTCCTTTCCCATATTAGGGAAGTTTTCAACTATAATCTCTTCAAATATCTTCTCAGTCCCTTTCTTTTTCTCTTCTTCTTCTGGGACCCCTATAATTCGAATGTTGGCACGTTTAATGTTGTCCCAGAGGTCTCTGAGACTGTCCTCAGTTCTTTTCATTCTTTTTTCTTTATCCTGCTCTGCAGTAGTTATTTCCACCATTTTATCTTCCAGGTCACTTATCCTTTCTTCTGCCTCAGTTATTCTGCTATTGATCCCATCTAGAGTATTTTTAATTTCATTTATTGTGGTTTTCATCATTGCTTGGTTCCTCTTTAGTTCTTCTACGTCCTTGTTAAATGTTTCTTGCATTTTGTCTATTCTATTTCCAAGATTTTGGATCATCCTTACTATCATTATTCTGAATTCTTTTTCAGGTAGAGTACCTATTTCCTCTTCATTTGTTAAGTCTGGTATGTTCTGACCCTGCTCCTTCATCTGCTGTGTGTTTTTCTGTCGTCTCATTTTGCTTATCTTACTGTGTTTGGGGTCTCCTTTTCACAGGCTGCAGGTTCGTAGTTCCTGTTGTTTTTGGTATCTGTCCCCAGTGGCTAAGGTTGGTTCAGTGGGTTGTGTAGGCTTCCTGGTGGAGGGAACTAGTGCCTGAGCTCTGGTGGATGAGGTTGGCTCTTGTCTTTCTGGTGGGCACGTCCACGTCTGGTGGTGTATTTTGGGGTGTCTGTGGCCTTATTATGATTTTAGGCAGCCTCTCTGCTAATGGATGGGGCTGTGTTCCTGTCTTGCTAGTTGTTTGGCATAGGGTGTCCAGCACTGTAGCTTGTTGGTCGTTGAGTGAAGCTGGGTCTTGATGTTGAGATGGAGATCTCTGAGAGATTTTTGCCTTTTGGTATTACGTGAAGCTGGGAGGTCTCTTGTGGACCAGTGTCCTGAAGTTGGCTCTCCCACCTCAGAGGCACGGCCCTGATGCCTGGCTGGAGCACCAAGAGCCTTTCGTCCACACGGCTCAGAGTAGAAGGGAGAAAAAATAGAAAGAAAGAAAGAAAGAAAGAAAGAGGCTATAATATAGTGAAGTAAAATAAAGCTATTGTAAAGCAAAGCTATACAGACAAAATCGCACCCAGAAGCATATACATATACACTCACAAATAAAGGAAAAGGGGAAAAATTAATATATCCTGCTCCCAAAGTCCACCTCCTGAATTTGGGATGATTCGTTGTCTATTCAGGTATTCACCAGATGCAGGCACATCAAGTTGTTTGTGGAGTTTTAATCCGCTGCTTCTAAGGTTGCTGGGAGAGATTTCCCCTTATCTTCCCAGTTCACACAGTTCCTGGGGTTCAGCTTTGGATTTGGACCCGCCTCTGCGTGTAGGTCGCCTGAGGGCGTCTATTCCCCGCACAGACAGGACGGGGTTAAAGGAGCAGCTGCTTCGGGGGCTCTGGCTCACTCAGGCCGCGGGTAGGGAGGTGTACCGAGGAGCCGGGGTGAGCCTGCGGCGGCCGAGGCCGGCGTGACGTTGCACCAGCCTGAGGCGGGCAGTGCGTTCTCCCGGGGAACTTGTCCCCGGATCACGGGACCCTGGCAGTGGCGGGCTGCACAGGCTCCTGGGAGGGGCGATGTGGAGAGTGACTTGTGCTCACACACAGGCTTTTTGGAGGCGGCAGCAGCAGCCCCAGCGTCTCACGCCCGTCTCTGGGGTCCGTGCTGATCGCCGCGGCTCACGCCTTTCTCTGGAGTTCGTTTAGGCGGCACTCTGAATCCCCTCTCCTTGCGCGCCGCGAAACAAAGAGGCAAGAAAAAGTCTCTTGCCTCTTCGGCAGCTGCAGACTTTTTCCCGGACTCCCTACCAGCCAGCTGTGGTGCGCTAACCCCTTCAGGCTGTGTTCACGCCGCCAGCCCCAGTCCTCTCCCTGCGATCCAACCGAAACCGAAACCCGAGCCTCAGCTCCCAGCCCCGCCCGCCGAGCAGACAAGCCTCTCGGGCTGGTGAGTGCTGCTCCGCGCCGAGCCTCTGTGCGGGAGTCTCTCCGTTTTTTTTTTCTCTGCGCCCCTGTTGCTGTGGGGTCTGCGGTGATCGCCGCGGCTCGCGCCCTTCTCTGGAGTTCGTTTAGGCGGCGCTCTGAATCCCCTCTCCTTGCGCGCCGTGAAACAAAGAGGCAAGAAAAAGTCCCTTGCCTCTTCGGCAGCTGCAGACTTTTTCCCGGTCTCCCTCCCAGCCAGCTGTTGTGCGCTAATCCCTTCAGGCTGTGTTCACGCTGCCAGCCCCAGTCCTCTCCCTGCGATCCAACCGAAACCGAAACCGGAGCCTCAGCTCCCAGCCCCGCCCGCCCCGGCGGGTGAGCAGACAAGCCTCTCGGGCTGGAGAGTGCTGCTCGGCGCCGAGCCTCTGTGCGGGAATCTCTCCGTTTTTCCCTCTGCGCCCCTGTTGCTGTGGGATCCGCGTTGGTAGCTGCGGCTCGCGCCCGTCTCTGAAGTTCGTTTAGGCAGCGCTCTGAATCCCCTCTCCTCGCGCACCAGGAAACAAAGAGGGAAGAAAAAGTCTCTTGCCTCTTCGGCAGCTGCAGACTTTTTCCCGGACTCCCTCTCGGCTAGCTGTGGTGCACTAACGCCTTCAGGCTGTGTTCACGCCGCCAACCCCAGTCCTCTCCCTGCGATCCGACCGAAGCCCGAGCCTCAGCTCCCAGCCCCGCCCGCCCCGGCGGGTGAGCAGACAAGCCTCTCGGGCTGGAGAGTGCTGCTCGGCGCCGAGCCTCCGTGCGGGAACCTCTCCGCTTTGCCCTCCGCACCCCTGTGGCTGCGCTCTCCTCCGTGGCTCCGAAGCTTCCCCCCTCTGCCACCCGCAGTCTCCGCCCGCTAAGGGGCTTCCTAGTGCGTGGAAATCTTTCCTCCTTCACGGCTCCCTCCCACTGGTGCAGGTGCCGTCCCTATTCTTTTGTCTCTGTTATTTCTTTTTTCTTTTGCCCTACCCAAGTACGGGGGGAGTTTCTTGCCTTTTTGGAGATCGGACGTTTTCTGCCAGCGTTCAGTGGGTGTTCTGTGGGAGCAGTTCCACGTGTAGATGTATTTCTACTGTATCTGTGGGAAGGAAGGTGATCTCCGCGTCTTACTCTTCCGCCATCTTCCCGAGGACCCCCCTAGAATATATTTTTAATAATTCAGTTAAACTTTACAATTATGTAGCATAATGACAAGAAGCTATCTGGGAGGTGAGTCTTAGACTGTATATACAAACCTCAGTTAACAAAACTAGAATTTAATATCCACTGAGACATCATCTTTTTCTCTCTAAAATTACCCTCATTTTTACCAAATATAGCCAAATTAAGATTAAGTTGTTTGCAAATTAAGTCTGATTTCAGTAAACTTTCCTGATTACTTACGTAAGGAGTCTCAGACTGAACTTTAAAAATAAAAAATCTTCTCAGGGCCAGGAAAGCCATGCCAAGGACTTACCACAGACTTTGCCTTGCAGATTTGGGTGAATTCTCCCCTTTTTGAGGTTCCCAAAATATCACCAGTCAGTAGGTGACCTTCCTTGTTTACTGGATAAAGCTACTGGGAACCTATAAGTTTCCAATTTCTGGAGGGATCAGGTAGAAAGAGAAGATAAATGTTTCAATTCCACTTACAGAAGTGTAATTTACCAAATTGCTGTAAGTCATAATTAGCTTGAGAGGAAGGGTTTCCTTATACCTGGAAAACACAGGTTAAAACCAGTAATAATTCTGACAAAACCCGAAAAAATTAGAACCATATTTACCAGTTCACTCAGTCATATGTAACTAATCCCTTTTGTTAACAGTTTTATGATGCTATCAGGGTTTCCATTAGGATTCTTTAATTTATTTACCCATTTCAGCAGTAGGATCTGAAAGTTATCAGAAACCTGTACTTGTCAAAAATGTATTTTCTATGAATCATCTTGAAATGAAGTATTTTTGTAAAAACATCAGAATAAAATAAGTGTCTATGAATGACAAAAGACTTAAAAGGCATGGTTAAACACCTGACCACAATGCAACTGACAAAGGAACTTGGTTCTAACTATAATTATGACTGATAACATTACACCAGGACATATTCACATTTTAGGAACTTTATATAATTTCTAAGATATTTATATTAATGACATTTACCCATAGGGTATAACTTTGGAAAGCTTATCACTCATGTGATAATTACTTTCCTTGTAACTTAACATATACCAAATAATCCTAATTAGTTTAATATTTTTCTCTGAGATGCCTTAGGGGCCCTCTGAAGAATCTTAAAGTTAGCTGGAGGTCAAAAGAACTTTAATTAGAATTTGACACTGGGAAGTTTGTCAAAAATATCAAAAAGTTTCAAAAGACTTGGTCAAATAGAATCGTTGGTCACTGTGAAACAATACTTATTCATTTAACCAAAGTGACAAAAGATTTCAAAAGCAAACGCAGATCACTTAAAGGCAAAGAAACTTACACAATCTGTTATCAAATGTAGCATTCCAAGAAAACTTATTTCTCTTTACACAGAGAGATACAAAATCCAGTCCTGCACCAGCCTACTCTTAATAACAAAATTCATTTACCTAAGTAAATTTAATCCAGTCTTGGAAAATCCTGACCATGTACGAAACTCTTTTCCCAGTGTTCCTTTCCAAGTAAACCTTCTACAGCTTTCTGTATCTATATTATTTTGTCCCTTACTTTCTTTTCTATTCAGAAATAACCAGCTATAGAATAAAACTACCCTTTTACTTTCCTAACAAAATGCAGTTCCATTCCTCGTACCTTCCTTTACTAAAACACATGTCTATTTAACTGGCATACTGAAATGTTTCCCTTATTATTTTAATAGCTTTAATTACATATATTATAATTTTAACCCTTAAAAACCTTAATCTCTAGCAAAAGCCAAGAAGCAAGTAATTGTGAACTGTTTGTCAAACAGCATTTCCTAATTGGAAATTTTATGAATATATTCTATAACCTCTAGAATCATACATTTTCTCATAGCAGAATTTCTTTTTTTTTAAACATCTTTATTGGAGTATAATTGCTTTACAATGTTGTATTAGTTTCTGCTGTATAACAAACTGAATCAGTTATATGTATACGTATATCCCCATATCCCCTCCCTCTTGCTCCTCCTTCCCACCCTCCCTATCCAACCACTCTAGGTGGTCCCAAAGCACCGAGATGATCTCCCTGTGCTATGCAGCTGTTTCCCACTAGCTCTCTATTTTACATTTGGTAGTGTATATATGTCAATGCTACTCTATCACTTCATCCCAGCTTACCTTTCCCCCCAACCCCGTGTCCTCAAGTCCATTCTCTACGTCTGTGTCATTATTCACATGCTGCCCCTAGGTTCATCAGACCCATTTTTTAAAAATTCCATATATATGTGTGTTAGCATATGGTATTTGTTTTTCCCTTTCTGACTTACTTCACTCTGTATGACAAACTCTACACCCATCCACCTGACTATAAATAACTCAATTTTGTTTCTTTTTATGGCTGAGTTATATTCCATTGTATATATGTGTCACATCTTCTTTATCCATTCATCTGTCAGTGGACTCTTAGGTTGCTTCCATGTCCTGGCTACTGTAAATAGAGCTGCAGTGAACATTGTGGTACATGACTCTTTTTGAATTATGGTTTTCTCAGGGAATATGCCCAGTAGTGGGGTTGCTGGGGGTCGTATGGTAGTTCTATTTTTAGTTTTTTAAGGAACCTCCATACTGTTCTCCATAGTGGCTATATCAATTTACATGCCCACCAACAATGCAAGAGGGTTCCCTTTTCTCCACACCCTATACAGCATTTACTGTTTGTAGGTTGTTTTGATGATGGCCATTCTGACTGGTGTGGGGTGATACCTCATTGGGGTTTTTATTTGCATTTCTCTAATGATTAGTGACGTTGAGCATCCTTTCATGTGTTTGTTGGCAATCTGTATATCTTCTTTGGAGAAATGTCTGTTTAGGTCTTCTGCCCATTTTTGGATTGGGTTCTTTGTTTTTTTTTTATATTGACCTGCATTAGCTGCTTGTATATTTTGGAGATTATTCCTTTGTCAGTTGCTTTGTTGGAAATATTTTCTCCCATTCTGAGTGTTCTCTTTTAGGCTTGTTTATGGTTTCCTTTACTGTGCAAAACTTTTACATTTCATTAAGTCCCATTTGCTTATTTTTATTTCCATTTCTCTAGGAGGTGGATCAGAAAGGATCTTGCTGTGATTTATGTCATAGAGTGTTCTGCCTATGTTTTCCTCTTAAGAGTTTTATTGTGTCTCTCCTTACCTTTAGATCTTTAATCCATTTTGAGTTTATTTTT
The DNA here is from genome assembly GCF_965194825.1 of Balaenoptera physalus. Lineage (NCBI taxonomy): Eukaryota > Metazoa > Chordata > Mammalia > Artiodactyla > Balaenopteridae > Balaenoptera > Balaenoptera physalus. Next base: position 53,724,249 of record NC_138896.1, on the reverse strand, counting down.
GTGTATGGTGTTAGGGAGTGTTCTAATTTCATTCTTTAACATGTAGCTGCCCAGTTTTCCCAGCACCACTTATTGAAGAGGCTGTCTTTTCTCCATTGTATATTCTTGCCACCTTTATCAAAGATAACGTGACCATAGGTGCGAGGGTTTATCTCTGGGCTGTCTATCCTGTTCCATTGATCTATATTTCTGTTTTTGTGCCAATACCATACTGTCTTGATTACTGTAGCTTTGTAGTATAGTCTGAAGTCAGGGAGCCTGATTCTTCCAGCTCCGGTTTTCTTTCTGAACGTTGTTTTGTCTATTCGAGGTCTTTTGTGTTTCCATACAAATTGTGAAATTTTTTGTTCTAGTTTTGTGAAAAATGCCATTGGTAGTTTGATAGGGATTGCATTGAATCTGTAGATTGTTTGGGTAGTATAGTCATTTTTGCAATGTTGATTCTTCCAATCCAAGAACAAGGTGTATCTCTCCATCTGTTTGTATCATCTTTAATTTCTTCCATCAGTGTCTTATAGTTTTCTGCATACGAGTCTTTTGTTTCCTTAGGTAAGTTTATTCCTAGGTATTTTATTCTTTTTGTTGCAATGGTAAATGGGAGTGTTTCCTTAATTTCTCTTTCATATTTTTCGTCATTAGTGTATAAGAATGAAAGAGATTTCTGTGCATTAATTTTCTTTCCTGCTACTTTACCAAATTCATTGATTAGCTCTAGTAGTTTTCTGGTAGCATCTTTAGGATTCTCTATGTATTGTATCATGTCATCTGCAAACAGTGACAGCTTTACTTCTTTTTGATTTGGATTCCTTTTATTTCTTTTTCTTCTCTGATTGCTGTGGCTAAAACTTCCAAAACTATGTTAAGTAATAATGGTGAGAGTGGGCAACCTTGTCCTGTTCCTGATCTTAGAGGAAATGGTTTCAGTTTTTCACCATTGAGGATGATGCTGGCTCTGGGTTTGTCATTTATGGCCTTTATTATGTTGAGGTAGGTTCCCTCTATGCCCACTTTCTGGAGAATTTTTATCATAAATAGGTGTTGAATTTTGTCAAAAGTTTTTTCTGCATCTATTGAGATTATCGTATGGTTTTTATCCTTCAATTTGATAATATAGTGTATCACATTGTTTGATTTGCATATATTGAAGAATCCTTGCATTCCTGGGATAAACCCCACTTGATCATGGTGTATGATCCTTTTAATGTGCTGCTGGATTCTGTTTGCTAGTATTTTGTTGAGAATTTTTGCATCTATATTCATCAGTGATATTGGCCTGTAGTTTTCTTTCTTTGTGACATCTTTGTCTGGTTTTGGTATCAGGGTGATGGTGGCCTCATAGAATGAGTTTGGGAGTATTCCTCCCTCTGCTATATTTTGGAAGAGTTTGAGAAAGATAGGTGTTAGCTCTTCTCTAAATGTTTGATAGAATTCGCCTGTGAAGCCATCTGGTCCTGGGCTTTTGTTTGTTGGAAGATTTTTAATCACCGTTTCAATTTCAGTGCTTGTGATTGGTCTGTTCATATTTTCTATTTCTTCCTGGCTCAGTCTTGGAAGATTGTACTTTTCTAAGAATTTGTCCATTTCTTCCAGGTTGTCCATTTTATTGGCATATAGTTGCTTGTAGTAATCTCTCATGATCCTTTGTATTTCTGCAGTGTCAGTTGTTACTTCTCCTTTTTCATTTCTAGTTCTGTTGATTTGAGTCTTCTCCCCCCTTTTTTTGATGAGTCTCGCTAAAGGTTTATCAATTTCGTTTATCTTCTCAAAGAACCAGCTTTATTGATCTTTGCTATTGTTTCCTTCATTTCTTTTTCATTTATTTCTGATCTAATCTTTATGATTTCTTTCCTTCTGCTCACCCTGGGTTTTTTTTTTTCTTCTTTCTCTGATTGCTGTAGGTGTAAGTTTAGGTTGTTTGAGATGTTTCTTGTTTCTTGAGGTAGGATCGTATTGCTATAAACTTCTCTCTTATAACTGCTTTTGCTGCATCCTATAGGTTTTGGGTTGTCGTATTTTCATTGCCATTTATTTCCAGGTATTTTTGATTTCCTCTTTGATTTCTTCAGCTATGTCTTGGTTACTTAGTAGTGTATTGTTTAGCCTCCATGTGTTTGTATTTTTTACAGTTTTTTTCCTGTAATTGATATCTAGTCTCATTGCATTGTGGTCAGAAAACATGCTTGGTATGATTTCAATTTTCTTAAATTTATCGAGGCTTGATTTGTGACCCAAGATATGATCTATCCTGCAGAGTGTTCCATGTGCACTTGAGAAGAAAGTGTATTCTGTTGTTTTTGGATGGAGTGTCCTATAAATATCAATTAAGTCCATCTGATCTAATGTGTCATTTAAAGCTTGTGTTTCCTTATTTATTTTCATTTTGGATGATTTGTCCATTGGTGAAAGTGGGGTGTTAAATTCCCCTACTATGATTGTGTTACTGTCAATTTCCCCTCTTATGGCTGTTAGCATTTTTCTTATGTATTGAGGTGTTCTTATGTTAGGTGCATAAATATTTACAATTGTGATATCTTCTTCTTGGATCAATCCCTTGATCATTATGTACTGTCCTTCTTTGTCTCTTGTAATAGTCTTTATTTTAAAGTCTATTTTGTCTGATATGAGTATTGCTACTTCCCCTTTCTTTTGATTTCCATTTGCATGGAATATCTTTTTCCATCCCTTCACTTTCAGTCTGTATGTGTCCCTAGGTCTGAAGTGGGTCTCTTGTAGACAGCATATATATGGGTCTGGTTTCTATACCCATTCAGTCAGTCTGTATCTTTTGGGCAGAACATTAAATCCATTTACATTTAAGGTAATTTTCGATATGTATGTTCCTATTACCATTTTCTTAGCTGTGTTCAGTTTTTTTGTAGGTCTTTTCCCTCCCTTGTGTTTTCTGCCTAGAGAAGTTTCTTTAGCATTTGTTGTTACGCTGCTTTGGTAGTGCTGAATTCTCTCAATCTTTGCTTGTTTGTAAAGGTTTTAATTTCTCCATCGAATCTGAATGAGATCCTTGCTGGATAAAATAATCTTGGTTGTAAGTTTTTCCCTTTAATCACTTTAAATATGTCCTGCCGCTCCCTTCTGGCTTGCAGAGTTTTTGCAAAGATCAGCTTTGATCTTTCTGCAAAGATCCTTCAGAGTTTTTGAAATATCAACTGTTAACCTTATGGGGATTCCCTTGTATGTTATTTGTTGCTTTTCCCTTGCCCTTTTAATATTTTTCTCTTTGCATTTAATTGTTGATTGTTTGATTAATATGTGTCTTGGCATGTTTCTCCTTGCATTTATCTGTGCTTCCTGGACTTGATTGACTTCCTGGACTCTAATCTCTTCAAATATTTTCTCAGACCCTTTCTTTTTCTCTTCTTCCTCTGGGACCCCTGTAATCTGAATATTGGTGCATTTAATGTTGTCTCAGAGGTCTCTGAGACTGTCCTCAATTCTTTTCATTCTTTTTTCTTTATTCTGCTCTGCAGCAGTTATTTCCACTATTCTATCTTCTAGGTCACTTATCTGTTTTTCTGCCTCAGTTATTCTGCTATTGATTCCTTCTAGAGTGTTTTAATTTCATTTATTGTGCTGTTCCTCATTGTTTGTTTGCTCTTTAGTTCTTCTAGGTCATTGTTAAACGTTTCTTGTATTTTCTCCATTCTATTTCCAAGATTTTGGATCATCTTTACTATCATTACTCTGTATTCTTTTTCAGGTAGACTGCCTATTCCTTCTTCATTTTTTTGGTTTGGTGGGTTTTTACCTTGCTCCTTATCTGCTGCATATTTCTCTGTCTTCTCATTTTGTTTAACTTACTGTGTTTGGGGTTTCCTTTTCACAGGCTTCAGTTCATAGTTCCCGTTATTTTTGGTGTCTGCCCACAGTGGGTGAGGTTGGTTCAGTGTCTTGTGTAGGCTTCCTGGTGGAGGGGACTGGTGCCTGTGTGTGAGGCTGGATCTTGTCCTTCTGGTAGGAAGGGCCACATCTGGTAGTGTGTTTTGGGGTGTCTGTGAACTTAATATGACTTTAGGCTGCCTCTCTGCTGATGGGTGTGATTGTATTCCTGTCTTGCTCGTTGTTTGGCATGGGGCATCCAGCACTGGAGATTGCTGGCCATTGGGTGGAGCTGGGTCTTTGTGTTGAGATGGAGATCTCTGGGAGAGCTCTTGCCAATTGATATTACATAGGGCCGAGAGGTCTCTGGTGGTCCAATGTCCTGGACTTGGCTCTCTCACCTTGGAGGCTTGGGCCCAACACCCGGCCAGAGCACCGAGACCCTGCCAGCCACATGGCTCAGAAGAAAAGGAAGAAAAAAAAACCGAACAGATAGAACCCCAAGCCAAATGGTAAAAGCAAAACTAACAGACAAAATCACTGAAAGAAACATACACAAACACACACTCACTCATAAAAAGAAAACAAACAAACAACATCAAAAAACAAACAGACAGAACCCTAGGACAAATGGTAAAAGCAAACCGAAACAGACAACATCACACAAAGAAACATACACAGACACACTCAGAAGAAGAGAAAAAAGGAAAAAAAAAATAAAAAAATAAAAAATATTTTTTAAAAAAGGAAGAGAGCAACCAAACCAATAAACAAATCCACCAATGATAACAAGCACTAAAAACTAAACTAAGATAAAAAATCAGATGCATAATGCAAACCCCAAGTCTACAGTTGCTCCCAAAATCCACCACCTCAATTTTGGAAACATTCATTGTCTATTCCGTTATTCCACAGATGCAGCATTTATCAAGTTGTTTGTGGGGATTTAATCCACTGCTCCCGAGGCTGCATGGAAAAATTTCCCTTTCTCTTCTTTGTCCACACAGCTCCTGGGGTTCAGCTTTAGTTTTGACCCCACCTCTGAATGTAGGCCACCCTCAGGCATCTGTTCCAGACAGGAGGGTGTTAAAGCAGTGGCTGATTAGGGCTCTCTTGCTCATTCAGGCCAAGGAGAGGGAGGGGTACTGTAGCCATAATTGAAATGCAGGGCAAGCCTTCGGCGGCAGAGGCCAGCGTGACATTGCAACAGCCTGAGGCACACCGTGTGTTCTCCTGGGGAAATTGTCCCTGGATCACGGGACCCTGGCAGTGACATGCTGCACAGACTCTGGGGGTTTTGGGGGTGTGTGGTGACCTGCACTTGTACACAGGATTCTTGGTGGCAGCAGTGACAGCATTAGCGGACAATACCTGTCTCTGGGGTCTGAGCTGATAGCCACGGCTCATGCCCATCTCTGGAGCTCACTTAGGCAGTGCTCTTCCATCTGTGGGCACAAGGAGTAGGAATCCCCTCACCTTGTGCACCCCAAAACAATGGTCTCTTGCCTCTCTGGCAGGTCCAGACGTTTTCCCGGACTCCCTCCCGGCTAGCTGTGGTGCACTAGCCCCCTTCACGCTGTCTTCACTCAGCCTACTCCAGTCCTCTCCTTGAGGTCTGACTGCCAAAGCCCGAGCCTCAGCTCCCAGGCCCCACCCACCCTGGTGGGTGAGCAGACAAACATCTCAGGCTAATGAGTGCTGGTCGGCAGTGATCCTCTGTGTGGGAATCTCTCCGCTTTGCTGTCTGCACCCCTGTTGCTGCACTCTCCTCTGTGGCTCCAAATCTTCCCCACTGTCCACCCCTCGTCCCCACCAGTGAAGGGGCTTCCTAGTGTGTGGGAACTTTTTTCTTTCACAGCTCCCTCTCAGAGGCGCAGGTCCCATCCCTATTCTTTTGTCTCTGTTTTTTCTTTTTTCTTTTGCCCTACCCAGGTATGTGGGGATTTTCTTGCCTTTGGGGAAGTCTGAGGTCTTCTGCCAGCATTCAGTAGGTGTTCTGTAGGAGTTGTTCCACATGTAGATGTATTTTTGATGTATTTGTGGGGAGGAAGGTGATCTCCACGTCTTATTCTTCTGCCATCTTGAAGGTCTTCTCATAGCAGAATTTCTTGCCTCAATGTGCTACATGTCTTTAAGAAACCCAAACGTCTTTAGTTTCCCCTCATAAGAAGACAAAAGTCGATAAACTTAGACCTGTTTAGCAAGTAGTGTTCCAGTGTTTTATTTTATTTGAAATAACCTGGATGGTCAATAATTCCTATCATTTAATTTAATATAGCAAAACTAAAGTTTCAAGTTGCCAAAATCAGGAGAGACTATTTTAGATAAACATTCCCAAAACGCAATTTTTTTTAAGTTCAACTAAAGAAACCTCTTATCTCATGTACATTTAATTTAAGATTTCATTATACCACGTTCTTTTCCTTGCTGACAAATTTGACTCTCAGTATAATGAAAGTATTATTCTTAATCCTGATGACTCTAAAGACATGTCTATATTAATTAAACCAACAAACAAGCTTGTTTTTGCTCATTAAAGATTAGTCCTAGATCACATGACCCTGAAATTTATTCTGGCCAGTTTTCTTTATATTTAGAAATATTTAACTTGTAAGCACTTACTTTTCTTTAGGCCAATTAAATACAGCTCATCTACAAGTTACTTTGTATATAAAGACAGATGGAACCAGAGATCTCCTAGCCCCATTTTAAACTTAGTTATGAACCAGGTATTATAATATAAAACACATTGGTTTATAATGGTTGGAATAAGTTAAATTTTTTTAAAAAGTTCTCTTTCCCCTTCTCCCTCTCAGTCTCAGGAATTACAGGTGGTCTAGATAAGTGTTTCTGAGAGCCCTCATAGAACATTTACATCTCAAGGTGAGACTGATTTGGAGTCTCAAAGATCTAGTTATCTGTCCCCAGGTGACTCAGCTTGAGTCTCAGATGACCCAGTTTGAGTTCTGGACAACTCAATGACAAGGACCCAAAGGTTCTGAGCTACTTGTGGGTCCTCAGATCTCCTGGGGAACTAAAACTGAATTTCCTGAGCTTAGCCTAGAACCATATTCCTTAGGGGTTCTTGTCTCTGAGAGAGGCTCCCGGAGACCAATGGTGAGGAATGACAGGGAGAGGTGGACCCGAAAAAGACATATACACAGATCCAAGCTCACTGATCAAGACGAAAGACAGATTAACACTAAAGACATGCTCTTGGACTCCTGATTATATCCTGAAGGTGGGAGTGCTGCAGGGATTGTGGCTATGGATGATTTACATGTTCCTGGTTGCACGGACGCATGCTTCAGGTCGGCAGCAAAACTAGAGCCAGTCTGTCCTGATCCATGACCAACTTATACTTTCATGGGACTCTTCAAGTGGTGAGCACGCTGACGGGTCTTCAGTGCTTGACCTGTGCCCACAATTGTGGCAGAGACTCACAAGAGCAGTTGGACAAACAAAACCACATAAAACCAAGATCCTTCCAAATTCACTGATGAAGACTTGACACAAACCAATGACAGAAATTTAAACTAAAGACACAAGAAACCAGGGAGATCATCTCTGTGCTTTGTGAACACCTAGAGGGGTGGGATAGGGAGGGTGGGAGAGAGGGAGATGCAGGAATGAAGAGATATGGGAACATATGTATATGTATAACTGATTTACTTTGTTATAAAGCAGAAACTAACACACCATTGTAAAGCAATTATACTCCAATAAAGATGTTAAAAAAAAAAAGACACAAGAAACAAAGAGGTGATCTTACTGTGCAGTGGCCTTCAGAGGACTTTGTCCAGCCCAACTCCTCACTCACTTAGCCCTCTGCTAGAACAAAGTTGGTCCAGCTCCTCACTCACCTGGCATTTCTGGCCAGGTAAAGCCAGTGACCCTGTGTTGGGCATCCCCAGGACACTACCCTGATCCATGACAGGCATCCCAATCAAGGATATTTGGGAGGGTTCGTCTTTCCAGATGAGTGCTCCCAGATCAGATGCTTGGCTGTTTTCAGATCTCAGACTTATTCCAGTAGGGCTCGTTGACTCAGAGGTCAAGGGCAAGGGCTAAATCACCCTGTTCTTTTGGCTGGCCACCTGTTGGCCTTGAGTCAGAGAGCCCTCTGGCTGGATTTGTTACCAAATTGGTCACCTGGAGCCATACCAGGGTCCTAGCTCAGGCCGAGGCCCCTAGCCCCCCAAGACCCCAGGGAGGTTCTTTTCGGCTCGGATTCGCACAGCCAATAACAAAACCAGTGCTGAGACTGGAACAGCACAAGCTTTATTCAATGGCCAAAGAATGGCACATCAACTTCTTTGTCTCACAATCCCTCAGACTCTTCGAGCAACACGGGGGTGTCTCACAGTCCCTCAGACTCTGACCTGACCTCTAAGACTGGAGAAGAGAGGAATGTCTTGCAATCCCTCAGACTCTCAGAGCCAACCTCACCAGACCAGATTAACTGGGCAGTTCTTGAGTCATTTCTTCTCCCCCCTTGAGATAGGGACAGAGCCCTGAAGCTGATTTGTGGGATAAACACCTCTCACCTCTCCAAAGGGACTCTCCAGATCAAGAAGTCCAGAGCAGCCACTGAACCTATTCAGCAAGTTGAGGTGCATGGACCTGAAAAATCAGGCGACAAGAGGGATTCTCCTATGCCCTTCCCCTTAGATGCCCCAGCAACATAGACAAATTCGCCTGGGTGAACTGCTGCAGCCCACTGCATTGCCTCTTGGGAGCTGGAGGAACCCAAAGGGGTTAAGTGAGAGGACCCACCAGAGTCATCAAAATTTGTCACCTGCAAACTGTGTTCTCCTTTTAGTGGGTGTCAAGTCAAAAGACACAACTAAGACAAAGATCAGGAGAAGGAAGCATTTATTACTTGCAACAAGTAAGGAGAACACTGGGGATCTTTCCCAAAGCTTGTCTCCTCAACGTTTAAGATAGTGGGGTCCATGAAGTATTGTGCAGCTGTGTGGCATGTCTGTAAGCCTCAGTCATAATGTTTATGAAGACAATGACTAACATCTTCTACAGAAGCGTCTGGAATGCAATGTCACGTACGGGGGCCACTGGCAACATGTGACTCGAGCAATTGAAGTGTAGCTAGTTTGACCGAGGAACTGAATTTTAAATTTCATTTAAATATTAATTTGTAGTTTGCATTATATTTCTGTTGGACAGTGCTGGACTTGTCTAGAAGGCTAAGGGGCAGGGCTATGCATTTGCCCTTCCTGATGTATAGCCTGCATGCAAGGATATGAGTTGCTCCTCAGCCCAGTGCTGAGGCTTCTGCCACACGCATATGGGCACTGCTGAGATTATGTCCCTCTTTGAAAATTTGAGGGAAGGGGGCATCCCTTTTCTTTATTTAAACATGCCACCTTATTCCAGGGGTTGGGAGAATGTATTACCTATGCAAAGCTGGCGAGTTTCATTTAATTTTCAAGACTCTGGAAATATGGGTTGGGAATGAGACACAAAAAGTAAATAGGATCAAGAGAGGGCTGGTTTGGTAGGGAATTAGAAGGATGGGAAAGGATAGGGAAGGAACTCACAGTTGAGTGCACAGATTTTGGTATTATTCTAGTAATTGAGTGGTGGGTAGATGAGTGCCAAATTTGTTATGCTTCATAACTTAGGTATGTGTTGCATGTATGTATCAAAACTTCTGTGATTAAAATGAAAGGGTTGGGGTAAGAAAATTATCAATCATGTTTATTTGTGTTTGAGTCCCTATGTTCATTCCAACTCAATATACACACATGTGCCATATACACAGAACATGTTTGATGTACTTTTGTTGCATTGCATTAAATTTAAGTATGGTTCTTATCATTTGTCAGGGCATAGATGTTTCTTATTTCATTTAAAAAACTATTAAGAAATTGACTTTAGATTACAGTAGAAAAAACAAGGTTGAAGGTTATTTATGGCTGTCCTTAGTAGGGTCTAATGACCCTTCCACTAGGTGGAAGCCACGAAGACCAACTTGCAAAATGTTCAGGAAATCCAGAATTTTAGGGTAGGGCAAACAAGTAATGTTAATAACACTGAGAACTTAAGGAAAAATATAGTCCTCTTAAATGCAAAAATCATCTCATATCATAGGAAGAGTTATAGTTTCTTCTTTAAGACAGCAGGAATAAAGCATGGAAAATACTACATATAAAATTTTAAATGTTTTTTCTTTTTAATACAAAATAAGTATTTTGATTTTAAAAGTAACAAAATCATTCAAGGTACTGTACTAAGATTTAGGCTCGTAATTATTCTTAGAGCTTATAAACAACTGTGATAGGACAAGGTTCTTCCATTGGTCATAGAATGTCAGTTCTGCTCTGGGTTCAAATATGTCTATTTTCTCTCTTTATTAAACTCTTGTGGGCGTCTTGAGGAAAAATAAACCTATATTTTCCTATGTAAACCATAGCGGGGTATAAGCTTTCAGTAAATGTTAGTCAAATCCAGGTTGAATAAATCCTTCTAATTCTGTTTTCAGAGACTTCACTGGTGGAATAGGATCAAGACCAAGGCCAGGTAATTTAGTGTTGGCAGCAATAACATCATACACCCCTCCCTGAAATTCAGTGCAATTCATGTTACAGTTTCATATCTTTCCCCCTTTTATTTCTTCAGCTTTGCTGCCTCTTGACCTGCTTCTGAAAGTGCCACCCCTCATGCTCAGGGCCCACGTTAAGGAGCTAGAGGCCGAGTTAATGATGGGGTGGCAGTCCCATAGCCTTCCCACTGTGATACTTCGCAATCTCAAAGACCATGGTAGTACTTATTAGATCAAGTTGATTTCAAGCACACAATGGGTGAACACAGAATTATGGTTGGGCCTGAATACCTGAATGATGCTTGGGAGGTAACTTTAGTACAATCAGCCAGAGAATCTTGTTTTGTTTGTCCATCATTATTAATTTGGCATGTAAACAGTATCAAAATGCTTTCTGTGTTCACTTATTTGATGAAATATATAGGCTGTTTTACTAAAATTTGTATTTTTGCTTTGGTAGGAATGTTAGCCAGTTGAATTTTCATGCTTACAGTGCATACCTACTAACAAAAAGTAGTAACCTTGTTTTACATACATATTTCTATAAGCTCTACACCTATATGATATGAGTAAGCATATCTTATTCTATCTCCTTTACTCTGACACAGATAATTTTAGTTATTTGTATTTGATTAAAGCAGTGTTATATCACATTGTTTCTCTAATAATGTAAAAATTATGGATTCTTAAAACATAAAAGTTTATAGTAATTGTTTGAGAAAAAAGAGTGTATTCATTAACATTTCTAATTTCTATTAAAGAGGACCAAAGTTCAACAGTAATAGTAAAGTTTTTAACTAAACCTGGACAATTCAGAAAAAAAAACTTAGTGACTGTGCTTTTAACATATGTGTATGACTCGAGTATAAAGTTCTATTTTACTACTTTGGTTAATTTGGAATTATTATTGCTTAATGTTATTTTCACTTTGGCTTCCTTAATTCACATTCTTTTGTAGAGTTAATACGTATAGTGAACAAAGGAGATGTGAATTGATTTACTGTAATATTAGTCCATGTCTCCACATTTATTAAATTTGCTTTGGAAGAGTTATTGACAGTTTGGGGCCAATCTGTCACGATCAGCATAGATGCAAAAAACAGATAGCTTTGTTATTAACATATCTAAAGCTGTCATGTTGACCATGCTCTACTCCTGCTATTTTGGCATAAGGTAAGTTCATAACATAATCATGAAGTTAAAATGATTGTCATCGATTGATTTTATAATAGTGATAGCAGAATACATTTGCGTTCAGTTGTGATTCATAATAAGAATTATTTTTCCTAAAGGGTATGTTGAGTTAGCTAGTTTGAGACTTGACTTTATGTCAGCAAAATTGATCAGATCTCTGGATATTTAAACAAACTATTTAGCACAGTTAACATGTAATATATTATATTTCTTAGAACTACAGTTTGTTATACCGTCTACTTTTTAAAAATTTACTGATTCATAAATTTTAAATTTAAAACAGAATGTACTATAGCATTTTAAGTGTTGTCAGTGAATGCTAAAGTTTACCTATAAAGGAGTGATTAGTTTCAACTAATATTGTAGAACATAGTAATGTATATGAGAAAATTTGGGTTACTACTTATGAGTTATTCCACTTTCAAGTAAAAAAATTTTTTTTCTTCATCTTAATGCAAAATGGGTTTTCTACATATTATAAAAGTCATACTTTTTTAAATATTGCAGGTAAACTTGGACTATTGGTTGCTTTATCAAATCACAAACAACTGGTACCAGCCCCATCCACTTAGATCACCTTCTCTGCAAATCAGTATTCTTTCCATTATGTATAACCAATAGCTATAGTCCTGTATTGCCTAAGTGCTCTGGAAAAAAATTGTCAGAGATGAGAGAATTTTGTCAAAACCTGGGTATGCTCCCAGGACTATATCTAGTATGTGAACATCGTTTTCCATGTGCTATGGCAGAACAAAGGGTGAGAACTATTATTTTAGAGTGCTAAGTGGCTGTATTAGAATATGATCTTGCCTATATTGTACTCCTAAAATGTGAACTTCTAGGTTCACATTGTGGTCATACAGCAGTATTTAATGTACCTCCAAACTCCTGTAAAACAAATAACCATGAAGCCGTTTCAAGTTAACACTATTAAAAATCCTCTTGTTCTGTCTTTTAATACTAACTAGATTGTATAAATTATTTGATAAGATACTCTTTAGGTTAAATAACAGACCAGTTCTCTGACAACAGAATTGAAAATTTAGGAATTTCTATACTGAATGGATGAAAATATTAACAGTAATTAACATGGAATCAATGAATGAATAAACACTTTTTACACATATTAATTATTTTAGCTCTATTTCCCTAACCTTTGTCACTTATAGATTACCACGGCACAAATTTGGCTGTATCTGAGTACCATCTGTATTACTATTTTCCAAGTATTGGTTTCTTTAATTTGACTTACTTTCTCAACTTAAAGTTATCTAAAGGGAAGTTTATATTTTTGTTACAAATGGGAAACCAGAATAGCGTCACTTGCCATAATAGGTGACAATTATAAAAAATAAATGCAAATCTAAGCAAAACAACATTATTAAATTCTAGTAGGTATTGTTATCTGCTTATCCTGAGGTCTGTTTTCTTTGTTATGAAGGAACATTAGCTCATATCTCAAAGATGGTGATGACATACTTATTCCATACTGAAACTTAACCCTTGATATAATCAGTAGAAAGAAAAGAAAACTGGAAAAGGAATACCTTTCATACCTGATCTACTTACTATGTAACATTATGCTGTTTAAGTGCCTCTAGCCTCAGGAAACTCAGTTATGTCCAAAAGTTCTCTGGATGAATAATTTTTTTTAATTGAAGTATAGTTGGTTTACAATATTATATTAGCTTCAGGTGTACAACATATTGATTCTCTATTTTCATAGATTATACTCCACTTAGAGTTATAAAATATTGGCTCTATTTCCTGTGCTGTACATTACATCCTTATATCTTATTTATTTTATATGTAATAGTTTGTACCTCTTAATCCTTTTCCCCTAATTTGCACCTCCCCCTCTCCCTACTGGTAACCACTAGTTTATTCTCTGTATCTGTGAGTCTATTTCTGTTTTGTTCTATTCATTTGTATGCTTTATTTTTTAGATTCCACATATAAGTGAAAATACACAGTATTTGTCCTTCTCTATATGACTTATTTCACTAAGCATAATATTCTCTAGGTCCATCCATTGCTGAAAATGGCAGAATTTCATTCTTTTTTATGGCTGAGTAATATTCCATTGTATATATACACCACATCTTCTTTATCCATTCATCTGTTGGTGGGCAGTTGGGTTGCTTCCACATCTTGGCAATTGTAAATAATGCTATAATGAAAATTGGGGTGCATACATCTTTTTGAATCAGTGTTTTTGTTTTCTTCAGATATATAATCAGAAGTGGGATTGCTGGATCATATGGTAGTTCTGTTTTTAATTTTTTGTGGAAACTCCATGCTGTTTCCCATAGTGACTGAACCAATTTACACTCCCACCACCAGTGTGCTAGGGTTCCCTTTATTCCACAACCTTGCCAACATTTATGTGTTGTCTTTTTGATGATAACCATTCTGACAGTTGTGAGATGATTTCTCATGGTGGTTTTGATTTGCATTTCCCTGATTAGCAAGGTTGAGCATATTTTCATGTGCCTGTTGGCCAGCTGTGTGTCTTCTATGGAGAAATGTCTATTCAGGTGCTCTGTCCATTTTTAATTTTTTTATATTGAATTATATGTGTTCTTTATTTATTTTGGATATTCACCCCTTACCAGACATATCATTTGCAAATATCTTCTCCCATTCAGTAGTTTGTCTTTCATTTTGTCTATAGTTTGATTCATTGTGCAAAAGCTTTTAACTTTCATTAGGTCCGATTTGTTTATTTTTGCATTTGTTTGCCTTGCCTGAGTAGACATATTCAAAAAATATTGCTAAGACCTATGTCAAAGAGTGCACTGCCTATGTTTTCTTCTACTTTTATGGTTTCTAGTCTTACATTTAAGTCTTTAATCTCCATTTTGAGTTTATTTTTGTATATGGTGTGAGGAAATGTTCTAATCTCATTGTTTTACTTGTAGCTATCCAGTTTTCTCAACATCACTTGTTGAAGAGATTGTCTTTTCCCCATTGTATGTTCTTGCCTCCTTTGTCATAGATTAGGTGACCACATGTGTGTGGGTTTATTTCTGGGCTCTCTACTCAGCTATGTGTCTGTTTTTGTGCCAGTACCATACTGTTTCTGACTACTGTAGCTTTGTAGTATAGTCTGAAGTCAGGGAGCATGATACCTTCAGCTTTGTTCTTTTTTCTCAATATTGTTTTGGCTCTTCAGGATCTTTTGTGGTTCTATATATTTTTAAATTATTTATTCTAGTTCCATGAAAAATGTCATTGGTATTTGATAGGTATTGCATTAAATCTATACATTGCATTGGGTAGTATGGACATTTTACCAATATTATTTCTTCCAATCCATGAGTGCAGGATACTTTTCCATTTTTTTGTATCATCTTCAGTTTCTTTCATCAATGTCTTCTAGCTTTTTGATTATAGGTCTTTCAATTTCTTGGTTAAATTTATTCCTAGGTATTTTATTCTTTTTGGTGTGATTATAAATGAGGTTGTTTTCTTAATTTCTCTTTATGATAGTTCATTGTTAGTGTACAGAAAGCAACAGATTTCTGTATACTAATTTTGTGTCAGTTCTTTAAAAATAATTTATTTGTTCTGTTGTCTATAGAGTCAAATTAATCCAACAATTGGATATTTTGAATTGGAAAAAATGTCTAGGGTCTTTTATATATAAAAAAGAAATAGTCCTTCCCTGTTGAGATAGGGGAAATGATGTTGTACGTTTGTGAAAATTAAATCATACCAAAACATATGATAAGAAACTTATTCTTTGTCAAGTTAATAGGGTACATTTTAATGTTATGGATGCTATTTGTGTAGGTCAAATGTAAATTTTTGGGAGTGTCAGTCCAACCCAAATTTAAAATGCAAATGTAATGTCAACTAAGACTATGGCCAACTTCGACTGGATTAACACTGATGATTTTCCCTCCTTTGCTGGGTTTTTCATTTTTCAGCAGCTAACACCCAGGCACTGAACTAATAGATGGGAATTATTATGCTCTGCATTTTGAATAGAAATTGTCTCTTCATGATTTCCAGGCTCTTAATTATCTTACTAGATGACTGAGAATCTATATTTATACTTGTCTTTTGTTCATAAAGATCACATCTATGTAAAGTAATCAATGTTTCATCCAAATATTCCAGAGAGCACACCTATATTCTAGTTGTCTTTATTATGAGCAACTTTCAGTAGCTTGCTTTCAAGTTAGTTATTAACATAGAATACTTAATACTAGATTTCACAATTGCCAAGGTGATTTTGTGTAAATGCCTTCTCTAATTTTATTGCATAGCAATTCTTTTAGCACGTGAAAATGTGCTTACCAGACTTTAATCAAAACTCTTATAATACTAGTCTACACTATGCAATTTGACATATAATTATATATTTTTCTATATTGTTTGTTGGGATTTGGGTATGTTAGTTATATTTCACAACCATATTATAAGAATCTTTAGTAAAGTTTGCATGTATCTTGAGTATTTCCTCTGAGATCAGGCCCCTGAAAACTACTTATTTTGTAAATGATGCAGACCTACCACTGTTTAAACCCTCGTTTATTCTTGCTATTGAGAGCAACTGTGTAAGTAATCTTGTGATTACTTAAAGACTAGGGAAACAATGATATTTTAATGTTAGACTTCAGATTGGGGAAGGGGTGGGAGATAACACATTTTCTTTATCAATGATGAATTGCGTCCTAGTTCTTCATGCCAGGCAGGCACTGGGAGAGTGTGGACCAGATGTAGATTTTTACATATTCTTTGGAGGACAATGTCTTTTCAAAAAGGTACTCAGTCTCACAAAAGTTATTGATGGTCCCAATCCAAGCCCAAGTGCAGACTGCAAATTAGCTGTTAAGGCAGCCCACAACCCTGCCCTGGGGGTTTCTGCCCTGGGAAAAGGCTAAATGAAAGGAGGAGAAGAAAGCTACACCACCCTCTGGTAGTAGTAAAGGGAGGTCTATGTGGCTTGGATGATGATTGTAGTTTAGTGTACAAATAATTGAGTCAATGTAGAAAAGGAGGGCTTCCAAATTCCAAATTGCCATTATTAATGATTACTGAGATTCAAAAATTGGTTTCAGGACTTCCTTGGTGCTGCAGTGGTTAAGAATCCACCTGCCAATGCAGGGGACATGGGTTTGAGCCCTAGTCCAGGAAGATCCCACATGCTGCGGAACAACTAAGCCCATGCACCACAACTACTGAGCCTTGCTTTAGACCCCATGAGCCACAACTATTGAACCTGTGCTCTAGAGCCTGTGAGCCACAACTACTGAGCCTGCGTGCTGCAACTACTGAAGCCCATGTGCCTAGAGCCCATGCTCTGCAACAAGAGAAGCCACTGCAGTGAGAAGCCTGCTCACTGCAACGAAGAGTAGCCCCCGCTCGCCACAACCAGAGAAAGCCCATGCACAGCAGCAAAGACCCAATGCAACCAAAAGTAATAATAATAATAAATAAATTAATTAATTATTTTAAAAAAGTTGTTTCAGAGTGCTTACAACTACCCTTTGAATTGTTGTCATAAAGTAATTTGAGTATTGCAGATGGTGACTGGTGAGCTAATAGTAATGAGAAACAGGCAAGAGGCCTCTTCTGGCTGGGCCAACTTCCTGCCCTCCAGTACAGCTGAGATCTCATTCATTGTTAATTGACATTCCTCACTGTGGATGCCATAGATTATTTGGGATGTTTTAGATGACATGTTAATTAAAATTTTAAAATTTATTTATTTATAAGTTTCTTATTTATTTATAAGAAACTACTTATTGTTTCTTACCATATTGGAGTCAAAAAGCACAATTCTTTTTTAAAAAATTTATTTAATTTTTATTTATTTTTGGCTGTGTTGGGTCTTTTTTGCTGTGCATGGGCTTTCTCTAGTTGCGGCGGGTGGGGGCTACTCTTCATTGCAGTGCGTGGGCTTCTCATTGCGGTGGCTTCTCTTGCTGTGGAGCACAGTCTCTAGGCACGTGGGCTTCAGTAGTTGTGGCACGTGGGCTCAGTAGTTGTGGCTCACAGGCTCTAGAGCACAGGCTCAGTAGCTGTGGCACAAGGGCTTTGTTGCTCCGCGGCATGTGGGATCTTTCCAGACCAGGGCTCGACCCCGTGTCCCCTGCATTGGCAGGCAGATTCTCAACCACTGCGCCATGAGGGAAGCCAAAAAGCACAATTCTTAAAGTTATTTTTTAGCAAGAATCCTAGTTTTATTTAAATTCCCTTAATGATGGAACCAGATGGAGGATAAAAGAGCCTGTTCATGAGCATTTGGAGACAGGGATTTTTATAGTTGTATAAATATATTTTTATAGTTGTAAAAGTATGTATAGTATATATATATATAGTAAAAAAAGTATATATATAGTAAAGAAAAGCTGAAGCAACATTGCTAAATTAAGCATAAGACTGGCAAATTTTCTGTGGGGCAATAAAGGCATATCAGTTTTGTGATTAACGTCTTGATTGGCCTATAAAGTCATACCAACATGTCAATTTCTATAGGTTAACCACTAACTCTACAGGACTGTAACTGCCTTCACCTTTATCGGTGTGGATTAAAAGTGTTAGATTAGAATCAAGTAAAACTATTAGAAAATGTCATAACATGATGTCAGAGAATCAAGCAATGATCATTTTGTCTGTTTTCCATGATTGAGATAAATTTTTCTTGTCCAGGTAATTGAATAAGGGGAGGGTTCCTATCTTTTCTTTCTGTTCCTTTTAGTTTGATTGGTTAGCTTTTGCATCCATAGTGCTGAACACAGTGTATTTTCACAGCACAATATTTTCTTCCTGAGAATTCTGAGCTTCATCAATAGAGTTGACTTTCAGAGAAAAAAAGGTTCCCTCTAGTAGGAATAAAAGGAGCCAGTATGGCTTGGTTAGTGATTGTAGCATAGTATAAGAACAACTAAGTCAATGGATAAGGGCCAGGTTATATGGACTAGGCCAAATGCATGTTATTTTTAGGTCACAAATTCAGGGGAAAAAAATCTAACTTTATATATTTTCCCAAAACTGAACTTAATTTTTATATTAAGCCCCTATTCCACATCTCAGAAAACATAATCAATTAGCCTAAAGGCAAATTTCAATGTGTTGGTGATTTCTTTATCATATCAGGCTTAAAGTCAGACAAACAGAATTGCACTTCTCTTTCTTCTTCTTCTTCCCTGAGTGGTATTTTTGTTCCAAGGATTCAGTTGGCATCATTGTACTGAGGCTTTGAGACTGCCTGTGCTGGTATCTGCTCTGAGTACTGAGTGGGGGTCACTCTTCCACGTTGCTCTCCTGAGAAGTGGGCACAGCCCTCCCTAACTTCCAGCTCCCAGTACACATTCCCATTTCTGGCTGTCCCCTTGACATGAAGGCAGGACTTCTGTGGGGCAAGCTCCTTGCTCTGTCAGCTCACCTTCTCAGGGGTCTGGGAAGGTTAGCCTACTCTTCCACACTCTCTGGGTTTGGAGACTTGGGGGCTGAGCCTCTGACACCCCAGGAAGCTGTCTCTCCTGCCCCATTCCATCCCAGGTCATATGGTGCAGGGAACATCTGCATGGCTAGGACTTCCCAGAGCTCCCTGTGGTAATTGCACCCCCAGCCTTTCCACTCTTGAATCCCCAAACGTAGAGAGACTTCCATCAAACATCTCTGCCCTCCTCATTGCCCCCACCCAAGACTTTGCCCAAGTGAGCTGGAATTTGAATCTCTTCTGAGACCTTCTTTCCTTCTCGTGTGTCTTCGTCCTTCCTCCTCAAAGAAGCTTTATCTTGTCCAGGAGGGGCAGAATGAAAAGTTTGTTCAGCTACAGGTCCTGTGAATCTCTCTGTCTTCTGCTTAGACTATTGCTTTTAAAGTCCAGGAATGTATGCTGTCTGTTCCCTGGTTCCTCTCTGCCTCCCCATCTTGGGGCAGTGCTTGACTCTCTCTGCTTCTTGATAACAGGAGGTTCATGAGGTCAAAAGTAAGTGTGGGAAATAATACAACAGTGAATTCTTCACACAGCATCTTGCCATGTGTATTATGTAGTCCTTTTAAGGGGCTTAGCAACTTTAAATATCCTGAGATTATATATTTTGAAAAAAATAAAGACATAGAGAATTTGGAATAGGATGAAACCCTAATCCTCACACACACACAAATTAAGCCTGAACAAGATGTGAGATGCATTATGTAAAGGTGATTCAGCCAGCATTCAAGAGTGAAGGACCTCAAAGCAGCCTTGCTTCTTTGGCCTTTAAACAGCTTGTTTCTGAAGCTGGAATGAAACGGAGTGGAAGGAGCCTGGTCACCCAGGGTGAACGGTGCTGAGGCTTTATTGCAGCTTCCTGTCATCTTGTGGAAAGTTCTACCAGGGGCTGGACTGTGGGGGGACTAGGCCCAGACCATTGAGTCTCTTCCTAATAATTTCTACCTGATTGTGGAACCATCTGTTGGTCTGTGTTGGGAAAGATTCCATGCCCACACCTTCTGGTCATCATCTTCTCTCTCACTTCCCTCTCTCCTTCCGTGGGAGTCATTTAACAACTCAGGTCCAAGCTTTGGCCCCTCCTCGGCTCCTGCTCCTCACAGACAGTCACCATGTGCTGCTCCATGCCGAGCCTGACTTAGGCCCTAGGCCTCTTCTCATGAGATCACCTTTCCTGAAATCACCATCTGCTATGGTCCCTGGCTCCCTCTGCAGATGCACCCAGTACTATACCTTTTCATGGTACTGCACGCAGGGAAAACTGAACACTTTGCTGTTCTCCAGATGTGGCACTCACTTAGCTGACTCCTGTCCTTTGCTGAAACTGTTTTTCTACTCAGAAGCTGCCACTCAAATATACCCTCCCTCACACCAAATCCATGTCCTGTGCCTACTGAAAACCTATTCATTCTTCTTGGTCTTCTCAGCTGAAATGTTTGCATCAGTTCTCTGTCCTTCATCCATGGTCCTCTAAATGGACCTCCCATGAGCCCCTTGTGAATACAACGTTCTTTGTCTAATTTTGCTGCCTTCTATGCTGCTGGGCACAGAGGTTCATTGCTGAGCATTTGCAGATTTAAGCTACAATTCAGTTACTTTATTTCCTTTTTACAAAAGTAGAGGAAAGAGACCAGAGCAAATCTGTTCACTGTACTTAAATTTAAAAGGTTGTCTTTCAACAGGGCAGTTGGTCCCATATGGAGAAGCCATGTTTTAGCCCCCTTCATAAAGGGAAACTTTTTTTTTTACTTTTTTCAGGGAGCTCCTGCTCAAAGCTTTCTCTTCTCCAGTTGTTCAAACATTCCTGATTCTTAGCAGAAAGAATTCAGAAAAATAGTAGGTTGACACTATATCATGGTCAATTGGGGGAACATGTGTAATCCATCTTTTGTTCAATTTGTAGTAATTAACAGTTTCAAAGTTTGTGTTGTGAATTGTGGTTTCAATAGACTGGATGTATGATGTAAATCAAGTCTCAAAGCACCAGGAATGGGCAACTAACTTGGCTATTGTAATGTGCCATGAGATAATAAAGCAGATATAGTGCACTGCACAGGCTACAAAGACATAACGCTTCCAGTTTATTACTTGTACATGCTTTCCAATGTTCAAAGGTATAGTCAGAACATGTTAAAAGTAGCAACTCCTTTTAAGAAAAAAGTAGTATTTCAGGTGTGGGAAGGAGCATATATATTATGTTACATTGTCCATAATTTCATGGTCTCCCAGTGACAAGTTAGGAGACTAAATCAGTGTAGAGTTTAGGGCCCACCTTGTTGCATGTCCCAGTTCTTCAGTCTTGGTTGGACAATCTCCTTAATTTCAGTCATCTATAAAATGGGCATAGAAACAACTACCATTCAGAATAGTTGTGAGGATCACATGAGACTAAATGTGTAAAACCCTTGCCAACACCTCCTCCAGGTCCTCATACCCACCACCCCAGAGGGGAAAAGTAGCTGTTTAATGTCATGCTCACCACACAGTAAGCTAGCAAATATAATTTTCTTTTACACTCTAAGTAAATTGCCTCTTATAATGAATTTTGTAGTTTCCTTCTAAGTTTTAAAACACTAATTAAGTTCACTATTTTAATAAAAACCGTAAAATGAATATAAAGTATTCCAATGTAAACTTTGATTTTATTTAAATTTTAATGAGACCAAATACTTTCTATCTTTCACAGTAGGAACCATATAGATATGAATCATGGGCATACTGTATATGACTGACGTTGGAATATGATCAGTTTCTATGATGTCTTTTTTTTTTTTTTTGCCATGCTCCCCAACTTGCGGGATCTTAGTTCAGCAACCAAGGATCCAACCCAGGCCCTTGGCAGTGAGAGCGCAGATTCCTAACCACTGGTCTGCCCTTTAAATTGAAAAGAAGTAACAGATTAGGTGAAAATACTTTTAACATGTAAAATACAATAAAAGGATTAGTAGTCAGACAATGTAAAGAGCACTTACAAATCAATAAGAAAAAAAAAGCTTGGGACGCAAACAGAAAATCACCGAAGAAGTACAATAACCTCATCAGCATTCAGATAAACAAAAAATAAAACAAAATCAGATTGGCAAAATTGAAAAGTTTGATTATAGTGTTGATCACGGTATAGAAAAATGGATTCTCTTCTGATCAGAGTGCAAATTGATTCAGCCACTTTAAAATGTATTTGTTAAAATAGGAAATATGTGTATCAAAGGGCCCAGCTATTTAATTTCTCCTTATTTACCCTAAAAGACCTCTTGTACTATGCACAGTGAGGCATGCACACGTATACCCATTGCAGCATCATTTATAATCATGAGAAATTGAAAAAAAACTAAGTTCCCATCAAGACAGAAGTGACTAAGAAACTATAATGCATGCAGGACATGTAATGCTGTTCAATAGTGGTCATAAAGAATAAGCTATAACTGGGTGTGTTGATAAAAGAGAATCTCCATGACAGACTAAGAATAAAAATTGTAAAACAGTCTTATAATGTGTCACCATTTATTTAAAAAGAGGGAAATAAAGCATGAGATAATACTATAGATTTTCTACAATAGTAGCTTTCAAAGTCTTTTTGGAAGTAAGTCTTTTTGGAAATGACACTTAGTAAGACACACATTTTATATCTCGACTGGGTGGATCCTTACTACATGCAATGCACTTTGAAATTTTTATATCCTATTTCATTTCATGCCATTCCATTCCATTTTTCAAAATGCTGGTCATGATTCATTAAACAGATTTAGGACTCAACCACAGTTTGAAAAATATTGTTCTGAAGATACACACTGAAGTACGTAAATAGAAAAGTAACTGCAAGGCAACGCACCAAGCTGATATCAGAGGTTTCTTCTGGGGAGGTGGCTGATGGGTGGTGGTTCCAGGGACCCTCGAAGTCTCTTCTGTGATACTTAGGTTGTTTTACATTTGTTTGCTTGTTTTACAATGGGCATGTGTAATTACACATTTTAAAATTTATTTTTTAGAGACTAAGCAACCAAAACTATTTTCAAAACTCAAGGACTTACCGGGATTGAGAGAGTAGTGGTCAAAGGTCTTAAGAAAAATAATTTTAAGTAATTTTGTATATTGAGTAGTTCAGAAGGCACGCATTCTAGCTAACTATCTCTGTTTTTATATCTAGCCACAGATGAATACATTCTTGTGGCAAGGTAGACATCCCACTCAAAATGTCATCACAAATCTAAAAACTCTGCCATGCTGTGAGATTTTAACCTATGAATGAAATTCCATATACAAAAAACATAAAGTAATCAACATAAGTGTGATCAAAAACCAAGCCATCCAGTTTCAGAAAATGCAAAGTTAGTGTTCCTATAGCAACATCAACTTGGCCACATTAGTTTTGGATATCAGTCTAGACAAACAAATAATTACGTTTTAAGAATTATTTCTGCAAAGAAGCACCATTGTAGAAAATATGACATATGTACTCTTGGCCATCTCTGCAGGCTGGAGCAGATACTTCCAGCTCTCTGTTTTCTATTTCAGAGCTACCTTAATTCTTTCTGATTTACCTTCACATTTTTACCCTAAGGGTAATTTATTAAACCTCATCTTAATGGCAAGTAATTGTTGCTTAAAAGGAGTTAGACACAGTTCCTAGAGGAGGTAGATCCTTTAAATTGCAAACATTTAAACAGGGTATTAAATGTAGATGAACTAGAGCTAGATGATTTCTTGTGTGAATTTCTCAACAAACTCAGTAAAGATACCCATAAGGAAAATAATATTTCTTTCAATGTTATATTTATTTTCTTTTATGTGGTTTGTGTCCTAAACATACATTTTGGTATGCTAATAATAAAATAAGGTGAATCTTTTAATGGCCACATTAAATTTTCTCTATAAATGTTTTGAAAACAAGTTTTTATGGTAAAATATGCAAACTTTCTCAGAAATCATATATATAAGAATCATTTTTCAAAATCTTAGCTGTTGCTAAAGCAATGATTGTATTCACATTTAATTTCATGTGCTCAAAGTTGTATGAAGGTAAGAAAAGAAGGACTTTGGAACTTTTCTTTAAAAAAGAGAAATTGTCAAGAAAAACATTATTTCAGAAAGCATGCTGCATGTTATCTGGAGGAAGGGAAAGAGCAGAAATGTGGGAGAGAGGATAATATACATCCACATATCTGAAGTCTCTCTTCCATTTTCTCCAGTGTGGATCTGAGGGTGAGAGGAGGCAGAGGGGACCTTGTGGCTAATACAAGGGTCAAGGCTATTCCTTTACATAGCTTTACATTCCTCAAAGTTAAGAATGGGCCACTTGTGGCTATGACATGTGAATCTGGGAAAGCAGCTTATATGCAGTTTGATACCAAGCTAGCCTAGAACTGTGAAAGTGATGTGGCTCTGTGATGAGAATTCAGGATAAATTATAGATGTGTCTTATTTAGACCTGAAGAGAAATCTCGGTGAAAATTATAATTTGTAATAATCAAGGGTTTGAAAGTAACATAATTTTCAAACCCTTGATTATTACAAATTATAATTTTATTTTTTGTTTGCTCTGTAAGATTGCCTATTCACTATTTGCATTTTAGTAGTTTTAATAAAATTAGTTTTATTTGCTACTGAGGGCAAATGAATTTAAAATTTTTAAGTGTGATAATCCCTTAACTGCACATATCTGAAGTCCAGCTTCTCAACGGCCACAGTATCCAAGACACCACTGACTCCTTGTGGCAGCCTGGTGTAATTGCAGGCAAAATTTCCAAGTGATAAACAGTCTTTAAGATGTTACAAATGATAACATTATTATGTTACTTAGAGGTCTGAGAAGTAGAAGGAAAGAATTGTGCATCCCATATCATAAAATATTGAAGTGTAACAAGGTCTCTACATATTTTCTCGTTGGTAGGATGAGAGTATTTTTTTTTCAGAATTTTACCCCATTTTCCACTTAATACCACTTTTGAAGGGGAAAAGGGTCTTGATTAATGGCAGAATTTGTCATCCACAGCATCTGCAGGAATTGCTGTGTCCCAGAGGAAAGTACGTCAGATCAGTGATCCTATTCAGCAGATCTTAATCCAGCTGCACAAAATCATCTACATCACTCAGGTCAGTGTGCTAGCTTTTTATTTCCTTTTTATCTTAAGTACAAGTTTGGTGCTAATATTGGTAAAGAACTACTTTGAGAAACTTTCAGTTCGAGTGATGCTTGTTCTTATTCTCTCCAACTACATATATTTGGGAACACTTTAGCTTAGCAGCAGAGCTGGGAAGGTCATAGGTTAAAAGAAGCAGATATGTCAGGTTTTCCCTGTGACTCCTAACCTGCTCTTTTACTGTTAGTGCCCAACCAAAAACAAACTTCAACACAAATGTCCCTTTTATGTGGGGGTGAAAGTGGGGACAGAGCTGGGCTACAGGAAAGAAAGGAAAGTAGTTCCCTAATCCTGACGAGGCTGGGATAAAACCAAGACCTCTCAAAAAACTGAAAACACAAAATTCAGGATTTTAAAAACTTTTTCTAAATCTCAGTGACCCTTAGGCATTGGAGAAGTAATCACTGGTTACAAATTATTTACAGAAATCTTTCTAACGATAAGGGAGTTGAATGGTCATTTACCAAAGTTAGGTACTGTTAATAAGAAAACAAATTTTGTGTAGATATTTGGACAAGAAAGTAACTATTATTTTGAAGTTTAAGACTGTATGTCTTAATATGTAGTTCATTCATTCATTCATTTTTTCATTTGACATTTAATTACTAGATGCCTACTATGCACCAGCCACTATTCTAGGCACTTGAGACATACCAATGAGCAAAACATATAAACACTCCCTCACCCTAAGATTCAGAGACCCAGTCTGATGATTCTGTCAGTTGCCAATTGTGGCAATTACAATTAAATATTCAGGTACTAGAGAGAAATATCACCAAGCCAGTGGAACAATTGGGCCCATTATAAGTCTAACTTGGTCTAATATGCCTCCCCCCTCAAAGAAGCAAACAAGTAAAAAAAAAAAAACATTTTGATTAGTGTACCACGGTGGCATTATAAGACTCTAGGAAATAGAGTCAGTTTATGACTGGTGTCCAGTATTCCCTGAAAGCCTGTGTATTTCCTTCTTCTCTGTGAGCAGTCACTCTAATAAATAGCTGCAGGGATCTCTGGAGAAGGGTTGGAAGAAAATTTATTTATTGCATAGGTATAGCAATGTTTCAGGGCCCTTCCTCAAGGGGCCCCAGCTTTCGCACTAATCAAGGGGCTTTTAGTCTTTGAATTGACCAACGTCTGGAAACTATGTGAGAGGAGATAACTCTCAACTGAGGGCAACAGCAACTCAAATCACGTTTTTGTCTACCAGACCTAGAGTTTCTTTTCTGTTATATGGATTAAGGAATACTCTAGTAGGATGACCTCATGTTTCTTTCCCAAGAGCACCCCAATCAGTTAACTACCATCAAAGATCTCTGTGGGCCAGGCATTCTCATTAACAGTATACATCCCTGCCACCCTTTATGGTAAATGCTCCCAACTTGTCACTGGTGGTCAGGGGCTGCCTCTTGGCCTCTGCTCCTCTGGGATCACATCATCCCCATTGGAACCTTGTACTTTCCTTGTCATATCTGGCCTACAAAGGAGAGCAACTGTAAGGTCTTCAAGGATGCTGGTTCTCCCCTCTCCTATGTGTTTCTCACTGCTTTAGTGAAAGTGAAGCCGAGCCTGGCCTCTGTACCCTGACACCAAATTAAATCTTGGACACAGAGTTTTGGGTGAAGTAGAAAAGAATAGCTTTATTGCTTTGCCAGGCAAAGGGGGCCACAACAGGCTAATGCCTTCAAAACTCTGTGTCCTACCTGGAGTGGGTAGTGAGGAGTTTTATGGGAATGGTTCAAAGAGGGCATCATTAGCTCGTGGACATTCTTCTGATTGGTTGGTGGTGAGGTAACTGGGAGTCAGCATCATCAACCTTCTGGTTCCAACCGGTCTGCGGTCTACGTGCTTGTGGGCAGCATACAGTTAACTTCTCCCACCTGGTGGGTGTTTCAGTATCTGCAAAACAGCTCAAAGATATTGTGTGTTTCCCTTAATGAGGAGCCAGGACCCTGCCCCAAGGCTGCACTATTGTTTCTCTTGACTGCTCCTCCCTTGTCTCCACATCCCCTCCCTTCCCTAATTAGCGACTGCTTGAATCTGCCAGTTGGAACTCAGGGAAGGTCATGGAGGCTGAATGAAACCTATTTCCTATAATCAAAGAAATGGGGGACACAGAAAGGCTTTTGTGCCCAGGAGCCCCACGGGGTCCTGTTTGGTATCAAAAGGAATGGCTTCTGAGTGTTCTTGCTGAACGAAATTGGGAAGTGAGTGTGCAGGTCACCCATGATAAATCTATCCCAGCATTCCTGTCTCTCCAAGCCTTTGAATTCCCTCCTCCACAAGCCAGAGAAGCTCTGGCATTTTATCCTCATTAAATGTAGGCCACCATTGAGTCCAGGTTTTAGTACACCTCCAGCTGCACAAACTAATATATTAAATCTAGACTCTCTAGTAAGTACACACATTTGAATGAATTCAGCTTGATATAGTGCTATATTTCATCCTTCTTGTCCTGACACCCTTAGAATCCACTCCTGCACATGTTCTCTGGGTTGCTGCTGATATGGAATAGCAAAATCTTTTGATGCAGAGCAGATAGGGAAGTGTACAAGTTCCCCTGGATCATATTGAGATATGACCCTTGTTCCTGACTTAAAGCTCACTGTTGTGGGTCTTAAGAGGAATGAGCATCCCTTTTAAAGATATTACCCCTCATCTGTGCTAGGTGAGGTTAGTATAGAGTTTTGAAGCAAAAGAAGTCTTATCTTCTCAGATGCAGGGTTTCAAGCTACTTCCACTGGCAATGATGGCTCAGAGTGAGTTGAGTTTCAAGATTGTCAGTTTTATCTGGGTCCAACAACATGTCCCTACTTGGAGTTTTAGTATTCTAATCTTTTTTTCTAACTTTTGCATGAGAAACTTGGTGAAATGTACATTCAGCTGACATTGTAATTCAGCAACCTGATCAATTAGATTTGTGTTTGATTATCAGCCATACCAGTGCTGTGGTAGCAAGAAATACATTCTATTAGGGCTGTCATGGAATCTTTCTGTCTCTTAGACTATGAATTGAGCTGAGAGTTAAAGGACCCAGGTTTGTCATTGTCTCTCTGTAAGTGCCCCAGTGCATCTAAAGGACCCGCCCACCCCACCATCCTCGTGGTCTTCATACTGCCTGATGGTCAAGTGTAGCAGCCACTCAAGCTTCCAGGGCACTCGCTTCAGTTGGCTCTTCATTCAGGTGACAACTGACTAACTGCGATGCCACTGCATGCCATGGATTACTATCATCCTCTGTCCTATTGGCAAACAACCCAGCAGTGGGCTCGGTTCCAAGGGTACAATCAAATCAATTTCCAAATGCCATCTCTATGGCTCCTCCTGGACATTCCTGGAACCAAATCTGTTTCAGTGAGCGTCTATTCAGAGGACAGAAACCAAACTGATTTCAACAGGGAAGGTTTCACATAAAGAATTATTTAAGAATTACTAATAATAACAGGGTATTATCTACTGAGGAGGGGAAGAGAAATCTAAAGACTATAAGAAGAGCAGATAAGGAAGTTACTACTTATAGGGCTGAGGCACAGCACCCAAGAAAGGAACAAAATAGAAGAGGACACCCTCATCCTGGGCTGAGGTCCAGACCTCACTGGAAAGTCAGAGAAATGTCCTGAGGTACTGTGCTGTAGACTTGCTGGAAATCAGCCTGTAAGAGTGGTGTGCTGGGAATTGCCCTCTAGGAACTGCCCTCTATGGGACCAGGGGAGGCTGCCCACTGGTAGGTGCTGCTCCATGGAACTCTCTGGAAAGCTGCCTGCAGGGTTGGTGGCACTGAATCTGGCTGGGGATGAGCACCGCTGGGAGTCCCCATTCCTGCTGACCATTCACTGCTGCCAAACTAAGGCAAGGCAGGAGCATCACTGGAACCAGAAAGACAGGCTCCATCCTCCACTAGTGCCCTCTGCAGATAAAGCTGAACATCCAGCCAGCTGACAAGGGATATATGTTCCAGTGTCACAAGCAGGGCAATGAAGGTGGATTTGGAGCTGAGAGTAAAAAAACTGACAGCTGGCACAGTTAGCCTGGGGGCTCAACAAGGGACTACCTTATTTGGGACCTGCCCACCTCTAACTTCTCACTGTTCCCCCTTTGACTTCTGCCCAGCCTGGAGAGTAGCCTGGCTCTTATCTATCATGTTTGGGTTATTTTTTGGGTTTTTTTGTGGGTTTTAAAAAATTTTTTAAACCAAATCTGGTGCTCTTTTCAGTTACCCTGAGTGCCAGCCTTTTGAAGACTCAAGAGTCTAAAATTGATTACCCTTTTCTCCATTTTCTTCTGTCAGCCTTTCCTTTAGGCAATCCCGCAGAACTGTCTACCTGATTAAATGAAAGTGGGTGAAGGGGCATAAGAACATAGGATGAGGGAGAAAACTGGTTAATAAGTCAAAATATAATCTGCCATATCTCTATTGAGTAAAGATATTGTATTCAAAAATACATTTCCATTTAAATACTGATATAGATATATGGAGAAGAATTCTTAACTTTAGTGCTATGGAAATAACTTCAAATAGCTTATTGGTTACCTTAATGATTCACTACTAAATTGAGAGAAAATATCCTTTAAAATTTAAATATAATTTCCATATGCCTGTCCTGCTAATTTTTATATTAAAAAACTTTTTAAATGGATGTATTTTGTTTCTTTATTGGAGTTCAAAGTATTATAAAGCAAGAATGAAACTATTAAAAACACCTTATTATTATGCTCTTACACTGCCAGCATAACAAATGATTTCATATTTTTGGCAAGATGGAATTCCTTGCTACAAGTTAAGATACAATCATGGTGGTTGTAAAAATGTATTTCCAGAATACTTTAAAGTTTATGGCATTGCTCATAGTAAGGAATGATTCCTCTTTGGGGAACCTTAAATTACAGTGCTAACCAAAGTCACTGCCTTTCAAGTAAAGGAGATAAATACAAGTCTAAACATTACACTCACGTATTTACCAAAGCTTAAAGACCAAGATCAATTTTTTCTGTCTTGTAATTGCAAAGGAAAACTTCTGAAAATAAAACTGAATGGACAAACAAACAAAAAAACCTTCTTGTTCACATATTTATTTACTATATAAATTCCTGCAGACTTAAGCTGTGGTAGTACCCTGAATTGCAGAGCCAGATCCCTTCTGACAGCCAACAAGTGACTTTAAATGGGAAACTGCTTACTTTTGGCTGGTGGTGGCCTTTCTTATCCAGTTTCCATGGAGACAAATCTGTGGAAACCATCTAAAAGCAACTATTTTAAAAGACAGGATGTTAGAATCCTAACTCTGCCTTCAGTGATTTGACATCTGTTTTCATCAAAAATAAGATGGGAATCTTAAGACCAGTAAGCTGAGAATGAAATCAGTGGTTCATTTCCATTGCTGGAAACCAAAATCGATCTTTGAGCATATAAGGTGACTAAGGTACATACATTATCTTTTAGTAGGAGTCTTTATGTGTTATTGCTTAGGTAGAACCTGTGCAGCCAACGTAAGCTTTGGATTTAACTCTATAGTTAAGATTTGATTGTTATGTTAAATAAATGCTTTAAAAATCAGCATATAGCAATCTCCTCTTAAATAGTAATATGTCAAAATAACTTTTTTTCAGTAGAAAATATATTGTTTGAGTCACTATCAAAGGGGGCCCTGTGGGCTACTGATGGTCTGCCAATGTATTTTTGGAGATACTAGTTCTTTAGAAAGAATCCATGTATTATGTTTGAGAAAACCTACAATATAAATGTATAAGATTTCTTTTTTTTTTCTGCTGTTACTTTATTTGGTATGATAAAAACAAACAAAAACCACACTTTTAGATTCGTGACATTGAAGGAACCATTACCTTTTCTAGAATCAGTTTCTTCATCAGTAAAATTCAGGTAGCTTATGGGACTATTGTGATAAAGGAAATAAAGTATGTGAAATGTTTATAAAGTGCTATACTTGTGTAATGCTAGTGGTGATGGTATTAGCTCTCGAACAATCGTTGTGCTGGCAGACTCACTACCTCAGAAAGTATCTTGGGTGTTATATAATGTCTGATTTCCTCACCTATAGGATAGTACCTACTTCATAAGTTTATTGTCGAGAAAAAAGTGAGCTAATGCACATGAAAGAGTAACCATAGTGCCTGGCACATACAAGTCATAGGTATTAGTAATTTTATTCTTAGTATTATAATTC
The DNA here is from genome assembly GCF_965194825.1 of Balaenoptera physalus. Lineage (NCBI taxonomy): Eukaryota > Metazoa > Chordata > Mammalia > Artiodactyla > Balaenopteridae > Balaenoptera > Balaenoptera physalus. Next base: position 53,692,890 of record NC_138896.1, on the reverse strand, counting down.
TTATATATATATAATTATACTTATATTATCTGCAGTTTTAAGTTATGTGTGAGTCATCATTCTGTGCAAAATTTTTAATTCTTCCATGAAAACTTTAAAGATAGGGTGCTGTTGCTTGTGATAATTATTCTGATAAGATACAATAGCTTTCAAATACTGCCCTGTATATGAATCTTAAGTTGACTGAATATTAACTTATGCAAGAAAGTTTTTGTGAGGATTAATTCAGACCATCAGGAGTAGTAAAAGCAATTCTAAGTTAACTAGAGGCTTATCAAGTTAAATGAATAGCAAGGTTTTAAGAGTATCTGAATTAATGTGATACTGATGGCTGCCACAACCGGGGTAAGTCACTTTTGAAGGACCCACTGGTGCTGTAGCAGACAGTGAGTTATGTCAGAAAGGGCTGCTACCTTTACCCTTGACAGGTAGAATCATGCTGGGCATCAACTAGAAGGTCCTGGGCCAACACTGCCCTTTGGTGTTTGACTTAGGGAAGTGGCAACTTCTGGTGGGTAACAGTAGGGAATTATCAAGACCAAAAATGTGTCTTCAGGTACTTTCCCTTACCTTCTCCACTCAAACCAGTGGCTTCCTACTATTTACTTATTAAATCTAACTCATCCTGCTGAGCCCTAATGTATACAAATTCATTTCTCTCTTTCTTCTTGATAAGATTGGCCCCTCCAATCTGATCTCTCTCCAGCTGTATATTCAGAAGCAGGCCTCTGACCCTGTACTAATGCAGATGTGTGCTTCCTGGTCCAAAGTGTCAGATCCTTCAGGACAAGGACCATGATGAGAGTGTTCAGCATGGTTCTGGGCATGATACAAGCACTTAAGCATTCATAGAATGCATCTTTCCTTGTAAGTCTGTTGTTTGCAAAATTCAATTTATACACACAACTAATATATAATTTAGTCATTCTATGAAAAAATAATATAAATAAAATGAAAGAACAGTAACATAATTAGAAGTAGTCTTTTGAAAGAGAACAGAGTGATGTGTTTCTTCTGGATTGTAGAATGAAAAATTGTAACATTAAGTCATGCTATTTGGAGTAAAATTTAAATTCTTATTTAGTCCTGTTGAGTGAATATTGCTACCCTCACAAATGCTTCCTGGGAGTCAGCTATGCATAGTTAACAATGTGCTTATAATGATTTTCTCATTTTATGCAGCTTCCTCCAGCTTTGCACCACAATTTGAAAAGAAGGGTTATAGAGAGATTCAAGAAATCCCTCTTCAGCCAGCAGAGTAACCCTTGTAATTTGAAATCTGAAATTAAAAAGGTACAGTATTCTACATATAGGAATTCTTCTTTGACTAACAAAAAAAGTCATAAGAATTAAATTTTATACCTCCTGTGCTTGTATCCTATATTTAAAGCTCTGCCCTCTACTAAAGGGTATTATCAATGTTTGTCTTAGTCCATTTGGGCTGCTATAGTAAAAATACCATAAAGTGCAGAGTTTATAAACAGCAAGAATTTATTGCTTATGGTTCTGGTAGCTGGAAGTTCAAGATCGAGGTACCAGCACGGTCAGGTCTGGTAAGGACCCTCTTCCAGGTTGCAGACTGCCGACTTCTTGCTGTATACTTACATGGCAGAGGAAGCAAGGGAGCTCTTCCAGGCCTCTTTTATAAGCGTATTTTTTATAAGAACACTTATATAAGGGCTTTATCTTTATGGCCTAATTACCTCCCAAAGGTCCCACCTTGGAGGTTAGTTTCAATATACAAATTTTGGGGGACACAAACATTGAGACCATAGCACTGCTTAAGATACTAAATCGAGGATATGTCTTTGCCTCTAATTTTCTCCCCTTTATTTCTGAAGCCATTGTTCTCAGAAGACTAATAGAAAGTTCTTTCAGTATTATTGCATGTTTTCCTAAGAAGAAATGTTATTAAATATCTTTAATTTAAATAAATATATATGTCTTTTTTAGAGAATTCTATTCCAACCTTTGTTAGAATATTCTTCAATGAGCCCCTAAATTGAGCTTTGCAAATCTGAACAAGTCACTTAACCATCTGAGGCCATGATTTTTATCACCTGTGAGGGTGGAATGAACAATTTCTAAGGTTCTTTTCGTCTTCAACATTCTATGGTCTCCTAGACTTTGGGTGCTGGTAAATAGTTCTATTCTTTCATAAGGAAACTAAATCACAAAGAGGTTAAATCAACCAGACAGAAAGAAAATTGTTTATTTCTGGTTAACACAACTTGGTAATAGGAAATCCGTTTGACCTGGTCAGTAGCCATTTTGATACAGGCCTTTGAGGTGGTCACAGGCTCCCATTCTCCTGTCCCAGAAAGACACAAGGCCCAAACAGCTTGGGCCCAGTTGTGTAAAGATGCTTGATCCCACTCCAATTTTGTATATTTTTTAAAAACTTCAGCATATACATAAACTTTGGCACAGGCATGCTGCCAATGAACTTTTTCTTTAAGGTTTCTTTTTCTTTTACTGTATCCAATCTGTAGTATAAATTAACTCATAATTCGGGCAATGTTGGAGGACGGAGGGAACCAAAAGTGCCCACTGAACTGAGAAGGCATCTTGAGACAGAAAATAGAGGCAGGCAGCTCCATGTAATCAATGGACCAGTTTATTACAGGATAAGTTACAGGGTGGGATCTGGATCAGGTGGACAACGACCCAGAAGCATTCGCAGCTGCACTCCACACCTCTGAGGGGACATTGGGACAGTTTTATAGTTAACCAAGGAGTTGGGGGGCTGCTCGGAAATAGGACGTGCCTTCCTAAGTCAAGTTTTATGAATGGGTAACTGGTCTCGTGGGCGCTGGGAATACGTCAGCAAAGGTCTTCATCATTGTTTAGGGACTAACAGAGCATGGAGGCCACCTGGTCCTAATGATTATTAAACAATGTCTCTTAACTACAAAGCTCCTAATGACAGAGAAGTGATTTATTGTGCAGTACAGTCCTGGATAGGGTCAGCGGGAGGACTGGAGGAACTGTATGGGCCCAAGGTAGCATCAGTTACGCTAACGGTCATATACGCTCTTTGATAAGAAATGCAAACAGTATGTTTTTGCTTTTTTGCCTTACATCAGTGGTGTCTGCACATACACAAACAGGAGATGGGGGAAAAAACACATAGCTGCAGGTAAACAAAACATAAACCCTACCTCATCAGAGATTAGAGATTTTATGGGTTGTCTTGGCAAATAAGGCCAAGAAACAAAGCTAGGGGAGATCAAAACAGAAGTGGAGGAGACTTCAAATATTTATTTTAGGATATTCACATATTGCATCATGAATACCAATAAATAGATTTTAAAGACAGAAGCTCAAGTCTCCCATGAAAACGTTACATGTTGATAAGTTTTATATTCTTATTAAAATGATATTCAGAATAATCCAGTTTGTACACACTTTTATTTTAACAGAAATCCTAGCTTTATGAGAGGAAGGTGCCTGCTGCAAACTGAGGCATGAAGGGGGCTGCAACCTGTCCCTGGTCCGTGCTTCCAGCAGTGCCTGTCCTTAGCGCAAATCATCGTCTCTTTTGTGACTTAGGTTTTCAGTTTGGCCTCCTTCCTTGGTGTCTTTCTTTTCCTCCTTTTGTTTAGCTGTGCCACCCACTTCCAACCTTGTGTGCTTCCTCTGCTGTGGCGGCATCTCTCACAGGAGCATCTCATCTCTGTTCTTGGTCTGGGGCATGAGGGGACCGAAGGGGGCATAGATTCATACTCCTTTCAACTGGGTTAAGATGCAGATTAAATTATCCTATGAAGAATGCTATGGTCTCCTCATCTGATATTATAAGCCTGTGGTGCTTCATACCCTTATGAAATGTACCCTATAATCGGGGGCAGGCCTCACCTCCTATGAGCTAAAGAAATTGGAAGCCTGGGATATTAACCAGCTCCTCCATTAACACTTTTCTTAATTTTCCTTGTCCAGAATTAATCTCCCCTTTCTCTATGCTTCAATCACTTTTTCACTCATATCATTGTGTTTTAAATAGCTTTTCATTCAAAAGCTATTTAGCTCACATGTCTGTTTACATGTAAGGGTAGTGAGTTTATCTTGCTCATCTTTGATTCCCCAGAGTCGTACACGGTGCATGGTAGATGCTTAATGAATAATTGTTGAATATAGAATAAATTCTAGATTGATAGACATATTCTATATAACATATCCTATATTGGTTCTATTCTTTATTGATATATAAATATTGATAAATATATTTATATATTTCTCCATGAAAAAAAAGAAGCCCTTCTGCCCCCAGTCTAAACCTAAATGAGAAAAGTTTGTGACCTGTTTTTCCCCCTTTCTGGTGTAATCTTTAGTTAGTGACAATTTTTTTCAGAAATGGCTTTATCATCCCCTGTACAATCATAGAGGAGTAGCCCATTAGCCTTTGAATGACACGGTCACCCCACACCATGGCCTTGGAAGAAGTGGTGACAACACATAAAGTGCATGTGATTTCCACCCTCCCCTCTGAAGCTTCTCCTAAAATCCTGGGACTCCATGTCTGCAGTTTGAAGGAGTCATTATGGGATGATTGCAACTTACTTATGAGTGGCCTGAGGCCCAGCAAGATGGACAGAAGAGTCAAAACATGGAAGAACCCTTTTCCAAGAAATGAGCCTTTTTATTTATGACTCACCTGAGGTGTCTTCAGTCCATGCTACTCAACCTTGGCTAGAATTGCAGGGTGAACAAAGCATCTATGCAATTGCATAGGTGTCTTTGAGAACTAGGGTTTTCAGCATGGGAGAAAGGAGAAACAGAAACAAAGTAGAAAATACTAATTCAAATTAGAAGTATCAATATGAATCAGTACGAATTCATGATAGATCTTATCTTTTAAAAAAGACACATATTTCCTAAATTTCACTAAAATGATATAGAAACGAAGCAAGCGGCAGTGTGCTCCCTTTTCACCCATAGCTTTGGAAATATAGCCCATTGCAGCTCTTGAGCAGGAACTGAATGAGACTAGGCTCGAATATCTTGACATAACAGAATACATGGCAAGGATGCTGTCAAGGACTACTGAGCGTGTGTCAAAAGGACTCGGGAGCCAACAAAGAGGCTCTCACAGACTATCTATTGGATAATTAAAGCGTCAATAAGAATAATAACCAAAATTGATTGAAAACATTAACTAATGTTTAAATCCAAGAGTTCACAAAAGTAAGAAAAAAAAAATCCCTCATTGGTTACCTTTGGAAGATGCTAAGTGACCAACTCATTATTTTGAAAATTGTTTACAAAAGGAAAGAATCAAACATTTATTCTGCCCTTCACTTATGAATTCTATCTCAGGGTAACTAAATTGATGAGGGGGAAGTTTCTCATGACAGAAGTACTTCAGCTAATAAGTACTGAAGGAATAAAAAATATTGTCATTTTGCAGCCCCTGAATGAAATAATGGATCTGACATGATCACTACTGGCTGCTGACATCACAAAAAGAGGAACAACCGGACAGTACATGCCTCCTGATGGATGTGCACAGCACATCTGTGAAATGTACATGCTAAACACTTGAATCTGCATCTGATCAGCCTCTAAGATTTAAGCATAAGAAAATAGTGAGTGTAAATACTGGGCATTTCTGTTAACAAAGTGGCCTAGAAAGTCTAATAAAAACTAATAGAAAGGAGCTGTAGGTTAGAAAAAATGAAAAATAAGGCAATATTTTATGTCTTAACATGTTATGTAATTCAGTCAAAGAGGACAAGAAAAATCTAAAGAAAAAAGAGATCAGAGGACTGACGAGTGAAGTGTGATAAAACATGTTGAAACATTTCTCATTTCTGGCACCTAATTTCATTTCTTTTCTTTCTTTTTTTTTTAACATCTTTATTGGGGTATAATTGCTTTACAATGGTGTGTTAGTTTCTGATTTATAACAAAGTGAATCAGTTATACATACACATATGTTAACATTTATTTTCGCTTAATTTCCTTCAGAGTTCTATCTCAGTTGATTAGGTTCCAACTCATTTATGTAGTTGTTCTACAGAAAAGATAGCCTTATTTTATGATATGGAAAAGAAGATACAATTTGGGGAATTTAATGAGGATTACATTTGTAGTTTCTCCTACAAATTTTATTTTCTTCTCTTTAGTTTTTGCTTAAAAAGTACTATATACTCAATTGACCAATAAAGTGCTAAAATTGTTCAATATTTGCTCAAAATTAGTGGTTTTTTGGGGGGAGAGGTAGTATATAGTGATATTATCTTTTCTCTGTAATATTTACTTGACTTGTTTAGTTCAAAAGTGCATACAATTATTTGCTCCTTAGAACTGTAGATGTTTATTCAGAGCAGAAGAGCCCTTTTATAAAAATTTATTTTGTATTGAAATATAGTTGATTTACAATGTTGTGTTAGTTTCTGGTGTATAGCAAAGTGATTCATTTATACATATATATGTATATGCATAAAGAATACATATATTCTTTTCTCATATTCTTTTCCATTATGGTTTATGATAGGATACTGAATACAGTCCTCTGTCCTCTAGAGTAGGATCTTGTTGTTCCTCCATTCTATATATAATAGTTTGCATCTGCTAATTCCAAACTCCCAATCCATCCCTCCCCCAACCCTCTCCTCCTTGGCAAACACAAGTCTGTTCTCTGTGTGTGTGAATCTGTTTATGTCATATTTTTGATTCCACATATAAGTGATATCATATGGATTTGTCTTTCTGACTTAGTTCACTTAAATGACAATCTCTAGGTCCATCCATGTTGCTTCAAATGGCATTATTTCATTCTTATTTTATAGTTAAGTAGTATTCCATTGTATATATACACCACGTGTTCTTTACCCATTCATCTGTCGATGGACACTTAGGTTGCTTCCATGTCTTGGCTATTGTAAATAGTGTTGCTATGAATATTGGGGTACATGTATCTTTTCAAATTATAGTTTTCTCTGGATGTATGCCCAGGGGAGGGATTGCTGGATCATATGGCAACTCTATTTTTAGTTTTTTGAGGAACCTCCATACTGTTTTCCATATTGGCTGCACCAATTTACATTCCCACCAACAGTGTAGGAGGGTTCCCCTTTCTCCACACCCTCTCCAGCATTTATTGTTTGTAGATTTTTGATGATGGCCATTCTGACCCATGTGAGGTGGTACCTCATCGTAGTTTTGATTTGCATTTCTCTAATAAGTCGTGATGTTGAGCATCTTCTCATATGCCTCATGGCCATCTGTATGTCTTCTTTGGAGAAATGTCAATTTAGGTCTTCTACCATTTTTTGTTTGGGTTTTTTTTGTTACTGAGTTGTATGAGCTATTTGTATATTTTGGAAATTAATCCCTTGTCGGTAGCATTGTTTGCAACTATTTTCTCCCAGTCTGTAGGTTGTCTTTTCATTTTGTTTATGGTTTCCTTTGCTGTGCAAAAGCTTATACATTTAATTAGGCCCTATTTGTTTATTTTTACTTTTATTTCTATTGTCTTAAGAGACTGACCTAGGAAAACATTAGTGTGATTTATGTCAGAGAATGTTTTGCCTATGTTCTCTTCTAGGAGTTTTACGGTGTCATGTCTTATATTTAAGTCTATAAACCATTTTGAGTTTGTTTTGTGTATGGTGTGTGTTCTAACTTCATTGATTTACATGTGGCTGTCCAGGTTTCCCAACACCACTTGCCTAAGAGACTGTCTTTTCCCCATTTTATATTCTTGCCTCCTTTGTTGAAGATTAATTGACTGTAGGTATGTGGGTCTATTTCTGGGCTCTATATTCTGTTCCATTGATCCGTATGTCTGTTTTTGTGCCAGTACTGTGCTGTTTTGATTGCTGTAGCCTTGTAGTATTGTCTGAAGTCTGGGAGGGTTATGTCTCCTACTTCGTTCTTTTTCCTTGGGATTGCTTTGGCAATTCTGGGTCTTTTATGATTCCATATAAATTTTAGGATTATTTGTTCTAGTTCTGTGAAAAATGTCATGGGTAATTTGATAGGGATTGCATTAAATCTGTAGATTGTTTTAGGTATGGCCATTTTAACAATATTAATTCTTCCAATCCAAGAGCATGGGATATTTTTCCATTTCTTTGAATCACCTTCAGTTTCCTTTATTAATGTTTTATAGTTCTCAGTGTACAAGCCTTTCACCTCCTTGGTCAGGTTTATTCCTAGGTTTTTTGGGTTTTTCTTGTTTTGTTTTTTTTTGATGTGATTTTAAAAGGGATTTTTTTTTTACTTTCCCTTTCTGATATTTCATTGTTAGTGTAAAGAAATGCAACAGATTTCTGTATGTTAATCTTGTATCCTGCTACCTTGCTGAATTCATTTACCAGTGCTAGTAGCTTTTGTGTGGAGTCTTTAGGGTTTTATATAAATAGCATCGTATCATCTGAATATAATGACAATTTTACCTCTCCCCTTCCAATTTGGATACATTTTATTTCTTTTTCTAGTCTGACTGCTGTGACTCGAACTTCCAATACTGTGTTGAAGAGAAATGATGAGAGAGAGCATCCTTGTCTTGTTCCAGATTTTAACAGGAAGACTTTCAGCTTTTCATCAGAGTATTATATTCGCTGTGGATTTGTCATAAATAGCTATTATGATGTTGAGATATGTTCACTCTATACCCACTTTGGTGAGAGTTTTTATCATGAATGAATGTTGAGTTTTATCAAATGCTTTCTCTGCATCTATTGAGATGACCATGTGGTTTTTGTCTTTTCTTTTGTTGATGTGGTGTATCACACTGATTGATTTGCATGTGTTGAACCATCCTTATGACCCTGGGATGAAACCCACTTGGTCGTGGTATATGAACTTTTTTATGTGTTGTTGGATTCAGTTTGCCAATATTTTTTGAGAATTTTTGCATCTATATTCTTCAAAGATATTGGCCTGTAATTTTCTTTTTCAGTAATGTCTTTATCTGGTTTTGGTATCAGGGTGATGGTGGCTTCAAAGAATGACTTTGGGAGTGTTCCCTCCTCTTCAGTCTTTTGGAAGAGTTTGAAAAGGATAAGTATAACTTCTTTGTATGTTCAGTAGAATTCCTCAGTGAAGCCTGAACTTTTGTTTGCAGTGAGTTGGTGTGTTTTTTTTGTTTTTTTTGTGTTTTTTTTTACATTTTCTATTTCACCTCTAGTGATTGGTCTCTTATTTCTATTTCTTTTTCATTCAGTTTTGGTGGGCTGTATGTTTCTAGAAACTTGTCCATTTCTTCTAGGTTGTCCAATTTGTTGGCATGTAGTTGTTCATAGTATTCTCTTATTTTTTTTTTGTATTTCTGTGGTATCGGTTGTTATTTCTCACTTTCATTTCTTACTTTATTTGGGTCCTCTCTCTTTTCTTCTTGGTGAGCCTGGCCAGAGGTTTGTTGATTTTGTTTACCCTTTCAAATAATCAGCTCTCTGTTTTACTGATTTTTTTCCTACTCTTTTTAAGTCTCTACTTTATTTATTCCCTCTCTGATCATTATTATTTCTTTCCTTCTGCTAACTTTAGGTTTTGTTTGTTCTTCTTTTTCTAATTCTTTTAGGTGGTAGGTTAGGTTGTTTATTTGAGATTTTTCTTGTTTTCTGAGGAAGGCCTATATGGCTATGAACTTCCCTCCAAGGACTGCTTTTGCTGTATCCCATAGATTTTGTATGGTTGTGTTTTCATTGTCATTTGTCTCAAGGTATTTTTAAATTTCCTCTTTGATTTGATCATTGACCCTTTGGTTTTTTAGTAGCATGTTGTTTAGTCTACATGTAATCATTTTTTCTCATTTCTCTTTTTGTGCTTAATTTCTAGTTTCATGCCATTGTGGTCAGAAAAGATGCTTGAAATAATTTCTATCCTCTTAAATTTGTTGAGGCTTGTTTTGTGCCCTAGTATTGGTCAATCCTAGAGAATGTTTCATGTGCACTTGAAAAGAATGTGTACTCTGGTTATTTTGGATGTAATGTCCCGAAAATATCAATTAAGTCTAACTGTTCTGTTGTATCATTTAGGATATCTGTTACTTTATTGATTTTCTGTCTGGAAGATCTGTCCATTGATGATGTGAGTTGGGTGTTAAAGTCTCCTACTATTATTGTATTCCTGTCAATTTCTCCAGTTTTGTCTGTTAGTATTTGTTTTATGTATTTGGGTGATCCTATATTGGGTGCATATATGTTAACAACTGTAATATGCTCTTCTTGTATTGATCCTTTTATCATTATATAGTGTTCTGCTTTATCTTTCTTTATGGCCTTTGCTTTAAAGTCTATTTTGTCTGATATGAGTATTGCTACCCCCACTTTCTTGTCATTTCCATTTGCATGAAATATCTTTTCCCATCCCCTCATTTTCAATCTATGTGTGTCCTTTGCCCTAAAGTGGGTCTCTTGTAGGCAGCGTATTGTAGGCTCTTGTTTTTTTTAAATCAAATCTGACACTCTATGTCTTTTGATTGCAGCATTTAGGCAATTGACATTTAAGGTAATTATTGATAGATATGCATTTATTGCCATTTTACACCTTGTTTCCCAGGTGATTTTGTATTTCTTCTTTGTTCCTTTTCTTTTCTTTTTGTTTTTTCTTTTGTAGTTTGATAGTTTTCTTTTGTATTTGCTTGAGTTCCTTTCTTTTTGGTTTTTGGTGAATCTATTGTATGTTTTTCATTTGTGGTTACCCTGTTTTTCAAGTATGCTAACCCATTCCTATATCTACTTGCTTTAGACTGGTAAAGACTCAAAAACATTCTTTAAAAAATGTACATTTTTCTTACTCTCCCCCTCCACATTTTATTATTTTGATATCCGCTTTTACACCTTCATGTTTATCCTTTTGCTCTTCATTGTAGTTATCATCACTTTCACACACAAAACAATTTTTTAACATCTTTATTGGATATAATTGCTTTACAATGGTGTGTTAGTTTCTGCTTTATAACAAAGTGAATCGGTTATACATATACATATGTCCCCATGTCTCTTCCCTCTTGTGTCTCCCTCCCTCCCACCCTCCCTATCCCACCCCTCTAGGTGGTCACAAAGCACCGAGCTGATCTCCCTGTGCTATGCGGCTGCTTCCCACTAGCTATCTATTTTATGTTTGGTAGTGTATATATGTCCATGCCACTCTCTGATTTTTCCCAGCTTACCCTTCCCCCTCCCCGTATCCTCAAGTCCATTCTCTAGTAGATCGGTGTCTTTATTCCCATCTTGCTCCTAGGTTCTTCATGACAAGTTCTTTTTTTTTTTTTAGATTCCATATATATGTGTTGGCAAAAAGAGTCATGTACCAAAATGTTCATTGCAGCTCTATTTACAATAGCCAGGACATGGAAGCAACCTAAGTGTCCATCGACAGATGAATGGATAAAGAAGATGTGGCACATATATACAATGGAATATTACTCAGTCATAAAAAGAAACGAAATTGAGTTATTTGTAGTGAGGTGGATGGACCTAGAGTCTGTCATACAGAGTGAAGTAAGTCAGAAAGAGAAAAACAAATACTGTATGCTGACACAAAAATTTTTTGATGTTTTAAAAAATCTGTGTACTGACTTATTTAAATGATTTACTTTTCAATTGTGATTTTTCTTTCCTATTGATTCTTGCCTCTTTTCTATTTAGAGAAGACTTTTCAATATTTCTTTTAAGATAGGTTTAGTATCGCTGTATTCTTTAAATTTTGCTTGTCTGAAAAATTCTTTATCCCTCCTTTTATTCTAAATGATAATCTTGTTGGGTAGAGTATCCTAGGTTGCAGGTTTTTCCCTTTCAAGACTTTGAATATATCTTGCCACTCCTAGCCTGCAACATCTGTAGAGAAATCAGCTGATAGCCTTATGGGGGTTCCCTTGTAATTAATTCTTTGTTTTTCTCTTGGTACCTTTAAAATCCTATCTTTAACTTTTGCCATTTTAGTTATAATATGTCTTGGTGTAGGTCTGTTTGGGTTCATCTTGTTTGGGATCCTCTGCACTTCCTATACCTGGATGTTCATTTCCTTCTTTAGGTTTGGAAAGTTTTCAGCCATGATTCTTCAAATATATTTTCTATCCCCTTTTTTCTTTCCTCTCCTTCTGGGATCCCTATTATGTGTAGATTGGCATGTTTCATATTATCCCATAGGTCTTGTATATTGCTTTCATTTTGTTTTTCATTTGTTTTTCTTTCAGCTGTTCAGGTTTGGTGATTTCCATTATTCTATCTTCCAGATCACTTATTTGTTCTTCTGCATTATTCAATTTGCCTTTTATTGCCTTTAGCTCAGTTTTCATCTCAGCAAATCAGTTTTATAATTTTTCTTGGCTCCTCTTTATAGTTTCTAGTTCCTTTTTATAGTAATCTGCATTCCTACTTATAGGCTTTCTTAATCCCGTCAGTATTTTTATTACCTCCTTTTTGAACTCAGAGTCTATTAGACTGAAGAAGTCTGTTTCATTGTTTGTTCTTTCAGGTGAATTCTCTTGATCTTTTAATTGGGAGTGATTTCTCTGTTTCTTCATTTTACTTGTATTTCTCTGACTCTATGTGTTTAGGAGAAAGAGTTATTTACTGTGGTCTTGGAGAGATGTTTTTATGTGGGAGAGTTCCTGTGTAGCCTGCATGGGTTTAATATTTTTGGTGCAAGTGCTGCTTTTAGTATGGATGCCTGCTGCGTCTTTCCCCGGTGTGTACTGGCCATTATCCCTTTGATAGGAGGTGTGACTGGTGTTTTGATTACCAGAGCCTGCACTGGATACTGAGTGGGCCCTCCTCTTTGCTCTGTGGTTGTCACAATCCTGTCAGGGACAGGGTCTACTTTCTAGTTTTTGGAGTAGAAGCCCCCATATCCGTTTCTGACTGCAGCATGAGGTAGGCAAGATTGAAGCCCTCACACTAGGAGAGGAACCACTGAATATTCTTCAGCAGGAGCTGTCCACCCAGGAGTGTGCTCAGTGGTGTTGCCTGTCACGTGTTGTGTGAGCTCACAAAGTATACTGTTGTTGGCACTGCCCTCAGCCCTGCCTTAACTGTGGGAATGCAATTGGCCCCAGTGTCCCTTAGGCACTGTGTTCACAAAGCCAACAGTGCAGATCCATAGGCACCAATCCACTGAAGTCGGGTACCAGGACCACAGTAGTCATGCACTTGGACCCGCTGTGGGAGCTATGGAAGCAGCCCAGACTCCGGCCCTGCCTCCTTGTACATGCACCTGCAAAGCCCACAGCTGCTAATGCTGGACTTGCCCCAGCCACGGGAGCACCCATTGTCCACTTGGATGTCCTGCAGGCACTGAGTTTACAAAGCTGATGGCAGTGGCATAAATCTGCAGATTGCACAGCCACAGGGAGAGGGCTCAGATTTCAGCCCTGCTTCCTAAGTTGCACAACTCCTGGGGATGAACTCTGATTTCAGCCCCACCTCCGAATGTGGGCAGGCTGTTGGTGCTTGCGTGCTCCCAGAAGTCATAGAGGCAGCACCGCACCAGCTGTGAGCATGCTGAGAAAGAGGCTGCTATGGTGGGCCCTGTCCCTCCCTTCCTGCACCTGTTAACAACACTTCACTTCTATGGCAGACCTGGGCTCCTTCCTCCACATACCCCTGGTTGTGGCCCAAAGCATGGTCCTGCCCCTTTAGGCTGTCCCTGCACAGCCAGCCCCAGTCCTCTCCCTGGGTCTGTGTTCTGAAGCCTGAGTTTCAGCACCCAGCCCCTGCCCACAGCAGCAGATGCACGTCTCAGGCTGGGGAGTGCAGGGAGGTGGTGCAGACCCTCTGTGCTGGTCTCTTGCTGTTCTGCCTGCCTCAAGCCAGCTGCTACTCTCTCCTCTGAGCTTCTGAAGCTCCCTTTATGTCCTGGGTGATCTCCCCACTGGTGAAGGCTTTTCCCAGGGTAAGGGAACCTTTCCTCTTTCACAGCTCCCTCCCAGGGGTGCAGGTCCTGTCTCACTTCCTTTATTTTTTTCTTTTGTCATACTTGGTTATGTGGTGATCTCTCTTGCAATTTTGGCTGTCTGAGACCTTCTGTCAGCATTCAGTAGGTATTCTGTGAGAGTTGTTCCACTTGTAGATGTATTTTTGATGTATTTGTGGGAGGAGGCGAGATCCACTTCCTATTCCACCATCTCGATTGGAGTCCCCAGAAAAGCCCTTTTATGTCAGTTCAGAAGAAATTTTCTTACACATTCTTCCAAAGAGAACATACATGCCAAAGATGGGATGTACACCTCTTAGCTCATGAGCCAGGAGAGGGCCCCACAGTGCTGGTCTGGGACTGCTGAGCCACCTCACAGCTTCAGCCAGCCTGAGAGGCCACTGCTTTGAAAGATTCTGTTGTATCACCCATATTTCCACCTACTGGGTGAACATTTACTTTGTCACCTGGTATGTCCAGAATTGAACTCACCACCTGCTTCCTTCCTTTGTCCACATCGAATATCATTGGAAGCATCCAGTATCATTCTGCTCAATCGTTAAACCCTGTGGTCACTTTCAACTGTTCCACTTTATCTCTTGCATCTCCTAAGTCATTAACACCTGGGGAATATTCATAGTGTAGGTGGTTTTGGTTGGCCTTTGATGTTCTAGCCCTGGGTTCTAGCCCCGGTTCTGCCACTTACTAGCTATGCTCCTTGAGCAAATTACTTTACTTCTCAGATTCCTCATCTGTAAAATGGGGATAATGCCTACCTTACAAAGTAGTTGTAAGAACAAAATAGAATATCAAATGTATCTAGAATGTAGTAAGTACTCAATCAATGGCATAGGTGCTATCATTGTTATTAAGTGGGAATATTTGGTCTTCCATAGCTGTTCCTTCCTTTCAGTTTCCACCTAGTCCAAGCTCTTAGCACCCTTCTCTTGCACTAGTGTCACACTTCTTGCTGCTCTCCTTGTTCTCCAATTCATTTTGCCAGACTTTTGCCAGTGTTCCTAAACACTTATGTCCAGTTTCCTGCCTCACCATCTAACTCCGAGTCCCACCGCCTAGACCTCCATTATTTGCAGGAGCCTCCTCATGATCTGCCTATGTTCACCCTGAGGTCCCAGACCCACCCAAATTTTTACATATATTGCTTCCAGGGTGATCTCTTCAAAACAGAAATTTGATCATGTCACACACACACACACACACACACACACACACACACACACACACACACACACCACAAAACATTGTCCAGGGGGCTCTTATAGTATAAAATGTCAAAATTCCCACCAATGGTGTTCACAGTCCTGTTTGGTCCAAGCCCTGCCTCTCTCTCCACCCTCACCTCATACCACTCTTGTCCTTTGCTGTCTCCACACTGGCTACAGTGCCCATCTACCATGCTGCTTCCTCCCATTTCTGCACATGCTCTTTCCTCTGCCTGTAATGTTCTTCCCACTCCATCCTTTAATCACTCTTACTCTTTATTTTGGCTCTCAGCATAAGCATCATTTTCTCAGGAAAACCTTCCCTAAGTTAAATCTGTCTGTTACCTCTTAGAACCACAGGCCTTGCCTTCAATGCATTCAGCATATCTGCAATTTTGCAAATACACAAGTGGATATTTCACAGACATAATTCTCCCTAACTAGGCAGTAAGCTCCAAGAATACAATATTTAGCCACCATTGATTGTTTTCATTGTTTGGATCTGTGCATGGCACACAATAGTTCATTTAAAAAATACTCCCAGGGAGCTGTGGTTCAAGATGGTGGAGTAGAAGGATGTGCTCTCACTCCCTCTTGAGAGAGCACTGCAATCACAACTAACTACTGAACAATCATCAACAGGAAGACACTGGAACTCACCAAAAAAGATAGGCCACATCCAAAGACAAAGGAGAAGCCACAATGAGATGGTAGGAGGGGCACAATCACGATAAAATCAAATCCCATAACTGTTGGGTGGGTGACTCACAAACTGGAGAACACTTCTACCACAGAAGTCCACCGACTGGAGTGAAGGTTCTGAGGCCCACGTTGGGCTTCCCAACCTGGGAGCTCTGCAATGGGAGGAGGAATTCCTAGAGAATCAGACTTTGAAACCTAGCGGGATTTGATTGCAGGACTTCAACAGGACTGGGGGAAAAAGAGACTTCACTCCTGGAGGGCACACACAAAGTAGTGTGCACATTGAGACCCAGGGGAAGGAGAATTGACCCCATAGGAGACTGAACAGACCTACCTGCTAGCGTCAGAGGGTCTCCTGCAGAGGCAGGAAGTGTCTGTGTCTCACCGTGAGGACAAGGACAATGGTGGCAGAAGTTCTGGGAAGTACTCCTTGGTGTGAGCCCTCCCAGAGTCTACCATTAGCTGCACCAAAGAGCCCGGGTAGGCTCCAGTGTTGGGTTGCCTCAGGCCAAACAACTAACAGGGAGGGAACCCAGCCCCACCCATCAACAGAGAAGCATCCATTTCTCAGTAAAGTTTTACTGAGCTCTGCCCACCAGAGGAACAGCCAGCTCTACCCACCACCAGTCCATCCCTCAGGAAACTTGCTGAAGCCTCTTAGATAGCCTCATCCACCACAGGGCAGAGAGCAGAAGCAAGAAGAACTACAATCCTGCAGCCTGTAGAACAAAAACCACATTCACAGAAAAAGAGACAAGATGAAAAGACAGAGAGCTATGTACCAGATGAAGGAACAAGATAAAAACCCAGAAAAACAACTAAATGAAGAGGTAGGCAACCTTCCAGAAAAAGAATTCAGAATAATCTTAGTGAAGATGATCCAGGACCTCGGAAAAACAATGGAGGCAAAGATCGAGAAGATGCAAGAAATGTTTAACAAAGACCAAGAAGAATTAAAGAACAAAGAAACAGAGATGAACAATACAATAACTGAAATGAAAACTACACTAGAAGGAATCAATAGCAGAATAACTGAGGCAGAAGAACGGATAAGTGACCTGGAAGACAGAATGGTGGAATTCACTACTGCAGAACAGAATAAACAAAAAAAGAATGAAAAGAAATGAAGACAGCCTAAGAGACCTCTGGGACAACATTAAGTGCAACAACATTCGCATTATAGGGGTTCCAGAAGGAGAAGAGAGAGAGAAAGGACCCGAGGAAATCTTTGAAGAGATTGTAGTCAAAAACTTCCCTAACATGGGTAAGGAAATAGCCACCCAAGTCCAGGGAGTGCAGAGAGTCCCACACAGGATAAACCCAGGGAGAAACATGCTGAGACACATAGTAATCAAATTGGAAAAAATTAAAGACACAGAAAAATTATTGAAAGCAGCAAGGAAAAATGACAAATAACATACAAGGGAACTCCCATAAGGTTAACAGCTGATTTCTCAGCAGAAAATCTACAAGCCAGAAGGGAGTGGCATGACATTTTAAAGTGATGAAAGGGAAGAACCTACAACTAAGATTACTCTACCTGGCAAGGATCTCATTCAAATTTGATGGAGAAATCAAGAGCTTTACAGACAAGCAGAAGCTAAGGGAATTCAGCACCACCAAACCAGCTTTACAACAAATGCTAAAGGAAATTCTCTAAGTGGGAAACACAGAGAAGAAAAGGACCTACAAAAACAAACCCAGGGGTCCTCGGGAAGATGGCGGAAGAGTAAGACGCGGAGATCACCTTCCTTCCCACAGATACAGTAGAAATACATCTACACGTGGAACTGCTCCCACAGAACACCCACTGAACGCTGGCAGAAAACGTCCGATCTCCAAAAAGGCAAGAAACTCCCCCCGTACTTGGGTAGGGCAAAAGAAAAAAGAAATAACAGAGACAAAAGAATAGGGACGGCACCTGCACCAGTGGGAGGGAGCCGTGAAGGAGGAAAGATTTCCACGCACTAGGAAGCCCCTTAGCGGGCGGAGACTGCGGGTGGCAGAGGGGGGAAGCTTCGGAGCCACGGAGGAGAGCGCAGCCACAGGGGTGCGGAGGGCAAAGCGGAGAGGTTCCCGCACGGAGGCTCGGCGCCGAGCAGCACTCTCCAGCCCGAGAGGCTTGTCTGCTCACCCGCCGGGGCGGGCGGGGCTGGGAGCTGAGGCTCGGGCTTCGGTCGGATCGCAGGGAGAGGACTGGGGTTGGCGGCGTGAACACAGCCTGAAGGGGTTAGTGCACCACAGCTAGCCGAGAGGGAGTCCGGGAAAAAGTCTGCAGCTGCCGAAGAGGCAAGAGACTTTTTCTTCCCTCTTTGTTTCCTGGTGCGCGAGGAGAGGGGATTCAGAGCGCTGCCTAAACGAACTTCAGAGACGGGCGCGAGCCGCAGCTACCAACGCGGATCCCACAGCAACAGGGGCGCAGAGGGAAAAACGGAGAGATTCCCGCACAGAAGCTCGGCGCCGAGCAGCACTCTCCAGCCCGAGAGGCTTGTCTGCTCACCCGCCGGGGCGGGCGGGGCTGGGAGCTGAGGCTCCGGTTTCGGTTTCGGTTGGATCGCAGGGAGAGGACTGGGGCTGGCAGCGTGAACACAGCCTGAAGGGATTAGCGCACAACAGCTGGCTGGGAGGGAGACCGGGAAAAAGTCTGCAGCTGCCGAAGAGGCAAGGGACTTTTTCTTGCCTCTTTGTTTCGCGGCGCGCAAGGAGAGGGGATTCAGAGCGCCGCCGCGCAAGGAGAGGGGATTCAGAGCGCCGCCTAAACGAACTCCAGGGAAGGGCGCGAGCCGCGGCGATCACTGCAGACCCCACAGCAACAGGGGCGCAGAGAAAAAAAAACGGAGAGACTCCCGCACAGAGGCTCGGCGCGGAGCAGCACTCACCAGCCCGAGAGGCTTGTCTGCTCGGCGGGCGGGGCTGGGAGCTGAGGCTCGGGTTTCGGTTTCGGTTGGATCGCAGGGAGAGGACTGGGGCTGGCGGCGTGAACACAGCCTGAAGGGGTTAGCGCACCACAGCTGGCTGGTAGGGAGTCCGGGAAAAAGTCTGCAGCTGCCGAAGAGGCAAGAGACTTTTTCTTGCCTCTTTGTTTCGCGGCGCGCAAGGAGAGGGGATTCAGAGTGCCGCCTAAACGAACTCCAGAGAAAGGCGTGAGCCGCGGCGATCAGCACGGACCCCAGAGACGGGCGTGAGACGCTGGGGCTGCTGCTGCCGCCTCCAAAAAGCCTGTGTGTGAGCACAAGTCACTCTCCACATCGCCCCTCCCGGGAGCCTGTGCAGCCCGCCACTGCCAGGGTCCCGTGATCCGGGGACAAGTTCCCCGGGAGAACGCACTGCCCGCCTCAGGCTGGTGCAACGTCACGCCGGCCTCGGCCGCCGCAGGCTCACCCCGGCTCCTCTGTACACCTCCCTACCCGCGGCCTGAGTGAGCCAGAGCCCCCGAAGCAGCTGCTCCTTTAACCCCGTCCTGTCTGTGCGGGGAATAGACGCCCTCAGGCGACCTACACGCAGAGGCGGGTCCAAATCCAAAGCTGAACCCCAGGAACTGTGCGAACTGGGAAGATAAGGGGAAATCTCTCCCAGCAACCTTAGAAGCAGCGGATTAAAACTCCACAAACAACTTGATGTGCCTGCATCTGGTGAATACCTGAATAGACAACGAATCATCCCAAATTCAGGAGGTGGACTTTGGGAGCAGGATATATTAATTTTTCCCCTTTTCCTTTATTTGTGAGTGTATATGTATATGCTTCTGGGTGCGATTTTGTCTGTATAGCTTTGCTTTACAATAGCTTTATTTTACTTCACTATATTATAGCCTCTTTCTTTCTTTCTTTCTTTCTTTCTATTTTTTCTCCCTTCTACTCTGAGCCGTGTGGACGAAAGGCTCTTGGTGCTCCAGCCAGGCATCAGGGCCGTGCCTCTGAGGTGGGAGAGCCAACTTCAGGACACTGGTCCACAAGAGACCTCCCAGCTTCACGTAATACCAAAAGGCAAAAATCTCTCAGAGATCTCCATCTCAACATCAAGACCCAGCTTCACTCAACGACCAACAAGCTACAGTGCTGGACACCCTATGCCAAACAACTAGCAAGACAGGAACACAGCCCCATCCATTAGCAGAGAGGCTGCCTAAAATCATAATAAGGCCACAGACACCCCAAAATACACCACCAGACGTGGACGTGCCCACCAGAAAGACAAGAGCCAACCTCATCCACCAGAGCTCAGGCACTAGTTCCCTCCACCAGGAAGCCTACACAACCCACTGAACCAACCTTAGCCACTGGGGACAGATACCAAAAACAACAGGAACTACGAACCTGCAGCCTGTGAAAAGGAGACCCCAAACACAGTAAGATAAGCAAAATGAGACGACAGAAAAACACACAGCAGATGAAGGAGCAGGGTCAGAACATACCAGACTTAACAAATGAAGAGGAAATAGGTAGTCTACCTGAAAAAGAATTCAGAATAATGATAGTAAGGATGATCCAAAATCTTGGAAATAGAATAGACAAAATGCAAGAAACATTTAACAAGGACGTAGAAGAACTAAAGAGGAACCAAGCAATGATGAAAACCACAATAAATGAAATTAAAAATACTCTAGATGGGATCAATAGCAGAATAACTGAGGCAGAAGAAAGGATAAGTGACCTGGAAGATAAAATGGTGGAAATAACTACTGCAGAGCAGGATAAAGAAAAAAGAATGAAAAGAACTGAGGACAGTCTCAGAGACCTCTGGGACAACATTAAACGTGCCAACATTCGAATTATAGGGGTCCCAGAAGAAGAAGAGAAAAAGAAAGGGACTGAGAAGATATTTGAAGAGATTATAGTTGAAAACTTCCCTAATATGGGAAAGGAAATAGTTAATCAAGTCCTGGAAGCACAGAGAGTCCCATACAGGATAAACCCAAGGAGAAACACACCAAGACACATATTAATCAAACTGTCAAAAATTAAATATAAGGAAAACATATTAAAGGCAGCAAGGGAAAAAAAACAAATAACACACAAGGGAATCCCCATAAGGTTAACATCTGATCTTTCAGCAGAAACTCTGCAAGCCAGAAGGGAGTGGCAGGATATACTTAAAGTGATGAAGGAGAAAAACCTGCAACCAAGATTACACTACCCAGCAAGGATCTCATTCAGATTCGATGGAGAAATTAAAACCTTTACAGACAAGCAAAAGCTGAGAGAGTTCAGCACCACCAAACCAGCCTTACAACAAATGCTAAAGGAACTTCTCTAGGCAAGAAACACAAGAGAAGGAAAACACCTACAATAACAAACCCAAAACATTTAAGAAAATGGGAATAGGAACATACATATCGATAATTACCTTGAATGTAAATGGATTAAATGCTCCCACCAAAAGACACAGGCTGGCTGAATGGATACAAAAACAAGACCCATATATATGCTGTCTACAAGAGACCCACTTCAGACCTAGAGACACATATAGACTGAAAGTGAGGGGATGGAAAAAGATATTCCATGCAAATGGAAATCAAAAGAAAGCTGGAGTAGCAATTCTCATATCAGACAAAATAGACTTTAAAATAAAGACTATTACAAGAGACAAAGAAGGACACTATATAATGATCAAGGGATCGATACAAGAGGAAGGTATAACAATTGTAAATATTTATGCACCCAACATAGGAGCACCTCAATACATAAGGCAAATACTAACAGCCATAAAAGGGGACATCGACAGCAACACAATCATAGTAGGGGACTTTAACACCCCACTCTCACCAATGGACAGATCATCCAAAATGAAAATAAATAAGGAAACACAAGCTTTAAATGATACATTAAACAAGATAGACTTAATTGATATTTATAGGACATTCCATCCAAAAACAACAGAATACACATTTTTCTCAAGTGCTCATGGAACATTCTCCAGGATAGATCATATCTTGGGTCACAAATCAAGCCTTGGTAAATTTAAGAAAATTGAAATAGTATCAAGTATCTTTTCCGACCACAACGCTATGAGACTAGATATCAATTACAGGAAAAGACCTGTAAAAAATACAAACACATGGAGGCTACACAATACATTACTTAATAACGAAGTGATCACTGAAGAAATCAAAGGGGAAATCAAAAAATACCTAGAAACAAATGACAATGGAGATACGACGACCCAAAACCTATGGGACGCAGCAAAAGCAGTGCTAAGAGGGAAGTTTATAGCAATACAAGCCTACCTCAAGAAACAGGAAACATCTCGAATAAACAACCTAACCTTGCACCTAAAGCAATTAGAGAAAGAAGAACAAAAAAACCCCAAAGCCAGCAGAAGGAAAGAAATTATAAAGATCAGGTCAGAAATAAATGAAAAAGAAATGAAGGAAACAATAGCAAAAATCAATGAAACTAAAAGCTGGTTCTTTGAGAAGATAAACAAAATTGATAAACCATTAGCCAGACTCATCAAGAGAAAAAGGGAGAAGACTCAGATCAATAGAATTAGAAATGAAAAAGGAGAAGTAACCACTGACACTGCAGAAATACAAAAGATCATGAGAGATTACTACAAGCAACTCTATGCCAATAAAATGGACAACCTGGAAGAAATGGACAGATTCTTAGAAAGGCACAAACTGCCGAGACTGAACCAGGAAGAAATAGAAAATATGAACAGACCAATCACAAGCACTGAAATTGAAACTGTGATTAAAAACCTTCCAACAAACAAAAGCCCAGGACCAGATGGCTTCACAGGTGAATTCTATCAAACATTTAGAGAAGAGCTAACACCTATCCTTCTCAAACTCTTCCAAAATATTGCAGAGGGAGGAACACTCCCAAACTCATTCTACGAGGCCACCATCACCCTGATACCAAAACCAGACAAAGATGTCACAAAGAAAGAAAACTACAGGCCAATATCACTGATGAACATAGATGCAAAAATCCTCAACAAAATACTAGCAAACAGAATCCAACAGCACATTAAAAGGATCATACACCATGATCAAGTGGGGTTTATCCCAGGAATGCAAGGATTCTTCAATATACGCAAATCAATCAATGTGATACATCATATTAACAAACTGAAGGAGAAAAACCATATGATCATCTCAATAGATGCAGAGAAAGCTTTCGACAAAATTCAACACCCATTTATGATAAAAGCCCTGCAGAAAGTAGGCATAGAGGGAACTTTCCTCAACATAATAAAGGCCATATATGACAAACCCACAGCCAACATTGTCCTCAATGGTGAAAAACTGAAACCATTTCCACTAAGATCAGGAACAAGACAAGGTTGCCCACTCTCACCACTATTATTCAACATAGTTTTGGAAGTGTTAGCCACAGCAATCAGAGAAGACAAAGAAATAAAAGGAATCCAAATCGGAAAAGAAGAAGTAAAGCTGTCACTATTTGCAGATGACATGATACTATACATAGAGAATCCTAAAGATGCTACCAGAAAACTCCTAGAGCTAATCAATGAATTTGGTAAAGTAGCAGGATACAAAATTAATGCACAGAAATCTCTTGCATTTCTATACACTAATGACGAAAAATCTGAAAGTGAAATTAAGAAAACACTCCCATTTACCATTGCAACAAAAAGAATAAAATATCTAGGAATAAACCTACCTAAGGAGACAAAAGACCTGTATGCAGAAAATTATAAGACACTGATGAAAGAAATTAAAGATGATACAAATAGATGGAGAGATATACCATGTTCCTGGATTGGAAGAATCAACATTGTGAAAATGACTCTACTACCCAAAGCAATCTACAGATTCAATGCAATCCCTATCAAACTACCACTGGCATTTTTCACAGAACTAGAACAAAAAATTTCACAATTTGTATGGAAACACAAAAGACCCCGAATAGCCAAAGCAATCTTGAGAACGAAAAATGGAGCTGGGGGAATCAGGCTCCCTGACTTCAGACTATATTACAAAGCTTCAGTAATCAAGACAGTTTGGTACTGGCACAAAAACAGAAATATAGATCAATGGAACAGGATAGAAAGCCCAGAGATAAACCCACACACATATGGGCACCTTATTTTTGATAAAGGAGGCAAGCATATACAGTGGAGAAAAGACAGCCTCTTCAATAAGTGGTGCTGGGAAAATTGGACAGGTACATGTAAAAGTATGAAAATAGAACACTCCCTGACACCATGCACAAAAATAAACTCAAAATGGATTAAAGACCTAAGTGTAAGGGCAGACACTATCAAACTCTTAGAGGAAAACATAGGCAGAACACTCTATGACATACATCACAGCAAGATTCTTTTTGACCCAGCTCCCAGAGAAATGGAAATAAGAACACAAATAAACAAATGGGACCTAATGAAACTTAAAAGCTTTTGCACAGCAAAGGAAACCATAAACAAGACCAAAAGACAACCATCAGAATGGGAGAAAATATTTGCAAATGAAGCAACTGACAAAGGATTAATCTCCAAGATTTACAAGCAGCTCATGCAGCTCAATAACAAAAAAACGAACAACCCAATCCAAAAATGGGCCGAAGACCTAAATAGACATTTCTCCAAAGAAGATATACAGATGGCCTACAGACACATGAAAGAATGCTCAACATCATTAATCATTAGAGAAATGCAAATCAAAACTACAATGAGATATCATCTCACACCGGTCAGAATGGCCATCATCAAAAAATCTAGAAACAATAAATGCTGGAGAGGGTGTGGAGGAAAGGGAACACTCTTGCACTGTTGGTGGGAATGTAAATTGATACAGCCACTATGGAGAACAGTATGGAGGTTCCTTAAAAAACTACAAATAGAACTACCATACGACCCAGCAATCCCACTACTGGGCATATACCCTGAGAAAACCATAGGTCAAAAAGAGTCATGTACCAAAATGTTCATTGCAGCTCTATTTACAATAGCCAGGACATGGAAGCAATCTAAATGTCCATCGACAGATGAATGGATAAAGAAGATGTGGCACATATATACAATGGAATATTACTCAGCCATAAAAAGAAATGAAATGGAGGTATTTGTAATGAGGTGGATGGAGTTAGAGTCTGTCATACAGAGTGAAGTAAGTCAGAAAGAGAAAAACAAATACAGTATGCTAACACATATATACGGAATCTAAGGGGAAAAAAAAAAAAAAAAAAGGCCATGAAGAACCTAGTGGCAAGACGGGAATAAAGACACAGACCTACTAGAGAATGGACTTGAGGATATGGGGAGGGGGTGGGGTGAGATGTGACAGGGTAAGAGAGTGTCATGGACATATATACACTACCAAATGTAAAATAGATAACTAGTGGGAAGCAGCCGCATAGCACAGGGAGATCAGCTCGGTGCTTTGTGACCATCTAGAGGGATGGGATGGGGAGGGTGGGAGGGAGGGAGATGCAAGAGGGAAGAGAAATGGGAACATATTGTATATGTATAACTGATTCACTTTGTTATAAAGCAGAAGCTAACACACCATTGTAAGGCAATTATACTTCAATAAAGATGTTAAAAAAAAAAAAAAAAAGATCCCCTAAACCTGTGGGATAGGGAGGGTGGGAGGGAGGGAGACGTAAGAGGGAAGAGATATGGGGATATATGTATATGTATAGCTGATTCACTTTGTTATAAAGCAGAAACTAACACACCATTGTAAAGCAATTATACTCCAATAAAGATGTTTAAAAAAAAAAAAAAAAAAAAAAACAAACCCAAAACAATTAAGAAAATGGTAATAGGAACATACATATCGATAATTACCTTAAATGTGAACAGATTACAGTCTCCAACCGAAAGACACAGGCTCACTGAATGGGTACAAAAACAAGACCTATATATATGCTGTCTACAAGAGACCCACTTCAGACATAGGGACACATACAGACTGAAAGTGAGGGGATGGAAAAAGATATTTCATGAAAATGGAAATCAAAAGAAAGCTGGAGTAGCAGTACTCATATCAGATAAAATGGACTTTAAAATAAAGAATGTTACAAGAGACAAGGAAGGACACTACATAATGATCAAGGGATCACTCCAAGAAGATATAACAATTATAAATATATATGCACCCAACATCGGAGCACCTCAATACATAAGGCAACTGCTAACAGCTATAAAAGAGGAAATCAACAGTAACACAATAATAGTGGGGGTCTTTAACACCTCACTTACAACAAGGGACAGATCATCCAAACAGAAAATTGATAAGGAAACACAAGCTTTAAATGACACAATAGACCAAATAGATTTAATTGATATTTATAGGACATTCCATTAAAAAACAGCAGATTACACTTTTTTCTCAAGTGCACGTGGAACATTCTCCAGGATAGACAACACCTTGTGTCACAAATCAAGCCTCAGTAAATTTAAGAAAATTAAAATCATATCAAGCATCTTTTCTGATGACAACACTATGAGATTAGAAATCAGTTACAGGGAAAAAAACGTAAAAAACACAAACACATGGAGGCTAAACAATACGTTACTAAATAACCAAGAGATCACTGAAGAAGTCAAAGAGGAAATCAAAACATACCTAGAGACAAATGGCAACGAAAACATGATGATCCAAAACCAATGGGATGCAGCAAAAGCAGTTCTAAGATGGAAATTTATAGCAATACAAGCCTACCTCAAGAAACAACAAACATCTCAAATAAACAACCTAACTTTACACCTAAAGAAACTAGAGAAAGAAGAACAAACAAAACCCAAAGTTAGTAGAAGGAAAGAGATCATAAAGATCAGAACAGAAATAAATAAAATAGAAATCAATAAAACTAAAAGCTGGTTCTTTGAGAAGATAAACAAAATCGATAAACCATTAGCCAGACTCATCAAGAAAAAGAGGGAGAGGACTCAAATCAATAAAATTAGAAATAAAAAAGAAGTTACAACAGACACTGCAGAAATACAAACATCCTAAGAGATGACTACAAGCAATTCTATGCCAATAAAATGGACAACCTGGAAGAAATGGACAAATTCTTAGAAAGGTATAACCTTCCAAGACTGAGCCAGGAAGAAACAGAAAATATGAACACACCAATCACAAGTAATGAAATTGAAACTGTGATTAAAAATCTTCCAACAAACAAAAGTCCAGGATCAGGCTTCACAGGTGAATTCTATCAAGCATTTAGAGACAAGCTAACACCCATCCTTCTCAAACTCTTCCAAAAAATGGCAGAGGAAGGAACACTCCCAAACTCATTCTATGAGGCCACCATCACCCTGATACCAAAACCAGACAAAGATACTACAAAAAAAGAAAATTACAGACCAATATCACTGATGAATATAGATGCAAAAATTCTCAACAAAATACTAGCAAACCAAATCCAACAACACATTAAAAGGATCATACACCATGATCAAGTGGGATTTATCCCAGGGATGCAAGGATTCTTCAATATACACAAATCAATCAATGTGATAAACCATATTAACAAATTGAAGAATAAAAACCGTATGATCATCTCAATAGATGCAGAAAAAGCTTTTGACAAAATTTGACACCCATTTATGATAAAAAACTCTGCAGAAAGTGGGCATAGAGGGAACCTACCTCAACATAATAAAGGCCATATATGACAAACCCACAGCAAACATCATTCTCAATGGTGAAAAACTGAACGCATTTCCTCTAAGATCAGGGACAAGACAAGGATGTCCACTCTCACCACTATTATTCAACATAGTTTTGGAAGTTTTAGCCACAGCAATCAGAGAAGAAA
This sequence comes from Balaenoptera physalus, assembly GCF_965194825.1. Lineage (NCBI taxonomy): Eukaryota > Metazoa > Chordata > Mammalia > Artiodactyla > Balaenopteridae > Balaenoptera > Balaenoptera physalus. The sequence goes on along the minus strand of NC_138896.1, from coordinate 53,665,358 downwards.
AAGAAATAAAAGGAACCAAATTGGAAAAGAAATAAAACTGTCACCGTTTGCAGATGACATGATACTATACATAGATTATCCTAAAGATGCCACCAGAAAACTACTAGAGTTAATCAATGAATTTGGTAAAGTTGCAGGATACAAAATTAATGCACAGAAATCACTTGCATTCCTATACACTAATGATGAAAAATCTGAAAGAGAAATTAAGGAAACATTCCCATTTACCATTGCAACAAAAAGAATAAAATACCTAGGAATAAACCTACCTAAGGAGACAAAAGACCTGTATGCAGAAAACTATAAGACACTGCTGAAAGAAATTAAAGATAATACCAACAGATGGAGAGATATACCATGTTCTTGGATTGGAAGAATCAACATTGTGAAAATGACTATACTACCCAAAGCATATTACAGATTCAATTCAATCCCTGTCAAAATACCAATGGCCTTTTTCACAAAACTAGAACAAAAAATTTCACAATTTGTGTGGAATCACAAAACACCCTGAATAGCCAAAACAATTTTCAGAAAGAAAAACGGAGCTGGAAGAATCAGGCTCCCTGACTTCAGAGTATACTACAAAGCTACAGTAAGCAAGGCAGTATGGTATTGGCACAAAAACAGAAATATAGATCAGTGGAACAGGATAGACAGCCCAGAGATAAATCCTCACACCTATGGTCACCTTATCTTTGTTAAAGGAGGCAAGAATATACAATGGAGAAAAGACAGCCTCTTCAATAAGTGGTGCTGGGAAAACTGGGCAGCTACATGTTAAAGAATGAAATTAGAACACTCCCTAACACCATACACAAAAATACACTCAAAGTGGATTAGAGACCTAAATGTAAGACCAAACACTATAAAACTCTTAAAGGAAAACATAGGAAGAACACTCTTTGACATAAAGCAGAGCAAGATCTTTTTTGATCCACCTCGTAGAGTAATGGAGATAAAAACAAAAATAAACAAATGGGACCTAATGAAACTTAAAAGGTTTTGCAAAGCAAAGGAAACTACAAACAAGGTGAAAAGACAACCCTCAGAATGGGAGAAAATATTTGCAAATGAATCAATGGACAAAGGATTAATCTCCAAAATATATAAACAGCTCATGCAGCTCAATATTAAAGAAACAGACAACCCAATCCAAAAATGGGCAGAAGACCTAAATAGACATTCCTCCAAAGAAGAGATACAGATGCCAAGAAGCACATAAAAATCTGCTGAACATCACTAATTATTAGAGAAATGCAAATCAAAACTACAATGAGGTATCACCTCACACCAGTTAGAATGGGCATCATCAGAAAATCTACAAACAACAAATGCTGGAGAGGGTGTGGAGAAATAGGACCCTCTTGCACTGTTAGTGGGAATGTAAATTGATACAGCCACTATGGAGAACAGTATGGAGGTTCCTTAAGAAACTAAAAATAGAACTACCATATGACCCAGCAATCCCACTACTGGGCATATACCAAGAGAAAACCATAATTCAAAGACACATGCACCCCAGTGTTCATTGCAGCACTATTTACAATAGCCAGGACATGGAAGCAACCTAAATTCCCATCGACAGATGAATGGATAAAGAAGAAGTGGTACATATATATAATGGAATATTATTCAGCCATTAAAAGGAACAAAACTGAGTCATTTGTAGAGACGTGGATGGATCTGGAGACTGTCATAAAGAGTGAAGTAAGTCAGAAAGAGAAAAACAAATATCATATATTAATGCATATATGTGGAACCTAGAAAAATGGTACAGATGAACTGGTTTACAGGGCAGAAATTGAGACACAGATGTAAAGAAGAAAAGTATGGGCACCAAGGGGGGAACGTGGCGGGGGCGTGGTTGTGTGATGAATTGGGACATTGGGATTGACATATATACACTAATATGTATAAAATGGATAACTAATAAGAACCTGCTGTTTAAAAAAATATATACTCCCTGGGGACTTCCCTGGCGGTCCAGTGGCTAAGACTCTGTGCTTCCAATGCAGGTGCCATGGGTTTGATCGCTGGTCAAGGAGCTAAGATCCCACATGCTGTGTGGCATGGCCAAAAAATATTTTAAAATTTTAAAAATTTAAATTAAAAAATGTTTTTGAATAAAAAATACTCCCTGAATTAATGAATAACACTTGTCTTCCTCTCTTCAACCTAAATCCCCATGCCTCTATAACATGGACTAATGTCATAGCCCTTTATCACTTTGCCATTAATATTCAATACCCAGCCTTTGCCCTCAAGTTCCTCTCCCCTGGAATGTCCACTTGACTTCCTTGCATCCCACCCAAATCCAGCCTTTGAGTTTCAGCTCTAGTGTTTCTTCTACAGAGTTTCTGAAAACGATGCTGGTCTTCATGAAGCATCCTTCTTTGTGTAAGCTTAGATCTCACCACCTCATTTCACACTTCATTATTTAATGCATTGCCCTCTTGTTTTATGTACATTAGCCTATTTTTCCAGTCAAGTTGCAAGTCTCATGGAGGCCAGATCATTTCTGTGTCCTCCGTGGTGCCCAGCATGGTGCTAATAAGCTGGGCAGATCATCAGTGTATGTGGATTGAAAGGTTTACATTTCTGATTTACAAAACCTGCTCAGGTCACATAGTAAGGGGCAAAAAAGATTTGCTGAAAGAATATAGTATATGTCAAAAAACTGAACTGCAAAAAGAAGTGCCGGAAATTTCCTAGAGTAAAAATAAATGTATCTGGGTCTCAAACACAAGACTAAAGATTTTAGTCCTTGGCTTCTTCCATGGGCCCATCCCTCTGAGAATTCACAGTTCTTAGGCTCGAAGACTGCTAGTGTGACACAGGCTCTGGAAATATCAAGCACTCCTCTCTTCAAGGTTTGAATCAATGAAAAGAACTTGTCCTGTCATCTTAAAATGACTCTCTTGACCTCTCCATGTCACAATTCACATATGTTACTGTGCATCTTCCTGTCTGTGAAATCTTTAGGATTCCAAGGTGTTCACTTAATAATTAAGTTGACTTAAATAAGCTTTCTAAGAAATAATTGGGATGAATATTTCAGGCAGCCAAATTACTCCTATGCTCAACCATATGAAAAAAAATCTATCTGAAGTCACTTGGAAGGTAATACCAGGAAATCATTTTCAACATTACAAGACATATTAAGAAGTTCAGTTGGAATAATCTGCTACCTTAGATAATAGAACTACGGAATGCTTAAGGCTGTCTGCATTGCCTCCTAATAGCACTGATGAGAAAGTTATTAAGCAAATAAAATCTTCCTGCATTACACTATTACGGTCTTACCATCTTGTCATTTTACAGATGGGTTATTAATTTTATCAGTTGTCACTAAAGTAAGGAAAATAAATTTTCAAGAATATAAAAGGATGATTCATATTTTTTTCTAATGTGTAGCATTCGTTGGCAATATGGAGACTGGAAAACTCAAAAATGATTTTTATTTATAGTATCCAAAGCATATTGATGGAATAATTATCAATTGCTAATATAAAATGTTTATATTAAGGTATAAAATGCATAATGTATACAGTGAAGTACATATACAGCTCCATGAACTTTTACATATATATTCACCCATGTGACCACCACCCACATCGATATATAGAACAATTCCAGCCCAGAAGAAGGCTCCTGCCTGCCTTTTCCTGGTCAAACTCTACTACCTGCTACACTGTAATCATTGTCCTGATCTTTGTCACCATTGGTTAGCTTTTCTCAGTTGTGAAAATATGTGTAAATGAAGTTATACATTGTGTATCCTTTTGTGTCTGGCTTCTTTTGCTCAACACTCATCCATCTTGCTGTGTATATCCATAGTGTGTTCTTTTTCATGTTTGGCAAAATTCCATTGGATAAGCACACCACAATATATTTGTCTATCCTGTGGACATATGGGGGTTTTCCAGTTTTTGATTATTATGAATAAATGTGCTACAAACAGTCTTGTACATGTCTTTTGATGAACAGAAGTACTCATTTCTCTTGTGTGTGTATATCCAAGAGTGGGATTGTTGGCTCAAAGGGTGGGCATATTTGTGAACTGCCAAACAATTTGCTCAAATGATTGAACCGTGATATATTTTAATTCATGAATAGAGTTTGTGAATCCAAGGTAACTACTGTTGAATAATCTAAATTGTGCCTTTTGTTTCTGGTTTATTAATATGTATCAACATTTAAAAAGTATATTGTTTTACACAGGCATAAAAACTTGGCCAGCTCAAGTGTTAGTTGGAATTAAAGGTGAAAGGATTTTGAAAGTTTCATTTAAAAACTTCATCCTTATAGAACGGCATTAAACAATTGGAACTTTAATAAGTTCTGGCATTTAGTGAATTACTCTTTCCTTTACAGTGTTGGGAATTAATGTTTGGGGATTAAAATTAATTAATAGTAATTTAGAAAAACGTATTAAGAAATATGTTTGCCTTGGTCAAACAAGAATGATTTGGGCTAAAAATGATGTTTTGTTGAATGATTGGAGTTTATTCCTCCTACACCTGACAAAAATAACATTTTGATATACCAGGCCCATGCCATTATTTTTCTATCTATTTTTATTTTGTTCTCATAAATCTATAAAGTATAACATTTTTTATTTTCATGTGACCAGGAATTATCTACTTGCTTTCACTGTAATTTGCCTGCATCTAATTTATCATTTCTTTTGAAAGGAAGAAGATTGGTCTTTATCTGTATACAAGGGATTGACAACTGAAGAGCACTAATTTTTCTGGGCAGAGACGCACACAGAGGTCTCATGTCATTTGATTCTGAATGCAAAATAAGATGCAGTTTTGCTTTTTCTGTTTCAGTTATCTCAGGGATCTCCAGAACCAATTGAGCCCAACTTTTTCACAGCAGATTACCATTTATTGCATCATTCATCAGGTCGAAACAGCCTGTCCCCAAATAACCCAACAGGTAATGGTCTTCAACACAGGAAATCTGGCTTTCACAAAGAAATAGATTGTTTGGATCAACAGCTATCCTTAAAAGATTATCTTCAATTTAAAATGAAAATAGAGCTTATTTTGATTATCTATGGTGATAGTTGGAAGGACATACAGTAGGAATTTAGAAATTCCCTGAGATTTATTTTACACACTTGTGACACCTTCCTTGATCATTTATTAATACCGTAAGCAAACAGAATCTGTGTGCGTAAATTGTATTTCCTTTTACTTCTTCTTATCTGATGATGGGAAATCAAATGCCCAAAAACATCCAGGGAGATAAAAAGCAGAAATGAAGAGCTTGAATAAAACAGAAAATTTGAAACTTACCTGAAGAATCCACATCAGACATATTTAATTTTTTTTCTTTTTTGAAAAAATTTCTCATAGGGAGGCAATATAACATAGGGATTAAAGGTACGTATTCTGTAAACCAGGATGCCTAGATTCAAATCTCAGCTCAACCACTTAGTAGCTGACCTTGAGAAAATTATTTGACCTCACTGAACCCCAGTTTTCTTGCCTGTAAAATGGGAACAAAAATGGTAACCATCTTAGGATTATAGCAATGATCAGTGTAAATATATAAAAAGTACTTAGCCAGTAGTAGGGACTCAGCATAATGTAATTTTTCTTGTGATATTTGACTCTCAGAAGAGATCTTCAAGCTAGTCTGAGGTTACAGAATTCCTAAATAATTTTTGAATCCCTGTAAACTATAGTTATATCTCACAGTGGGGCAGACAGATGTGAAGTTTTTACTGTTAAATGAAGACTTGCCATCTACTCAGACAAAAAAAAAAAAAGCTTAATTCTGTTGTGCTTTTGAAGTTGACTAATTTAGGCAAATCACTTCGTGTACTAATTATCAAACTTTCCCTAAGTCTTGGACTCCTAGGATACAGCTAAACTGGGTAGGCAGAACTTCATTTAAAATCGTCCCTGAGAAATCTGTAAGATCGAGATAAACTGTTATCTAAAGTCATTTGCTTTTATTTATTTTTAATTGAACTATAGTTGATTTATAATATTGTGTTAGTTTCAGGTGTACAGCAAAGTGATCCAGATATATATATATATATTCTTTTTCAGATTCTTTTCCTTTTCCATTATAGGTTATTAAAAGTATTGAATATAGTTCCCAGTGCTATACAGTAAATCATTATTGTTTATATATTTTATATATAGTAGTGTGCATCTGTTAATCCCGTATGCCTAATTTATCCCTCCCCCACCCCTTTCCCCTTTGGTAACCATAGGTTTGTTTTCTATGTCTGTGAGTCTGTTTCTGTTTTGTAAATAAGTTCATTTGTATTATTTTTTAGATTCCACAGATAAGTGATATCATACAATATTTGTCTTTCTGACTTACTTCACTTAGTATGATGTGGTATATATATATATACCAAGGAATATTAGCCATAAAAAAGAATAAAATCTTGCCATTTGCAGCAACATAGATGGATCTAGAGATTATCATACTAAGTGAAGTAAAGTCATTTGCATCCCCCTGGGCAGGTAGGTCAGTCACAGGCCAGACTTCTTACCACAACAGCCCTGCTGAGTGACGAGCTCTGGTGGAAGTCTCTCAGCGGCCTGAGAAGGAGTTGACAGGCTCTTCCAGAAGCTGGCTGCCCCTCCTCAGAGCAGACCAGGTGTGTCCCTAGTCATGGCAGGCTGGACAAAAGCAAAGACAGCAGAACCAGGGAGCACTTTGGGCAACACCTTTAAGCTGGACTTGAAAAACCAGCTGCCAAGACTCACATCCTCTTGCGTCCTCTTAACCTTCAACCCATTCTCCTTTCTCTCTCCTAAGTAAGTGGCAGGGGAGCTCCTGGGCCTCCATGTGATAAGTGTTGATTGACCTGAGTGGAAACTGGTCAACATTGCTTTGGGTGGTGCTGGGGTTGGTTAATGTGCTGGTATATCATACTCAGACCAAACCTCAAAAGAATTACTGTCTTCTGATTTTAAATGTATTTTATTCCCTCCTGGCAGCCATAGCCAGGGTCAAACCTTTGTTGTCCTCCTCTGGCTATTTCTGCCTTCCTCTAAGAATTTGTTTTTTTTCTAGCACATATCTATTCTTTTTGCCTTGTGGATTAGGGATAGCTTCTTAATCTTTTCTTTGCCTATCAGGAAGTTTGTGTTTAGGACCACTCCTCACCTATCCTTACACACACACACACCCCTAATTTAATTGGCCAATTTATACCATGAGCAATGCCCATAAATCTTGTGTATTATTTTGTGATGGCCACCCCAAAAGCCAAGATAATTTGGAATGTGTTTGTAAGTACTCATCTTCATCACTAAGAAACTGACCTCTTTTCACTGCATGTGAGTCATAATTGCCAATAAAATCTAAGAAAACATGAACCAAATGTCAGCCTTTTCATAATTTATCTATTTCAGGTCTACCCTCCAGCTTTGATTTGGAGCAGGGGATAACATATGAACAGATGCAGGTGAGGTTTTTGCAGTGCCTCTGAATGATTTTATTTTGTTGCTTTTAATTCAATACTAACCTGATTTTTTTTTAACTTTAGATTGTGATTGAAGAAGTCCTAGAGGAAAGTGGTTATTACAATTTTACTTCTAACAGGTGAGATCTAGAAATGTGAAAATTCATTTTAGACCATTGGATATTAGATCTAATTTCTCTATCCTTGATTCCAGAGGTTTTCCCCGACCTTCTATTTTAAACACTTTTGTAAAATATCTTGGCTTAGACTTGATACAACTGTAAGTAGAATGTATGTTGACCATCTTTTATATGGATGCAGCTGCTGTATTCTTGGTTGAAAAAGAAAGGGTGATCACTTAGTAGTAATTTACTCCTACATAATGAAATGGAAAATTATTTCTACAGTTTTTTTAATTAAGCATGTTTGTCCTATATTGGAAGAGCCGTAAACTCAAATGTCCATGACTAAAATATAACCATTATTTGTATAGAATGCAAGGGAGAAAATGCAACTAAACAAAGAATCACTTCTGGTGAATTTAAGATATGTTTGTGGGAAAGGGATTTGTTGTTATGTGTTCCCATTTGCTTACCCTAAATAAGAAACTGCAGTTTACTGGGGCTGTGTGTTATCTTCTAAAATAATCATTATTGGTGGTCTAAAAATATACTCTATTTTATCAATTTCATTCAGTTATGGATTCCTGCAGTTTTACTGTTGGGCACCGTTTAGGGCACAAAGATTTGAGTACAATTAGTTTGAGAGGCAATCCCAAGAAAGTCTGGTAAGGGATTGAAGAAATAACTCAATAAAAGTTTCCTTTTCAAGTAAGTTACCATTGTGGTGGTTGGAGCTTGATCCCATTATGGAAATCTGAGAGCCAGTGGAGAACAATTCTCCCACTTATGGACTGAGGGAGCTGGGATGGTATTTATCTCTAATTTCCATTAGTCATCGTTTGAGACCTTTTTTCCCAGAGGATGTTAGTTCCCTGGCGTTTCTGGCCTTCTGTAAGGGTGGACAAAGCAGATTCTAGAGGCCAGAGATATCCTCAGGAAAAGAAACGCAGGTGCTGGCCGTAGGGAATCAGGCCAGCATGCTTTGAAGTGCTTTGAATGAGGGGATATGGGCGCTGACGGTGTCTGCTATACATGAGCTGTCTCTTGACTTTTCCAAGGAGCCGACTCATAACAGAAGCATCAAATTGACCATGAGTAACCACTTACACATCCTATATGGCCAAAGTTGCTTTAGGAGGCATAGTCCTGTGGAGTTCATTTTCCCTAAGTGGCCTTTTCTACCTGGAGGAATAGCCTTCCTGTCTAGCTAATGAAGCTATCTGTTGACCACTATTTAAATTATTCTAGAAGTCTTCCCCAAAGATGACTGTTAGCCATGGAAAGAGAAAGAGGTCTCAAGAACATTCTATTAAGGTCATTATATGGAAATTAGAATCTTTTTTGAGGTTAGTTCAGTCTCCAGCCTTTTTTCCCCCTGTTTCAATTAGTTGTTCTTATGAATCACAGATAAGACTAGGCAGCTGCTTGCTCTTTTGGCTTGACAATATATTTCCAAAATACTACCTTTGTACATTTAGTCCTGTTGTGATTTGTAACTGCAGAGAAATGATGAGTAATTCTCACTTTCCAAAGGTATATTGTTAATAGAAATCACGATCTCCATAATCACTCTTCTCCCCCCATCCCTGGAGGGATTTTGAATTTTCATTTTTCCTCCTGATCTGAGTACATCCAGCCTTCCATGGATAGTATGAATGTCTCTGTTCTTGACTCTTGGCAACTTATTATTTCAAGTGCCGTTGGCTTGTAGTGGGGCAAAAGTCATGCTTATCATTTTTTTAATCACATTTTCTCAGAGACTCAGGATCATGGGCAATGGATATCTTCAAATTTTTGCAGAAAATCAGCTAAATATAATGAAAAACCAGGGGTGTAAGGAACTTAGGGAAAATCTTATAAGAGCTCTTATTTTTCCTTTTTTAGAAATAGTAATTCCAGTCTTATTTTGAAATTTATGGTTATCCTTTTCAATTCTCCAATTATTAAGTTTTTAAAAAATCAAACATTACTTCTACTTTCAAAGACATATTCCTGTATTAAAGTAAATTGCAGGTTTTCTTCTTATGGTAAATAGACAATAAGATGCCTAATGACAAAGGTGAAAAATTATTTACAGTTATATTTAGAATTGTGAATATAATATGAAGATATGATTTAAACGATCAAGTTAAAGTAATATATGATGGAAATGACATCAAATTTTCTTAAAATGTTCCAAATTAAAATGAATCATCCATTTAAAAATCCATATAACCATGATACTCCCTTTTCAGTTCCTAATAGCAGTGATAGAATATATAACTGGGGGAGATAGTTTTCACGGTTTACCAGTAGAAATAACCCTTGGTTGTGCTTAAAACCATTACTTGTTTACCGATGTTCCCAATTAGTTTCCAAGAAGTAAGTCAGGCTCCACATAGAAGCACCTAATACTTCACAAACTGAAAGTGCACATAATTCCAAATATGAATCAGATCAGCTGTGACAGTCATGATTTTTCCATACTCAAAGGATAGAGGATGCTAGATGTCACAGGATGTGTAGAGGTAATTAGAATCAGTACTTAGAATCAGTAGAGTGTATTTTCCCAAATAGGTTTTGTAAATAGCCAATATTATCAAAGATGATAATAGATGTTATATGAAAAATAAAATTCCATGACCAAATATATTTGGAAAACCCTGAATGTACATTTTTCCATTTTTGAAGCATGTTGACAGACATGACTATATTGAAAACTTTGAGATATACTTTAGGAAAGAAGTCTGTTGACCTTGTTTACCCAGTGATTTTTCATCTTTTACTTGGAACACAAATTGAGAAAACCTTCCCTAAGCAATGTGGTTTGAAATAAGAAACATTGTTTTAACTCCTCCACCAGTATCTAGTCAGATCTGCTATTGTTCTCATAATCATCATCATCATTTTAATTGTCATCATAGCCATCATTGCAAAATATTATTAAATGATCTTGATTAATAACCATGCAAAAGGAATTACATACATAAGTCCTGTATTACTCAAGCTTACAAATTAAGACTGTCAGTTCAAACCTATACACACATCTACAATGCATCCAGACAGGACCTAAAGCATTAAGCCAAGATATGGCACATTTCAGCTTAGATCATAGGGTTTATGTTTAGTTAGGGATAGAGAGGTGCCATTCTCAAATGGAAAGTCTCAGGATAAGGCCATTATCTAGCTATTAGCTCTCTTTGGGGAAGATACCTAGAACTGTTTAAGTAATGGTGAGACTGCTTGGGCAGTTGGTAGGAAGAATGTCTCAGGCACAACATGCTACATTAGTTAAAGAAAGTGGTAACAGAAATAGAAACAGCAGCAAGGAGCCCTAACCCAAATGAGGGATTTGGGAAGGGGAAGTAGGACTGAGTTGAGAATGCAAGGAAAATGAAACAAGGTCAAAACAAACTGGGCCAGCCCCAGGTGGGCTCTATTTGTGGTCATTTGCAGGGATGTATGATTACCTCTATTTTGCACACATTAATATTTCACTTCCTTACCAGAAGGATACAGCCTGGGGTGTCTTCATTTTATCATTGTTGTAATGAGAGTAAAACTGTTGAGTTTTGTGAGTGAATAGATGACCAGCATACCATTCTTATATACTTAGGGACACATATTAATATTTTACTTTGTAACAATGAAATATGTGTTGAGAGAAAAAGAAATCTACATTGAATCAACTTGCATTGCTTTAAAATAGGCATTTAATGTACAGGTTACTTTGGATGGGTATTAATTTTTCCACTGTAGGGTTATTAGTTCCTATTAAGTTTATAATTTGAGAAAGAAAATGTTAACACTGAACTTCAGCAAAAGACAACTTTCTAAAAATCTCCCCATTCCATTATGTTTAGAATCACCTTTTTATTCATTGTGATTTATTTATTTATATACCTGAGCTACTGCTTTTGAAATTGAATATGTGAAGTAAAATATTTGAGACTGTAGACAACTCCTTCCACTTCTGAATCTTCTAGGTATCACTCCTATCCATGGGGGACCAAGAATCACCCAACCAAAAGATGAAAGTGCTGCATTTTGAATGGACTTGGTTTTCCCAGTGAAGATCAAGTTCTGGACTTCAACCACTACTGGCAAGATGCCCAAAGATTGGGTGCTGCTAAAAGAGTGTGGAAGAGAAAAGACCAACATGCCATGATGCCTGCAGGACCTCTTTCTGGAGGTCCGGTGCTAAGAGGCTTCATCCTTGGGACACATGTATACAGGATGACAGGGCTCCCAGTGTGCTCCTGGGAGAAAATGCTGCAAAATTCATCTGTGAGAAGAAAACCCACTCCTTGCAGAACTTTCCTCCAAGTTAAAAAAAAAAACTTGTCATATTTTTCAAAGGAATCTACTTAGAATTGTGAAACTATGTTTAAAGGCATCTAGCCTTCTATGTATAAAAGATAGTTTTAGATAAAGAAAATTATAGAACTCAGAACAGTAATATATTGGGTGATTCACTGTATCCCTCAATTTTTTTAATCTTAAAAGAAATTCAGAATATGTGATTGAATTATTTTGTAGTTTTATTTGTTTGTTTTAATGAAAGAATTGGTTTTCTCTTAACCAGTTGGGTACTAGTGGTCTTGAACAGTATTTGTAACCTTGCACAGCCTCTGGGAATAACTGTCAAATTGTCAGATTTAAGCTAAGAATGTATTGATGTATAGTTTGTGTATATGTATATATGCATAGGGGGAGGAGGGAGGTTTTGATTAGGCTAATGCTTTGCTGCTAATCAAACTCATAGTGTTTTTAGGGCACTTTGAAGAGTCATAGAGTCTATGAAAGAGATGCAATAGTCCATATTCTAAGTCCCTCCTAACTGAAATTACCAACATTGCTTTTAAATTTTTATTATTTGAGAATTTGAAATGAAAATAAGTTATATAATAAAATATAAATGTCTTCTTTATTCATTGAAACGTCTCTAGAAAAGAGAACTCAGAACACCAAAACAGTGTCCCATTCCTGTGTGGGGATAATTTATGGTGAAAATTCTCTAGATTCTTATTGGGCTAAAATCTCTTCAACTGGCTTCTTATAACTGGAATAATGTCAAGAAATTATTGCCAAATCAGACTGCACTTCTAACTACTTAAAGAAGATTTTAAATCTATATAATTAGTAATCTGAAAGCTGAAATTATGCTTTTTATTTACTTCTCACTAAGTTCTATCTTATTTACATTGATATATTTTTAGTATGATCAAATAAAATTTAGTACAGTGGTTGAAACACAATAATCTTTTCTATAGTATGGAAAAATCTCTTAATGTGAATCCATACTATTTTTACAATTAGTATGTTTAGTACTTAAGTTATATCCTATTCTCTTTAACCCATGCCTTTGAAAATTACCAGTGAATCCTTGTCTTTAAGCCAAATTAATAATTACAAACACACTGTAATTTAAAGTAATAGATGAGAATACAGCAATGAAATTTTTCAATTTTAGCTTTCAACCAAATTCATCCACATGTGAAATTTACACGTGAAGTCAAAAGGCTATGATATTGTTGATTTAAACCACGAAAAATTCTATTTCTATTCCAGCTTAACTTGAACATGCACGATTATATTTTATCTCTTTTCATGTATGGAATGGGCATATGTCTTTATTGTACAGGAGGCACAGGCCTAGAGGGGCACAAATTTTCATTGTGATAGAAGCCAGTACTTAGAAACAAACCAAGCTATAGGGTGAAAGTTTGAACCATAAAGTTCTTCTCAAATGGTGTAGAAAAGCATAGTATTCAGAGGTCACACCTTGGTAAGAAAAGAGAAATTGCTTATTTGAAGGTGTTTTTAAATGCATAAAATTTTAAATGCATACCTTATTGACCAGAAAGGGAGCAAAATGTTTCCAATTAACTCTTCTAGACCATACAAATGGCATATATTATGCTAGAAGTTAGTAAGAATTAACAAAAATAAGCAAACGAATGTCTTTTTCAACAGCAGCTTTAGGCCCATCAACTCTAAGCTGATAGATGCATTCTTTTGCCAAAATGATATATTCTTAAACTACCACAGTCACTGAATCAGCATTCTCCCAGTGCAAGACCAAGACTTTAAGGGAAGGTTAGGCACTGGTAAGGGAAGCATTTTGTGCAGGGGGTCACATCCCAGCAAGGAGGTTAACAAGGAACCCCTTACCCTCACAGTAAAACAATGATCATTTTGTTTTGACTATCTAAAGTGTCTTCTAGTGCAAAGAAGTTGTTACTTGAACTTAATAGGCCTCAATCTTTTCCTGATTGCATTTCAATTTTTTCTCTTTCTTTTGTATAATTTTTAAATTCTTTGTTGTGCAATGAAATCCCTGTGAGTTCATCTAATTCTAAGTCGCTGAATATTTGTATGGGACAGAATATGGATCAGCCTTCTCAGATCATTTTTGATACACAAAATACTTGTTGATTTTGTTTTCACTTCCCTGGTGGTGCAGTGGTTAAGAATCCTCCTGCCAATGCAGGGGCACAGGTTCGATCCCTGGTCCAGGAAGATCCCACATGCCTCAGAGCAACTAAGCCCATGTGCCACAAATACTGAGCCTGCGCTCCTAAAGCCCGTGCTCCGCAACAAGAGAAGCCACTGCAATGAGATGCCCGCGCATCACAATGAAGAGTAGCCTCTGCTCACCACAACTAGAGAAAGCCCACGTGCAGCAATGAAGACCCAATGCAGCCAAAATTTTAAAAAATAAATTTAAAAAATTAAAAATTAAATTAAAAAAATATTGTTTTAAAAAAAGCTTTATCTGAATATGTGTACTTGAAATTGTCATTTCCTTTTTAAAAGCAGAATATTTCATTCTCAGGGAAGTGACTGCAGCAGGCACATGTGCTTACTGTTTGTTAACTTTGTCTTCTTCCAGACGTGTGATATTTAATTAGAGATCTTCAGAGAATAGTGACATGTACACTAGACCCTGAGCTCATAGTTGCATTTCAGAAACTTTCTGGGAAAACAAACACTACTGAGTTTTGTATGGACATCTATGTGGTTCTGGGTGGTATGTGTACGTCTATTTCGGCATTCTAAAGCAGAACTTAATTAAGAGACATTGTTATGAAATTTACCCAAATGATGGAACTGAATTGGAGTTAAGGTCTTCCTAGTGATACCATCTATGACTTATTAAATACTATGAATTTTGATGTTCAAAAACTAACATAGGACTTGTTGATTATGTGCAATCCCAGCAATATCATCAATTAATCAGCATTTGTATTTAAGATGTGTGAAGGTGACAATATTGCTTAGTGAATTCCATCAGTATTAATATGTATAGAATCCACATCCTTCTTTTTGATATGCTGAATTGAAAAATATATTTATTGCTACTTCTCTCTTTTGTTGGGAATGGTGAGGAGCCATGTACATCAAATATGCTGGATTCCTTTAGAAATGGCTTCAGCTTCTGTCTGAAGGCAGGAAAAACTTTTTAAAACTACTTTTATTGTTTTTCCCTTTACTTTGTTTATGGTGTATATTCACAAGTACATAAATCAACTGGAGAGACAATGCACGGGCATCAGAATTGACACAGCTTCTCAGCACGTTAGAGATACAACTATGAAAGACTCCTAAGCAAGGGAACCTCAACGCTTTTGTGTGTCAACCTGGACTCTTTGGATGAAATTCCATCCAAACATGAAATTCTTCATGTTTGACAACTAAATGGGATAAGAAGTTATTTTACATATACCTTTATGGTATCTTTCAGATTGTATCCTTTGATGGAAATTTACATAGTTTTGGATAGGTTATTTTTCCAATTGAAATGTGCTGTTATCAGTGTGCTCAACCCTTGAATGCTGTTTTCCATACTGATAGGAAGACACAAAGGTCTCAGGGAAACAACTTTGTGATAAAGAAATTATTATGTGTGTCATTACAGTTAAATTGTATATTATAAATATTACTGTTATGGTTGATTACAATCCTGCTGTGATGTTTTGAAATTTGAAAAAGGGACAGGAAAGATTTTATGACTTTGACAGGGTGACTGATGGATATTGCAAATTTTCATGCTCTCTGGGACTATGGGTGATAGTTGTTTTTAAAAATGAAGATCACATGTCCTAAAATCATAGCAGCATTCATGGTATGTGAGGTATGCTAGATTTCTTTTACTACACATATATAGCAATTAACTAGTAATATAAAAGTTTTTAAATACAGTTTATTGCTTTATGTTAAAAGTAAATGAACTCTATTCTCAATTGAAAACTGAACATTATTCCTCTAAATGTGACAAGCTTCCTTTTTATCATTCTGTAGTATGAAACTTTGCACTGTACCCAGGAACTGCACTTAGGGGTAGCAAAATTGTATTACAGCAAATATGTGATTCTTTAAATATTAACATGTCGAAGTAGCCTATCTTGTTTCTCCTAAACAAGGATGGAAGTTTTGTCTTTATAGAAAGTTACTGTCATTTTGATAAGTAATCAACAAGTCTGAATAGGTGCTTGGAATTGACCTGGGGAACTCACAAATGAAAAATTAGCTGAAGTTTTTGCAAATGTGATGAACTGTTTCCAAAAAAACAAGTAGAAAGAGGTTTGGAATAGAAATAACAAACCAAGAGGAACAAATGTTTTAAGGCCTTAGCACCTTTAAGCCAGACTGAAAGGATCTCATAAAATATTCTTAACCCATGATTTAGTTCTACATTTCAAGCACCAGTTGAGTCAGGGTTCTGAAAAAGAATTACAAGTCTTATAAATGGCATTACATTTTAGCTTTCCTTGCCCTCCATGTCCTCTGTGTTTACCTCACGAATTTTGAAAGAAATGCAGCGGGTTCAGGGATACCTCCTGTCCAGAAGGAATAGATGAACTATTTGGATGAGCCCAACATTAACACTGAGAGAAGTGAATAAATGCAAGTACTCAGAAGTGAAATCCCAACTTGCCAAAGAGGAAAGGTGAACCTTTCAAGAAGGTGAGATGATCCCCAGATAAAAACTGCTTTGAGAAGTCAGAGGGCAGGTAGAAGGCCAGTGGTTCCCCAGTGCCTGGCATCACCCAGCAGGCTGGTCACCAGGTGGTGAGCAGGTGGCAAGGGGCCAGGGAGCTCCAGGACTTGAATGATTCCTGCTGCAGGGTCTTCTGGAGGCAGCTGATCACACCTTTCCCCAGTGTGCATTGGACTGTTACCTCAGCACTGTCTCAGGTAAGTTGACCACCCAGAGTAGTAGCAGACGGCCCCAAGTAACTTGTCCTTAGGAGAGGGTCCTTGTGAAGCATTCTAAAGAAACAGCTTTATCTGCCAGTAAGTGAACATGGTTCTCCCCTGGGGACCATGTTTTCTGCCCCATCTTTCATCCATGGTCTCAGGCCCATTTCATCTGACAGTGCAAGAATATTACAAGAAATCTATATGGAACTTAAATAGATAAATGCAAGCAGACTTGCATGTGGTTATACTTAGCTAAATTAGAAAAGAAATACTTCAAGGTACTTCAGTTGTTTGCAAGTAAACCAGTTGATAAAGAGGTTGTGGAAAGATTCCATTTTTTACTCTTCTAAAATGGAAAACAAAAATCACTTAAAAGCTTACAAAATTACCTACAAAAATTGTTGCTGAGAGTTTGATAGGAATTGTAACCTTGTACTATTTTTAGGAATTCACATCTTTACCAGGTAGTTTTCTAATTCATGAATTCAGTATGTCTCTTCGTTTATTGAGATTTCCTTTGATTTCTTTCATCAGATTTGTGTATTTTCAAGATGCATGCTTTGTTAGACTTACCCCTATTTCAGATCTTTTGAATGGTTGTAAGTTTGAATGGATAAAAATTATTTTTAAAAAATTTAGTATCAAGAAAATCACTTAAAAGAAAAATCTTTTGAGTGCATTTTGTCTATTGACATTTAGTGGATCAAAACTGAGTTATAATGCTTCCTGTATTCTCTTGTTCCCATTGGTGAGTTTGTGAGGATCAAAAAGAAGTGCAACCCCTAATCTCACGTTGCACAGAGCTTCTAGTTTCTGGACAGCTCTGGGTCTGAGACGAAGGCCTGTGCCCACAGAATGGGAGAGTACTTCAAGTTTGCTCTGAGCCTCAAAAAGAGCATCTTTTTCTTGCCAGCCCCATCCCCAGACCTCTCTCCTGTCTCCACACACCCTCTCACCATTCCTGCCAGAGGAACAGGCTGTCACCAGGTTTCCTGCAGGGACAGAGGATGCTTGTGGCTCTATGAAGATCTGTGACATGGAGGGACAGTGGGCTGCTCTGCAGGGGACTCTGTCCTCCTGTGTGAGCACCAAGGCTCCAAGGTGAGATTGGAGGCCTTGGAAGAGAAGAAAAATGGGATGGTTCTGTAAAAGCTGTATGTAAAAGATCCAAGCAGCTTTTATCTTTGCTATCACTTAAATAAACTCTGTAAAATGCTAAAGAAAATTTAAAATGTATTTTCAACCTTATTGGAAAAGAATTTCTCTTCTGTCAAGAGTTTATAACAAGTGGTCATATTTTTCTCTCAGCAGCTCCCTCAGTCTCTGCTTTTATGCTTTTAAGTGTTTTGATTTTTTTTAAAAAAGTTCCAAGCAGGCAATCACGTATGTGTCCAAGCTCAAATATGTCCTGAAGCAATGGAATGCATAGCAATTATCTGTTGTTACAAATGTTACAATCAGGCACCTTAAACTTAGTGACTTAAACTGACAAGAATTTATTCTCTAGTCAGTGGGTCAGCTGGGTGATGTTCTGCTGATCTGAGCAGGGCTCCCTCATGTATCTATGATCAACTGGCTGGTTGTCAGGGTCTGGCTGGTCTAGGATGGACCCAGAGAGGACAGGGCAGCTCTCCTCCATGTGTCCCTCACATCCCTCCAGTAACCTAGCAGATGTATTGTATTTGTGCTGGTAGCAAGAGTTAAAGAATGTAGAAATGCAAGACTCCTTTGTCAAGCCTCTGCTTACATCAGGTTTTCCCCATTCCACTGGCTAAATCAGATCACACATTCAAACCCAACTTTAGTGTGGGCAGGTGTATCAGGTTTTTATTGCTGTATAACAAATTGCTATACACTTATCAGTTGGAAACTACACACTTTCTTTTTTCTCTCACAATTTCTGGAGGTCAGAAATTTGAGCACACCTTAAGTGAATTCTCTCATAGTCTGGAATCAAAGTGTGGGCCAGGGGCTGGGGTCTCATCAGAGCCTTGAGATCCTCTTCCAAGCTCATGTGATTTTTGACAGACTTGAGTTCCTTGTATTTGTAGGACAAGGTCTCAGTAATTGAATGCTGCCTGTAGTCCTCTGCCTAGTGGCCCTTTCTATAGACAAGACAGTTCACATCAAGGCAGCTTGCTTCTTCAAGGCCAGTAGGAAAGTCAGTCTCCCTCTCTCTGTCTGTCTGTAACTCTCTCTCTCTCATTAAGACAGTTTTATAATATAATCAAGTCAAGGCAGTGACAGTCCATCACCTTTTCCATATTCTAGTTGTTATAAGCAAGTCACAGGTGTAGCCTACACACAAGGGGAGGGGATTATACAATAGAATGAATGATTGGGGTCACCTTAGGATGTCTGTCACAGAGAGAAATACCAAAGCCACAGATACAGGTAGACCTGAAAAACTGGGGTCATGAAATATGAAACATCACAATATTAAAATACCTGGAGAAGGAAGAATTGTGTGAGGTAGTCTCATGAAAATGACCTCAGACTACAGGACCTGAATTCTAGAACATTTCCAGTCCCTGTCCCAAGATTCAGTTAGATGCCTTCAACAGGCTATTTGAAAAACAGATCTAATCCAGAAAATAGACAAACCAACCTCAGTCACTGACATGAGAAGCAGGAATGGAAATTCTACTTCTTCCAGAAGCCAGAGGGGCTTTCAGTAGCATCACAGTTAACATCCCCCACATACTTCTACCTTGATGCAGTGTGCTTGATTTAATCCTTTATCAAGTGGGAACAAATTGATTGTTCTCGGTAATTATGTTTTTATGGCAGAGAACAGGAATTAAATAAGGGAATTATAGATTATAGCTCTATATAGCTACAAGTTGCAATCTTAAAAAAGTACCTCATAAGCAATGAATAGAGGAAACTGTCTCCCAAAGTTAAAGATTCTTCCTCTCTTCTCAAGAGTAAGTGTATATAATTTTATATTCATTTCACTCTTTATATGAAACTTCCCTGATAAGACCAATTTAATTTGCTGTCATACTATAAAGACTAAATGTCATGAATTAATTGTGTACATACACTGTTTTTGTCTCTTGAGCCATACAGACATTTTAACCAGTTTTGGTATGTGCAAAATGTTGTTTATATAACTCAGAAAATTTGTTGCAATTTTCCTAATGAACATATAGGTATAAATATTGTGAATTGCTCAAGAATCAAGAAACAAATTAAAGTCTAAATTTATATGCACATGGAACAAGAAGTAAAGTTGATTAAGGATTTGGGCCCTTGGCTCACATAGACTTGGGTTTGAATGCCAGCTCCATGATTTTCTACTTGGATGACCTCAGACCAAGGACTTAACATTTCTAAGGTTTAGCTTCCACATCTGTATAATGGAGATAATAGTAGATTCCACTTTAAAAGGTTACAGAATCTAGGCTTGATGCAAGAGCTGAGCACTACAATAGGAGTAAGCCACTCAGTACAGTATCAGCCAGACTCCACCCAGACCCCACAGACCCAGGACCCTCGGACTATTTCTGTGTGTGTGGCCTCCTGATGCACTTTCTCTCCTGACAGCCTGCATGTGTGAGGAACTGTCCTTAGGGAACTTGCTGGAACCCATTTTGCCTGCTGGCAATGGTAACACCTGGTATAGGGAAGCAAATCCTCCAGCACCCTCACCTCTGACTGAGACAGCTCTGAGGGTGCTCTTCACTCTTTCACAGTTCCCTGCAGCATCGAGTCAAAGCCACCCTCCACAGCATTGTGTCTGCCTCCCGTCCTGCTCCTGTCTCACCTCTCCTCTCACAGTTTCCCTGGTGACACCTCCTGATGAATGTGTCCCACATCTCAGGACACGCTTCTGGGAAAGCCCCCATAAGGCACTGGCAGAATATAAAAGGCTAAATTAATATTAGCTTAAATTTTTTGTGACAAAGAATGTGGATTGACAATCACTTAATGGTACACATGCCCAAGGAAATGATTCATTGATTGATGTCACTGTGGGGTGTCCTGGTACAGCATCCCCATTAAGCAGGAATTAAACTGGGCATAATGATCTGATGGTTGGGACCACACTCCCTGCCTCCTGTAGCTGTCGGTGGGATAACAGAAATCAGCAGCAAAAGGAAAGGATAAACTAACAGTCCACAGCACCTCCCTAGCCTCCTAAAGTAATTTGGAGACATTCTTTCCTGCCCCTGGGTAACCAGCTGCCTCTCTTTGTGATTTATTGTTATACTTTAGATAAAGTCAGGTCAGAATTCCAAGAACAGGAGAGGAAGTTGCAGCAAGCAGGGAGAACCCTTAGGGAGGAAATTGTCTTCCCCTGCCTTCATTAACCACACAAACAGAATAACCTCCACCTCGGGGAGACCTCCCTGCTGTCTAGAACAGATAGAGTCTGCTGATTCTCATTTGGTCTGTAAGAGACATGGGCTGCTTTTCTCCCACTTCCTCACTAGTTTTCCTTTGAGAGTATTTGTTTCTTTCAAACAACCTCAACCAAAGTAATGAACATTACTTTGCTAATTTATTCTTAAAATGCTTTTGAATTATGCTTATTAATCCTACTGTGAACCTTTTAGATGATCTTATCTTCTGCCTTTCCAAAAAATGAATTCTCATGACAGATATATAACTTTTAGCATGAAATACATAACAAATGACTACTAAATCTCTTCAAATTGTCAACTGAAAAAAAAAAGCACAATGTGAGAGTTGTGAATTAACCTTTACTTGGGGCAAAATGAGGACTATAGTCCGGAGACAGCATTTCAGATAGCGCTCAGAAACTGCTCCAAAGCAGTAGGGGGGAAGGTCAGTATACATGTGATTTTGCTGAAAGGGGTGGGGTACATGCCATCAAGCACATATTTATGCAGAAAGTTTCTGCTAGTCTCATGAAGGTCACTGCTAGTCATGAGGAGCAGACATCACCGGAAGGATTTTAGTGCTTTACTAGATATGAGAAGATGCAAGAATTAGGCTCATAAAATCTTCTCCTAAAACTATCTAACTATCAGAAGACCTGTTCTGCTAGTTTTTCCCAGAGCACAGAGTGCCTCCTTCCTGATCTCTACCCTAAACTCCTTTCAGGGGGTGTTGAAGGTCAGCAGCTGCAGCAGCTCATTATTTGATCCTTGTAGACGTAGATGGCATAGACGGCAAGTGCCAATTTTTAGTTGGCAAAATGCTTACCAGCATTGTCATGGAATCAAACTTAAGTCCGCTCACCAATCTATTGACACCGGGAAAGTGCAGCATTTATTGCAGTGTGCCAAGCAAGGAGTCCAGGTAGCTAGTGCTCAAAAAGTCCAAACTCCCCAATGAGTTTCAGCAAAGCATTTTTAAAGGCCAGGTGAAGGAGAGGGGTCATAGTGTGTGTGATCAGCTTGTGCACAATTCTCTGATTGGCTGATGGTGAGGTAACAGGGCATTAACATTGTCACAAGTGTTAACATTATCAATCCATAGGCTCCAGTAGGTCTGGGGGCTATGTGCTCATGGTCATCAAGTAATTAACATTTTCCATTTGGTGGGGGTTTTCACATCTGTAAGACAACTCAGGAAATGTGCATCAGATACTATGGTCTAGGTACTTCAGAGAGGAGCTAAAGCAGAGGATACAGGTGAGCAGTCTGCCCCAGGAAGTCCCCACAGGGTCCTGCTCAGTTACAACATATCTGGTAAGTTACACATTAAGAACATTGGAAAATTTTCTATGACAACCTTCAGAGATTATCATGTTCCCTTTTGTTCCTGTGTCACCTGCCTGGTTGGGCCTAATCATCAGTAACACCATTAACGTTTTGACAACAGGTGCTCCAGTTTGGAAAGTGTATTCCAAAGTCAATGGTGCAGAAAGGCAGGGAGCGGTAGTGAAATACTTGTTGTTCAAAATCTGCTTGTTCCCTGGGTGCCTATGTGAGGAGGAAAATCACTCACTTGTGGCCATGCTCTTAAAGCAATCAGTAGGAGAGGTAGGGAGTAGACTCCCTACACTTGCCCTCCTCCCAGCACAGCACCCCCCCACACACACACACACCACTCTTCTGTGAAAGTGGACAGAAGCTTCCTAGTCCTTTACCTATTGGTTAACGTTTCCATGGGTCAATTGAGGGAACACCAAGCTTTATGCTGTCTGCAACAATGCAAATCAAAACTACAATGACGTATCACCTCTCACTGCTCAGAATGGCCATCATCTGACCATTTATTGTCTACAAACAATAAATGCTGGAGAGGATGTGGAGAAAAGGGGACCCTCCTACACTGTTGGTGGGAATGTAAATTGGTACAGCCACTACAGAGAACAGTATGGAGGTTCCTTAAAAAACTAAAGACAGAACTACCATATGATCCAGCAATCCCACTCCTGGGCATATATCCAGAGAAAACCATAATTCCAAAATATACATGCACACCAATGTTCATTGCAGCACTGTTTACAATATCCAAGACATGGATGCAACATAAATGTCCATCAACAGAGGAATGGATAAAGAACAAGTGGTGTATATATACAATGGACTATTAGCCATAAAGAAGAGTGAAATAATGCCATTGGCAGCAACATGGATCGACCTAGAGATGATTCTACTAAGTGAAGTTAGTCAGACAGAGAAAGACAAATGTCATATGATATCACTCATATGTGGAATCTAATTTTTAAAAATGATACAAATGAACTTATTTACAAAACAGAAACAGACTCACTGATTTCAAAAACAAACTTATGGTTACCAAACGGGAAGCATAGTGGGGAGGGATAAATCAGGATTTGGGGATTAACATACGCACACTACTATACAGTAAGTCCCCTACATACGAACTTTCAAGCTGTGAACTTTCAAAGATGCAAACGTGCGTTCCATCAACGTCAGGCATGAGTGAAATTGCAGCTTGCCCTCCATCTCTATTGCTGATGATCCTTCAGCTCTACCATCTCCCACCTCCTCTCCCTCCTCCAGTCAGTAACTCTTCTTGCCTGTTCACTTGATGCCAGACCCTGTATGCCAGCTGTTGTACTGTACTACTGTACTTCTCAAGGTACTGTATTGTAAGATTAAATTTTTTCTTCTTTTGTGTGTTTGTTTTTTATGTATTATTTATGTAAAAAGTATTATAAACTTATTACAGTACAGTGCTATATAGCCAGTTGTGTTAGTTGGGTACCTAGGTTAACTTTGTTGGACTTACAAATAAATTGGACTTGTGAACACACTCTGAGAACAGAACTCGTTCTTATGTAGGGGACTTACTGTATATAAAATAGATAACCAACAAGAACCTACTGTATAGCACAGGGAACTCTACTCAATATTCTGTAATAACCTATATGGAAAAGAATCTGAAAAAGAATGGATATATGTATACGTATAACTGAATCACTTTGCTGTAACCCCTAAAACAAACACAACATTGTAAATCAACTATACCCCAATAAAATTAAAAATAAAACACCCACTCATCCTAAGAGCAAATGAAGTGTATGCAAAAACAATGTGTTAACTCCCAAAGACTCCCAACTTGATGGGATGTGATAGATTACTGGGTTGAGTCCTTTGCTGTGGCTCTCTCACCTCACTGATATCAGCTCTATCATGTGATGCACTATAGATATTAACAGCACACGTTGCAGCAATTATTGGTATGTCCTTGTGTGGTGGGGCATATCATGCATTTTTGCCATTTCCATGAAAAAAAAAACATGCCCTCCTGGTTCAAAGGGGGGATGAGTGATACATGAAACGAATCTCAGTTTGTAGCTTGGAGGCAGGCCCAGGGAATCCCAGCCTAGATTAGTCAATCCCCAGTGGAACTGTAGCCAAAAGAGTGAGAATAATTATTGTTGTTTTAAGCCATTGAATTTTGGGATAGTATAAAACACACCCCACTTTCAACATTTGTTTGACCTCACTTGTCCTACAGTGAATTGATTCTGCCACATTTTCACCATCCCTTACATTGCTCATAGCTTTATTTTCCCTCCTATCCAGCATAGATTCTATGGATCATCATTGAAATTACTTCCTTTTATTCATGATCAACTTTATCACCTGGTAAACCCCTATCATGATTACATCAACCTGTCACCCCGACCCCCACCACATTGCCAACTAATAACCCTAGACCTGGTCAGAGAAAAACATACAATCCTGTCAGCTGGTCTCATGAAGCTCAAATTGGTGCCACTTAGCAGTACCACTGTATGGTTCTAGGCCCTTTACACTCACAACCTCCTGTAAGTAATTTTACTTATTTCACTCTATCATTTTTTTCCACTCTTTCGAATTTTCATTACCTCCTCTTCCATATTCACTCTTACTGATGACTCTGATTACTCTTGCACAAGCAACTGGAAGCACTTTCACTTACTCTCTCTATCATATCTACCCAACTCTTGCCTCAGTGCCTATCACACGACCTTCGCTCTTACTCCCAGGGTTAAACCATCCTTGTCTTAAAACCAGTCCCTGCCTTGTCCACTAGATGAGTTTCTTCCCACATAGTCAGAGACACTGCTCCAGGGAACTGTCTTTCCTCTCCTTTCCATCATTAGTTTTTTTCTTTTCTTCTAGATTCTCACATATACACATGCTATGATTTCTTCCATACATATATAAAAGACACACAGTCTTTTAACTCTAATCATCCTTCAGGCTAGTCAAGGTCTAAGACTACGACCAGGGCTGCTATGATGAGAGGACATATGAGTGAGAAAGGAAATCATGGGAAGCTTGGGAGCTTTTTTGTTTGTTTGTTTGTTATTATTTTTTTATACAGCAGGTTCTTATTAGTCATTAATTTTATACACATCAGTGTATACATGTCAATCACAATCGCCCAATTCAGCACACCACTACCCCCACCACCCCACCGCTTTCCCCGCTTGGTGTCCATACGTTTGTTCTCTACATCTGTGTCTCAATTTCTGCCCTGAAAACCAGTTCATCTGTACCATTTTTCTAGGTTCCACATATATGCGTTAATATATGATATTTGTTTTTCTCTTTCTGACTTACTTCACTCTGTATGACAGTCTCTAGATCCATCCACGTCTCAACAAATGACTCAATTTCGTTCCTTTTTATGGCTAATATTCCATTGTATATATGTACCACATCTTCTTTATCCATTTGTCAGTCAATGGGCATTTAGTTTGCTTCTATGACCTGACTATTGTAAATAGTGCTGCAATGAACATTGGGGTGCATGGGTCTTTTTGAATTATGGTTTTCTCTGGATATGTGCCCAATAGTGGGATTGCTGGATCATATGGTAATTCTTAGTTTTTTAAGGAACCTCCATACTGTTCTCCATAGTGGCTGTATCAATTTACATTCCCACCAACAGTGCAAGAGTGTTCCCTTTTCTCCACACCTTCTTCAGCATTTGTTGTTTGTAGATTTTCTGATGATGCCCATTCTAACTGGTGTGAGGTGATACCTCATTGTAGTTTTGATTTGCATTTCTCTAATAATTAGTGATGTTGAGCAGATTTTTATGTGCTTCTTGGCCATCTGTATGTCTTCTTTGGAGAAATGTCTATTTAGGTCTTCTGCCCATTTTTGGATTGGGTTGTTTGTTGTTTTGATATTGAGCTGCATGAGCTGTTTATATATTTTGGAGATTAATCCTTTGTCCATTGATTCATTTGCAAATATTTTCTCCCATTCTCAGGGCTGTCTTTTCGTCTTCTTTATGGTTTCCTTTGCTGTGCAAAAACTTTGAAGTTTCATTAGGTTCCATTTGTTTATTTTTGTTTTTATTTCCATTACTCTAGGAGGTGGATCAAAAAAGATCTTGCTGTGATTTATGTCAAAGAGTGTTCCTCCTATGTTTTCCTCCAAGAGTTTTATAGTGTCTGGTCTTACATTTAGGTCTCTAATCCATTTTGAGTTTATTCTTGTGTATGGTGTTAGGGAGTGTTCTAATTTCTTTCTTTTACATGTAGCCGTCCAGTTTTCCCAGCACCACTTATTGAAGAGGCTGTCTTTTCTCCATTGTATATCCTTGCCTCCTTTGTCATAGATTAGTTGACCATAGGTTCATGGGTTAATCTCTGGGCTTTCTATCCTGTTCCATTGATCTATGTTTTTGTTTTTGTGCCAGTACCATATTGTCTTGATTACTGTAGCTTTATAGTATAGTCTGAAGTCAGGGAGTCTGATTCCTCCAGCTCCATTTTTTTCCCTCAAGACTGCTTTGGCTATTCGGGGTCTTTTCTGCTTCCATACAAATTTGAAGAGATTTGTTCTAGTTCCGTAACAAATGCCATTGATAATTTGATAGGGATTGCATTGAATCTGTAAATCACTTTGGGTAGTATACTCATTTTCACACTATTGATTTTTCCAATCCAAGAACATGGTATATCTCTCCATCTGTTGTTGTCATCTTTAATTTCTTTCATCAGTGTCTTATAGTTTTCTGCATACAGGTCTTATGTCTCCCTAGGTAGGTTTATTCCTGGGTATTTTATTTGTTTTATTACAATGGTAAATGGGAATGTTTCCTTAATTTCTTTTTCAGATTTTTCACCATTAGTGTATAGGAATGCAAGAGATTTCTGTGCATTAATTTTGTATCCTGCAACTTTACCAAATTCATTGATTAGCTTGAGTAGTTTTCTGGTGGCATCTTTAGGATTCTCTATGTATAGTATCATGTCATCTGAAAAGAGTGACAGTTTTACTTCTTTTCCAATTTGGATTCCTCTTATTTCTTTTTCTTCTCTGATTGCCGTGGCTAGGACTTCCAAACCTATGTTGAATAATAGTGGTGAGAGTGGACATCCTTGTCTTGTTCCTGTTCTTAGAGGAAATGCGTTCAGTTTTTCACCATTGAGAATGATGTTTGCTGTGGGTTTGTCATATATGGCCTTTATTATGTTGAGGTAGGTTCCCTCTATGCCCACTTTCTGCAGAGTTTTTTATCATAAATGGGTGTCAAATTTTGTCAAAAGCTTTTTCTGCATCTATTGAGATGATTATATGGTTTTTCTTCTTCAATTTGTTAATATGGTTTATCACATTGATTGATTTGCGTATACTGAAGAATCCTTGCATCACTGGGATCAATCCTACTTGATCATGGTGTATGATCCTTTTAATTTGTTGTTGGATTCTGTTTGCTAGTATACTGTTGAGGATTTTTGCATCTATATTCATCAGTGATATTGGTCTGTAATTTTCTTTTTTTGTAGTATCTTTGGTTTTGGTATCAGGGTGATAGTGGCCTCATAGAATGAGTTTGGGAGTGTTCCTTCTTCTGCAATTTTTTGGAAGAGTTTGAGAAGGATGGGTGTTAGCTTGTCTCTAAATGCTTGATAGAATTCACCTGTGAAGCCTGGTCCTGGACTTTTGTTTGTTGGAAGATTTTTAATCACAGTTTCAATATCATTACTTGTGATTGGTGTGTTCATATTTTCTGTTTCTTCCTGGCTCAGTCTTGGAAGGTTATACCTTTGTAAGAATTTGTCCATTTCTTCCAGGTTGTCCATTTTACTGGCATAGAATTGCTTGTAGTAGTCTCTTAGGATGCTTTGTATTTCTGCGGTGTCTGTTGTAACTTCTCCTTTTTCATTTCTAATTTTATTGATTTGAGTCCTCTCCCCCTTTTTATTGATGAATCCGACTAATGGTTTATCAATTTTGTTTATCTTCTCAAAGAACCAACTTTTAGTTTTATTGATCTTTGCTATTGTTTTCTTTGTTTCTATTTCATTTATTTCTGCTCTGATCTTTATGATTTCTTTCCTTCTGCTAACTTTGAGTTTTGTTTGTTCTTCTTTCTCTAGTTCCTTTAGGTGTAAGGTTAGATTGTTTATTTGAGATTTTTGTTTCTTGAGGTAGGCTTGTATAGCTATAAACTTACCTCTTAGAACTGCTTTTGCTGCATCCCATAAGTGTTGGATCATCGTGTTTTCATTGTCATTTTTCTCTAGGTATTTTTTGATTTCCTCTTTGATTTCTTCAGTGATCTCTTGGTTATTTAGTAATGTATTGTTTAGCCTCCATGTGTTTGTGTTTTTTATGTTGTTTTCCCTGTAATTCAGTTCTAATCTCATAGCATTGTGGTCAGAAAAGATGCTTGATATGATTTCAATTTTCTTAAATTTACTGAGGCTTGATTTGTGACCCAAGATGTGATCTATCCTGGAGAATGTTCCGTGCGCACTTGAGAAGAAAGTGTAATCTGCTGTTTTGGGATGGACTGTCCTATAAATATCAATTAAATCTATTTGGTCTATTGTGTCATTTAAAGCTTCTGTTTCCTTATTTATTTTCATTTTGGATGATCTGTCCATTGGTTTAAGTGAGGTGTTAAAGTCCCCCACTATTACTGTGTTACTGTCAATTTCCTCTTTTATAGCTGTTAGCAGTTACCTTATGTATTGAGGTGTTCCTGTGTTGGCTTCATATATACTTATAAGTGTTATATCTTCTTCTTGGATTGATCCGTTGATCATTATGTAGTGCCCTTCCTTGTCTCTTGTAACATTCTTTATTTTAAAGTCTATTTTATCTGATATGAGTATTGCTACTCCAGCTTTCTTCTGATTTCCATTTGCATGGAATATCTTTTTCCATCCCCTCACTTTCATTCTGAATGTGTCCCTAGGTCTGAAGTGGGTCTCTTGTAGAAAGCATATATGTGGGTCTTTTTTTTGTATCCATTCAGCAAGCCTGTGTCTTTTGGTTGGAGCATTTAATCCATTCCCGTTTAAGGTAATTATCTATATGTATGTTCCTATTACCATTTTCTTAATTGTTTTGAGTTTGTTTTTATAGGTCCTTTTCTTCTCTTGTGTTTCCCCCTTAGAGAAGTTCCTTTAGCATTTGTTGTAGAGCTGGTTTGGTGGTGCTGAGTTCTCTTAGCTTTTGTTTTTCTGTAAAGCTTTTGATTTCTCCATCGAATCTGAATGAGATCCTTGCCGGGAAGAGTAATCTTGGTTCTAGGTTCTTCCCTTTCATCACTTTAAGTATATTATGCCACTCCCTTCTGGCTTGTAGGGTTTCTGCTGAGAAATCAGCTGTTAACCTTATGGGAGTTCCCTTGTATCTTATTTGTTGTTTCCCCTTGCTGCTTTTAAGAATTTTTCTTTGTCTTTAATTTTTCCCAATTTGATTACTATGTGTCACGGCATGTTTCTCCTTGGGTTTATCCTGTATGGGACTCGCTGCACTTCCTGGACTTGGGTGGCTATTATTTCCTTACCCATGTCAGGGAAGTTTTCGACTACAATCTCTTCAAATATTTTCTCAAGTCCTTTCTCTCTCTCTTCTCCTTCTGGGACCCCTATAATGCGAATGTTGTTGCATTTAATGTTGTCGCATTTAATGTTGTCACAGAGATCTCTTAGGCTGTCTTCATTTCTTTTCATTCTTTTTTCTTTATTCTGTTCTGCAGCAGTGAATTCCACCATTCTGTCTTCCAGGTCACTCATCCATTATTCTGTATCAGTTATTCTGCTATTGATTCCTTCTAGTATAGTTTTCATTTCAGTTATTGTACTGTTCATCTCTGTTTGTTTGTTCTTTAATTCTTCTAGGTCTTTGTTAAACATTTCTTGCATCTTCTTGATCTTTGCCTCCATTCTTTTCCCGAGGTCCTGGATCATCTTCACTATAATTTTTCTGAATTATTTTTCTGGAAGGTTGCCTATCTCCACTTCATTTAGTTGTTTTTCTGGGTTTTTATCTTGTTCCTTATCTGGTACATAGCCCTCTGCCTTTTCATCTTGTCTCTCTTTCTTTGAATGTGGTTTTTGTTCTACAGGCTGCAGGATTGTAGTTCTTCTTGCTTCTGCTCGGGAGCTTTGTTTTACAATTTACAGTGGGTTGATTTTACAGCTTGCCTTAGGTTAAAGTCATAATCATATGCATTGTCTCATTCGTTACAAAGACAGTACAAATGGTAGTCAAGTGCTGGATCCAGTTTACTTGGGTTCAAGTCTCACCTTTGTCACTTAAAATAGCCATTTAACTTCTCTGTGCCTTAGTTTCCAAATCTGTAAGAATAAAAACAGTACCTTACTCATAGGGCGATTTTTAATTTTAACATTTGTAAAATGCTCAAAACAGGTCCTTGTACATGCTAAAACACTTAATGTTAGCTATTATTCTTACTATTAATTATTATCTCCCGCAACTTCCCTGTATCTGAAGAATCCCAGAGCTAGGGCTGAAATTTGGGTCTTGATGCTTTTATTTTTCTGCTTTGATTGCTGAGAGGTGATAAAATAATTCATTCTCTCACAATGTGTATTAGGGGTCTACTCTGAGCCAGGCATGGTGAGGCTCACTGGAAGTGAAGAAAACATGGGATAACCTCTTCTTTCAAGATTGTAGGAGAGAAAAACAATGATGTCAGGTCCTCAAGTACCGGACTTTGTCTTATCTTCGTTTGAAATCCATGCCTTGGTATGGGGTAAGACACAGCACAGAGGCAATCTGAAAATGTATGTGGAAACAGACATGGGTATATGAGAGAGAAAACACATTACAAAATATCATTGACCATGCTCCCCCTTTCCTTAAGCTCTCCATTTTTCTCCACTTGTTCTTTTCTGATGATTCTTATTGCCTGCAGTGTAAATATCAAGTTGTCCACATGCTGGCTTTTGCAACCTCATTTCCACCCATTTTATCCCCTCTCAACTGTGTTCAGGAACATATTGTAGCATGGTTGTTTCTCATCCTCTGCTCCTGCCATTCCCTCTTCCTGATTAAGGCTTCTCCTCCCTTTAGTACTACTCATCTTTCAAGGTTCAATTTAATTGCCACATCTTGCAGCAGATGTTGTCATCAGCCTACCCATATCACCTTGGCACCTATATCTGTGCATGCCAACCTGACTTCCAAATGTCAGTCGATCTGACTCTTCAAGAGAGTCTCTGAAGAATGGACTCTGGCCATGGAGTCCATTCTGCTTATGTGTAAGGCTGGCCACAAGCACAAGGTAATGAACACAATGTCCCTCTCACTGGACTCAGCAGCTGTAACCAATAACCAGCAGGATGGCTTTTTAAGAGGAATAACTCCAAGGTGTATGTTGCACATGGGCTCCAAGTTCCTCCAGCAGGACTGATTTTGATAACATGCATCTTTTTTATTTCCTTTCCCAGTTTCTCTTCCCATTACCCACTTGTGTTTCTAGGGATCATTTCCCAAAAAAATGTATTTACACTTTTGCCTTATATCAGGTTCTGCTTCCCTTCTCTCTTGCTTACTGAGAACTGAAAAAATAATTGCTTCCCTACCTATTTTCCTGTAATATTTGTACATACCTCTAATGTCTGATTTATCACAATTTATTAAAATTATTTGTTTATGTGTTAGACTTTGAGGTAAAGGAGGCAAGACCCATGTCATTCCAACACATGTTACACTTTGCCAGGTGAGCACTTACCACATAGCAGACACCAAATACTTATGGAACACAACTGTTTTGGATTGACTTTCCCTTCTTAACCCCTTTATGGCTGATATATACAAGCACTTTCCCCTCAATACCTATTTGTGCAAACACCTTCAATGAAATCTAGCAATGTTATGCTAATATTCCCTGAATTTCAATAAGCATATCAAAAAGCAGTTATTGGCAAATTACAGAGAGGTCCAAAGGATAAACAATTTTGTAACTAGAAAAAGCTCAGCCTAATAGAATTTTGAAGAGTTGCCCATGTTTGTGTGATGATTACAAAGCAGGAAACTAAGGGTACTGTAAGCTAAGTGTAGTTTTAAATTTCCTCCAGACACTAGGGTCACAAGGCTGTAAAATAAAACCCCACCTGCTTCAGCCACTGGGGAGAGTTCCTAACAGTGAAAGGAAAAGTGCCTAAAAGTGCTTGTCAGAAACCATACATTGACTGAATGGGAAACCAGCCTTTTCCTGCAGGCTGAAAGGTTTTCAGTCCTCTTTGGTTGTTTGAGACCAGAGCTTCATACAGCTTTCCATGTAACCCTAGGAAGATTGGTCTGCAGGCCTCCACCTATTTTACGAGTGACTCCCAATTTCTGTATCAATTTACTGCCCAGAAGAAACAGGCTCTATAAACATTCATTCACCTGGCATGTAAGGAACACAAACATCTGATGCATGGCAGACAAGCCTCATCACACTGTGCAATGGGCATTTCTCTTACATTTGGAACACAGATCTTCACACAGATTTCAACCTCTGGATCGAGCAGAATAGTAGATCTCCTAAAGAATATACTATATGCATCACACTTCCCATATACCTTCCACTCTGTCAGAGAACAAAGGGCATAGTGGTTCTTTCCTTTGGAAGGAAACTGTTGGCTACATTCCCAATGGGACGAACCTTGTCTGGTATGAGTTCTTCAGGGTTTTACCTACTAAACTCATGGAGCACTCTTTGATGTGCTCAACTTCATGGAGAACAAGCAAAGGTAAGGTTGACAGTGTTTTGGAATGAATCACAACGTACATCACTTCCAACGTGAACTTGCCTTCAGAGAAGAACAGTGTTGGAAAACCTGTCTGCTGCTGGCTTGGTAAAAAGTTCATGTGACCAAGGGCCACTATTTGTTTCATACGAGCTAAACAAGAATGTTCTTCTGTTCTTAGTTAGGTACTTGCTTTTAAGGGGAGACTCCAAGTGGCTTATGCAAACACTAGTTTCACAAGGCTGTGAAATAAAACCCCACCTGCTTCAGCTACATGAACTGAGTCCTGACAGTGAAAGGGCACACAGTGCCTACAAATACTTTCCACCAGCTTGTGAGTAAACATACCTTGACTGAATGGGAAGTCAGCCTTTCTCTGCAGGCTGAAAGGCTCTCACCCTTCCTTGGTTGTTTTGAACACAGAACATCAGGCAGCTTTCCATGAAACCTTAGAAAAGTTGTTCTACAGGTTTCCACACATTTCACTCGTGAGCCAGAAACCACGGTCTCCATTCCCTATGCAAAATGCACAGGTTTGATAAAAGTTGCTTTCCCAGGCTTGTAACAAACACCAATAGTTTCTGCATGATAGACGTGCCTTATCCATAGTGCAATGGCAGCCTTTCTTAATCACGTTTACAACAGAGCGCTCATCATAGCTTTTTTCTTCCTCTAGATTGACAGAATTGTAGAACTCTTAAAGAGTATACTGTATGATATACACTTCCAACATAGCATTCACACTGCCAAAGAACAAAGTGTAGAGTGGTCATTTCTGAAGGCAAAAAACAATTGGCTACATTCGCCTTGGGACGATCCTGTTACCTCAATGCTTCTTGTAGGGCTTTACCTATGAAATATCTTGAGCTCTCCTAATTTAGCTCCACCTACCATAAGGAAAGCAAAGGTAAGCTCAACTAGACTTTGGAAGGAATCACAGCATATGTCACATACAAAATGAGTTTCCGTTCTGAGGAAGAACACTGTTGGAAAACGTTTTCCTGGTAGCTTGTTAACAAGGTTTTCTGATTACCATGGGAAACTCTTCATGGCATGTAGGCTAAACAAGTTTATGCTTCTATTCTTAGGGTGGTACTTGCTTTAAGGAGAAACTCCAAGTAGCCTATGCAAACACTGGTGTCACATGGCTGTGAAATAAAACCCCACCTGCTTCAGCCACTTGGGGTGAATTCCTGTCTGTGAAAGGACAGGGTGCCTGTAAGTGCTTCAACTGCTTGTTAGAAACCATATACTGAAAGAATGGAAAGGCAGCCTTTCCCTGCCAGCTGAAAGGCTTTCATTTATCTTTGCCCGTTATGGACACAGAGCTTCACCAAGGTTTCCTTGATACCATAGAAATGTTGATCGCCGATTTCCACACATTTCACAAAGGACTCCAAATTTTTGTATCGATTCGCTCCCCAGAATTAACATGCTTTATAAAAATTCTAGTGCTCTTTGGAAAGAATCCCAGGGTTCCAAAAAGAAAAAAATATCCTTTGTTAAAACACTGATGTTTTCCTTATGGAGAGCCAGTTGCCTTTCTGCCTCCCAAACATACATTAGCACACACGCACACATGCACACACACATGCGTGCACATGTGCACATGCACGTGTGCTCACACACAGTAACACCCCAGAATTGTTTTCATGAATCACTGGTGTAATTAGTCCCATTTCCAGTTGTTTCTAAATAAGCTAACTGTCCTCATGTTAATCCACATAGCTGAGATTTATAAACCTGGGTGGCAAAAGAATACATTAAAAATGGTTATGTGTGTGTTTGTTCTTTTTTAATTTTTCAATTCTCTGGAGCTTACATGCAACTAAAATGTTGTAATGGTTGTGTTTTGAATCCAAAGCATTCATTTCAAACCAGGCTGTACCATCATCCATCATCTAAGTTGCTTTATGTTGCTTCCTTTTCTTGTTTTTTTTTTCCCTCACTTTTTGAAAACACACCTTCTTTTCATGTAAATTGTCACTTCAGGTCTTCATTTTGTTTTCATTTCATAGAATACTCAGTCTATGGTGGATGATGGGAGCCTATCATTGTACTTTCCCACTTATTTGTGTTGTCTTTCCATTCTCCCAAGTGGTGGTGCCATGATGAGTACTTCAGAGCACTCAGTGGCAAGAAAGGTGGTGAAAAGAAATATATATATATATATATATACACATATATTTGTATGGACATATGTGTATATGTATATATGTGTGTATGTATGTACATCTGTATACATATACACATACAACTGAATAAGGTTTATCTATCTTTAACTCTATCTCTATATTTATGATATTGTACTTCATACATACCACACTGTATCTGCAGTGAATGTGCAGTAGGCTTAAAAGTCCTCTCTTCTTCGTGTGTGGCTCTTCTTTATTGGACTCGTCTATTTTCCCTGACCAGAGCAGTTCAGGGAAGGAGTAAGTACCTAAAGGTAGTCTGTTTGCCAGCCAAACATGGAAGGATTATGTCTTCCTTCCCTTTGGAAAGTTTTGTCAGGGAAGGTTGCTTTAGAATACATTGTATTGACGTGGGATGGGTTCCCCTCAGACATTGGCCATGTGTCCTTGGAATTCCTGGAGAGAACCCAACCTGAGTTGATCTGGGAGATGGGCCCAAGTACTTCAACTGCCTCCACTGCTTTTGGAATTGTTTCCCCAGGAGAGATATGCTTAACAACAACACAGCTTTGAGATAACAAGGTGGACAGGATTGGTGACACACCTTTGGACAGTATAGGTGACTGGACACTCTTAAGGCCTCTATACAAACTTTTTTGAAAAAATGCTGGTGGACTGGTGAGAGGAAAACTACTCGTCTTGTGGTCACCCAGGACAAACATTGAAAATAAGTTCCTTGGCTTGTGAAACCTACTTCCTACCAATATAATGTGGTCTGTCCCTTCCTCCAGTCTCTCCATGGTGCGTAAACAAGGGGGCGGGTTTGAAGTTACACCTGAAAAAGTCCCGAATGGTTGAGGACCACGGGGAGACCCTGGACTGACAGTCAAACTTAGTATGTGAATTATCGGGAACTCAAACCCCATTAAAGGACATTCTTTTTTTTTTAAGTATTTTTTCCTATTTCTTTTTTTTTTAAATAATTCTTTATTTTATTTATTTATTTTTGGCTGTGTTGGGTCTTCGTTTCCGTGCGAGGGCTTTCTCCAGTTGCGGCAAGCAGGGGCCACTCTTCATCGTGGTGCACGGGCCTCTCACTGTCATGGCCTCTCTTGTTGCGGAGCACAGGCTCCAGGCATGTAGGCTCAGTAGTTGTGGCTCACGGGCCTAGTTGCTCCGCGGCATGTGGGATCTTCCCAGACCAGGGCTCGAACCCGTGTCCCCTGCATTGGCAGGTGGATTCTCAACCGCTGCACCACCAGGGAAGCCCCAAGGACATTCTTTAGGGGTGGGATGCAATGAGGTCCAGGAGATGATGAGGGAAGTGGGAAACGTACACAAGGAAAGCTAAGCTCTAGGCTCTCCATTTTGGAAAGAACACCACCACATCTAAGGATGAAGAACTCAGAGTCAGGGAAAGCCATGGAGAGCAAAGTATGTGTGGAATGTGAAAAGGTGTGAAAACAAGAAGGGTCTTGGAACCCAAGCATTCTGGGAAAATGATGACGAGGGTAGCAACTTCAAAGGGACCTGGGAGCCCCTGAACTGGCCTTTCATTCCAATGCCCACTTGCTTCAAGGGAGTCCTTCCAGGCCCTAAATTTGGAAGGAAAATTCCCCTCCTTTTGCAGCTATTGACATAAATAGGGGCGGGGCATCCTCACCCTTTGTAGGTCCTGTGCTTCTGGGTACTGGACAGTTGGCCAGCAGTTTTTGTGCCATCCATGTGGGTCTCCCACCATGGATTCATCCAGCTTGTCCAGCACCTCAAGCAGTATGTTGACCTCAGCATCTGGGCTCTGTGGTTGGATCATCCAAATGCCTTGATGCTCTCCCAAGGGTTGATCACGAAGATGTCAATGACCACCAAGAGGGCAAGGGCAGATTTGCTGGGCCATGTTTCAGGAGTCAGTTGGGCAAAAAGATGGACAGTGGCTTGGGCATTTTATGTACATATTCTTTTTTGTTTCCTTCCTGAAATCGAAATGCAAGTTGGTAGCCCTGTTGCCCATCAATGGTTTCTCTACCAAAAGTCCTATCCTGTGGGTGCAGAAAACAAAACACAAGTGTTTGTAAATGCTCCCTACTAAACTGACACTATTTTCCAGTTGACCAAGTTTTGGATTTTGAGTTGGTTTCGTTTGTTCTCTTCTTCTTGTTGTGGATTGCTCTCTTTGTTTTCATCTTCCATTTGAACTAGTTAATTTCTATTGTGTCCATGACAAGTATCAACATCTAATTCGTATTAAGAACAGAAGAGAGTTTTTCTTCGAGTGAAACTGAAAACTAGAGCCCGGGAAATGCAGATTCCAGAAGCACTCTAATTGTTTCCCACTGGATTCCAAGGTGAGGGATGGGGGTGGGGGTGGGGGTGGGGGAGCCTCTAGAAAGGCAAAATCCGAAATGTGATAAGTTAGTTCCTTGAGTTCTTTCCAAAGAATTGTCCTTGGAGCTGGCAAGAAGGAAGGGAGCTTGTTAAGGAAGTCTCTGTTGGGGGTCTGAAATCCTTGCCTTGGCGCCTTCCAGGGGGAGACACCCTGAGACCATAATTGGCTGCTGACAGCTGCTAGCAGGTATGCCTTTGAGAAGGGCTGGTGTTGTCCTAAAGTTGGATAGAGTTCAGGAAACTCAAGATTTCAGGGATGTGGGGACATGCCTGAAACCACACCCACCGTGGCTATAACACCTGGCTCCCTTTGTGAGGTGGGAAAAAAACACCCTTCTATTCCTTGTCACCACAAAGACCCAACGTCAAATAGGACATGGGTCATGCACTTTAAGGCTCCCCAGGAGAAAGATTAGCACATACACACCATGGCGAGTCAGCATGACCTTGGTGCCTGGAAAGGGAAATTCATCTTCCAAGGAGAACCAGCATGGGTAGGAGCCATCAGAAGGGGCACCACGTTGGTCCTTATCTCAAAAGTGGGTCTTCTAAACAATCTCATAGTGCGTTCTGTCTTGTGTTGTGTTGTACGTTTTGCTTTGTTTTTGTTTTGTTGTGTTTCCTTTCAAATAGTGAAAGCAGATGTGCCCTGTGCATATGATAGGCCAGAAGTCAGGTTCCTCTTGTCAGCATAGAGTAGAAGCCATCAAGACTTTCCAGGCATCCATAGGTAGAAAATCCTTCCACCCATTGGTCATGATATCCTGTTTTTCTAGGGCTTTCTGTTCTGTTTGCATGGAATTCTGTGGATTACTTATGAGTGGTGAGGAGCTCTCCATAGCCTTGACTCTCAGCTTAGCTTGAAATCCCAGGGTCACATTCAGCCTGGCTTTTGGTGGGCTGAAGTTAATTCCAAATACAGAATCGTCCCTGGATTTAGAGGTTTTCCCATATGGCACAAGGACAACCGCTGGGCTGGCACCATTGTTTGGCACCTCCATGGATTCCCTCCTGAGACTTTCCCCCTTTTCTCTTCCACAGGCCCACTCTCAGAAGATCTTGAAGAAGGAGGCTTGTCCTGAAGCTGAGTCAGAAGGATGCTCTGCAAGCACTCTTTCAACAGAACCCTTACCCTGGGATAATGACTAGAGAATGCCCTGAAAACTTGGCATTCCAGAGAGCAGAATTCAGGTAAGTCCAAGTCTCTCAATCCATTCCCTCTCTCGGGGATCTCGTCTAGACGCAATGCACACCAAGCCACCTGAAGTTGTTTCTCTTGCAGCTTCTCTTTTGAGTCCCAGCACCCTCTTACCTCTGCCACCTGAGGACAAAGGACCAGGATGTGCACAGTCTCAAGACATTCTCCCAAGACTTGCAGACAGCAAACAATCCCTGTGGCATCCATCCACGGGTACTGCCTGACAACCATCTTTAGTGTGTGCAGAAAATCAAGCACACAGATCAACAATAAACAGACATGCACACACACACCAGCATTATTTAATTAATCACTGGTGTAATTAGTCCTATTCACAATTGTTTCTAAAAGAGTTCGCTGTTCTCATATTAATACACATGGCTGTGATTTGTAAACCTGGGTGGCAAAAGAATACGTAAAAAATGGTTATGTGTGTGTGTGTTCTTTTTTTTAATTTTTCATTTCTCCGGAGCCTAAACCCAACAAAGATGATGGAATCGTTGTATTTTGAATCCAAAACATTCCTACAAACCCAGCTGTGTCAGGCTTTGACATATATATATATACACAAACACAGACATACAGATGTCATTCCATTTGTTTGTGTCATCTTCAAATTCTTTCATTAAAATTTTCCAGTTTTCTGAGTACAGGTCTTTAACCTCCTGGGATAGATGTACTCTTAGGTATTTTATTTTTGTTAATGTCATTGTCAATGGGTTTGTTTTCTTCATTGCTCATTCTCATAGTTTGTTGTGAGTGTACAGAAATGTAACCAATTTCTGCCAATTCATTTTGTATCCTGCAAATTAGCTGAGTTCTCTGACGAGTTCTATTTGTTTTTGTGAGTCACCTTCAGCATTTTCTATCTATGTAGAGTATCATATCATCTACAAAGAGTGATCATTTTACTTTTTCTTCTGCCATCGGATTCCTCTTATTTCTTTTTTCTTTTTTTCCTTTTAGTTATTACGGACATCCTAGACCATGGTGAATGAAAGTGGTGAGCATGGTTAGGGTTAGAGTTAGGTGTAAGCATAACTGGCCCTTTTCCCCTTCCCCTTTCTCCATCTCTCTGAGCCCTCTAGGAAGGGCAGGACTAGTGCAGGGTCACATATGACACAAGGAGTTGAACTGGACCGTTGTTTTTCTACCCCTCAGTCCTGGGCATACTTTGGTATACTATCTGTGTACTTTCTGTGGCCAGGTGTTCCTTCAGATCTTTCCTTATTTTTCATGGGATCGTTTGTGTTAGTGCTCTTTGTACATTTTGAGACAAATCCTTTATTCATTATGTGTTTGCAAATGTTTGTCTCCCAGTGCATGACTTGTCTTTTGCTTTTCTGAAGAAAGTCTTTCACAGAGTAGAAATCTTTAATTTCATCAAGTCCACAGTATTCCCTTGTTTTTCTTTGTGGATTGCTTCTCTGTGTTGTGTGTTAAGACTCAATGCTTATGTCAATATTCTGCTATGTTTTCTTCTCTAATTTTGAGTAGGTTTGCATTTAGAATGTGTCTATGAATAATTTTGAGTGAATTTGGTGTCAGTTGTCAAGATTGCATCTACAGTCGTTTCATTCCAAAATGGTTTCCAATTCATTGTTCCTGTACTCTTTTGGAGACCTTATGGGAGAGTTAGCTCCATTTCAGTTTGAATGAATTCTCACAGTTTAATGGATTCAGTAGTTCTGCCAGCAGGGAGCACTGTGCCCAGTGAAGTGTGAATGAGGTGTAGCCTGCACTTCCTGCACTGAACACAGTGGGACACTGAGCCCACCTCTCTGACCCACAGCCTATGTGCATTCCACCGTGGACTTGGCTCTGTGTGTGGCAGGCACTGGTGGTGGCTGAAAGGAGTTCCATCTCCTCAGGCACCACCAGTGCTTTGGCTTTGGGACACCGAGGGTCAGCCTCTAAGGTGACAGTAGAAATTGTGCAAGAATTGCAGTGGGATCAACTCTAAGGCTCAGCACTGCTAGTAAAAGGAGGCACCTGTGGAACTTTGATGGGTCCTGCACACTGTTCTCCCAGAGAGGACTGTCCATTCACTCTAACTTTTAGGAGATCTGCTGGGGCCTCTGCTCCCTCAGGTTGTCACCAGACTAAACACTGACCTCTGTGATGATGATGACCAATGCTGTCTCCACAGTGTTTACATTCCCATGTGTCCTCATCTGAGAGGTTAGGCAATCTCTAAGAGATACGGGCCGCAGGCATTACCTCTCATTGGAATTGGAATCACCTGTGTTTGTTCTGTTTCTTTTCAGAATATTGATTTTCAAGAGGCCTTTGAGGCTCCAGGGATGTTAGGTCTTTCTCTGGCCTTGGGTTATGGGGAATGCTTTTCCAGTTAGTGTTGGGGTTTGTCTTTCCAGCTGCCTTTCTTGGTTTAGTTGTGTTTGTTAGTTTCTGTGCTTGTTAACTTGTTTGTGGCCACAGGAAGAGCTCAGTATTTCCCTTCTGTCTTCTGGCTGGGGCATCACACTTAGAGCAGAAGTGCTTACCCTGAGATTATGCACACATTTACTAAAAGGGTTTCGTTTGGTCCATGTCATCTTTAATCCATCGGGACTTCACTTTCAAATAACAAAATGCTATTTCAAATGAAAACAAAAAAAAGAATTTACCAGTCCCCTCTTAAAATATGTGGGCAGACCCGAAAAGCCACCATTGGTATGATTTCATTGATAGGAAACATCCAGAATAGGTAAAGAACCAGAGAAAGAAAGAGGACTAAGGGTTGTCAGGGTCTGGGGGAGGGAGGAACAGGAGTGCATGCTTTGAATACAGGGTTTCATTGGGGGGCAGGGAATGAAAGGGGCTGAAACTAGACAGTGATGATGATTGCATAGCATTGTGAATGTACTTAATGCTCCTGAATTGCACAATTTAAAATGGAAAGAACATGAATTTTATTATTTTCAACTTAAAAACCAAAGTACACAATGTCATATACAATGTTGAAGAAAACAACAAAATTACAACAAAACAAAGCAAAACAAAACAAAACACCAAATAAAAACAACCACAGGGGAAGGGAAATCAATTTCGTGTCTGAAAGCATGTTGATGGTGTGCATCAGGAGCAGACAGTGATGATGGTTGTGGAGCCAACTCTGCACCTGGGGGTGATGCTTCCAGAAATGGCTCTGGGTCTCCTGCAAAAGCAGGTGCATGTTCTCCCTGCAGAGGCTGTGAATTTTGACCTGGCTCTGGATCTCCTGCCAAAGCAGGTGCAGGTTTTTTCCCTGTGTGGGCTGTCAATCAGCATCTGCAACTGGGTCTCCTGCAAAAGCAGATGCACGTTCTTCCTGCTGGGGTTGTAAATCGGCCTTTGGCTTGGTGTTGCCTGCAGCCTGTTCCTCAGGCTTGGATTTCCCTTTAGCTTGTCACTGGGTCCTACACCTGAGCCTAACTCCTCCAAATAGATAGGTTTTGGGGGTGGAGCCAGTTTTAATTCCTGGGGCTGTGAGAGAAGAAAAGATTCCCCACATGCCTGCCTTTCCTTGTGCCTTTCCAATGATAGAAATCTCCCCAGAGCTTTCGAGAGAATTTCCAGTCCAGGAACTCACAATAAGAGGTCTTCTCTGACTGCAGTCCACCAGATGGGTGGTCTGAGGCCAGCCTTTGTTCTGGGCCCAGCACCAGGCTCTGGGGACTCTTCCCTGTGTGACCCAGCAGCCACATGCAGCCTTCTCACCATTGTGCTCTGTCTTGATGGGCTCTGGGTCCTCCAGCTGACTCAGGGGAAGGATGACAAGGTGGTTCCAGGTCAGAGCCGGGTGTGCTGAGCTCCGTGGAAGCGGGGATTAGCCGGGTGTCTGGGCAGGAGGCCTTCCTGTTGACCTCTGGGCCCTGGTTCTGGAGAACCCTCCATGGCCACACTCAACTGGAGCCTGCACTGGCCTTTATTAGTAGTGTGGCGCCCCAGCCCCTCACTCGGGGAGATGGATTGGGTGTCTCCATTGATGAGCTCCTCACCAATCTCCAATTCGGGGCGCTGCCATGACAGGGACCAGCTGCTGGCCTGGGCTGGCCCGGAGGGATCAGAGCCCTGCGTGGCCATTATCACTGCTTCTTCTACCCACTCAGCCTTCTGTTCCCAGATCAGGCACAGACCTGTGTCTGCTCAGATAGCCACCCGCAAGGAAGGAGGTCCACTAGAGGGCTTGGAGTAAATTTAGGCCTGGGCTCTCGCCATCCCACCCAGCCAGCTTGGACCTGGATTGTGGACATGACCGGCCCACCAGGCTTCTGAACCCTATCAGCTTGCTCTTGCTTGAGGCAGACACTCCTCACAGAAACACCCACCTCCAAACATCCAGGAAAGAGACAGTGGGCTACCAGGATGGGATCAAAGTGGTGGCCTGACCTGGGATGGCCGGGTCTGGGGCTCCCTCCCTGGGTTCCTTTTGGGTTCCTGCAGGCAAATAGCCGAAGGCCTCTCTGGTGAGACCTGACTGCTTTGTTCATTAAATGGATTGCGACAGCTTGAAAACAACCTGAGGATCAAAGTTCTATGCATTCTTTTGTCCAATGTGAGTTTGCCTCAGTGAGTAAAATCCAAAGCTGCACTGAAAAATAAACTGCCTACCATTCCTTCTCATACCTCATGTCTCTCTACCTCAGGCATGAACTCGACTTTACGTGAAGCCTAAGAAAAGTAGACTATTTCCCTTAATGTTGTGAGGCACTCGGGAGATCCAGAGTCACCTACCCAAACGAGGGCATTAACTTTATAATCCTGAACACTACTTGCAGAACCCCCTGCGACCAAAAGTTTCTCCACAGAAGGGAGCAGGGTGTCCCATGTGTTTCTTGTATCAAGTCACCAACTGCAGTTTAATAAGCAGTGTGATCAAGATTGAAATTGGGGAATGATGGGAAAACCAGTATTTTGACCTTTGCAACGCAAGATAGTTGTGGCTTAAAATCTACCTGAAAAACCTGTTGTGGTACATCTTCTCTTCACTGCAGGAATTCCTCTGTGAGGAAAAGTGGGTTTGTTTGAACAAAACCAAGAGCTTGCAATTACTTATAAGAGCTCATCCCACACCACTATTTATCTAACTGTTGAATGAAACGTGACCACTAGCCTCCAGCGAGGAACCAGATTTTCCCTTCAGCAAAGGTAGATAGGCAGTGGTTTCCATGAAGAA
Source organism: Balaenoptera physalus (assembly GCF_965194825.1). Lineage (NCBI taxonomy): Eukaryota > Metazoa > Chordata > Mammalia > Artiodactyla > Balaenopteridae > Balaenoptera > Balaenoptera physalus. The sequence continues at coordinate 53,621,334 of NC_138896.1, read as the reverse complement.
AAGGTTAATGTAGTGTTTTACCTCTACTATGCTTTCAGGACACTGGGGACATTCCTGTTTGCACTAATTACTTTGGAGGACACTGTGTACCGAAAATCTCTTCTGTGGTTTCCAAGCAACATCCAGCGAAATCGACCATTGGGAAAAACTCTTTATATGCCGAGTGAAGGAGAGTGAATGGCTTTATTCTTTAAACAGCTAGATAGCAAGAGCTTGAAAAAAACTTCACGGATCACAGTACTATGCATTCTTTCGTCCAATGAGGGTCTGCTTCACTGAGTAAACCTGAGTTGCACCAAAAAATACACTGTGCATAACATTGCTTCTGGGAAATTATACCTGATCTGTCTCTACCTCCAACATGACCTAGATTTTCAGTCCAGCCCACTGAAAAATACAGAGTTGCCCTAAACATTTCTAGGCACTGGGGAGATCCAAAGTCACCTATGCCTAACTAGAGCATTACCTTGGAAATCCTTTCACCATATGCACAGCTCCCTGCATTGCAGTGTTTACTATTTATAGGGCAAAGTCTGTACAGAGATCTCCCGTAGCTAGTCAGAAACTGCCAGGAAATATGCTGTGCAGTCACGTTGGAAATTGAGACTTGATGGGAAAGTTTATTTTACTCATAGGAATGTAGATAGTTGCAGCCTCAGCACTACCTGAGAAACACAGCTGCTGCCCATCTGCTCTTCATTATAGAAATACCGTTGTGAAGAGAAGTGAGTTTCCATGAAAGAAACCTCAAGGCTGCAATTCCTTCTAGGTGCTACATACCTCAGCAATCGTTAGTGAAGGGGCCAAGAATAAGGGACCACTAGGCTCAACCTAACGTTCAGGTTTTCTCATGACAGAGGTAGGCATGCAAGAAGTTCCATGCAGCCTGAGTCAATGTGGTTCTTGAACTCTGGGAAGCATTTCAGGTCTCTTAGGACTCATGGGTCTGCACTAGGATTCAAAACGTACACAAAGGACAGCCTGTCTCTTCTGGGACTTGTGAGCAATGGAGCATTGGGAACAACTGTATGCTGATAGAAGGGCAGTGAAGGGATTCGTTCATTAAACAGCTGGATTGCGACAGCTTGAAAACAGCTCAGTTTTCACTGTTCTATGCATTCCTTCCTCCAAAGCCTGTCTGCTTTTCTGAGGAAACCTGAGCTGCCCTGTAAAGTACAATTGGCTTACCACTGCTTCTGGGAACACATACATGACATCTCTCTACCTCAGGCAGCAACTAGTCAGGGTCTAGTGGGTTCCGTGAATGTCCAATAGGTCGTCAGAAACTGCAGGGTAATATGCTGTGTGGTCTCGTTGGAAATTGAGGCTTGATGGGAAAGTTTATTTACCTCACTGGCATGTAGAGTGCTGTGGCCTCAATGCTACCTGATAAACACTGTATTTGCCCATCTTCTATTCATTGCAGAATTGCCTGTCTGAGGACAAGTGAGTTTCCATAAAAGAAACCTCGGGTTGCAATTCCTTGCTAGATGCTCATCCCTCAGCAATCGTTAGTGAATGGGTCAACCACATGTGAACACTAGCATCAAGCTAACATTCAGTTTTTCATGTCACTGAGATAAGTATGCAGTAGGTCCCATGCAGCCTTTGTCAAAATGGTGCTTTAACTCTAGGAAGCATTTCATGTCTGTTAGGACTCGTGGGTCTGCACTAGGATCCGAGACATACACGATGGACCACCAGTCTCTTCTGGGACTTGTGAGCAATGGACCATTGGGAACAATTATATACCAAATGAAGGACAGTGAAGGGCTTCGTTTGTTAAACAGCTTTATTGTGACAGCTTGCAAACAACTCAGTTATCACCGTTGTATGCACTCCTTCGTCCAAAGCAGGTCTGCTTCCCTGAGGAAACCTGAGCTGCACTGAAAAAATCCTGGCCTGCCATTCCGTCTGGGACCAACACAATCACGACTCCCTGCTTTGCAATGTTTACTCATTCAAGGGTCCAGTGGGTCCCGTGGATGTCCAAGAGAGAGTCAGAAATGGCAGCAAAATATGCTGTACTGTCACGTGAAAACTGAGGCTTCATAGGAAAATTCATTTTCCTCATTGAAATGTAGAGAGTTGTGGGGTAAATGTTACCTGATAAACACTGTAGTTACACATCTTCTCTTCATTGCACAATTGCCTTTGTGAGGACAAGTGAGTTTCCATGAAAGAAACGTTGAGGTTGCAATTCCTTGGAAATTGCATTTACTAGTGCAGACTCGCGGGTCTGCACTAGTATCTGAAACGTACAAAAAGGACAGCCTGTGTCTTGTGGGAGTTGTGAGCAATGGACCGTTGGGAACAACTATATGCCAAGTGATGGGCAGTGAAGGGCTTCGTTGGTTAAACACCTAGACTGCAAAAGCTTGAAAACAACAGAGTTATCACCGTTCTATGCATTCCTTCATGCAAAGAGTGTCTGCTTTTCTGTGGAAACCTGAGCAGCACAAAAAATACAATGGGCTTACCACTGCGTCTGGGAACTAATACGTGACTTCTGTCTACCCCAAGCAGCAACTAGGCTTTAGGTCCAGCCTCAAAAATTACAGGGTTTCCCTGAACTGCTAGGTATTCCGTAGATACATTGTCACCTAGGCCTCACTAGGCCATGATCTTGGTAATCCGTTCACTGCAATCACGACTTTCTGCATCACAATGCTTACTCACTAAAGGGTCTAGTGTGTCCCGTGAATGTCCAATAGGTAGTCAGAAACGGCAGGGTACTATGCTGTGCGGTCCCGTTGGAAATTGAGGCTTAATGAGAAAGTTTACTTTCTTCATTGGCATATAAAGTGTTGCAGCCTCAATGCTACCTGATAAACACTGTAGTTGCCCATCTTCTCTTCATTGCACAATTGCCTTTGTGAGGACAAGTGAGTTTCTATGAAGGAAACCACGAGGTTGCCATCCTTGCCAGAAGCTGATGCTTCAGCAATCCTCAGTGAATGGGCCAACTTCAAGTGACAACTAGGCACAAGCTAACGTTCAGGTTTTCTCATGACAGAGATATGCATGCAACAGGTTCTATGCAGCCTTACTCAAGGTGGTTCTTTAACGTTAGGAAGCATTTCAGGTCTCTTAGGACTCCCGGGTCTGCACTAGGTTCTGAAAAGTACCCAAAGGACCGCTGGTCTCTTCAGGGACTTCTGAACAATGGACCGTTGTGATCAACAGTATGCCAAATGAAGGGCAGTGACAGGCTTCGTTCGTTAAACAGCTAGATTGCGACAGCTTGAAAACAACTCAGTTATCACAGTTCTATGCATCCTTTCGTCTAAAGAGTGTCTGCTTTTCTGAGGAAACATGAGCTGCACTGAAAAATACAGTTGTCCTACCACTGCTTCTGGGAACTAATCCGTGAAGTCTGTCTACCTCAAGCAGCAACTACACTTCAGGTGCAGCTTCAAAAATTACAGGGTTTCCTGTAAAAGAGATATTCCTTTAAAATAGGTATTCTGGAGAAACATTTCCACCTAGGACTCACTGAGCCATCACCTTGATATCCTTACAACACAATCACGATTCCCAGCAAGGCAATGGGTACTAATGTCATATTCCATTGAGTCCACTGGATGTGCAATAAGAGAGTCAGAAACGCCAGGGGAATATGCTGCTTGGTCCCCCTGGAAATTGAGGATTCCTGGGAAACTTTATTTTCCTCATTGAAAAGTGGAGATTTACGGCCTCAGTGATTCCTATTAAACACTGTTGTTGTCCATCTTCTCTTCATTGTACAATGGTCTTTGTGAGGACAAGTGATTTTCCAAGAAAGAAACGTAGAGGTTGCCATTCCTTGGTAGGTGCTCATCCTTCGGTAATCTACAGTGAATTGGCGACCCCATTTCACCACTAGCCTCAGGCTAACATTCATGTTGTCTCATGCCAGAGGTTGGCATGCAGCAGAAACCATGTGGACTTATTCAGTGTGGTTGTTGAGCTGTGGGAAGCATTCCAGGTCTCCTAGGACTCGGGGGTCTTCACTAGATCTGATACGTACAAAAAGGACAGCCTGTGTCTTCGGGGCGTTGTGAGCAATGCACCGTTGGGAACAGCTAGTTGCCGAATCATGGGCAGTGAAGGGTTTCGTTGGATAAACGCCGAGATTGCGACACCTTGAAAACACCTAGCTATCAGCGTTCTGTTCACTCCTTCGTGCCAAACGTGTCTGCTTTTCTGCCTATCCCCGAGCACACGAAAAATATAATGATCCTACCCTTCCTTCTGGGAACCCACACGTGATGGAATCTACCCCAGGCAAGCCAGTGGACTTTAAGTGCAGCCTGAAAAATTACAGGTTTTCCCTTGAAAGCTAGGTATTCCGGAGATCCATTTTACACCCAGTCCTCACTAACCTATGACTCTGTAATCCCTTCAGCACACTCACTACTCCCTGTATCACAAAGTTTACTCACTAACAGGTCTACTTGGTCACCTGAATGTCCAATAGGTACTCAGAAACGGCAGCATAAGATGCTGTGTCCTCCCCTTGGAGATTGAGGCTTGATGGGAAGTGGATTTTCCACATTGGAATGTCGACACTTGTGGCCTCAGTGTTACCTGATAAACAGTGTAGTTGCCCATCTTCTCCTCATTGCAGGATTGCCTTTTCAGGAGAAGTGATTTTCCATGAAACAAACGTTGCCTTTCAATTCCTGCTAGGTGCTCCTCGCTCAGCAACTTTTAGTGAATATGCCGAGCGCATGGGATGACTGGCCTCACTCTAACGTTCTGCTTTTCTCGTCACAATGGTAAGCAGGCAGCAGGTTCAATGCAGCTTTTGTCAAAGCAGTGCTTTTACTCTAGGAAGCCTTTTTGATGCCTTAGGACACGCCAGTGTGCACTAGGATCTAAGATGTACACGAGGGACTGCCAGTCTCTTCTGGGACTTGTGAGCGACGTTCAGTTGAGGACAACTCTATGCCAAAAAAGGGCAGTGAAAGGCTTCTTTTGTTAAACCTCTAGAATGTGGTAAGTTGAAACAACTCAAGTATCTCCCTTCTAACGCACCATGGAGGTACAAAATCGAGAAAGAAAGAGCAGGTCAATGTTCGGTGGTCCCTTCTGAACATAAGGCATGAAGGGATACTTTATTTACCTCCTTGGGATTTAGAGAGTTGCAGGCTCAATTCTCCCTGAGAAACACTATACTTGCACATCTTCCCTTCATAGCACATTTGCCATTGTGATGACGAGAGTTTCTAGGAAAGAAACTTGGAGGTTGCCATTCCTTGGTAGTGGCTCATCCCTCGGGAATCTTCAGGGAATGGGCCAACCCCATGGGACATCTAGCCTCAAGTTTACGTTCAGCTTTTCTCATGACAGAGGTAGGCATTCAACGGGTTCCATGCAACCTTAGTGCCTGTGGTTCTTGAACTCTAGGAAGCATATCCGGTCTCTTTTGGCTCGCGGTTCTGCACTAGGTTTTGAAACGTACTAAAAGGACTGCCTGTGTCTTTGGGCGGTTGTGAGCAGTCTACCGTTGGGAACAACTAGATGCCAAGTGATGGGCAGTGAAGGACTTCGTTGGTTACACACCTAGATTGCGATAGCTTGAAAGCAACACCGTTATCAACGTTCCATGCCTTCCTTCATGAAAAGCGTGTCTACATTCTTGAGGAAACCTGAGCTGCACTGAAAAGCACAATTAGCCTACCCTTGCTTCTGGGAACTAATCCGTGAAGTCTGTCTGCCTCAATCAGCACCTACACTTCACGTCCAGCTTCAAAAATTACAGGGTTTCCCTTAACTGAGAGGTAGTCCAGAGAGACATTGCCACCTAGGCCCCACTAAGGCATCAGCTTGATATCCTTACGCCACAATCACGACTCCCAGCAGGGCAATGGTTACCAATGTCATGGTCCATCGTGTCCACTGCATGTGCAGTAAGAGAGTCAGAAACGCCAGGGGAATATTCTGCTTCGTCGCCATGTATATTGAGGCTTCCTGGGAAAGTTTATTTTCCTCATTGCAAAGCGGAGAGTTGCGGCCTCAGTGTTACCTGGTAAACACTGTTGTTGCCCATCTTCTCTTAATTGCACAATGGTCTATGTGAGGACAAGTGATTTTCCAAGAAAGAAACTTGGAGCTTGCCATTCCTTGGTAGGTGCTCATCCTTCGGTAATCTACAGTGAATTGGCGACCCCTTTTGACCACTAACTTCAAGCTAACGTTCCTCTTGTATCATGCCACAGGTTGGCATGCAGCAGAACCCATGTAGCCTTCTTCAGTGTGGTTCTTGGGCTCTAGGAAGGATTCCAGATCTCTCAGTACTAGCGGGTCTGCACCAGCAAGAGAAACGTACAAGAAGGACGGCCAGTGTGTTTGGGCCTTTGGGAGCAATGCAGCGTTGGGAACAGCTAGATGCCGAGTCATGGGCAGTGAAGGGCTTCTTTGGTTAAACCTCTAGATTGTGGCAAGTTGAAACAAGTCAAGTATCTCCCTTCTAAAGCACCTTGGAGGTACAAAATGGAGAAAGAAACAGCAGGGTCAATGCTCTTTTGGCCCTTTTGAAAATAAGGCTTGAAGGGAAACTTTATTTTCCTCATTGGGATTTACAGAGCTGCATGCTCAGTTCTCCCTGAGAAACACTGTAGTTGCACATGTTCCATTCATAGCACAATTGCCTTTGTGATGAGAAGTGAGTTTCTAGGAAAGAAACTTGGAGGTTACCGTTCCTTGGTAGGTGTTCATCCTTCGGTAATCTTCAGTGAATTGGCGAACCCTTTTGACCAGTAGCCTCAAGGTAACGTTCCTCTGCTATCAAGCAACAGGTTGGCATGCAGCAGAATACATGTAGCCTCATTCAGGTTGGTTCCTGAGCTCTGGGAAGCATTCCAGGTCTCTTAATACTGGCAGGTCTGCACTAGGATGAGCAACGTACAAGAAGGATGGCCTGTGTCTTTGGGGTGTTGTGAGCAGTGCAGCATTGAGAACAGCTAGATGCCGAGTCCTGGGAGCTTAAGGGCTTCTTTCTTAAACTCTAGAACGTAGTCAGTTGAAACAACTCAAGTATCTCCCTTCTAAAGCCCCTTGGAAGTACAAAACAGAGAAAGAAACGGCAAGGTCAATGCTCTGTGGGCGTTTTTGAATATAAGGCTTGAAGGGAAACTTTATTTTCCTCATTGGGATTTAGAGAGTTGCGGGGTCAATTCTCACTGACAGACAATCTAGTTGCATATGGTCCCTTCATGGCACAATTCCCTTTTTGATGACGAGAGAATTTCTAAGAAAGAAATTTGGAGGTTGCCATCCTTTGGTAGGTGCTCATCCTTCAGTAATCTTTAGTGAATTGGCGACCCCATTGACCACTAGCCACAGCTAACGTTCCGCTTGTATCATGACACAGATTGGCATGCAGCAGAATCTTATTCAGTGTGGTCCTTGAGCTCTAGGAAGGATTCCAGGTCTCTTAGTACTGGCGGGTATTCACTAGGATGAGAAACGTACGAGAATGACGGCCTGTGTGTTTGGGCCTTTGTGAGCAATGTAGCGTTGGGAACAGCTAGATGCCGAGTCATGGGCAGTGAAGGGCTTCGTTGGTTAAACCTTTAGATTGTGGCAAATTGAAACAACTGAAGTATCACCCTTCTAAAGCACCTTTGTGGTACAAAAGAAGGAAAGAAATAGGAGGGTCAAGGCTCTGCGGACCCTTTCGAAAATAAGGTAAGGCTTGAAGGGAAACTTTATTTTCCTCATTGGGGTTTCGAGAGTTTTGGGCCCAATTCTACCTGAGAAACACTGTACTTACGCATGTTCCCTTCAGAGCACCGTTGCCTTTGTGATGACAAGTGAGTTTCTAGGAAAGAGACTTGGAGGTTGTTATTCCTTGGCAGATGATCATCCTTCGGTAATCATCAGTGAATTGGCGAACCCGTTTGAGCTTTAGCCTCAAGCTAACGTTCCTCTTGTATCCTCCCACAGATTGGCATGCAGCAGAATCCATGTAGCGTTATTCAGTGTGGTTCTTGAACTCTTGGAAGCATTCCAGGTCTCTTAGGACTGGCAGGTCTGCACTAGGATGAGAAACGTACAAGAAGGACGGCCTGGGTGTTTGGGCCTTTGTGAGCAATGCAGCACTGGGAACAGCTAGATGCTGAGTCATGGGCAGTGAAGGGCTTTTTTGGTTAAACGTCTAGATTGTTGCAAGTTGAGACAACTCAAGTATCTCCCGTCTAAAGCACCTTGGAGGTTCAAAACAGAGAAAGAAACCACAGGGTCAATGCTCTGCAGGCCCTTTTGAAAATAAGGCTTGGAGGGAAACTTTATTTTCCTCATTGGGATCTAGAGAGCTGCGGGCTCAATTCTCCCTGAGAAACACTGTAGTTGCACATGTTCTCTTCATAGCACAATTGCCTTTGTGATGACAAGTGAGTTTCTAGGAAAGAAACTTGGAGGTTGCCATTGTTTGGGAGGTGCTCACCCTTCGGTAATCTTCAGTGAAATGGCGAGCCTATTTGACGACCAGCCTCAAGCTAACGTTCCTCTTGTATCATGCCACAGGTTGACATGCAGCAGAATCCATGTAGCCTTATTCAGTGTGGTTCTTGAGCTTTAGGAAGCATTCCAGGTCTCTGAAAACTGGCGGGTCTCCACTAGGGTGAGAAGCGTACAAGAAGGACTGCCTGTGTTTTCGAGGAATTGTGAGCAATGCACCTTTGGCAACAGCTAGATGCCGAGTCATGGGCAGTGAAGGGCTTCTTTTTCTAAACCTCTAGAATGTGGTAAGTTGCAACAACTCAACTATCTCACTTGTAAGCACATTGGAGGTGCCAAAATGAGAACGAAACAGCAGGGTCAATGCTCTGTGAGCACTTTGGAAAATAAGGCTTGAAGGGAAGCTTTATTTTCCTCCTTGGGATTTAGAGCGTGTCGGGCTCAATTCTCCCTGAGAAACACTGTAATTGCACATGTTCTCTTCATAGCACAAATGGCTTTGTGATGACAAGTGAGTTTCTAGGAAGGAAACTTGGAGGTGGCCATTCTTTTGTAGCTGCTCACCCTTCAGTAATCGTCAGTGAGTTGGCGATCCCATTTGACCATTAACCTCAAGCTGACACTCCTCTTGTATCATGTCACAGGTTGGTATGCAGCAGAAACCATGTGGACTTATTCAGTGTGGTTGTTGAGCTGTGGGAAGCATTCCAGGTCTCCTAGGACTCGGGGGTCTTCACTAGATCTGATACGTACAAAAAGGACAGCCTGTGTCTTCGGGGCGTTGTGAGCAATGCACCGTTGGGAACAGCTAGTTGCCGAATCATGGGCAGTGAAGGGTTTCGTTGGATAAACGCCGAGATTGCGACACCTTGAAAACACCTAGCTATCAGCGTTCTGTTCACTCCTTCGTGCCAAACGTGTCTGCTTTTCTGCCTATCCCCGAGCACACAAAAAATATAATGATCCTACCCTTCCTTCTGGGAACCCACACGTGATGGAATCTACCCCAGGCAAGCCAGTGGACTTTAAGTGCAGCCTGAAAAATTACAGGTTTTCCCTTGAAAGCTAGGTATTCCGGAGATCCATTTTACACCCAGTCCTCACTAACCTATGACTCTGTAATCCCTTCAGCACACTCACTACTCCCTGTATCGCAAAGTTTACTCACTAACAGGTCTACTTGGTCACCTGAATGTCCAATAGGTACTCAGAAACGGCAGCATAAGATGCTGTGTCCTCCCCTTGGAGATTGAGGCTTGATGGGAAGTGGATTTTCCACATTGGAATGTCGACACTTGTGGCCTCAGTGTTACCTGATAAACAGTGTAGTTGCCCATCTTCTCCTCATTGCAGGATTGCCTTTTCAGGAGAAGTGATTTTCCATGAAACAAACGTTGCCTTTCAATTCCTGCTAGGTGCTCCTCGCTCAGCAACTTTTAGTGAATATGCCGAGCGCATGGGACGACTGGCCTCACTCTAACGTTCTGCTTTTCTCGTCACAATGGTAAGCAGGCAGCAGGTTCAATGCAGCTTTTGTCAAAGCAGTGCTTTTACTCTAGGAAGCCTTTTTGATGCCTTAGGACACGCCAGTGTGCACTAGGATCTAAGATGTACACGAGGGACTGCCAGTCTCTTCTGGGACTTGTGAGCGACGTTCAGTTGAGGACAACTCTATGCCAAAAAAGGGCAGTGAAAGGCTTCTTTTGTTAAACCTCTAGAATGTGGTAAGTTGAAACAACTCAAGTATCTCCCTTCTAACGCACCATGGAGGTACAAAATCGAGAAAGAAAGAGCAGGTCAATGTTCGGTGGTCCCTTCTGAACATAAGGCATGAAGGGATACTTTATTTACCTCCTTGGGATTTAGAGAGTTGCAGGCTCAATTCTCCCTGAGAAACACTATACTTGCACATCTTCCCTTCATAGCACATTTGCCATTGTGATGACGAGAGTTTCTAGGAAAGAAACTTGGAGGTTGCCATTCCTTGGTAGTGGCTCATCCCTCGGGAATCTTCAGGGAATGGGCCAACCCCATGGGACATCTAGCCTCAAGTTTACGTTCAGCTTTTCTCATGACAGAGGTAGGCATTCAACGGGTTCCATGCAACCTTAGTGCCTGTGGTTCTTGAACTCTAGGAAGCATATCCGGTCTCTTTTGGCTCGCGGTTCTGCACTAGGTTTTGAAACGTACTAAAAGGACTGCCTGTGTCTTTGGGCGGTTGTGAGCAGTCTACCGTTGGGAACAACTAGATGCCAAGTGATGGGCAGTGAAGGACTTCGTTGGTTACACACCTAGATTGCGATAGCTTGAAAGCAACACCGTTATCAACGTTCCATGCCTTCCTTCATGAAAAGCGTGTCTACATTCTTGAGGAAACCTGAGCTGCACTGAAAAGCACAATTAGCCTACCCTTGCTTCTGGGAACTAATCCGTGAAGTCTGTCTGCCTCAATCAGCACCTACACTTCACGTCCAGCTTCAAAAATTACAGGGTTTCCCTTAACTGAGAGGTAGTCCAGAGAGACATTGCCACCTAGGCCCCACTAAGGCATCAGCTTGATATCCTTACGCCACAATCACGACTCCCAGCAGGGCAATGGTTACCAATGTCATGGTCCATCGTGTCCACTGCATGTGCAGTAAGAGAGTCAGAAACGCCAGGGGAATATTCTGCTTCGTCGCCATGTATATTGAGGCTTCCTGGGAAAGTTTATTTTCCTCATTGCAAAGCGGAGAGTTGCGGCCTCAGTGTTACCTGGTAAACACTGTTGTTGCCCATCTTCTCTTAATTGCACAATGGTCTATGTGAGGACAAGTGATTTTCCAAGAAAGAAACTTGGAGCTTGCCATTCCTTGGTAGGTGCTCATCCTTCGGTAATCTACAGTGAATTGGCGACCCCTTTTGACCACTAACTTCAAGCTAACGTTCCTCTTGTATCATGCCACAGGTTGGCATGCAGCAGAACCCATGTAGCCTTCTTCAGTGTGGTTCTTGGGCTCTAGGAAGGATTCCAGATCTCTCAGTACTAGCGGGTCTGCACCAGCAAGAGAAACGTACAAGAAGGACGGCCAGTGTGTTTGGGCCTTTGGGAGCAATGCAGCGTTGGGAACAGCTAGATGCCGAGTCATGGGCAGTGAAGGGCTTCTTTGGTTAAACCTCTAGATTGTGGCAAGTTGAAACAAGTCAAGTATCTCCCTTCTAAAGCACCTTGGAGGTACAAAATGGAGAAAGAAACAGCAGGGTCAATGCTCTTTTGGCCCTTTTGAAAATAAGGCTTGAAGGGAAACTTTATTTTCCTCATTGGGATTTACAGAGCTGCATGCTCAGTTCTCCCTGAGAAACACTGTAGTTGCACATGTTCCATTCATAGCACAATTGCCTTTGTGATGAGAAGTGAGTTTCTAGGAAAGAAACTTGGAGGTTACCGTTCCTTGGTAGGTGTTCATCCTTCGGTAATCTTCAGTGAATTGGCGAACCCTTTTGACCAGTAGCCTCAAGGTAACGTTCCTCTGCTATCAAGCAACAGGTTGGCATGCAGCAGAATACATGTAGCCTCATTCAGGTTGGTTCCTGAGCTCTGGGAAGCATTCCAGGTCTCTTAATACTGGCAGGTCTGCACTAGGATGAGCAACGTACAAGAAGGATGGCCTGTGTCTTTGGGGTGTTGTGAGCAGTGCAGCATTGAGAACAGCTAGATGCCGAGTCCTGGGAGCTTAAGGGCTTCTTTCTTAAACTCTAGAACGTAGTCAGTTGAAACAACTCAAGTATCTCCCTTCTAAAGCCCCTTGGAAGTACAAAACAGAGAAAGAAACGGCAAGGTCAATGCTCTGTGGGCGTTTTTGAATATAAGGCTTGAAGGGAAACTTTATTTTCCTCATTGGGATTTAGAGAGTTGCGGGGTCAATTCTCACTGACAGACAATCTAGTTGCATATGGTCCCTTCATGGCACAATTCCCTTTTTGATGACGAGAGAATTTCTAAGAAAGAAATTTGGAGGTTGCCATCCTTTGGTAGGTGCTCATCCTTCAGTAATCTTTAGTGAATTGGCGACCCCATTGACCACTAGCCACAGCTAACGTTCCGCTTGTATCATGACACAGATTGGCATGCAGCAGAATCTTATTCAGTGTGGTCCTTGAGCTCTAGGAAGGATTCCAGGTCTCTTAGTACTGGCGGGTATTCACTAGGATGAGAAACGTACGAGAATGACGGCCTGTGTGTTTGGGCCTTTGTGAGCAATGTAGCGTTGGGAACAGCTAGATGCCGAGTCATGGGCAGTGAAGGGCTTCGTTGGTTAAACCTTTAGATTGTGGCAAATTGAAACAACTGAAGTATCACCCTTCTAAAGCACCTTTGTGGTACAAAAGAAGGAAAGAAATAGGAGGGTCAAGGCTCTGCGGACCCTTTCGAAAATAAGGTAAGGCTTGAAGGGAAACTTTATTTTCCTCATTGGGGTTTCGAGAGTTTTGGGCCCAATTCTACCTGAGAAACACTGTACTTACGCATGTTCCCTTCAGAGCACCGTTGCCTTTGTGATGACAAGTGAGTTTCTAGGAAAGAGACTTGGAGGTTGTTATTCCTTGGCAGATGATCATCCTTCGGTAATCATCAGTGAATTGGCGAACCCGTTTGAGCTTTAGCCTCAAGCTAACGTTCCTCTTGTATCCTCCCACAGATTGGCATGCAGCAGAATCCATGTAGCGTTATTCAGTGTGGTTCTTGAACTCTTGGAAGCATTCCAGGTCTCTTAGGACTGGCAGGTCTGCACTAGGATGAGAAACGTACAAGAAGGACGGCCTGGGTGTTTGGGCCTTTGTGAGCAATGCAGCACTGGGAACAGCTAGATGCTGAGTCATGGGCAGTGAAGGGCTTTTTTGGTTAAACGTCTAGATTGTTGCAAGTTGAGACAACTCAAGTATCTCCCGTCTAAAGCACCTTGGAGGTTCAAAACAGAGAAAGAAACCACAGGGTCAATGCTCTGCAGGCCCTTTTGAAAATAAGGCTTGGAGGGAAACTTTATTTTCCTCATTGGGATCTAGAGAGCTGCGGGCTCAATTCTCCCTGAGAAACACTGTAGTTGCACATGTTCTCTTCATAGCACAATTGCCTTTGTGATGACAAGTGAGTTTCTAGGAAAGAAACTTGGAGGTTGCCATTGTTTGGGAGGTGCTCACCCTTCGGTAATCTTCAGTGAAATGGCGAGCCTATTTGACGACCAGCCTCAAGCTAACGTTCCTCTTGTATCATGCCACAGGTTGACATGCAGCAGAATCCATGTAGCCTTATTCAGTGTGGTTCTTGAGCTTTAGGAAGCATTCCAGGTCTCTGAAAACTGGCGGGTCTCCACTAGGGTGAGAAGCGTACAAGAAGGACTGCCTGTGTTTTCGAGGAATTGTGAGCAATGCACCTTTGGCAACAGCTAGATGCCGAGTCATGGGCAGTGAAGGGCTTCTTTTTCTAAACCTCTAGAATGTGGTAAGTTGCAACAACTCAACTATCTCACTTGTAAGCACATTGGAGGTGCCAAAATGAGAACGAAACAGCAGGGTCAATGCTCTGTGAGCACTTTGGAAAATAAGGCTTGAAGGGAAGCTTTATTTTCCTCCTTGGGATTTAGAGCGTGTCGGGCTCAATTCTCCCTGAGAAACACTGTAATTGCACATGTTCTCTTCATAGCACAAATGGCTTTGTGATGACAAGTGAGTTTCTAGGAAGGAAACTTGGAGGTGGCCATTCTTTTGTAGCTGCTCACCCTTCAGTAATCGTCAGTGAGTTGGCGATCCCATTTGACCATTAACCTCAAGCTGACACTCCTCTTGTATCATGTCACAGGTTGGTATGCAGCAGAAACCATGTGGACTTATTCAGTGTGGTTGTTGAGCTGTGGGAAGCATTCCAGGTCTCCTAGGACTCGGGGGTCTTCACTAGATCTGATACGTACAAAAAGGACAGCCTGTGTCTTCGGGGCGTTGTGAGCAATGCACCGTTGGGAACAGCTAGTTGCCGAATCATGGGCAGTGAAGGGTTTCGTTGGATAAACGCCGAGATTGCGACACCTTGAAAACACCTAGCTATCAGCGTTCTGTTCACTCCTTCGTGCCAAACGTGTCTGCTTTTCTGCCTATCCCCGAGCACACGAAAAATATAATGATCCTACCCTTCCTTCTGGGAACCCACACGTGATGGAATCTACCCCAGGCAAGCCAGTGGACTTTAAGTGCAGCCTGAAAAATTACAGGTTTTCCCTTGAAAGCTAGGTATTCCGGAGATCCATTTTACACCCAGTCCTCACTAACCTATGACTCTGTAATCCCTTCAGCACACTCACTACTCCCTGTATCGCAAAGTTTACTCACTAACAGGTCTACTTGGTCACCTGAATGTCCAATAGGTACTCAGAAACGGCAGCATAAGATGCTGTGTCCTCCCCTTGGAGATTGAGGCTTGATGGGAAGTGGATTTTCCACATTGGAATGTCGACACTTGTGGCCTCAGTGTTACCTGATAAACAGTGTAGTTGCCCATCTTCTCCTCATTGCAGGATTGCCTTTTCAGGAGAAGTGATTTTCCATGAAACAAACGTTGCCTTTCAATTCCTGCTAGGTGCTCCTCGCTCAGCAACTTTTAGTGAATATGCCGAGCGCATGGGACGACTGGCCTCACTCTAACGTTCTGCTTTTCTCGTCACAATGGTAAGCAGGCAGCAGGTTCAATGCAGCTTTTGTCAAAGCAGTGCTTTTACTCTAGGAAGCCTTTTTGATGCCTTAGGACACGCCAGTGTGCACTAGGATCTAAGATGTACACGAGGGACTGCCAGTCTCTTCTGGGACTTGTGAGCGACGTTCAGTGGAGGACAACTCTATGCCAAAAAAGGGCAGTGAATGGCTTCTTTTGTTAAACCTCTAGAATGTGGTAAGTTGAAACAACTCAAGTATCTCCCTTCTAACGCACCATGGAGGTACAAAATCGAGAAAGAAAGAGCAGGTCAATGTTCGGTGGTCCCTTCTGAACATAAGGCATGAAGGGATACTTTATTTACCTCCTTGGGATTTAGAGAGTTGCAGGCTCAATTCTCCCTGAGAAACACTATACTTGCACATCTTCCCTTCATAGCACATTTGCCATTGTGATGACGAGAGTTTCTAGGAAAGAAACTTGGAGGTTGCCATTCCTTGGTAGTGGCTCATCCCTCGGGAATCTTCAGGGAATGGGCCAACCCCATGGGACATCTAGCCTCAAGTTTACGTTCAGCTTTTCTCATGACAGAGGTAGGCATTCAACGGGTTCCATGCAACCTTAGTGCCTGTGGTTCTTGAACTCTAGGAAGCATATCCGGTCTCTTTTGGCTCGCGGTTCTGCACTAGGTTTTGAAACGTACTAAAAGGACTGCCTGTGTCTTTGGGCGGTTGTGAGCAGTCTACCGTTGGGAACAACTAGATGCCAAGTGATGGGCAGTGAAGGACTTCGTTGGTTACACACCTAGATTGCGATAGCTTGAAAGCAACACCGTTATCAACGTTCCATGCCTTCCTTCATGAAAAGCGTGTCTACATTCTTGAGGAAACCTGAGCTGCACTGAAAAGCACAATTAGCCTACCCTTGCTTCTGGGAACTAATCCGTGAAGTCTGTCTGCCTCAATCAGCACCTACACTTCACGTCCAGCTTCAAAAATTACAGGGTTTCCCTTAACTGAGAGGTAGTCCAGAGAGACATTGCCACCTAGGCCCCACTAAGGCATCAGCTTGATATCCTTACGCCACAATCACGACTCCCAGCAGGGCAATGGTTACCAATGTCATGGTCCATCGTGTCCACTGCATGTGCAGTAAGAGAGTCAGAAACGCCAGGGGAATATTCTGCTTCGTCGCCATGTATATTGAGGCTTCCTGGGAAAGTTTATTTTCCTCATTGCAAAGCGGAGAGTTGCGGCCTCAGTGTTACCTGGTAAACACTGTTGTTGCCCATCTTCTCTTAATTGCACAATGGTCTATGTGAGGACAAGTGATTTTCCAAGAAAGAAACTTGGAGCTTGCCATTCCTTGGTAGGTGCTCATCCTTCGGTAATCTACAGTGAATTGGCGACCCCTTTTGACCACTAACTTCAAGCTAACGTTCCTCTTGTATCATGCCACAGGTTGGCATGCAGCAGAACCCATGTAGCCTTCTTCAGTGTGGTTCTTGGGCTCTAGGAAGGATTCCAGATCTCTCAGTACTAGCGGGTCTGCACCAGCAAGAGAAACGTACAAGAAGGACGGCCAGTGTGTTTGGGCCTTTGGGAGCAATGCAGCGTTGGGAACAGCTAGATGCCGAGTCATGGGCAGTGAAGGGCTTCTTTGGTTAAACCTCTAGATTGTGGCAAGTTGAAACAAGTCAAGTATCTCCCTTCTAAAGCACCTTGGAGGTACAAAATGGAGAAAGAAACAGCAGGGTCAATGCTCTTTTGGCCCTTTTGAAAATAAGGCTTGAAGGGAAACTTTATTTTCCTCATTGGGATTTACAGAGCTGCATGCTCAGTTCTCCCTGAGAAACACTGTAGTTGCACATGTTCCATTCATAGCACAATTGCCTTTGTGATGAGAAGTGAGTTTCTAGGAAAGAAACTTGGAGGTTACCGTTCCTTGGTAGGTGCTCATCCTTCGGTAATCTTCAGTGAATTGGCGAACCCTTTTGACCAGTAGCCTCAAGGTAACGTTCCTCTGCTATCAAGCAACAGGTTGGCATGCAGCAGAATACATGTAGCCTCATTCAGGTTGGTTCCTGAGCTCTGGGAAGCATTCCAGGTCTCTTAATACTGGCAGGTCTGCACTAGGATGAGCAACGTACAAGAAGGATGGCCTGTGTCTTTGGGGTGTTGTGAGCAGTGCAGCATTGAGAACAGCTAGATGCCGAGTCCTGGGAGCTTAAGGGCTTCTTTCTTAAACTCTAGAACGTAGTCAGTTGAAACAACTCAAGTATCTCCCTTCTAAAGCCCCTTGGAAGTACAAAACAGAGAAAGAAACGGCAAGGTCAATGCTCTGTGGGCGTTTTTGAATATAAGGCTTGAAGGGAAACTTTATTTTCCTCATTGGGATTTAGAGAGTTGCGGGGTCAATTCTCACTGACAGACAATCTAGTTGCATATGGTCCCTTCATGGCACAATTCCCTTTTTGATGACGAGAGAATTTCTAAGAAAGAAATTTGGAGGTTGCCATCCTTTGGTAGGTGCTCATCCTTCAGTAATCTTTAGTGAATTGGCGACCCCATTGACCACTAGCCACAGCTAACGTTCCTCTTGTGTCATGACACAGATTGGCATGCAGCAGAATCTTATTCAGTGTGGTCCTTGAGCTCTAGGAAGGATTCCAGGTCTCTTAGTACTGGCGGGTATTCACTAGGATGAGAAACGTACGAGAATGACGGCCTGTGTGTTTGGGCCTTTGTGAGCAATGTAGCGTTGGGAACAGCTAGATGCCGAGTCATGGGCAGTGAAGGGCTTCGTTGGTTAAACCTTTAGATTGTGGCAAATTGAAACAACTGAAGTATCACCCTTCTAAAGCACCTTTGTGGTACAAAAGAAGGAAAGAAATAGGAGGGTCAAGGCTCTGCGGACCCTTTCGAAAATAAGGTAAGGCTTGAAGGGAAACTTTATTTTCCTCATTGGGGTTTCGAGAGTTTTGGGCCCAATTCTACCTGAGAAACACTGTACTTACGCATGTTCCCTTCAGAGCACCGTTGCCTTTGTGATGACAAGTGAGTTTCTAGGAAAGAGACTTGGAGGTTGTTATTCCTTGGCAGATGATCATCCTTCGGTAATCATCAGTGAATTGGCGAACCCGTTTGAGCTTTAGCCTCAAGCTAACGTTCCTCTTGTATCCTCCCACAGATTGGCATGCAGCAGAATCCATGTAGCGTTATTCAGTGTGGTTCTTGAACTCTTGGAAGCATTCCAGGTCTCTTAGGACTGGCAGGTCTGCACTAGGATGAGAAACGTACAAGAAGGACGGCCTGGGTGTTTGGGCCTTTGTGAGCAATGCAGCACTGGGAACAGCTAGATGCTGAGTCATGGGCAGTGAAGGGCTTTTTTGGTTAAACGTCTAGATTGTTGCAAGTTGAGACAACTCAAGTATCTCCCGTCTAAAGCACCTTGGAGGTTCAAAACAGAGAAAGAAACCACAGGGTCAATGCTCTGCAGGCCCTTTTGAAAATAAGGCTTGGAGGGAAACTTTATTTTCCTCATTGGGATCTAGAGAGCTGCGGGCTCAATTCTCCCTGAGAAACACTGTAGTTGCACATGTTCTCTTCATAGCACAATTGCCTTTGTGATGACAAGTGAGTTTCTAGGAAAGAAACTTGGAGGTTGCCATTGTTTGGGAGGTGCTCACCCTTCGGTAATCTTCAGTGAAATGGCGAGCCTATTTGACGACCAGCCTCAAGCTAACGTTCCTCTTGTATCATGCCACAGGTTGACATGCAGCAGAATCCATGTAGCCTTATTCAGTGTGGTTCTTGAGCTTTAGGAAGCATTCCAGGTCTCTGAAAACTGGCGGGTCTCCACTAGGGTGAGAAGCGTACAAGAAGGACTGCCTGTGTTTTCGAGGAATTGTGAGCAATGCACCTTTGGCAACAGCTAGATGCCGAGTCATGGGCAGTGAAGGGCTTCTTTTTCTAAACCTCTAGAATGTGGTAAGTTGCAACAACTCAACTATCTCACTTGTAAGCACATTGGAGGTGCCAAAATGAGAACGAAACAGCAGGGTCAATGCTCTGTGAGCACTTTGGAAAATAAGGCTTGAAGGGAAGCTTTATTTTCCTCCTTGGGATTTAGAGCGTGTCGGGCTCAATTCTCCCTGAGAAACACTGTAATTGCACATGTTCTCTTCATAGCACAAATGGCTTTGTGATGACAAGTGAGTTTCTAGGAAGGAAACTTGGAGGTGGCCATTCTTTTGTAGCTGCTCACCCTTCAGTAATCGTCAGTGAGTTGGCGATCCCATTTGACCATTAACCTCAAGCTGACATTCCTCTTGTATCATGTCACAGGTTGGTATGCAGCAGAAACCATGTGGACTTATTCAGTGTGGTTGTTGAGCTGTGGGAAGCATTCCAGGTCTCCTAGGACTCGGGGGTCTTCACTAGATCTGATACGTACAAAAAGGACAGCCTGTGTCTTCGGGGCGTTGTGAGCAATGCACCGTTGGGAACAGCTAGTTGCCGAATCATGGGCAGTGAAGGGTTTCGTTGGATAAACGCCGAGATTGCGACACCTTGAAAACACCTAGCTATCAGCGTTCTGTTCACTCCTTCGTGCCAAACGTGTCTGCTTTTCTGCCTATCCCCGAGCACACGAAAAATATAATGATCCTACCCTTCCTTCTGGGAACCCACACGTGATGGAATCTACCCCAGGCAAGCCAGTGGACTTTAAGTGCAGCCTGAAAAATTACAGGTTTTCCCTTGAAAGCTAGGTATTCCGGAGATCCATTTTACACCCAGTCCTCACTAACCTATGACTCTGTAATCCCTTCAGCACACTCACTACTCCCTGTATCGCAAAGTTTACTCACTAACAGGTCTACTTGGTCACCTGAATGTCCAATAGGTACTCAGAAACGGCAGCATAAGATGCTGTGTCCTCCCCTTGGAGATTGAGGCTTGATGGGAAGTGGATTTTCCACATTGGAATGTCGACACTTGTGGCCTCAGTGTTACCTGATAAACAGTGTAGTTGCCCATCTTCTCCTCATTGCAGGATTGCCTTTTCAGGAGAAGTGATTTTCCATGAAACAAACGTTGCCTTTCAATTCCTGCTAGGTGCTCCTCGCTCAGCAACTTTTAGTGAATATGCCGAGCGCATGGGACGACTGGCCTCACTCTAACGTTCTGCTTTTCTCGTCACAATGGTAAGCAGGCAGCAGGTTCAATGCAGCTTTTGTCAAAGCAGTGCTTTTACTCTAGGAAGCCTTTTTGATGCCTTAGGACACGCCAGTGTGCACTAGGATCTAAGATGTACACGAGGGACTGCCAGTCTCTTCTGGGACTTGTGAGCGACGTTCAGTTGAGGACAACTCTATGCCAAAAAAGGGCAGTGAAAGGCTTCTTTTGTTAAACCTCTAGAATGTGGTAAGTTGAAACAACTCAAGTATCTCCCTTCTAACGCACCATGGAGGTACAAAATCGAGAAAGAAAGAGCAGGTCAATGTTCGGTGGTCCCTTCTGAACATAAGGCATGAAGGGATACTTTATTTACCTCCTTGGGATTTAGAGAGTTGCAGGCTCAATTCTCCCTGAGAAACACTATACTTGCACATCTTCCCTTCATAGCACATTTGCCATTGTGATGACGAGAGTTTCTAGGAAAGAAACTTGGAGGTTGCCATTCCTTGGTAGTGGCTCATCCCTCGGGAATCTTCAGGGAATGGGCCAACCCCATGGGACATCTAGCCTCAAGTTTACGTTCAGCTTTTCTCATGACAGAGGTAGGCATTCAACGGGTTCCATGCAACCTTAGTGCCTGTGGTTCTTGAACTCTAGGAAGCATATCCGGTCTCTTTTGGCTCGCGGTTCTGCACTAGGTTTTGAAACGTACTAAAAGGACTGCCTGTGTCTTTGGGCGGTTGTGAGCAGTCTACCGTTGGGAACAACTAGATGCCAAGTGATGGGCAGTGAAGGACTTCGTTGGTTACACACCTAGATTGCGATAGCTTGAAAGCAACACCGTTATCAACGTTCCATGCCTTCCTTCATGAAAAGCGTGTCTACATTCTTGAGGAAACCTGAGCTGCACTGAAAAGCACAATTAGCCTACCCTTGCTTCTGGGAACTAATCCGTGAAGTCTGTCTGCCTCAATCAGCACCTACACTTCACGTCCAGCTTCAAAAATTACAGGGTTTCCCTTAACTGAGAGGTAGTCCAGAGAGACATTGCCACCTAGGCCCCACTAAGGCATCAGCTTGATATCCTTACGCCACAATCACGACTCCCAGCAGGGCAATGGTTACCAATGTCATGGTCCATCGTGTCCACTGCATGTGCAGTAAGAGAGTCAGAAACGCCAGGGGAATATTCTGCTTCGTCGCCATGTATATTGAGGCTTCCTGGGAAAGTTTATTTTCCTCATTGCAAAGCGGAGAGTTGCGGCCTCAGTGTTACCTGGTAAACACTGTTGTTGCCCATCTTCTCTTAATTGCACAATGGTCTATGTGAGGACAAGTGATTTTCCAAGAAAGAAACTTGGAGCTTGCCATTCCTTGGTAGGTGCTCATCCTTCGGTAATCTACAGTGAATTGGCGACCCCTTTTGACCACTAACTTCAAGCTAACGTTCCTCTTGTATCATGCCACAGGTTGGCATGCAGCAGAACCCATGTAGCCTTCTTCAGTGTGGTTCTTGGGCTCTAGGAAGGATTCCAGATCTCTCAGTACTAGCGGGTCTGCACCAGCAAGAGAAACGTACAAGAAGGACGGCCAGTGTGTTTGGGCCTTTGGGAGCAATGCAGCGTTGGGAACAGCTAGATGCCGAGTCATGGGCAGTGAAGGGCTTCTTTGGTTAAACCTCTAGATTGTGGCAAGTTGAAACAAGTCAAGTATCTCCCTTCTAAAGCACCTTGGAGGTACAAAATGGAGAAAGAAACAGCAGGGTCAATGCTCTTTTGGCCCTTTTGAAAATAAGGCTTGAAGGGAAACTTTATTTTCCTCATTGGGATTTACAGAGCTGCATGCTCAGTTCTCCCTGAGAAACACTGTAGTTGCACATGTTCCATTCATAGCACAATTGCCTTTGTGATGAGAAGTGAGTTTCTAGGAAAGAAACTTGGAGGTTACCGTTCCTTGGTAGGTGTTCATCCTTCGGTAATCTTCAGTGAATTGGCGAACCCTTTTGACCAGTAGCCTCAAGGTAACGTTCCTCTGCTATCAAGCAACAGGTTGGCATGCAGCAGAATACATGTAGCCTCATTCAGGTTGGTTCCTGAGCTCTGGGAAGCATTCCAGGTCTCTTAATACTGGCAGGTCTGCACTAGGATGAGCAACGTACAAGAAGGATGGCCTGTGTCTTTGGGGTGTTGTGAGCAGTGCAGCATTGAGAACAGCTAGATGCCGAGTCCTGGGAGCTTAAGGGCTTCTTTCTTAAACTCTAGAACGTAGTCAGTTGAAACAACTCAAGTATCTCCCTTCTAAAGCCCCTTGGAAGTACAAAACAGAGAAAGAAACGGCAAGGTCAATGCTCTGTGGGCGTTTTTGAATATAAGGCTTGAAGGGAAACTTTATTTTCCTCATTGGGATTTAGAGAGTTGCGGGGTCAATTCTCACTGACAGACAATCTAGTTGCATATGGTCCCTTCATGGCACAATTCCCTTTTTGATGACGAGAGAATTTCTAAGAAAGAAATTTGGAGGTTGCCATCCTTTGGTAGGTGCTCATCCTTCAGTAATCTTTAGTGAATTGGCGACCCCATTGACCACTAGCCACAGCTAACGTTCCGCTTGTATCATGACACAGATTGGCATGCAGCAGAATCTTATTCAGTGTGGTCCTTGAGCTCTAGGAAGGATTCCAGGTCTCTTAGTACTGGCGGGTATTCACTAGGATGAGAAACGTACGAGAATGACGGCCTGTGTGTTTGGGCCTTTGTGAGCAATGTAGCGTTGGGAACAGCTAGATGCCGAGTCATGGGCAGTGAAGGGCTTCGTTGGTTAAACCTTTAGATTGTGGCAAATTGAAACAACTGAAGTATCACCCTTCTAAAGCACCTTTGTGGTACAAAAGAAGGAAAGAAATAGGAGGGTCAAGGCTCTGCGGACCCTTTCGAAAATAAGGTAAGGCTTGAAGGGAAACTTTATTTTCCTCATTGGGGTTTCGAGAGTTTTGGGCCCAATTCTACCTGAGAAACACTGTACTTACGCATGTTCCCTTCAGAGCACCGTTGCCTTTGTGATGACAAGTGAGTTTCTAGGAAAGAGACTTGGAGGTTGTTATTCCTTGGCAGATGATCATCCTTCGGTAATCATCAGTGAATTGGCGAACCCGTTTGAGCTTTAGCCTCAAGCTAACGTTCCTCTTGTATCCTCCCACAGATTGGCATGCAGCAGAATCCATGTAGCGTTATTCAGTGTGGTTCTTGAACTCTTGGAAGCATTCCAGGTCTCTTAGGACTGGCAGGTCTGCACTAGGATGAGAAACGTACAAGAAGGACGGCCTGGGTGTTTGGGCCTTTGTGAGCAATGCAGCACTGGGAACAGCTAGATGCTGAGTCATGGGCAGTGAAGGGCTTTTTTGGTTAAACGTCTAGATTGTTGCAAGTTGAGACAACTCAAGTATCTCCCGTCTAAAGCACCTTGGAGGTTCAAAACAGAGAAAGAAACCACAGGGTCAATGCTCTGCAGGCCCTTTTGAAAATAAGGCTTGGAGGGAAACTTTATTTTCCTCATTGGGATCTAGAGAGCTGCGGGCTCAATTCTCCCTGAGAAACACTGTAGTTGCACATGTTCTCTTCATAGCACAATTGCCTTTGTGATGACAAGTGAGTTTCTAGGAAAGAAACTTGGAGGTTGCCATTGTTTGGGAGGTGCTCACCCTTCGGTAATCTTCAGTGAAATGGCGAGCCTATTTGACGACCAGCCTCAAGCTAACGTTCCTCTTGTATCATGCCACAGGTTGACATGCAGCAGAATCCATGTAGCCTTATTCAGTGTGGTTCTTGAGCTTTAGGAAGCATTCCAGGTCTCTGAAAACTGGCGGGTCTCCACTAGGGTGAGAAGCGTACAAGAAGGACTGCCTGTGTTTTCGAGGAATTGTGAGCAATGCACCTTTGGCAACAGCTAGATGCCGAGTCATGGGCAGTGAAGGGCTTCTTTTTCTAAACCTCTAGAATGTGGTAAGTTGCAACAACTCAACTATCTCACTTGTAAGCACATTGGAGGTGCCAAAATGAGAACGAAACAGCAGGGTCAATGCTCTGTGAGCACTTTGGAAAATAAGGCTTGAAGGGAAGCTTTATTTTCCTCCTTGGGATTTAGAGCGTGTCGGGCTCAATTCTCCCTGAGAAACACTGTAATTGCACATGT
This sequence comes from Balaenoptera physalus, assembly GCF_965194825.1. NCBI lineage: Eukaryota > Metazoa > Chordata > Mammalia > Artiodactyla > Balaenopteridae > Balaenoptera > Balaenoptera physalus. The sequence goes on along the minus strand of NC_138896.1, from coordinate 53,596,845 downwards.
TCTCTTCATAGCACAAATGGCTTTGTGATGACAAGTGAGTTTCTAGGAAGGAAACTTGGAGGTGGCCATTCTTTTGTAGCTGCTCACCCTTCAGTAATCGTCAGTGAGTTGGCGATCCCATTTGACCATTAACCTCAAGCTGACACTCCTCTTGTATCATGTCACAGGTTGGTATGCAGCAGAAACCATGTGGACTTATTCAGTGTGGTTGTTGAGCTGTGGGAAGCATTCCAGGTCTCCTAGGACTCGGGGGTCTTCACTAGATCTGATACGTACAAAAAGGACAGCCTGTGTCTTCGGGGCGTTGTGAGCAATGCACCGTTGGGAACAGCTAGTTGCCGAATCATGGGCAGTGAAGGGTTTCGTTGGATAAACGCCGAGATTGCGACACCTTGAAAACACCTAGCTATCAGCGTTCTGTTCACTCCTTCGTGCCAAACGTGTCTGCTTTTCTGCCTATCCCCGAGCACACGAAAAATATAATGATCCTACCCTTCCTTCTGGGAACCCACACGTGATGGAATCTACCCCAGGCAAGCCAGTGGACTTTAAGTGCAGCCTGAAAAATTACAGGTTTTCCCTTGAAAGCTAGGTATTCCGGAGATCCATTTTACACCCAGTCCTCACTAACCTATGACTCTGTAATCCCTTCAGCACACTCACTACTCCCTGTATCGCAAAGTTTACTCACTAACAGGTCTACTTGGTCACCTGAATGTCCAATAGGTACTCAGAAACGGCAGCATAAGATGCTGTGTCCTCCCCTTGGAGATTGAGGCTTGATGGGAAGTGGATTTTCCACATTGGAATGTCGACACTTGTGGCCTCAGTGTTACCTGATAAACAGTGTAGTTGCCCATCTTCTCCTCATTGCAGGATTGCCTTTTCAGGAGAAGTGATTTTCCATGAAACAAACGTTGCCTTTCAATTCCTGCTAGGTGCTCCTCGCTCAGCAACTTTTAGTGAATATGCCGAGCGCATGGGACGACTGGCCTCACTCTAACGTTCTGCTTTTCTCGTCACAATGGTAAGCAGGCAGCAGGTTCAATGCAGCTTTTGTCAAAGCAGTGCTTTTACTCTAGGAAGCCTTTTTGATGCCTTAGGACACGCCAGTGTGCACTAGGATCTAAGATGTACACGAGGGACTGCCAGTCTCTTCTGGGACTTGTGAGCGACGTTCAGTGGAGGACAACTCTATGCCAAAAAAGGGCAGTGAAAGGCTTCTTTTGTTAAACCTCTAGAATGTGGTAAGTTGAAACAACTCAAGTATCTCCCTTCTAACGCACCATGGAGGTACAAAATCGAGAAAGAAAGAGCAGGTCAATGTTCGGTGGTCCCTTCTGAACATAAGGCATGAAGGGATACTTTATTTACCTCCTTGGGATTTAGAGAGTTGCAGGCTCAATTCTCCCTGAGAAACACTATACTTGCACATCTTCCCTTCATAGCACATTTGCCATTGTGATGACGAGAGTTTCTAGGAAAGAAACTTGGAGGTTGCCATTCCTTGGTAGTGGCTCATCCCTCGGGAATCTTCAGGGAATGGGCCAACCCCATGGGACATCTAGCCTCAAGTTTACGTTCAGCTTTTCTCATGACAGAGGTAGGCATTCAACGGGTTCCATGCAACCTTAGTGCCTGTGGTTCTTGAACTCTAGGAAGCATATCCGGTCTCTTTTGGCTCGCGGTTCTGCACTAGGTTTTGAAACGTACTAAAAGGACTGCCTGTGTCTTTGGGCGGTTGTGAGCAGTCTACCGTTGGGAACAACTAGATGCCAAGTGATGGGCAGTGAAGGACTTCGTTGGTTACACACCTAGATTGCGATAGCTTGAAAGCAACACCGTTATCAACGTTCCATGCCTTCCTTCATGAAAAGCGTGTCTACATTCTTGAGGAAACCTGAGCTGCACTGAAAAGCACAATTAGCCTACCCTTGCTTCTGGGAACTAATCCGTGAAGTCTGTCTGCCTCAATCAGCACCTACACTTCACGTCCAGCTTCAAAAATTACAGGGTTTCCCTTAACTGAGAGGTAGTCCAGAGAGACATTGCCACCTAGGCCCCACTAAGGCATCAGCTTGATATCCTTACGCCACAATCACGACTCCCAGCAGGGCAATGGTTACCAATGTCATGGTCCATCGTGTCCACTGCATGTGCAGTAAGAGAGTCAGAAACGCCAGGGGAATATTCTGCTTCGTCGCCATGTATATTGAGGCTTCCTGGGAAAGTTTATTTTCCTCATTGCAAAGCGGAGAGTTGCGGCCTCAGTGTTACCTGGTAAACACTGTTGTTGCCCATCTTCTCTTAATTGCACAATGGTCTATGTGAGGACAAGTGATTTTCCAAGAAAGAAACTTGGAGCTTGCCATTCCTTGGTAGGTGCTCATCCTTCGGTAATCTACAGTGAATTGGCGACCCCTTTTGACCACTAACTTCAAGCTAACGTTCCTCTTGTATCATGCCACAGGTTGGCATGCAGCAGAACCCATGTAGCCTTCTTCAGTGTGGTTCTTGGGCTCTAGGAAGGATTCCAGATCTCTCAGTACTAGCGGTTCTGCACCAGCCAGAGAAACGCACAAGAAGGACGGCCTGGGTGTTTGGGCCTTTGTGAGCAATGCAGCGTTGGGAACAGCTAGATGCCGAGTCATGGGCAGTGAAGGGCTTCTTTGGTTAAACCTCTAGATTGTGGCAAGTTGAAACAAGTCAAGTATCTCCCTTCTAAAGCACCTTGGAGGTACAAAATGGAGAAAGAAACAGCAGGGTCAATGCTCTTTTGGCCCTTTTGAAAATAAGGCTTGAAGGGAAACTTTATTTTCCTCATTGGGATTTACAGAGCTGCATGCTCAGTTCTCCCTGAGAAACACTGTAGTTGCACATGTTCCATTCATAGCACAATTGCCTTTGTGATGAGAAGTGAGTTTCTAGGAAAGAAACTTGGAGGTTACCGTTCCTTGGTAGGTGCTCATCCTTCGGTAATCTTCAGTGAATTGGCGAACCCTTTTGACCAGTAGCCTCAAGGTAACGTTCCTCTGCTATCAAGCAACAGGTTGGCATGCAGCAGAATACATGTAGCCTCATTCAGGTTGGTTCCTGAGCTCTGGGAAGCATTCCAGGTCTCTTAATACTGGCAGGTCTGCACTAGGATGAGCAACGTACAAGAAGGATGGCCTGTGTCTTTGGGGTGTTGTGAGCAGTGCAGCATTGAGAACAGCTAGATGCCGAGTCCTGGGAGCTTAAGGGCTTCTTTCTTAAACTCTAGAACGTAGTCAGTTGAAACAACTCAAGTATCTCCCTTCTAAAGCCCCTTGGAAGTACAAAACAGAGAAAGAAACGGCAAGGTCAATGCTCTGTGGGCGTTTTTGAATATAAGGCTTGAAGGGAAACTTTATTTTCCTCATTGGGATTTAGAGAGTTGCGGGGTCAATTCTCACTGACAGACAATCTAGTTGCATATGGTCCCTTCATGGCACAATTCCCTTTTTGATGACGAGAGAATTTCTAAGAAAGAAATTTGGAGGTTGCCATCCTTTGGTAGGTGCTCATCCTTCAGTAATCTTTAGTGAATTGGCGACCCCATTGACCACTAGCCACAGCTAACGTTCCTCTTGTGTCATGACACAGATTGGCATGCAGCAGAATCTTATTCAGTGTGGTCCTTGAGCTCTAGGAAGGATTCCAGGTCTCTTAGTACTGGCGGGTATTCACTAGGATGAGAAACGTACGAGAATGACGGCCTGTGTGTTTGGGCCTTTGTGAGCAATGTAGCGTTGGGAACAGCTAGATGCCGAGTCATGGGCAGTGAAGGGCTTCGTTGGTTAAACCTTTAGATTGTGGCAAATTGAAACAACTGAAGTATCACCCTTCTAAAGCACCTTTGTGGTACAAAAGAAGGAAAGAAATAGGAGGGTCAAGGCTCTGCGGACCCTTTCGAAAATAAGGTAAGGCTTGAAGGGAAACTTTATTTTCCTCATTGGGGTTTCGAGAGTTTTGGGCCCAATTCTACCTGAGAAACACTGTACTTACGCATGTTCCCTTCAGAGCACCGTTGCCTTTGTGATGACAAGTGAGTTTCTAGGAAAGAGACTTGGAGGTTGTTATTCCTTGGCAGATGATCATCCTTCGGTAATCATCAGTGAATTGGCGAACCCGTTTGAGCTTTAGCCTCAAGCTAACGTTCCTCTTGTATCCTCCCACAGATTGGCATGCAGCAGAATCCATGTAGCGTTATTCAGTGTGGTTCTTGAACTCTTGGAAGCATTCCAGGTCTCTTAGGACTGGCAGGTCTGCACTAGGATGAGAAACGTACAAGAAGGACGGCCTGGGTGTTTGGGCCTTTGTGAGCAATGCAGCACTGGGAACAGCTAGATGCTGAGTCATGGGCAGTGAAGGGCTTTTTTGGTTAAACATCTAGATTGTTGCAAGTTGAGACAACTCAAGTATCTCCCGTCTAAAGCACCTTGGAGGTTCAAAACAGAGAAAGAAACCACAGGGTCAATGCTCTGCAGGCCCTTTTGAAAATAAGGCTTGGAGGGAAACTTTATTTTCCTCATTGGGATCTAGAGAGCTGCGGGCTCAATTCTCCCTGAGAAACACTGTAGTTGCACATGTTCTCTTCATAGCACAATTGCCTTTGTGATGACAAGTGAGTTTCTAGGAAAGAAACTTGGAGGTTGCCATTGTTTGGGAGGTGCTCACCCTTCGGTAATCTTCAGTGAAATGGCGAGCCTATTTGACGACCAGCCTCAAGCTAACGTTCCTCTTGTATCATGCCACAGGTTGACATGCAGCAGAATCCATGTAGCCTTATTCAGTGTGGTTCTTGAGCTTTAGGAAGCATTCCAGGTCTCTGAAAACTGGCGGGTCTCCACTAGGGTGAGAAGCGTACAAGAAAGACTGCCTGTGTTTTCGAGGAATTGTGAGCAATGCACCTTTGGCAACAGCTAGATGCCGAGTCATGGGCAGTGAAGGGCTTCTTTTTCTAAACCTCTAGAATGTGGTAAGTTGCAACAACTCAACTATCTCACTTGTAAGCACATTGGAGGTGCCAAAATGAGAACGAAACAGCAGGGGCAATGCTCTGTGAGCACTTTGGAAAATAAGGCTTGAAGGGAAGCTTTATTTTCCTCCTTGGGATTTAGAGCGTGTCGGGCTCAATTCTCCCTGAGAAACACTGTAATTGCACATGTTCTCTTCATAGCACAAATGGCTTTGTGATGACAAGTGAGTTTCTAGGAAGGAAACTTGGAGGTGGCCATTCTTTTGTAGCTGCTCACCCTTCAGTAATCGTCAGTGAGTTGGCGATCCCATTTGACCATTAACCTCAAGCTGACATTCCTCTTGTATCATGTCACAGGTTGGTATGCAGCAGAAACCATGTGGACTTATTCAGTGTGGTTGTTGAGCTGTGGGAAGCATTCCAGGTCTCCTAGGACTCGGGGGTCTTCACTAGATCTGATACGTACAAAAAGGACAGCCTGTGTCTTCGGGGCGTTGTGAGCAATGCACCGTTGGGAACAGCTAGTTGCCGAATCCTGGGCAGTGAAGGGTTTCGTTGGATAAACGCCGAGATTGCGACACCTTGAAAACACCTAGCTATCAGCGTTCTGTTCACTCCTTCGTGCCAAACGTGTCTGCTTTTCTGCCTATCCCCGAGCACACGAAAAATATAATGATCCTACCCTTCCTTCTGGGAACCCACACGTGATGGAATCTACCCCAGGCAAGCCAGTGGACTTTAAGTGCAGCCTGAAAAATTACAGGTTTTCCCTTGAAAGCTAGGTATTCCGGAGATCCATTTTACACCCAGTCCTCACTAACCTATGACTCTGTAATCCCTTCAGCACACTCACTACTCCCTGTATCGCAAAGTTTACTCACTAACAGGTCTACTTGGTCACCTGAATGTCCAATAGGTACTCAGAAACGGCAGCATAAGATGCTGTGTCCTCCCCTTGGAGATTGAGGCTTGATGGGAAGTGGATTTTCCACATTGGAATGTCGACACTTGTGGCCTCAGTGTTACCTGATAAACAGTGTAGTTGCCCATCTTCTCCTCATTGCAGGATTGCCTTTTCAGGAGAAGTGATTTTCCATGAAACAAACGTTGCCTTTCAATTCCTGCTAGGTGCTCCTCGCTCAGCAACTTTTAGTGAATATGCCGAGCGCATGGGACGACTGGCCTCACTCTAACGTTCTGCTTTTCTCGTCACAATGGTAAGCAGGCAGCAGGTTCAATGCAGCTTTTGTCAAAGCAGTGCTTTTACTCTAGGAAGCCTTTTTGATGCCTTAGGACACGCCAGTGTGCACTAGGATCTAAGATGTACACGAGGGACTGCCAGTCTCTTCTGGGACTTGTGAGCGACGTTCAGTGGAGGACAACTCTATGCCAAAAAAGGGCAGTGAATGGCTTCTTTTGTTAAACCTCTAGAATGTGGTAAGTTGAAACAACTCAAGTATCTCCCTTCTAACGCACCATGGAGGTACAAAATCGAGAAAGAAAGAGCAGGTCAATGTTCGGTGGTCCCTTCTGAACATAAGGCATGAAGGGATACTTTATTTACCTCCTTGGGATTTAGAGAGTTGCAGGCTCAATTCTCCCTGAGAAACACTATACTTGCACATCTTCCCTTCATAGCACATTTGCCATTGTGATGACGAGAGTTTCTAGGAAAGAAACTTGGAGGTTGCCATTCCTTGGTAGTGGCTCATCCCTCGGGAATCTTCAGGGAATGGGCCAACCCCATGGGACATCTAGCCTCAAGTTTACGTTCAGCTTTTCTCATGACAGAGGTAGGCATTCAACGGGTTCCATGCAACCTTAGTGCCTGTGGTTCTTGAACTCTAGGAAGCATATCCGGTCTCTTTTGGCTCGCGGTTCTGCACTAGGTTTTGAAACGTACTAAAAGGACTGCCTGTGTCTTTGGGCGGTTGTGAGCAGTCTACCGTTGGGAACAACTAGATGCCAAGTGATGGGCAGTGAAGGACTTCGTTGGTTACACACCTAGATTGCGATAGCTTGAAAGCAACACCGTTATCAACGTTCCATGCCTTCCTTCATGAAAAGCGTGTCTACATTCTTGAGGAAACCTGAGCTGCACTGAAAAGCACAATTAGCCTACCCTTGCTTCTGGGAACTAATCCGTGAAGTCTGTCTGCCTCAATCAGCACCTACACTTCACGTCCAGCTTCAAAAATTACAGGGTTTCCCTTAACTGAGAGGTAGTCCAGAGAGACATTGCCACCTAGGCCCCACTAAGGCATCAGCTTGATATCCTTACGCCACAATCACGACTCCCAGCAGGGCAATGGTTACCAATGTCATGGTCCATCGTGTCCACTGCATGTGCAGTAAGAGAGTCAGAAACGCCAGGGGAATATTCTGCTTCGTCGCCATGTATATTGAGGCTTCCTGGGAAAGTTTATTTTCCTCATTGCAAAGCGGAGAGTTGCGGCCTCAGTGTTACCTGGTAAACACTGTTGTTGCCCATCTTCTCTTAATTGCACAATGGTCTATGTGAGGACAAGTGATTTTCCAAGAAAGAAACTTGGAGCTTGCCATTCCTTGGTAGGTGCTCATCCTTCGGTAATCTACAGTGAATTGGCGACCCCTTTTGACCACTAACTTCAAGCTAACGTTCCTCTTGTATCATGCCACAGGTTGGCATGCAGCAGAACCCATGTAGCCTTCTTCAGTGTGGTTCTTGGGCTCTAGGAAGGATTCCAGATCTCTCAGTACTAGCGGGTCTGCACCAGCAAGAGAAACGTACAAGAAGGACGGCCAGTGTGTTTGGGCCTTTGGGAGCAATGCAGCGTTGGGAACAGCTAGATGCCGAGTCATGGGCAGTGAAGGGCTTCTTTGGTTAAACCTCTAGATTGTGGCAAGTTGAAACAAGTCAAGTATCTCCCTTCTAAAGCACCTTGGAGGTACAAAATGGAGAAAGAAACAGCAGGGTCAATGCTCTTTTGGCCCTTTTGAAAATAAGGCTTGAAGGGAAACTTTATTTTCCTCATTGGGATTTACAGAGCTGCATGCTCAGTTCTCCCTGAGAAACACTGTAGTTGCACATGTTCCATTCATAGCACAATTGCCTTTGTGATGAGAAGTGAGTTTCTAGGAAAGAAACTTGGAGGTTACCGTTCCTTGGTAGGTGCTCATCCTTCGGTAATCTTCAGTGAATTGGCGAACCCTTTTGACCAGTAGCCTCAAGGTAACGTTCCTCTGCTATCAAGCAACAGGTTGGCATGCAGCAGAATACATGTAGCCTCATTCAGGTTGGTTCCTGAGCTCTGGGAAGCATTCCAGGTCTCTTAATACTGGCAGGTCTGCACTAGGATGAGCAACGTACAAGAAGGATGGCCTGTGTCTTTGGGGTGTTGTGAGCAGTGCAGCATTGAGAACAGCTAGATGCCGAGTCCTGGGAGCTTAAGGGCTTCTTTCTTAAACTCTAGAACGTAGTCAGTTGAAACAACTCAAGTATCTCCCTTCTAAAGCCCCTTGGAAGTACAAAACAGAGAAAGAAACGGCAAGGTCAATGCTCTGTGGGCGTTTTTGAATATAAGGCTTGAAGGGAAACTTTATTTTCCTCATTGGGATTTAGAGAGTTGCGGGGTCAATTCTCACTGACAGACAATCTAGTTGCATATGGTCCCTTCATGGCACAATTCCCTTTTTGATGACGAGAGAATTTCTAAGAAAGAAATTTGGAGGTTGCCATCCTTTGGTAGGTGCTCATCCTTCAGTAATCTTTAGTGAATTGGCGACCCCATTGACCACTAGCCACAGCTAACGTTCCTCTTGTGTCATGACACAGATTGGCATGCAGCAGAATCTTATTCAGTGTGGTCCTTGAGCTCTAGGAAGGATTCCAGGTCTCTTAGTACTGGCGGGTATTCACTAGGATGAGAAACGTACGAGAATGACGGCCTGTGTGTTTGGGCCTTTGTGAGCAATGTAGCGTTGGGAACAGCTAGATGCCGAGTCATGGGCAGTGAAGGGCTTCGTTGGTTAAACCTTTAGATTGTGGCAAATTGAAACAACTGAAGTATCACCCTTCTAAAGCACCTTTGTGGTACAAAAGAAGGAAAGAAATAGGAGGGTCAAGGCTCTGCGGACCCTTTCGAAAATAAGGTAAGGCTTGAAGGGAAACTTTATTTTCCTCATTGGGGTTTCGAGAGTTTTGGGCCCAATTCTACCTGAGAAACACTGTACTTACGCATGTTCCCTTCAGAGCACCGTTGCCTTTGTGATGACAAGTGAGTTTCTAGGAAAGAGACTTGGAGGTTGTTATTCCTTGGCAGATGATCATCCTTCGGTAATCATCAGTGAATTGGCGAACCCGTTTGAGCTTTAGCCTCAAGCTAACGTTCCTCTTGTATCCTCCCACAGATTGGCATGCAGCAGAATCCATGTAGCGTTATTCAGTGTGGTTCTTGAACTCTTGGAAGCATTCCAGGTCTCTTAGGACTGGCAGGTCTGCACTAGGATGAGAAACGTACAAGAAGGACGGCCTGGGTGTTTGGGCCTTTGTGAGCAATGCAGCACTGGGAACAGCTAGATGCTGAGTCATGGGCAGTGAAGGGCTTTTTTGGTTAAACGTCTAGATTGTTGCAAGTTGAGACAACTCAAGTATCTCCCGTCTAAAGCACCTTGGAGGTTCAAAACAGAGAAAGAAACCACAGGGTCAATGCTCTGCAGGCCCTTTTGAAAATAAGGCTTGGAGGGAAACTTTATTTTCCTCATTGGGATCTAGAGAGCTGCGGGCTCAATTCTCCCTGAGAAACACTGTAGTTGCACATGTTCTCTTCATAGCACAATTGCCTTTGTGATGACAAGTGAGTTTCTAGGAAAGAAACTTGGAGGTTGCCATTGTTTGGGAGGTGCTCACCCTTCGGTAATCTTCAGTGAAATGGCGAGCCTATTTGACGACCAGCCTCAAGCTAACGTTCCTCTTGTATCATGCCACAGGTTGACATGCAGCAGAATCCATGTAGCCTTATTCAGTGTGGTTCTTGAGCTTTAGGAAGCATTCCAGGTCTCTGAAAACTGGCGGGTCTCCACTAGGGTGAGAAGCGTACAAGAAGGACTGCCTGTGTTTTCGAGGAATTGTGAGCAATGCACCTTTGGCAACAGCTAGATGCCGAGTCATGGGCAGTGAAGGGCTTCTTTTTCTAAACCTCTAGAATGTGGTAAGTTGCAACAACTCAACTATCTCACTTGTAAGCACATTGGAGGTGCCAAAATGAGAACGAAACAGCAGGGGCAATGCTCTGTGAGCACTTTGGAAAATAAGGCTTGAAGGGAAGCTTTATTTTCCTCCTTGGGATTTAGAGCGTGTCGGGCTCAATTCTCCCTGAGAAACACTGTAATTGCACATGTTCTCTTCATAGCACAAATGGCTTTGTGATGACAAGTGAGTTTCTAGGAAGGAAACTTGGAGGTGGCCATTCTTTTGTAGCTGCTCACCCTTCAGTAATCGTCAGTGAGTTGGCGATCCCATTTGACCATTAACCTCAAGCTGACATTCCTCTTGTATCATGTCACAGGTTGGTATGCAGCAGAAACCATGTGGACTTATTCAGTGTGGTTGTTGAGCTGTGGGAAGCATTCCAGGTCTCCTAGGACTCGGGGGTCTTCACTAGATCTGATACGTACAAAAAGGACAGCCTGTGTCTTCGGGGCGTTGTGAGCAATGCACCGTTGGGAACAGCTAGTTGCCGAATCCTGGGCAGTGAAGGGTTTCGTTGGATAAACGCCGAGATTGCGACACCTTGAAAACACCTAGCTATCAGCGTTCTGTTCACTCCTTCGTGCCAAACGTGTCTGCTTTTCTGCCTATCCCCGAGCACACGAAAAATATAATGATCCTACCCTTCCTTCTGGGAACCCACACGTGATGGAATCTACCCCAGGCAAGCCAGTGGACTTTAAGTGCAGCCTGAAAAATTACAGGTTTTCCCTTGAAAGCTAGGTATTCCGGAGATCCATTTTACACCCAGTCCTCACTAACCTATGACTCTGTAATCCCTTCAGCACACTCACTACTCCCTGTATCGCAAAGTTTACTCACTAACAGGTCTACTTGGTCACCTGAATGTCCAATAGGTACTCAGAAACGGCAGCATAAGATGCTGTGTCCTCCCCTTGGAGATTGAGGCTTGATGGGAAGTGGATTTTCCACATTGGAATGTCGACACTTGTGGCCTCAGTGTTACCTGATAAACAGTGTAGTTGCCCATCTTCTCCTCATTGCAGGATTGCCTTTTCAGGAGAAGTGATTTTCCATGAAACAAACGTTGCCTTTCAATTCCTGCTAGGTGCTCCTCGCTCAGCAACTTTTAGTGAATATGCCGAGCGCATGGGACGACTGGCCTCACTCTAACGTTCTGCTTTTCTCGTCACAATGGTAAGCAGGCAGCAGGTTCAATGCAGCTTTTGTCAAAGCAGTGCTTTTACTCTAGGAAGCCTTTTTGATGCCTTAGGACACGCCAGTGTGCACTAGGATCTAAGATGTACACGAGGGACTGCCAGTCTCTTCTGGGACTTGTGAGCGACGTTCAGTGGAGGACAACTCTATGCCAAAAAAGGGCAGTGAAAGGCTTCTTTTGTTAAACCTCTAGAATGTGGTAAGTTGAAACAACTCAAGTATCTCCCTTCTAACGCACCATGGAGGTACAAAATCGAGAAAGAAAGAGCAGGTCAATGTTCGGTGGTCCCTTCTGAACATAAGGCATGAAGGGATACTTTATTTACCTCCTTGGGATTTAGAGAGTTGCAGGCTCAATTCTCCCTGAGAAACACTATACTTGCACATCTTCCCTTCATAGCACATTTGCCATTGTGATGACGAGAGTTTCTAGGAAAGAAACTTGGAGGTTGCCATTCCTTGGTAGTGGCTCATCCCTCGGGAATCTTCAGGGAATGGGCCAACCCCATGGGACATCTAGCCTCAAGTTTACGTTCAGCTTTTCTCATGACAGAGGTAGGCATTCAACGGGTTCCATGCAACCTTAGTGCCTGTGGTTCTTGAACTCTAGGAAGCATATCCGGTCTCTTTTGGCTCGCGGTTCTGCACTAGGTTTTGAAACGTACTAAAAGGACTGCCTGTGTCTTTGGGCGGTTGTGAGCAGTCTACCGTTGGGAACAACTAGATGCCAAGTGATGGGCAGTGAAGGACTTCGTTGGTTACACACCTAGATTGCGATAGCTTGAAAGCAACACCGTTATCAACGTTCCATGCCTTCCTTCATGAAAAGCGTGTCTACATTCTTGAGGAAACCTGAGCTGCACTGAAAAGCACAATTAGCCTACCCTTGCTTCTGGGAACTAATCCGTGAAGTCTGTCTGCCTCAATCAGCACCTACACTTCACGTCCAGCTTCAAAAATTACAGGGTTTCCCTTAACTGAGAGGTAGTCCAGAGAGACATTGCCACCTAGGCCCCACTAAGGCATCAGCTTGATATCCTTACGCCACAATCACGACTCCCAGCAGGGCAATGGTTACCAATGTCATGGTCCATCGTGTCCACTGCATGTGCAGTAAGAGAGTCAGAAACGCCAGGGGAATATTCTGCTTCATCGCCATGTATATTGAGGCTTCCTGGGAAAGTTTATTTTCCTCATTGCAAAGCGGAGAGTTGCGGCCTCAGTGTTACCTGGTAAACACTGTTGTTGCCCATCTTCTCTTAATTGCACAATGGTCTATGTGAGGACAAGTGATTTTCCAAGAAAGAAACTTGGAGCTTGCCATTCCTTGGTAGGTGCTCATCCTTCGGTAATCTACAGTGAATTGGCGACCCCTTTTGACCACTAACTTCAAGCTAACGTTCCTCTTGTATCATGCCACAGGTTGGCATGCAGCAGAACCCATGTAGCCTTCTTCAGTGTGGTTCTTGGGCTCTAGGAAGGATTCCAGATCTCTCAGTACTAGCGGGTCTGCACCAGCAAGAGAAACGTACAAGAAGGACGGCCAGTGTGTTTGGGCCTTTGGGAGCAATGCAGCGTTGGGAACAGCTAGATGCCGAGTCATGGGCAGTGAAGGGCTTCTTTGGTTAAACCTCTAGATTGTGGCAAGTTGAAACAAGTCAAGTATCTCCCTTCTAAAGCACCTTGGAGGTACAAAATGGAGAAAGAAACAGCAGGGTCAATGCTCTTTTGGCCCTTTTGAAAATAAGGCTTGAAGGGAAACTTTATTTTCCTCATTGGGATTTACAGAGCTGCATGCTCAGTTCTCCCTGAGAAACACTGTAGTTGCACATGTTCCATTCATAGCACAATTGCCTTTGTGATGAGAAGTGAGTTTCTAGGAAAGAAACTTGGAGGTTACCGTTCCTTGGTAGGTGCTCATCCTTCGGTAATCTTCAGTGAATTGGCGAACCCTTTTGACCAGTAGCCTCAAGGTAACGTTCCTCTGCTATCAAGCAACAGGTTGGCATGCAGCAGAATACATGTAGCCTCATTCAGGTTGGTTCCTGAGCTCTGGGAAGCATTCCAGGTCTCTTAATACTGGCAGGTCTGCACTAGGATGAGCAACGTACAAGAAGGATGGCCTGTGTCTTTGGGGTGTTGTGAGCAGTGCAGCATTGAGAACAGCTAGATGCCGAGTCCTGGGAGCTTAAGGGCTTCTTTCTTAAACTCTAGAACGTAGTCAGTTGAAACAACTCAAGTATCTCCCTTCTAAAGCCCCTTGGAAGTACAAAACAGAGAAAGAAACGGCAAGGTCAATGCTCTGTGGGCGTTTTTGAATATAAGGCTTGAAGGGAAACTTTATTTTCCTCATTGGGATTTAGAGAGTTGCGGGGTCAATTCTCACTGACAGACAATCTAGTTGCATATGGTCCCTTCATGGCACAATTCCCTTTTTGATGACGAGAGAATTTCTAAGAAAGAAATTTGGAGGTTGCCATCCTTTGGTAGGTGCTCATCCTTCAGTAATCTTTAGTGAATTGGCGACCCCATTGACCACTAGCCACAGCTAACGTTCCTCTTGTGTCATGACACAGATTGGCATGCAGCAGAATCTTATTCAGTGTGGTCCTTGAGCTCTAGGAAGGATTCCAGGTCTCTTAGTACTGGCGGGTATTCACTAGGATGAGAAACGTACGAGAATGACGGCCTGTGTGTTTGGGCCTTTGTGAGCAATGTAGCGTTGGGAACAGCTAGATGCCGAGTCATGGGCAGTGAAGGGCTTCGTTGGTTAAACCTTTAGATTGTGGCAAATTGAAACAACTGAAGTATCACCCTTCTAAAGCACCTTTGTGGTACAAAAGAAGGAAAGAAATAGGAGGGTCAAGGCTCTGCGGACCCTTTCGAAAATAAGGTAAGGCTTGAAGGGAAACTTTATTTTCCTCATTGGGGTTTCGAGAGTTTTGGGCCCAATTCTACCTGAGAAACACTGTACTTACGCATGTTCCCTTCAGAGCACCGTTGCCTTTGTGATGACAAGTGAGTTTCTAGGAAAGAGACTTGGAGGTTGTTATTCCTTGGCAGATGATCATCCTTCGGTAATCATCAGTGAATTGGCGAACCCGTTTGAGCTTTAGCCTCAAGCTAACGTTCCTCTTGTATCCTCCCACAGATTGGCATGCAGCAGAATCCATGTAGCGTTATTCAGTGTGGTTCTTGAACTCTTGGAAGCATTCCAGGTCTCTTAGGACTGGCAGGTCTGCACTAGGATGAGAAACGTACAAGAAGGACGGCCTGGGTGTTTGGGCCTTTGTGAGCAATGCAGCACTGGGAACAGCTAGATGCTGAGTCATGGGCAGTGAAGGGCTTTTTTGGTTAAACGTCTAGATTGTTGCAAGTTGAGACAACTCAAGTATCTCCCGTCTAAAGCACCTTGGAGGTTCAAAACAGAGAAAGAAACCACAGGGTCAATGCTCTGCAGGCCCTTTTGAAAATAAGGCTTGGAGGGAAACTTTATTTTCCTCATTGGGATCTAGAGAGCTGCGGGCTCAATTCTCCCTGAGAAACACTGTAGTTGCACATGTTCTCTTCATAGCACAATTGCCTTTGTGATGACAAGTGAGTTTCTAGGAAAGAAACTTGGAGGTTGCCATTGTTTGGGAGGTGCTCACCCTTCGGTAATCTTCAGTGAAATGGCGAGCCTATTTGACGACCAGCCTCAAGCTAACGTTCCTCTTGTATCATGCCACAGGTTGACATGCAGCAGAATCCATGTAGCCTTATTCAGTGTGGTTCTTGAGCTTTAGGAAGCATTCCAGGTCTCTGAAAACTGGCGGGTCTCCACTAGGGTGAGAAGCGTACAAGAAGGACTGCCTGTGTTTTCGAGGAATTGTGAGCAATGCACCTTTGGCAACAGCTAGATGCCGAGTCATGGGCAGTGAAGGGCTTCTTTTTCTAAACCTCTAGAATGTGGTAAGTTGCAACAACTCAACTATCTCACTTGTAAGCACATTGGAGGTGCCAAAATGAGAACGAAACAGCAGGGGCAATGCTCTGTGAGCACTTTGGAAAATAAGGCTTGAAGGGAAGCTTTATTTTCCTCCTTGGGATTTAGAGCGTGTCGGGCTCAATTCTCCCTGAGAAACACTGTAATTGCACATGTTCTCTTCATAGCACAAATGGCTTTGTGATGACAAGTGAGTTTCTAGGAAGGAAACTTGGAGGTGGCCATTCTTTTGTAGCTGCTCACCCTTCAGTAATCGTCAGTGAGTTGGCGATCCCATTTGACCATTAACCTCAAGCTGACATTCCTCTTGTATCATGTCACAGGTTGGTATGCAGCAGAAACCATGTGGACTTATTCAGTGTGGTTGTTGAGCTGTGGGAAGCATTCCAGGTCTCCTAGGACTCGGGGGTCTTCACTAGATCTGATACGTACAAAAAGGACAGCCTGTGTCTTCGGGGCGTTGTGAGCAATGCACCGTTGGGAACAGCTAGTTGCCGAATCATGGGCAGTGAAGGGTTTCGTTGGATAAACGCCGAGATTGCGACACCTTGAAAACACCTAGCTATCAGCGTTCTGTTCACTCCTTCGTGCCAAACGTGTCTGCTTTTCTGCCTATCCCCGAGCACACGAAAAATATAATGATCCTACCCTTCCTTCTGGGAACCCACACGTGATGGAATCTACCCCAGGCAAGCCAGTGGACTTTAAGTGCAGCCTGAAAAATTACAGGTTTTCCCTTGAAAGCTAGGTATTCCGGAGATCCATTTTACACCCAGTCCTCACTAACCTATGACTCTGTAATCCCTTCAGCACACTCACTACTCCCTGTATCGCAAAGTTTACTCACTAACAGGTCTACTTGGTCACCTGAATGTCCAATAGGTACTCAGAAACGGCAGCATAAGATGCTGTGTCCTCCCCTTGGAGATTGAGGCTTGATGGGAAGTGGATTTTCCACATTGGAATGTCGACACTTGTGGCCTCAGTGTTACCTGATAAACAGTGTAGTTGCCCATCTTCTCCTCATTGCAGGATTGCCTTTTCAGGAGAAGTGATTTTCCATGAAACAAACGTTGCCTTTCAATTCCTGCTAGGTGCTCCTCGCTCAGCAACTTTTAGTGAATATGCCGAGCGCATGGGACGACTGGCCTCACTCTAACGTTCTGCTTTTCTCGTCACAATGGTAAGCAGGCAGCAGGTTCAATGCAGCTTTTGTCAAAGCAGTGCTTTTACTCTAGGAAGCCTTTTTGATGCCTTAGGACACGCCAGTGTGCACTAGGATCTAAGATGTACACGAGGGACTGCCAGTCTCTTCTGGGACTTGTGAGCGACGTTCAGTTGAGGACAACTCTATGCCAAAAAAGGGCAGTGAAAGGCTTCTTTTGTTAAACCTCTAGAATGTGGTAAGTTGAAACAACTCAAGTATCTCCCTTCTAACGCACCATGGAGGTACAAAATCGAGAAAGAAAGAGCAGGTCAATGTTCGGTGGTCCCTTCTGAACATAAGGCATGAAGGGATACTTTATTTACCTCCTTGGGATTTAGAGAGTTGCAGGCTCAATTCTCCCTGAGAAACACTATACTTGCACATCTTCCCTTCATAGCACATTTGCCATTGTGATGACGAGAGTTTCTAGGAAAGAAACTTGGAGGTTGCCATTCCTTGGTAGTGGCTCATCCCTCGGGAATCTTCAGGGAATGGGCCAACCCCATGGGACATCTAGCCTCAAGTTTACGTTCAGCTTTTCTCATGACAGAGGTAGGCATTCAACGGGTTCCATGCAACCTTAGTGCCTGTGGTTCTTGAACTCTAGGAAGCATATCCGGTCTCTTTTGGCTCGCGGTTCTGCACTAGGTTTTGAAACGTACTAAAAGGACTGCCTGTGTCTTTGGGCGGTTGTGAGCAGTCTACCGTTGGGAACAACTAGATGCCAAGTGATGGGCAGTGAAGGACTTCGTTGGTTACACACCTAGATTGCGATAGCTTGAAAGCAACACCGTTATCAACGTTCCATGCCTTCCTTCATGAAAAGCGTGTCTACATTCTTGAGGAAACCTGA
Organism: Balaenoptera physalus; assembly: GCF_965194825.1. Classification (NCBI taxonomy): domain Eukaryota; kingdom Metazoa; phylum Chordata; class Mammalia; order Artiodactyla; family Balaenopteridae; genus Balaenoptera; species Balaenoptera physalus. The sequence continues at coordinate 53,579,374 of NC_138896.1, read as the reverse complement.
GCTGCACTGAAAAGCACAATTAGCCTACCCTTGCTTCTGGGAACTAATCCGTGAAGTCTGTCTGCCTCAATCAGCACCTACACTTCACGTCCAGCTTCAAAAATTACAGGGTTTCCCTTAACTGAGAGGTAGTCCAGAGAGACATTGCCACCTAGGCCCCACTAAGGCATCAGCTTGATATCCTTACGCCACAATCACGACTCCCAGCAGGGCAATGGTTACCAATGTCATGGTCCATCGTGTCCACTGCATGTGCAGTAAGAGAGTCAGAAACGCCAGGGGAATATTCTGCTTCGTCGCCATGTATATTGAGGCTTCCTGGGAAAGTTTATTTTCCTCATTGCAAAGCGGAGAGTTGCGGCCTCAGTGTTACCTGGTAAACACTGTTGTTGCCCATCTTCTCTTAATTGCACAATGGTCTATGTGAGGACAAGTGATTTTCCAAGAAAGAAACTTGGAGCTTGCCATTCCTTGGTAGGTGCTCATCCTTCGGTAATCTACAGTGAATTGGCGACCCCTTTTGACCACTAACTTCAAGCTAACGTTCCTCTTGTATCATGCCACAGGTTGGCATGCAGCAGAACCCATGTAGCCTTCTTCAGTGTGGTTCTTGGGCTCTAGGAAGGATTCCAGATCTCTCAGTACTAGCGGGTCTGCACCAGCAAGAGAAACGTACAAGAAGGACGGCCAGTGTGTTTGGGCCTTTGGGAGCAATGCAGCGTTGGGAACAGCTAGATGCCGAGTCATGGGCAGTGAAGGGCTTCTTTGGTTAAACCTCTAGATTGTGGCAAGTTGAAACAAGTCAAGTATCTCCCTTCTAAAGCACCTTGGAGGTACAAAATGGAGAAAGAAACAGCAGGGTCAATGCTCTTTTGGCCCTTTTGAAAATAAGGCTTGAAGGGAAACTTTATTTTCCTCATTGGGATTTACAGAGCTGCATGCTCAGTTCTCCCTGAGAAACACTGTAGTTGCACATGTTCCATTCATAGCACAATTGCCTTTGTGATGAGAAGTGAGTTTCTAGGAAAGAAACTTGGAGGTTACCGTTCCTTGGTAGGTGCTCATCCTTCGGTAATCTTCAGTGAATTGGCGAACCCTTTTGACCAGTAGCCTCAAGGTAACGTTCCTCTGCTATCAAGCAACAGGTTGGCATGCAGCAGAATACATGTAGCCTCATTCAGGTTGGTTCCTGAGCTCTGGGAAGCATTCCAGGTCTCTTAATACTGGCAGGTCTGCACTAGGATGAGCAACGTACAAGAAGGATGGCCTGTGTCTTTGGGGTGTTGTGAGCAGTGCAGCATTGAGAACAGCTAGATGCCGAGTCCTGGGAGCTTAAGGGCTTCTTTCTTAAACTCTAGAACGTAGTCAGTTGAAACAACTCAAGTATCTCCCTTCTAAAGCCCCTTGGAAGTACAAAACAGAGAAAGAAACGGCAAGGTCAATGCTCTGTGGGCGTTTTTGAATATAAGGCTTGAAGGGAAACTTTATTTTCCTCATTGGGATTTAGAGAGTTGCGGGGTCAATTCTCACTGACAGACAATCTAGTTGCATATGGTCCCTTCATGGCACAATTCCCTTTTTGATGACGAGAGAATTTCTAAGAAAGAAATTTGGAGGTTGCCATCCTTTGGTAGGTGCTCATCCTTCAGTAATCTTTAGTGAATTGGCGACCCCATTGACCACTAGCCACAGCTAACGTTCCTCTTGTGTCATGACACAGATTGGCATGCAGCAGAATCTTATTCAGTGTGGTCCTTGAGCTCTAGGAAGGATTCCAGGTCTCTTAGTACTGGCGGGTATTCACTAGGATGAGAAACGTACGAGAATGACGGCCTGTGTGTTTGGGCCTTTGTGAGCAATGTAGCGTTGGGAACAGCTAGATGCCGAGTCATGGGCAGTGAAGGGCTTCGTTGGTTAAACCTTTAGATTGTGGCAAATTGAAACAACTGAAGTATCACCCTTCTAAAGCACCTTTGTGGTACAAAAGAAGGAAAGAAATAGGAGGGTCAAGGCTCTGCGGACCCTTTCGAAAATAAGGTAAGGCTTGAAGGGAAACTTTATTTTCCTCATTGGGGTTTCGAGAGTTTTGGGCCCAATTCTACCTGAGAAACACTGTACTTACGCATGTTCCCTTCAGAGCACCGTTGCCTTTGTGATGACAAGTGAGTTTCTAGGAAAGAGACTTGGAGGTTGTTATTCCTTGGCAGATGATCATCCTTCGGTAATCATCAGTGAATTGGCGAACCCGTTTGAGCTTTAGCCTCAAGCTAACGTTCCTCTTGTATCCTCCCACAGATTGGCATGCAGCAGAATCCATGTAGCGTTATTCAGTGTGGTTCTTGAACTCTTGGAAGCATTCCAGGTCTCTTAGGACTGGCAGGTCTGCACTAGGATGAGAAACGTACAAGAAGGACGGCCTGGGTGTTTGGGCCTTTGTGAGCAATGCAGCACTGGGAACAGCTAGATGCTGAGTCATGGGCAGTGAAGGGCTTTTTTGGTTAAACGTCTAGATTGTTGCAAGTTGAGACAACTCAAGTATCTCCCGTCTAAAGCACCTTGGAGGTTCAAAACAGAGAAAGAAACCACAGGGTCAATGCTCTGCAGGCCCTTTTGAAAATAAGGCTTGGAGGGAAACTTTATTTTCCTCATTGGGATCTAGAGAGCTGCGGGCTCAATTCTCCCTGAGAAACACTGTAGTTGCACATGTTCTCTTCATAGCACAATTGCCTTTGTGATGACAAGTGAGTTTCTAGGAAAGAAACTTGGAGGTTGCCATTGTTTGGGAGGTGCTCACCCTTCGGTAATCTTCAGTGAAATGGCGAGCCTATTTGACGACCAGCCTCAAGCTAACGTTCCTCTTGTATCATGCCACAGGTTGACATGCAGCAGAATCCATGTAGCCTTATTCAGTGTGGTTCTTGAGCTTTAGGAAGCATTCCAGGTCTCTGAAAACTGGCGGGTCTCCACTAGGGTGAGAAGCGTACAAGAAGGACTGCCTGTGTTTTCGAGGAATTGTGAGCAATGCACCTTTGGCAACAGCTAGATGCCGAGTCATGGGCAGTGAAGGGCTTCTTTTTCTAAACCTCTAGAATGTGGTAAGTTGCAACAACTCAACTATCTCACTTGTAAGCACATTGGAGGTGCCAAAATGAGAACGAAACAGCAGGGGCAATGCTCTGTGAGCACTTTGGAAAATAAGGCTTGAAGGGAAGCTTTATTTTCCTCCTTGGGATTTAGAGCGTGTCGGGCTCAATTCTCCCTGAGAAACACTGTAATTGCACATGTTCTCTTCATAGCACAAATGGCTTTGTGATGACAAGTGAGTTTCTAGGAAGGAAACTTGGAGGTGGCCATTCTTTTGTAGCTGCTCACCCTTCAGTAATCGTCAGTGAGTTGGCGATCCCATTTGACCATTAACCTCAAGCTGACATTCCTCTTGTATCATGTCACAGGTTGGTATGCAGCAGAAACCATGTGGACTTATTCAGTGTGGTTGTTGAGCTGTGGGAAGCATTCCAGGTCTCCTAGGACTCGGGGGTCTTCACTAGATCTGATACGTACAAAAAGGACAGCCTGTGTCTTCGGGGCGTTGTGAGCAATGCACCGTTGGGAACAGCTAGTTGCCGAATCCTGGGCAGTGAAGGGTTTCGTTGGATAAACGCCGAGATTGCGACACCTTGAAAACACCTAGCTATCAGCGTTCTGTTCACTCCTTCGTGCCAAACGTGTCTGCTTTTCTGCCTATCCCCGAGCACACGAAAAATATAATGATCCTACCCTTCCTTCTGGGAACCCACACGTGATGGAATCTACCCCAGGCAAGCCAGTGGACTTTAAGTGCAGCCTGAAAAATTACAGGTTTTCCCTTGAAAGCTAGGTATTCCGGAGATCCATTTTACACCCAGTCCTCACTAACCTATGACTCTGTAATCCCTTCAGCACACTCACTACTCCCTGTATCGCAAAGTTTACTCACTAACAGGTCTACTTGGTCACCTGAATGTCCAATAGGTACTCAGAAACGGCAGCATAAGATGCTGTGTCCTCCCCTTGGAGATTGAGGCTTGATGGGAAGTGGATTTTCCACATTGGAATGTCGACACTTGTGGCCTCAGTGTTACCTGATAAACAGTGTAGTTGCCCATCTTCTCCTCATTGCAGGATTGCCTTTTCAGGAGAAGTGATTTTCCATGAAACAAACGTTGCCTTTCAATTCCTGCTAGGTGCTCCTCGCTCAGCAACTTTTAGTGAATATGCCGAGCGCATGGGACGACTGGCCTCACTCTAACGTTCTGCTTTTCTCGTCACAATGGTAAGCAGGCAGCAGGTTCAATGCAGCTTTTGTCAAAGCAGTGCTTTTACTCTAGGAAGCCTTTTTGATGCCTTAGGACACGCCAGTGTGCACTAGGATCTAAGATGTACACGAGGGACTGCCAGTCTCTTCTGGGACTTGTGAGCGACGTTCAGTGGAGGACAACTCTATGCCAAAAAAGGGCAGTGAAAGGCTTCTTTTGTTAAACCTCTAGAATGTGGTAAGTTGAAACAACTCAAGTATCTCCCTTCTAACGCACCATGGAGGTACAAAATCGAGAAAGAAAGAGCAGGTCAATGTTCGGTGGTCCCTTCTGAACATAAGGCATGAAGGGATACTTTATTTACCTCCTTGGGATTTAGAGAGTTGCAGGCTCAATTCTCCCTGAGAAACACTATACTTGCACATCTTCCCTTCATAGCACATTTGCCATTGTGATGACGAGAGTTTCTAGGAAAGAAACTTGGAGGTTGCCATTCCTTGGTAGTGGCTCATCCCTCGGGAATCTTCAGGGAATGGGCCAACCCCATGGGACATCTAGCCTCAAGTTTACGTTCAGCTTTTCTCATGACAGAGGTAGGCATTCAACGGGTTCCATGCAACCTTAGTGCCTGTGGTTCTTGAACTCTAGGAAGCATATCCGGTCTCTTTTGGCTCGCCGTTCTGCACTAGGTTTTGAAACGTACTAAAAGGACTGCCTGTGTCTTTGGGCGGTTGTGAGCAGTCTACCGTTGGGAACAACTAGATGCCAAGTGATGGGCAGTGAAGGACTTCGTTGGTTACACACCTAGATTGCGATAGCTTGAAAGCAACACCGTTATCAACGTTCCATGCCTTCCTTCATGAAAAGCGTGTCTACATTCTTGAGGAAACCTGAGCTGCACTGAAAAGCACAATTAGCCTACCCTTGCTTCTGGGAACTAATCCGTGAAGTCTGTCTGCCTCAATCAGCACCTACACTTCACGTCCAGCTTCAAAAATTACAGGGTTTCCCTTAACTGAGAGGTAGTCCAGAGAGACATTGCCACCTAGGCCCCACTAAGGCATCAGCTTGATATCCTTACGCCACAATCACGACTCCCAGCAGGGCAATGGTTACCAATGTCATGGTCCATCGTGTCCACTGCATGTGCAGTAAGAGAGTCAGAAACGCCAGGGGAATATTCTGCTTCGTCGCCATGTATATTGAGGCTTCCTGGGAAAGTTTATTTTCCTCATTGCAAAGCGGAGAGTTGCGGCCTCAGTGTTACCTGGTAAACACTGTTGTTGCCCATCTTCTCTTAATTGCACAATGGTCTATGTGAGGACAAGTGATTTTCCAAGAAAGAAACTTGGAGCTTGCCATTCCTTGGTAGGTGCTCATCCTTCGGTAATCTACAGTGAATTGGCGACCCCTTTTGACCACTAACTTCAAGCTAACGTTCCTCTTGTATCATGCCACAGGTTGGCATGCAGCAGAACCCATGTAGCCTTCTTCAGTGTGGTTCTTGGGCTCTAGGAAGGATTCCAGATCTCTCAGTACTAGCGGGTCTGCACCAGCAAGAGAAACGTACAAGAAGGACGGCCAGTGTGTTTGGGCCTTTGGGAGCAATGCAGCGTTGGGAACAGCTAGATGCCGAGTCATGGGCAGTGAAGGGCTTCTTTGGTTAAACCTCTAGATTGTGGCAAGTTGAAACAAGTCAAGTATCTCCCTTCTAAAGCACCTTGGAGGTACAAAATGGAGAAAGAAACAGCAGGGTCAATGCTCTTTTGGCCCTTTTGAAAATAAGGCTTGAAGGGAAACTTTATTTTCCTCATTGGGATTTACAGAGCTGCATGCTCAGTTCTCCCTGAGAAACACTGTAGTTGCACATGTTCCATTCATAGCACAATTGCCTTTGTGATGAGAAGTGAGTTTCTAGGAAAGAAACTTGGAGGTTACCGTTCCTTGGTAGGTGCTCATCCTTCGGTAATCTTCAGTGAATTGGCGAACCCTTTTGACCAGTAGCCTCAAGGTAACGTTCCTCTGCTATCAAGCAACAGGTTGGCATGCAGCAGAATACATGTAGCCTCATTCAGGTTGGTTCCTGAGCTCTGGGAAGCATTCCAGGTCTCTTAATACTGGCAGGTCTGCACTAGGATGAGCAACGTACAAGAAGGATGGCCTGTGTCTTTGGGGTGTTGTGAGCAGTGCAGCATTGAGAACAGCTAGATGCCGAGTCCTGGGAGCTTAAGGGCTTCTTTCTTAAACTCTAGAACGTAGTCAGTTGAAACAACTCAAGTATCTCCCTTCTAAAGCCCCTTGGAAGTACAAAACAGAGAAAGAAACGGCAAGGTCAATGCTCTGTGGGCGTTTTTGAATATAAGGCTTGAAGGGAAACTTTATTTTCCTCATTGGGATTTAGAGAGTTGCGGGGTCAATTCTCACTGACAGACAATCTAGTTGCATATGGTCCCTTCATGGCACAATTCCCTTTTTGATGACGAGAGAATTTCTAAGAAAGAAATTTGGAGGTTGCCATCCTTTGGTAGGTGCTCATCCTTCAGTAATCTTTAGTGAATTGGCGACCCCATTGACCACTAGCCACAGCTAACGTTCCGCTTGTATCATGACACAGATTGGCATGCAGCAGAATCTTATTCAGTGTGGTCCTTGAGCTCTAGGAAGGATTCCAGGTCTCTTAGTACTGGCGGGTATTCACTAGGATGAGAAACGTACGAGAATGACGGCCTGTGTGTTTGGGCCTTTGTGAGCAATGTAGCGTTGGGAACAGCTAGATGCCGAGTCATGGGCAGTGAAGGGCTTCGTTGGTTAAACCTTTAGATTGTGGCAAATTGAAACAACTGAAGTATCACCCTTCTAAAGCACCTTTGTGGTACAAAAGAAGGAAAGAAATAGGAGGGTCAAGGCTCTGCGGACCCTTTCGAAAATAAGGTAAGGCTTGAAGGGAAACTTTATTTTCCTCATTGGGGTTTCGAGAGTTTTGGGCCCAATTCTACCTGAGAAACACTGTACTTACGCATGTTCCCTTCAGAGCACCGTTGCCTTTGTGATGACAAGTGAGTTTCTAGGAAAGAGACTTGGAGGTTGTTATTCCTTGGCAGATGATCATCCTTCGGTAATCATCAGTGAATTGGCGAACCCGTTTGAGCTTTAGCCTCAAGCTAACGTTCCTCTTGTATCCTCCCACAGATTGGCATGCAGCAGAATCCATGTAGCGTTATTCAGTGTGGTTCTTGAACTCTTGGAAGCATTCCAGGTCTCTTAGGACTGGCAGGTCTGCACTAGGATGAGAAACGTACAAGAAGGACGGCCTGGGTGTTTGGGCCTTTGTGAGCAATGCAGCACTGGGAACAGCTAGATGCTGAGTCATGGGCAGTGAAGGGCTTTTTTGGTTAAACGTCTAGATTGTTGCAAGTTGAGACAACTCAAGTATCTCCCGTCTAAAGCACCTTGGAGGTTCAAAACAGAGAAAGAAACCACAGGGTCAATGCTCTGCAGGCCCTTTTGAAAATAAGGCTTGGAGGGAAACTTTATTTTCCTCATTGGGATCTAGAGAGCTGCGGGCTCAATTCTCCCTGAGAAACACTGTAGTTGCACATGTTCTCTTCATAGCACAATTGCCTTTGTGATGACAAGTGAGTTTCTAGGAAAGAAACTTGGAGGTTGCCATTGTTTGGGAGGTGCTCACCCTTCGGTAATCTTCAGTGAAATGGCGAGCCTATTTGACGACCAGCCTCAAGCTAACGTTCCTCTTGTATCATGCCACAGGTTGACATGCAGCAGAATCCATGTAGCCTTATTCAGTGTGGTTCTTGAGCTTTAGGAAGCATTCCAGGTCTCTGAAAACTGGCGGGTCTCCACTAGGGTGAGAAGCGTACAAGAAGGACTGCCTGTGTTTTCGAGGAATTGTGAGCAATGCACCTTTGGCAACAGCTAGATGCCGAGTCATGGGCAGTGAAGGGCTTCTTTTTCTAAACCTCTAGAATGTGGTAAGTTGCAACAACTCAACTATCTCACTTGTAAGCACATTGGAGGTGCCAAAATGAGAACGAAACAGCAGGGGCAATGCTCTGTGAGCACTTTGGAAAATAAGGCTTGAAGGGAAGCTTTATTTTCCTCCTTGGGATTTAGAGCGTGTCGGGCTCAATTCTCCCTGAGAAACACTGTAATTGCACATGTTCTCTTCATAGCACAAATGGCTTTGTGATGACAAGTGAGTTTCTAGGAAGGAAACTTGGAGGTGGCCATTCTTTTGTAGCTGCTCACCCTTCAGTAATCGTCAGTGAGTTGGCGATCCCATTTGACCATTAACCTCAAGCTGACACTCCTCTTGTATCATGTCACAGGTTGGTATGCAGCAGAAACCATGTGGACTTATTCAGTGTGGTTGTTGAGCTGTGGGAAGCATTCCAGGTCTCCTAGGACTCGGGGGTCTTCACTAGATCCGATACGTACAAAAAGGACAGCCTGTGTCTTCGGGGCGTTGTGAGCAATGCACCGTTGGGAACAGCTAGTTGCCGAATCCTGGGCAGTGAAGGGTTTCGTTGGATAAACGCCGAGATTGCGACACCTTGAAAACACCTAGCTATCAGCGTTCTGTTCACTCCTTCGTGCCAAACGTGTCTGCTTTTCTGCCTATCCCCGAGCACACGAAAAATATAATGATCCTACCCTTCCTTCTGGGAACCCACACGTGATGGAATCTACCCCAGGCAAGCCAGTGGACTTTAAGTGCAGCCTGAAAAATTACAGGTTTTCCCTTGAAAGCTAGGTATTCCGGAGATCCATTTTACACCCAGTCCTCACTAACCTATGACTCTGTAATCCCTTCAGCACACTCACTACTCCCTGTATCGCAAAGTTTACTCACTAACAGGTCTACTTGGTCACCTGAATGTCCAATAGGTACTCAGAAACGGCAGCATAAGATGCTGTGTCCTCCCCTTGGAGATTGAGGCTTGATGGGAAGTGGATTTTCCACATTGGAATGTCGACACTTGTGGCCTCAGTGTTACCTGATAAACAGTGTAGTTGCCCATCTTCTCCTCATTGCAGGATTGCCTTTTCAGGAGAAGTGATTTTCCATGAAACAAACGTTGCCTTTCAATTCCTGCTAGGTGCTCCTCGCTCAGCAACTTTTAGTGAATATGCCGAGCGCATGGGACGACTGGCCTCACTCTAACGTTCTGCTTTTCTCGTCACAATGGTAAGCAGGCAGCAGGTTCAATGCAGCTTTTGTCAAAGCAGTGCTTTTACTCTAGGAAGCCTTTTTGATGCCTTAGGACACGCCAGTGTGCACTAGGATCTAAGATGTACACGAGGGACTGCCAGTCTCTTCTGGGACTTGTGAGCGACATTCAGTGGAGGACAACTCTATGCCAAAAAAGGGCAGTGAAAGGCTTCTTTTGTTAAACCTCTAGAATGTGGTAAGTTGAAACAACTCAAGTATCTCCCTTCTAACGCACCATGGAGGTACAAAATCGAGAAAGAAAGAGCAGGTCAATGTTCGGTGGTCCCTTCTGAACATAAGGCATGAAGGGATACTTTATTTACCTCCTTGGGATTTAGAGAGTTGCAGGCTCAATTCTCCCTGAGAAACACTATACTTGCACATCTTCCCTTCATAGCACATTTGCCATTGTGATGACGAGAGTTTCTAGGAAAGAAACTTGGAGGTTGCCATTCCTTGGTAGTGGCTCATCCCTCGGGAATCTTCAGGGAATGGGCCAACCCCATGGGACATCTAGCCTCAAGTTTACGTTCAGCTTTTCTCATGACAGAGGTAGGCATTCAACGGGTTCCATGCAACCTTAGTGCCTGTGGTTCTTGAACTCTAGGAAGCATATCCGGTCTCTTTTGGCTCGCGGTTCTGCACTAGGTTTTGAAACGTACTAAAAGGACTGCCTGTGTCTTTGGGCGGTTGTGAGCAGTCTACCGTTGGGAACAACTAGATGCCAAGTGATGGGCAGTGAAGGACTTCGTTGGTTACACACCTAGATTGCGATAGCTTGAAAGCAACACCGTTATCAACGTTCCATGCCTTCCTTCATGAAAAGCGTGTCTACATTCTTGAGGAAACCTGAGCTGCACTGAAAAGCACAATTAGCCTACCCTTGCTTCTGGGAACTAATCCGTGAAGTCTGTCTGCCTCAATCAGCACCTACACTTCACGTCCAGCTTCAAAAATTACAGGGTTTCCCTTAACTGAGAGGTAGTCCAGAGAGACATTGCCACCTAGGCCCCACTAAGGCATCAGCTTGATATCCTTACGCCACAATCACGACTCCCAGCAGGGCAATGGTTACCAATGTCATGGTCCATCGTGTCCACTGCATGTGCAGTAAGAGAGTCAGAAACGCCAGGGGAATATTCTGCTTCGTCGCCATGTATATTGAGGCTTCCTGGGAAAGTTTATTTTCCTCATTGCAAAGCGGAGAGTTGCGGCCTCAGTGTTACCTGGTAAACACTGTTGTTGCCCATCTTCTCTTAATTGCACAATGGTCTATGTGAGGACAAGTGATTTTCCAAGAAAGAAACTTGGAGCTTGCCATTCCTTGGTAGGTGCTCATCCTTCGGTAATCTACAGTGAATTGGCGACCCCTTTTGACCACTAACTTCAAGCTAACGTTCCTCTTGTATCATGCCACAGGTTGGCATGCAGCAGAACCCATGTAGCCTTCTTCAGTGTGGTTCTTGGGCTCTAGGAAGGATTCCAGATCTCTCAGTACTAGCGGGTCTGCACCAGCAAGAGAAACGTACAAGAAGGACGGCCAGTGTGTTTGGGCCTTTGGGAGCAATGCAGCGTTGGGAACAGCTAGATGCCGAGTCATGGGCAGTGAAGGGCTTCTTTGGTTAAACCTCTAGATTGTGGCAAGTTGAAACAAGTCAAGTATCTCCCTTCTAAAGCACCTTGGAGGTACAAAATGGAGAAAGAAACAGCAGGGTCAATGCTCTTTTGGCCCTTTTGAAAATAAGGCTTGAAGGGAAACTTTATTTTCCTCATTGGGATTTACAGAGCTGCATGCTCAGTTCTCCCTGAGAAACACTGTAGTTGCACATGTTCCATTCATAGCACAATTGCCTTTGTGATGAGAAGTGAGTTTCTAGGAAAGAAACTTGGAGGTTACCGTTCCTTGGTAGGTGCTCATCCTTCGGTAATCTTCAGTGAATTGGCGAACCCTTTTGACCAGTAGCCTCAAGGTAACGTTCCTCTGCTATCAAGCAACAGGTTGGCATGCAGCAGAATACATGTAGCCTCATTCAGGTTGGTTCCTGAGCTCTGGGAAGCATTCCAGGTCTCTTAATACTGGCAGGTCTGCACTAGGATGAGCAACGTACAAGAAGGATGGCCTGTGTCTTTGGGGTGTTGTGAGCAGTGCAGCATTGAGAACAGCTAGATGCCGAGTCCTGGGAGCTTAAGGGCTTCTTTCTTAAACTCTAGAACGTAGTCAGTTGAAACAACTCAAGTATCTCCCTTCTAAAGCCCCTTGGAAGTACAAAACAGAGAAAGAAACGGCAAGGTCAATGCTCTGTGGGCGTTTTTGAATATAAGGCTTGAAGGGAAACTTTATTTTCCTCATTGGGATTTAGAGAGTTGCGGGGTCAATTCTCACTGACAGACAATCTAGTTGCATATGGTCCCTTCATGGCACAATTCCCTTTTTGATGACGAGAGAATTTCTAAGAAAGAAATTTGGAGGTTGCCATCCTTTGGTAGGTGCTCATCCTTCAGTAATCTTTAGTGAATTGGCGACCCCATTGACCACTAGCCACAGCTAACGTTCCTCTTGTGTCATGACACAGATTGGCATGCAGCAGAATCTTATTCAGTGTGGTCCTTGAGCTCTAGGAAGGATTCCAGGTCTCTTAGTACTGGCGGGTATTCACTAGGATGAGAAACGTACGAGAATGACGGCCTGTGTGTTTGGGCCTTTGTGAGCAATGTAGCGTTGGGAACAGCTAGATGCCGAGTCATGGGCAGTGAAGGGCTTCGTTGGTTAAACCTTTAGATTGTGGCAAATTGAAACAACTGAAGTATCACCCTTCTAAAGCACCTTTGTGGTACAAAAGAAGGAAAGAAATAGGAGGGTCAAGGCTCTGCGGACCCTTTCGAAAATAAGGTAAGGCTTGAAGGGAAACTTTATTTTCCTCATTGGGGTTTCGAGAGTTTTGGGCCCAATTCTACCTGAGAAACACTGTACTTACGCATGTTCCCTTCAGAGCACCGTTGCCTTTGTGATGACAAGTGAGTTTCTAGGAAAGAGACTTGGAGGTTGTTATTCCTTGGCAGATGATCATCCTTCGGTAATCATCAGTGAATTGGCGAACCCGTTTGAGCTTTAGCCTCAAGCTAACGTTCCTCTTGTATCCTCCCACAGATTGGCATGCAGCAGAATCCATGTAGCGTTATTCAGTGTGGTTCTTGAACTCTTGGAAGCATTCCAGGTCTCTTAGGACTGGCAGGTCTGCACTAGGATGAGAAACGTACAAGAAGGACGGCCTGGGTGTTTGGGCCTTTGTGAGCAATGCAGCACTGGGAACAGCTAGATGCTGAGTCATGGGCAGTGAAGGGCTTTTTTGGTTAAACGTCTAGATTGTTGCAAGTTGAGACAACTCAAGTATCTCCCGTCTAAAGCACCTTGGAGGTTCAAAACAGAGAAAGAAACCACAGGGTCAATGCTCTGCAGGCCCTTTTGAAAATAAGGCTTGGAGGGAAACTTTATTTTCCTCATTGGGATCTAGAGAGCTGCGGGCTCAATTCTCCCTGAGAAACACTGTAGTTGCACATGTTCTCTTCATAGCACAATTGCCTTTGTGATGACAAGTGAGTTTCTAGGAAAGAAACTTGGAGGTTGCCATTGTTTGGGAGGTGCTCACCCTTCGGTAATCTTCAGTGAAATGGCGAGCCTATTTGACGACCAGCCTCAAGCTAACGTTCCTCTTGTATCATGCCACAGGTTGACATGCAGCAGAATCCATGTAGCCTTATTCAGTGTGGTTCTTGAGCTTTAGGAAGCATTCCAGGTCTCTGAAAACTGGCGGGTCTCCACTAGGGTGAGAAGCGTACAAGAAGGACTGCCTGTGTTTTCGAGGAATTGTGAGCAATGCACCTTTGGCAACAGCTAGATGCCGAGTCATGGGCAGTGAAGGGCTTCTTTTTCTAAACCTCTAGAATGTGGTAAGTTGCAACAACTCAACTATCTCACTTGTAAGCACATTGGAGGTGCCAAAATGAGAACGAAACAGCAGGGGCAATGCTCTGTGAGCACTTTGGAAAATAAGGCTTGAAGGGAAGCTTTATTTTCCTCCTTGGGATTTAGAGCGTGTCGGGCTCAATTCTCCCTGAGAAACACTGTAATTGCACATGTTCTCTTCATAGCACAAATGGCTTTGTGATGACAAGTGAGTTTCTAGGAAGGAAACTTGGAGGTGGCCATTCTTTTGTAGCTGCTCACCCTTCAGTAATCGTCAGTGAGTTGGCGATCCCATTTGACCATTAACCTCAAGCTGACATTCCTCTTGTATCATGTCACAGGTTGGTATGCAGCAGAAACCATGTGGACTTATTCAGTGTGGTTGTTGAGCTGTGGGAAGCATTCCAGGTCTCCTAGGACTCGGGGGTCTTCACTAGATCTGATACGTACAAAAAGGACAGCCTGTGTCTTCGGGGCGTTGTGAGCAATGCACCGTTGGGAACAGCTAGTTGCCGAATCCTGGGCAGTGAAGGGTTTCGTTGGATAAACGCCGAGATTGCGACACCTTGAAAACACCTAGCTATCAGCGTTCTGTTCACTCCTTCGTGCCAAACGTGTCTGCTTTTCTGCCTATCCCCGAGCACACGAAAAATATAATGATCCTACCCTTCCTTCTGGGAACCCACACGTGATGGAATCTACCCCAGGCAAGCCAGTGGACTTTAAGTGCAGCCTGAAAAATTACAGGTTTTCCCTTGAAAGCTAGGTATTCCGGAGATCCATTTTACACCCAGTCCTCACTAACCTATGACTCTGTAATCCCTTCAGCACACTCACTACTCCCTGTATCGCAAAGTTTACTCACTAACAGGTCTACTTGGTCACCTGAATGTCCAATAGGTACTCAGAAACGGCAGCATAAGATGCTGTGTCCTCCCCTTGGAGATTGAGGCTTGATGGGAAGTGGATTTTCCACATTGGAATGTCGACACTTGTGGCCTCAGTGTTACCTGATAAACAGTGTAGTTGCCCATCTTCTCCTCATTGCAGGATTGCCTTTTCAGGAGAAGTGATTTTCCATGAAACAAACGTTGCCTTTCAATTCCTGCTAGGTGCTCCTCGCTCAGCAACTTTTAGTGAATATGCCGAGCGCATGGGACGACTGGCCTCACTCTAACGTTCTGCTTTTCTCGTCACAATGGTAAGCAGGCAGCAGGTTCAATGCAGCTTTTGTCAAAGCAGTGCTTTTACTCTAGGAAGCCTTTTTGATGCCTTAGGACACGCCAGTGTGCACTAGGATCTAAGATGTACACGAGGGACTGCCAGTCTCTTCTGGGACTTGTGAGCGACGTTCAGTGGAGGACAACTCTATGCCAAAAAAGGGCAGTGAAAGGCTTCTTTTGTTAAACCTCTAGAATGTGGTAAGTTGAAACAACTCAAGTATCTCCCTTCTAACGCACCATGGAGGTACAAAATCGAGAAAGAAAGAGCAGGTCAATGTTCGGTGGTCCCTTCTGAACATAAGGCATGAAGGGATACTTTATTTACCTCCTTGGGATTTAGAGAGTTGCAGGCTCAATTCTCCCTGAGAAACACTATACTTGCACATCTTCCCTTCATAGCACATTTGCCATTGTGATGACGAGAGTTTCTAGGAAAGAAACTTGGAGGTTGCCATTCCTTGGTAGTGGCTCATCCCTCGGGAATCTTCAGGGAATGGGCCAACCCCATGGGACATCTAGCCTCAAGTTTACGTTCAGCTTTTCTCATGACAGAGGTAGGCATTCAACGGGTTCCATGCAACCTTAGTGCCTGTGGTTCTTGAACTCTAGGAAGCATATCCGGTCTCTTTTGGCTCGCGGTTCTGCACTAGGTTTTGAAACGTACTAAAAGGACTGCCTGTGTCTTTGGGCGGTTGTGAGCAGTCTACCGTTGGGAACAACTAGATGCCAAGTGATGGGCAGTGAAGGACTTCGTTGGTTACACACCTAGATTGCGATAGCTTGAAAGCAACACCGTTATCAACGTTCCATGCCTTCCTTCATGAAAAGCGTGTCTACATTCTTGAGGAAACCTGAGCTGCACTGAAAAGCACAATTAGCCTACCCTTGCTTCTGGGAACTAATCCGTGAAGTCTGTCTGCCTCAATCAGCACCTACACTTCACGTCCAGCTTCAAAAATTACAGGGTTTCCCTTAACTGAGAGGTAGTCCAGAGAGACATTGCCACCTAGGCCCCACTAAGGCATCAGCTTGATATCCTTACGCCACAATCACGACTCCCAGCAGGGCAATGGTTACCAATGTCATGGTCCATCGTGTCCACTGCATGTGCAGTAAGAGAGTCAGAAACGCCAGGGGAATATTCTGCTTCGTCGCCATGTATATTGAGGCTTCCTGGGAAAGTTTATTTTCCTCATTGCAAAGCGGAGAGTTGCGGCCTCAGTGTTACCTGGTAAACACTGTTGTTGCCCATCTTCTCTTAATTGCACAATGGTCTATGTGAGGACAAGTGATTTTCCAAGAAAGAAACTTGGAGCTTGCCATTCCTTGGTAGGTGCTCATCCTTCGGTAATCTACAGTGAATTGGCGACCCCTTTTGACCACTAACTTCAAGCTAACGTTCCTCTTGTATCATGCCACAGGTTGGCATGCAGCAGAACCCATGTAGCCTTCTTCAGTGTGGTTCTTGGGCTCTAGGAAGGATTCCAGATCTCTCAGTACTAGCGGGTCTGCACCAGCAAGAGAAACGTACAAGAAGGACGGCCAGTGTGTTTGGGCCTTTGGGAGCAATGCAGCGTTGGGAACAGCTAGATGCCGAGTCATGGGCAGTGAAGGGCTTCTTTGGTTAAACCTCTAGATTGTGGCAAGTTGAAACAAGTCAAGTATCTCCCTTCTAAAGCACCTTGGAGGTACAAAATGGAGAAAGAAACAGCAGGGTCAATGCTCTTTTGGCCCTTTTGAAAATAAGGCTTGAAGGGAAACTTTATTTTCCTCATTGGGATTTACAGAGCTGCATGCTCAGTTCTCCCTGAGAAACACTGTAGTTGCACATGTTCCATTCATAGCACAATTGCCTTTGTGATGAGAAGTGAGTTTCTAGGAAAGAAACTTGGAGGTTACCGTTCCTTGGTAGGTGTTCATCCTTCGGTAATCTTCAGTGAATTGGCGAACCCTTTTGACCAGTAGCCTCAAGGTAACGTTCCTCTGCTATCAAGCAACAGGTTGGCATGCAGCAGAATACATGTAGCCTCATTCAGGTTGGTTCCTGAGCTCTGGGAAGCATTCCAGGTCTCTTAATACTGGCAGGTCTGCACTAGGATGAGCAACGTACAAGAAGGATGGCCTGTGTCTTTGGGGTGTTGTGAGCAGTGCAGCATTGAGAACAGCTAGATGCCGAGTCCTGGGAGCTTAAGGGCTTCTTTCTTAAACTCTAGAACGTAGTCAGTTGAAACAACTCAAGTATCTCCCTTCTAAAGCCCCTTGGAAGTACAAAACAGAGAAAGAAACGGCAAGGTCAATGCTCTGTGGGCGTTTTTGAATATAAGGCTTGAAGGGAAACTTTATTTTCCTCATTGGGATTTAGAGAGTTGCGGGGTCAATTCTCACTGACAGACAATCTAGTTGCATATGGTCCCTTCATGGCACAATTCCCTTTTTGATGACGAGAGAATTTCTAAGAAAGAAATTTGGAGGTTGCCATCCTTTGGTAGGTGCTCATCCTTCAGTAATCTTTAGTGAATTGGCGACCCCATTGACCACTAGCCACAGCTAACGTTCCGCTTGTATCATGACACAGATTGGCATGCAGCAGAATCTTATTCAGTGTGGTCCTTGAGCTCTAGGAAGGATTCCAGGTCTCTTAGTACTGGCGGGTATTCACTAGGATGAGAAACGTACGAGAATGACGGCCTGTGTGTTTGGGCCTTTGTGAGCAATGTAGCGTTGGGAACAGCTAGATGCCGAGTCATGGGCAGTGAAGGGCTTCGTTGGTTAAACCTTTAGATTGTGGCAAATTGAAACAACTGAAGTATCACCCTTCTAAAGCACCTTTGTGGTACAAAAGAAGGAAAGAAATAGGAGGGTCAAGGCTCTGCGGACCCTTTCGAAAATAAGGTAAGGCTTGAAGGGAAACTTTATTTTCCTCATTGGGGTTTCGAGAGTTTTGGGCCCAATTCTACCTGAGAAACACTGTACTTACGCATGTTCCCTTCAGAGCACCGTTGCCTTTGTGATGACAAGTGAGTTTCTAGGAAAGAGACTTGGAGGTTGTTATTCCTTGGCAGATGATCATCCTTCGGTAATCATCAGTGAATTGGCGAACCCGTTTGAGCTTTAGCCTCAAGCTAACGTTCCTCTTGTATCCTCCCACAGATTGGCATGCAGCAGAATCCATGTAGCGTTATTCAGTGTGGTTCTTGAACTCTTGGAAGCATTCCAGGTCTCTTAGGACTGGCAGGTCTGCACTAGGATGAGAAACGTACAAGAAGGACGGCCTGGGTGTTTGGGCCTTTGTGAGCAATGCAGCACTGGGAACAGCTAGATGCTGAGTCATGGGCAGTGAAGGGCTTTTTTGGTTAAACGTCTAGATTGTTGCAAGTTGAGACAACTCAAGTATCTCCCGTCTAAAGCACCTTGGAGGTTCAAAACAGAGAAAGAAACCACAGGGTCAATGCTCTGCAGGCCCTTTTGAAAATAAGGCTTGGAGGGAAACTTTATTTTCCTCATTGGGATCTAGAGAGCTGCGGGCTCAATTCTCCCTGAGAAACACTGTAGTTGCACATGTTCTCTTCATAGCACAATTGCCTTTGTGATGACAAGTGAGTTTCTAGGAAAGAAACTTGGAGGTTGCCATTGTTTGGGAGGTGCTCACCCTTCGGTAATCTTCAGTGAAATGGCGAGCCTATTTGACGACCAGCCTCAAGCTAACGTTCCTCTTGTATCATGCCACAGGTTGACATGCAGCAGAATCCATGTAGCCTTATTCAGTGTGGTTCTTGAGCTTTAGGAAGCATTCCAGGTCTCTGAAAACTGGCGGGTCTCCACTAGGGTGAGAAGCGTACAAGAAGGACTGCCTGTGTTTTCGAGGAATTGTGAGCAATGCACCTTTGGCAACAGCTAGATGCCGAGTCATGGGCAGTGAAGGGCTTCTTTTTCTAAACCTCTAGAATGTGGTAAGTTGCAACAACTCAACTATCTCACTTGTAAGCACATTGGAGGTGCCAAAATGAGAACGAAACAGCAGGGTCAATGCTCTGTGAGCACTTTGGAAAATAAGGCTTGAAGGGAAGCTTTATTTTCCTCCTTGGGATTTAGAGCGTGTCGGGCTCAATTCTCCCTGAGAAACACTGTAATTGCACATGTTCTCTTCATAGCACAAATGGCTTTGTGATGACAAGTGAGTTTCTAGGAAGGAAACTTGGAGGTGGCCATTCTTTTGTAGCTGCTCACCCTTCAGTAATCGTCAGTGAGTTGGCGATCCCATTTGACCATTAACCTCAAGCTGACACTCCTCTTGTATCATGTCACAGGTTGGTATGCAGCAGAAACCATGTGGACTTATTCAGTGTGGTTGTTGAGCTGTGGGAAGCATTCCAGGTCTCCTAGGACTCGGGGGTCTTCACTAGATCTGATACGTACAAAAAGGACAGCCTGTGTCTTCGGGGCGTTGTGAGCAATGCACCGTTGGGAACAGCTAGTTGCCGAATCATGGGCAGTGAAGGGTTTCGTTGGATAAACGCCGAGATTGCGACACCTTGAAAACACCTAGCTATCAGCGTTCTGTTCACTCCTTCGTGCCAAACGTGTCTGCTTTTCTGCCTATCCCCGAGCACACGAAAAATATAATGATCCTACCCTTCCTTCTGGGAACCCACACGTGATGGAATCTACCCCAGGCAAGCCAGTGGACTTTAAGTGCAGCCTGAAAAATTACAGGTTTTCCCTTGAAAGCTAGGTATTCCGGAGATCCATTTTACACCCAGTCCTCACTAACCTATGACTCTGTAATCCCTTCAGCACACTCACTACTCCCTGTATCGCAAAGTTTACTCACTAACAGGTCTACTTGGTCACCTGAATGTCCAATAGGTACTCAGAAACGGCAGCATAAGATGCTGTGTCCTCCCCTTGGAGATTGAGGCTTGATGGGAAGTGGATTTTCCACATTGGAATGTCGACACTTGTGGCCTCAGTGTTACCTGATAAACAGTGTAGTTGCCCATCTTCTCCTCATTGCAGGATTGCCTTTTCAGGAGAAGTGATTTTCCATGAAACAAACGTTGCCTTTCAATTCCTGCTAGGTGCTCCTCGCTCAGCAACTTTTAGTGAATATGCCGAGCGCATGGGACGACTGGCCTCACTCTAACGTTCTGCTTTTCTCGTCACAATGGTAAGCAGGCAGCAGGTTCAATGCAGCTTTTGTCAAAGCAGTGCTTTTACTCTAGGAAGCCTTTTTGATGCCTTAGGACACGCCAGTGTGCACTAGGATCTAAGATGTACACGAGGGACTGCCAGTCTCTTCTGGGACTTGTGAGCGACGTTCAGTGGAGGACAACTCTATGCCAAAAAAGGGCAGTGAAAGGCTTCTTTTGTTAAACCTCTAGAATGTGGTAAGTTGAAACAACTCAAGTATCTCCCTTCTAACGCACCATGGAGGTACAAAATCGAGAAAGAAAGAGCAGGTCAATGTTCGGTGGTCCCTTCTGAACATAAGGCATGAAGGGATACTTTATTTACCTCCTTGGGATTTAGAGAGTTGCAGGCTCAATTCTCCCTGAGAAACACTATACTTGCACATCTTCCCTTCATAGCACATTTGCCATTGTGATGACGAGAGTTTCTAGGAAAGAAACTTGGAGGTTGCCATTCCTTGGTAGTGGCTCATCCCTCGGGAATCTTCAGGGAATGGGCCAACCCCATGGGACATCTAGCCTCAAGTTTACGTTCAGCTTTTCTCATGACAGAGGTAGGCATTCAACGGGTTCCATGCAACCTTAGTGCCTGTGGTTCTTGAACTCTAGGAAGCATATCCGGTCTCTTTTGGCTCGCGGTTCTGCACTAGGTTTTGAAACGTACTAAAAGGACTGCCTGTGTCTTTGGGCGGTTGTGAGCAGTCTACCGTTGGGAACAACTAGATGCCAAGTGATGGGCAGTGAAGGACTTCGTTGGTTACACACCTAGATTGCGATAGCTTGAAAGCAACACCGTTATCAACGTTCCATGCCTTCCTTCATGAAAAGCGTGTCTACATTCTTGAGGAAACCTGAGCTGCACTGAAAAGCACAATTAGCCTACCCTTGCTTCTGGGAACTAATCCGTGAAGTCTGTCTGCCTCAATCAGCACCTACACTTCACGTCCAGCTTCAAAAATTACAGGGTTTCCCTTAACTGAGAGGTAGTCCAGAGAGACATTGCCACCTAGGCCCCACTAAGGCATCAGCTTGATATCCTTACGCCACAATCACGACTCCCAGCAGGGCAATGGTTACCAATGTCATGGTCCATCGTGTCCACTGCATGTGCAGTAAGAGAGTCAGAAACGCCAGGGGAATATTCTGCTTCGTCGCCATGTATATTGAGGCTTCCTGGGAAAGTTTATTTTCCTCATTGCAAAGCGGAGAGTTGCGGCCTCAGTGTTACCTGGTAAACACTGTTGTTGCCCATCTTCTCTTAATTGCACAATGGTCTATGTGAGGACAAGTGATTTTCCAAGAAAGAAACTTGGAGCTTGCCATTCCTTGGTAGGTGCTCATCCTTCGGTAATCTACAGTGAATTGGCGACCCCTTTTGACCACTAACTTCAAGCTAACGTTCCTCTTGTATCATGCCACAGGTTGGCATGCAGCAGAACCCATGTAGCCTTCTTCAGTGTGGTTCTTGGGCTCTAGGAAGGATTCCAGATCTCTCAGTACTAGCGGTTCTGCACCAGCCAGAGAAACGCACAAGAAGGACGGCCTGGGTGTTTGGGCCTTTGTGAGCAATGCAGCGTTGGGAACAGCTAGATGCCGAGTCATGGGCAGTGAAGGGCTTCTTTGGTTAAACCTCTAGATTGTGGCAAGTTGAAACAAGTCAAGTATCTCCCTTCTAAAGCACCTTGGAGGTACAAAATGGAGAAAGAAACAGCAGGGTCAATGCTCTTTTGGCCCTTTTGAAAATAAGGCTTGAAGGGAAACTTTATTTTCCTCATTGGGATTTACAGAGCTGCATGCTCAGTTCTCCCTGAGAAACACTGTAGTTGCACATGTTCCATTCATAGCACAATTGCCTTTGTGATGAGAAGTGAGTTTCTAGGAAAGAAACTTGGAGGTTACCGTTCCTTGGTAGGTGCTCATCCTTCGGTAATCTTCAGTGAATTGGCGAACCCTTTTGACCAGTAGCCTCAAGGTAACGTTCCTCTGCTATCAAGCAACAGGTTGGCATGCAGCAGAATACATGTAGCCTCATTCAGGTTGGTTCCTGAGCTCTGGGAAGCATTCCAGGTCTCTTAATACTGGCAGGTCTGCACTAGGATGAGCAACGTACAAGAAGGATGGCCTGTGTCTTTGGGGTGTTGTGAGCAGTGCAGCATTGAGAACAGCTAGATGCCGAGTCCTGGGAGCTTAAGGGCTTCTTTCTTAAACTCTAGAACGTAGTCAGTTGAAACAACTCAAGTATCTCCCTTCTAAAGCCCCTTGGAAGTACAAAACAGAGAAAGAAACGGCAAGGTCAATGCTCTGTGGGCGTTTTTGAATATAAGGCTTGAAGGGAAACTTTATTTTCCTCATTGGGATTTAGAGAGTTGCGGGGTCAATTCTCACTGACAGACAATCTAGTTGCATATGGTCCCTTCATGGCACAATTCCCTTTTTGATGACGAGAGAATTTCTAAGAAAGAAATTTGGAGGTTGCCATCCTTTGGTAGGTGCTCATCCTTCAGTAATCTTTAGTGAATTGGCGACCCCATTGACCACTAGCCACAGCTAACGTTCCTCTTGTGTCATGACACAGATTGGCATGCAGCAGAATCTTATTCAGTGTGGTCCTTGAGCTCTAGGAAGGATTCCAGGTCTCTTAGTACTGGCGGGTATTCACTAGGATGAGAAACGTACGAGAATGACGGCCTGTGTGTTTGGGCCTTTGTGAGCAATGTAGCGTTGGGAACAGCTAGATGCCGAGTCATGGGCAGTGAAGGGCTTCGTTGGTTAAACCTTTAGATTGTGGCAAATTGAAACAACTGAAGTATCACCCTTCTAAAGCACCTTTGTGGTACAAAAGAAGGAAAGAAATAGGAGGGTCAAGGCTCTGCGGACCCTTTCGAAAATAAGGTAAGGCTTGAAGGGAAACTTTATTTTCCTCATTGGGGTTTCGAGAGTTTTGGGCCCAATTCTACCTGAGAAACACTGTACTTACGCATGTTCCCTTCAGAGCACCGTTGCCTTTGTGATGACAAGTGAGTTTCTAGGAAAGAGACTTGGAGGTTGTTATTCCTTGGCAGATGATCATCCTTCGGTAATCATCAGTGAATTGGCGAACCCGTTTGAGCTTTAGCCTCAAGCTAACGTTCCTCTTGTATCCTCCCACAGATTGGCATGCAGCAGAATCCATGTAGCGTTATTCAGTGTGGTTCTTGAACTCTTGGAAGCATTCCAGGTCTCTTAGGACTGGCAGGTCTGCACTAGGATGAGAAACGTACAAGAAGGACGGCCTGGGTGTTTGGGCCTTTGTGAGCAATGCAGCACTGGGAACAGCTAGATGCTGAGTCATGGGCAGTGAAGGGCTTTTTTGGTTAAACGTCTAGATTGTTGCAAGTTGAGACAACTCAAGTATCTCCCGTCTAAAGCACCTTGGAGGTTCAAAACAGAGAAAGAAACCACAGGGTCAATGCTCTGCAGGCCCTTTTGAAAATAAGGCTTGGAGGGAAACTTTATTTTCCTCATTGGGATCTAGAGAGCTGCGGGCTCAATTCTCCCTGAGAAACACTGTAGTTGCACATGTTCTCTTCATAGCACAATTGCCTTTGTGATGACAAGTGAGTTTCTAGGAAAGAAACTTGGAGGTTGCCATTGTTTGGGAGGTGCTCACCCTTCGGTAATCTTCAGTGAAATGGCGAGCCTATTTGACGACCAGCCTCAAGCTAACGTTCCTCTTGTATCATGCCACAGGTTGACATGCAGCAGAATCCATGTAGCCTTATTCAGTGTGGTTCTTGAGCTTTAGGAAGCATTCCAGGTCTCTGAAAACTGGCGGGTCTCCACTAGGGTGAGAAGCGTACAAGAAAGACTGCCTGTGTTTTCGAGGAATTGTGAGCAATGCACCTTTGGCAACAGCTAGATGCCGAGTCATGGGCAGTGAAGGGCTTCTTTTTCTAAACCTCTAGAATGTGGTAAGTTGCAACAACTCAACTATCTCACTTGTAAGCACATTGGAGGTGCCAAAATGAGAACGAAACAGCAGGGGCAATGCTCTGTGAGCACTTTGGAAAATAAGGCTTGAAGGGAAGCTTTATTTTCCTCCTTGGGATTTAGAGCGTGTCGGGCTCAATTCTCCCTGAGAAACACTGTAATTGCACATGTTCTCTTCATAGCACAAATGGCTTTGTGATGACAAGTGAGTTTCTAGGAAGGAAACTTGGAGGTGGCCATTCTTTTGTAGCTGCTCACCCTTCAGTAATCGTCAGTGAGTTGGCGATCCCATTTGACCATTAACCTCAAGCTGACATTCCTCTTGTATCATGTCACAGGTTGGTATGCAGCAGAAACCATGTGGACTTATTCAGTGTGGTTGTTGAGCTGTGGGAAGCATTCCAGGTCTCCTAGGACTCGGGGGTCTTCACTAGATCTGATACGTACAAAAAGGACAGCCTGTGTCTTCGGGGCGTTGTGAGCAATGCACCGTTGGGAACAGCTAGTTGCCGAATCATGGGCAGTGAAGGGTTTCGTTGGATAAACGCCGAGATTGCGACACCTTGAAAACACCTAGCTATCAGCGTTCTGTTCACTCCTTCGTGCCAAACGTGTCTGCTTTTCTGCCTATCCCCGAGCACACGAAAAATATAATGATCCTACCCTTCCTTCTGGGAACCCACACGTGATGGAATCTACCCCAGGCAAGCCAGTGGACTTTAAGTGCAGCCTGAAAAATTACAGGTTTTCCCTTGAAAGCTAGGTATTCCGGAGATCCATTTTACACCCAGTCCTCACTAACCTATGACTCTGTAATCCCTTCAGCACACTCACTACTCCCTGTATCGCAAAGTTTACTCACTAACAGGTCTACTTGGTCACCTGAATGTCCAATAGGTACTCAGAAACGGCAGCATAAGATGCTGTGTCCTCCCCTTGGAGATTGAGGCTTGATGGGAAGTGGATTTTCCACATTGGAATGTCGACACTTGTGGCCTCAGTGTTACCTGATAAACAGTGTAGTTGCCCATCTTCTCCTCATTGCAGGATTGCCTTTTCAGGAGAAGTGATTTTCCATGAAACAAACGTTGCCTTTCAATTCCTGCTAGGTGCTCCTCGCTCAGCAACTTTTAGTGAATATGCCGAGCGCATGGGACGACTGGCCTCACTCTAACGTTCTGCTTTTCTCGTCACAATGGTAAGCAGGCAGCAGGTTCAATGCAGCTTTTGTCAAAGCAGTGCTTTTACTCTAGGAAGCCTTTTTGATGCCTTAGGACACGCCAGTGTGCACTAGGATCTAAGATGTACACGAGGGACTGCCAGTCTCTTCTGGGACTTGTGAGCGACGTTCAGTGGAGGACAACTCTATGCCAAAAAAGGGCAGTGAATGGCTTCTTTTGTTAAACCTCTAGAATGTGGTAAGTTGAAACAACTCAAGTATCTCCCTTCTAACGCACCATGGAGGTACAAAATCGAGAAAGAAAGAGCAGGTCAATGTTCGGTGGTCCCTTCTGAACATAAGGCATGAAGGGATACTTTATTTACCTCCTTGGGATTTAGAGAGTTGCAGGCTCAATTCTCCCTGAGAAACACTATACTTGCACATCTTCCCTTCATAGCACATTTGCCATTGTGATGACGAGAGTTTCTAGGAAAGAAACTTGGAGGTTGCCATTCCTTGGTAGTGGCTCATCCCTCGGGAATCTTCAGGGAATGGGCCAACCCCATGGGACATCTAGCCTCAAGTTTACGTTCAGCTTTTCTCATGACAGAGGTAGGCATTCAACGGGTTCCATGCAACCTTAGTGCCTGTGGTTCTTGAACTCTAGGAAGCATATCCGGTCTCTTTTGGCTCGCGGTTCTGCACTAGGTTTTGAAACGTACTAAAAGGACTGCCTGTGTCTTTGGGCGGTTGTGAGCAGTCTACCGTTGGGAACAACTAGATGCCAAGTGATGGGCAGTGAAGGACTTCGTTGGTTACACACCTAGATTGCGATAGCTTGAAAGCAACACCGTTATCAACGTTCCATGCCTTCCTTCATGAAAAGCGTGTCTACATTCTTGAGGAAACCTGAGCTGCACTGAAAAGCACAATTAGCCTACCCTTGCTTCTGGGAACTAATCCGTGAAGTCTGTCTGCCTCAATCAGCACCTACACTTCACGTCCAGCTTCAAAAATTACAGGGTTTCCCTTAACTGAGAGGTAGTCCAGAGAGACATTGCCACCTAGGCCCCACTAAGGCATCAGCTTGATATCCTTACGCCACAATCACGACTCCCAGCAGGGCAATGGTTACCAATGTCATGGTCCATCGTGTCCACTGCATGTGCAGTAAGAGAGTCAGAAACGCCAGGGGAATATTCTGCTTCGTCGCCATGTATATTGAGGCTTCCTGGGAAAGTTTATTTTCCTCATTGCAAAGCGGAGAGTTGCGGCCTCAGTGTTACCTGGTAAACACTGTTGTTGCCCATCTTCTCTTAATTGCACAATGGTCTATGTGAGGACAAGTGATTTTCCAAGAAAGAAACTTGGAGCTTGCCATTCCTTGGTAGGTGCTCATCCTTCGGTAATCTACAGTGAATTGGCGACCCCTTTTGACCACTAACTTCAAGCTAACGTTCCTCTTGTATCATGCCACAGGTTGGCATGCAGCAGAACCCATGTAGCCTTCTTCAGTGTGGTTCTTGGGCTCTAGGAAGGATTCCAGATCTCTCAGTACTAGCGGGTCTGCACCAGCAAGAGAAACGTACAAGAAGGACGGCCAGTGTGTTTGGGCCTTTGGGAGCAATGCAGCGTTGGGAACAGCTAGATGCCGAGTCATGGGCAGTGAAGGGCTTCTTTGGTTAAACCTCTAGATTGTGGCAAGTTGAAACAAGTCAAGTATCTCCCTTCTAAAGCACCTTGGAGGTACAAAATGGAGAAAGAAACAGCAGGGTCAATGCTCTTTTGGCCCTTTTGAAAATAAGGCTTGAAGGGAAACTTTATTTTCCTCATTGGGATTTACAGAGCTGCATGCTCAGTTCTCCCTGAGAAACACTGTAGTTGCACATGTTCCATTCATAGCACAATTGCCTTTGTGATGAGAAGTGAGTTTCTAGGAAAGAAACTTGGAGGTTACCGTTCCTTGGTAGGTGCTCATCCTTCGGTAATCTTCAGTGAATTGGCGAACCCTTTTGACCAGTAGCCTCAAGGTAACGTTCCTCTGCTATCAAGCAACAGGTTGGCATGCAGCAGAATACATGTAGCCTCATTCAGGTTGGTTCCTGAGCTCTGGGAAGCATTCCAGGTCTCTTAATACTGGCAGGTCTGCACTAGGATGAGCAACGTACAAGAAGGATGGCCTGTGTCTTTGGGGTGTTGTGAGCAGTGCAGCATTGAGAACAGCTAGATGCCGAGTCCTGGGAGCTTAAGGGCTTCTTTCTTAAACTCTAGAACGTAGTCAGTTGAAACAACTCAAGTATCTCCCTTCTAAAGCCCCTTGGAAGTACAAAACAGAGAAAGAAACGGCAAGGTCAATGCTCTGTGGGCGTTTTTGAATATAAGGCTTGAAGGGAAACTTTATTTTCCTCATTGGGATTTAGAGAGTTGCGGGGTCAATTCTCACTGACAGACAATCTAGTTGCATATGGTCCCTTCATGGCACAATTCCCTTTTTGATGACGAGAGAATTTCTAAGAAAGAAATTTGGAGGTTGCCATCCTTTGGTAGGTGCTCATCCTTCAGTAATCTTTAGTGAATTGGCGACCCCATTGACCACTAGCCACAGCTAACGTTCCTCTTGTGTCATGACACAGATTGGCATGCAGCAGAATCTTATTCAGTGTGGTCCTTGAGCTCTAGGAAGGATTCCAGGTCTCTTAGTACTGGCGGGTATTCACTAGGATGAGAAACGTACGAGAATGACGGCCTGTGTGTTTGGGCCTTTGTGAGCAATGTAGCGTTGGGAACAGCTAGATGCCGAGTCATGGGCAGTGAAGGGCTTCGTTGGTTAAACCTTTAGATTGTGGCAAATTGAAACAACTGAAGTATCACCCTTCTAAAGCACCTTTGTGGTACAAAAGAAGGAAAGAAATAGGAGGGTCAAGGCTCTGCGGACCCTTTCGAAAATAAGGTAAGGCTTGAAGGGAAACTTTATTTTCCTCATTGGGGTTTCGAGAGTTTTGGGCCCAATTCTACCTGAGAAACACTGTACTTACGCATGTTCCCTTCAGAGCACCGTTGCCTTTGTGATGACAAGTGAGTTTCTAGGAAAGAGACTTGGAGGTTGTTATTCCTTGGCAGATGATCATCCTTCGGTAATCATCAGTGAATTGGCGAACCCGTTTGAGCTTTAGCCTCAAGCTAACGTTCCTCTTGTATCCTCCCACAGATTGGCATGCAGCAGAATCCATGTAGCGTTATTCAGTGTGGTTCTTGAACTCTTGGAAGCATTCCAGGTCTCTTAGGACTGGCAGGTCTGCACTAGGATGAGAAACGTACAAGAAGGACGGCCTGGGTGTTTGGGCCTTTGTGAGCAATGCAGCACTGGGAACAGCTAGATGCTGAGTCATGGGCAGTGAAGGGCTTTTTTGGTTAAACGTCTAGATTGTTGCAAGTTGAGACAACTCAAGTATCTCCCGTCTAAAGCACCTTGGAGGTTCAAAACAGAGAAAGAAACCACAGGGTCAATGCTCTGCAGGCCCTTTTGAAAATAAGGCTTGGAGGGAAACTTTATTTTCCTCATTGGGATCTAGAGAGCTGCGGGCTCAATTCTCCCTGAGAAACACTGTAGTTGCACATGTTCTCTTCATAGCACAATTGCCTTTGTGATGACAAGTGAGTTTCTAGGAAAGAAACTTGGAGGTTGCCATTGTTTGGGAGGTGCTCACCCTTCGGTAATCTTCAGTGAAATGGCGAGCCTATTTGACGACCAGCCTCAAGCTAACGTTCCTCTTGTATCATGCCACAGGTTGACATGCAGCAGAATCCATGTAGCCTTATTCAGTGTGGTTCTTGAGCTTTAGGAAGCATTCCAGGTCTCTGAAAACTGGCGGGTCTCCACTAGGGTGAGAAGCGTACAAGAAGGACTGCCTGTGTTTTCGAGGAATTGTGAGCAATGCACCTTTGGCAACAGCTAGATGCCGAGTCATGGGCAGTGAAGGGCTTCTTTTTCTAAACCTCTAGAATGTGGTAAGTTGCAACAACTCAACTATCTCACTTGTAAGCACATTGGAGGTGCCAAAATGAGAACGAAACAGCAGGGGCAATGCTCTGTGAGCACTTTGGAAAATAAGGCTTGAAGGGAAGCTTTATTTTCCTCCTTGGGATTTAGAGCGTGTCGGGCTCAATTCTCCCTGAGAAACACTGTAATTGCACATGTTCTCTTCATAGCACAAATGGCTTTGTGATGACAAGTGAGTTTCTAGGAAGGAAACTTGGAGGTGGCCATTCTTTTGTAGCTGCTCACCCTTCAGTAATCGTCAGTGAGTTGGCGATCCCATTTGACCATTAACCTCAAGCTGACATTCCTCTTGTATCATGTCACAGGTTGGTATGCAGCAGAAACCATGTGGACTTATTCAGTGTGGTTGTTGAGCTGTGGGAAGCATTCCAGGTCTCCTAGGACTCGGGGGTCTTCACTAGATCTGATACGTACAAAAAGGACAGCCTGTGTCTTCGGGGCGTTGTGAGCAATGCACCGTTGGGAACAGCTAGTTGCCGAATCATGGGCAGTGAAGGGTTTCGTTGGATAAACGCCGAGATTGCGACACCTTGAAAACACCTAGCTATCAGCGTTCTGTTCACTCCTTCGTGCCAAACGTGTCTGCTTTTCTGCCTATCCCCGAGCACACGAAAAATATAATGATCCTACCCTTCCTTCTGGGAACCCACACGTGATGGAATCTACCCCAGGCAAGCCAGTGGACTTTAAGTGCAGCCTGAAAAATTACAGGTTTTCCCTTGAAAGCTAGGTATTCCGGAGATCCATTTTACACCCAGTCCTCACTAACCTATGACTCTGTAATCCCTTCAGCACACTCACTACTCCCTGTATCGCAAAGTTTACTCACTAACAGGTCTACTTGGTCACCTGAATGTCCAATAGGTACTCAGAAACGGCAGCATAAGATGCTGTGTCCTCCCCTTGGAGATTGAGGCTTGATGGGAAGTGGATTTTCCACATTGGAATGTCGACACTTGTGGCCTCAGTGTTACCTGATAAACAGTGTAGTTGCCCATCTTCTCCTCATTGCAGGATTGCCTTTTCAGGAGAAGTGATTTTCCATGAAACAAACGTTGCCTTTCAATTCCTGCTAGGTGCTCCTCGCTCAGCAACTTTTAGTGAATATGCCGAGCGCATGGGACGACTGGCCTCACTCTAACGTTCTGCTTTTCTCGTCACAATGGTAAGCAGGCAGCAGGTTCAATGCAGCTTTTGTCAAAGCAGTGCTTTTACTCTAGGAAGCCTTTTTGATGCCTTAGGACACGCCAGTGTGCACTAGGATCTAAGATGTACACGAGGGACTGCCAGTCTCTTCTGGGACTTGTGAGCGACGTTCAGTGGAGGACAACTCTATGCCAAAAAAGGGCAGTGAAAGGCTTCTTTTGTTAAACCTCTAGAATGTGGTAAGTTGAAACAACTCAAGTATCTCCCTTCTAACGCACCATGGAGGTACAAAATCGAGAAAGAAAGAGCAGGTCAATGTTCGGTGGTCCCTTCTGAACATAAGGCATGAAGGGATACTTTATTTACCTCCTTGGGATTTAGAGAGTTGCAGGCTCAATTCTCCCTGAGAAACACTATACTTGCACATCTTCCCTTCATAGCACATTTGCCATTGTGATGACGAGAGTTTCTAGGAAAGAAACTTGGAGGTTGCCATTCCTTGGTAGTGGCTCATCCCTCGGGAATCTTCAGGGAATGGGCCAACCCCATGGGACATCTAGCCTCAAGTTTACGTTCAGCTTTTCTCATGACAGAGGTAGGCATTCAACGGGTTCCATGCAACCTTAGTGCCTGTGGTTCTTGAACTCTAGGAAGCATATCCGGTCTCTTTTGGCTCGCGGTTCTGCACTAGGTTTTGAAACGTACTAAAAGGACTGCCTGTGTCTTTGGGCGGTTGTGAGCAGTCTACCGTTGGGAACAACTAGATGCCAAGTGATGGGCAGTGAAGGACTTCGTTGGTTACACACCTAGATTGCGATAGCTTGAAAGCAACACCGTTATCAACGTTCCATGCCTTCCTTCATGAAAAGCGTGTCTACATTCTTGAGGAAACCTGAGCTGCACTGAAAAGCACAATTAGCCTACCCTTGCTTCTGGGAACTAATCCGTGAAGTCTGTCTGCCTCAATCAGCACCTACACTTCACGTCCAGCTTCAAAAATTACAGGGTTTCCCTTAACTGAGAGGTAGTCCAGAGAGACATTGCCACCTAGGCCCCACTAAGGCATCAGCTTGATATCCTTACGCCACAATCACGACTCCCAGCAGGGCAATGGTTACCAATGTCATGGTCCATCGTGTCCACTGCATGTGCAGTAAGAGAGTCAGAAACGCCAGGGGAATATTCTGCTTCATCGCCATGTATATTGAGGCTTCCTGGGAAAGTTTATTTTCCTCATTGCAAAGCGGAGAGTTGCGGCCTCAGTGTTACCTGGTAAACACTGTTGTTGCCCATCTTCTCTTAATTGCACAATGGTCTATGTGAGGACAAGTGATTTTCCAAGAAAGAAACTTGGAGCTTGCCATTCCTTGGTAGGTGCTCATCCTTCGGTAATCTACAGTGAATTGGCGACCCCTTTTGACCACTAACTTCAAGCTAACGTTCCTCTTGTATCATGCCACAGGTTGGCATGCAGCAGAACCCATGTAGCCTTCTTCAGTGTGGTTCTTGGGCTCTAGGAAGGATTCCAGATCTCTCAGTACTAGCGGGTCTGCACCAGCAAGAGAAACGTACAAGAAGGACGGCCAGTGTGTTTGGGCCTTTGGGAGCAATGCAGCGTTGGGAACAGCTAGATGCCGAGTCATGGGCAGTGAAGGGCTTCTTTGGTTAAACCTCTAGATTGTGGCAAGTTGAAACAAGTCAAGTATCTCCCTTCTAAAGCACCTTGGAGGTACAAAATGGAGAAAGAAACAGCAGGGTCAATGCTCTTTTGGCCCTTTTGAAAATAAGGCTTGAAGGGAAACTTTATTTTCCTCATTGGGATTTACAGAGCTGCATGCTCAGTTCTCCCTGAGAAACACTGTAGTTGCACATGTTCCATTCATAGCACAATTGCCTTTGTGATGAGAAGTGAGTTTCTAGGAAAGAAACTTGGAGGTTACCGTTCCTTGGTAGGTGCTCATCCTTCGGTAATCTTCAGTGAATTGGCGAACCCTTTTGACCAGTAGCCTCAAGGTAACGTTCCTCTGCTATCAAGCAACAGGTTGGCATGCAGCAGAATACATGTAGCCTCATTCAGGTTGGTTCCTGAGCTCTGGGAAGCATTCCAGGTCTCTTAATACTGGCAGGTCTGCACTAGGATGAGCAACGTACAAGAAGGATGGCCTGTGTCTTTGGGGTGTTGTGAGCAGTGCAGCATTGAGAACAGCTAGATGCCGAGTCCTGGGAGCTTAAGGGCTTCTTTCTTAAACTCTAGAACGTAGTCAGTTGAAACAACTCAAGTATCTCCCTTCTAAAGCCCCTTGGAAGTACAAAACAGAGAAAGAAACGGCAAGGTCAATGCTCTGTGGGCGTTTTTGAATATAAGGCTTGAAGGGAAACTTTATTTTCCTCATTGGGATTTAGAGAGTTGCGGGGTCAATTCTCACTGACAGACAATCTAGTTGCATATGGTCCCTTCATGGCACAATTCCCTTTTTGATGACGAGAGAATTTCTAAGAAAGAAATTTGGAGGTTGCCATCCTTTGGTAGGTGCTCATCCTTCAGTAATCTTTAGTGAATTGGCGACCCCATTGACCACTAGCCACAGCTAACGTTCCTCTTGTGTCATGACACAGATTGGCATGCAGCAGAATCTTATTCAGTGTGGTCCTTGAGCTCTAGGAAGGATTCCAGGTCTCTTAGTACTGGCGGGTATTCACTAGGATGAGAAACGTACGAGAATGACGGCCTGTGTGTTTGGGCCTTTGTGAGCAATGTAGCGTTGGGAACAGCTAGATGCCGAGTCATGGGCAGTGAAGGGCTTCGTTGGTTAAACCTTTAGATTGTGGCAAATTGAAACAACTGAAGTATCACCCTTCTAAAGCACCTTTGTGGTACAAAAGAAGGAAAGAAATAGGAGGGTCAAGGCTCTGCGGACCCTTTCGAAAATAAGGTAAGGCTTGAAGGGAAACTTTATTTTCCTCATTGGGGTTTCGAGAGTTTTGGGCCCAATTCTACCTGAGAAACACTGTACTTACGCATGTTCCCTTCAGAGCACCGTTGCCTTTGTGATGACAAGTGAGTTTCTAGGAAAGAGACTTGGAGGTTGTTATTCCTTGGCAGATGATCATCCTTCGGTAATCATCAGTGAATTGGCGAACCCGTTTGAGCTTTAGCCTCAAGCTAACGTTCCTCTTGTATCCTCCCACAGATTGGCATGCAGCAGAATCCATGTAGCGTTATTCAGTGTGGTTCTTGAACTCTTGGAAGCATTCCAGGTCTCTTAGGACTGGCAGGTCTGCACTAGGATGAGAAACGTACAAGAAGGACGGCCTGGGTGTTTGGGCCTTTGTGAGCAATGCAGCACTGGGAACAGCTAGATGCTGAGTCATGGGCAGTGAAGGGCTTTTTTGGTTAAACGTCTAGATTGTTGCAAGTTGAGACAACTCAAGTATCTCCCGTCTAAAGCACCTTGGAGGTTCAAAACAGAGAAAGAAACCACAGGGTCAATGCTCTGCAGGCCCTTTTGAAAATAAGGCTTGGAGGGAAACTTTATTTTCCTCATTGGGATCTAGAGAGCTGCGGGCTCAATTCTCCCTGAGAAACACTGTAGTTGCACATGTTCTCTTCATAGCACAATTGCCTTTGTGATGACAAGTGAGTTTCTAGGAAAGAAACTTGGAGGTTGCCATTGTTTGGGAGGTGCTCACCCTTCGGTAATCTTCAGTGAAATGGCGAGCCTATTTGACGACCAGCCTCAAGCTAACGTTCCTCTTGTATCATGCCACAGGTTGACATGCAGCAGAATCCATGTAGCCTTATTCAGTGTGGTTCTTGAGCTTTAGGAAGCATTCCAGGTCTCTGAAAACTGGCGGGTCTCCACTAGGGTGAGAAGCGTACAAGAAGGACTGCCTGTGTTTTCGAGGAATTGTGAGCAATGCACCTTTGGCAACAGCTAGATGCCGAGTCATGGGCAGTGAAGGGCTTCTTTTTCTAAACCTCTAGAATGTGGTAAGTTGCAACAACTCAACTATCTCACTTGTAAGCACATTGGAGGTGCCAAAATGAGAACGAAACAGCAGGGGCAATGCTCTGTGAGCACTTTGGAAAATAAGGCTTGAAGGGAAGCTTTATTTTCCTCCTTGGGATTTAGAGCGTGTCGGGCTCAATTCTCCCTGAGAAACACTGTAATTGCACATGTTCTCTTCATAGCACAAATGGCTTTGTGATGACAAGTGAGTTTCTAGGAAGGAAACTTGGAGGTGGCCATTCTTTTGTAGCTGCTCACCCTTCAGTAATCGTCAGTGAGTTGGCGATCCCATTTGACCATTAACCTCAAGCTGACATTCCTCTTGTATCATGTCACAGGTTGGTATGCAGCAGAAACCATGTGGACTTATTCAGTGTGGTTGTTGAGCTGTGGGAAGCATTCCAGGTCTCCTAGGACTCGGGGGTCTTCACTAGATCTGATACGTACAAAAAGGACAGCCTGTGTCTTCGGGGCGTTGTGAGCAATGCACCGTTGGGAACAGCTAGTTGCCGAATCATGGGCAGTGAAGGGTTTCGTTGGATAAACGCCGAGATTGCGACACCTTGAAAACACCTAGCTATCAGCGTTCTGTTCACTCCTTCGTGCCAAACGTGTCTGCTTTTCTGCCTATCCCCGAGCACACGAAAAATATAATGATCCTACCCTTCCTTCTGGGAACCCACACGTGATGGAATCTACCCCAGGCAAGCCAGTGGACTTTAAGTGCAGCCTGAAAAATTACAGGTTTTCCCTTGAAAGCTAGGTATTCCGGAGATCCATTTTACACCCAGTCCTCACTAACCTATGACTCTGTAATCCCTTCAGCACACTCACTACTCCCTGTATCGCAAAGTTTACTCACTAACAGGTCTACTTGGTCACCTGAATGTCCAATAGGTACTCAGAAACGGCAGCATAAGATGCTGTGTCCTCCCCTTGGAGATTGAGGCTTGATGGGAAGTGGATTTTCCACATTGGAATGTCGACACTTGTGGCCTCAGTGTTACCTGATAAACAGTGTAGTTGCCCATCTTCTCCTCATTGCAGGATTGCCTTTTCAGGAGAAGTGATTTTCCATGAAACAAACGTTGCCTTTCAATTCCTGCTAGGTGCTCCTCGCTCAGCAACTTTTAGTGAATATGCCGAGCGCATGGGACGACTGGCCTCACTCTAACGTTCTGCTTTTCTCGTCACAATGGTAAGCAGGCAGCAGGTTCAATGCAGCTTTTGTCAAAGCAGTGCTTTTACTCTAGGAAGCCTTTTTGATGCCTTAGGACACGCCAGTGTGCACTAGGATCTAAGATGTACACGAGGGACTGCCAGTCTCTTCTGGGACTTGTGAGCGACGTTCAGTGGAGGACAACTCTATGCCAAAAAAGGGCAGTGAATGGCTTCTTTTGTTAAACCTCTAGAATGTGGTAAGTTGAAACAACTCAAGTATCTCCCTTCTAACGCACCATGGAGGTACAAAATCGAGAAAGAAAGAGCAGGTCAATGTTCGGTGGTCCCTTCTGAACATAAGGCATGAAGGGATACTTTATTTACCTCCTTGGGATTTAGAGAGTTGCAGGCTCAATTCTCCCTGAGAAACACTATACTTGCACATCTTCCCTTCATAGCACATTTGCCATTGTGATGACGAGAGTTTCTAGGAAAGAAACTTGGAGGTTGCCATTCCTTGGTAGTGGCTCATCCCTCGGGAATCTTCAGGGAATGGGCCAACCCCATGGGACATCTAGCCTCAAGTTTACGTTCAGCTTTTCTCATGACAGAGGTAGGCATTCAACGGGTTCCATGCAACCTTAGTGCCTGTGGTTCTTGAACTCTAGGAAGCATATCCGGTCTCTTTTGGCTCGCGGTTCTGCACTAGGTTTTGAAACGTACTAAAAGGACTGCCTGTGTCTTTGGGCGGTTGTGAGCAGTCTACCGTTGGGAACAACTAGATGCCAAGTGATGGGCAGTGAAGGACTTCGTTGGTTACACACCTAGATTGCGATAGCTTGAAAGCAACACCGTTATCAACGTTCCATGCCTTCCTTCATGAAAAGCGTGTCTACATTCTTGAGGAAACCTGAGCTGCACTGAAAAGCACAATTAGCCTACCCTTGCTTCTGGGAACTAATCCGTGAAGTCTGTCTGCCTCAATCAGCACCTACACTTCACGTCCAGCTTCAAAAATTACAGGGTTTCCCTTAACTGAGAGGTAGTCCAGAGAGACATTGCCACCTAGGCCCCACTAAGGCATCAGCTTGATATCCTTACGCCACAATCACGACTCCCAGCAGGGCAATGGTTACCAATGTCATGGTCCATCGTGTCCACTGCATGTGCAGTAAGAGAGTCAGAAACGCCAGGGGAATATTCTGCTTCGTCGCCATGTATATTGAGGCTTCCTGGGAAAGTTTATTTTCCTCATTGCAAAGCGGAGAGTTGCGGCCTCAGTGTTACCTGGTAAACACTGTTGTTGCCCATCTTCTCTTAATTGCACAATGGTCTATGTGAGGACAAGTGATTTTCCAAGAAAGAAACTTGGAGCTTGCCATTCCTTGGTAGGTGCTCATCCTTCGGTAATCTACAGTGAATTGGCGACCCCTTTTGACCACTAACTTCAAGCTAACGTTCCTCTTGTATCATGCCACAGGTTGGCATGCAGCAGAACCCATGTAGCCTTCTTCAGTGTGGTTCTTGGGCTCTAGGAAGGATTCCAGATCTCTCAGTACTAGCGGGTCTGCACCAGCAAGAGAAACGTACAAGAAGGACGGCCAGTGTGTTTGGGCCTTTGGGAGCAATGCAGCGTTGGGAACAGCTAGATGCCGAGTCATGGGCAGTGAAGGGCTTCTTTGGTTAAACCTCTAGATTGTGGCAAGTTGAAACAAGTCAAGTATCTCCCTTCTAAAGCACCTTGGAGGTACAAAATGGAGAAAGAAACAGCAGGGTCAATGCTCTTTTGGCCCTTTTGAAAATAAGGCTTGAAGGGAAACTTTATTTTCCTCATTGGGATTTACAGAGCTGCATGCTCAGTTCTCCCTGAGAAACACTGTAGTTGCACATGTTCCATTCATAGCACAATTGCCTTTGTGATGAGAAGTGAGTTTCTAGGAAAGAAACTTGGAGGTTACCGTTCCTTGGTAGGTGCTCATCCTTCGGTAATCTTCAGTGAATTGGCGAACCCTTTTGACCAGTAGCCTCAAGGTAACGTTCCTCTGCTATCAAGCAACAGGTTGGCATGCAGCAGAATACATGTAGCCTCATTCAGGTTGGTTCCTGAGCTCTGGGAAGCATTCCAGGTCTCTTAATACTGGCAGGTCTGCACTAGGATGAGCAACGTACAAGAAGGATGGCCTGTGTCTTTGGGGTGTTGTGAGCAGTGCAGCATTGAGAACAGCTAGATGCCGAGTCCTGGGAGCTTAAGGGCTTCTTTCTTAAACTCTAGAACGTAGTCAGTTGAAACAACTCAAGTATCTCCCTTCTAAAGCCCCTTGGAAGTACAAAACAGAGAAAGAAACGGCAAGGTCAATGCTCTGTGGGCGTTTTTGAATATAAGGCTTGAAGGGAAACTTTATTTTCCTCATTGGGATTTAGAGAGTTGCGGGGTCAATTCTCACTGACAGACAATCTAGTTGCATATGGTCCCTTCATGGCACAATTCCCTTTTTGATGACGAGAGAATTTCTAAGAAAGAAATTTGGAGGTTGCCATCCTTTGGTAGGTGCTCATCCTTCAGTAATCTTTAGTGAATTGGCGACCCCATTGACCACTAGCCACAGCTAACGTTCCTCTTGTGTCATGACACAGATTGGCATGCAGCAGAATCTTATTCAGTGTGGTCCTTGAGCTCTAGGAAGGATTCCAGGTCTCTTAGTACTGGCGGGTATTCACTAGGATGAGAAACGTACGAGAATGACGGCCTGTGTGTTTGGGCCTTTGTGAGCAATGTAGCGTTGGGAACAGCTAGATGCCGAGTCATGGGCAGTGAAGGGCTTCGTTGGTTAAACCTTTAGATTGTGGCAAATTGAAACAACTGAAGTATCACCCTTCTAAAGCACCTTTGTGGTACAAAAGAAGGAAAGAAATAGGAGGGTCAAGGCTCTGCGGACCCTTTCGAAAATAAGGTAAGGCTTGAAGGGAAACTTTATTTTCCTCATTGGGGTTTCGAGAGTTTTGGGCCCAATTCTACCTGAGAAACACTGTACTTACGCATGTTCCCTTCAGAGCACCGTTGCCTTTGTGATGACAAGTGAGTTTCTAGGAAAGAGACTTGGAGGTTGTTATTCCTTGGCAGATGATCATCCTTCGGTAATCATCAGTGAATTGGCGAACCCGTTTGAGCTTTAGCCTCAAGCTAACGTTCCTCTTGTATCCTCCCACAGATTGGCATGCAGCAGAATCCATGTAGCGTTATTCAGTGTGGTTCTTGAACTCTTGGAAGCATTCCAGGTCTCTTAGGACTGGCAGGTCTGCACTAGGATGAGAAACGTACAAGAAGGACGGCCTGGGTGTTTGGGCCTTTGTGAGCAATGCAGCACTGGGAACAGCTAGATGCTGAGTCATGGGCAGTGAAGGGCTTTTTTGGTTAAACGTCTAGATTGTTGCAAGTTGAGACAACTCAAGTATCTCCCGTCTAAAGCACCTTGGAGGTTCAAAACAGAGAAAGAAACCACAGGGTCAATGCTCTGCAGGCCCTTTTGAAAATAAGGCTTGGAGGGAAACTTTATTTTCCTCATTGGGATCTAGAGAGCTGCGGGCTCAATTCTCCCTGAGAAACACTGTAGTTGCACATGTTCTCTTCATAGCACAATTGCCTTTGTGATGACAAGTGAGTTTCTAGGAAAGAAACTTGGAGGTTGCCATTGTTTGGGAGGTGCTCACCCTTCGGTAATCTTCAGTGAAATGGCGAGCCTATTTGACGACCAGCCTCAAGCTAACGTTCCTCTTGTATCATGCCACAGGTTGACATGCAGCAGAATCCATGTAGCCTTATTCAGTGTGGTTCTTGAGCTTTAGGAAGCATTCCAGGTCTCTGAAAACTGGCGGGTCTCCACTAGGGTGAGAAGCGTACAAGAAGGACTGCCTGTGTTTTCGAGGAATTGTGAGCAATGCACCTTTGGCAACAGCTAGATGCCGAGTCATGGGCAGTGAAGGGCTTCTTTTTCTAAACCTCTAGAATGTGGTAAGTTGCAACAACTCAACTATCTCACTTGTAAGCACATTGGAGGTGCCAAAATGAGAACGAAACAGCAGGGGCAATGCTCTGTGAGCACTTTGGAAAATAAGGCTTGAAGGGAAGCTTTATTTTCCTCCTTGGGATTTAGAGCGTGTCGGGCTCAATTCTCCCTGAGAAACACTGTAATTGCACATGTTCTCTTCATAGCACAAATGGCTTTGTGATGACAAGTGAGTTTCTAGGAAGGAAACTTGGAGGTGGCCATTCTTTTGTAGCTGCTCACCCTTCAGTAATCGTCAGTGAGTTGGCGATCCCATTTGACCATTAACCTCAAGCTGACATTCCTCTTGTATCATGTCACAGGTTGGTATGCAGCAGAAACCATGTGGACTTATTCAGTGTGGTTGTTGAGCTGTGGGAAGCATTCCAGGTCTCCTAGGACTCGGGGGTCTTCACTAGATCTGATACGTACAAAAAGGACAGCCTGTGTCTTCGGGGCGTTGTGAGCAATGCACCGTTGGGAACAGCTAGTTGCCGAATCATGGGCAGTGAAGGGTTTCGTTGGATAAACGCCGAGATTGCGACACCTTGAAAACACCTAGCTATCAGCGTTCTGTTCACTCCTTCGTGCCAAACGTGTCTGCTTTTCTGCCTATCCCCGAGCACACGAAAAATATAATGATCCTACCCTTCCTTCTGGGAACCCACACGTGATGGAATCTACCCCAGGCAAGCCAGTGGACTTTAAGTGCAGCCTGAAAAATTACAGGTTTTCCCTTGAAAGCTAGGTATTCCGGAGATCCATTTTACACCCAGTCCTCACTAACCTATGACTCTGTAATCCCTTCAGCACACTCACTACTCCCTGTATCGCAAAGTTTACTCACTAACAGGTCTACTTGGTCACCTGAATGTCCAATAGGTACTCAGAAACGGCAGCATAAGATGCTGTGTCCTCCCCTTGGAGATTGAGGCTTGATGGGAAGTGGATTTTCCACATTGGAATGTCGACACTTGTGGCCTCAGTGTTACCTGATAAACAGTGTAGTTGCCCATCTTCTCCTCATTGCAGGATTGCCTTTTCAGGAGAAGTGATTTTCCATGAAACAAACGTTGCCTTTCAATTCCTGCTAGGTGCTCCTCGCTCAGCAACTTTTAGTGAATATGCCGAGCGCATGGGACGACTGGCCTCACTCTAACGTTCTGCTTTTCTCGTCACAATGGTAAGCAGGCAGCAGGTTCAATGCAGCTTTTGTCAAAGCAGTGCTTTTACTCTAGGAAGCCTTTTTGATGCCTTAGGACACGCCAGTGTGCACTAGGATCTAAGATGTACACGAGGGACTGCCAGTCTCTTCTGGGACTTGTGAGCGACGTTCAGTTGAGGACAACTCTATGCCAAAAAAGGGCAGTGAAAGGCTTCTTTTGTTAAACCTCTAGAATGTGGTAAGTTGAAACAACTCAAGTATCTCCCTTCTAACGCACCATGGAGGTACAAAATCGAGAAAGAAAGAGCAGGTCAATGTTCGGTGGTCCCTTCTGAACATAAGGCATGAAGGGATACTTTATTTACCTCCTTGGGATTTAGAGAGTTGCAGGCTCAATTCTCCCTGAGAAACACTATACTTGCACATCTTCCCTTCATAGCACATTTGCCATTGTGATGACGAGAGTTTCTAGGAAAGAAACTTGGAGGTTGCCATTCCTTGGTAGTGGCTCATCCCTCGGGAATCTTCAGGGAATGGGCCAACCCCATGGGACATCTAGCCTCAAGTTTACGTTCAGCTTTTCTCATGACAGAGGTAGGCATTCAACGGGTTCCATGCAACCTTAGTGCCTGTGGTTCTTGAACTCTAGGAAGCATATCCGGTCTCTTTTGGCTCGCCGTTCTGCACTAGGTTTTGAAACGTACTAAAAGGACTGCCTGTGTCTTTGGGCGGTTGTGAGCAGTCTACCGTTGGGAACAACTAGATGCCAAGTGATGGGCAGTGAAGGACTTCGTTGGTTACACACCTAGATTGCGATAGCTTGAAAGCAACACCGTTATCAACGTTCCATGCCTTCCTTCATGAAAAGCGTGTCTACATTCTTGAGGAAACCTGAGCTGCACTGAAAAGCACAATTAGCCTACCCTTGCTTCTGGGAACTAATCCGTGAAGTCTGTCTGCCTCAATCAGCACCTACACTTCACGTCCAGCTTCAAAAATTACAGGGTTTCCCTTAACTGAGAGGTAGTCCAGAGAGACATTGCCACCTAGGCCCCACTAAGGCATCAGCTTGATATCCTTACGCCACAATCACGACTCCCAGCAGGGCAATGGTTACCAATGTCATGGTCCATCGTGTCCACTGCATGTGCAGTAAGAGAGTCAGAAACGCCAGGGGAATATTCTGCTTCGTCGCCATGTATATTGAGGCTTCCTGGGAAAGTTTATTTTCCTCATTGCAAAGCGGAGAGTTGCGGCCTCAGTGTTACCTGGTAAACACTGTTGTTGCCCATCTTCTCTTAATTGCACAATGGTCTATGTGAGGACAAGTGATTTTCCAAGAAAGAAACTTGGAGCTTGCCATTCCTTGGTAGGTGCTCATCCTTCGGTAATCTACAGTGAATTGGCGACCCCTTTTGACCACTAACTTCAAGCTAACGTTCCTCTTGTATCATGCCACAGGTTGGCATGCAGCAGAACCCATGTAGCCTTCTTCAGTGTGGTTCTTGGGCTCTAGGAAGGATTCCAGATCTCTCAGTACTAGCGGGTCTGCACCAGCAAGAGAAACGTACAAGAAGGACGGCCAGTGTGTTTGGGCCTTTGGGAGCAATGCAGCGTTGGGAACAGCTAGATGCCGAGTCATGGGCAGTGAAGGGCTTCTTTGGTTAAACCTCTAGATTGTGGCAAGTTGAAACAAGTCAAGTATCTCCCTTCTAAAGCACCTTGGAGGTACAAAATGGAGAAAGAAACAGCAGGGTCAATGCTCTTTTGGCCCTTTTGAAAATAAGGCTTGAAGGGAAACTTTATTTTCCTCATTGGGATTTACAGAGCTGCATGCTCAGTTCTCCCTGAGAAACACTGTAGTTGCACATGTTCCATTCATAGCACAATTGCCTTTGTGATGAGAAGTGAGTTTCTAGGAAAGAAACTTGGAGGTTACCGTTCCTTGGTAGGTGCTCATCCTTCGGTAATCTTCAGTGAATTGGCGAACCCTTTTGACCAGTAGCCTCAAGGTAACGTTCCTCTGCTATCAAGCAACAGGTTGGCATGCAGCAGAATACATGTAGCCTCATTCAGGTTGGTTCCTGAGCTCTGGGAAGCATTCCAGGTCTCTTAATACTGGCAGGTCTGCACTAGGATGAGCAACGTACAAGAAGGATGGCCTGTGTCTTTGGGGTGTTGTGAGCAGTGCAGCATTGAGAACAGCTAGATGCCGAGTCCTGGGAGCTTAAGGGCTTCTTTCTTAAACTCTAGAACGTAGTCAGTTGAAACAACTCAAGTATCTCCCTTCTAAAGCCCCTTGGAAGTACAAAACAGAGAAAGAAACGGCAAGGTCAATGCTCTGTGGGCGTTTTTGAATATAAGGCTTGAAGGGAAACTTTATTTTCCTCATTGGGATTTAGAGAGTTGCGGGGTCAATTCTCACTGACAGACA
This sequence comes from Balaenoptera physalus, assembly GCF_965194825.1. Taxonomy (NCBI): domain Eukaryota; kingdom Metazoa; phylum Chordata; class Mammalia; order Artiodactyla; family Balaenopteridae; genus Balaenoptera; species Balaenoptera physalus. The sequence continues at coordinate 53,536,323 of NC_138896.1, read as the reverse complement.
ATCTAGTTGCATATGGTCCCTTCATGGCACAATTCCCTTTTTGATGACGAGAGAATTTCTAAGAAAGAAATTTGGAGGTTGCCATCCTTTGGTAGGTGCTCATCCTTCAGTAATCTTTAGTGAATTGGCGACCCCATTGACCACTAGCCACAGCTAACGTTCCGCTTGTATCATGACACAGATTGGCATGCAGCAGAATCTTATTCAGTGTGGTCCTTGAGCTCTAGGAAGGATTCCAGGTCTCTTAGTACTGGCGGGTATTCACTAGGATGAGAAACGTACGAGAATGACGGCCTGTGTGTTTGGGCCTTTGTGAGCAATGTAGCGTTGGGAACAGCTAGATGCCGAGTCATGGGCAGTGAAGGGCTTCGTTGGTTAAACCTTTAGATTGTGGCAAATTGAAACAACTGAAGTATCACCCTTCTAAAGCACCTTTGTGGTACAAAAGAAGGAAAGAAATAGGAGGGTCAAGGCTCTGCGGACCCTTTCGAAAATAAGGTAAGGCTTGAAGGGAAACTTTATTTTCCTCATTGGGGTTTCGAGAGTTTTGGGCCCAATTCTACCTGAGAAACACTGTACTTACGCATGTTCCCTTCAGAGCACCGTTGCCTTTGTGATGACAAGTGAGTTTCTAGGAAAGAGACTTGGAGGTTGTTATTCCTTGGCAGATGATCATCCTTCGGTAATCATCAGTGAATTGGCGAACCCGTTTGAGCTTTAGCCTCAAGCTAACGTTCCTCTTGTATCCTCCCACAGATTGGCATGCAGCAGAATCCATGTAGCGTTATTCAGTGTGGTTCTTGAACTCTTGGAAGCATTCCAGGTCTCTTAGGACTGGCAGGTCTGCACTAGGATGAGAAACGTACAAGAAGGACGGCCTGGGTGTTTGGGCCTTTGTGAGCAATGCAGCACTGGGAACAGCTAGATGCTGAGTCATGGGCAGTGAAGGGCTTTTTTGGTTAAACGTCTAGATTGTTGCAAGTTGAGACAACTCAAGTATCTCCCGTCTAAAGCACCTTGGAGGTTCAAAACAGAGAAAGAAACCACAGGGTCAATGCTCTGCAGGCCCTTTTGAAAATAAGGCTTGGAGGGAAACTTTATTTTCCTCATTGGGATCTAGAGAGCTGCGGGCTCAATTCTCCCTGAGAAACACTGTAGTTGCACATGTTCTCTTCATAGCACAATTGCCTTTGTGATGACAAGTGAGTTTCTAGGAAAGAAACTTGGAGGTTGCCATTGTTTGGGAGGTGCTCACCCTTCGGTAATCTTCAGTGAAATGGCGAGCCTATTTGACGACCAGCCTCAAGCTAACGTTCCTCTTGTATCATGCCACAGGTTGACATGCAGCAGAATCCATGTAGCCTTATTCAGTGTGGTTCTTGAGCTTTAGGAAGCATTCCAGGTCTCTGAAAACTGGCGGGTCTCCACTAGGGTGAGAAGCGTACAAGAAGGACTGCCTGTGTTTTCGAGGAATTGTGAGCAATGCACCTTTGGCAACAGCTAGATGCCGAGTCATGGGCAGTGAAGGGCTTCTTTTTCTAAACCTCTAGAATGTGGTAAGTTGCAACAACTCAACTATCTCACTTGTAAGCACATTGGAGGTGCCAAAATGAGAACGAAACAGCAGGGGCAATGCTCTGTGAGCACTTTGGAAAATAAGGCTTGAAGGGAAGCTTTATTTTCCTCCTTGGGATTTAGAGCGTGTCGGGCTCAATTCTCCCTGAGAAACACTGTAATTGCACATGTTCTCTTCATAGCACAAATGGCTTTGTGATGACAAGTGAGTTTCTAGGAAGGAAACTTGGAGGTGGCCATTCTTTTGTAGCTGCTCACCCTTCAGTAATCGTCAGTGAGTTGGCGATCCCATTTGACCATTAACCTCAAGCTGACACTCCTCTTGTATCATGTCACAGGTTGGTATGCAGCAGAAACCATGTGGACTTATTCAGTGTGGTTGTTGAGCTGTGGGAAGCATTCCAGGTCTCCTAGGACTCGGGGGTCTTCACTAGATCCGATACGTACAAAAAGGACAGCCTGTGTCTTCGGGGCGTTGTGAGCAATGCACCGTTGGGAACAGCTAGTTGCCGAATCCTGGGCAGTGAAGGGTTTCGTTGGATAAACGCCGAGATTGCGACACCTTGAAAACACCTAGCTATCAGCGTTCTGTTCACTCCTTCGTGCCAAACGTGTCTGCTTTTCTGCCTATCCCCGAGCACACGAAAAATATAATGATCCTACCCTTCCTTCTGGGAACCCACACGTGATGGAATCTACCCCAGGCAAGCCAGTGGACTTTAAGTGCAGCCTGAAAAATTACAGGTTTTCCCTTGAAAGCTAGGTATTCCGGAGATCCATTTTACACCCAGTCCTCACTAACCTATGACTCTGTAATCCCTTCAGCACACTCACTACTCCCTGTATCGCAAAGTTTACTCACTAACAGGTCTACTTGGTCACCTGAATGTCCAATAGGTACTCAGAAACGGCAGCATAAGATGCTGTGTCCTCCCCTTGGAGATTGAGGCTTGATGGGAAGTGGATTTTCCACATTGGAATGTCGACACTTGTGGCCTCAGTGTTACCTGATAAACAGTGTAGTTGCCCATCTTCTCCTCATTGCAGGATTGCCTTTTCAGGAGAAGTGATTTTCCATGAAACAAACGTTGCCTTTCAATTCCTGCTAGGTGCTCCTCGCTCAGCAACTTTTAGTGAATATGCCGAGCGCATGGGACGACTGGCCTCACTCTAACGTTCTGCTTTTCTCGTCACAATGGTAAGCAGGCAGCAGGTTCAATGCAGCTTTTGTCAAAGCAGTGCTTTTACTCTAGGAAGCCTTTTTGATGCCTTAGGACACGCCAGTGTGCACTAGGATCTAAGATGTACACGAGGGACTGCCAGTCTCTTCTGGGACTTGTGAGCGACATTCAGTGGAGGACAACTCTATGCCAAAAAAGGGCAGTGAAAGGCTTCTTTTGTTAAACCTCTAGAATGTGGTAAGTTGAAACAACTCAAGTATCTCCCTTCTAACGCACCATGGAGGTACAAAATCGAGAAAGAAAGAGCAGGTCAATGTTCGGTGGTCCCTTCTGAACATAAGGCATGAAGGGATACTTTATTTACCTCCTTGGGATTTAGAGAGTTGCAGGCTCAATTCTCCCTGAGAAACACTATACTTGCACATCTTCCCTTCATAGCACATTTGCCATTGTGATGACGAGAGTTTCTAGGAAAGAAACTTGGAGGTTGCCATTCCTTGGTAGTGGCTCATCCCTCGGGAATCTTCAGGGAATGGGCCAACCCCATGGGACATCTAGCCTCAAGTTTACGTTCAGCTTTTCTCATGACAGAGGTAGGCATTCAACGGGTTCCATGCAACCTTAGTGCCTGTGGTTCTTGAACTCTAGGAAGCATATCCGGTCTCTTTTGGCTCGCGGTTCTGCACTAGGTTTTGAAACGTACTAAAAGGACTGCCTGTGTCTTTGGGCGGTTGTGAGCAGTCTACCGTTGGGAACAACTAGATGCCAAGTGATGGGCAGTGAAGGACTTCGTTGGTTACACACCTAGATTGCGATAGCTTGAAAGCAACACCGTTATCAACGTTCCATGCCTTCCTTCATGAAAAGCGTGTCTACATTCTTGAGGAAACCTGAGCTGCACTGAAAAGCACAATTAGCCTACCCTTGCTTCTGGGAACTAATCCGTGAAGTCTGTCTGCCTCAATCAGCACCTACACTTCACGTCCAGCTTCAAAAATTACAGGGTTTCCCTTAACTGAGAGGTAGTCCAGAGAGACATTGCCACCTAGGCCCCACTAAGGCATCAGCTTGATATCCTTACGCCACAATCACGACTCCCAGCAGGGCAATGGTTACCAATGTCATGGTCCATCGTGTCCACTGCATGTGCAGTAAGAGAGTCAGAAACGCCAGGGGAATATTCTGCTTCGTCGCCATGTATATTGAGGCTTCCTGGGAAAGTTTATTTTCCTCATTGCAAAGCGGAGAGTTGCGGCCTCAGTGTTACCTGGTAAACACTGTTGTTGCCCATCTTCTCTTAATTGCACAATGGTCTATGTGAGGACAAGTGATTTTCCAAGAAAGAAACTTGGAGCTTGCCATTCCTTGGTAGGTGCTCATCCTTCGGTAATCTACAGTGAATTGGCGACCCCTTTTGACCACTAACTTCAAGCTAACGTTCCTCTTGTATCATGCCACAGGTTGGCATGCAGCAGAACCCATGTAGCCTTCTTCAGTGTGGTTCTTGGGCTCTAGGAAGGATTCCAGATCTCTCAGTACTAGCGGGTCTGCACCAGCAAGAGAAACGTACAAGAAGGACGGCCAGTGTGTTTGGGCCTTTGGGAGCAATGCAGCGTTGGGAACAGCTAGATGCCGAGTCATGGGCAGTGAAGGGCTTCTTTGGTTAAACCTCTAGATTGTGGCAAGTTGAAACAAGTCAAGTATCTCCCTTCTAAAGCACCTTGGAGGTACAAAATGGAGAAAGAAACAGCAGGGTCAATGCTCTTTTGGCCCTTTTGAAAATAAGGCTTGAAGGGAAACTTTATTTTCCTCATTGGGATTTACAGAGCTGCATGCTCAGTTCTCCCTGAGAAACACTGTAGTTGCACATGTTCCATTCATAGCACAATTGCCTTTGTGATGAGAAGTGAGTTTCTAGGAAAGAAACTTGGAGGTTACCGTTCCTTGGTAGGTGTTCATCCTTCGGTAATCTTCAGTGAATTGGCGAACCCTTTTGACCAGTAGCCTCAAGGTAACGTTCCTCTGCTATCAAGCAACAGGTTGGCATGCAGCAGAATACATGTAGCCTCATTCAGGTTGGTTCCTGAGCTCTGGGAAGCATTCCAGGTCTCTTAATACTGGCAGGTCTGCACTAGGATGAGCAACGTACAAGAAGGATGGCCTGTGTCTTTGGGGTGTTGTGAGCAGTGCAGCATTGAGAACAGCTAGATGCCGAGTCCTGGGAGCTTAAGGGCTTCTTTCTTAAACTCTAGAACGTAGTCAGTTGAAACAACTCAAGTATCTCCCTTCTAAAGCCCCTTGGAAGTACAAAACAGAGAAAGAAACGGCAAGGTCAATGCTCTGTGGGCGTTTTTGAATATAAGGCTTGAAGGGAAACTTTATTTTCCTCATTGGGATTTAGAGAGTTGCGGGGTCAATTCTCACTGACAGACAATCTAGTTGCATATGGTCCCTTCATGGCACAATTCCCTTTTTGATGACGAGAGAATTTCTAAGAAAGAAATTTGGAGGTTGCCATCCTTTGGTAGGTGCTCATCCTTCAGTAATCTTTAGTGAATTGGCGACCCCATTGACCACTAGCCACAGCTAACGTTCCGCTTGTATCATGACACAGATTGGCATGCAGCAGAATCTTATTCAGTGTGGTCCTTGAGCTCTAGGAAGGATTCCAGGTCTCTTAGTACTGGCGGGTATTCACTAGGATGAGAAACGTACGAGAATGACGGCCTGTGTGTTTGGGCCTTTGTGAGCAATGTAGCGTTGGGAACAGCTAGATGCCGAGTCATGGGCAGTGAAGGGCTTCGTTGGTTAAACCTTTAGATTGTGGCAAATTGAAACAACTGAAGTATCACCCTTCTAAAGCACCTTTGTGGTACAAAAGAAGGAAAGAAATAGGAGGGTCAAGGCTCTGCGGACCCTTTCGAAAATAAGGTAAGGCTTGAAGGGAAACTTTATTTTCCTCATTGGGGTTTCGAGAGTTTTGGGCCCAATTCTACCTGAGAAACACTGTACTTACGCATGTTCCCTTCAGAGCACCGTTGCCTTTGTGATGACAAGTGAGTTTCTAGGAAAGAGACTTGGAGGTTGTTATTCCTTGGCAGATGATCATCCTTCGGTAATCATCAGTGAATTGGCGAACCCGTTTGAGCTTTAGCCTCAAGCTAACGTTCCTCTTGTATCCTCCCACAGATTGGCATGCAGCAGAATCCATGTAGCGTTATTCAGTGTGGTTCTTGAACTCTTGGAAGCATTCCAGGTCTCTTAGGACTGGCAGGTCTGCACTAGGATGAGAAACGTACAAGAAGGACGGCCTGGGTGTTTGGGCCTTTGTGAGCAATGCAGCACTGGGAACAGCTAGATGCTGAGTCATGGGCAGTGAAGGGCTTTTTTGGTTAAACGTCTAGATTGTTGCAAGTTGAGACAACTCAAGTATCTCCCGTCTAAAGCACCTTGGAGGTTCAAAACAGAGAAAGAAACCACAGGGTCAATGCTCTGCAGGCCCTTTTGAAAATAAGGCTTGGAGGGAAACTTTATTTTCCTCATTGGGATCTAGAGAGCTGCGGGCTCAATTCTCCCTGAGAAACACTGTAGTTGCACATGTTCTCTTCATAGCACAATTGCCTTTGTGATGACAAGTGAGTTTCTAGGAAAGAAACTTGGAGGTTGCCATTGTTTGGGAGGTGCTCACCCTTCGGTAATCTTCAGTGAAATGGCGAGCCTATTTGACGACCAGCCTCAAGCTAACGTTCCTCTTGTATCATGCCACAGGTTGACATGCAGCAGAATCCATGTAGCCTTATTCAGTGTGGTTCTTGAGCTTTAGGAAGCATTCCAGGTCTCTGAAAACTGGCGGGTCTCCACTAGGGTGAGAAGCGTACAAGAAGGACTGCCTGTGTTTTCGAGGAATTGTGAGCAATGCACCTTTGGCAACAGCTAGATGCCGAGTCATGGGCAGTGAAGGGCTTCTTTTTCTAAACCTCTAGAATGTGGTAAGTTGCAACAACTCAACTATCTCACTTGTAAGCACATTGGAGGTGCCAAAATGAGAACGAAACAGCAGGGGCAATGCTCTGTGAGCACTTTGGAAAATAAGGCTTGAAGGGAAGCTTTATTTTCCTCCTTGGGATTTAGAGCGTGTCGGGCTCAATTCTCCCTGAGAAACACTGTAATTGCACATGTTCTCTTCATAGCACAAATGGCTTTGTGATGACAAGTGAGTTTCTAGGAAGGAAACTTGGAGGTGGCCATTCTTTTGTAGCTGCTCACCCTTCAGTAATCGTCAGTGAGTTGGCGATCCCATTTGACCATTAACCTCAAGCTGACATTCCTCTTGTATCATGTCACAGGTTGGTATGCAGCAGAAACCATGTGGACTTATTCAGTGTGGTTGTTGAGCTGTGGGAAGCATTCCAGGTCTCCTAGGACTCGGGGGTCTTCACTAGATCCGATACGTACAAAAAGGACAGCCTGTGTCTTCGGGGCGTTGTGAGCAATGCACCGTTGGGAACAGCTAGTTGCCGAATCCTGGGCAGTGAAGGGTTTCGTTGGATAAACGCCGAGATTGCGACACCTTGAAAACACCTAGCTATCAGCGTTCTGTTCACTCCTTCGTGCCAAACGTGTCTGCTTTTCTGCCTATCCCCGAGCACACGAAAAATATAATGATCCTACCCTTCCTTCTGGGAACCCACACGTGATGGAATCTACCCCAGGCAAGCCAGTGGACTTTAAGTGCAGCCTGAAAAATTACAGGTTTTCCCTTGAAAGCTAGGTATTCCGGAGATCCATTTTACACCCAGTCCTCACTAACCTATGACTCTGTAATCCCTTCAGCACACTCACTACTCCCTGTATCGCAAAGTTTACTCACTAACAGGTCTACTTGGTCACCTGAATGTCCAATAGGTACTCAGAAACGGCAGCATAAGATGCTGTGTCCTCCCCTTGGAGATTGAGGCTTGATGGGAAGTGGATTTTCCACATTGGAATGTCGACACTTGTGGCCTCAGTGTTACCTGATAAACAGTGTAGTTGCCCATCTTCTCCTCATTGCAGGATTGCCTTTTCAGGAGAAGTGATTTTCCATGAAACAAACGTTGCCTTTCAATTCCTGCTAGGTGCTCCTCGCTCAGCAACTTTTAGTGAATATGCCGAGCGCATGGGACGACTGGCCTCACTCTAACGTTCTGCTTTTCTCGTCACAATGGTAAGCAGGCAGCAGGTTCAATGCAGCTTTTGTCAAAGCAGTGCTTTTACTCTAGGAAGCCTTTTTGATGCCTTAGGACACGCCAGTGTGCACTAGGATCTAAGATGTACACGAGGGACTGCCAGTCTCTTCTGGGACTTGTGAGCGACGTTCAGTGGAGGACAACTCTATGCCAAAAAAGGGCAGTGAAAGGCTTCTTTTGTTAAACCTCTAGAATGTGGTAAGTTGAAACAACTCAAGTATCTCCCTTCTAACGCACCATGGAGGTACAAAATCGAGAAAGAAAGAGCAGGTCAATGTTCGGTGGTCCCTTCTGAACATAAGGCATGAAGGGATACTTTATTTACCTCCTTGGGATTTAGAGAGTTGCAGGCTCAATTCTCCCTGAGAAACACTATACTTGCACATCTTCCCTTCATAGCACATTTGCCATTGTGATGACGAGAGTTTCTAGGAAAGAAACTTGGAGGTTGCCATTCCTTGGTAGTGGCTCATCCCTCGGGAATCTTCAGGGAATGGGCCAACCCCATGGGACATCTAGCCTCAAGTTTACGTTCAGCTTTTCTCATGACAGAGGTAGGCATTCAACGGGTTCCATGCAACCTTAGTGCCTGTGGTTCTTGAACTCTAGGAAGCATATCCGGTCTCTTTTGGCTCGCGGTTCTGCACTAGGTTTTGAAACGTACTAAAAGGACTGCCTGTGTCTTTGGGCGGTTGTGAGCAGTCTACCGTTGGGAACAACTAGATGCCAAGTGATGGGCAGTGAAGGACTTCGTTGGTTACACACCTAGATTGCGATAGCTTGAAAGCAACACCGTTATCAACGTTCCATGCCTTCCTTCATGAAAAGCGTGTCTACATTCTTGAGGAAACCTGAGCTGCACTGAAAAGCACAATTAGCCTACCCTTGCTTCTGGGAACTAATCCGTGAAGTCTGTCTGCCTCAATCAGCACCTACACTTCACGTCCAGCTTCAAAAATTACAGGGTTTCCCTTAACTGAGAGGTAGTCCAGAGAGACATTGCCACCTAGGCCCCACTAAGGCATCAGCTTGATATCCTTACGCCACAATCACGACTCCCAGCAGGGCAATGGTTACCAATGTCATGGTCCATCGTGTCCACTGCATGTGCAGTAAGAGAGTCAGAAACGCCAGGGGAATATTCTGCTTCGTCGCCATGTATATTGAGGCTTCCTGGGAAAGTTTATTTTCCTCATTGCAAAGCGGAGAGTTGCGGCCTCAGTGTTACCTGGTAAACACTGTTGTTGCCCATCTTCTCTTAATTGCACAATGGTCTATGTGAGGACAAGTGATTTTCCAAGAAAGAAACTTGGAGCTTGCCATTCCTTGGTAGGTGCTCATCCTTCGGTAATCTACAGTGAATTGGCGACCCCTTTTGACCACTAACTTCAAGCTAACGTTCCTCTTGTATCATGCCACAGGTTGGCATGCAGCAGAACCCATGTAGCCTTCTTCAGTGTGGTTCTTGGGCTCTAGGAAGGATTCCAGATCTCTCAGTACTAGCGGGTCTGCACCAGCAAGAGAAACGTACAAGAAGGACGGCCAGTGTGTTTGGGCCTTTGGGAGCAATGCAGCGTTGGGAACAGCTAGATGCCGAGTCATGGGCAGTGAAGGGCTTCTTTGGTTAAACCTCTAGATTGTGGCAAGTTGAAACAAGTCAAGTATCTCCCTTCTAAAGCACCTTGGAGGTACAAAATGGAGAAAGAAACAGCAGGGTCAATGCTCTTTTGGCCCTTTTGAAAATAAGGCTTGAAGGGAAACTTTATTTTCCTCATTGGGATTTACAGAGCTGCATGCTCAGTTCTCCCTGAGAAACACTGTAGTTGCACATGTTCCATTCATAGCACAATTGCCTTTGTGATGAGAAGTGAGTTTCTAGGAAAGAAACTTGGAGGTTACCGTTCCTTGGTAGGTGCTCATCCTTCGGTAATCTTCAGTGAATTGGCGAACCCTTTTGACCAGTAGCCTCAAGGTAACGTTCCTCTGCTATCAAGCAACAGGTTGGCATGCAGCAGAATACATGTAGCCTCATTCAGGTTGGTTCCTGAGCTCTGGGAAGCATTCCAGGTCTCTTAATACTGGCAGGTCTGCACTAGGATGAGCAACGTACAAGAAGGATGGCCTGTGTCTTTGGGGTGTTGTGAGCAGTGCAGCATTGAGAACAGCTAGATGCCGAGTCCTGGGAGCTTAAGGGCTTCTTTCTTAAACTCTAGAACGTAGTCAGTTGAAACAACTCAAGTATCTCCCTTCTAAAGCCCCTTGGAAGTACAAAACAGAGAAAGAAACGGCAAGGTCAATGCTCTGTGGGCGTTTTTGAATATAAGGCTTGAAGGGAAACTTTATTTTCCTCATTGGGATTTAGAGAGTTGCGGGGTCAATTCTCACTGACAGACAATCTAGTTGCATATGGTCCCTTCATGGCACAATTCCCTTTTTGATGACGAGAGAATTTCTAAGAAAGAAATTTGGAGGTTGCCATCCTTTGGTAGGTGCTCATCCTTCAGTAATCTTTAGTGAATTGGCGACCCCATTGACCACTAGCCACAGCTAACGTTCCGCTTGTATCATGACACAGATTGGCATGCAGCAGAATCTTATTCAGTGTGGTCCTTGAGCTCTAGGAAGGATTCCAGGTCTCTTAGTACTGGCGGGTATTCACTAGGATGAGAAACGTACGAGAATGACGGCCTGTGTGTTTGGGCCTTTGTGAGCAATGTAGCGTTGGGAACAGCTAGATGCCGAGTCATGGGCAGTGAAGGGCTTCGTTGGTTAAACCTTTAGATTGTGGCAAATTGAAACAACTGAAGTATCACCCTTCTAAAGCACCTTTGTGGTACAAAAGAAGGAAAGAAATAGGAGGGTCAAGGCTCTGCGGACCCTTTCGAAAATAAGGTAAGGCTTGAAGGGAAACTTTATTTTCCTCATTGGGGTTTCGAGAGTTTTGGGCCCAATTCTACCTGAGAAACACTGTACTTACGCATGTTCCCTTCAGAGCACCGTTGCCTTTGTGATGACAAGTGAGTTTCTAGGAAAGAGACTTGGAGGTTGTTATTCCTTGGCAGATGATCATCCTTCGGTAATCATCAGTGAATTGGCGAACCCGTTTGAGCTTTAGCCTCAAGCTAACGTTCCTCTTGTATCCTCCCACAGATTGGCATGCAGCAGAATCCATGTAGCGTTATTCAGTGTGGTTCTTGAACTCTTGGAAGCATTCCAGGTCTCTTAGGACTGGCAGGTCTGCACTAGGATGAGAAACGTACAAGAAGGACGGCCTGGGTGTTTGGGCCTTTGTGAGCAATGCAGCACTGGGAACAGCTAGATGCTGAGTCATGGGCAGTGAAGGGCTTTTTTGGTTAAACGTCTAGATTGTTGCAAGTTGAGACAACTCAAGTATCTCCCGTCTAAAGCACCTTGGAGGTTCAAAACAGAGAAAGAAACCACAGGGTCAATGCTCTGCAGGCCCTTTTGAAAATAAGGCTTGGAGGGAAACTTTATTTTCCTCATTGGGATCTAGAGAGCTGCGGGCTCAATTCTCCCTGAGAAACACTGTAGTTGCACATGTTCTCTTCATAGCACAATTGCCTTTGTGATGACAAGTGAGTTTCTAGGAAAGAAACTTGGAGGTTGCCATTGTTTGGGAGGTGCTCACCCTTCGGTAATCTTCAGTGAAATGGCGAGCCTATTTGACGACCAGCCTCAAGCTAACGTTCCTCTTGTATCATGCCACAGGTTGACATGCAGCAGAATCCATGTAGCCTTATTCAGTGTGGTTCTTGAGCTTTAGGAAGCATTCCAGGTCTCTGAAAACTGGCGGGTCTCCACTAGGGTGAGAAGCGTACAAGAAGGACTGCCTGTGTTTTCGAGGAATTGTGAGCAATGCACCTTTGGCAACAGCTAGATGCCGAGTCATGGGCAGTGAAGGGCTTCTTTTTCTAAACCTCTAGAATGTGGTAAGTTGCAACAACTCAACTATCTCACTTGTAAGCACATTGGAGGTGCCAAAATGAGAACGAAACAGCAGGGGCAATGCTCTGTGAGCACTTTGGAAAATAAGGCTTGAAGGGAAGCTTTATTTTCCTCCTTGGGATTTAGAGCGTGTCGGGCTCAATTCTCCCTGAGAAACACTGTAATTGCACATGTTCTCTTCATAGCACAAATGGCTTTGTGATGACAAGTGAGTTTCTAGGAAGGAAACTTGGAGGTGGCCATTCTTTTGTAGCTGCTCACCCTTCAGTAATCGTCAGTGAGTTGGCGATCCCATTTGACCATTAACCTCAAGCTGACATTCCTCTTGTATCATGTCACAGGTTGGTATGCAGCAGAAACCATGTGGACTTATTCAGTGTGGTTGTTGAGCTGTGGGAAGCATTCCAGGTCTCCTAGGACTCGGGGGTCTTCACTAGATCTGATACGTACAAAAAGGACAGCCTGTGTCTTCGGGGCGTTGTGAGTAATGCACCGTTGGGAACAGCTAGTTGCCGAATCATGGGCAGTGAAGGGTTTCGTTGGATAAACGCCGAGATTGCGACACCTTGAAAACACCTAGCTATCAGCGTTCTGTTCACTCCTTCGTGCCAAACGTGTCTGCTTTTCTGCCTATCCCCGAGCACACGAAAAATATAATGATCCTACCCTTCCTTCTGGGAACCCACACGTGATGGAATCTACCCCAGGCAAGCCAGTGGACTTTAAGTGCAGCCTGAAAAATTACAGGTTTTCCCTTGAAAGCTAGGTATTCCGGAGATCCATTTTACACCCAGTCCTCACTAACCTATGACTCTGTAATCCCTTCAGCACACTCACTACTCCCTGTATCGCAAAGTTTACTCACTAACAGGTCTACTTGGTCACCTGAATGTCCAATAGGTACTCAGAAACGGCAGCATAAGATGCTGTGTCCTCCCCTTGGAGATTGAGGCTTGATGGGAAGTGGATTTTCCACATTGGAATGTCGACACTTGTGGCCTCAGTGTTACCTGATAAACAGTGTAGTTGCCCATCTTCTCCTCATTGCAGGATTGCCTTTTCAGGAGAAGTGATTTTCCATGAAACAAACGTTGCCTTTCAATTCCTGCTAGGTGCTCCTCGCTCAGCAACTTTTAGTGAATATGCCGAGCGCATGGGACGACTGGCCTCACTCTAACGTTCTGCTTTTCTCGTCACAATGGTAAGCAGGCAGCAGGTTCAATGCAGCTTTTGTCAAAGCAGTGCTTTTACTCTAGGAAGCCTTTTTGATGCCTTAGGACACGCCAGTGTGCACTAGGATCTAAGATGTACACGAGGGACTGCCAGTCTCTTCTGGGACTTGTGAGCGACGTTCAGTTGAGGACAACTCTATGCCAAAAAAGGGCAGTGAAAGGCTTCTTTTGTTAAACCTCTAGAATGTGGTAAGTTGAAACAACTCAAGTATCTCCCTTCTAACGCACCATGGAGGTACAAAATCGAGAAAGAAAGAGCAGGTCAATGTTCGGTGGTCCCTTCTGAACATAAGGCATGAAGGGATACTTTATTTACCTCCTTGGGATTTAGAGAGTTGCAGGCTCAATTCTCCCTGAGAAAGACTATACTTGCACATCTTCCCTTCATAGCACATTTGCCATTGTGATGACGAGAGTTTCTAGGAAAGAAACTTGGAGGTTGCCATTCCTTGGTAGTGGCTCATCCCTCGGGAATCTTCAGGGAATGGGCCAACCACATGGGACATCTAGCCTCAAGTTTACGTTCAGCTTTTCTCATGACAGAGGTAGGCATTCAACGGGTTCCATGCAACCTTAGTGCCTGTGGTTCTTGAACTCTAGGAAGCATATCCGGTCTCTTTTGGCTCGCGGTTCTGCACTAGGTTTTGAAACGTACTAAAAGGACTGCCTGTGTCTTTGGGCGGTTGTGAGCAGTCTACCGTTGGGAACAACTAGATGCCAAGTGATGGGCAGTGAAGGACTTCGTTGGTTACACACCTAGATTGCGATAGCTTGAAAGCAACACCGTTATCAACGTTCCATGCCTTCCTTCATGAAAAGCGTGTCTACATTCTTGAGGAAACCTGAGCTGCACTGAAAAGCACAATTAGCCTACCCTTGCTTCTGGGAACTAATCCGTGAAGTCTGTCTGCCTCAATCAGCACCTACACTTCACGTCCAGCTTCAAAAATTACAGGGTTTCCCTTAACTGAGAGGTAGTCCAGAGAGACATTGCCACCTAGGCCCCACTAAGGCATCAGCTTGATATCCTTACGCCACAATCACGACTCCCAGCAGGGCAATGGTTACCAATGTCATGGTCCATCGTGTCCACTGCATGTGCAGTAAGAGAGTCAGAAACGCCAGGGGAATATTCTGCTTCGTCGCCATGTATATTGAGGCTTCCTGGGAAAGTTTATTTTCCTCATTGCAAAGCGGAGAGTTGCGGCCTCAGTGTTACCTGGTAAACACTGTTGTTGCCCATCTTCTCTTAATTGCACAATGGTCTATGTGAGGACAAGTGATTTTCCAAGAAAGAAACTTGGAGCTTGCCATTCCTTGGTAGGTGCTCATCCTTCGGTAATCTACAGTGAATTGGCGACCCCTTTTGACCACTAACTTCAAGCTAACGTTCCTCTTGTATCATGCCACAGGTTGGCATGCAGCAGAACCCATGTAGCCTTCTTCAGTGTGGTTCTTGGGCTCTAGGAAGGATTCCAGATCTCTCAGTACTAGCGGGTCTGCACCAGCAAGAGAAACGTACAAGAAGGACGGCCAGTGTGTTTGGGCCTTTGGGAGCAATGCAGCGTTGGGAACAGCTAGATGCCGAGTCATGGGCAGTGAAGGGCTTCTTTGGTTAAACCTCTAGATTGTGGCAAGTTGAAACAAGTCAAGTATCTCCCTTCTAAAGCACCTTGGAGGTACAAAATGGAGAAAGAAACAGCAGGGTCAATGCTCTTTTGGCCCTTTTGAAAATAAGGCTTGAAGGGAAACTTTATTTTCCTCATTGGGATTTACAGAGCTGCATGCTCAGTTCTCCCTGAGAAACACTGTAGTTGCACATGTTCCATTCATAGCACAATTGCCTTTGTGATGAGAAGTGAGTTTCTAGGAAAGAAACTTGGAGGTTACCGTTCCTTGGTAGGTGCTCATCCTTCGGTAATCTTCAGTG
This sequence comes from Balaenoptera physalus, assembly GCF_965194825.1. Lineage (NCBI taxonomy): Eukaryota > Metazoa > Chordata > Mammalia > Artiodactyla > Balaenopteridae > Balaenoptera > Balaenoptera physalus. The sequence goes on along the minus strand of NC_138896.1, from coordinate 53,521,211 downwards.
AATTGGCGAACCCTTTTGACCAGTAGCCTCAAGGTAACGTTCCTCTGCTATCAAGCAACAGGTTGGCATGCAGCAGAATACATGTAGCCTCATTCAGGTTGGTTCCTGAGCTCTGGGAAGCATTCCAGGTCTCTTAATACTGGCAGGTCTGCACTAGGATGAGCAACGTACAAGAAGGATGGCCTGTGTCTTTGGGGTGTTGTGAGCAGTGCAGCATTGAGAACAGCTAGATGCCGAGTCCTGGGAGCTTAAGGGCTTCTTTCTTAAACTCTAGAACGTAGTCAGTTGAAACAACTCAAGTATCTCCCTTCTAAAGCCCCTTGGAAGTACAAAACAGAGAAAGAAACGGCAAGGTCAATGCTCTGTGGGCGTTTTTGAATATAAGGCTTGAAGGGAAACTTTATTTTCCTCATTGGGATTTAGAGAGTTGCGGGGTCAATTCTCACTGACAGACAATCTAGTTGCATATGGTCCCTTCATGGCACAATTCCCTTTTTGATGACGAGAGAATTTCTAAGAAAGAAATTTGGAGGTTGCCATCCTTTGGTAGGTGCTCATCCTTCAGTAATCTTTAGTGAATTGGCGACCCCATTGACCACTAGCCACAGCTAACGTTCCGCTTGTATCATGACACAGATTGGCATGCAGCAGAATCTTATTCAGTGTGGTCCTTGAGCTCTAGGAAGGATTCCAGGTCTCTTAGTACTGGCGGGTATTCACTAGGATGAGAAACGTACGAGAATGACGGCCTGTGTGTTTGGGCCTTTGTGAGCAATGTAGCGTTGGGAACAGCTAGATGCCGAGTCATGGGCAGTGAAGGGCTTCGTTGGTTAAACCTTTAGATTGTGGCAAATTGAAACAACTGAAGTATCACCCTTCTAAAGCACCTTTGTGGTACAAAAGAAGGAAAGAAATAGGAGGGTCAAGGCTCTGCGGACCCTTTCGAAAATAAGGTAAGGCTTGAAGGGAAACTTTATTTTCCTCATTGGGGTTTCGAGAGTTTTGGGCCCAATTCTACCTGAGAAACACTGTACTTACGCATGTTCCCTTCAGAGCACCGTTGCCTTTGTGATGACAAGTGAGTTTCTAGGAAAGAGACTTGGAGGTTGTTATTCCTTGGCAGATGATCATCCTTCGGTAATCATCAGTGAATTGGCGAACCCGTTTGAGCTTTAGCCTCAAGCTAACGTTCCTCTTGTATCCTCCCACAGATTGGCATGCAGCAGAATCCATGTAGCGTTATTCAGTGTGGTTCTTGAACTCTTGGAAGCATTCCAGGTCTCTTAGGACTGGCAGGTCTGCACTAGGATGAGAAACGTACAAGAAGGACGGCCTGGGTGTTTGGGCCTTTGTGAGCAATGCAGCACTGGGAACAGCTAGATGCTGAGTCATGGGCAGTGAAGGGCTTTTTTGGTTAAACGTCTAGATTGTTGCAAGTTGAGACAACTCAAGTATCTCCCGTCTAAAGCACCTTGGAGGTTCAAAACAGAGAAAGAAACCACAGGGTCAATGCTCTGCAGGCCCTTTTGAAAATAAGGCTTGGAGGGAAACTTTATTTTCCTCATTGGGATCTAGAGAGCTGCGGGCTCAATTCTCCCTGAGAAACACTGTAGTTGCACATGTTCTCTTCATAGCACAATTGCCTTTGTGATGACAAGTGAGTTTCTAGGAAAGAAACTTGGAGGTTGCCATTGTTTGGGAGGTGCTCACCCTTCGGTAATCTTCAGTGAAATGGCGAGCCTATTTGACGACCAGCCTCAAGCTAACGTTCCTCTTGTATCATGCCACAGGTTGACATGCAGCAGAATCCATGTAGCCTTATTCAGTGTGGTTCTTGAGCTTTAGGAAGCATTCCAGGTCTCTGAAAACTGGCGGGTCTCCACTAGGGTGAGAAGCGTACAAGAAGGACTGCCTGTGTTTTCGAGGAATTGTGAGCAATGCACCTTTGGCAACAGCTAGATGCCGAGTCATGGGCAGTGAAGGGCTTCTTTTTCTAAACCTCTAGAATGTGGTAAGTTGCAACAACTCAACTATCTCACTTGTAAGCACATTGGAGGTGCCAAAATGAGAACGAAACAGCAGGGGCAATGCTCTGTGAGCACTTTGGAAAATAAGGCTTGAAGGGAAGCTTTATTTTCCTCCTTGGGATTTAGAGCGTGTCGGGCTCAATTCTCCCTGAGAAACACTGTAATTGCACATGTTCTCTTCATAGCACAAATGGCTTTGTGATGACAAGTGAGTTTCTAGGAAGGAAACTTGGAGGTGGCCATTCTTTTGTAGCTGCTCACCCTTCAGTAATCGTCAGTGAGTTGGCGATCCCATTTGACCATTAACCTCAAGCTGACATTCCTCTTGTATCATGTCACAGGTTGGTATGCAGCAGAAACCATGTGGACTTATTCAGTGTGGTTGTTGAGCTGTGGGAAGCATTCCAGGTCTCCTAGGACTCGGGGGTCTTCACTAGATCCGATACGTACAAAAAGGACAGCCTGTGTCTTCGGGGCGTTGTGAGCAATGCACCGTTGGGAACAGCTAGTTGCCGAATCATGGGCAGTGAAGGGTTTCGTTGGATAAACGCCGAGATTGCGACACCTTGAAAACACCTAGCTATCAGCGTTCTGTTCACTCCTTCGTGCCAAACGTGTCTGCTTTTCTGCCTATCCCCGAGCACACGAAAAATATAATGATCCTACCCTTCCTTCTGGGAACCCACACGTGATGGAATCTACCCCAGGCAAGCCAGTGGACTTTAAGTGCAGCCTGAAAAATTACAGGTTTTCCCTTGAAAGCTAGGTATTCCGGAGATCCATTTTACACCCAGTCCTCACTAACCTATGACTCTGTAATCCCTTCAGCACACTCACTACTCCCTGTATCGCAAAGTTTACTCACTAACAGGTCTACTTGGTCACCTGAATGTCCAATAGGTACTCAGAAACGGCAGCATAAGATGCTGTGTCCTCCCCTTGGAGATTGAGGCTTGATGGGAAGTGGATTTTCCACATTGGAATGTCGACACTTGTGGCCTCAGTGTTACCTGATAAACAGTGTAGTTGCCCATCTTCTCCTCATTGCAGGATTGCCTTTTCAGGAGAAGTGATTTTCCATGAAACAAACGTTGCCTTTCAATTCCTGCTAGGTGCTCCTCGCTCAGCAACTTTTAGTGAATATGCCGAGCGCATGGGACGACTGGCCTCACTCTAACGTTCTGCTTTTCTCGTCACAATGGTAAGCAGGCAGCAGGTTCAATGCAGCTTTTGTCAAAGCAGTGCTTTTACTCTAGGAAGCCTTTTTGATGCCTTAGGACACGCCAGTGTGCACTAGGATCTAAGATGTACACGAGGGACTGCCAGTCTCTTCTGGGACTTGTGAGCGACGTTCAGTGGAGGACAACTCTATGCCAAAAAAGGGCAGTGAAAGGCTTCTTTTGTTAAACCTCTAGAATGTGGTAAGTTGAAACAACTCAAGTATCTCCCTTCTAACGCACCATGGAGGTACAAAATCGAGAAAGAAAGAGCAGGTCAATGTTCGGTGGTCCCTTCTGAACATAAGGCATGAAGGGATACTTTATTTACCTCCTTGGGATTTAGAGAGTTGCAGGCTCAATTCTCCCTGAGAAACACTATACTTGCACATCTTCCCTTCATAGCACATTTGCCATTGTGATGACGAGAGTTTCTAGGAAAGAAACTTGGAGGTTGCCATTCCTTGGTAGTGGCTCATCCCTCGGGAATCTTCAGGGAATGGGCCAACCCCATGGGACATCTAGCCTCAAGTTTACGTTCAGCTTTTCTCATGACAGAGGTAGGCATTCAACGGGTTCCATGCAACCTTAGTGCCTGTGGTTCTTGAACTCTAGGAAGCATATCCGGTCTCTTTTGGCTCGCGGTTCTGCACTAGGTTTTGAAACGTACTAAAAGGACTGCCTGTGTCTTTGGGCGGTTGTGAGCAGTCTACCGTTGGGAACAACTAGATGCCAAGTGATGGGCAGTGAAGGACTTCGTTGGTTACACACCTAGATTGCGATAGCTTGAAAGCAACACCGTTATCAACGTTCCATGCCTTCCTTCATGAAAAGCGTGTCTACATTCTTGAGGAAACCTGAGCTGCACTGAAAAGCACAATTAGCCTACCCTTGCTTCTGGGAACTAATCCGTGAAGTCTGTCTGCCTCAATCAGCACCTACACTTCACGTCCAGCTTCAAAAATTACAGGGTTTCCCTTAACTGAGAGGTAGTCCAGAGAGACATTGCCACCTAGGCCCCACTAAGGCATCAGCTTGATATCCTTACGCCACAATCACGACTCCCAGCAGGGCAATGGTTACCAATGTCATGGTCCATCGTGTCCACTGCATGTGCAGTAAGAGAGTCAGAAACGCCAGGGGAATATTCTGCTTCGTCGCCATGTATATTGAGGCTTCCTGGGAAAGTTTATTTTCCTCATTGCAAAGCGGAGAGTTGCGGCCTCAGTGTTACCTGGTAAACACTGTTGTTGCCCATCTTCTCTTAATTGCACAATGGTCTATGTGAGGACAAGTGATTTTCCAAGAAAGAAACTTGGAGCTTGCCATTCCTTGGTAGGTGCTCATCCTTCGGTAATCTACAGTGAATTGGCGACCCCTTTTGACCACTAACTTCAAGCTAACGTTCCTCTTGTATCATGCCACAGGTTGGCATGCAGCAGAACCCATGTAGCCTTCTTCAGTGTGGTTCTTGGGCTCTAGGAAGGATTCCAGATCTCTCAGTACTAGCGGGTCTGCACCAGCAAGAGAAACGTACAAGAAGGACGGCCAGTGTGTTTGGGCCTTTGGGAGCAATGCAGCGTTGGGAACAGCTAGATGCCGAGTCATGGGCAGTGAAGGGCTTCTTTGGTTAAACCTCTAGATTGTGGCAAGTTGAAACAAGTCAAGTATCTCCCTTCTAAAGCACCTTGGAGGTACAAAATGGAGAAAGAAACAGCAGGGTCAATGCTCTTTTGGCCCTTTTGAAAATAAGGCTTGAAGGGAAACTTTATTTTCCTCATTGGGATTTACAGAGCTGCATGCTCAGTTCTCCCTGAGAAACACTGTAGTTGCACATGTTCCATTCATAGCACAATTGCCTTTGTGATGAGAAGTGAGTTTCTAGGAAAGAAACTTGGAGGTTACCGTTCCTTGGTAGGTGCTCATCCTTCGGTAATCTTCAGTGAATTGGCGAACCCTTTTGACCAGTAGCCTCAAGGTAACGTTCCTCTGCTATCAAGCAACAGGTTGGCATGCAGCAGAATACATGTAGCCTCATTCAGGTTGGTTCCTGAGCTCTGGGAAGCATTCCAGGTCTCTTAATACTGGCAGGTCTGCACTAGGATGAGCAACGTACAAGAAGGATGGCCTGTGTCTTTGGGGTGTTGTGAGCAGTGCAGCATTGAGAACAGCTAGATGCCGAGTCCTGGGAGCTTAAGGGCTTCTTTCTTAAACTCTAGAACGTAGTCAGTTGAAACAACTCAAGTATCTCCCTTCTAAAGCCCCTTGGAAGTACAAAACAGAGAAAGAAACGGCAAGGTCAATGCTCTGTGGGCGTTTTTGAATATAAGGCTTGAAGGGAAACTTTATTTTCCTCATTGGGATTTAGAGAGTTGCGGGGTCAATTCTCACTGACAGACAATCTAGTTGCATATGGTCCCTTCATGGCACAATTCCCTTTTTGATGACGAGAGAATTTCTAAGAAAGAAATTTGGAGGTTGCCATCCTTTGGTAGGTGCTCATCCTTCAGTAATCTTTAGTGAATTGGCGACCCCATTGACCACTAGCCACAGCTAACGTTCCGCTTGTGTCATGACACAGATTGGCATGCAGCAGAATCTTATTCAGTGTGGTCCTTGAGCTCTAGGAAGGATTCCAGGTCTCTTAGTACTGGCGGGTATTCACTAGGATGAGAAACGTACGAGAATGACGGCCTGTGTGTTTGGGCCTTTGTGAGCAATGTAGCGTTGGGAACAGCTAGATGCCGAGTCATGGGCAGTGAAGGGCTTCGTTGGTTAAACCTTTAGATTGTGGCAAATTGAAACAACTGAAGTATCACCCTTCTAAAGCACCTTTGTGGTACAAAAGAAGGAAAGAAATAGGAGGGTCAAGGCTCTGCGGACCCTTTCGAAAATAAGGTAAGGCTTGAAGGGAAACTTTATTTTCCTCATTGGGGTTTCGAGAGTTTTGGGCCCAATTCTACCTGAGAAACACTGTACTTACGCATGTTCCCTTCAGAGCACCGTTGCCTTTGTGATGACAAGTGAGTTTCTAGGAAAGAGACTTGGAGGTTGTTATTCCTTGGCAGATGATCATCCTTCGGTAATCATCAGTGAATTGGCGAACCCGTTTGAGCTTTAGCCTCAAGCTAACGTTCCTCTTGTATCCTCCCACAGATTGGCATGCAGCAGAATCCATGTAGCGTTATTCAGTGTGGTTCTTGAACTCTTGGAAGCATTCCAGGTCTCTTAGGACTGGCAGGTCTGCACTAGGATGAGAAACGTACAAGAAGGACGGCCTGGGTGTTTGGGCCTTTGTGAGCAATGCAGCACTGGGAACAGCTAGATGCTGAGTCATGGGCAGTGAAGGGCTTTTTTGGTTAAACGTCTAGATTGTTGCAAGTTGAGACAACTCAAGTATCTCCCGTCTAAAGCACCTTGGAGGTTCAAAACAGAGAAAGAAACCACAGGGTCAATGCTCTGCAGGCCCTTTTGAAAATAAGGCTTGGAGGGAAACTTTATTTTCCTCATTGGGATCTAGAGAGCTGCGGGCTCAATTCTCCCTGAGAAACACTGTAGTTGCACATGTTCTCTTCATAGCACAATTGCCTTTGTGATGACAAGTGAGTTTCTAGGAAAGAAACTTGGAGGTTGCCATTGTTTGGGAGGTGCTCACCCTTCGGTAATCTTCAGTGAAATGGCGAGCCTATTTGACGACCAGCCTCAAGCTAACGTTCCTCTTGTATCATGCCACAGGTTGACATGCAGCAGAATCCATGTAGCCTTATTCAGTGTGGTTCTTGAGCTTTAGGAAGCATTCCAGGTCTCTGAAAACTGGCGGGTCTCCACTAGGGTGAGAAGCGTACAAGAAGGACTGCCTGTGTTTTCGAGGAATTGTGAGCAATGCACCTTTGGCAACAGCTAGATGCCGAGTCATGGGCAGTGAAGGGCTTCTTTTTCTAAACCTCTAGAATGTGGTAAGTTGCAACAACTCAACTATCTCACTTGTAAGCACATTGGAGGTGCCAAAATGAGAACGAAACAGCAGGGGCAATGCTCTGTGAGCACTTTGGAAAATAAGGCTTGAAGGGAAGCTTTATTTTCCTCCTTGGGATTTAGAGCGTGTCGGGCTCAATTCTCCCTGAGAAACACTGTAATTGCACATGTTCTCTTCATAGCACAAATGGCTTTGTGATGACAAGTGAGTTTCTAGGAAGGAAACTTGGAGGTGGCCATTCTTTTGTAGCTGCTCACCCTTCAGTAATCGTCAGTGAGTTGGCGATCCCATTTGACCATTAACCTCAAGCTGACATTCCTCTTGTATCATGTCACAGGTTGGTATGCAGCAGAAACCATGTGGACTTATTCAGTGTGGTTGTTGAGCTGTGGGAAGCATTCCAGGTCTCCTAGGACTCGGGGGTCTTCACTAGATCTGATACGTACAAAAAGGACAGCCTGTGTCTTCGGGGCGTTGTGAGCAATGCACCGTTGGGAACAGCTAGTTGCCGAATCATGGGCAGTGAAGGGTTTCGTTGGATAAACGCCGAGATTGCGACACCTTGAAAACACCTAGCTATCAGCGTTCTGTTCACTCCTTCGTGCCAAACGTGTCTGCTTTTCTGCCTATCCCCGAGCACACGAAAAATATAATGATCCTACCCTTCCTTCTGGGAACCCACACGTGATGGAATCTACCCCAGGCAAGCCAGTGGACTTTAAGTGCAGCCTGAAAAATTACAGGTTTTCCCTTGAAAGCTAGGTATTCCGGAGATCCATTTTACACCCAGTCCTCACTAACCTATGACTCTGTAATCCCTTCAGCACACTCACTACTCCCTGTATCGCAAAGTTTACTCACTAACAGGTCTACTTGGTCACCTGAATGTCCAATAGGTACTCAGAAACGGCAGCATAAGATGCTGTGTCCTCCCCTTGGAGATTGAGGCTTGATGGGAAGTGGATTTTCCACATTGGAATGTCGACACTTGTGGCCTCAGTGTTACCTGATAAACAGTGTAGTTGCCCATCTTCTCCTCATTGCAGGATTGCCTTTTCAGGAGAAGTGATTTTCCATGAAACAAACGTTGCCTTTCAATTCCTGCTAGGTGCTCCTCGCTCAGCAACTTTTAGTGAATATGCCGAGCGCATGGGACGACTGGCCTCACTCTAACGTTCTGCTTTTCTCGTCACAATGGTAAGCAGGCAGCAGGTTCAATGCAGCTTTTGTCAAAGCAGTGCTTTTACTCTAGGAAGCCTTTTTGATGCCTTAGGACACGCCAGTGTGCACTAGGATCTAAGATGTACACGAGGGACTGCCAGTCTCTTCTGGGACTTGTGAGCGACGTTCAGTTGAGGACAACTCTATGCCAAAAAAGGGCAGTGAAAGGCTTCTTTTGTTAAACCTCTAGAATGTGGTAAGTTGAAACAACTCAAGTATCTCCCTTCTAACGCACCATGGAGGTACAAAATCGAGAAAGAAAGAGCAGGTCAATGTTCGGTGGTCCCTTCTGAACATAAGGCATGAAGGGATACTTTATTTACCTCCTTGGGATTTAGAGAGTTGCAGGCTCAATTCTCCCTGAGAAACACTATACTTGCACATCTTCCCTTCATAGCACATTTGCCATTGTGATGACGAGAGTTTCTAGGAAAGAAACTTGGAGGTTGCCATTCCTTGGTAGTGGCTCATCCCTCGGGAATCTTCAGGGAATGGGCCAACCCCATGGGACATCTAGCCTCAAGTTTACGTTCAGCTTTTCTCATGACAGAGGTAGGCATTCAACGGGTTCCATGCAACCTTAGTGCCTGTGGTTCTTGAACTCTAGGAAGCATATCCGGTCTCTTTTGGCTCGCGGTTCTGCACTAGGTTTTGAAACGTACTAAAAGGACTGCCTGTGTATTTGGGCGGTTGTGAGCAGTCTACCGTTGGGAACAACTAGATGCCAAGTGATGGGCAGTGAAGGACTTCGTTGGTTACACACCTAGATTGCGATAGCTTGAAAGCAACACCGTTATCAACGTTCCATGCCTTCCTTCATGAAAAGCGTGTCTACATTCTTGAGGAAACCTGAGCTGCACTGAAAAGCACAATTAGCCTACCCTTGCTTCTGGGAACTAATCCGTGAAGTCTGTCTGCCTCAATCAGCACCTACACTTCACGTCCAGCTTCAAAAATTACAGGGTTTCCCTTAACTGAGAGGTAGTCCAGAGAGACATTGCCACCTAGGCCCCACTAAGGCATCAGCTTGATATCCTTACGCCACAATCACGACTCCCAGCAGGGCAATGGTTACCAATGTCATGGTCCATCGTGTCCACTGCATGTGCAGTAAGAGAGTCAGAAACGCCAGGGGAATATTCTGCTTCGTCGCCATGTATATTGAGGCTTCCTGGGAAAGTTTATTTTCCTCATTGCAAAGCGGAGAGTTGCGGCCTCAGTGTTACCTGGTAAACACTCTTGTTGCCCATCTTCTCTTAATTGCACAATGGTCTATGTGAGGACAAGTGATTTTCCAAGAAAGAAACTTGGAGCTTGCCATTCCTTGGTAGGTGCTCATCCTTCGGTAATCTACAGTGAATTGGCGACCCCTTTTGACCACTAACTTCAAGCTAACGTTCCTCTTGTATCATGCCACAGGTTGGCATGCAGCAGAACCCATGTAGCCTTCTTCAGTGTGGTTCTTGGGCTCTAGGAAGGATTCCAGATCTCTCAGTACTAGCGGGTCTGCACCAGCAAGAGAAACGTACAAGAAGGACGGCCAGTGTGTTTGGGCCTTTGGGAGCAATGCAGCGTTGGGAACAGCTAGATGCCGAGTCATGGGCAGTGAAGGGCTTCTTTGGTTAAACCTCTAGATTGTGGCAAGTTGAAACAAGTCAAGTATCTCCCTTCTAAAGCACCTTGGAGGTACAAAATGGAGAAAGAAACAGCAGGGTCAATGCTCTTTTGGCCCTTTTGAAAATAAGGCTTGAAGGGAAACTTTATTTTCCTCATTGGGATTTACAGAGCTGCATGCTCAGTTCTCCCTGAGAAACACTGTAGTTGCACATGTTCCATTCATAGCACAATTGCCTTTGTGATGAGAAGTGAGTTTCTAGGAAAGAAACTTGGAGGTTACCGTTCCTTGGTAGGTGCTCATCCTTCGGTAATCTTCAGTGAATTGGCGAACCCTTTTGACCAGTAGCCTCAAGGTAACGTTCCTCTGCTATCAAGCAACAGGTTGGCATGCAGCAGAATACATGTAGCCTCATTCAGGTTGGTTCCTGAGCTCTGGGAAGCATTCCAGGTCTCTTAATACTGGCAGGTCTGCACTAGGATGAGCAACGTACAAGAAGGATGGCCTGTGTCTTTGGGGTGTTGTGAGCAGTGCAGCATTGAGAACAGCTAGATGCCGAGTCCTGGGAGCTTAAGGGCTTCTTTCTTAAACTCTAGAACGTAGTCAGTTGAAACAACTCAAGTATCTCCCTTCTAAAGCCCCTTGGAAGTACAAAACAGAGAAAGAAACGGCAAGGTCAATGCTCTGTGGGCGTTTTTGAATATAAGGCTTGAAGGGAAACTTTATTTTCCTCATTGGGATTTAGAGAGTTGCGGGGTCAATTCTCACTGACAGACAATCTAGTTGCATATGGTCCCTTCATGGCACAATTCCCTTTTTGATGACGAGAGAATTTCTAAGAAAGAAATTTGGAGGTTGCCATCCTTTGGTAGGTGCTCATCCTTCAGTAATCTTTAGTGAATTGGCGACCCCATTGACCACTAGCCACAGCTAACGTTCCGCTTGTGTCATGACACAGATTGGCATGCAGCAGAATCTTATTCAGTGTGGTCCTTGAGCTCTAGGAAGGATTCCAGGTCTCTTAGTACTGGCGGGTATTCACTAGGATGAGAAACGTACGAGAATGACGGCCTGTGTGTTTGGGCCTTTGTGAGCAATGTAGCGTTGGGAACAGCTAGATGCCGAGTCATGGGCAGTGAAGGGCTTCGTTGGTTAAACCTTTAGATTGTGGCAAATTGAAACAACTGAAGTATCACCCTTCTAAAGCACCTTTGTGGTACAAAAGAAGGAAAGAAATAGGAGGGTCAAGGCTCTGCGGACCCTTTCGAAAATAAGGTAAGGCTTGAAGGGAAACTTTATTTTCCTCATTGGGGTTTCGAGAGTTTTGGGCCCAATTCTACCTGAGAAACACTGTACTTACGCATGTTCCCTTCAGAGCACCGTTGCCTTTGTGATGACAAGTGAGTTTCTAGGAAAGAGACTTGGAGGTTGTTATTCCTTGGCAGATGATCATCCTTCGGTAATCATCAGTGAATTGGCGAACCCGTTTGAGCTTTAGCCTCAAGCTAACGTTCCGCTTGTATCCTCCCACAGATTGGCATGCAGCAGAATCCATGTAGCGTTATTCAGTGTGGTTCTTGAACTCTTGGAAGCATTCCAGGTCTCTTAGGACTGGCAGGTCTGCACTAGGATGAGAAACGTACAAGAAGGACGGCCTGGGTGTTTGGGCCTTTGTGAGCAATGCAGCACTGGGAACAGCTAGATGCTGAGTCATGGGCAGTGAAGGGCTTTTTTGGTTAAACGTCTAGATTGTTGCAAGTTGAGACAACTCAAGTATCTCCCGTCTAAAGCACCTTGGAGGTTCAAAACAGAGAAAGAAACCACAGGGTCAATGCTCTGCAGGCCCTTTTGAAAATAAGGCTTGGAGGGAAACTTTATTTTCCTCATTGGGATCTAGAGAGCTGCGGGCTCAATTCTCCCTGAGAAACACTGTAGTTGCACATGTTCTCTTCATAGCACAATTGCCTTTGTGATGACAAGTGAGTTTCTAGGAAAGAAACTTGGAGGTTGCCATTGTTTGGGAGGTGCTCACCCTTCGGTAATCTTCAGTGAAATGGCGAGCCTATTTGACGACCAGCCTCAAGCTAACGTTCCTCTTGTATCATGCCACAGGTTGACATGCAGCAGAATCCATGTAGCCTTATTCAGTGTGGTTCTTGAGCTTTAGGAAGCATTCCAGGTCTCTGAAAACTGGCGGGTCTCCACTAGGGTGAGAAGCGTACAAGAAGGACTGCCTGTGTTTTCGAGGAATTGTGAGCAATGCACCTTTGGCAACAGCTAGATGCCGAGTCATGGGCAGTGAAGGGCTTCTTTTTCTAAACCTCTAGAATGTGGTAAGTTGCAACAACTCAACTATCTCACTTGTAAGCACATTGGAGGTGCCAAAATGAGAACGAAACAGCAGGGGCAATGCTCTGTGAGCACTTTGGAAAATAAGGCTTGAAGGGAAGCTTTATTTTCCTCCTTGGGATTTAGAGCGTGTCGGGCTCAATTCTCCCTGAGAAACACTGTAATTGCACATGTTCTCTTCATAGCACAAATGGCTTTGTGATGACAAGTGAGTTTCTAGGAAGGAAACTTGGAGGTGGCCATTCTTTTGTAGCTGCTCACCCTTCAGTAATCGTCAGTGAGTTGGCGATCCCATTTGACCATTAACCTCAAGCTGACATTCCTCTTGTATCATGTCACAGGTTGGTATGCAGCAGAAACCATGTGGACTTATTCAGTGTGGTTGTTGAGCTGTGGGAAGCATTCCAGGTCTCCTAGGACTCGGGGGTCTTCACTAGATCCGATACGTACAAAAAGGACAGCCTGTGTCTTCGGGGCGTTGTGAGCAATGCACCGTTGGGAACAGCTAGTTGCCGAATCCTGGGCAGTGAAGGGTTTCGTTGGATAAACGCCGAGATTGCGACACCTTGAAAACACCTAGCTATCAGCGTTCTGTTCACTCCTTCGTGCCAAACGTGTCTGCTTTTCTGCCTATCCCCGAGCACACGAAAAATATAATGATCCTACCCTTCCTTCTGGGAACCCACACGTGATGGAATCTACCCCAGGCAAGCCAGTGGACTTTAAGTGCAGCCTGAAAAATTACAGGTTTTCCCTTGAAAGCTAGGTATTCCGGAGATCCATTTTACACCCAGTCCTCACTAACCTATGACTCTGTAATCCCTTCAGCACACTCACTACTCCCTGTATCGCAAAGTTTACTCACTAACAGGTCTACTTGGTCACCTGAATGTCCAATAGGTACTCAGAAACGGCAGCATAAGATGCTGTGTCCTCCCCTTGGAGATTGAGGCTTGATGGGAAGTGGATTTTCCACATTGGAATGTCGACACTTGTGGCCTCAGTGTTACCTGATAAACAGTGTAGTTGCCCATCTTCTCCTCATTGCAGGATTGCCTTTTCAGGAGAAGTGATTTTCCATGAAACAAACGTTGCCTTTCAATTCCTGCTAGGTGCTCCTCGCTCAGCAACTTTTAGTGAATATGCCGAGCGCATGGGACGACTGGCCTCACTCTAACGTTCTGCTTTTCTCGTCACAATGGTAAGCAGGCAGCAGGTTCAATGCAGCTTTTGTCAAAGCAGTGCTTTTACTCTAGGAAGCCTTTTTGATGCCTTAGGACACGCCAGTGTGCACTAGGATCTAAGATGTACACGAGGGACTGCCAGTCTCTTCTGGGACTTGTGAGCGACGTTCAGTGGAGGACAACTCTATGCCAAAAAAGGGCAGTGAATGGCTTCTTTTGTTAAACCTCTAGAATGTGGTAAGTTGAAACAACTCAAGTATCTCCCTTCTAACGCACCATGGAGGTACAAAATCGAGAAAGAAAGAGCAGGTCAATGTTCGGTGGTCCCTTCTGAACATAAGGCATGAAGGGATACTTTATTTACCTCCTTGGGATTTAGAGAGTTGCAGGCTCAATTCTCCCTGAGAAACACTATACTTGCACATCTTCCCTTCATAGCACATTTGCCATTGTGATGACGAGAGTTTCTAGGAAAGAAACTTGGAGGTTGCCATTCCTTGGTAGTGGCTCATCCCTCGGGAATCTTCAGGGAATGGGCCAACCCCATGGGACATCTAGCCTCAAGTTTACGTTCAGCTTTTCTCATGACAGAGGTAGGCATTCAACGGGTTCCATGCAACCTTAGTGCCTGTGGTTCTTGAACTCTAGGAAGCATATCCGGTCTCTTTTGGCTCGCGGTTCTGCACTAGGTTTTGAAACGTACTAAAAGGACTGCCTGTGTCTTTGGGCGGTTGTGAGCAGTCTACCGTTGGGAACAACTAGATGCCAAGTGATGGGCAGTGAAGGACTTCGTTGGTTACACACCTAGATTGCGATAGCTTGAAAGCAACACCGTTATCAACGTTCCATGCCTTCCTTCATGAAAAGCGTGTCTACATTCTTGAGGAAACCTGAGCTGCACTGAAAAGCACAATTAGCCTACCCTTGCTTCTGGGAACTAATCCGTGAAGTCTGTCTGCCTCAATCAGCACCTACACTTCACGTCCAGCTTCAAAAATTACAGGGTTTCCCTTAACTGAGAGGTAGTCCAGAGAGACATTGCCACCTAGGCCCCACTAAGGCATCAGCTTGATATCCTTACGCCACAATCACGACTCCCAGCAGGGCAATGGTTACCAATGTCATGGTCCATCGTGTCCACTGCATGTGCAGTAAGAGAGTCAGAAACGCCAGGGGAATATTCTGCTTCGTCGCCATGTATATTGAGGCTTCCTGGGAAAGTTTATTTTCCTCATTGCAAAGCGGAGAGTTGCGGCCTCAGTGTTACCTGGTAAACACTGTTGTTGCCCATCTTCTCTTAATTGCACAATGGTCTATGTGAGGACAAGTGATTTTCCAAGAAAGAAACTTGGAGCTTGCCATTCCTTGGTAGGTGCTCATCCTTCGGTAATCTACAGTGAATTGGCGACCCCTTTTGACCACTAACTTCAAGCTAACGTTCCTCTTGTATCATGCCACAGGTTGGCATGCAGCAGAACCCATGTAGCCTTCTTCAGTGTGGTTCTTGGGCTCTAGGAAGGATTCCAGATCTCTCAGTACTAGCGGGTCTGCACCAGCAAGAGAAACGTACAAGAAGGACGGCCAGTGTGTTTGGGCCTTTGGGAGCAATGCAGCGTTGGGAACAGCTAGATGCCGAGTCATGGGCAGTGAAGGGCTTCTTTGGTTAAACCTCTAGATTGTGGCAAGTTGAAACAAGTCAAGTATCTCCCTTCTAAAGCACCTTGGAGGTACAAAATGGAGAAAGAAACAGCAGGGTCAATGCTCTTTTGGCCCTTTTGAAAATAAGGCTTGAAGGGAAACTTTATTTTCCTCATTGGGATTTACAGAGCTGCATGCTCAGTTCTCCCTGAGAAACACTGTAGTTGCACATGTTCCATTCATAGCACAATTGCCTTTGTGATGAGAAGTGAGTTTCTAGGAAAGAAACTTGGAGGTTACCGTTCCTTGGTAGGTGCTCATCCTTCGGTAATCTTCAGTGAATTGGCGAACCCTTTTGACCAGTAGCCTCAAGGTAACGTTCCTCTGCTATCAAGCAACAGGTTGGCATGCAGCAGAATACATGTAGCCTCATTCAGGTTGGTTCCTGAGCTCTGGGAAGCATTCCAGGTCTCTTAATACTGGCAGGTCTGCACTAGGATGAGCAACGTACAAGAAGGATGGCCTGTGTCTTTGGGGTGTTGTGAGCAGTGCAGCATTGAGAACAGCTAGATGCCGAGTCCTGGGAGCTTAAGGGCTTCTTTCTTAAACTCTAGAACGTAGTCAGTTGAAACAACTCAAGTATCTCCCTTCTAAAGCCCCTTGGAAGTACAAAACAGAGAAAGAAACGGCAAGGTCAATGCTCTGTGGGCGTTTTTGAATATAAGGCTTGAAGGGAAACTTTATTTTCCTCATTGGGATTTAGAGAGTTGCGGGGTCAATTCTCACTGACAGACAATCTAGTTGCATATGGTCCCTTCATGGCACAATTCCCTTTTTGATGACGAGAGAATTTCTAAGAAAGAAATTTGGAGGTTGCCATCCTTTGGTAGGTGCTCATCCTTCAGTAATCTTTAGTGAATTGGCGACCCCATTGACCACTAGCCACAGCTAACGTTCCGCTTGTATCATGACACAGATTGGCATGCAGCAGAATCTTATTCAGTGTGGTCCTTGAGCTCTAGGAAGGATTCCAGGTCTCTTAGTACTGGCGGGTATTCACTAGGATGAGAAACGTACGAGAATGACGGCCTGTGTGTTTGGGCCTTTGTGAGCAATGTAGCGTTGGGAACAGCTAGATGCCGAGTCATGGGCAGTGAAGGGCTTCGTTGGTTAAACCTTTAGATTGTGGCAAATTGAAACAACTGAAGTATCACCCTTCTAAAGCACCTTTGTGGTACAAAAGAAGGAAAGAAATAGGAGGGTCAAGGCTCTGCGGACCCTTTCGAAAATAAGGTAAGGCTTGAAGGGAAACTTTATTTTCCTCATTGGGGTTTCGAGAGTTTTGGGCCCAATTCTACCTGAGAAACACTGTACTTACGCATGTTCCCTTCAGAGCACCGTTGCCTTTGTGATGACAAGTGAGTTTCTAGGAAAGAGACTTGGAGGTTGTTATTCCTTGGCAGATGATCATCCTTCGGTAATCATCAGTGAATTGGCGAACCCGTTTGAGCTTTAGCCTCAAGCTAACGTTCCTCTTGTATCCTCCCACAGATTGGCATGCAGCAGAATCCATGTAGCGTTATTCAGTGTGGTTCTTGAACTCTTGGAAGCATTCCAGGTCTCTTAGGACTGGCAGGTCTGCACTAGGATGAGAAACGTACAAGAAGGACGGCCTGGGTGTTTGGGCCTTTGTGAGCAATGCAGCACTGGGAACAGCTAGATGCTGAGTCATGGGCAGTGAAGGGCTTTTTTGGTTAAACGTCTAGATTGTTGCAAGTTGAGACAACTCAAGTATCTCCCGTCTAAAGCACCTTGGAGGTTCAAAACAGAGAAAGAAACCACAGGGTCAATGCTCTGCAGGCCCTTTTGAAAATAAGGCTTGGAGGGAAACTTTATTTTCCTCATTGGGATCTAGAGAGCTGCGGGCTCAATTCTCCCTGAGAAACACTGTAGTTGCACATGTTCTCTTCATAGCACAATTGCCTTTGTGATGACAAGTGAGTTTCTAGGAAAGAAACTTGGAGGTTGCCATTGTTTGGGAGGTGCTCACCCTTCGGTAATCTTCAGTGAAATGGCGAGCCTATTTGACGACCAGCCTCAAGCTAACGTTCCTCTTGTATCATGCCACAGGTTGACATGCAGCAGAATCCATGTAGCCTTATTCAGTGTGGTTCTTGAGCTTTAGGAAGCATTCCAGGTCTCTGAAAACTGGCGGGTCTCCACTAGGGTGAGAAGCGTACAAGAAGGACTGCCTGTGTTTTCGAGGAATTGTGAGCAATGCACCTTTGGCAACAGCTAGATGCCGAGTCATGGGCAGTGAAGGGCTTCTTTTTCTAAACCTCTAGAATGTGGTAAGTTGCAACAACTCAACTATCTCACTTGTAAGCACATTGGAGGTGCCAAAATGAGAACGAAACAGCAGGGGCAATGCTCTGTGAGCACTTTGGAAAATAAGGCTTGAAGGGAAGCTTTATTTTCCTCCTTGGGATTTAGAGCGTGTCGGGCTCAATTCTCCCTGAGAAACACTGTAATTGCACATGTTCTCTTCATAGCACAAATGGCTTTGTGATGACAAGTGAGTTTCTAGGAAGGAAACTTGGAGGTGGCCATTCTTTTGTAGCTGCTCACCCTTCAGTAATCGTCAGTGAGTTGGCGATCCCATTTGACCATTAACCTCAAGCTGACATTCCTCTTGTATCATGTCACAGGTTGGTATGCAGCAGAAACCATGTGGACTTATTCAGTGTGGTTGTTGAGCTGTGGGAAGCATTCCAGGTCTCCTAGGACTCGGGGGTCTTCACTAGATCCGATACGTACAAAAAGGACAGCCTGTGTCTTCGGGGCGTTGTGAGCAATGCACCGTTGGGAACAGCTAGTTGCCGAATCATGGGCAGTGAAGGGTTTCGTTGGATAAACGCCGAGATTGCGACACCTTGAAAACACCTAGCTATCAGCGTTCTGTTCACTCCTTCGTGCCAAACGTGTCTGCTTTTCTGCCTATCCCCGAGCACACGAAAAATATAATGATCCTACCCTTCCTTCTGGGAACCCACACGTGATGGAATCTACCCCAGGCAAGCCAGTGGACTTTAAGTGCAGCCTGAAAAATTACAGGTTTTCCCTTGAAAGCTAGGTATTCCGGAGATCCATTTTACACCCAGTCCTCACTAACCTATGACTCTGTAATCCCTTCAGCACACTCACTACTCCCTGTATCGCAAAGTTTACTCACTAACAGGTCTACTTGGTCACCTGAATGTCCAATAGGTACTCAGAAACGGCAGCATAAGATGCTGTGTCCTCCCCTTGGAGATTGAGGCTTGATGGGAAGTGGATTTTCCACATTGGAATGTCGACACTTGTGGCCTCAGTGTTACCTGATAAACAGTGTAGTTGCCCATCTTCTCCTCATTGCAGGATTGCCTTTTCAGGAGAAGTGATTTTCCATGAAACAAACGTTGCCTTTCAATTCCTGCTAGGTGCTCCTCGCTCAGCAACTTTTAGTGAATATGCCGAGCGCATGGGACGACTGGCCTCACTCTAACGTTCTGCTTTTCTCGTCACAATGGTAAGCAGGCAGCAGGTTCAATGCAGCTTTTGTCAAAGCAGTGCTTTTACTCTAGGAAGCCTTTTTGATGCCTTAGGACACGCCAGTGTGCACTAGGATCTAAGATGTACACGAGGGACTGCCAGTCTCTTCTGGGACTTGTGAGCGACGTTCAGTGGAGGACAACTCTATGCCAAAAAAGGGCAGTGAAAGGCTTCTTTTTTTAAACCTCTAGAATGTGGTAAGTTGAAACAACTCAAGTATCTCCCTTCTAACGCACCATGGAGGTACAAAATCGAGAAAGAAAGAGCAGGTCAATGTTCGGTGGTCCCTTCTGAACATAAGGCATGAAGGGATACTTTATTTACCTCCTTGGGATTTAGAGAGTTGCAGGCTCAATTCTCCCTGAGAAAGACTATACTTGCACATCTTCCCTTCATAGCACATTTGCCATTGTGATGACGAGAGTTTCTAGGAAAGAAACTTGGAGGTTGCCATTCCTTGGTAGTGGCTCATCCCTCGGGAATCTTCAGGGAATGGGCCAACCACATGGGACATCTAGCCTCAAGTTTACGTTCAGCTTTTCTCATGACAGAGGTAGGCATTCAACGGGTTCCATGCAACCTTAGTGCCTGTGGTTCTTGAACTCTAGGAAGCATATCCGGTCTCTTTTGGCTCGCGGTTCTGCACTAGGTTTTGAAACGTACTAAAAGGACTGCCTGTGTCTTTGGGCGGTTGTGAGCAGTCTACCGTTGGGAACAACTAGATGCCAAGTGATGGGCAGTGAAGGACTTCGTTGGTTACACACCTAGATTGCGATAGCTTGAAAGCAACACCGTTATCAACGTTCCATGCCTTCCTTCATGAAAAGCGTGTCTACATTCTTGAGGAAACCTGAGCTGCACTGAAAAGCACAATTAGCCTACCCTTGCTTCTGGGAACTAATCCGTGAAGTCTGTCTGCCTCAATCAGCACCTACACTTCACGTCCAGCTTCAAAAATTACAGGGTTTCCCTTAACTGAGAGGTAGTCCAGAGAGACATTGCCACCTAGGCCCCACTAAGGCATCAGCTTGATATCCTTACGCCACAATCACGACTCCCAGCAGGGCAATGGTTACCAATGTCATGGTCCATCGTGTCCACTGCATGTGCAGTAAGAGAGTCAGAAACGCCAGGGGAATATTCTGCTTCGTCGCCATGTATATTGAGGCTTCCTGGGAAAGTTTATTTTCCTCATTGCAAAGCGGAGAGTTGCGGCCTCAGTGTTACCTGGTAAACACTGTTGTTGCCCATCTTCTCTTAATTGCACAATGGTCTATGTGAGGACAAGTGATTTTCCAAGAAAGAAACTTGGAGCTTGCCATTCCTTGGTAGGTGCTCATCCTTCGGTAATCTACAGTGAATTGGCGACCCCTTTTGACCACTAACTTCAAGCTAACGTTCCTCTTGTATCATGCCACAGGTTGGCATGCAGCAGAACCCATGTAGCCTTCTTCAGTGTGGTTCTTGGGCTCTAGGAAGGATTCCAGATCTCTCAGTACTAGCGGGTCTGCACCAGCAAGAGAAACGTACAAGAAGGACGGCCAGTGTGTTTGGGCCTTTGGGAGCAATGCAGCGTTGGGAACAGCTAGATGCCGAGTCATGGGCAGTGAAGGGCTTCTTTGGTTAAACCTCTAGATTGTGGCAAGTTGAAACAAGTCAAGTATCTCCCTTCTAAAGCACCTTGGAGGTACAAAATGGAGAAAGAAACAGCAGGGTCAATGCTCTTTTGGCCCTTTTGAAAATAAGGCTTGAAGGGAAACTTTATTTTCCTCATTGGGATTTACAGAGCTGCATGCTCAGTTCTCCCTGAGAAACACTGTAGTTGCACATGTTCCATTCATAGCACAATTGCCTTTGTGATGAGAAGTGAGTTTCTAGGAAAGAAACTTGGAGGTTACCGTTCCTTGGTAGGTGCTCATCCTTCGGTAATCTTCAGTGAATTGGCGAACCCTTTTGACCAGTAGCCTCAAGGTAACGTTCCTCTGCTATCAAGCAACAGGTTGGCATGCAGCAGAATACATGTAGCCTCATTCAGGTTGGTTCCTGAGCTCTGGGAAGCATTCCAGGTCTCTTAATACTGGCAGGTCTGCACTAGGATGAGCAACGTACAAGAAGGATGGCCTGTGTCTTTGGGGTGTTGTGAGCAGTGCAACATTGAGAACAGCTAGATGCCGAGTCCTGGGAGCTTAAGGGCTTCTTTCTTAAACTCTAGAACGTAGTCAGTTGAAACAACTCAAGTATCTCCCTTCTAAAGCACCTTGGAAGTACAAAACAGAGAAAGAAACGGCAAGGTCAATGCTCTGTGGGCGTTTTTGAATATAAGGCTTGAAGGGAAACTTTATTTTCCTCATTGGGATTTAGAGAGTTGCGGGGTCAATTCTCACTGACAGACAATCTAGTTGCATATGGTCCCTTCATGGCACAATTCCCTTTTTGATGACGAGAGAATTTCTAAGAAAGAAATTTGGAGGTTGCCATCCTTTGGTAGGTGCTCATCCTTCAGTAATCTTTAGTGAATTGGCGACCCCATTGACCACTAGCCACAGCTAACGTTCCTCTTGTGTCATGACACAGATTGGCATGCAGCAGAATCTTATTCAGTGTGGTCCTTGAGCTCTAGGAAGGATTCCAGGTCTCTTAGTACTGGCGGGTATTCACTAGGATGAGAAACGTACGAGAATGACGGCCTGTGTGTTTGGGCCTTTGTGAGCAATGTAGCGTTGGGAACAGCTAGATGCCGAGTCATGGGCAGTGAAGGGCTTCGTTGGTTAAACCTTTAGATTGTGGCAAATTGAAACAACTGAAGTATCACCCTTCTAAAGCACCTTTGTGGTACAAAAGAAGGAAAGAAATAGGAGGGTCAAGGCTCTGCGGACCCTTTCGAAAATAAGGTAAGGCTTGAAGGGAAACTTTATTTTCCTCATTGGGGTTTCGAGAGTTTTGGGCCCAATTCTACCTGAGAAACACTGTACTTACGCATGTTCCCTTCAGAGCACCGTTGCCTTTGTGATGACAAGTGAGTTTCTAGGAAAGAGACTTGGAGGTTGTTATTCCTTGGCAGATGATCATCCTTCGGTAATCATCAGTGAATTGGCGAACCCGTTTGAGCTTTAGCCTCAAGCTAACGTTCCTCTTGTATCCTCCCACAGATTGGCATGCAGCAGAATCCATGTAGCGTTATTCAGTGTGGTTCTTGAACTCTTGGAAGCATTCCAGGTCTCTTAGGACTGGCAGGTCTGCACTAGGATGAGAAACGTACAAGAAGGACGGCCTGGGTGTTTGGGCCTTTGTGAGCAATGCAGCACTGGGAACAGCTAGATGCTGAGTCATGGGCAGTGAAGGGCTTTTTTGGTTAAACGTCTAGATTGTTGCAAGTTGAGACAACTCAAGTATCTCCCTTCTAAAGCACCTTGGAGGTTCAAAACAGAGAAAGAAACCACAGGGTCAATGCTCTGCAGGCCCTTTTGAAAATAAGGCTTGGAGGGAAACTTTATTTTCCTCATTGGGATCTAGAGAGCTGCGGGCTCAATTCTCCCTGAGAAACACTGTAGTTGCACATGTTCTCTTCATAGCACAATTGCCTTTGTGATGACAAGTGAGTTTCTAGGAAAGAAACTTGGAGGTTGCCATTGTTTGGGAGGTGCTCACCCTTCGGTAATCTTCAGTGAAATGGCGAGCCTATTTGACGACCAGCCTCAAGCTAACGTTCCTCTTGTATCATGCCACAGGTTGACATGCAGCAGAATCCATGTAGCCTTATTCAGTGTGGTTCTTGAGCTTTAGGAAGCATTCCAGGTCTCTGAAAACTGGCGGGTCTCCACTAGGGTGAGAAGCGTACAAGAAGGACTGCCTGTGTTTTCGAGGAATTGTGAGCAATGCACCTTTGGCAACAGCTAGATGCCGAGTCATGGGCAGTGAAGGGCTTCTTTTTCTAAACCTCTAGAATGTGGTAAGTTGCAACAACTCAACTATCTCACTTGTAAGCACATTGGAGGTGCCAAAATGAGAACGAAACAGCAGGGGCAATGCTCTGTGAGCACTTTGGAAAATAAGGCTTGAAGGGAAGCTTTATTTTCCTCCTTGGGATTTAGAGCGTGTCGGGCTCAATTCTCCCTGAGAAACACTGTAATTGCACATGTTCTCTTCATAGCACAAATGGCTTTGTGATGACAAGTGAGTTTCTAGGAAGGAAACTTGGAGGTGGCCATTCTTTTGTAGCTGCTCACCCTTCAGTAATCGTCAGTGAGTTGGCGATCCCATTTGACCATTAACCTCAAGCTGACATTCCTCTTGTATCATGTCACAGGTTGGTATGCAGCAGAAACCATGTGGACTTATTCAGTGTGGTTGTTGAGCTGTGGGAAGCATTCCAGGTCTCCTAGGACTCGGGGGTCTTCACTAGATCCGATACGTACAAAAAGGACAGCCTGTGTCTTCGGGGCGTTGTGAGCAATGCACCGTTGGGAACAGCTAGTTGCCGAATCATGGGCAGTGAAGGGTTTCGTTGGATAAACGCCGAGATTGCGACACCTTGAAAACACCTAGCTATCAGCGTTCTGTTCACTCCTTCGTGCCAAACGTGTCTGCTTTTCTGCCTATCCCCGAGCACACGAAAAATATAATGATCCTACCCTTCCTTCTGGGAACCCACACGTGATGGAATCTACCCCAGGCAAGCCAGTGGACTTTAAGTGCAGCCTGAAAAATTACAGGTTTTCCCTTGAAAGCTAGGTATTCCGGAGATCCATTTTACACCCAGTCCTCACTAACCTATGACTCTGTAATCCCTTCAGCACACTCACTACTCCCTGTATCGCAAAGTTTACTCACTAACAGGTCTACTTGGTCACCTGAATGTCCAATAGGTACTCAGAAACGGCAGCATAAGATGCTGTGTCCTCCCCTTGGAGATTGAGGCTTGATGGGAAGTGGATTTTCCACATTGGAATGTCGACACTTGTGGCCTCAGTGTTACCTGATAAACAGTGTAGTTGCCCATCTTCTCCTCATTGCAGGATTGCCTTTTCAGGAGAAGTGATTTTCCATGAAACAAACGTTGCCTTTCAATTCCTGCTAGGTGCTCCTCGCTCAGCAACTTTTAGTGAATATGCCGAGCGCATGGGACGACTGGCCTCACTCTAACGTTCTGCTTTTCTCGTCACAATGGTAAGCAGGCAGCAGGTTCAATGCAGCTTTTGTCAAAGCAGTGCTTTTACTCTAGGAAGCCTTTTTGATGCCTTAGGACACGCCAGTGTGCACTAGGATCTAAGATGTACACGAGGGACTGCCAGTCTCTTCTGGGACTTGTGAGCGACGTTCAGTGGAGGACAACTCTATGCCAAAAAAGGGCAGTGAAAGGCTTCTTTTTTTAAACCTCTAGAATGTGGTAAGTTGAAACAACTCAAGTATCTCCCTTCTAACGCACCATGGAGGTACAAAATCGAGAAAGAAAGAGCAGGTCAATGTTCGGTGGTCCCTTCTGAACATAAGGCATGAAGGGATACTTTATTTACCTCCTTGGGATTTAGAGAGTTGCAGGCTCAATTCTCCCTGAGAAAGACTATACTTGCACATCTTCCCTTCATAGCACATTTGCCATTGTGATGACGAGAGTTTCTAGGAAAGAAACTTGGAGGTTGCCATTCCTTGGTAGTGGCTCATCCCTCGGGAATCTTCAGGGAATGGGCCAACCACATGGGACATCTAGCCTCAAGTTTACGTTCAGCTTTTCTCATGACAGAGGTAGGCATTCAACGGGTTCCATGCAACCTTAGTGCCTGTGGTTCTTGAACTCTAGGAAGCATATCCGGTCTCTTTTGGCTCGCGGTTCTGCACTAGGTTTTGAAACGTACTAAAAGGACTGCCTGTGTCTTTGGGCGGTTGTGAGCAGTCTACCGTTGGGAACAACTAGATGCCAAGTGATGGGCAGTGAAGGACTTCGTTGGTTACACACCTAGATTGCGATAGCTTGAAAGCAACACCGTTATCAACGTTCCATGCCTTCCTTCATGAAAAGCGTGTCTACATTCTTGAGGAAACCTGAGCTGCACTGAAAAGCACAATTAGCCTACCCTTGCTTCTGGGAACTAATCCGTGAAGTCTGTCTGCCTCAATCAGCACCTACACTTCACGTCCAGCTTCAAAAATTACAGGGTTTCCCTTAACTGAGAGGTAGTCCAGAGAGACATTGCCACCTAGGCCCCACTAAGGCATCAGCTTGATATCCTTACGCCACAATCACGACTCCCAGCAGGGCAATGGTTACCAATGTCATGGTCCATCGTGTCCACTGCATGTGCAGTAAGAGAGTCAGAAACGCCAGGGGAATATTCTGCTTCGTCGCCATGTATATTGAGGCTTCCTGGGAAAGTTTATTTTCCTCATTGCAAAGCGGAGAGTTGCGGCCTCAGTGTTACCTGGTAAACACTGTTGTTGCCCATCTTCTCTTAATTGCACAATGGTCTATGTGAGGACAAGTGATTTTCCAAGAAAGAAACTTGGAGCTTGCCATTCCTTGGTAGGTGCTCATCCTTCGGTAATCTACAGTGAATTGGCGACCCCTTTTGACCACTAACTTCAAGCTAACGTTCCTCTTGTATCATGCCACAGGTTGGCATGCAGCAGAACCCATGTAGCCTTCTTCAGTGTGGTTCTTGGGCTCTAGGAAGGATTCCAGATCTCTCAGTACTAGCGGGTCTGCACCAGCAAGAGAAACGTACAAGAAGGACGGCCAGTGTGTTTGGGCCTTTGGGAGCAATGCAGCGTTGGGAACAGCTAGATGCCGAGTCATGGGCAGTGAAGGGCTTCTTTGGTTAAACCTCTAGATTGTGGCAAGTTGAAACAAGTCAAGTATCTCCCTTCTAAAGCACCTTGGAGGTACAAAATGGAGAAAGAAACAGCAGGGTCAATGCTCTTTTGGCCCTTTTGAAAATAAGGCTTGAAGGGAAACTTTATTTTCCTCATTGGGATTTACAGAGCTGCATGCTCAGTTCTCCCTGAGAAACACTGTAGTTGCACATGTTCCATTCATAGCACAATTGCCTTTGTGATGAGAAGTGAGTTTCTAGGAAAGAAACTTGGAGGTTACCGTTCCTTGGTAGGTGCTCATCCTTCGGTAATCTTCAGTGAATTGGCGAACCCTTTTGACCAGTAGCCTCAAGGTAACGTTCCTCTGCTATCAAGCAACAGGTTGGCATGCAGCAGAATACATGTAGCCTCATTCAGGTTGGTTCCTGAGCTCTGGGAAGCATTCCAGGTCTCTTAATACTGGCAGGTCTGCACTAGGATGAGCAACGTACAAGAAGGATGGCCTGTGTCTTTGGGGTGTTGTGAGCAGTGCAACATTGAGAACAGCTAGATGCCGAGTCCTGGGAGCTTAAGGGCTTCTTTCTTAAACTCTAGAACGTAGTCAGTTGAAACAACTCAAGTATCTCCCTTCTAAAGCACCTTGGAAGTACAAAACAGAGAAAGAAACGGCAAGGTCAATGCTCTGTGGGCGTTTTTGAATATAAGGCTTGAAGGGAAACTTTATTTTCCTCATTGGGATTTAGAGAGTTGCGGGGTCAATTCTCACTGACAGACAATCTAGTTGCATATGGTCCCTTCATGGCACAATTCCCTTTTTGATGACGAGAGAATTTCTAAGAAAGAAATTTGGAGGTTGCCATCCTTTGGTAGGTGCTCATCCTTCAGTAATCTTTAGTGAATTGGCGACCCCATTGACCACTAGCCACAGCTAACGTTCCTCTTGTGTCATGACACAGATTGGCATGCAGCAGAATCTTATTCAGTGTGGTCCTTGAGCTCTAGGAAGGATTCCAGGTCTCTTAGTACTGGCGGGTATTCACTAGGATGAGAAACGTACGAGAATGACGGCCTGTGTGTTTGGGCCTTTGTGAGCAATGTAGCGTTGGGAACAGCTAGATGCCGAGTCATGGGCAGTGAAGGGCTTCGTTGGTTAAACCTTTAGATTGTGGCAAATTGAAACAACTGAAGTATCACCCTTCTAAAGCACCTTTGTGGTACAAAAGAAGGAAAGAAATAGGAGGGTCAAGGCTCTGCGGACCCTTTCGAAAATAAGGTAAGGCTTGAAGGGAAACTTTATTTTCCTCATTGGGGTTTCGAGAGTTTTGGGCCCAATTCTACCTGAGAAACACTGTACTTACGCATGTTCCCTTCAGAGCACCGTTGCCTTTGTGATGACAAGTGAGTTTCTAGGAAAGAGACTTGGAGGTTGTTATTCCTTGGCAGATGATCATCCTTCGGTAATCATCAGTGAATTGGCGAACCCGTTTGAGCTTTAGCCTCAAGCTAACGTTCCTCTTGTATCCTCCCACAGATTGGCATGCAGCAGAATCCATGTAGCGTTATTCAGTGTGGTTCTTGAACTCTTGGAAGCATTCCAGGTCTCTTAGGACTGGCAGGTCTGCACTAGGATGAGAAACGTACAAGAAGGACGGCCTGGGTGTTTGGGCCTTTGTGAGCAATGCAGCACTGGGAACAGCTAGATGCTGAGTCATGGGCAGTGAAGGGCTTTTTTGGTTAAACGTCTAGATTGTTGCAAGTTGAGACAACTCAAGTATCTCCCTTCTAAAGCACCTTGGAGGTTCAAAACAGAGAAAGAAACCACAGGGTCAATGCTCTGCAGGCCCTTTTGAAAATAAGGCTTGGAGGGAAACTTTATTTTCCTCATTGGGATCTAGAGAGCTGCGGGCTCAATTCTCCCTGAGAAACACTGTAGTTGCACATGTTCTCTTCATAGCACAATTGCCTTTGTGATGACAAGTGAGTTTCTAGGAAAGAAACTTGGAGGTTGCCATTGTTTGGGAGGTGCTCACCCTTCGGTAATCTTCAGTGAAATGGCGAGCCTATTTGACGACCAGCCTCAAGCTAACGTTCCTCTTGTATCATGCCACAGGTTGACATGCAGCAGAATCCATGTAGCCTTATTCAGTGTGGTTCTTGAGCTTTAGGAAGCATTCCAGGTCTCTGAAAACTGGCGGGTCTCCACTAGGGTGAGAAGCGTACAAGAAGGACTGCCTGTGTTTTCGAGGAATTGTGAGCAATGCACCTTTGGCAACAGCTAGATGCCGAGTCATGGGCAGTGAAGGGCTTCTTTTTCTAAACCTCTAGAATGTGGTAAGTTGCAACAACTCAACTATCTCACTTGTAAGCACATTGGAGGTGCCAAAATGAGAACGAAACAGCAGGGTCAATGCTCTGTGAGCACTTTGGAAAATAAGGCTTGAAGGGAAGCTTTATTTTCCTCCTTGGGATTTAGAGCGTGTCGGGCTCAATTCTCCCTGAGAAACACTGTAATTGCACATGTTCTCTTCATAGCACAAATGGCTTTGTGATGACAAGTGAGTTTCTAGGAAGGAAACTTGGAGGTGGCCATTCTTTTGTAGCTGCTCACCCTTCAGTAATCGTCAGTGAGTTGGCGATCCCATTTGACCATTAACCTCAAGCTGACATTCCTCTTGTATCATGTCACAGGTTGGTATGCAGCAGAAACCATGTGGACTTATTCAGTGTGGTTGTTGAGCTGTGGGAAGCATTCCAGGTCTCCTAGGACTCGGGGGTCTTCACTAGATCTGATACGTACAAAAAGGACAGCCTGTGTCTTCGGGGCGTTGTGAGCAATGCACCGTTGGGAACAGCTAGTTGCCGAATCATGGGCAGTGAAGGGTTTCGTTGGATAAACGCCGAGATTGCGACACCTTGAAAACACCTAGCTATCAGCGTTCTGTTCACTCCTTCGTGCCAAACGTGTCTGCTTTTCTGCCTATCCCCGAGCACACGAAAAATATAATGATCCTACCCTTCCTTCTGGGAACCCACACGTGATGGAATCTACCCCAGGCAAGCCAGTGGACTTTAAGTGCAGCCTGAAAAATTACAGGTTTTCCCTTGAAAGCTAGGTATTCCGGAGATCCATTTTACACCCAGTCCTCACTAACCTATGACTCTGTAATCCCTTCAGCACACTCACTACTCCCTGTATCGCAAAGTTTACTCACTAACAGGTCTACTTGGTCACCTGAATGTCCAATAGGTACTCAGAAACGGCAGCATAAGATGCTGTGTCCTCCCCTTGGAGATTGAGGCTTGATGGGAAGTGGATTTTCCACATTGGAATGTCGACACTTGTGGCCTCAGTGTTACCTGATAAACAGTGTAGTTGCCCATCTTCTCCTCATTGCAGGATTGCCTTTTCAGGAGAAGTGATTTTCCATGAAACAAACGTTGCCTTTCAATTCCTGCTAGGTGCTCCTCGCTCAGCAACTTTTAGTGAATATGCCGAGCGCATGGGACGACTGGCCTCACTCTAACGTTCTGCTTTTCTCGTCACAATGGTAAGCAGGCAGCAGGTTCAATGCAGCTTTTGTCAAAGCAGTGCTTTTACTCTAGGAAGCCTTTTTGATGCCTTAGGACACGCCAGTGTGCACTAGGATCTAAGATGTACACGAGGGACTGCCAGTCTCTTCTGGGACTTGTGAGCGACGTTCAGTGGAGGACAACTCTATGCCAAAAAAGGGCAGTGAAAGGCTTCTTTTGTTAAACCTCTAGAATGTGGTAAGTTGAAACAACTCAAGTATCTCCCTTCTAACGCACCATGGAGGTACAAAATCGAGAAAGAAAGAGCAGGTCAATGTTCGGTGGTCCCTTCTGAACATAAGGCATGAAGGGATACTTTATTTACCTCCTTGGGATTTAGAGAGTTGCAGGCTCAATTCTCCCTGAGAAACACTATACTTGCACATCTTCCCTTCATAGCACATTTGCCATTGTGATGACGAGAGTTTCTAGGAAAGAAACTTGGAGGTTGCCATTCCTTGGTAGTGGCTCATCCCTCGGGAATCTTCAGGGAATGGGCCAACCCCATGGGACATCTAGCCTCAAGTTTACGTTCAGCTTTTCTCATGACAGAGGTAGGCATTCAACGGGTTCCATGCAACCTTAGTGCCTGTGGTTCTTGAACTCTAGGAAGCATATCCGGTCTCTTTTGGCTCGCGGTTCTGCACTAGGTTTTGAAACGTACTAAAAGGACTGCCTGTGTCTTTGGGCGGTTGTGAGCAGTCTACCGTTGGGAACAACTAGATGCCAAGTGATGGGCAGTGAAGGACTTCGTTGGTTACACACCTAGATTGCGATAGCTTGAAAGCAACACCGTTATCAACGTTCCATGCCTTCCTTCATGAAAAGCGTGTCTACATTCTTGAGGAAACCTGAGCTGCACTGAAAAGCACAATTAGCCTACCCTTGCTTCTGGGAACTAATCCGTGAAGTCTGTCTGCCTCAATCAGCACCTACACTTCACGTCCAGCTTCAAAAATTACAGGGTTTGCCTTAACTGAGAGGTATTGCAGAGAAACATTGCCACCTAGGCCCCACTAAGGCATCAGCTTGATATCCTTACGCCACAATCACGACTCCCAGCAGGGCAATGGTTACCAATGTCATGGTCCATCGTGTCCACTGCATGTGCAGTAAGAGAGTCAGAAACGCCAGGGGAATATTCTGCTTCGTCGCCATGTATATTGAGGCTTCCTGGGAAAGTTTATTTTCCTCATTGCAAAGTGGAGAGTTGCGGCCTCAGTGTTACCTGGTAAACACTGTTGTTGCCCATCTTCTCTTAATTGCACAATGGTCTATGTGAGGACAAGTGATTTTCCAAGAAAGAAACTTGGAGCTTGCCATTCCTTGGTAGGTGCTCATCCTTCGGTAATCTACAGTGAATTGGCGACCCCTTTTGACCACTAACTTCAAGCTAACGTTCCTCTTGTATCATGCCACAGGTTGGCATGCAGCAGAATCCATGTAGCCTTCTTCAGTGTGGTTCTTGGGCTCTAGGAAGGATTCCAGATCTCTCAGTACTAGCGGGTCTGCACCAGCCAGAGAAACGCACAAGAAGGACGGCCTGGGTGTTTGGGCCTTTGTGAGCAATGCAGCGTTGGGAACAGCTAGATGCCGAGTCATGGGCAGTGAAGGGCTTCTTTGGTTAAACCTCTAGATTGTGGCAAGTTGAAACAAGTCAAGTATCTCCCTTCTAAAGCACCTTGGAGGTACAAAATGGAGAAAGAAACAGCAGGGTCAATGCTCTTTTGGCCCTTTTGAAAATAAGGCTTGAAGGGAAACTTTATTTTCCTCATTGGGATTTACAGAGTTGCATGCTCAATTCTCCCTGAGAAACACTGTAGTTGCACATGTTCCATTCATAGCACAATTGCCTTTGTGATGAGAAGTGAGTTTCTAGGAAAGAAACTTGGAGGTTACCGTTCCTTGGTAGGTGCTCATCCTTCGGTAATCTTCAGTGAATTGGCGAACCCTTTTGACCAGTAGCCTCAAGGTAACGTTCCTCTGCTATCAAGCAACAGGTTGGCATGCAGCAGAATACATGTAGCCTCATTCAGGTTGGTTCCTGAGCTCTGGGAAGCATTCCAGGTCTCTTAATACTGGCAGGTCTGCACTAGGATGAGCAACGTACAAGAAGGATGGCCTGTGTCTTTGGGGTGTTGTGAGCAGTGCAGCATTGAGAACAGCTAGATGCCGAGTCCTGGGAGCTTAAGGGCTTCTTTCTTAAACTCTAGAACGTAGTCAGTTGAAACAACTCAAGTATCTCCCTTCTAAAGCCCCTTGGAAGTACAAAACAGAGAAAGAAACGGCAAGGTCAATGCTCTGTGGGCGTTTTTGAATATAAGGCTTGAAGGGAAACTTTATTTTCCTCATTGGGATTTAGAGAGTTGCGGGGTCAATTCTCACTGACAGACAATCTAGTTGCATATGGTCCCTTCATGGCACAATTCCCTTTTTGATGACGAGAGAATTTCTAAGAAAGAAATTTGGAGGTTGCCATCCTTTGGTAGGTGCTCATCCTTCAGTAATCTTTAGTGAATTGGCGACCCCATTGACCACTAGCCACAGCTAACGTTCCTCTTGTGTCATGACACAGATTGGCATGCAGCAGAATCTTATTCAGTGTGGTCCTTGAGCTCTAGGAAGGATTCCAGGTCTCTTAGTACTGGCGGGTATTCACTAGGATGAGAAACGTACGAGAATGACGGCCTGTGTGTTTGGGCCTTTGTGAGCAATGTAGCGTTGGGAACAGCTAGATGCCGAGTCATGGGCAGTGAAGGGCTTCGTTGGTTAAACCTTTAGATTGTGGCAAATTGAAACAACTGAAGTATCACCCTTCTAAAGCACCTTTGTGGTACAAAAGAAGGAAAGAAATAGGAGGGTCAAGGCTCTGCGGACCCTTTCGAAAATAAGGTAAGGCTTGAAGGGAAACTTTATTTTCCTCATTGGGGTTTCGAGAGTTTTGGGCCCAATTCTACCTGAGAAACACTGTACTTACGCATGTTCCCTTCAGAGCACCGTTGCCTTTGTGATGACAAGTGAGTTTCTAGGAAAGAGACTTGGAGGTTGTTATTCCTTGGCAGATGATCATCCTTCGGTAATCATCAGTGAATTGGCGAACCCGTTTGAGCTTTAGCCTCAAGCTAACGTTCCTCTTGTATCCTCCCACAGATTGGCATGCAGCAGAATCCATGTAGCGTTATTCAGTGTGGTTCTTGAACTCTTGGAAGCATTCCAGGTCTCTTAGGACTGGCAGGTCTGCACTAGGATGAGAAACATACAAGAAGGACGGCCTGGGTGTTTGGGCCTTTGTGAGCAATGCAGCACTGGGAACAGCTAGATGCTGAGTCATGGGCAGTGAAGGGCTTTTTTGGTTAAACGTCTAGATTGTTGCAAGTTGAGACAACTCAAGTATCTCCCTTCTAAAGCACCTTGGAGGTTCAAAACAGAGAAAGAAACCACAGGGTCAATGCTCTGCAGGCCCTTTTGAAAATAAGGCTTGGAGGGAAACTTTATTTTCCTCATTGGGATCTAGAGAGCTGCGGGCTCAATTCTCCCTGAGAAACACTGTAGTTGCACATGTTCTCTTCATAGCACAATTGCCTTTGTGATGACAAGTGAGTTTCTAGGAAAGAAACTTGGAGGTTGCCATTGTTTGGGAGGTGCTCACCCTTCGGTAATCTTCAGTGAAATGGCGAGCCTATTTGACGACCAGCCTCAAGCTAACGTTCCTCTTGTATCATGCCACAGGTTGACATGCAGCAGAATCCATGTAGCCTTATTCAGTGTGGTTCTTGAGCTTTAGGAAGCATTCCAGGTCTCTGAAAACTGGCGGGTCTCCACTAGGGTGAGAAGCGTACAAGAAGGACTGCCTGTGTTTTCGAGGAATTGTGAGCAATGCACCTTTGGCAACAGCTAGATGCCGAGTCATGGGCAGTGAAGGGCTTCTTTTTCTAAACCTCTAGAATGTGGTAAGTTGCAACAACTCAACTATCTCACTTGTAAGCACATTGGAGGTGCCAAAATGAGAACGAAACAGCAGGGTCAATGCTCTGTGAGCACTTTGGAAAATAAGGCTTGAAGGGAAGCTTTATTTACCTCCTTGGGATTTAGAGCGTGTCGGGCTCAATTCTCCCTGAGAAACACTGTAATTGCACATGTTCTCTTCATAGCACAAATGGCTTTGTGATGACAAGTGAGTTTCTAGGAAGGAAACTTGGAGGTGGCCATTCTTTTGTAGCTGCTCATCCTTCAGTAATCGTCAGTGAGTTGGCGATCCCATTTGACCATTAACCTCAAGCTGACATTCCTCTTGTATCATGTCACAGGTTGGTATGCAGCAGAAACCATGTGGACTTATTCAGTGTGGTTGTTGAGCTGTGGGAAGCATTCCAGGTCTCCTAGGACTCGGGGGTCTTCACTAGATCTGATACGTACAAAAAGGACAGCCTGTGTCTTCGGGGCGTTGTGAGCAATGCACCGTTGGGAACAGCTAGTTGCCGAATCATGGGCAGTGAAGGGTTTCGTTGGATAAACGCCGAGATTGCGACACCTTGAAAACACCTAGCTATCAGCGTTCTGTTCACTCCTTCGTGCCAAACGTGTCTGCTTTTCTGCCTATCCCCGAGCACACAAAAAATATAATGATCCTACCCTTCCTTCTGGGAACCCACACGTGATGGAATCTACCCCAGGCAAGCCAGTGGACTTTAAGTGCAGCCTGAAAAATTACAGGTTTTCCCTTGAAAGCTAGGTATTCCGGAGATCCATTTTACACCCAGTCCTCACTAACCTATGACTCTGTAATCCCTTCAGCACACTCACTACTCCCTGTATCGCAAAGTTTACTCACTAACAGGTCTACTTGGTCACCTGAATGTCCAATAGGTACTCAGAAACGGCAGCATAAGATGCTGTGTCCTCCCCTTGGAGATTGAGGCTTGATGGGAAGTGGATTTTCCACATTGGAATGTCGACACTTGTGGCCTCAGTGTTACCTGATAAACAGTGTAGTTGCCCATCTTCTCCTCATTGCAGGATTGCCTTTTCAGGAGAAGTGATTTTCCATGAAACAAACGTTGCCTTTCAATTCCTGCTAGGTGCTCCTCGCTCAGCAACTTTTAGTGAATATGCCGAGCGCATGGGACGACTGGCCTCACTCTAACGTTCTGCTTTTCTCGTCACAATGGTAAGCAGGCAGCAGGTTCAATGCAGCTTTTGTCAAAGCAGTGCTTTTACTCTAGGAAGCCTTTTTGATGCCTTAGGACACGCCAGTGTGCACTAGGATCTAAGATGTACACGAGGGACTGCCAGTCTCTTCTGGGACTTGTGAGCGACGTTCAGTTGAGGACAACTCTATGCCAAAAAAGGGCAGTGAAAGGCTTCTTTTGTTAAACCTCTAGAATGTGGTAAGTTGAAACAACTCAAGTATCTCCCTTCTAACGCACCATGGAGGTACAAAATCGAGAAAGAAAGAGCAGGTCAATGTTCGGTGGTCCCTTCTGAACATAAGGCATGAAGGGATACTTTATTTACCTCCTTGGGATTTAGAGAGTTGCAGGCTCAATTCTCCCTGAGAAACACTATACTTGCACATCTTCCCTTCATAGCACATTTGCCATTGTGATGACGAGAGTTTCTAGGAAAGAAACTTGGAGGTTGCCATTCCTTGGTAGTGGCTCATCCCTCGGGAATCTTCAGGGAATGGGCCAACCCCATGGGACATCTAGCCTCAAGTTTACGTTCAGCTTTTCTCATGACAGAGGTAGGCATTCAACGGGTTCCATGCAACCTTAGTGCCTGTGGTTCTTGAACTCTAGGAAGCATATCCGGTCTCTTTTGGCTCGCGGTTCTGCACTAGGTTTTGAAACGTACTAAAAGGACTGCCTGTGTCTTTGGGCGGTTGTGAGCAGTCTACCGTTGGGAACAACTAGATGCCAAGTGATGGGCAGTGAAGGACTTCGTTGGTTACACACCTAGATTGCGATAGCTTGAAAGCAACACCGTTATCAACGTTCCATGCCTTCCTTCATGAAAAGCGTGTCTACATTCTTGAGGAAACCTGAGCTGCACTGAAAAGCACAATTAGCCTACCCTTGCTTCTGGGAACTAATCCGTGAAGTCTGTCTGCCTCAATCAGCACCTACACTTCACGTCCAGCTTCAAAAATTACAGGGTTTGCCTTAACTGAGAGGTATTGCAGAGAAACATTGCCACCTAGGCCCCACTAAGGCATCAGCTTGATATCCTTACGCCACAATCACGACTCCCAGCAGGGCAATGGTTACCAATGTCATGGTCCATCGTGTCCACTGCATGTGCAGTAAGAGAGTCAGAAACGCCAGGGGAATATTCTGCTTCGTCGCCATGTATATTGAGGCTTCCTGGGAAAGTTTATTTTCCTCATTGCAAAGTGGAGAGTTGCGGCCTCAGTGTTACCTGGTAAACACTGTTGTTGCCCATCTTCTCTTAATTGCACAATGGTCTATGTGAGGACAAGTGATTTTCCAAGAAAGAAACTTGGAGCTTGCCATTCCTTGGTAGGTGCTCATCCTTCGGTAATCTACAGTGAATTGGCGACCCCTTTTGACCACTAACTTCAAGCTAACGTTCCTCTTGTATCATGCCACAGGTTGGCATGCAGCAGAATCCATGTAGCCTTCTTCAGTGTGGTTCTTGGGCTCTAGGAAGGATTCCAGATCTCTCAGTACTAGCGGGTCTGCACCAGCCAGAGAAACGCACAAGAAGGACGGCCTGGGTGTTTGGGCCTTTGTGAGCAATGCAGCGTTGGGAACAGCTAGATGCCGAGTCATGGGCAGTGAAGGGCTTCTTTGGTTAAACCTCTAGATTGTGGCAAGTTGAAACAAGTCAAGTATCTCCCTTCTAAAGCACCTTGGAGGTACAAAATGGAGAAAGAAACAGCAGGGTCAATGCTCTTTTGGCCCTTTTGAAAATAAGGCTTGAAGGGAAACTTTATTTTCCTCATTGGGATTTACAGAGTTGCATGCTCAATTCTCCCTGAGAAACACTGTAGTTGCACATGTTCCATTCATAGCACAATTGCCTTTGTGATGAGAAGTGAGTTTCTAGGAAAGAAACTTGGAGGTTACCGTTCCTTGGTAGGTGCTCATCCTTCGGTAATCTTCAGTGAATTGGCGAACCCTTTTGACCAGTAGCCTCAAGGTAACGTTCCTCTGCTATCAAGCAACAGGTTGGCATGCAGCAGAATACATGTAGCCTCATTCAGGTTGGTTCCTGAGCTCTGGGAAGCATTCCAGGTCTCTTAATACTGGCAGGTCTGCACTAGGATGAGCAACGTACAAGAAGGATGGCCTGTGTCTTTGGGGTGTTGTGAGCAGTGCAGCATTGAGAACAGCTAGATGCCGAGTCCTGGGAGCTTAAGGGCTTCTTTCTTAAACTCTAGAACGTAGTCAGTTGAAACAACTCAAGTATCTCCCTTCTAAAGCACCTTGGAAGTACAAAACAGAGAAAGAAACGGCAAGGTCAATGCTCTGTGGGCGTTTTTGAATATAAGGCTTGAAGGGAAACTTTATTTTCCTCATTGGGATTTAGAGAGTTGCGGGGTCAATTCTCACTGACAGACAATCTAGTTGCATATGGTCCCTTCATGGCACAATTCCCTTTTTGATGACGAGAGAATTTCTAAGAAAGAAATTTGGAGGTTGCCATCCTTTGGTAGGTGCTCATCCTTCAGTAATCTTTAGTGAATTGGCGACCCCATTGACCACTAGCCACAGCTAACGTTCCTCTTGTGTCATGACACAGATTGGCATGCAGCAGAATCTTATTCAGTGTGGTCCTTGAGCTCTAGGAAGGATTCCAGGTCTCTTAGTACTGGCGGGTATTCACTAGGATGAGAAACGTACGAGAATGACGGCCTGTGTGTTTGGGCCTTTGTGAGCAATGTAGCGTTGGGAACAGCTAGATGCCGAGTCATGGGCAGTGAAGGGCTTCGTTGGTTAAACCTTTAGATTGTGGCAAATTGAAACAACTGAAGTATCACCCTTCTAAAGCACCTTTGTGGTACAAAAGAAGGAAAGAAATAGGAGGGTCAAGGCTCTGCGGACCCTTTCGAAAATAAGGTAAGGCTTGAAGGGAAACTTTATTTTCCTCATTGGGGTTTCGAGAGTTTTGGGCCCAATTCTACCCGAGAAACACTGTACTTACGCATGTTCCCTTCAGAGCACCGTTGCCTTTGTGATGACAAGTGAGTTTCTAGGAAAGAGACTTGGAGGTTGTTATTCCTTGGCAGATGATCATCCTTCGGTAATCATCAGTGAATTGGCGAACCCGTTTGAGCTTTAGCCTCAAGCTAACGTTCCTCTTGTATCCTCCCACAGATTGGCATGCAGCAGAATCCATGTAGCGTTATTCAGTGTGGTTCTTGAACTCTTGGAAGCATTCCAGGTCTCTTAGGACTGGCAGGTCTGCACTAGGATGAGAAACATACAAGAAGGACGGCCTGGGTGTTTGGGCCTTTGTGAGCAATGCAGCACTGGGAACAGCTAGATGCTGAGTCATGGGCAGTGAAGGGCTTTTTTGGTTAAACGTCTAGATTGTTGCAAGTTGAGACAACTCAAGTATCTCCCTTCTAAAGCACCTTGGAGGTTCAAAACAGAGAAAGAAACCACAGGGTCAATGCTCTGCAGGCCCTTTTGAAAATAAGGCTTGGAGGGAAACTTTATTTTCCTCATTGGGATCTAGAGAGCTGCGGGCTCAATTCTCCCTGAGAAACACTGTAGTTGCACATGTTCTCTTCATAGCACAATTGCCTTTGTGATGACAAGTGAGTTTCTAGGAAAGAAACTTGGAGGTTGCCATTGTTTGGGAGGTGCTCACCCTTCGGTAATCTTCAGTGAAATGGCGAGCCTATTTGACGACCAGCCTCAAGCTAACGTTCCTCTTGTATCATGCCACAGGTTGACATGCAGCAGAATCCATGTAGCCTTATTCAGTGTGGTTCTTGAGCTTTAGGAAGCATTCCAGGTCTCTGAAAACTGGCGGGTCTCCACTAGGGTGAGAAGCGTACAAGAAGGACTGCCTGTGTTTTCGAGGAATTGTGAGCAATGCACCTTTGGCAACAGCTAGATGCCGAGTCATGGGCAGTGAAGGGCTTCTTTTTCTAAACCTCTAGAATGTGGTAAGTTGCAACAACTCAACTATCTCACTTGTAAGCACATTGGAGGTGCCAAAATGAGAACGAAACAGCAGGGTCAATGCTCTGTGAGCACTTTGGAAAATAAGGCTTGAAGGGAAGCTTTATTTACCTCCTTGGGATTTAGAGCGTGTCGGGCTCAATTCTCCCTGAGAAACACTGTAATTGCACATGTTCTCTTCATAGCACAAATGGCTTTGTGATGACAAGTGAGTTTCTAGGAAGGAAACTTGGAGGTGGCCATTCTTTTGTAGCTGCTCATCCTTCAGTAATCGTCAGTGAGTTGGCGATCCCATTTGACCATTAACCTCAAGCTGACATTCCTCTTGTATCATGTCACAGGTTGGTATGCAGCAGAAACCATGTGGACTTATTCAGTGTGGTTGTTGAGCTGTGGGAAGCATTCCAGGTCTCCTAGGACTCGGGGGTCTTCACTAGATCTGATACGTACAAAAAGGACAGCCTGTGTCTTCGGGGCGTTGTGAGCAATGCACCGTTGGGAACAGCTAGTTGCCGAATCATGGGCAGTGAAGGGTTTCGTTGGATAAACGCCGAGATTGCGACACCTTGAAAACACCTAGCTATCAGCGTTCTGTTCACTCCTTCGTGCCAAACGTGTCTGCTTTTCTGCCTATCCCCGAGCACACGAAAAATATAATGATCCTACCCTTCCTTCTGGGAACCCACACGTGATGGAATCTACCCCAGGCAAGCCAGTGGACTTTAAGTGCAGCCTGAAAAATTACAGGTTTTCCCTTGAAAGCTAGGTATTCCGGAGATCCCTTTTACACCCAGTCCTCACTAACCTATGACTCTGTAATCCCTTCAGCACACTCACTACTCCCTGTATCGCAAAGTTTACTCACTAACAGGTCTACTTGGTCACCTGAATGTCCAATAGGTACTCAGAAACGGCAGCATAAGATGCTGTGTCCTCCCCTTGGAGATTGAGGCTTGATGGGAAGTGGATTTTCCACATTGGAATGTCGACACTTGTGGCCTCAGTGTTACCTGATAAACAGTGTA
Organism: Balaenoptera physalus; assembly: GCF_965194825.1. Classification (NCBI taxonomy): domain Eukaryota; kingdom Metazoa; phylum Chordata; class Mammalia; order Artiodactyla; family Balaenopteridae; genus Balaenoptera; species Balaenoptera physalus. Next base: position 53,481,836 of record NC_138896.1, on the reverse strand, counting down.
GTTGCCCATCTTCTCCTCATTGCAGGATTGCCTTTTCAGGAGAAGTGATTTTCCATGAAACAAACGTTGCCTTTCAATTCCTGCTAGGTGCTCCTCGCTCAGCAACTTTTAGTGAATATGCCGAGCGCATGGGACGACTGGCCTCACTCTAACGTTCTGCTTTTCTCGTCACAATGGTAAGCAGGCAGCAGGTTCAATGCAGCTTTTGTCAAAGCAGTGCTTTTACTCTAGGAAGCCTTTTTGATGCCTTAGGACACGCCAGTGTGCACTAGGATCTAAGATGTACACGAGGGACTGCCAGTCTCTTCTGGGACTTGTGAGCGACATTCAGTGGAGGACAACTCTATGCCAAAAAAGGGCAGTGAAAGGCTTCTTTTGTTAAACCTCTAGAATGTGGTAAGTTGAAACAACTCAAGTATCTCCCTTCTAACGCACCATGGAGGTACAAAATCGAGAAAGAAAGAGCAGGTCAATGTTCGGTGGTCCCTTCTGAACATAAGGCATGAAGGGATACTTTATTTACCTCCTTGGGATTTAGAGAGTTGCAGGCTCAATTCTCCCTGAGAAACACTATACTTGCACATCTTCCCTTCATAGCACATTTGCCATTGTGATGACGAGAGTTTCTAGGAAAGAAACTTGGAGGTTGCCATTCCTTGGTAGTGGCTCATCCCTCGGGAATCTTCAGGGAATGGGCCAACCCCATGGGACATCTAGCCTCAAGTTTACGTTCAGCTTTTCTCATGACAGAGGTAGGCATTCAACGGGTTCCATGCAACCTTAGTGCCTGTGGTTCTTGAACTCTAGGAAGCATATCCGGTCTCTTTTGGCTCGCGGTTCTGCACTAGGTTTTGAAACGTACTAAAAGGACTGCCTGTGTCTTTGGGCGGTTGTGAGCAGTCTACCGTTGGGAACAACTAGATGCCAAGTGATGGGCAGTGAAGGACTTCGTTGGTTACACACCTAGATTGCGATAGCTTGAAAGCAACACCGTTATCAACGTTCCATGCCTTCCTTCATGAAAAGCGTGTCTACATTCTTGAGGAAACCTGAGCTGCACTGAAAAGCACAATTAGCCTACCCTTGCTTCTGGGAACTAATCCGTGAAGTCTGTCTGCCTCAATCAGCACCTACACTTCACGTCCAGCTTCAAAAATTACAGGGTTTGCCTTAACTGAGAGGTATTGCAGAGAAACATTGCCACCTAGGCCCCACTAAGGCATCAGCTTGATATCCTTACGCCACAATCACGACTCCCAGCAGGGCAATGGTTACCAATGTCATGGTCCATCGTGTCCACTGCATGTGCAGTAAGAGAGTCAGAAACGCCAGGGGAATATTCTGCTTCGTCGCCATGTATATTGAGGCTTCCTGGGAAAGTTTATTTTCCTCATTGCAAAGCGGAGAGTTGCGGCCTCAGTGTTACCTGGTAAACACTGTTGTTGCCCATCTTCTCTTAATTGCACAATGGTCTATGTGAGGACAAGTGATTTTCCAAGAAAGAAACTTGGAGCTTGCCATTCCTTGGTAGGTGCTCATCCTTCGGTAATCTACAGTGAATTGGCGACCCCTTTTGACCACTAACTTCAAGCTAACGTTCCTCTTGTATCATGCCACAGGTTGGCATGCAGCAGAATCCATGTAGCCTTCTTCAGTGTGGTTCTTGGGCTCTAGGAAGGATTCCAGATCTCTCAGTACTAGCGGGTCTGCACCAGCCAGAGAAACGCACAAGAAGGACGGCCTGGGTGTTTGGGCCTTTGTGAGCAATGCAGCGTTGGGAACAGCTAGATGCCGAGTCATGGGCAGTGAAGGGCTTCTTTGGTTAAACCTCTAGATTGTGGCAAGTTGAAACAAGTCAAGTATCTCCCTTCTAAAGCACCTTGGAGGTACAAAATGGAGAAAGAAACAGCAGGGTCAATGCTCTTTTGGCCCTTTTGAAAATAAGGCTTGAAGGGAAACTTTATTTTCCTCATTGGGATTTACAGAGTTGCATGCTCAATTCTCCCTGAGAAACACTGTAGTTGCACATGTTCCATTCATAGCACAATTGCCTTTGTGATGAGAAGTGAGTTTCTAGGAAAGAAACTTGGAGGTTACCGTTCCTTGGTAGGTGCTCATCCTTCGGTAATCTTCAGTGAATTGGCGAACCCTTTTGACCAGTAGCCTCAAGGTAACGTTCCTCTGCTATCAAGCAACAGGTTGGCATGCAGCAGAATACATGTAGCCTCATTCAGGTTGGTTCCTGAGCTCTGGGAAGCATTCCAGGTCTCTTAATACTGGCAGGTCTGCACTAGGATGAGCAACGTACAAGAAGGATGGCCTGTGTCTTTGGGGTGTTGTGAGCAGTGCAGCATTGAGAACAGCTAGATGCCGAGTCCTGGGAGCTTAAGGGCTTCTTTCTTAAACTCTAGAACGTAGTCAGTTGAAACAACTCAAGTATCTCCCTTCTAAAGCACCTTGGAAGTACAAAACAGAGAAAGAAACGGCAAGGTCAATGCTCTGTGGGCGTTTTTGAATATAAGGCTTGAAGGGAAACTTTATTTTCCTCATTGGGATTTAGAGAGTTGCGGGGTCAATTCTCACTGACAGACAATCTAGTTGCATATGGTCCCTTCATGGCACAATTCCCTTTTTGATGACGAGAGAATTTCTAAGAAAGAAATTTGGAGGTTGCCATCCTTTGGTAGGTGCTCATCCTTCAGTAATCTTTAGTGAATTGGCGACCCCATTGACCACTAGCCACAGCTAACGTTCCTCTTGTGTCATGACACAGATTGGCATGCAGCAGAATCTTATTCAGTGTGGTCCTTGAGCTCTAGGAAGGATTCCAGGTCTCTTAGTACTGGCGGGTATTCACTAGGATGAGAAACGTACGAGAATGACGGCCTGTGTGTTTGGGCCTTTGTGAGCAATGTAGCGTTGGGAACAGCTAGATGCCGAGTCATGGGCAGTGAAGGGCTTCGTTGGTTAAACCTTTAGATTGTGGCAAATTGAAACAACTGAAGTATCACCCTTCTAAAGCACCTTTGTGGTACAAAAGAAGGAAAGAAATAGGAGGGTCAAGGCTCTGCGGACCCTTTCGAAAATAAGGTAAGGCTTGAAGGGAAACTTTATTTTCCTCATTGGGGTTTCGAGAGTTTTGGGCCCAATTCTACCCGAGAAACACTGTACTTACGCATGTTCCCTTCAGAGCACCGTTGCCTTTGTGATGACAAGTGAGTTTCTAGGAAAGAGACTTGGAGGTTGTTATTCCTTGGCAGATGATCATCCTTCGGTAATCATCAGTGAATTGGCGAACCCGTTTGAGCTTTAGCCTCAAGCTAACGTTCCTCTTGTATCCTCCCACAGATTGGCATGCAGCAGAATCCATGTAGCGTTATTCAGTGTGGTTCTTGAACTCTTGGAAGCATTCCAGGTCTCTTAGGACTGGCAAGTCTGCACTAGGATGAGAAACGTACAAGAAGGACGGCCTGGGTGTTTGGGCCTTTGTGAGCAATGCAGCACTGGGAACAGCTAGCTGCTGAGTCATGGGCAGTGAAGGGCTTTTTTGGTTAAACGTCTAGATTGTTGCAAGTTGAGACAACTCAAGTATCTCCCTTCTAAAGCACCTTGGAGGTTCAAAACAGAGAAAGAAACCACAGGGTCAATGCTCTGCAGGCCCTTTTGAAAATAAGGCTTGGAGGGAAACTTTATTTTCCTCATTGGGATCTAGAGAGCTGCGGGCTCAATTCTCCCTGAGAAACACTGTAGTTGCACATGTTCTCTTCATAGCACAATTGCCTTTGTGATGACAAGTGAGTTTCTAGGAAAGAAACTTGGAGGTTGCCATTGTTTGGGAGGTGCTCACCCTTCGGTAATCTTCAGTGAAATGGCGAGCCTATTTGACGACCAGCCTCAAGCTAACGTTCCTCTTGTATCATGCCACAGGTTGACATGCAGCAGAATCCATGTAGCCTTATTCAGTGTGGTTCTTGAGCTTTAGGAAGCATTCCAGGTCTCTGAAAACTGGCGGGTCTCCACTAGGGTGAGAAGCGTACAAGAAGGACTGCCTGTGTTTTCGAGGAATTGTGAGCAATGCACCTTTGGCAACAGCTAGATGCCGAGTCATAGGCAGTGAAGGGCTTCTTTTTCTAAACCTCTAGAATGTGGTAAGTTGCAACAACTCAACTATCTCACTTGTAAGCACATTGGAGGTGCCAAAATGAGAACGAAACAGCAGGGTCAATGCTCTGTGAGCACTTTGGAAAATAAGGCTTGAAGGGAAGCTTTATTTTCCTCCTTGGGATTTAGAGCGTGTCGGGCTCAATTCTCCCTGAGAAACACTGTAATTGCACATGTTCTCTTCATAGCACAAATGGCTTTGTGATGACAAGTGAGTTTCTAGGAAGGAAACTTGGAGGTGGCCATTCTTTTGTAGCTGCTCACCCTTCAGTAATCGTCAGTGAGTTGGCGATCCCATTTGACCATTAACCTCAAGCTGACATTCCTCTTGTATCATGTCACAGGTTGGTATGCAGCAGAAACCATGTGGACTTATTCAGTGTGGTTGTTGAGCTGTGGGAAGCATTCCAGGTCTCCTAGGACTCGGGGGTCTTCACTAGATCTGATACGTACAAAAAGGACAGCCTGTGTCTTCGGGGCGTTGTGAGCAATGCACCGTTGGGAACAGCTAGTTGCCGAATCATGGGCAGTGAAGGGTTTCGTTGGATAAACGCCGAGATTGCGACACCTTGAAAACACCTAGCTATCAGCGTTCTGTTCACTCCTTCGTGCCAAACGTGTCTGCTTTTCTGCCTATCCCCGAGCACACGAAAAATATAATGATCCTACCCTTCCTTCTGGGAACCCACACGTGATGGAATCTACCCCAGGCAAGCCAGTGGACTTTAAGTGCAGCCTGAAAAATTACAGGTTTTCCCTTGAAAGCTAGGTATTCCGGAGATCCATTTTACACCCAGTCCTCACTAACCTATGACTCTGTAATCCCTTCAGCACACTCACTACTCCCTGTATCGCAAAGTTTACTCACTAACAGGTCTACTTGGTCACCTGAATGTCCAATAGGTACTCAGAAACGGCAGCATAAGATGCTGTGTCCTCCCCTTGGAGATTGAGGCTTGATGGGAAGTGGATTTTCCACATTGGAATGTCGACACTTGTGGCCTCAGTGTTACCTGATAAACAGTGTAGTTGCCCATCTTCTCCTCATTGCAGGATTGCCTTTTCAGGAGAAGTGATTTTCCATGAAACAAACGTTGCCTTTCAATTCCTGCTAGGTGCTCCTCGCTCAGCAACTTTTAGTGAATATGCCGAGCGCATGGGACGACTGGCCTCACTCTAACGTTCTGCTTTTCTCGTCACAATGGTAAGCAGGCAGCAGGTTCAATGCAGCTTTTGTCAAAGCAGTGCTTTTACTCTAGGAAGCCTTTTTGATGCCTTAGGACACGCCAGTGTGCACTAGGATCTAAGATGTACACGAGGGACTGCCAGTCTCTTCTGGGACTTGTGAGCGACGTTCAGTGGAGGACAACTCTATGCCAAAAAAGGGCAGTGAAAGGCTTCTTTTGTTAAACCTCTAGAATGTGGTAAGTTGAAACAACTCAAGTATCTCCCTTCTAACGCACCATGGAGGTACAAAATCGAGAAAGAAAGAGCAGGTCAATGTTCGGTGGTCCCTTCTGAACATAAGGCATGAAGGGATACTTTATTTACCTCCTTGGGATTTAGAGAGTTGCAGGCTCAATTCTCCCTGAGAAACACTATACTTGCACATCTTCCCTTCATAGCACATTTGCCATTGTGATGACGAGAGTTTCTAGGAAAGAAACTTGGAGGTTGCCATTCCTTGGTAGTGGCTCATCCCTCGGGAATCATCAGGGAATGGGCCAACCACATGGGACATCTAGCCTCAAGTTTACGTTCAGCTTCTCTCATGAAACAGGTAGGCATTCAACGGGTTCCATGCAACCTTAGTGCCTGTGGTTCTTGAACTCTAGGAAGCATATCCGGTCTCTTTTGGCTCGCGGTTCTGCACTAGGTTTTGAAACGTACTAAAAGGACTGCCTGTGTCTTTGGGCGGTTGTGAGCAGTCTACCGTTGGGAACAACTAGATGCCAAGTGATGGGCAGTGAAGGACTTCGTTGGTTACACACCTAGATTGCGATAGCTTGAAAGCAACACCGTTATCAACGTTCCATGCCTTCCTTCATGAAAAGCGTGTCTACATTCTTGAGGAAACCTGAGCTGCACTGAAAAGCACAATTAGCCTACCCATGCTTCTGAGAACTAATCCGTGAAGTCTGTCTGCCTCAATCAGCACCTACACTTCACGTCCAGCTTCAAAAATTACAGGGTTTCCCTTAACTGAGAGGTAGTCCAGAGAGACATTGCCACCTAGGCCCCACTAAGGCATCAGCTTGATATCCTTACGCCACAATCACGACTCCCAGCAGGGCAATGGTTACCAATGTCATGGTCCATCGTGTCCACTGCATGTGCAGTAAGAGAGTCAGAAACGCCAGGGGAATATTCTGCTTCGTCGCCATGTATATTGAGGCTTCCTGGGAAAGTTTATTTTCCTCATTGCAAAGCGGAGAGTTGCGGCCTCAGTGTTACCTGGTAAACACTGTTGTTGCCCATCTTCTCTTAATTGCACAATGGTCTATGTGAGGACAAGTGATTTTCCAAGAAAGAAACTTGGAGCTTGCCATTCCTTGGTAGGTGCTCATCCTTCGGTAATCTACAGTGAATTGGCGACCCCTTTTGACCACTAACTTCAAGCTAACGTTCCTCTTGTATCATGCCACAGGTTGGCATGCAGCAGAACCCATGTAGCCTTCTTCAGTGTGGTTCTTGGGCTCTAGGAAGGATTCCAGATCTCTCAGTACTAGCGGGTCTGCACCAGCCAGAGAAACGTACAAGAAGGACGGCCAGTGTGTTTGGGCCTTTGGGAGCAATGCAGCGTTGGGAACAGCTAGATGCCGAGTCATGGGCAGTGAAGGGCTTCTTTGGTTAAACCTCTAGATTGTGGCAAGTTGAAACAAGTCAAGTATCTCCCTTCTAAAGCACCTTGGAGGTACAAAATGGAGAAAGAAACAGCAGGGTCAATGCTCTTTTGGCCCTTTTGAAAATAAGGCTTGAAGGGAAACTTTATTTTCCTCATTGGGATTTACAGAGCTGCATGCTCAGTTCTCCCTGAGAAACACTGTAGTTGCACATCTTCCATTCATAGCACAATTGCCTTTGTGATGAGAAGTGAGTTTCTAGGAAAGAAACTTGGAGGTTACCGTTCCTTGGTAGGTGCTCATCCTTCGGTAATCTTCAGTGAATTGGCGAACCCTTTTGACCAGTAGCCTCAAGGTAACGTTCCTCTGCTATCAAGCAACAGGTTGGCATGCAGCAGAATACATGTAGCCTCATTCAGGTTGGTTCCTGAGCTCTGGGAAGCATTCCAGGTCTCTTAATACTGGCAGGTCTGCACTAGGATGAGCAACGTACAAGAAGGATGGCCTGTGTCTTTGGGGTGTTGTGAGCAGTGCAGCATTGAGAACAGCTAGATGCCGAGTCCTGGGAGCTTAAGGGCTTCTTTCTTAAACTCTAGAACGTAGTCAGTGGAAACAACTCAAGTATCTCCCTTCTAAAGCCCCTTGGAAGTACAAAACAGAGAAAGAAACGGCAAGGTCAATGCTCTGTGGGCGTTTTTGAATATAAGGCTTGAAGGGAAACTTTATTTTCCTCATTGGGATTTAGAGAGTTGCGGGGTCAATTCTCACTGACAGACAATCTAGTTGCATATGGTCCCTTCATGGCACAATTCCCTTTTTGATGACGAGAGAATTTCTAAGAAAGAAATTTGGAGGTTGCCATCCTTTGGTAGGTGCTCATCCTTCAGTAATCTTTAGTGAATTGGCGACCCCATTGACCACTAGCCACAGCTAACGTTCCTCTTGTGTCATGACACAGATTGGCATGCAGCAGAATCTTATTCAGTGTGGTCCTTGAGCTCTAGGAAGGATTCCAGGTCTCTTAGTACTGGCGGGTATTCACTAGGATGAGAAACGTACGAGAATGACGGCCTGTGTGTTTGGGCCTTTGTGAGCAATGTAGCGTTGGGAACAGCTAGATGCCGAGTCATGGGCAGTGAAGGGCTTCGTTGGTTAAACCTTTAGATTGTGGCAAATTGAAACAACTGAAGTATCACCCTTCTAAAGCACCTTTGTGGTACAAAAGAAGGAAAGAAATAGGAGGGTCAAGGCTCTGCGGACCCTTTCGAAAATAAGGTAAGGCTTGAAGGGAAACTTTATTTTCCTCATTGGGGTTTCGAGAGTTTTGGGCCCAATTCTACCTGAGAAACACTGTACTTACGCATGTTCCCTTCAGAGCACCGTTGCCTTTGTGATGACAAGTGAGTTTCTAGGAAAGAGACTTGGAGGTTGTTATTCCTTGGCAGATGATCATCCTTCGGTAATCATCAGTGAATTGGCGAACCCGTTTGAGCTTTAGCCTCAAGCTAACGTTCCTCTTGTATCCTCCCACAGATTGGCATGCAGCAGAATCCATGTAGCGTTATTCAGTGTGGTTCTTGAACTCTTGGAAGCATTCCAGGTCTCTTAGGACTGGCAGGTCTGCACTAGGATGAGAAACGTACAAGAAGGACGGCCTGGGTGTTTGGGCCTTTGTGAGCAATGCAGCACTGGGAACAGCTAGCTGCTGAGTCATGGGCAGTGAAGGGCTTTTTTGGTTAAACGTCTAGAGTGTTGCAAGTTGAGACAACTCAAGTATCTCCCTTCTAAAGCACCTTGGAGGTTCAAAACAGAGAAAGAAACCACAGGGTCAATGCTCTGCAGGCCCTTTTGAAAATAAGGCTTGGAGGGAAACTTTATTTTCCTCATTGGGATCTAGAGAGCTGCGGGCTCAATTCTCCCTGAGAAACACTGTAGTTGCACATGTTCTCTTCATAGCACAATTGCCTTTGTGATGACAAGTGAGTTTCTAGGAAAGAAACTTGGAGGTTGCCATTGTTTGGGAGGTGCTCACCCTTCGGTAATCTTCAGTGAAATGGCGAGCCTATTTGACGACCAGCCTCAAGCTAACGTTCCTCTTGTATCATGCCACAGGTTGACATGCAGCAGAATCCATGTAGCCTTATTCAGTGTGGTTCTTGAGCTTTAGGAAGCATTCCAGGTCTCTGAAAACTGGCGGGTCTCCACTAGGGTGAGAAGCGTACAAGAAGGACTGCCTGTGTTTTCGAGGAATTGTGAGCAATGCACCTTTGGCAACAGCTAGATGCCGAGTCATGGGCAGTGAAGGGCTTCTTTTTCTAAACCTCTAGAATGTGGTAAGTTGCAACAACTCAACTATCTCACTTGTAAGCACATTGGAGGTGCCAAAATGAGAACGAAACAGCAGGGTCAATGCTCTGTGAGCACTTTGGAAAATAAGGCTTGAAGGGAAGCTTTATTTTCCTCCTTGGGATTTAGAGCGTGTCGGGCTCAATTCTCCCTGAGAAACACTGTAATTGCACATGTTCTCTTCATAGCACAAATGGCTTTGTGATGACAAGTGAGTTTCTAGGAAGGAAACTTGGAGGTGGCCATTCTTTTGTAGCTGCTCACCCTTCAGTAATCGTCAGTGAGTTGGCGATCCCATTTGACCATTAACCTCAAGCTGACATTCCTCTTGTATCATGTCACAGGTTGGTATGCAGCAGAAACCATGTGGACTTATTCAGTGTGGTTGTTGAGCTGTGGGAAGCATTCCAGGTCTCCTAGGACTCGGGGGTCTTCACTAGATCTGATACGTACAAAAAGGACAGCCTGTGTCTTCGGGGCGTTGTGAGCAATGCACCGTTGGGAACAGCTAGTTGCCGAATCATGGGCAGTGAAGGGTTTCGTTGGATAAACGCCGAGATTGCGACACCTTGAAAACACCTAGCTATCAGCGTTCTGTTCACTCCTTCGTGCCAAACGTGTCTGCTTTTCTGCCTATCCCCGAGCACACGAAAAATATAATGATCCTACCCTTCCTTCTGGGAACCCACACGTGATGGAATCTACCCCAGGCAAGCCAGTGGACTTTAAGTGCAGCCTGAAAAATTACAGGTTTTCCCTTGAAAGCTAGGTATTCCGGAGATCCATTTTACACCCAGTCCTCACTAACCTATGACTCTGTAATCCCTTCAGCACACTCACTACTCCCTGTATCGCAAAGTTTACTCACTAACAGGTCTACTTGGTCACCTGAATGTCCAATAGGTACTCAGAAACGGCAGCATAAGATGCTGTGTCCTCCCCTTGGAGATTGAGGCTTGATGGGAAGTGGATTTTCCACATTGGAATGTCGACACTTGTGGCCTCAGTGTTACCTGATAAACAGTGTAGTTGCCCATCTTCTCCTCATTGCAGGATTGCCTTTTCAGGAGAAGTGATTTTCCATGAAACAAACGTTGCCTTTCAATTCCTGCTAGGTGCTCCTCGCTCAGCAACTTTTAGTGAATATGCCGAGCGCATGGGACGACTGGCCTCACTCTAACGTTCTGCTTTTCTCGTCACAATGGTAAGCAGGCAGCAGGTTCAATGCAGCTTTTGTCAAAGCAGTGCTTTTACTCTAGGAAGCCTTTTTGATGCCTTAGGACACGCCAGTGTGCACTAGGATCTAAGATGTACACGAGGGACTGCCAGTCTCTTCTGGGACTTGTGAGCGACGTTCAGTGGAGGACAACTCTATGCCAAAAAAGGGCAGTGAAAGGCTTCTTTTGTTAAACCTCTAGAATGTGGTAAGTTGAAACAACTCAAGTATCTCCCTTCTAACGCACCATGGAGGTACAAAATCGAGAAAGAAAGAGCAGGTCAATGTTCGGTGGTCCCTTCTGAACATAAGGCATGAAGGGATACTTTATTTACCTCCTTGGGATTTAGAGAGTTGCAGGCTCAATTCTCCCTGAGAAACACTATACTTGCACATCTTCCCTTCATAGCACATTTGCCATTGTGATGACGAGAGTTTCTAGGAAAGAAACTTGGAGGTTGCCATTCCTTGGTAGTGGCTCATCCCTCGGGAATCTTCAGGGAATGGGCCAACCCCATGGGACATCTAGCCTCAAGTTTACGTTCAGCTTTTCTCATGACAGAGGTAGGCATTCAACGGGTTCCATGCAACCTTAGTGCCTGTGGTTCTTGAACTCTAGGAAGCATATCCGGTCTCTTTTGGCTCGCGGTTCTGCACTAGGTTTTGAAACGTACTAAAAGGACTGCCTGTGTCTTTGGGCGGTTGTGAGCAGTCTACCGTTGGGAACAACTAGATGCCAAGTGATGGGCAGTGAAGGACTTCGTTGGTTACACACCTAGATTGCGATAGCTTGAAAGCAACACCGTTATCAACGTTCCATGCCTTCCTTCATGAAAAGCGTGTCTACATTCTTGAGGAAACCTGAGCTGCACTGAAAAGCACAATTAGCCTACCCTTGCTTCTGAGAACTAATCCGTGAAGTCTGTCTGCCTCAATCAGCACCTACACTTCACGTCCAGCTTCAAAAATTACAGGGTTTGCCTTAACTGAGAGGTATTGCAGAGAAACATTGCCACCTAGGCCCCACTAAGGCATCAGCTTGATATCCTTACACCACAATCACGACTCCCAGCAGGGCAATGGTTACCAATGTCATGGTCCATCGTGTCCACTGCATGTGCAGTAAGAGAGTCAGAAACGCCAGGGGAATATTCTGCTTCGTCGCCATGTATATTGTGGCTTCCTGGGAAAGTTTATTTTCCTCATTGCAAAGCGGAGAGTTGCGGCCTCAGTGTTACCTGGTAAACACTGTTGTTGCCCATCTTCTCTTAATTGCACAATGGTCTATGTGAGGACAAGTGATTTTCCAAGAAAGAAACTTGGAGCTTGCCATTCCTTGGTAGGTGCTCATCCTTCGGTAATCTACAGTGAATTGGCGACCCCTTTTGACCACTAACTTCAAGCTAACGTTCCTCTTGTATCATGCCACAGGTTGGCATGCAGCAGAATCCATGTAGCCTTCTTCAGTGTGGTTCTTGGGCTCTAGGAAGGATTCCAGATCTCTCAGTACTAGCGGGTCTGCACCAGCCAGAGAAACGCACAAGAAGGACGGCCTGGGTGTTTGGGCCTTTGTGAGCAATGCAGCGTTGGGAACAGCTAGATGCCGAGTCATGGGCAGTGAAGGGCTTCTTTGGTTAAACCTCTAGATTGTGGCAAGTTGAAACAAGTCAAGTATCTCCCTTCTAAAGCACCTTGGAGGTACAAAATGGAGAAAGAAACAGCAGGGTCAATGCTCTTTTGGCCCTTTTGAAAATAAGGCTTGAAGGGAAACTTTATTTTCCTCATTGGGATTTACAGAGTTGCATGCTCAATTCTCCCTGAGAAACACTGTAGTTGCACATGTTCCATTCATAGCACAATTGCCTTTGTGATGAGAAGTGAGTTTCTAGGAAAGAAACTTGGAGGTTACCGTTCCTTGGTAAGTGCTCATCCTTCGGTAATCTTCAGTGAATTGGCGAACCCTTTTGACCAGTAGCCTCAAGGTAACGTTCCTCTGCTATCAAGCAACAGGTTGGCATGCAGCAGAATACATGTAGCCTCATTCAGGTTGGTTCCTGAGCTCTGGGAAGCATTCCAGGTCTCTTAATACTGGCAGGTCTGCACTAGGATGAGCAACGTACAAGAAGGATGGCCTGTGTCTTTGGGGTGTTGTGAGCAGTGCAGCATTGAGAACAGCTAGATGCCGAGTCCTGGGAGCTTAAGGGCTTCTTTCTTAAACTCTAGAACGTAGTCAGTTGAAACAACTCAAGTATCTCCCTTCTAAAGCACCTTGGAAGTACAAAACAGAGAAAGAAACGGCAAGGTCAATGCTCTGTGGGCGTTTTTGAATATAAGGCTTGAAGGGAAACTTTATTTTCCTCATTGGGATTTAGAGAGTTGCGGGGTCAATTCTCACTGACAGACAATCTAGTTGCATATGGTCCCTTCATGGCACAATTCCCTTTTTGATGACGAGAGAATTTCTAAGAAAGAAATTTGGAGGTTGCCATCCTTTGGTAGGTGCTCATCCTTCAGTAATCTTTAGTGAATTGGCGACCCCATTGACCACTAGCCACAGCTAACGTTCCTCTTGTGTCATGACACAGATTGGCATGCAGCAGAATCTTATTCAGTGTGGTCCTTGAGCTCTAGGAAGGATTCCAGGTCTCTTAGTACTGGCGGGTATTCACTAGGATGAGAAACGTACGAGAATGACGGCCTGTGTGTTTGGGCCTTTGTGAGCAATGTAGCGTTGGGAACAGCTAGATGCCGAGTCATGGGCAGTGAAGGGCTTCGTTGGTTAAACCTTTAGATTGTGGCAAATTGAAACAACTGAAGTATCACCCTTCTAAAGCACCTTTGTGGTACAAAAGAAGGAAAGAAATAGGAGGGTCAAGGCTCTGCGGACCCTTTCGAAAATAAGGTAAGGCTTGAAGGGAAACTTTATTTTCCTCATTGGGGTTTCGAGAGTTTTGGGCCCAATTCTACCTGAGAAACACTGTACTTACGCATGTTCCCTTCAGAGCACCGTTGCCTTTGTGATGACAAGTGAGTTTCTAGGAAAGAGACTTGGAGGTTGTTATTCCTTGGCAGATGATCATCCTTCGGTAATCATCAGTGAATTGGCGAACCCGTTTGAGCTTTAGCCTCAAGCTAACGTTCCTCTTGTATCCTCCCACAGATTGGCATGCAGCAGAATCCATGTAGCGTTATTCAGTGTGGTTCTTGAACTCTTGGAAGCATTCCAGGTCTCTTAGGACTGGCAGGTCTGCACTAGGATGAGAAACGTACAAGAAGGACGGCCTGGGTGTTTGGGCCTTTGTGAGCAATGCAGCACTGGGAACAGCTAGCTGCTGAGTCATGGGCAGTGAAGGGCTTTTTTGGTTAAACGTCTAGATTGTTGCAAGTTGAGACAACTCAAGTATCTCCCGTCTAAAGCACCTTGGAGGTTCAAAACAGAGAAAGAAACCACAGGGTCAATGCTCTGCAGGCCCTTTTGAAAATAAGGCTTGGAGGGAAACTTTATTTTCCTCATTGGGATCTAGAGAGCTGCGGGCTCAATTCTCCCTGAGAAACACTGTAGTTGCACATGTTCTCTTCATAGCACAATTGCCTTTGTGATGACAAGTGAGTTTCTAGGAAAGAAACTTGGAGGTTGCCATTGTTTGGGAGGTGCTCACCCTTCGGTAATCTTCAGTGAAATGGCGAGCCTATTTGACGACCAGCCTCAAGCTAACGTTCCTCTTGTATCATGCCACAGGTTGACATGCAGCAGAATCCATGTAGCCTTATTCAGTGTGGTTCTTGAGCTTTAGGAAGCATTCCAGGTCTCTGAAAACTGGCGGGTCTCCACTAGGGTGAGAAGCGTACAAGAAGGACTGCCTGTGTTTTCGAGGAATTGTGAGCAATGCACCTTTGGCAACAGCTAGATGCCGAGTCATGGGCAGTGAAGGGCTTCTTTTTCTAAACCTCTAGAATGTGGTAAGTTGCAACAACTCAACTATCTCACTTGTAAGCACATTGGAGGTGCCAAAATGAGAACGAAACAGCAGGGTCAATGCTCTGTGAGCACTTTGGAAAATAAGGCTTGAAGGGAAGCTTTATTTTCCTCCTTGGGATTTAGAGCGTGTCGGGCTCAATTCTCCCTGAGAAACACTGTAATTGCACATGTTCTCTTCATAGCACAAATGGCTTTGTGATGACAAGTGAGTTTCTAGGAAGGAAACTTGGAGGTGGCCATTCTTTTGTAGCTGCTCACCCTTCAGTAATCGTCAGTGAGTTGGCGATCCCATTTGACCATTAACCTCAAGCTGACATTCCTCTTGTATCATGTCACAGGTTGGTATGCAGCAGAAACCATGTGGACTTATTCAGTGTGGTTGTTGAGCTGTGGGAAGCATTCCAGGTCTCCTAGGACTCGGGGGTCTTCACTAGATCTGATACGTACAAAAAGGACAGCCTGTGTCTTCGGGGCGTTGTGAGCAATGCACCGTTGGGAACAGCTAGTTGCCGAATCATGGGCAGTGAAGGGTTTCGTTGGATAAACGCCGAGATTGCGACACCTTGAAAACACCTAGCTATCAGCGTTCTGTTCACTCCTTCGTGCCAAACGTGTCTGCTTTTCTGCCTATCCCCGAGCACACGAAAAATATAATGATCCTACCCTTCCTTCTGGGAACCCACACGTGATGGAATCTACCCCAGGCAAGCCAGTGGACTTTAAGTGCAGCCTGAAAAATTACAGGTTTTCCCTTGAAAGCTAGGTATTCCGGAGATCCATTTTACACCCAGTCCTCACTAACCTATGACTCTGTAATCCCTTCAGCACACTCACTACTCCCTGTATCGCAAAGTTTACTCACTAACAGGTCTACTTGGTCACCTGAATGTCCAATAGGTACTCAGAAACGGCAGCATAAGATGCTGTGTCCTCCCCTTGGAGATTGAGGCTTGATGGGAAGTGGATTTTCCACATTGGAATGTCGACACTTGTGGCCTCAGTGTTACCTGATAAACAGTGTAGTTGCCCATCTTCTCCTCATTGCAGGATTGCCTTTTCAGGAGAAGTGATTTTCCATGAAACAAACGTTGCCTTTCAATTCCTGCTAGGTGCTCCTCGCTCAGCAACTTTTAGTGAATATGCCGAGCGCATGGGACGACTGGCCTCACTCTAACGTTCTGCTTTTCTCGTCACAATGGTAAGCAGGCAGCAGGTTCAATGCAGCTTTTGTCAAAGCAGTGCTTTTACTCTAGGAAGCCTTTTTGATGCCTTAGGACACGCCAGTGTGCACTAGGATCTAAGATGTACACGAGGGACTGCCAGTCTCTTCTGGGACTTGTGAGCGACGTTCAGTGGAGGACAACTCTATGCCAAAAAAGGGCAGTGAAAGGCTTCTTTTGTTAAACCTCTAGAATGTGGTAAGTTGAAACAACTCAAGTATCTCCCTTCTAACGCACCATGGAGGTACAAAATCGAGAAAGAAAGAGCAGGTCAATGTTCGGTGGTCCCTTCTGAACATAAGGCATGAAGGGATACTTTATTTACCTCCTTGGGATTTAGAGAGTTGCAGGCTCAATTCTCCCTGAGAAACACTATACTTGCACATCTTCCCTTCATAGCACATTTGCCATTGTGATGACGAGAGTTTCTAGGAAAGAAACTTGGAGGTTGCCATTCCTTGGTAGTGGCTCATCCCTCGGGAATCTTCAGGGAATGGGCCAACCCCATGGGACATCTAGCCTCAAGTTTACGTTCAGCTTTTCTCATGACAGAGGTAGGCATTCAACGGGTTCCATGCAACCTTAGTGCCTGTGGTTCTTGAACTCTAGGAAGCATATCCGGTCTCTTTTGGCTCGCGGTTCTGCACTAGGTTTTGAAACGTACTAAAAGGACTGCCTGTGTCTTTGGGCGGTTGTGAGCAGTCTACCGTTGGGAACAACTAGATGCCAAGTGATGGGCAGTGAAGGACTTCGTTGGTTACACACCTAGATTGCGATAGCTTGAAAGCAACACCGTTATCAACGTTCCATGCCTTCCTTCATGAAAAGCGTGTCTACATTCTTGAGGAAACCTGAGCTGCACTGAAAAGCACAATTAGCCTACCCTTGCTTCTGGGAACTAATCCGTGAAGTCTGTCTGCCTCAATCAGCACCTACACTTCACGTCCAGCTTCAAAAATTACAGGGTTTGCCTTAACTGAGAGGTATTGCAGAGAAACATTGCCACCTAGGCCCCACTAAGGCATCAGCTTGATATCCTTACACCACAATCACGACTCCCAGCAGGGCAATGGTTACCAATGTCATGGTCCATCGTGTCCACTGCATGTGCAGTAAGAGAGTCAGAAACGCCAGGGGAATATTCTGCTTCGTCGCCATGTATATTGTGGCTTCCTGGGAAAGTTTATTTTCCTCATTGCAAAGCGGAGAGTTGCGGCCTCAGTGTTACCTGGTAAACACTGTTGTTGCCCATCTTCTCTTAATTGCACAATGGTCTATGTGAGGACAAGTGATTTTCCAAGAAAGAAACTTGGAGCTTGCCATTCCTTGGTAGGTGCTCATCCTTCGGTAATCTACAGTGAATTGGCGACCCCTTTTGACCACTAACTTCAAGCTAACGTTCCTCTTGTATCATGCCACAGGTTGGCATGCAGCAGAATCCATGTAGCCTTCTTCAGTGTGGTTCTTGGGCTCTAGGAAGGATTCCAGATCTCTCAGTACTAGCGGGTCTGCACCAGCCAGAGAAACGCACAAGAAGGACGGCCTGGGTGTTTGGGCCTTTGTGAGCAATGCAGCGTTGGGAACAGCTAGATGCCGAGTCATGGGCAGTGAAGGGCTTTTTTGGTTAAACGTCTAGATTGTTGCAAGTTGAGACAACTCAAGTATCTCCCTTCTAAAGCACCTTGGAGGTTCAAAACAGAGAAAGAAACCACAGGGTCAATGCTCTGCAGGCCCTTTTGAAAATAAGGCTTGGAGGGAAACTTTATTTTCCTCATTGGGATCTAGAGAGCTGCGGGCTCAATTCTCCCTGAGAAACACTGTAGTTGCACATGTTCTCTTCATAGCACAATTGCCTTTGTGATGACAAGTGAGTTTCTAGGAAAGAAACTTGGAGGTTGCCATTGTTTGGGAGGTGCTCACCCTTCGGTAATCTTCAGTGAAATGGCGAGCCTATTTGACGACCAGCCTCAAGCTAACGTTCCTCTTGTATCATGCCACAGGTTGACATGCAGCAGAATCCATGTAGCCTTATTCAGTGTGGTTCTTGAGCTTTAGGAAGCATTCCAGGTCTCTGAAAACTGGCGGGTCTCCACTAGGGTGAGAAGCGTACAAGAAGGACTGCCTGTGTTTTCGAGGAATTGTGAGCAATGCACCTTTGGCAACAGCTAGATGCCGAGTCATGGGCAGTGAAGGGCTTCTTTTTCTAAACCTCTAGAATGTGGTAAGTTGCAACAACTCAACTATCTCACTTGTAAGCACATTGGAGGTGCCAAAATGAGAACGAAACAGCAGGGTCAATGCTCTGTGAGCACTTTGGAAAATAAGGCTTGAAGGGAAGCTTTATTTACCTCCTTGGGATTTAGAGCGTGTCGGGCTCAATTCTCCCTGAGAAACACTGTAATTGCACATGTTCTCTTCATAGCACAAATGGCTTTGTGATGACAAGTGAGTTTCTAGGAAGGAAACTTGGAGGTGGCCATTCTTTTGTAGCTGCTCATCCTTCAGTAATCGTCAGTGAGTTGGCGATCCCATTTGACCATTAACCTCAAGCTGACATTCCTCTTGTATCATGTCACAGGTTGGTATGCAGCAGAAACCATGTGGACTTATTCAGTGTGGTTGTTGAGCTGTGGGAAGCATTCCAGGTCTCCTAGGACTCGGGGGTCTTCACTAGATCTGATACGTACAAAAAGGACAGCCTGTGTCTTCGGGGCGTTGTGAGCAATGCACCGTTGGGAACAGCTAGTTGCCGAATCATGGGCAGTGAAGGGTTTCGTTGGATAAACGCCGAGATTGCGACACCTTGAAAACACCTAGCTATCAGCGTTCTGTTCACTCCTTCGTGCCAAACGTGTCTGCTTTTCTGCCTATCCCCGAGCACACGAAAAATATAATGATCCTACCCTTCCTTCTGGGAACCCACACGTGATGGAATCTACCCCAGGCAAGCCAGTGGACTTTAAGTGCAGCCTGAAAAATTACAGGTTTTCCCTTGAAAGCTAGGTATTCCGGAGATCCATTTTACACCCAGTCCTCACTAACCTATGACTCTGTAATCCCTTCAGCACACTCACTACTCCCTGTATCGCAAAGTTTACTCACTAACAGGTCTACTTGGTCACCTGAATGTCCAATAGGTACTCAGAAACGGCAGCATAAGATGCTGTGTCCTCCCCTTGGAGATTGAGGCTTGATGGGAAGTGGATTTTCCACATTGGAATGTCGACACTTGTGGCCTCAGTGTTACCTGATAAACAGTGTAGTTGCCCATCTTCTCCTCATTGCAGGATTGCCTTTTCAGGAGAAGTGATTTTCCATGAAACAAACGTTGCCTTTCAATTCCTGCTAGGTGCTCCTCGCTCAGCAACTTTTAGTGAATATGCCGAGCGCATGGGACGACTGGCCTCACTCTAACGTTCTGCTTTTCTCGTCACAATGGTAAGCAGGCAGCAGGTTCAATGCAGCTTTTGTCAAAGCAGTGCTTTTACTCTAGGAAGCCTTTTTGATGCCTTAGGACACGCCAGTGGGCACTAGGATCTAAGATGTACACGAGGGACTGCCAGTCTCTTCTGGGACTTGTGAGCGACGTTCAGTGGAGGACAACTCTATGCCAAAAAAGGGCAGTGAATGGCTTCTTTTGTTAAACCTCTAGAATGTGGTAAGTTGAAACAACTCAAGTATCTCCCTTCTAACGCACCATGGAGGTACAAAATCGAGAAAGAAAGAGCAGGTCAATGTTCGGTGGTCCCTTCTGAACATAAGGCATGAAGGGATACTTTATTTACCTCCTTGGGATTTAGAGAGTTGCAGGCTCAATTCTCCCTGAGAAACACTATACTTGCACATCTTCCCTTCATAGCACATTTGCCATTGTGATGACGAGAGTTTCTAGGAAAGAAACTTGGAGGTTGCCATTCCTTGGTAGTGGCTCATCCCTCGGGAATCTTCAGGGAATGGGCCAACCCCATGGGACATCTAGCCTCAAGTTTACGTTCAGCTTTTCTCATGACAGAGGTAGGCATTCAACGGGTTCCATGCAACCTTAGTGCCTGTGGTTCTTGAACTCTAGGAAGCATATCCGGTCTCTTTTGGCTCGCGGTTCTGCACTAGGTTTTGAAAGGTACTAAAAGGACTGCCTGTGTCTTTGGGCGGTTGTGAGCAGTCTACCGTTGGGAACAACTAGATGCCAAGTGATGGGCAGTGAAGGACTTCGTTGGTTACACACCTAGATTGCGATAGCTTGAAAGCAACACCGTTATCAACGTTCCATGCCTTCCTTCATGAAAAGCGTGTCTACATTCTTGAGGAAACCTGAGCTGCACTGAAAAGCACAATTAGCCTACCCTTGCTTCTGGGAACTAATCCGTGAAGTCTGTCTGCCTCAATCAGCACCTACACTTCACGTCCAGCTTCAAAAATTACAGGGTTTGCCTTAACTGAGAGGTATTGCAGAGAAACATTGCCACCTAGGCCCCACTAAGGCATCAGCTTGATATCCTTACACCACAATCACGACTCCCAGCAGGGCAATGGTTACCAATGTCATGGTCCATCGTGTCCACTGCATGTGCAGTAAGAGAGTCAGAAACGCCAGGGGAATATTCTGCTTCGTCGCCATGTATATTGAGGCTTCCTGGGAAAGTTTATTTTCCTCATTGCAAAGCGGAGAGTTGCGGCCTCAGTGTTACCTGGTAAACACTGTTGTTGCCCATCTTCTCTTAATTGCACAATGGTCTATGTGAGGACAAGTGATTTTCCAAGAAAGAAACTTGGAGCTTGCCATTCCTTGGTAGGTGCTCATCCTTCGGTAATCTACAGTGAATTGGCGACCCCTTTTGACCACTAACTTCAAGCTAACGTTCCTCTTGTATCATGCCACAGGTTGGCATGCAGCAGAATCCATGTAGCCTTCTTCAGTGTGGTTCTTGGGCTCTAGGAAGGATTCCAGAACTCTCAGTACTAGCGGGTCTGCACCAGCCAGAGAAACGCACAAGAAGGACGGCCTGGGTGTTTGGGCCTTTGTGAGCAATGCAGCGTTGGGAACAGCTAGATGCCGAGTCATGGGCAGTGAAGGGCTTCTTTGGTTAAACCTTTAGATTGTGGCAAATTGAAACAACTGAAGTATCACCCTTCTAAAGCACCTTTGTGGTACAAAAGAAGGAAAGAAATAGGAGGATCAAGGCTCTGCGGACCCTTTCGAAAATAAGGTAAGGCTTGAAGGGAAACTTTATTTTCCTCATTGGGGTTTCGAGAGTTTTGGGCCCAATTCTACCTGAGAAACACTGTACTTACGCATGTTCCCTTCAGAGCACCGTTGCCTTTGTGATGACAAGTGAGTTTCTAGGAAAGAGACTTGGAGGTTGTTATTCCTTGGCAGATGATCATCCTTCGGTAATCATCAGTGAATTGGCGAACCCGTTTGAGCTTTAGCCTCAAGCTAACGTTCCTCTTGTATCCTCCCACAGATTGGCATGCAGCAGAATCCATGTAGCGTTATTCAGTGTGGTTCTTGAACTCTTGGAAGCATTCCAGGTCTCTTAGGACTGGCAGGTCTGCACTAGGATGAGAAACGTACAAGAAGGACGGCCTGGGTGTTTGGGCCTTTGTGAGCAATGCAGCACTGGGAACAGCTAGCTGCTGAGTCATGGGCAGTGAAGGGCTTTTTTGGTTAAACGTCTAGATTGTTGCAAGTTGAGACAACTCAAGTATCTCCCTTCTAAAGCACCTTGGAGGTTCAAAACAGAGAAAGAAACCACAGGGTCAATGCTCTGCAGGCCCTTTTGAAAATAAGGCTTGGAGGGAAACTTTATTTTCCTCATTGGGATCTAGAGAGCTGCGGGCTCAATTCTCCCTGAGAAACACTGTAGTTGCACATGTTCTCTTCATAGCACAATTGCCTTTGTGATGACAAGTGAGTTTCTAGGAAAGAAACTTGGAGGTTGCCATTGTTTGGGAGGTGCTCACCCTTCGGTAATCTTCAGTGAAATGGCGAGCCTATTTGACGACCAGCCTCAAGCTAACGTTCCTCTTGTATCATGCCACAGGTTGACATGCAGCAGAATCCATGTAGCCTTATTCAGTGTGGTTCTTGAGCTTTAGGAAGCATTCCAGGTCTCTGAAAACTGGCGGGTCTCCACTAGGGTGAGAAGCGTACAAGAAGGACTGCCTGTGTTTTCGAGGAATTGTGAGCAATGCACCTTTGGCAACAGCTAGATGCCGAGTCATGGGCAGTGAAGGGCTTCTTTTTCTAAACCTCTAGAATGTGGTAAGTTGCAACAACTCAACTATCTCACTTGTAAGCACATTGGAGGTGCCAAAATGAGAACGAAACAGCAGGGTCAATGCTCTGTGAGCACTTTGGAAAATAAGGCTTGAAGGGAAGCTTTATTTTCCTCCTTGGGATTTAGAGCGTGTCGGGCTCAATTCTCCCTGAGAAACACTGTAATTGCACATGTTCTCTTCATAGCACAAATGGCTTTGTGATGACAAGTGAGTTTCTAGGAAGGAAACTTGGAGGTGGCCATTCTTTTGTAGCTGCTCATCCTTCAGTAATCGTCAGTGAGTTGGCGATCCCATTTGACCATTAACCTCAAGCTGACATTCCTCTTGTATCATGTCACAGGTTGGTATGCAGCAGAAACCATGTGGACTTATTCAGTGTGGTTGTTGAGCTGTGGGAAGCATTCCAGGTCTCCTAGGACTCGGGGGTCTTCACTAGATCTGATACGTACAAAAAGGACAGCCTGTGTCTTCGGGGCGTTGTGAGCAATGCACCGTTGGGAACAGCTAGTTGCCGAATCATGGGCAGTGAAGGGTTTCGTTGGATAAACGCCGAGATTGCGACACCTTGAAAACACCTAGCTATCAGCGTTCTGTTCACTCCTTCGTGCCAAACGTGTCTGCTTTTCTGCCTATCCCCGAGCACACGAAAAATATAATGATCCTACCCTTCCTTCTGGGAACCCACACGTGATGGAATCTACCCCAGGCAAGCCAGTGGACTTTAAGTGCAGCCTGAAAAATTACAGGTTTTCCCTTGAAAGCTAGGTATTCCGGAGATCCATTTTACACCCAGTCCTCACTAACCTATGACTCTGTAATCCCTTCAGCACACTCACTACTCCCTGTATCGCAAAGTTTACTCACTAACAGGTCTACTTGGTCACCTGAATGTCCAATAGGTACTCAGAAACGGCAGCATAAGATGCTGTGTCCTCCCCTTGGAGATTGAGGCTTGATGGGAAGTGGATTTTCCACATTGGAATGTCGACACTTGTGGCCTCAGTGTTACCTGATAAACAGTGTAGTTGCCCATCTTCTCCTCATTGCAGGATTGCCTTTTCAGGAGAAGTGATTTTCCATGAAACAAACGTTGCCTTTCAATTCCTGCTAGGTGCTCCTCGCTCAGCAACTTTTAGTGAATATGCCGAGCGCATGGGACGACTGGCCTCACTCTAACGTTCTGCTTTTCTCGTCACAATGGTAAGCAGGCAGCAGGTTCAATGCAGCTTTTGTCAAAGCAGTGCTTTTACTCTAGGAAGCCTTTTTGATGCCTTAGGACACGCCAGTGGGCACTAGGATCTAAGATGTACACGAGGGACTGCCAGTCTCTTCTGGGACTTGTGAGCGACGTTCAGTGGAGGACAACTCTATGCCAAAAAAGGGCAGTGAATGGCTTCTTTTGTTAAACCTCTAGAATGTGGTAAGTTGAAACAACTCAAGTATCTCCCTTCTAACGCACCATGGAGGTACAAAATCGAGAAAGAAAGAGCAGGTCAATGTTCGGTGGTCCCTTCTGAACATAAGGCATGAAGGGATACTTTATTTACCTCCTTGGGATTTAGAGAGTTGCAGGCTCAATTCTCCCTGAGAAACACTATACTTGCACATCTTCCCTTCATAGCACATTTGCCATTGTGATGACGAGAGTTTCTAGGAAAGAAACTTGGAGGTTGCCATTCCTTGGTAGTGGCTCATCCCTCGGGAATCTTCAGGGAATGGGCCAACCCCATGGGACATCTAGCCTCAAGTTTACGTTCAGCTTTTCTCATGACAGAGGTAGGCATTCAACGGGTTCCATGCAACCTTAGTGCCTGTGGTTCTTGAACTCTAGGAAGCATATCCGGTCTCTTTTGGCTCGCGGTTCTGCACTAGGTTTTGAAACGTACTAAAAGGACTGCCTGTGTCTTTGGGCGGTTGTGAGCAGTCTACCGTTGGGAACAACTAGATGCCAAGTGATGGGCAGTGAAGGACTTCGTTGGTTACACACCTAGATTGCGATAGCTTGAAAGCAACACCGTTATCAACGTTCCATGCCTTCCTTCATGAAAAGCGTGTCTACATTCTTGAGGAAACCTGAGCTGCACTGAAAAGCACAATTAGCCTACCCTTGCTTCTGGGAACTAATCCGTGAAGTCTGTCTGCCTCAATCAGCACCTACACTTCACGTCCAGCTTCAAAAATTACAGGGTTTGCCTTAACTGAGAGGTATTGCAGAGAAACATTGCCACCTAGGCCCCACTAAGGCATCAGCTTGATATCCTTACACCACAATCACGACTCCCAGCAGGGCAATGGTTACCAATGTCATGGTCCATCGTGTCCACTGCATGTGCAGTAAGAGAGTCAGAAACGCCAGGGGAATATTCTGCTTCGTCGCCATGTATATTGAGGCTTCCTGGGAAAGTTTATTTTCCTCATTGCAAAGCGGAGAGTTGCGGCCTCAGTGTTACCTGGTAAACACTGTTGTTGCCCATCTTCTCTTAATTGCACAATGGTCTATGTGAGGACAAGTGATTTTCCAAGAAAGAAACTTGGAGCTTGCCATTCCTTGGTAGGTGCTCATCCTTCGGTAATCTACAGTGAATTGGCGACCCCTTTTGACCACTAACTTCAAGCTAACGTTCCTCTTGTATCATGCCACAGGTTGGCATGCAGCAGAATCCATGTAGCCTTCTTCAGTGTGGTTCTTGGGCTCTAGGAAGGATTCCAGATCTCTCAGTACTAGCGGTTCTGCACCAGCCAGAGAAACGCACAAGAAGGACGGCCTGGGTGTTTGGGCCTTTGTGAGCAATGCAGCGTTGGGAACAGCTAGATGCCGAGTCATGGGCAGTGAAGGGCTTCTTTGGTTAAACCTCTAGATTGTGGCAAGTTGAAACAAGTCAAGTATCTCCCTTCTAAAGCACCTTGGAGGTACAAAATGGAGAAAGAAACAGCAGGGTCAATGCTCTTTTGGCCCTTTTGAAAATAAGGCTTGAAGGGAAACTTTATTTTCCTCATTGGGATTTACAGAGCTGCATGCTCAGTTCTCCCTGAGAAACACTGTAGTTGCACATGTTCCATTCATAGCACAATTGCCTTTGTGATGAGAAGTGAGTTTCTAGGAAAGAAACTTGGAGGTTACCGTTCCTTGGTAAGTGCTCATCCTTCGGTAATCTTCAGTGAATTGGCGAACCCTTTTGACCAGTAGCCTCAAGGTAACGTTCCTCTGCTATCAAGCAACAGGTTGGCATGCAGCAGAATACATGTAGCCTCATTCAGGTTGGTTCCTGAGCTCTGGGAAGCATTCCAGGTCTCTTAATACTGGCAGGTCTGCACTAGGATGAGCAACGTACAAGAAGGATGGCCTGTGTCTTTGGGGTGTTGTGAGCAGTGCAGCATTGAGAACAGCTAGATGCCGAGTCCTGGGAGCTTAAGGGCTTCTTTCTTAAACTCTAGAACGTAGTCAGTTGAAACAACTCAAGTATCTCCCTTCTAAAGCCCCTTGGAAGTACAAAACAGAGAAAGAAACGGCAAGGTCAATGCTCTGTGGGCGTTTTTGAATATAAGGCTTGAAGGGAAACTTTATTTTCCTCATTGGGATTTAGAGAGTTGCGGGGTCAATTCTCACTGACAGACAATCTAGTTGCATATGGTCCCTTCATGGCACAATTCCCTTTTTGATGACGAGAGAATTTCTAAGAAAGAAATTTGGAGGTTGCCATTCTTTGGTAGGTGCTCATCCTTCAGTAATCTTTAGTGAATTGGCGACCCCATTGACCACTAGCCACAGCTAACGTTCCTCTTGTGTCATGACACAGATTGGCATGCAGCAGAATCTTATTCAGTGTGGTCCTTGAGCTCTAGGAAGGATTCCAGGTCTCTTAGTACTGGCGGGTATTCACTAGGATGAGAAACGTACGAGAATGACGGCCTGTGTGTTTGGGCCTTTGTGAGCAATGTAGCGTTGGGAACAGCTAGATGCCGAGTCATGGGCAGTGAAGGGCTTCGTTGGTTAAACCTTTAGATTGTGGCAAATTGAAACAACTGAAGTATCACCCTTCTAAAGCACCTTTGTGGTACAAAAGAAGGAAAGAAATAGGAGGGTCAAGGCTCTGCGGACCCTTTCGAAAATAAGGTAAGGCTTGAAGGGAAACTTTATTTTCCTCATTGGGGTTTCGAGAGTTTTGGGCCCAATTCTACCCGAGAAACACTGTACTTACGCATGTTCCCTTCAGAGCACCGTTGCCTTTGTGATGACAAGTGAGTTTCTAGGAAAGAGACTTGGAGGTTGTTATTCCTTGGCAGATGATCATCCTTCGGTAATCATCAGTGAATTGGCGAAACCGTTTGAGCTTTAGCCTCAAGCTAACGTTCCTCTTGTATCCTCCCACAGATTGGCATGCAGCAGAATCCATGTAGCGTTATTCAGTGTGGTTCTTGAACTCTTGGAAGCATTCCAGGTCTCTTAGGACTGGCAGGTCTGCACTAGGATGAGAAACGTACAAGAAGGACGGCCTGGGTGTTTGGGCCTTTGTGAGCAATGCAGCACTGGGAACAGCTAGATGCTGAGTCATGGGCAGTGAAGGGCTTTTTTGGTTAAACGTCTAGATTGTTGCAAGTTGAGACAACTCAAGTATCTCCCGTCTAAAGCACCTTGGAGGTTCAAAACAGAGAAAGAAACCACAGGGTCAATGCTCTGCAGGCCCTTTTGAAAATAAGGCTTGGAGGGAAACTTTATTTTCCTCATTGGGATCTAGAGAGCTGCGGGCTCAATTCTCCCTGAGAAACACTGTAGTTGCACATGTTCTCTTCATAGCACAATTGCCTTTGTGATGACAAGTGAGTTTCTAGGAAAGAAACTTGGAGGTTGCCATTGTTTGGGAGGTGCTCACCCTTCGGTAATCTTCAGTGAAATGGCGAGCCTATTTGACGACCAGCCTCAAGCTAACGTTCCTCTTGTATCATGCCACAGGTTGACATGCAGCAGAATCCATGTAGCCTTATTCAGTGTGGTTCTTGAGCTTTAGGAAGCATTCCAGGTCTCTGAAAACTGGCGGGTCTCCACTAGGGTGAGAAGCGTACAAGAAGGACTGCCTGTGTTTTCGAGGAATTGTGAGCAATGCACCTTTGGCAACAGCTAGATGCCGAGTCATGGGCAGTGAAGGGCTTCTTTTTCTAAACCTCTAGAATGTGGTAAGTTGCAACAACTCAACTATCTCACTTGTAAGCACATTGGAGGTGCCAAAATGAGAACGAAACAGCAGGGTCAATGCTCTGTGAGCACTTTGGAAAATAAGGCTTGAAGGGAAGCTTTATTTTCCTCCTTGGGATTTAGAGCGTGTCGGGCTCAATTCTCCCTGAGAAACACTGTAATTGCACATGTTCTCTTCATAGCACAAATGGCTTTGTGATGACAAGTGAGTTTCTAGGAAGGAAACTTGGAGGTGGCCATTCTTTTGTAGCTGCTCACCCTTCAGTAATCGTCAGTGAGTTGGCGATCCCATTTGACCATTAACCTCAAGCTGACATTCCTCTTGTATCATGTCACAGGTTGGTATGCAGCAGAAACCATGTGGACTTATTCAGTGTGGTTGTTGAGCTGTGGGAAGCATTCCAGGTCTCCTAGGACTCGGGGGTCTTCACTAGATCTGATACGTACAAAAAGGACAGCCTGTGTCTTCGGGGCGTTGTGAGCAATGCACCGTTGGGAACAGCTAGTTGCCGAATCATGGGCAGTGAAGGGTTTCGTTGGATAAACGCCGAGATTGCGACACCTTGAAAACACCTAGCTATCAGCGTTCTGTTCACTCCTTCGTGCCAAACGTGTCTGCTTTTCTGCCTATCCCCGAGCACACGAAAAATATAATGATCCTACCCTTCCTTCTGGGAACCCACACGTGATGGAATCTACCCCAGGCAAGCCAGTGGACTTTAAGTGCAGCCTGAAAAATTACAGGTTTTCCCTTGAAAGCTAGGTATTCCGGAGATCCATTTTACACCCAGTCCTCACTAACCTATGACTCTGTAATCCCTTCAGCACACTCACTACTCCCTGTATCGCAAAGTTTACTCACTAACAGGTCTACTTGGTCACCTGAATGTCCAATAGGTACTCAGAAACGGCAGCATAAGATGCTGTGTCCTCCCCTTGGAGATTGAGGCTTGATGGGAAGTGGATTTTCCACATTGGAATGTCGACACTTGTGGCCTCAGTGTTACCTGATAAACAGTGTAGTTGCCCATCTTCTCCTCATTGCAGGATTGCCTTTTCAGGAGAAGTGATTTTCCATGAAACAAACGTTGCCTTTCAATTCCTGCTAGGTGCTCCTCGCTCAGCAACTTTTAGTGAATATGCCGAGCGCATGGGACGACTGGCCTCACTCTAACGTTCTGCTTTTTTCGTCACAATGGTAAGCAGGCAGCAGGTTCAATGCAGCTTTTGTCAAAGCAGTGCTTTTACTCTAGGAAGCCTTTTTGATGCCTTAGGACACGCCAGTGGGCACTAGGATCTAAGATGTACACGAGGGACTGCCAGTCTCTTCTGGGACTTGTGAGCGACGTTCAGTGGAGGACAACTCTATGCCAAAAAAGGGCAGTGAATGGCTTCTTTTGTTAAACCTCTAGAATGTGGTAAGTTGAAACAACTCAAGTATCTCCCTTCTAACGCACCATGGAGGTACAAAATCGAGAAAGAAAGAGCAGGTCAATGTTCGGTGGTCCCTTCTGAACATAAGGCATGAAGGGATACTTTATTTACCTCCTTGGGATTTAGAGAGTTGCAGGCTCAATTCTCCCTGCGAAACACTATACTTGCACATCTTCCCTTCATAGCACATTTGCCATTGTGATGACGAGAGTTTCTAGGAAAGAAACTTGGAGGTTGCCATTCCTTGGTAGTGGCTCATCCCTCGGGAATCTTCAGGGAATGGGCCAACCCCATGGGACATCTAGCCTCAAGTTTACGTTCAGCTTTTCTCATGACAGAGGTAGGCATTCAACGGGTTCCATGCAACCTTAGTGCCTGTGGTTCTTGAACTCTAGGAAGCATATCCGGTCTCTTTTGGCTCGCGGTTCTGCACTAGGTTTTGAAACGTACTAAAAGGACTGCCTGTGTCTTTGGGCGGTTGTGAGCAGTCTACCGTTGGGAACAACTAGATGCCAAGTGATGGGCAGTGAAGGACTTCG
Source organism: Balaenoptera physalus (assembly GCF_965194825.1). Lineage (NCBI taxonomy): Eukaryota > Metazoa > Chordata > Mammalia > Artiodactyla > Balaenopteridae > Balaenoptera > Balaenoptera physalus. The sequence continues at coordinate 53,452,625 of NC_138896.1, read as the reverse complement.
TTGGTTACACACCTAGATTGCGATAGCTTGAAAGCAACACCGTTATCAACGTTCCATGCCTTCCTTCATGAAAAGCGTGTCTACATTCTTGAGGAAACCTGAGCTGCACTGAAAAGCACAATTAGCCTACCCTTGCTTCTGGGAACTAATCCGTGAAGTCTGTCTGCCTCAATCAGCACCTACACTTCACGTCCAGCTTCAAAAATTACAGGGTTTGCCTTAACTGAGAGGTATTGCAGAGAAACATTGCCACCTAGGCCCCACTAAGGCATCAGCTTGATATCCTTACACCACAATCACGACTCCCAGCAGGGCAATGGTTACCAATGTCATGGTCCATCGTGTCCACTGCATGTGCAGTAAGAGAGTCAGAAACGCCAGGGGAATATTCTGCTTCGTCGCCATGTATATTGAGGCTTCCTGGGAAAGTTTATTTTCCTCATTGCAAAGCGGAGAGTTGCGGCCTCAGTGTTACCTGGTAAACACTGTTGTTGCCCATCTTCTCTTAATTGCACAATGGTCTATGTGAGGACAAGTGATTTTCCAAGAAAGAAACTTGGAGCTTGCCATTCCTTGGTAGGTGCTCATCCTTCGGTAATCTACAGTGAATTGGCGACCCCTTTTGACCACTAACTTCAAGCTAACGTTCCTCTTGTATCATGCCACAGGTTGGCATGCAGCAGAATCCATGTAGCCTTCTTCAGTGTGGTTCTTGGGCTCTAGGAAGGATTCCAGATCTCTCAGTACTAGCGGTTCTGCACCAGCCAGAGAAACGCACAAGAAGGACGGCCTGGGTGTTTGGGCCTTTGTGAGCAATGCAGCGTTGGGAACAGCTAGATGCCGAGTCATGGGCAGTGAAGGGCTTCTTTGGTTAAACCTCTAGATTGTGGCAAGTTGAAACAAGTCAAGTATCTCCCTTCTAAAGCACCTTGGAGGTACAAAATGGAGAAAGAAACAGCAGGGTCAATGCTCTTTTGGCCCTTTTGAAAATAAGGCTTGAAGGGAAACTTTATTTTCCTCATTGGGATTTACAGAGCTGCATGCTCAGTTCTCCCTGAGAAACACTGTAGTTGCACATGTTCCATTCATAGCACAATTGCCTTTGTGATGAGAAGTGAGTTTCTAGGAAAGAAACTTGGAGGTTACCGTTCCTTGGTAAGTGCTCATCCTTCGGTAATCTTCAGTGAATTGGCGAACCCTTTTGACCAGTAGCCTCAAGGTAACGTTCCTCTGCTATCAAGCAACAGGTTGGCATGCAGCAGAATACATGTAGCCTCATTCAGGTTGGTTCCTGAGCTCTGGGAAGCATTCCAGGTCTCTTAATACTGGCAGGTCTGCACTAGGATGAGCAACGTACAAGAAGGATGGCCTGTGTCTTTGGGGTGTTGTGAGCAGTGCAGCATTGAGAACAGCTAGATGCCGAGTCCTGGGAGCTTAAGGGCTTCTTTCTTAAACTCTAGAACGTAGTCAGTTGAAACAACTCAAGTATCTCCCTTCTAAAGCACCTTGGAAGTACAAAACAGAGAAAGAAACGGCAAGGTCAATGCTCTGTGGGCGTTTTTGAATATAAGGCTTGAAGGGAAACTTTATTTTCCTCATTGGGATTTAGAGAGTTGCGGGGTCAATTCTCACTGACAGACAATCTAGTTGCATATGGTCCCTTCATGGCACAATTCCCTTTTTGATGACGAGAGAATTTCTAAGAAAGAAATTTGGAGGTTGCCATTCTTTGGTAGGTGCTCATCCTTCAGTAATCTTTAGTGAATTGGCGACCCCATTGACCACTAGCCACAGCTAACGTTCCTCTTGTGTCATGACACAGATTGGCATGCAGCAGAATCTTATTCAGTGTGGTCCTTGAGCTCTAGGAAGGATTCCAGGTCTCTTAGTACTGGCGGGTATTCACTAGGATGAGAAACGTACGAGAATGACGGCCTGTGTGTTTGGGCCTTTGTGAGCAATGTAGCGTTGGGAACAGCTAGATGCCGAGTCATGGGCAGTGAAGGGCTTCGTTGGTTAAACCTTTAGATTGTGGCAAATTGAAACAACTGAAGTATCACCCTTCTAAAGCACCTTTGTGGTACAAAAGAAGGAAAGAAATAGGAGGGTCAAGGCTCTGCGGACCCTTTCGAAAATAAGGTAAGGCTTGAAGGGAAACTTTATTTTCCTCATTGGGGTTTCGAGAGTTTTGGGCCCAATTCTACCCGAGAAACACTGTACTTACGCATGTTCCCTTCAGAGCACCGTTGCCTTTGTGATGACAAGTGAGTTTCTAGGAAAGAGACTTGGAGGTTGTTATTCCTTGGCAGATGATCATCCTTCGGTAATCATCAGTGAATTGGCGAACCCGTTTGAGCTTTAGCCTCAAGCTAACGTTCCTCTTGTATCCTCCCACAGATTGGCATGCAGCAGAATCCATGTAGCGTTATTCAGTGTGGTTCTTGAACTCTTGGAAGCATTCCAGGTCTCTTAGGACTGGCAGGTCTGCACTAGGATGAGAAACGTACAAGAAGGACGGCCTGGGTGTTTGGGCCTTTGTGAGCAATGCAGCACTGGGAACAGCTAGATGCTGAGTCATGGGCAGTGAAGGGCTTTTTTGGTTAAACGTCTAGATTGTTGCAAGTTGAGACAACTCAAGTATCTCCCGTCTAAAGCACCTTGGAGGTTCAAAACAGAGAAAGAAACCACAGGGTCAATGCTCTGCAGGCCCTTTTGAAAATAAGGCTTGGAGGGAAACTTTATTTTCCTCATTGGGATCTAGAGAGCTGCGGGCTCAATTCTCCCTGAGAAACACTGTAGTTGCACATGTTCTCTTCATAGCACAATTGCCTTTGTGATGACAAGTGAGTTTCTAGGAAAGAAACTTGGAGGTTGCCATTGTTTGGGAGGTGCTCACCCTTCGGTAATCTTCAGTGAAATGGCGAGCCTATTTGACGACCAGCCTCAAGCTAACGTTCCTCTTGTATCATGCCACAGGTTGACATGCAGCAGAATCCATGTAGCCTTATTCAGTGTGGTTCTTGAGCTTTAGGAAGCATTCCAGGTCTCTGAAAACTGGCGGGTCTCCACTAGGGTGAGAAGCGTACAAGAAGGACTGCCTGTGTTTTCGAGGAATTGTGAGCAATGCACCTTTGGCAACAGCTAGATGCCGAGTCATGGGCAGTGAAGGGCTTCTTTTTCTAAACCTCTAGAATGTGGTAAGTTGCAACAACTCAACTATCTCACTTGTAAGCACATTGGAGGTGCCAAAATGAGAACGAAACAGCAGGGTCAATGCTCTGTGAGCACTTTGGAAAATAAGGCTTGAAGGGAAGCTTTATTTACCTCCTTGGGATTTAGAGCGTGTCGGGCTCAATTCTCCCTGAGAAACACTGTAATTGCACATGTTCTCTTCATAGCACAAATGGCTTTGTGATGACAAGTGAGTTTCTAGGAAGGAAACTTGGAGGTGGCCATTCTTTTGTAGCTGCTCACCCTTCAGTAATCGTCAGTGAGTTGGCGATCCCATTTGACCATTAACCTCAAGCTGACATTCCTCTTGTATCATGTCACAGGTTGGTATGCAGCAGAAACCATGTGGACTTATTCAGTGTGGTTGTTGAGCTGTGGGAAGCATTCCAGGTCTCCTAGGACTCGGGGGTCTTCACTAGATCTGATACGTACAAAAAGGACAGCCTGTGTCTTCGGGGCGTTGTGAGCAATGCACCGTTGGGAACAGCTAGTTGCCGAATCATGGGCAGTGAAGGGTTTCGTTGGATAAACGCCGAGATTGCGACACCTTGAAAACACCTAGCTATCAGCGTTCTGTTCACTCCTTCGTGCCAAACGTGTCTGCTTTTCTGCCTATCCCCGAGCACACGAAAAATATAATGATCCTACCCTTCCTTCTGGGAACCCACACGTGATGGAATCTACCCCAGGCAAGCCAGTGGACTTTAAGTGCAGCCTGAAAAATTACAGGTTTTCCCTTGAAAGCTAGGTATTCCGGAGATCCATTTTACACCCAGTCCTCACTAACCTATGACTCTGTAATCCCTTCAGCACACTCACTACTCCCTGTATCGCAAAGTTTACTCACTAACAGGTCTACTTGGTCACCTGAATGTCCAATAGGTACTCAGAAACGGCAGCATAAGATGCTGTGTCCTCCCCTTGGAGATTGAGGCTTGATGGGAAGTGGATTTTCCACATTGGAATGTCGACACTTGTGGCCTCAGTGTTACCTGATAAACAGTGTAGTTGCCCATCTTCTCCTCATTGCAGGATTGCCTTTTCAGGAGAAGTGATTTTCCATGAAACAAACGTTGCCTTTCAATTCCTGCTAGGTGCTCCTCGCTCAGCAACTTTTAGTGAATATGCCGAGCGCATGGGACGACTGGCCTCACTCTAACGTTCTGCTTTTCTCGTCACAATGGTAAGCAGGCAGCAGGTTCAATGCAGCTTTTGTCAAAGCAGTGCTTTTACTCTAGGAAGCCTTTTTGATGCCTTAGGACACGCCAGTGGGCACTAGGATCTAAGATGTACACGAGGGACTGCCAGTCTCTTCTGGGACTTGTGAGCGACGTTCAGTGGAGGACAACTCTATGCCAAAAAAGGGCAGTGAATGGCTTCTTTTGTTAAACCTCTAGAATGTGGTAAGTTGAAACAACTCAAGTATCTCCCTTCTAACGCACCATGGAGGTACAAAATCGAGAAAGAAAGAGCAGGTCAATGTTCGGTGGTCCCTTCTGAACATAAGGCATGAAGGGATACTTTATTTACCTCCTTGGGATTTAGAGAGTTGCAGGCTCAATTCTCCCTGAGAAACACTATACTTGCACATCTTCCCTTCATAGCACATTTGCCATTGTGATGACGAGAGTTTCTAGGAAAGAAACTTGGAGGTTGCCATTCCTTGGTAGTGGCTCATCCCTCGGGAATCTTCAGGGAATGGGCCAACCCCATGGGACATCTAGCCTCAAGTTTACGTTCAGCTTTTCTCATGACAGAGGTAGGCATTCAACGGGTTCCATGCAACCTTAGTGCCTGTGGTTCTTGAACTCTAGGAAGCATATCCGGTCTCTTTTGGCTCGCGGTTCTGCACTAGGTTTTGAAACGTACTAAAAGGACTGCCTGTGTCTTTGGGCGGTTGTGAGCAGTCTACCGTTGGGAACAACTAGATGCCAAGTGATGGGCAGTGAAGGACTTCGTTGGTTACACACCTAGATTGCGATAGCTTGAAAGCAACACCGTTATCAACGTTCCATGCCTTCCTTCATGAAAAGCGTGTCTACATTCTTGAGGAAACCTGAGCTGCACTGAAAAGCACAATTAGCCTACCCTTGCTTCTGGGAACTAATCCGTGAAGTCTGTCTGCCTCAATCAGCACCTACACTTCACGTCCAGCTTCAAAAATTACAGGGTTTGCCTTAACTGAGAGGTATTGCAGAGAAACATTGCCACCTAGGCCCCACTAAGGCATCAGCTTGATATCCTTACACCACAATCACGACTCCCAGCAGGGCAATGGTTACCAATGTCATGGTCCATCGTGTCCACTGCATGTGCAGTAAGAGAGTCAGAAACGCCAGGGGAATATTCTGCTTCGTCGCCATGTATATTGAGGCTTCCTGGGAAAGTTTATTTTCCTCATTGCAAAGCGGAGAGTTGCGGCCTCAGTGTTACCTGGTAAACACTGTTGTTGCCCATCTTCTCTTAATTGCACAATGGTCTATGTGAGGACAAGTGATTTTCCAAGAAAGAAACTTGGAGCTTGCCATTCCTTGGTAGGTGCTCATCCTTCGGTAATCTACAGTGAATTGGCGACCCCTTTTGACCACTAACTTCAAGCTAACGTTCCTCTTGTATCATGCCACAGGTTGGCATGCAGCAGAATCCATGTAGCCTTCTTCAGTGTGGTTCTTGGGCTCTAGGAAGGATTCCAGATCTCTCAGTACTAGCGGTTCTGCACCAGCCAGAGAAACGCACAAGAAGGACGGCCTGGGTGTTTGGGCCTTTGTGAGCAATGCAGCGTTGGGAACAGCTAGATGCCGAGTCATGGGCAGTGAAGGGCTTCTTTGGTTAAACCTCTAGATTGTGGCAAGTTGAAACAAGTCAAGTATCTCCCTTCTAAAGCACCTTGGAGGTACAAAATGGAGAAAGAAACAGCAGGGTCAATGCTCTTTTGGCCCTTTTGAAAATAAGGCTTGAAGGGAAACTTTATTTTCCTCATTGGGATTTACAGAGCTGCATGCTCAGTTCTCCCTGAGAAACACTGTAGTTGCACATGTTCCATTCATAGCACAATTGCCTTTGTGATGAGAAGTGAGTTTCTAGGAAAGAAACTTGGAGGTTACCGTTCCTTGGTAAGTGCTCATCCTTCGGTAATCTTCAGTGAATTGGCGAACCCTTTTGACCAGTAGCCTCAAGGTAACGTTCCTCTGCTATCAAGCAACAGGTTGGCATGCAGCAGAATACATGTAGCCTCATTCAGGTTGGTTCCTGAGCTATGGGAAGCATTCCAGGTCTCTTAATACTGGCAGGTCTGCACTAGGATGAGCAACGTACAAGAAGGATGGCCTGTGTCTTTGGGGTGTTGTGAGCAGTGCAGCATTGAGAACAGCTAGATGCCGAGTCCTGGGAGCTTAAGGGCTTCTTTCTTAAACTCTAGAACGTAGTCAGTTGAAACAACTCAAGTATCTCCCTTCTAAAGCACCTTGGAAGTACAAAACAGAGAAAGAAACGGCAAGGTCAATGCTCTGTGGGCGTTTTTGAATATAAGGCTTGAAGGGAAACTTTATTTTCCTCATTGGGATTTAGAGAGTTGCGGGGTCAATTCTCACTGACAGACAATCTAGTTGCATATGGTCCCTTCATGGCACAATTCCCTTTTTGATGACGAGAGAATTTCTAAGAAAGAAATTTGGAGGTTGCCATTCTTTGGTAGGTGCTCATCCTTCAGTAATCTTTAGTGAATTGGCGACCCCATTGACCACTAGCCACAGCTAACGTTCCTCTTGTGTCATGACACAGATTGGCATGCAGCAGAATCTTATTCAGTGTGGTCCTTGAGCTCTAGGAAGGATTCCAGGTCTCTTAGTACTGGCGGGTATTCACTAGGATGAGAAACGTACGAGAATGACGGCCTGTGTGTTTGGGCCTTTGTGAGCAATGTAGCGTTGGGAACAGCTAGATGCCGAGTCATGGGCAGTGAAGGGCTTCGTTGGTTAAACCTTTAGATTGTGGCAAATTGAAACAACTGAAGTATCACCCTTCTAAAGCACCTTTGTGGTACAAAAGAAGGAAAGAAATAGGAGGGTCAAGGCTCTGCGGACCCTTTCGAAAATAAGGTAAGGCTTGAAGGGAAACTTTATTTTCCTCATTGGGGTTTCGAGAGTTTTGGGCCCAATTCTACCCGAGAAACACTGTACTTACGCATGTTCCCTTCAGAGCACCGTTGCCTTTGTGATGACAAGTGAGTTTCTAGGAAAGAGACTTGGAGGTTGTTATTCCTTGGCAGATGATCATCCTTCGGTAATCATCAGTGAATTGGCGAACCCGTTTGAGCTTTAGCCTCAAGCTAACGTTCCTCTTCTATCCTCCCACAGATTGGCATGCAGCAGAATCCATGTAGCGTTATTCAGTGTGGTTCTTGAACTCTTGGAAGCATTCCAGGTCTCTTAGGACTGGCAGGTCTGCACTAGGATGAGAAACGTACAAGAAGGACGGCCTGGGTGTTTGGGCCTTTGTGAGCAATGCAGCACTGGGAACAGCTAGATGCTGAGTCATGGGCAGTGAAGGGCTTTTTTGGTTAAACGTCTAGATTGTTGCAAGTTGAGACAACTCAAGTATCTCCCGTCTAAAGCACCTTGGAGGTTCAAAACAGAGAAAGAAACCACAGGGTCAATGCTCTGCAGGCCCTTTTGAAAATAAGGCTTGGAGGGAAACTTTATTTTCCTCATTGGGATCTAGAGAGCTGCGGGCTCAATTCTCCCTGAGAAACACTGTAGTTGCACATGTTCTCTTCATAGCACAATTGCCTTTGTGATGACAAGTGAGTTTCTAGGAAAGAAACTTGGAGGTTGCCATTGTTTGGGAGGTGCTCACCCTTCGGTAATCTTCAGTGAAATGGCGAGCCTATTTGACGACCAGCCTCAAGCTAACGTTCCTCTTGTATCATGCCACAGGTTGACATGCAGCAGAATCCATGTAGCCTTATTCAGTGTGGTTCTTGAGCTTTAGGAAGCATTCCAGGTCTCTGAAAACTGGCGGGTCTCCACTAGGGTGAGAAGCGTACAAGAAGGACTGCCTGTGTTTTCGAGGAATTGTGAGCAATGCACCTTTGGCAACAGCTAGATGCCGAGTCATGGGCAGTGAAGGGCTTCTTTTTCTAAACCTCTAGAATGAGGTAAGTTGCAACAACTCAACTATCTCACTTGTAAGCACATTGGAGGTGCCAAAATGAGAACGAAACAGCAGGGTCAATGCTCTGTGAGCACTTTGGAAAATAAGGCTTGAAGGGAAGCTTTATTTACCTCCTTGGGATTTAGAGCGTGTCGGGCTCAATTCTCCCTGAGAAACACTGTAATTGCACATGTTCTCTTCATAGCACAAATGGCTTTGTGATGACAAGTGAGTTTCTAGGAAGGAAACTTGGAGGTGGCCATTCTTTTGTAGCTGCTCACCCTTCAGTAATCGTCAGTGAGTTGGCGATCCCATTTGACCATTAACCTCAAGCTGACATTCCTCTTGTATCATGTCACAGGTTGGTATGCAGCAGAAACCATGTGGACTTATTCAGTGTGGTTGTTGAGCTGTGGGAAGCATTCCAGGTCTCCTAGGACTCGGGGGTCTTCACTAGATCTGATACGTACAAAAAGGACAGCCTGTGTCTTCGGGGCGTTGTGAGCAATGCACCGTTGGGAACAGCTAGTTGCCGAATCATGGGCAGTGAAGGGTTTCGTTGGATAAACGCCGAGATTGCGACACCTTGAAAACACCTAGCTATCAGCGTTCTGTTCACTCCTTCGTGCCAAACGTGTCTGCTTTTCTGCCTATCCCCGAGCACACGAAAAATATAATGATCCTACCCTTCCTTCTGGGAACCCACACGTGATGGAATCTACCCCAGGCAAGCCAGTGGACTTTAAGTGCAGCCTGAAAAATTACAGGTTTTCCCTTGAAAGCTAGGTATTCCGGAGATCCATTTTACACCCAGTCCTCACTAACCTATGACTCTGTAATCCCTTCAGCACACTCACTACTCCCTGTATCGCAAAGTTTACTCACTAACAGGTCTACTTGGTCACCTGAATGTCCAATAGGTACTCAGAAACGGCAGCATAAGATGCTGTGTCCTCCCCTTGGAGATTGAGGCTTGATGGGAAGTGGATTTTCCACATTGGAATGTCGACACTTGTGGCCTCAGTGTTACCTGATAAACAGTGTAGTTGCCCATCTTCTCCTCATTGCAGGATTGCCTTTTCAGGAGAAGTGATTTTCCATGAAACAAACGTTGCCTTTCAATTCCTGCTAGGTGCTCCTCGCTCAGCAACTTTTAGTGAATATGCCGAGCGCATGGGACGACTGGCCTCACTCTAACGTTCTGCTTTTCTCGTCACAATGGTAAGCAGGCAGCAGGTTCAATGCAGCTTTTGTCAAAGCAGTGCTTTTACTCTAGGAAGCCTTTTTGATGCCTTAGGACACGCCAGTGGGCACTAGGATCTAAGATGTACACGAGGGACTGCCAGTCTCTTCTGGGACTTGTGAGCGACGTTCAGTGGAGGACAACTCTATGCCAAAAAAGGGCAGTGAATGGCTTCTTTTGTTAAACCTCTAGAATGTGGTAAGTTGAAACAACTCAAGTATCTCCCTTCTAACGCACCATGGAGGTACAAAATCGAGAAAGAAAGAGCAGGTCAATGTTCGGTGGTCCCTTCTGAACATAAGGCATGAAGGGATACTTTATTTACCTCCTTGGGATTTAGAGAGTTGCAGGCTCAATTCTCCCTGAGAAACACTATACTTGCACATCTTCCCTTCATAGCACATTTGCCATTGTGATGACGAGAGTTTCTAGGAAAGAAACTTGGAGGTTGCCATTCCTTGGTAGTGGCTCATCCCTCGGGAATCTTCAGGGAATGGGCCAACCCCATGGGACATCTAGCCTCAAGTTTACGTTCAGCTTTTCTCATGACAGAGGTAGGCATTCAACGGGTTCCATGCAACCTTAGTGCCTGTGGTTCTTGAACTCTAGGAAGCATATCCGGTCTCTTTTGGCTCGCGGTTCTGCACTAGGTTTTGAAACGTACTAAAAGGACTGCCTGTGTCTTTGGGCGGTTGTGAGCAGTCTACCGTTGGGAACAACTAGATGCCAAGTGATGGGCAGTGAAGGACTTCGTTGGTTACACACCTAGATTGCGATAGCTTGAAAGCAACACCGTTATCAACGTTCCATGCCTTCCTTCATGAAAAGCGTGTCTACATTCTTGAGGAAACCTGAGCTGCACTGAAAAGCACAATTAGCCTACCCTTGCTTCTGGGAACTAATCCGTGAAGTCTGTCTGCCTCAATCAGCACCTACACTTCACGTCCAGCTTCAAAAATTACAGGGTTTGCCTTAACTGAGAGGTATTGCAGAGAAACATTGCCACCTAGGCCCCACTAAGGCATCAGCTTGATATCCTTACACCACAATCACGACTCCCAGCAGGGCAATGGTTACCAATGTCATGGTCCATCGTGTCCACTGCATGTGCAGTAAGAGAGTCAGAAACGCCAGGGGAATATTCTGCTTCGTCGCCATGTATATTGAGGCTTCCTGGGAAAGTTTATTTTCCTCATTGCAAAGCGGAGAGTTGCGGCCTCAGTGTTACCTGGTAAACACTGTTGTTGCCCATCTTCTCTTAATTGCACAATGGTCTATGTGAGGACAAGTGATTTTCCAAGAAAGAAACTTGGAGCTTGCCATTCCTTGGTAGGTGCTCATCCTTCGGTAATCTACAGTGAATTGGCGACCCCTTTTGACCACTAACTTCAAGCTAACGTTCCTCTTGTATCATGCCACAGGTTGGCATGCAGCAGAATCCATGTAGCCTTCTTCAGTGTGGTTCTTGGGCTCTAGGAAGGATTCCAGATCTCTCAGTACTAGCGGTTCTGCACCAGCCAGAGAAACGCACAAGAAGGACGGCCTGGGTGTTTGGGCCTTTGTGAGCAATGCAGCGTTGGGAACAGCTAGATGCCGAGTCATGGGCAGTGAAGGGCTTCTTTGGTTAAACCTCTAGATTGTGGCAAGTTGAAACAAGTCAAGTATCTCCCTTCTAAAGCACCTTGGAGGTACAAAATGGAGAAAGAAACAGCAGGGTCAATGCTCTTTTGGCCCTTTTGAAAATAAGGCTTGAAGGGAAACTTTATTTTCCTCATTGGGATTTACAGAGCTGCATGCTCAGTTCTCCCTGAGAAACACTGTAGTTGCACATGTTCCATTCATAGCACAATTGCCTTTGTGATGAGAAGTGAGTTTCTAGGAAAGAAACTTGGAGGTTACCGTTCCTTGGTAAGTGCTCATCCTTCGGTAATCTTCAGTGAATTGGCGAACCCTTTTGACCAGTAGCCTCAAGGTAACGTTCCTCTGCTATGAAGCAACAGGTTGGCATGCAGCAGAATACATGTAGCCTCATTCAGGTTGGTTCCTGAGCTATGGGAAGCATTCCAGGTCTCTTAATACTGGCAGGTCTGCACTAGGATGAGCAACGTACAAGAAGGATGGCCTGTGTCTTTGGGGTGTTGTGAGCAGTGCAGCATTGAGAACAGCTAGATGCCGAGTCCTGGGAGCTTAAGGGCTTCTTTCTTAAACTCTAGAACGTAGTCAGTTGAAACAACTCAAGTATCTCCCTTCTAAAGCACCTTGGAAGTACAAAACAGAGAAAGAAACGGCAAGGTCAATGCTCTGTGGGCGTTTTTGAATATAAGGCTTGAAGGGAAACTTTATTTTCCTCATTGGGATTTAGAGAGTTGCGGGGTCAATTCTCACTGACAGACAATCTAGTTGCATATGGTCCCTTCATGGCACAATTCCCTTTTTGATGACGAGAGAATTTCTAAGAAAGAAATTTGGAGGTTGCCATTCTTTGGTAGGTGCTCATCCTTCAGTAATCTTTAGTGAATTGGCGACCCCATTGACCACTAGCCACAGCTAACGTTCCTCTTGTGTCATGACACAGATTGGCATGCAGCAGAATCTTATTCAGTGTGGTCCTTGAGCTCTAGGAAGGATTCCAGGTCTCTTAGTACTGGCGGGTATTCACTAGGATGAGAAACGTACGAGAATGACGGCCTGTGTGTTTGGGCCTTTGTGAGCAATGTAGCGTTGGGAACAGCTAGATGCCGAGTCATGGGCAGTGAAGGGCTTCGTTGGTTAAACCTTTAGATTGTGGCAAATTGAAACAACTGAAGTATCACCCTTCTAAAGCACCTTTGTGGTACAAAAGAAGGAAAGAAATAGGAGGGTCAAGGCTCTGCGGACCCTTTCGAAAATAAGGTAAGGCTTGAAGGGAAACTTTATTTTCCTCATTGGGGTTTCGAGAGTTTTGGGCCCAATTCTACCCGAGAAACACTGTACTTACGCATGTTCCCTTCAGAGCACCGTTGCCTTTGTGATGACAAGTGAGTTTCTAGGAAAGAGACTTGGAGGTTGTTATTCCTTGGCAGATGATCATCCTTCGGTAATCATCAGTGAATTGGCGAACCCGTTTGAGCTTTAGCCTCAAGCTAACGTTCCTCTTCTATCCTCCCACAGATTGGCATGCAGCAGAATCCATGTAGCGTTATTCAGTGTGGTTCTTGAACTCTTGGAAGCATTCCAGGTCTCTTAGGACTGGCAGGTCTGCACTAGGATGAGAAACGTACAAGAAGGACGGCCTGGGTGTTTGGGCCTTTGTGAGCAATGCAGCACTGGGAACAGCTAGATGCTGAGTCATGGGCAGTGAAGGGCTTTTTTGGTTAAACGTCTAGATTGTTGCAAGTTGAGACAACTCAAGTATCTCCCGTCTAAAGCACCTTGGAGGTTCAAAACAGAGAAAGAAACCACAGGGTCAATGCTCTGCAGGCCCTTTTGAAAATAAGGCTTGGAGGGAAACTTTATTTTCCTCATTGGGATCTAGAGAGCTGCGGGCTCAATTCTCCCTGAGAAACACTGTAGTTGCACATGTTCTCTTCATAGCACAATTGCCTTTGTGATGACAAGTGAGTTTCTAGGAAAGAAACTTGGAGGTTGCCATTGTTTGGGAGGTGCTCACCCTTCGGTAATCTTCAGTGAAATGGCGAGCCTATTTGACGACCAGCCTCAAGCTAACGTTCCTCTTGTATCATGCCACAGGTTGACATGCAGCAGAATCCATGTAGCCTTATTCAGTGTGGTTCTTGAGCTTTAGGAAGCATTCCAGGTCTCTGAAAACTGGCGGGTCTCCACTAGGGTGAGAAGCGTACAAGAAGGACTGCCTGTGTTTTCGAGGAATTGTGAGCAATGCACCTTTGGCAACAGCTAGATGCCGAGTCATGGGCAGTGAAGGGCTTCTTTTTCTAAACCTCTAGAATGAGGTAAGTTGCAACAACTCAACTATCTCACTTGTAAGCACATTGGAGGTGCCAAAATGAGAACGAAACAGCAGGGTCAATGCTCTGTGAGCACTTTGGAAAATAAGGCTTGAAGGGAAGCTTTATTTTCCTCCTTGGGATTTAGAGCGTGTCGGGCTCAATTCTCCCTGAGAAACACTGTAATTGCACATGTTCTCTTCATAGCACAAATGGCTTTGTGATGACAAGTGAGTTTCTAGGAAGGAAACTTGGAGGTGGCCATTCTTTTGTAGCTGCTCACCCTTCAGTAATCGTCAGTGAGTTGGCGATCCCATTTGACCATTAACCTCAAGCTGACATTCCTCTTGTATCATGTCACAGGTTGGTATGCAGCAGAAACCATGTGGACTTATTCAGTGTGGTTGTTGAGCTGTGGGAAGCATTCCAGGTCTCCTAGGACTCGGGGGTCTTCACTAGATCTGATACGTACAAAAAGGACAGCCTGTGTCTTCGGGGCGTTGTGAGCAATGCACCGTTGGGAACAGCTAGTTGCCGAATCATGGGCAGTGAAGGGTTTCGTTGGATAAACGCCGAGATTGCGACACCTTGAAAACACCTAGCTATCAGCGTTCTGTTCACTCCTTCGTGCCAAACGTGTCTGCTTTTCTGCCTATCCCCGAGCACACGAAAAATATAATGATCCTACCCTTCCTTCTGGGAACCCACACGTGATGGAATCTACCCCAGGCAAGCCAGTGGACTTTAAGTGCAGCCTGAAAAATTACAGGTTTTCCCTTGAAAGCTAGGTATTCCGGAGATCCATTTTACACCCAGTCCTCACTAACCTATGACTCTGTAATCCCTTCAGCACACTCACTACTCCCTGTATCGCAAAGTTTACTCACTAACAGGTCTACTTGGTCACCTGAATGTCCAATAGGTACTCAGAAACGGCAGCATAAGATGCTGTGTCCTCCCCTTGGAGATTGAGGCTTGATGGGAAGTGGATTTTCCACATTGGAATGTCGACACTTGTGGCCTCAGTGTTACCTGATAAACAGTGTAGTTGCCCATCTTCTCCTCATTGCAGGATTGCCTTTTCAGGAGAAGTGATTTTCCATGAAACAAACGTTGCCTTTCAATTCCTGCTAGGTGCTCCTCGCTCAGCAACTTTTAGTGAATATGCCGAGCGCATGGGACGACTGGCCTCACTCTAACGTTCTGCTTTTCTCGTCACAATGGTAAGCAGGCAGCAGGTTCAATGCAGCTTTTGTCAAAGCAGTGCTTTTACTCTAGGAAGCCTTTTTGATGCCTTAGGACACGCCAGTGGGCACTAGGATCTAAGATGTACACGAGGGACTGCCAGTCTCTTCTGGGACTTGTGAGCGACGTTCAGTGGAGGACAACTCTATGCCAAAAAAGGGCAGTGAATGGCTTCTTTTGTTAAACCTCTAGAATGTGGTAAGTTGAAACAACTCAAGTATCTCCCTTCTAACGCACCATGGAGGTACAAAATCGAGAAAGAAAGAGCAGGTCAATGTTCGGTGGTCCCTTCTGAACATAAGGCATGAAGGGATACTTTATTTACCTCCTTGGGATTTAGAGAGTTGCAGGCTCAATTCTCCCTGAGAAACACTATACTTGCACATCTTCCCTTCATAGCACATTTGCCATTGTGATGACGAGAGTTTCTAGGAAAGAAACTTGGAGGTTGCCATTCCTTGGTAGTGGCTCATCCCTCGGGAATCTTCAGGGAATGGGCCAACCCCATGGGACATCTAGCCTCAAGTTTACGTTCAGCTTTTCTCATGACAGAGGTAGGCATTCAACGGGTTCCATGCAACCTTAGTGCCTGTGGTTCTTGAACTCTAGGAAGCATATCCGGTCTCTTTTGGCTCGCGGTTCTGCACTAGGTTTTGAAACGTACTAAAAGGACTGCCTGTGTCTTTGGGCGGTTGTGAGCAGTCTACCGTTGGGAACAACTAGATGCCAAGTGATGGGCAGTGAAGGACTTCGTTGGTTACACACCTAGATTGCGATAGCTTGAAAGCAACACCGTTATCAACGTTCCATGCCTTCCTTCATGAAAAGCGTGTCTACATTCTTGAGGAAACCTGAGCTGCACTGAAAAGCACAATTAGCCTACCCTTGCTTCTGGGAACTAATCCGTGAAGTCTGTCTGCCTCAATCAGCACCTACACTTCACGTCCAGCTTCAAAAATTACAGGGTTTGCCTTAACTGAGAGGTATTGCAGAGAAACATTGCCACCTAGGCCCCACTAAGGCATCAGCTTGATATCCTTACACCACAATCACGACTCCCAGCAGGGCAATGGTTACCAATGTCATGGTCCATCGTGTCCACTGCATGTGCAGTAAGAGAGTCAGAAACGCCAGGGGAATATTCTGCTTCGTCGCCATGTATATTGAGGCTTCCTGGGAAAGTTTATTTTCCTCATTGCAAAGCGGAGAGTTGCGGCCTCAGTGTTACCTGGTAAACACTGTTGTTGCCCATCTTCTCTTAATTGCACAATGGTCTATGTGAGGACAAGTGATTTTCCAAGAAAGAAACTTGGAGCTTGCCATTCCTTGGTAGGTGCTCATCCTTCGGTAATCTACAGTGAATTGGCGACCCCTTTTGACCACTAACTTCAAGCTAACGTTCCTCTTGTATCATGCCACAGGTTGGCATGCAGCAGAATCCATGTAGCCTTCTTCAGTGTGGTTCTTGGGCTCTAGGAAGGATTCCAGATCTCTCAGTACTAGCGGTTCTGCACCAGCCAGAGAAACGCACAAGAAGGACGGCCTGGGTGTTTGGGCCTTTGTGAGCAATGCAGCGTTGGGAACAGCTAGATGCCGAGTCATGGGCAGTGAAGGGCTTCTTTGGTTAAACCTCTAGATTGTGGCAAGTTGAAACAAGTCAAGTATCTCCCTTCTAAAGCACCTTGGAGGTACAAAATGGAGAAAGAAACAGCAGGGTCAATGCTCTTTTGGCCCTTTTGAAAATAAGGCTTGAAGGGAAACTTTATTTTCCTCATTGGGATTTACAGAGCTGCATGCTCAGTTCTCCCTGAGAAACACTGTAGTTGCACATGTTCCATTCATAGCACAATTGCCTTTGTGATGAGAAGTGAGTTTCTAGGAAAGAAACTTGGAGGTTACCGTTCCTTGGTAAGTGCTCATCCTTCGGTAATCTTCAGTGAATTGGCGAACCCTTTTGACCAGTAGCCTCAAGGTAACGTTCCTCTGCTATGAAGCAACAGGTTGGCATGCAGCAGAATACATGTAGCCTCATTCAGGTTGGTTCCTGAGCTATGGGAAGCATTCCAGGTCTCTTAATACTGGCAGGTCTGCACTAGGATGAGCAACGTACAAGAAGGATGGCCTGTGTCTTTGGGGTGTTGTGAGCAGTGCAGCATTGAGAACAGCTAGATGCCGAGTCCTGGGAGCTTAAGGGCTTCTTTCTTAAACTCTAGAACGTAGTCAGTTGAAACAACTCAAGTATCTCCCTTCTAAAGCACCTTGGAAGTACAAAACAGAGAAAGAAACGGCAAGGTCAATGCTCTGTGGGCGTTTTTGAATATAAGGCTTGAAGGGAAACTTTATTTTCCTCATTGGGATTTAGAGAGTTGCGGGGTCAATTCTCACTGACAGACAATCTAGTTGCATATGGTCCCTTCATGGCACAATTCCCTTTTTGATGACGAGAGAATTTCTAAGAAAGAAATTTGGAGGTTGCCATTCTTTGGTAGGTGCTCATCCTTCAGTAATCTTTAGTGAATTGGCGACCCCATTGACCACTAGCCACAGCTAACGTTCCTCTTGTGTCATGACACAGATTGGCATGCAGCAGAATCTTATTCAGTGTGGTCCTTGAGCTCTAGGAAGGATTCCAGGTCTCTTAGTACTGGCGGGTATTCACTAGGATGAGAAACGTACGAGAATGACGGCCTGTGTGTTTGGGCCTTTGTGAGCAATGTAGCGTTGGGAACAGCTAGATGCCGAGTCATGGGCAGTGAAGGGCTTCGTTGGTTAAACCTTTAGATTGTGGCAAATTGAAACAACTGAAGTATCACCCTTCTAAAGCACCTTTGTGGTACAAAAGAAGGAAAGAAATAGGAGGGTCAAGGCTCTGCGGACCCTTTCGAAAATAAGGTAAGGCTTGAAGGGAAACTTTATTTTCCTCATTGGGGTTTCGAGAGTTTTGGGCCCAATTCTACCCGAGAAACACTGTACTTACGCATGTTCCCTTCAGAGCACCGTTGCCTTTGTGATGACAAGTGAGTTTCTAGGAAAGAGACTTGGAGGTTGTTATTCCTTGGCAGATGATCATCCTTCGGTAATCATCAGTGAATTGGCGAACCCGTTTGAGCTTTAGCCTCAAGCTAACGTTCCTCTTCTATCCTCCCACAGATTGGCATGCAGCAGAATCCATGTAGCGTTATTCAGTGTGGTTCTTGAACTCTTGGAAGCATTCCAGGTCTCTTAGGACTGGCAGGTCTGCACTAGGATGAGAAACGTACAAGAAGGACGGCCTGGGTGTTTGGGCCTTTGTGAGCAATGCAGCACTGGGAACAGCTAGATGCTGAGTCATGGGCAGTGAAGGGCTTTTTTGGTTAAACGTCTAGATTGTTGCAAGTTGAGACAACTCAAGTATCTCCCGTCTAAAGCACCTTGGAGGTTCAAAACAGAGAAAGAAACCACAGGGTCAATGCTCTGCAGGCCCTTTTGAAAATAAGGCTTGGAGGGAAACTTTATTTTCCTCATTGGGATCTAGAGAGCTGCGGGCTCAATTCTCCCTGAGAAACACTGTAGTTGCACATGTTCTCTTCATAGCACAATTGCCTTTGTGATGACAAGTGAGTTTCTAGGAAAGAAACTTGGAGGTTGCCATTGTTTGGGAGGTGCTCACCCTTCGGTAATCTTCAGTGAAATGGCGAGCCTATTTGACGACCAGCCTCAAGCTAACGTTCCTCTTGTATCATGCCACAGGTTGACATGCAGCAGAATCCATGTAGCCTTATTCAGTGTGGTTCTTGAGCTTTAGGAAGCATTCCAGGTCTCTGAAAACTGGCGGGTCTCCACTAGGGTGAGAAGCGTACAAGAAGGACTGCCTGTGTTTTCGAGGAATTGTGAGCAATGCACCTTTGGCAACAGCTAGATGCCGAGTCATGGGCAGTGAAGGGCTTCTTTTTCTAAACCTCTAGAATGAGGTAAGTTGCAACAACTCAACTATCTCACTTGTAAGCACATTGGAGGTGCCAAAATGAGAACGAAACAGCAGGGTCAATGCTCTGTGAGCACTTTGGAAAATAAGGCTTGAAGGGAAGCTTTATTTTCCTCCTTGGGATTTAGAGCGTGTCGGGCTCAATTCTCCCTGAGAAACACTGTAATTGCACATGTTCTCTTCATAGCACAAATGGCTTTGTGATGACAAGTGAGTTTCTAGGAAGGAAACTTGGAGGTGGCCATTCTTTTGTAGCTGCTCACCCTTCAGTAATCGTCAGTGAGTTGGCGATCCCATTTGACCATTAACCTCAAGCTGACATTCCTCTTGTATCATGTCACAGGTTGGTATGCAGCAGAAACCATGTGGACTTATTCAGTGTGGTTGTTGAGCTGTGGGAAGCATTCCAGGTCTCCTAGGACTCGGGGGTCTTCACTAGATCTGATACGTACAAAAAGGACAGCCTGTGTCTTCGGGGCGTTGTGAGCAATGCACCGTTGGGAACAGCTAGTTGCCGAATCATGGGCAGTGAAGGGTTTCGTTGGATAAACGCCGAGATTGCGACACCTTGAAAACACCTAGCTATCAGCGTTCTGTTCACTCCTTCGTGCCAAACGTGTCTGCTTTTCTGCCTATCCCCGAGCACACGAAAAATATAATGATCCTACCCTTCCTTCTGGGAACCCACACGTGATGGAATCTACCCCAGGCAAGCCAGTGGACTTTAAGTGCAGCCTGAAAAATTACAGGTTTTCCCTTGAAAGCTAGGTATTCCGGAGATCCATTTTACACCCAGTCCTCACTAACCTATGACTCTGTAATCCCTTCAGCACACTCACTACTCCCTGTATCGCAAAGTTTACTCACTAACAGGTCTACTTGGTCACCTGAATGTCCAATAGGTACTCAGAAACGGCAGCATAAGATGCTGTGTCCTCCCCTTGGAGATTGAGGCTTGATGGGAAGTGGATTTTCCACATTGGAATGTCGACACTTGTGGCCTCAGTGTTACCTGATAAACAGTGTAGTTGCCCATCTTCTCCTCATTGCAGGATTGCCTTTTCAGGAGAAGTGATTTTCCATGAAACAAACGTTGCCTTTCAATTCCTGCTAGGTGCTCCTCGCTCAGCAACTTTTAGTGAATATGCCGAGCGCATGGGACGACTGGCCTCACTCTAACGTTCTGCTTTTCTCGTCACAATGGTAAGCAGGCAGCAGGTTCAATGCAGCTTTTGTCAAAGCAGTGCTTTTACTCTAGGAAGCCTTTTTGATGCCTTAGGACACGCCAGTGGGCACTAGGATCTAAGATGTACACGAGGGACTGCCAGTCTCTTCTGGGACTTGTGAGCGACGTTCAGTGGAGGACAACTCTATGCCAAAAAAGGGCAGTGAATGGCTTCTTTTGTTAAACCTCTAGAATGTGGTAAGTTGAAACAACTCAAGTATCTCCCTTCTAACGCACCATGGAGGTACAAAATCGAGAAAGAAAGAGCAGGTCAATGTTCGGTGGTCCCTTCTGAACATAAGGCATGAAGGGATACTTTATTTACCTCCTTGGGATTTAGAGAGTTGCAGGCTCAATTCTCCCTGAGAAACACTATACTTGCACATCTTCCCTTCATAGCACATTTGCCATTGTGATGACGAGAGTTTCTAGGAAAGAAACTTGGAGGTTGCCATTCCTTGGTAGTGGCTCATCCCTCGGGAATCTTCAGGGAATGGGCCAACCCCATGGGACATCTAGCCTCAAGTTTACGTTCAGCTTTTCTCATGACAGAGGTAGGCATTCAACGGGTTCCATGCAACCTTAGTGCCTGTGGTTCTTGAACTCTAGGAAGCATATCCGGTCTCTTTTGGCTCGCGGTTCTGCACTAGGTTTTGAAACGTACTAAAAGGACTGCCTGTGTCTTTGGGCGGTTGTGAGCAGTCTACCGTTGGGAACAACTAGATGCCAAGTGATGGGCAGTGAAGGACTTCGTTGGTTACACACCTAGATTGCGATAGCTTGAAAGCAACACCGTTATCAACGTTCCATGCCTTCCTTCATGAAAAGCGTGTCTACATTCTTGAGGAAACCTGAGCTGCACTGAAAAGCACAATTAGCCTACCCTTGCTTCTGGGAACTAATCCGTGAAGTCTGTCTGCCTCAATCAGCACCTACACTTCACGTCCAGCTTCAAAAATTACAGGGTTTGCCTTAACTGAGAGGTATTGCAGAGAAACATTGCCACCTAGGCCCCACTAAGGCATCAGCTTGATATCCTTACACCACAATCACGACTCCCAGCAGGGCAATGGTTACCAATGTCATGGTCCATCGTGTCCACTGCATGTGCAGTAAGAGAGTCAGAAACGCCAGGGGAATATTCTGCTTCGTCGCCATGTATATTGAGGCTTCCTGGGAAAGTTTATTTTCCTCATTGCAAAGCGGAGAGTTGCGGCCTCAGTGTTACCTGGTAAACACTGTTGTTGCCCATCTTCTCTTAATTGCACAATGGTCTATGTGAGGACAAGTGATTTTCCAAGAAAGAAACTTGGAGCTTGCCATTCCTTGGTAGGTGCTCATCCTTCGGTAATCTACAGTGAATTGGCGACCCCTTTTGACCACTAACTTCAAGCTAACGTTCCTCTTGTATCATGCCACAGGTTGGCATGCAGCAGAATCCATGTAGCCTTCTTCAGTGTGGTTCTTGGGCTCTAGGAAGGATTCCAGATCTCTCAGTACTAGCGGTTCTGCACCAGCCAGAGAAACGCACAAGAAGGACGGCCTGGGTGTTTGGGCCTTTGTGAGCAATGCAGCGTTGGGAACAGCTAGATGCCGAGTCATGGGCAGTGAAGGGCTTCTTTGGTTAAACCTCTAGATTGTGGCAAGTTGAAACAAGTCAAGTATCTCCCTTCTAAAGCACCTTGGAGGTACAAAATGGAGAAAGAAACAGCAGGGTCAATGCTCTTTTGGCCCTTTTGAAAATAAGGCTTGAAGGGAAACTTTATTTTCCTCATTGGGATTTACAGAGCTGCATGCTCAGTTCTCCCTGAGAAACACTGTAGTTGCACATGTTCCATTCATAGCACAATTGCCTTTGTGATGAGAAGTGAGTTTCTAGGAAAGAAACTTGGAGGTTACCGTTCCTTGGTAAGTGCTCATCCTTCGGTAATCTTCAGTGAATTGGCGAACCCTTTTGACCAGTAGCCTCAAGGTAACGTTCCTCTGCTATGAAGCAACAGGTTGGCATGCAGCAGAATACATGTAGCCTCATTCAGGTTGGTTCCTGAGCTATGGGAAGCATTCCAGGTCTCTTAATACTGGCAGGTCTGCACTAGGATGAGCAACGTACAAGAAGGATGGCCTGTGTCTTTGGGGTGTTGTGAGCAGTGCAGCATTGAGAACAGCTAGATGCCGAGTCCTGGGAGCTTAAGGGCTTCTTTCTTAAACTCTAGAACGTAGTCAGTTGAAACAACTCAAGTATCTCCCTTCTAAAGCACCTTGGAAGTACAAAACAGAGAAAGAAACGGCAAGGTCAATGCTCTGTGGGCGTTTTTGAATATAAGGCTTGAAGGGAAACTTTATTTTCCTCATTGGGATTTAGAGAGTTGCGGGGTCAATTCTCACTGACAGACAATCTAGTTGCATATGGTCCCTTCATGGCACAATTCCCTTTTTGATGACGAGAGAATTTCTAAGAAAGAAATTTGGAGGTTGCCATTCTTTGGTAGGTGCTCATCCTTCAGTAATCTTTAGTGAATTGGCGACCCCATTGACCACTAGCCACAGCTAACGTTCCTCTTGTGTCATGACACAGATTGGCATGCAGCAGAATCTTATTCAGTGTGGTCCTTGAGCTCTAGGAAGGATTCCAGGTCTCTTAGTACTGGCGGGTATTCACTAGGATGAGAAACGTACGAGAATGACGGCCTGTGTGTTTGGGCCTTTGTGAGCAATGTAGCGTTGGGAACAGCTAGATGCCGAGTCATGGGCAGTGAAGGGCTTCGTTGGTTAAACCTTTAGATTGTGGCAAATTGAAACAACTGAAGTATCACCCTTCTAAAGCACCTTTGTGGTACAAAAGAAGGAAAGAAATAGGAGGGTCAAGGCTCTGCGGACCCTTTCGAAAATAAGGTAAGGCTTGAAGGGAAACTTTATTTTCCTCATTGGGGTTTCGAGAGTTTTGGGCCCAATTCTACCCGAGAAACACTGTACTTACGCATGTTCCCTTCAGAGCACCGTTGCCTTTGTGATGACAAGTGAGTTTCTAGGAAAGAGACTTGGAGGTTGTTATTCCTTGGCAGATGATCATCCTTCGGTAATCATCAGTGAATTGGCGAACCCGTTTGAGCTTTAGCCTCAAGCTAACGTTCCTCTTCTATCCTCCCACAGATTGGCATGCAGCAGAATCCATGTAGCGTTATTCAGTGTGGTTCTTGAACTCTTGGAAGCATTCCAGGTCTCTTAGGACTGGCAGGTCTGCACTAGGATGAGAAACGTACAAGAAGGACGGCCTGGGTGTTTGGGCCTTTGTGAGCAATGCAGCACTGGGAACAGCTAGATGCTGAGTCATGGGCAGTGAAGGGCTTTTTTGGTTAAACGTCTAGATTGTTGCAAGTTGAGACAACTCAAGTATCTCCCGTCTAAAGCACCTTGGAGGTTCAAAACAGAGAAAGAAACCACAGGGTCAATGCTCTGCAGGCCCTTTTGAAAATAAGGCTTGGAGGGAAACTTTATTTTCCTCATTGGGATCTAGAGAGCTGCGGGCTCAATTCTCCCTGAGAAACACTGTAGTTGCACATGTTCTCTTCATAGCACAATTGCCTTTGTGATGACAAGTGAGTTTCTAGGAAAGAAACTTGGAGGTTGCCATTGTTTGGGAGGTGCTCACCCTTCGGTAATCTTCAGTGAAATGGCGAGCCTATTTGACGACCAGCCTCAAGCTAACGTTCCTCTTGTATCATGCCACAGGTTGACATGCAGCAGAATCCATGTAGCCTTATTCAGTGTGGTTCTTGAGCTTTAGGAAGCATTCCAGGTCTCTGAAAACTGGCGGGTCTCCACTAGGGTGAGAAGCGTACAAGAAGGACTGCCTGTGTTTTCGAGGAATTGTGAGCAATGCACCTTTGGCAACAGCTAGATGCCGAGTCATGGGCAGTGAAGGGCTTCTTTTTCTAAACCTCTAGAATGAGGTAAGTTGCAACAACTCAACTATCTCACTTGTAAGCACATTGGAGGTGCCAAAATGAGAACGAAACAGCAGGGTCAATGCTCTGTGAGCACTTTGGAAAATAAGGCTTGAAGGGAAGCTTTATTTTCCTCCTTGGGATTTAGAGCGTGTCGGGCTCAATTCTCCCTGAGAAACACTGTAATTGCACATGTTCTCTTCATAGCACAAATGGCTTTGTGATGACAAGTGAGTTTCTAGGAAGGAAACTTGGAGGTGGCCATTCTTTTGTAGCTGCTCACCCTTCAGTAATCGTCAGTGAGTTGGCGATCCCATTTGACCATTAACCTCAAGCTGACATTCCTCTTGTATCATGTCACAGGTTGGTATGCAGCAGAAACCATGTGGACTTATTCAGTGTGGTTGTTGAGCTGTGGGAAGCATTCCAGGTCTCCTAGGACTCGGGGGTCTTCACTAGATCTGATACGTACAAAAAGGACAGCCTGTGTCTTCGGGGCGTTGTGAGCAATGCACCGTTGGGAACAGCTAGTTGCCGAATCATGGGCAGTGAAGGGTTTCGTTGGATAAACGCCGAGATTGCGACACCTTGAAAACACCTAGCTATCAGCGTTCTGTTCACTCCTTCGTGCCAAACGTGTCTGCTTTTCTGCCTATCCCCGAGCACACGAAAAATATAATGATCCTACCCTTCCTTCTGGGAACCCACACGTGATGGAATCTACCCCAGGCAAGCCAGTGGACTTTAAGTGCAGCCTGAAAAATTACAGGTTTTCCCTTGAAAGCTAGGTATTCCGGAGATCCATTTTACACCCAGTCCTCACTAACCTATGACTCTGTAATCCCTTCAGCACACTCACTACTCCCTGTATCGCAAAGTTTACTCACTAACAGGTCTACTTGGTCACCTGAATGTCCAATAGGTACTCAGAAACGGCAGCATAAGATGCTGTGTCCTCCCCTTGGAGATTGAGGCTTGATGGGAAGTGGATTTTCCACATTGGAATGTCGACACTTGTGGCCTCAGTGTTACCTGATAAACAGTGTAGTTGCCCATCTTCTCCTCATTGCAGGATTGCCTTTTCAGGAGAAGTGATTTTCCATGAAACAAACGTTGCCTTTCAATTCCTGCTAGGTGCTCCTCGCTCAGCAACTTTTAGTGAATATGCCGAGCGCATGGGACGACTGGCCTCACTCTAACGTTCTGCTTTTCTCGTCACAATGGTAAGCAGGCAGCAGGTTCAATGCAGCTTTTGTCAAAGCAGTGCTTTTACTCTAGGAAGCCTTTTTGATGCCTTAGGACACGCCAGTGGGCACTAGGATCTAAGATGTACACGAGGGACTGCCAGTCTCTTCTGGGACTTGTGAGCGACGTTCAGTGGAGGACAACTCTATGCCAAAAAAGGGCAGTGAATGGCTTCTTTTGTTAAACCTCTAGAATGTGGTAAGTTGAAACAACTCAAGTATCTCCCTTCTAACGCACCATGGAGGTACAAAATCGAGAAAGAAAGAGCAGGTCAATGTTCGGTGGTCCCTTCTGAACATAAGGCATGAAGGGATACTTTATTTACCTCCTTGGGATTTAGAGAGTTGCAGGCTCAATTCTCCCTGAGAAACACTATACTTGCACATCTTCCCTTCATAGCACATTTGCCATTGTGATGACGAGAGTTTCTAGGAAAGAAACTTGGAGGTTGCCATTCCTTGGTAGTGGCTCATCCCTCGGGAATCTTCAGGGAATGGGCCAACCCCATGGGACATCTAGCCTCAAGTTTACGTTCAGCTTTTCTCATGACAGAGGTAGGCATTCAACGGGTTCCATGCAACCTTAGTGCCTGTGGTTCTTGAACTCTAGGAAGCATATCCGGTCTCTTTTGGCTCGCGGTTCTGCACTAGGTTTTGAAACGTACTAAAAGGACTGCCTGTGTCTTTGGGCGGTTGTGAGCAGTCTACCGTTGGGAACAACTAGATGCCAAGTGATGGGCAGTGAAGGACTTCGTTGGTTACACACCTAGATTGCGATAGCTTGAAAGCAACACCGTTATCAACGTTCCATGCCTTCCTTCATGAAAAGCGTGTCTACATTCTTGAGGAAACCTGAGCTGCACTGAAAAGCACAATTAGCCTACCCTTGCTTCTGGGAACTAATCCGTGAAGTCTGTCTGCCTCAATCAGCACCTACACTTCACGTCCAGCTTCAAAAATTACAGGGTTTGCCTTAACTGAGAGGTATTGCAGAGAAACATTGCCACCTAGGCCCCACTAAGGCATCAGCTTGATATCCTTACACCACAATCACGACTCCCAGCAGGGCAATGGTTACCAATGTCATGGTCCATCGTGTCCACTGCATGTGCAGTAAGAGAGTCAGAAACGCCAGGGGAATATTCTGCTTCGTCGCCATGTATATTGAGGCTTCCTGGGAAAGTTTATTTTCCTCATTGCAAAGCGGAGAGTTGCGGCCTCAGTGTTACCTGGTAAACACTGTTGTTGCCCATCTTCTCTTAATTGCACAATGGTCTATGTGAGGACAAGTGATTTTCCAAGAAAGAAACTTGGAGCTTGCCATTCCTTGGTAGGTGCTCATCCTTCGGTAATCTACAGTGAATTGGCGACCCCTTTTGACCACTAACTTCAAGCTAACGTTCCTCTTGTATCATGCCACAGGTTGGCATGCAGCAGAATCCATGTAGCCTTCTTCAGTGTGGTTCTTGGGCTCTAGGAAGGATTCCAGATCTCTCAGTACTAGCGGTTCTGCACCAGCCAGAGAAACGCACAAGAAGGACGGCCTGGGTGTTTGGGCCTTTGTGAGCAATGCAGCGTTGGGAACAGCTAGATGCCGAGTCATGGGCAGTGAAGGGCTTCTTTGGTTAAACCTCTAGATTGTGGCAAGTTGAAACAAGTCAAGTATCTCCCTTCTAAAGCACCTTGGAGGTACAAAATGGAGAAAGAAACAGCAGGGTCAATGCTCTTTTGGCCCTTTTGAAAATAAGGCTTGAAGGGAAACTTTATTTTCCTCATTGGGATTTACAGAGCTGCATGCTCAGTTCTCCCTGAGAAACACTGTAGTTGCACATGTTCCATTCATAGCACAATTGCCTTTGTGATGAGAAGTGAGTTTCTAGGAAAGAAACTTGGAGGTTACCGTTCCTTGGTAAGTGCTCATCCTTCGGTAATCTTCAGTGAATTGGCGAACCCTTTTGACCAGTAGCCTCAAGGTAACGTTCCTCTGCTATCAAGCAACAGGTTGGCATGCAGCAGAATACATGTAGCCTCATTCAGGTTGGTTCCTGAGCTATGGGAAGCATTCCAGGTCTCTTAATACTGGCAGGTCTGCACTAGGATGAGCAACGTACAAGAAGGATGGCCTGTGTCTTTGGGGTGTTGTGAGCAGTGCAGCATTGAGAACAGCTAGATGCCGAGTCCTGGGAGCTTAAGGGCTTCTTTCTTAAACTCTAGAACGTAGTCAGTTGAAACAACTCAAGTATCTCCCTTCTAAAGCACCTTGGAAGTACAAAACAGAGAAAGAAACGGCAAGGTCAATGCTCTGTGGGCGTTTTTGAATATAAGGCTTGAAGGGAAACTTTATTTTCCTCATTGGGATTTAGAGAGTTGCGGGGTCAATTCTCACTGACAGACAATCTAGTTGCATATGGTCCCTTCATGGCACAATTCCCTTTTTGATGACGAGAGAATTTCTAAGAAAGAAATTTGGAGGTTGCCATTCTTTGGTAGGTGCTCATCCTTCAGTAATCTTTAGTGAATTGGCGACCCCATTGACCACTAGCCACAGCTAACGTTCCTCTTGTGTCATGACACAGATTGGCATGCAGCAGAATCTTATTCAGTGTGGTCCTTGAGCTCTAGGAAGGATTCCAGGTCTCTTAGTACTGGCGGGTATTCACTAGGATGAGAAACGTACGAGAATGACGGCCTGTGTGTTTGGGCCTTTGTGAGCAATGTAGCGTTGGGAACAGCTAGATGCCGAGTCATGGGCAGTGAAGGGCTTCGTTGGTTAAACCTTTAGATTGTGGCAAATTGAAACAACTGAAGTATCACCCTTCTAAAGCACCTTTGTGGTACAAAAGAAGGAAAGAAATAGGAGGGTCAAGGCTCTGCGGACCCTTTCGAAAATAAGGTAAGGCTTGAAGGGAAACTTTATTTTCCTCATTGGGGTTTCGAGAGTTTTGGGCCCAATTCTACCCGAGAAACACTGTACTTACGCATGTTCCCTTCAGAGCACCGTTGCCTTTGTGATGACAAGTGAGTTTCTAGGAAAGAGACTTGGAGGTTGTTATTCCTTGGCAGATGATCATCCTTCGGTAATCATCAGTGAATTGGCGAACCCGTTTGAGCTTTAGCCTCAAGCTAACGTTCCTCTTCTATCCTCCCACAGATTGGCATGCAGCAGAATCCATGTAGCGTTATTCAGTGTGGTTCTTGAACTCTTGGAAGCATTCCAGGTCTCTTAGGACTGGCAGGTCTGCACTAGGATGAGAAACGTACAAGAAGGACGGCCTGGGTGTTTGGGCCTTTGTGAGCAATGCAGCACTGGGAACAGCTAGATGCTGAGTCATGGGCAGTGAAGGGCTTTTTTGGTTAAACGTCTAGATTGTTGCAAGTTGAGACAACTCAAGTATCTCCCGTCTAAAGCACCTTGGAGGTTCAAAACAGAGAAAGAAACCACAGGGTCAATGCTCTGCAGGCCCTTTTGAAAATAAGGCTTGGAGGGAAACTTTATTTTCCTCATTGGGATCTAGAGAGCTGCGGGCTCAATTCTCCCTGAGAAACACTGTAGTTGCACATGTTCTCTTCATAGCACAATTGCCTTTGTGATGACAAGTGAGTTTCTAGGAAAGAAACTTGGAGGTTGCCATTGTTTGGGAGGTGCTCACCCTTCGGTAATCTTCAGTGAAATGGCGAGCCTATTTGACGACCAGCCTCAAGCTAACGTTCCTCTTGTATCATGCCACAGGTTGA